>NC_058369.1:155637680-157125180 GCF_018350175.1 Felis catus | reverse complement strand
TTGTACTTCCCTGATGATGAGTGATGTTGAGCATTTTTTCATGTGTCGGTTGCCCATCTGGATGTCTTCTTTGGAGAAGTGTCTTTTGCCCATTTCTTCACTGGATTATTTGTTTTTTGGGTGTTCAGTTTGATAAGTTCTTTATAGATTTGGATAGTAACCGTTTATCTGATGTCATTTGTAAATATCTTCTCCCATTCTGTCGGTTGCCTTTTAGTTTTGCTGATTGTTTCCTTCGCTGTGCAGAAGATTTTTATTTTGATGAGGTCCCAGTAGTTCATTTTTGCTTTTGCTTCCCTTGCCTCTGGAGATGTGTTGAGTAAGAAGTTGCTGTGGCCAAGATCAAAGAGGTTTTTGCCTAGTTTCTCCTCGAGGATTTTGATTTCCTGTCTTATATTTAGGTCTTTCATCCATTTTGAGTTTATTTTTGTGTATGGTGTAAGAAAGTGGTCCAGGTTCATTCTTCTGCATGTCATTGTCCAGTTTTCCCAGCACCACTTGCTGAAGAGACTGTCTTTATTCCATTGGATATTCTTTCCTGCTTTGTCAAAGATTAGTTGACCATACGTTTGTGGGTCCATTTCTGGGTTCTCTATTCTGTTCCATTGATCTGAGTGTCTGTTCTTGTGTCATGACCTTTCCTTCCTTATACTTCAATCATTTTATGTCCAGAGCTTACCTCTGGCTTAATCTACTCCCTTTGTTATCTCCACACACTCCATGAGTGCAGAGAAAATGCATGCTTACCCCAGTCCTAACTCCTGATGCCACTGCCTATCAGGACCTGCTCAGGTGGGGTGGGGAATCTGGTATCCGTCCAGTGTAAGGGCAGGCAATTGGGAGTGGCTGGTGGGTAGAGAGGGGGTGGAGATAGGAGTTAGGCCATGTTTCCTCCTATTTCCAACCTCAGCATAGGATACAAACCCTAGCTTCTCTCATTCTGTCCCCATAGAGTCCTCCAGGCACATCTGCCATTGTTCCTTGGAGAGCAGGTCATGGCCAGGAGGAAATGGAGGGTGGGTGCAGGCCCTGTACAGACACAACCACAACCTCCAAGTGGCTAGACTGACTTGTTCAAGGTATTTTTCTTGGCCTTTGAATCCAAAGGTAAGCAAATTTTGCTCTGTGCATTCATGAATAGAATGTGAATATTAGGTCCTATTCCACTGAGAAGTAAGATGAACAAGAAACCAGATTAGGATCCTCTGAGGTCTCCTGTCTTCAGAGAGTCAGACTGCCACCCTGTCCCGGCTAAGCATTTCTGTCATTCTTGGTCCCAGCTGCACTCAGGGCCACCAGCATCTGGTTTGAATAAATCACAAATCTGTTTTCAGTCTCCAAGAGCTCTTGGCAGGAGATGCAAACAGCAGCTTTCCCTAGGGAAGTCTGGGTGTGATGGGACCCCTTTCTTTTTTGCATCTCAGGCTGTGATGAGGATTTCGAAGGATAGTCAGTGGAACGTGCTTCTCTGCTGTCCTGAGTTCTCCTTTCTCTGTCACAGAAGGAAATAAAGCACAAAATTTCAGGATTTAATTTTTTTATTTTTTGGAGAGGAATTTTAATTGTGAACATTTGAGGTGTGAGGTACATCCCTGACCCCATAGTACAAAGACCTACACTGAAGTGTTTCCCACCTTGTAATTATACCTCTTGTTCTTTACCAGCCTCTGAGCCCTTGGAGGCTGAAAGTTTAGCTGTGTTAACCTTTGAATTCTGTGTCTCATTTAATGAGCAGTCCTCTCAGTACATGTGTGTTGAATGAATAAATGCACTCACTTTTTTATGGTGATTTCTAGTTTATTATGCACATATATATTATTTCCTTTGAACCTCAAAACAACTCTGTGAAATGGATATTCTGATCATCTCTGTTTTTCCAGATAGGGAAACTGAAGGCAAAACAGGTTTGGTGACTTTCTAAGGATAACCTAGAATGGGCACTCAAATCTAACTGTTTAAAAAAATTTTTTTTCCCTTTATTCTGGAGAGAGAGAGAATGTGAGCACGAGTGAGCCAGGGGGAGGGGCAGAGAGGGAGAGAGAGAGAATCCCAAGTAGGCTCCACAGTCAGCACAGAGCCTGATTCAGGGCTTGATCCCACTACCCTGGGATCATGACCTGAGCCAAATTCAAGAGTTGGATGCCCACATCTAGGCGCCCCTCGAATCTAGACTTTTTGACACCAAAGTCTAGGTTCTTCCCGTGTGCCACACTGACTCTAGATGTTTCCCATCATTGTCTCAGTAAACCAGCTGAAAAGGACACAAAGATATAAACATTGCCCTGATCGGTCAGAACCACACAGGGAACTGCAGCCTACCATCCAGTCCAGTCTCACAGCGGGAGTTTGTAGGAGCATGATCATTTCAGAGCTGGAGGCATAGCTTTCAAAACATTCCCAAGGACCCTGTAGGAACCTGTTTAATGATTTTTACTCCTTGTTACTGACTGAATAGATTCAGGGTGGTTTTATTTATTTATTTATTTATTTATTTATTTATTTATTTATTTATAATATTTTATCTTCAAATTCCATCCACTTACTATCTTAGTGAAGTCTTGAGTCATTTTTTAAAAAAAAATGTTTATTGAGGGAGAGAGAGAGAGAGCATGAGTAGAGGGGCAGAGAGAAAGGGAGACAGAGAATCCCAGGCAGGCACCTGACTGTCAGCACAGAGCCCGACCGGGGGGCTCAAACCCATGAACCGTGAGATCATGATCCAAGCTGAAACCAAAACCAACTGAGCCACCCAGGTACCCCTGAAGGTGGTATCTTTTAAAATTTTAGATAACAAACTTATTTGGGGCCCTGTGTCTGTCCTTAACAGTGTGGCAGTGGTAGGAGAGGGACTAGGGTCCTCATTGTTTTTCACAAAGAACTAAAGAGTTGTGATTTAGGGATCACCAAGGGGTAGACCCAAGCTGGACAAACTGAAAGTGGCAGAAATATTCAGAAAGTTGCTGTGTTCAAGACATGGCAAAATTATCATGATACGCGTCTCTGGTTTACAGTAAAGGTAACTGGGGTTTGTGGTGGGTTTTGGTGCCTCCTTGAGTTGGAGAAACTGTGGCTTGGGGGTCAAATGTGATCCACCTCCTGGTCTTGTAGAGCCCACAAGCTAAGAATGCTTTTTGCATGCTTAAATGGTTGAAAAAAAATCAAAAGATATTTTATGACATGTGAAAATTATATGAAATTGACATTTCAGTGTCTGTAAAGAAAACTTTATTAGCACAGCCACTCCTATTCATTTACGTGTTGTTTCAGATGGCTCATGTGACAGGGGCTGCATGTGGCCCACAAAGCTTAAAATATTTATTGTGTGTGGCCCCTGACAGAGTTTGGTGACCCGTGACATAGTGCCCCCCTTCCTTCAAAATTGCCAAGGGTTTAAACCCTGGAATAGTAGATGTCTTTCTGATGTTGTCAGAAGGGTGTGTGGGAGCCAAATACTTCAGGACTCCTCCCCAACCCCCCACCCCCGCCCCACACATCCACCTACCACTTCAGATGATGAGCTGTTATGTATCGAGCCTGGTTCTGTGGATCAGGCTCACCCCTCTGTGTGTGTCCAGCCCAATCTCGGCCTTTTCTCATCTGGCCTGCTCTAAATATCCTCATTATAAATTTTTTCAATTAAAAAAAATTTTTTTTAATTTTTTGGGAGAGAGAGTGGGGGAGGGGCAGAGGGGGAGAGAAGGAGGGGGAGAGAGAGAGAGAGAGAGAGAGAGAGAGAGAGAATCGCAGAATCTTAAGAGGCTCCATGCTCAGCGAGGAGCCCAGCCTGAGTCGGGGCTGGAACTAATGACCATGAGATCATGACCTGAGCCAAAATCAAGAGTCAGATGCCTAAGCAACTGAACCACCCAGGCGCCCCTGTATATCCTCATTCTAGACTCCTGGCCCCTCAGCCTCACATCCCTTCTCTTAAGAATATTAACAGCTAACATTGGTTGAGAGCTTACTCTCAACCAATAATAAGTTGAGATAACCAAAAATAAGTTTTATCTCACTTATTTCTTAGGATGAGATAGGTAATCCCAGGAGGGAGGTATTATTATCATTATTCCCATTTTACAGATACAGAAACTAAGGTTCAGAGAGATGCAATAACATGCCTGTGTCAAAAACCAGTAAGTAGCAGAGCCAGGACCCAAACTGAAGTCGTTTGGACTCCAGGAACTGTGTGGCTGGAGGGGCAAGGCAGCTATCCGACGTGACATTTTCCTGTTAATCTTCCACCTTGGAATTCTCTCCTCAGATTCCCTTCGCTGCTGCCACATCCGAACCAAACCCAACCCAGGGGATTGTTGATTCCTTTTCTTTTTGAACTGTTTTCAGAGCGGCTTTTCTTTGATTTTATCCTGACACAACTGAGGGAGGACAGAACATTTTTAAGACACTTTGCTAAAAAACTAAGGGAAACCAAATGAGAGAAACAAGAAACTTTACCCCCACCCCCCAAATCCATTTCCTCCCCAGTGAGGCTGGTTGATAGGCTAGCTTTGCAGACACAGGGCACCTGTGCAGTATAGAGTCCCACCCAGAAATAGTCCTCTGGAAAGCTCTTAGAAGATCTTTTGTTGCCCCAAAGGCCAGGCAGGAGCGGTAAGTAGATTGCTTCCCCAGATGAGCCTGGCCAAGCACTCAGCACCTTCACACCTTCCCTTTCCTGATCCTTGTGCCCTGGCCTCCCACCCCACACCTCTTATGCTTGCTGCTCTTCTCTGTTCTGGCCTCACCTCCTGGGCCACATGCCAGGCTCTAAGAGGCTTCTGCCCTGCTGCCATCAACAACTTTCTAGCCATGTAGCATGTTACCTCCCCCAAAAGGACATGGAAATGAGCATTTCCTTCTGACTTTCACCTCTGCTCTCTGAGGCAACCTGTCTCCAGTGCAGCGAAGGGGTCCAGGGAGCTCCCCCAGCCTTCTAACACTAAGGGCTGGTGCCCCGGCTTGCTTACTCCTCCTTTCTCTCCTGAAAACCAACCTTCCCAAGCATGTAAGGAATTTCCATACCTCTCGCCTCTCCTCTAAGGAGTCCATTTCTGTCCATCCTGCCATGATTGCTTCAGATTTCTGCCCTTGGTTTCTGTTTTCCCCCTCCAACTCAAGACTCATTGGTTGGTTGAATTTACAGTTCCTTTCCCTTTATTCAATAGATGTTTCTGTCCTAGCAGCCCAAAGGAAAGGATGTCTGAGAGAATAGTAAAGGAGAATTCCTGCAGAGTCCACTCCCAGAAAAGCAGGAACCATGGTGGCATTTAGCAGATTAAAAGGTGAAGATCATGTTGGATTGTGGGGCACTCTGGTGCCCACAAATCCCAGCCCTTAGATTGACCCTGGCTTCTACTCTAGTCTTCCTTCACTAGGACTCAGCTGGGTTTGAGACACCCCGCCTTGTACTGGGCCTTCCACATTGGAGTCCCCGTGGCAACCCAAGTCCCCCTAGCTGCTCCACGTGGTGGGTGAATGTCCAGAGTGACTTTGTGAGTAAAAGAACCCTTCATACCAACTTTCAGACCTCTCTCAGGGTACAGGGGTGTCATGTAGAGTTTGCAAAGCAGATCCTTTAGGACTTCTGATTTCTGTCTAAAGCCAACCAATTGGAAGGTAGGGTGCCCATTATAGAAATCTAGGTGGGTTGTACAGAAAGAAAGAAAATAAGGAAGGAGAGAAGGGGGGAAGGAAGGAGGAAGCAGGGAAGGAAAGAAGGAAGGAAGGAGGGAAAGAAGGAAGGAAGGAAGGAAGGAAGGAAGGAAGGAAGGAAGGAAGGAAGGAGGGAGGGGAGGGAGAGAGAACTGGAGGGAACTTTACCTAGTTGAAGGTAAGGCAACACACACTATTAATGTCATCATCCTTGAAGCTCTGGTTAGCTCTCTGCTGCTTTTGGCTTTTACAAACAATGACATGTTATTTCTTCATAATAAGCACAGAGAGGGATTACATAGTTTGTTATCTTGGTGTGGTTCATATTAATCACATGCTGGCTCTAAATCAATTTTCTGTTTTTCATTGGATGGGTGTGCACGTATTATTGGGAAAATGTATATTTCTCTATTCTTTAGGAACTGGAATGAAACTTCAAAATCTAATTTGCCCCACCATAACAACTATACCAACCTCAAATAGTCATAGAAGTAAATATCAATTAGGAAAACAATGAGAAATGTGTGTTTCCATGAATATAGTTTCCCTTCTAATTGAATACATCCCATGCTGTTGGAACTGTAAAGGGGTGTATGTGAGAGTGTGTACATGCCTCTGTGTGTATGTGTGTGTGTGTGTGTGTGTGTGTGTGTGTGTGTGTGATTTTTTGCTGTTCATGGATATAAAGGGCTCTTTCTGAAAAATGTGCTCGAGAGCCCAGAAGCTCAGCATTTAGTCTTTGCTACCAACCTTACATTTTCATTTGGAAGCTTTGGTGTGATGAGTGGCATTCTTTTCATACTTTCCTCAGTAATTCTGATTTTGAAAACACCAAATACAAGAAAACCCCAAGTTCCTAACTTTCTAGTTCCAAGATGTCTAGGAGTGGTGTCTTATTTTGTACAAGGCTGTTTGAGGCGGTGCTGATGCCATCATTGTGAAGAGTGGCAGTGAACTGTGACATTTTCTTTCTTGTCAAACAGCCCCTGCCAGGTAACCTGCGCTGGCACCATGGTCACATCAAGGGCACCTAGAACTGCTATCGCCAGAGGCAGATGCCATTTACATTGCCCCCAACACAGGAGCACAGCAAAATAGATGTTCCTTTGCTCTGGACTCTTCCTGTTTTCTTCCTGGGGCTGCACATGCCACTCTTCCCCCCACGCCCCCCTGCCATTTGGAAAAATAAAGCATTCAACTGACCATCCACTTATCCATCTGCCTCCCTGTATTTCATGTTTTTCTCCAGACAACCTCCTGAAATTATTGGTCTTTACAAACTCCCTCACTATTTTATCACCTACTCTGGAAACTTCTGTAATTTGAATGCTACCTGTCACTGCACTAATAGTATGCACAGCCTCCATTTTCCTTGAAACCTCTGCAGCACCTGGTAATTCTGGCCGGGCTTTCTCTCCTTAGTCCCTTTTCCCTGTAGGTATGCTAGCCTCCCTTCTGCCTCTTGGACTGCATACAATGCTTGTCACTAGCCCTCCTTTTTCTTAACTGTGGGTTAGTAGGGTGCCTTCAGTAGGGTGACCATGTAAGTTTTCATCCAGACCAAGATATCTTTGAAAATTAAAGGGTGCCCAGTGACCACAGGCACACACTGAGATCATCCCCGGCAAATGGAGAGGTCCAGCCATCCTCTCCTTACTTAAGGCTCAGGGCAGGAGATGAATGAACATAGATCAAGGAGCTTCCACAATCCATCTTAGAGTTGCTTAGCTACTTCAGCTTAGAATCTCAAGTTAGAAACTCAGTGTCCCATTCATGGAACAACCCAGTTACCTGAGAAATAAGATTAAGCAGAAAAGAGGGGTGAGGAGAGAGGTTTAGGTGGGGGAAAGGCAGAGCTGGTTGAACCGGTCCTGTGGCACTCTGGATTCCATCACGGGGTCTGCTCTTATAGATGAAGATGAACACGGTGCTAAAACCTCTTCCAGGCTCTTCTCAGCCCAGGGTTGCCCAAGATCAGTAGCACTGAGTGGCCAGCTGGGTAAGCAGCCATGACGATTTTGCACAAAATATTCCAGGAACTGTTGATGTCAAAGATGTTGGACATGGAAATGAATAGAGCAACTGCATTGAAAATATAGAAAATGAGAAAGTAGCTGATAGCTTTGATCGCCCCCATGTGAGCCTCCATGCTGGGGTCCCTGAAGCCAGTGGCATGTGTAGGGTGTATCTCTTGTGTAGGGTGTATCTCTTGAGAGAGATGATCAGCAGAATGGCTGCAAAGATGAACATGATCAGAGGAATGAAGATCCCCAGGTTATAGAGAAGAACCAGGTTGACCATGTTAGTCTCAGAGAAGTACTTCTCAGTGGTGTTGGAGGAGGGGATAGGAACGGAACTATTTACGTACACATTGAAGATATCTTTAGAGAAGCGAAAGCTGAAGCATAAGGAGATGAACAGTGACAGCCCCAGAAGCCGAGGCATCAGCTCTCTGATTTTCCTCTTCATCATGGAGAACAAACAGTGAGCAAAGTTTGCAATTGGAAGGCAAGAGACGATGTTGAGCCAGGCCGCAAGCCAGAGGTTGGAATAGTTCAGAAACATGGTGATGACTTTGAAGATTATAAACACTGTGTTTTGGTTATAAGTGACCAGGAAGAATAGACTGTAAATATTCTACAGCATCATCCAGATCTGCAGCAAAAGCCTGGAGAAGCTCAGCTTCAACAGGATACAGTCACTCACAGGGAGCCTTTTGCCTCTGGCCCACTCGGCCCCCTGGATGGCAGTGATGAAGCCATTCCCAATCATGCCAGTCATGCACTCTACTCCAGAGACCACCACGGTGAGGACGATTTTAAACCTGGACGTGTCTCTATCCATGGCATCTGTGTTCACTGTCGCCATTCTCTTTGGCCCTGACCTCCAGGTTTCCATGCCAAGGCCTGGTACCTGCTATGCAGTCTTCTGATCCTTGCTCAGTGTTATTATAATTTTTTTCCCCAGTTAATGGTTATTTCCAATTTTTCTTCATTTGTTTGCCCCATGACTACAGGTCGGAGGCTTGAAAGGCAAATGATGGGAGGATCTTGTTACTGGATGTCTCTGTTTTTCATAAAGACCCATTTGCCCCGGGCTTGCAGGAGCTCACTGGAAAAAATTTGAGATAGGTTCCTATCATGGCATCTTTCTCCCTTACTTACTTTAAGCCCATATACACCTGACAGGCAAGAGTCCCACGTTAGGAGTCTTTGTGCTCACGCATTTGTGCTCATTTCATAAGACCTGTTACCTGCCAAATTGTAAAAACACAACAGCTCCTTTGATCTGCCTTCTCCTGCTTCTTTTCGTCTCCCTTATTTGCAGAGACGTTTTTATCCTGTGGTTAGCATGTTCATGAATAAGAAGTTCCCATCAGTTTGTATGCAAACATTTTTACTTAGACCCAAGTTTCCTCCAGAAAGGTCAGCTATTATAATGTCCTCAGACACAGAAGAGCCAAAATTTGATGCCATTTGGGTTAATTAGAGACTAGAAAAACTGCCTTGTGACAGTTTCATTGTTTGTGTGTTTATCACTGATTATAATTTACACCGCGATGCACATCAGTACTTCAACTCAGAATCGGGTTAGAATTAGCTTGGGCAAGTGGTGGGGTGTTCTGAACACAGTGCTGAAGTTGAGAAATGTGATCAGACACTGTTAACTTGAAATTTAAAGTCATATGCAGATGCCCGTGCCTCATTCCTGATCTAGTTAAGTCAGAATCTGAGCTAGGGCCCAGACATGTTGTATTTAAAAAAAAAATTTTTTTTAATGTTTATTTTTGAGAGAGACAGAGACAGAATGCGAGTGGGTTAGGGGCAGAGAGAGAGGGAGACACAGAATCTGAAGCAGGCTCCAGGCTCTGAGCTGTCAGCACAGAGCCTGATGCAGGGCTTGAACTCACGAGCTGTGAGATCATGACCTGAGCTGAAGTCAGATGCTCAACCGACTAAGCCACCCAAGCGTCCCATAGACATGTATTTTTAAGAAGTTAAAAGTTCATATTGCTCAAAGCCAGACTGAGAACCAAAATCTGAGCTACAGATTAATGAGTCTTGGGGCCAAATCTGGCCTGCCATTGTGTTTTATCCTGCACAGCCTGAGACTGGACGGCATTAGGCCCACTGCCAGTGCTTGCTACTTTCTGCTGGTCAACGTGCAAATTTAAGAGGTTGCATATATGCACAAAAAGTCTGTCTGCCCTTGAAAAATTAGGAGATTGGGGAACATTGGGGCCACATGGTTAATTGGTTGAGGAAGAATAGTAGCTGCACATTTATTTTTTATTTTATTTTTTAAACTTTTAAAAAATGTTTATAATTTATTTATTAGTATAATTTATTGTCAAATTGGCTAACGTACAGTGTGTAAAGTGTGCTCTTGGTTTTTGGGGTACATTCCCATGGTTCATTGCTTACATACAACACCCAGTGCTCAACCCAGTGAGTGCCCTCCTCAATGTGGCTGCACATTTAAAACAAGGTTATGTATGTACTTTTCAGTTTGTCACAGTATTCACCAACTCCTAGCATCTTCTTGATTCTGAGGCTTCATGCCAGTGTGATGGCCCTGTTGTAATTTTTCTAATAGAAATGGAGAGATGATGAAAATGGATTTCTCCATCTCCAAATTAATTTTATCTCAAATTAAACTCAGAGATTTATTTTTATTATAAAATTGCCTCTTATTATTAAATCATGGTTGCATACACATAGCACCAGAAAAAGCAACATATTGCAAAATTAGGAAAGCATTGTTTAGAGAAATTAAAATTCATGTCAACCCAAAGACTTGGACAAGAGTGTTCATAGAAGCTTTACTCATAATAGCCAGAAACAGGAAACAACAAGATTTCTTGACAGGCACCTGGGTGGCTCAGTTGGTTGAGTCTCTGACTCTTGATTTCGGCTCAGGTCGTGATCCCAGGGTCATGGGATCAAGCCCCTCATTGGGCTCCAGGCTGAGAATGGAGCCTGCTTAAGATTCTCTCTTTCTCCCTCTGCCCCTCCCCCCTGCTTGTGTGCTCTCTCTAAAAAAAAAAAAAAAAAAGATTCCTTGACAAGTTCTGCATATCTGTTGAGAGTCATTAACTTCTGTTACTTCTGCTAATAGAGAGTAGTATTTATCATCAGCTTTCATGAATTCCAATGCACCAAACTCATCTTTTTGTGTACTTTGTTCCAACTTATATCAGTTTGTGATAAATAATATCTCCCTAAATTTTTTGCACACAATTGTTTTCTACTGTTCTAGTACTATCTTCTGGTGGCATTTGTTCACCTTTTTCTCTGATCTTAATAGGAAGAGCAGTGGGGGCTGATGATATGACTGGTGCCATATCAATAGGGATGTGGGGCCAGTTCGGTTTTTATTCTGTGGCCCTTTCTCATTCAGGAAGCTAGAATAGAGTCTCCTTTGGAGGAGACTATGGAGGAGGTCCATGGGGGAAGCAAAGACCAAAGGTTTCATATTCTTGGCTATTGGGATCAAAAGCTTTGGTGCAGGTGTCAGATAAATCAGATTTGGAAGACTGTGTGTTTGGGGGAACCATTTCCAACACTTCTCTCTCAAGCACCACCATGCAGACTAGAAGATGCTTTCCCAGTTGGGGAGGAATGAGAAGTGCAGGGAAGAGTCGAGAGGAGGTGAGCATCTCCATGAAAGAGACCTAGCATCCTGCCCACGTCTCATGGCTGCAGCGGGTGGCAAAGGCAAAGTGGGGCTGCAGGACTGCTCCAGAGTCTCCCCAGGCACACTTGAGAGAGCCACTAAACCTTGTGTTCACACAAAAGGCTTAAAAATTTGCTGCGGGAGTTAGTGGATTCCAAAGGGGTCCGGTGGTCTTATCCAGGAGGCTTTGCAAACTTGGGTTCAGATGAAGCCAATGCAAAGACAAAGGAATGGCCATGGAAGAGGCTCCCCACTCCCCACCTCCCTCCAAGTCTGTTTGATGCCCACGGAACATGGGTGTCACTTCCCAGAAGACAGGAAGAAGAAATCCTGAGAAAATCTTATAATCATAGTGTTTAAACCTGTGTGACTGAGAAAACACTGAAGTACGATTCATTGATAAAGTAGTGTCAAGTCATTAAGCAGGATAAACGTGACCAAGATTCTTTCCTTCGATCGTAGTGCCCAACTCCATGCTTCTGACTCTCCCTTTCCCATCCCATGGTGACATGTTGGGCAGATTTCATCTTTCCTTGTCTTTTTTGGTTGTTAGTATTCGATCCAGTTTACTTTCATGCTTGGTTTAAACCTTACCATCTCCCCTCCTCCCACCCCCAGCACAATTTGAGCTGAGACTACATCTGCTTGGATTGGAGAGGGACCAGGTGGGTCTGGGACACCTGTCTCCCTCTTCTTCCAGGGTGCTGCTGTGGGAGAGGGGATGGGTGGTAGCTGTATTTCATTGGCTGCTATGGTAAATTCATCCCTTTATGTTTGCTGCTACTGCCCTGACATTATCTGGCCATCTGTGCTTCTGGGGGTCAGGCATCATGTACCGGCTGTCTCGTGAGGAGCACATGTGAGGTCTGCTTGCTCCACATCTGTCCTTCTCAACCTTGTCTATGTGCCAGAATTGCCTGAATTAACACTGTGGGTCTTTAAAAGACATCATACCCATGTCCCATCCTCAAAGATTCTGAGTAATCATGGTGGAGAAAAGCTAAGCATTGGCATTTCCAAAGCTCCCCATTGTGGCTCCAGTAGGAGCAAGGGAGGGTTGAGAACCACTACAGGCAAGGGGTACTTACTGGCATGGTTTATGGTGTGGGCATCCTTATGGAAGAGACTGAATGCCTTCCTGGATAAGACTGAGGACATGTTCTTCCATCAGGTGGAGGAGATCAGATCCAGAGGTTGAATTACAGAGAAGAGTTATGTATTTTGCAAAACTGAGTTGTGCTTTGTGAAGGTCACTTCTATATCGTGTTAGAAAAGCGAATATTTCTTACGTCTCTGTGAAAAGGAGGAAGTAGAACATAGACGTAGAGAGTCCTATGTTCCACTTTGTAAACTGAAGGCTACTTCTGTGTGCTTATGTGGCAAAGGATGTAATTTAAGACAACAACCTAGGTGGTGTGATGAAACAAACCACTGTAAGAAAAAAGACCAAGGATGTGGAAAAGATGTCTGATCAAATCCTAAGAGCTGCAAAGAGAACTGAAAAGCCAGCAAGGTTTGTTTTGATTTTTAATACAATCAGCAGTTATATATTTTAGTGAAAAATCTGCCTGGGCCATCAAATTCTTCACAGATAGCAAGTTGTAAAGGAGTGTCTATTGAATGGGGTAGAAATTGTATGTCCTGAGAAGATACAGACGTGTGAAAATAGAAGTGTAACCAGAAACACTGTTGCTCAATGTACTAGAAATATGGCTAGGAAACTAAAAGAAAAATTGTGTGAAAAAAGTTTTAAACATTGTGACATTTGCTTCTGCAGCTGATGAGGGGACATATTTAGTAATACTTAGATGTAATAATTAGCTCTATTTATTCACCGTGGGTTTGAGAATTTTTATACGACTGAAAATATTTTAGACAGTGTGCCCATGACAGGCACAACACTAGGAAGTAATTAAGAAATTCATTTCTGTAACAAGAGGAAACTTTAAACAATTTAATATAGATGATGATCCTGGGATGGATGGTGCTAATATTGGACTTGCGGTAACACTTAAGTTCCGTGTGGCAAATTATGCAAGGACACAGGCTTTACCTCTACTCATTTGCATTACTCAGCAGGAATTGCTTTCTGCTGGAAGTTAAAAATGGAATGCATCACAGACCCAGAGCTCACCACCTGTAAGCTGGGCTCCCCCTGGGGTTTGGGCCACAGAGCATCGCAGTCACCGTTGAATGAATTGGACACATAACACAGAGGTCTGCTCACTGCACGTAGGTTGGGAGGCTCAGTCACCACTGAAGCTAAGGAGATGTGTTGAGCTGTTGAAATGAACTCGTTCCTCATCACGGAGGAAAAGAAATCTTTGTTTGTGCTAAGCAGCAAAGATTGTTATCACAGAATTGGCCTTTTGGGTTGGCAAACACTTTGAACGCCGTGCAAAGTCATCCATTAGAGTTATGAAACATTATGGAGACAGTGATCTGGCAGAGCGTTATTGGGTCTTCTTTTCTGTGCTAGAATTAGCTCTAGAACTGTAGCTGATGGTCAGAGCCCTGTGATGGAAATTCTGTGATGCTGAAAGCTGACTTTGTCGTTGACTTCAGCCCTGTGAAGGTAACCTTCCCCTGCTCAGTGCTCCCTTATCTCTTCATACATACTTGCAGTGTGAAAGGTGATCTGCGGTGCGACACAGGACTGGACATCTAGCACAGTGACACCAGAGCCCCAAACTCCTGCAAATATCTGAACAGTTGTGCAAAGATTGTTAAAACTCTTTGAAAATGCCTACGTTTGTGAACAGTTCTTCTCAATTATTGAAGTCAAGGCTACCAGTCAAGGCTGAATTCCGTGCTCACGTGGAAACTTGGTACAAGATTTAAACAGTGATGTGCTAAAGAAAAAGTCGCAGGTTTCTGGTTCCAAAACAAGAGTTAACAAATTGTGAAAGAAAATGTTAAAAGTAAAATATTTCTATTTTATGTTTTTTTTTTCCAATTTTGAATTTAAGTTACCATTGTCAATATCATGTGTATGCATTATGTGGTATGGTTGTAATCCTGGTTCAGAAAAATAAAGTTTGATTATGCTCCTGGCACTTGGTTGGTTTTTCTTACCTCTTCCGTGTTCACCCATATAACCTTTATAACCCTGGAGTTTTCAGTGACCTCTTCAACGAGTGTTTTGTGCGGGCAGTTATGTGATAGTTTAGAGCTTAGCTGACAGTGTTCGTTCACTCACGGTAAGGTGGAGCCTGGGAATCCTTCTTGGAAAATCTGGCAATTACTTAATTTGTCCACTAGTGGGCGGGCATGCTCTTTCTTTCTCAACAGGAGCTTCTGGAAAACCTTTTTCTCTTTTAGGCATTTGGCTAAGAGTTTTACCTACCCACTTTTAGGGAGAGCTCTGAATCTTTATATTCATGGTTAGAGATATGGTCGTGGTCAGACAGCTTTCATGAGGAAACTCATATTGTCTCTTAATAAAGCATCTTTTTTGTTAATAATTATTTTCATTTTTTATTTTTTTAATAATAATTATTTTTAAAGATAACTTGCAAATAAAAACTATGTCCCTTAAAAAGATTAACTTGAGTTGACTACAGAGCCTGTTTCTAAAGACTCCAGATTATCAGAATACTAGTACTGCAGGTGACCTGAGAGCTGGTGTTGGGGATGAGAACTGAGGCCTTAAGCAGGCAAGAGAATTGCTTGGGGCCACTCACCTGTTGAGGTCATTACTGGAGTATCAGGTAATGGTCTTGGTGGTCCCTTTAAACTTGCCTTTGGATTTCTGTTAACTTCTCTGCAGGCTCTCTCTTTACTAATGGGTAGTTACTTGCCTTATTAGGCTCTTCTTATCCAATCCAGGAAATGTTTGTGAAAGCTCACTTCAACACAGGGCTCAACAACTTTTTAACTTAACTTAACTTAATTTAACTTAACTTTTTTATTTTATTTTATTTTATTTTATTTTATTTTATTTTATTTTATTTTATTTTATTTTATTTTATTTTATTTTTTGCCTTAAATTAAATGAGTTCCTGCACTTAAATGGTATAGATACACACAATGACCTTTGTTTCTAAAGGAAACTGGAATCTCATTTATTCAGTCAACAAATACATAAGTGCCTACTATGTTCCAGGCAGTGGAGTTAATACATAAGTGCCTACTATGTTCCAGGGAGTGGAACAAACAACTTCCTGTCTTCATCTTACAGTTTAGTTTGGGGGGTGGGGGAGACGGAGGGGAGTGAGAGAGTTTGGGAATTTGGGAAGGGTAGATATAAACAAGTTAACAGATGATATAATTTTAGATGATAGCTTCCATAAAAAAGTAAAGAATTGATTTTCAACAAAGATGCCAAGACTATTTAATGGGGGGAGAATAGTCTTTTAAAAAACTAATACCGGGGCGCCTGGGTGGCGCAGTCGGTTAAGCGTCCAACTTCAGCCAGGTCACGATCTCGCGGTCCGGGAGTTTGAGCCCCACGTCAGGCTCTGGGCTGATGGCTCAGAGCCTGGAGCCTGTTTCCGATTCTGTGTCTCCCTCTCTCTCTGCCCCTCCCCCGTTCATGCTCTGTCTCTCTCTGTCCCAAAAATAAATAAACGTTGAAAAAAAAAATTAAAAAAAAAAAAACAAAAAAACAACTAATACCTACAACTGACTAACTCCATGCAAAAGAATGAAGTTAGACTTCTACCTCACACCATATACAAAAATTAACTCAAAATGGATCAAAGACTGAAATGTAAGAACTGAAATTATTAAATTCTTAGAAGAAAACAGAGGTGTAGGGGTGCCTGTGTGGCTCAGTCAGTTAAGCATCCAACTTTGGCTCAGGTCATGATCTCATAGTTCATGGGTTCAAGCCCCATGTCGGGCTCTGGGCTGAGAGCTCAGAGCCTGGAGCCTGCTTTGGATTCTGTGTCTCCCTCTCTCTGCCCCTTCCCCACTTGCACTCTGTCTCTCAAAAATGAATAAACGTTAAAAAAAAATTAAAAAAAAAACAGGTGTAAATCTTTATGCCCTTGGATTATGCACTGGCTCCCTAGATATGACGCTTAAAGCATAAGCAATGAAAAAATAGAGAAATTAGATGTTACCTAATTAAAAAATTTTTGTGCTTCAATGGTTACTGTTAAGAAAACAAAAAGACAACTCATATAACTGGGAGAAAATATTTGCATATTCTATATCTGATAAGAGTTTAGTATCCAGAATATATAAAGAACCTTTACAACTCAACAATAAAAAGACAACCCAATTTAAAAAGTGGGCAAAGGATTTGAACAGACATTTTTCCAAATAAGATATACAAATAACTAATAAGCCCATGAAAAAGTACTGAGCACCATTAGTCATTAGGGAAATGCTAAGTGACAGAAGCCAGACATAAAAGGCCACATATCACGTGATTTCACTCATATGAAATGTCCAGGACAGGCCAAACGATACAGATAGAAGATAAGTAGATTTGTGGTTGATATGAACTAGGGAGGGGAGAAATCGGGAATAACTGTGAAATAAATAGCATTTCTTTTTGGGGTGATGAAACTTCTACAATCATATAGTGGTGATTGTTGCATACATCTTGTAAATATGCTAAAACCCACTGAATCGTATACTTAAAAGAGTGAATTTTTATGGCATAGGATTACATCATAATAAAAAAAATACAATGATCGGACAGAGAAAGTGGGCAAAAGGCAGTGATAGATTATTTAAACACTGTGATGAGGGAGGCTTTCAACAGGAAGGCAACATTTCAGCAGACCGTTTGAATTAATGAATGAATGGATGAAGCCCACAAACCCCACTGTGCTCTCTGTTCTCTCTTCTTTTGTTTGTATATGTCCTTTCTCTGTTACTTACATTATTAGAGCATGTCTCCACTCCCGTGCCATAAATTTGTGTGAAAGACACATTAAGAAAATGAAAGTCATTATTTGATGAAAATGCTTGCCTACAATGCTTCCTTCCCTGAAGAATTAACAGGGAAATCTCTAAGTCCTAACAATGCCTTGAACATCTTATGGAAGGTGTGTAACAGGATGTTAAATGAGGGTTTTAAAGTTTTGGCTAAGCCGTCTAGGTGGGATACAGTCAGTGATATGTGACCACATAATCTAGAGACAGAATCCTTAATTCATCTTCTGCCTTCAGTTTACGTAAGAGAGGATCCTTCAAAGGGAATTTGTATAAGAGGAGATCATGCAGCTTTCCTGTCTGTGTCCCTAGAATGCTGTCCTCCGCTTCCCCCAACAAAGACAAGGGAGGTTGGGAGATGCCAGGGCATCACTGGTAGAATCAAGACCCTTGGCGGAAAGGGAGACCAGCATCTTACTCACCATCTGCCCTTGTTGCTGTCAGAGGAGACAGCAAGAACGTTCTTCAGAGAGGTTCACCTGGACTTCCTGGAGCTGAACTTCTAGACCTCGGTACTATTGACATTCTGGGTGGATAAATCTTTGCCATGAAATGTAGAAATGTTCAGTGGCGTCCCTGGCCTCCACCCACTAGATGCTAGTAGCATGTCCCCACCTCCCACAATTGTGACAACCAAAATACATCTCCAGACATGGCTAAACATCCCCTGGGTGGGGGGCAAAGTTACTCCTGGCTAAGAACCATTGCCCAGTTTTAGAGGGCAGTAGCGATCTAGAGATTGATGCTTGACTTTTGCTTGGTGAAATGAGAAGGGAAGAGGCTGCCTACTGTTGCCACTAATGGTGCAGCACAGAGAAAAGGTGGGCGGTGTAGGGGCTGCCTGACTGCCAGTGTTTGGTGGAGCAAAGAAGGGTAATGCTTTCCCTTCACGCACACACTGTAGAAGTGAGTCAGGCTCAAGCTGTTCCGAAAGGACCCTCTTGAAGGTAAGAGAGGTGCTGGCTATTGGACAGGAGAGAGATTGCAAGAGGCCAACAAGTTCATTGCTTGCTTTAGATTAGGGTTTTTAACCTTGACACTACTGACATTTTGGACTTGATACATCTTTGTTGTAGGAGCCTGTCCTGTGCGTTGTAGGATAGTTGGCGTCTCGGGCCTCCATCTGCTAGATGCTATTGGCATTCCCCCCAGTCGTGATGATCCAAAATATCTCCAGACATGATCAAATCTCCCCTGGGGGGGGGGGAGTGGATATAAAAAATTGACCCTGGTTGAGAAGTACTGCTTTTGGGAAAGATAAATGCCAAGAGTCCCTCTATGGAGGTCTGGAAACCCCACAAAGAGTCCCACAAGTCAGCTACTTCCTATTGCTACTGTAATAGATTACCAGAAAGTTAGTGGTTTAAAACAACACATTTCTGATCTCACAGTTCTGGAAGTCAGAAGTCCAAGCTGGGTCCTACTGGGCTAACATCAGGGTGTTGGCAAGCCCACGCTCCTTCTGGGAGCTCTGGTGGAGAATTCCTTTCCTTGGCAGCTTACGGTGCTGCCTCACCTCCTGGTGCCCTACTCCCAGCCAGTAATGGCCTCACGCTGACCTCCATCCACTTCCATCATCACATCTTCTCTGACTCTGACCCTCCTGCCTCCCTCTGATAAAAGACCGTTGTGATTACATTGGGCCCGTCTGGACAGCCCAGGTTCATCTTCCCATCTGGAGGTTCTAAACTTCATCCTATCTGCCAAGTCCCTTTTAGCGTGGAAGGCTTCACAGATTAGGAGGTGGACATGGTTGGGGAGGACATTCTGTGTACCACACGTGGGCTCCCGCTAGCCAGAGGACACTGAGTGGCCAGATGCACCAGCACTAGTTAGGTAATACCTCGTGCTTTCTACTTCCTTCTCCCTCTGCCGCCTCCCAGGAACTGGAAGCAGCTGAGCCAAGTGGGAAAAGAGGGTGAGAAAGAGATATCTCACCCTCCCCTCCGCATCGCTGGAACCCAGCGTGGAGGTGTGCTCGGGCCTAGCTGCAGAGAGACCTTGAAATCATTTGGGAGATAATGGTTTTGATTACAATGGGACTGAACTTTTTTTTTTTTTAGTTTATTTATTTATTTGGGGGGGCAGAGAGAGGAGAGAGGCAGAGAGAGGAGAGAGAGACAGAGAGAGAGAGAGAATCCCAAGCAGGCTCTGCACTGTCAGCACAGAACCCGATGCAGGGCTCTAGCCCACAAACTGGCGAGATCCTGACCTGAGTGAAATCAAGAGTCAGACACTCAACTGACTGAGCCACTCAGGTGCCCCTGAACTTTTTTTTTTTTAATGGAAAATTATGCTATTTTGATTCCCCACTTGTCTGGAAAGCGACAGGCTCTACCTGGAAGGATAGCTAGCAAGGAGGCTGTTAAACAGTAAACCTGAAGGCAGTGATGGAGAGAGAAAGTCACTGCTCTTGGTCCCTCATAGAATCCAGTATATTGAATAAACCCGGTGCAAGAAGGTTTTGGTGGAGAGAGGATTTCAGAATCCTATTGTGTCACCCCACAACTGGGAAGACCCTCTCCCCAGAGAGGGAGAGGTGGGAGTGTTGAGCGCATCTGCTTCCGGCTGCAGAGATGTGGGGGCGTCCGGAGGCCCATGATTCTCCTGGGAACGCTGGATGGTCTTGCTCTTGCCTAGAAATTTGGGGAGAGAGGTAGCGGAAGGAGAGAGAAGAATGGGAAAAAGGTAGACAGACCTGGGCTGATAACTACCAACATTCACGTGGGGAAGAGCAAGCAGATAGCGTTTCAAATCTGTGCTGGCAGGAGGAGCTGGGGCATATGGCCCCCCGCACGGGGAGGGATGCAGCTTGCGGCTCCATGGCTCTGAGTCAGACTTGAAAACGCTTCCCAATGTGTCAGTGTATGGCCTGCCTGAACCCTAAAACTATAACTGGAAAACTTTCATGGGTTTCTTGGGGACACCAATTAGATAATCCAAGCCCACGTGTCTTCCGTCCTGGCTGGATGAGCCTGCGTCCTTCCCTTCTGGAACATGGAAACACAGCAGAGCAGGCCACACTCACAAAGATTAAAAATGGTGAGTGGCAATCCATAGGCTAAAACCAAAATTGCCTCTAGTTTTGTATTGTATGTGGTGTATTTATATATAATTTTAATGACCATTTAAAGAATATCAAAATGACAAATATAGTCCTCAACATTTTTTTCCACAAAGAGAGATATAATGATTTGAGGTGAGGAAAACTTTGGGGAGGAGGGTAGACTTTGGAGCACTGAAAATGGATGTGTGTTTTGTGCAGGAAGAGAGTCATTGATGTGAGTGGAGTGGACTAGTCGAGGTAGAGTGGGGCGGATGATGAAGGTACTTTGTGCTTTCCACACCAGTACAGGATGCGGGGGAGCTACAGAGGAGGACCCAACCCTGAACGGAGCAAAGGGTCTAGAAAGAAGGTGCCAGACTGACCCGAGGAGAGGCAGGGGCAGGGAGGGGCCCTAAACAGGCTTCACCTTTCTCTAGATTCTAAGTAGGAATGAGCTTTTCCAACGCTATTGCAGGTGCACGGCACATATTGGGAGTAGGATGTTGTTTTTGTGCTTACTTCTGTGGCTGCACGCGGTCTTCATGCCCAAAGTCTTACCCACGATCGTCCAGCAACAAAATGACCTGGGATTTCTCCTTTTTCCTTAGGTAGGTGGGCAGAAGTATCCAACTGAAGCTGGGTTCTATCTCTCTGTGTATTTGTAGCGAGCTACCTGGGGACTGGTGCTTTTTACTTTTCAGTTGAATGCAGTAAAGTCTTATTTTTCTAAATTAAGGAGCTTGTGCCTGGCCACATGTTAGGCACTCTATAAGTAATTTGTTGAAGGAAGGAGACAGGGAAGGGAGGCGGAAAGGTAGGAGGAAGGCAAATTGGAAGGACAGGAAGGAGGAAGAAGGAGAAAAGGGGAGGAGAGAAAGAAGGAAGGAGGGAGGGATGGGAGGAGGGAGGGAGGGGTGGACAGAAAGACAGAAGGAGGGAGGAAATAAAGACTTGCCTCTCTGTGTGTGTGCTTCCAGAAGTGGCACAGGAGATCATGGAGAAGTTAGCTCTGTGAGGAGCGCTCCAAGCCTTTGGGTTGTGGCAGAAAAAGCAGGGAGGCTACTTCGATGCCAGATCTACAAGGTGTGTGGTGGGAGGGATTGAGCTGTTCTTATTCTGCGAGTGAGTCTGAGAAATGCTGCCGTGACTTGTGAGCTCGTGGACCCTAGGAATGTGGATCTTCCCCAAAAGCTGCCAAATCATCTGTCTCTGGGGGCACAAATACAGTCAAACCCAAGGAGCCTGTGCTTTCTTCACTTACCGCCCTGCCTTAAAGTCACTTTCTTTCATTTTATTTTATTTTACTTTATTTCATTTCATTTTATTTATTTTAGGGGGGAGGGGCAGAGGGAGAGAGATTCTCAAGCAGGCTCCATGCTCAGCTCGGAGCCTGGCGCGGGGGTCCATCTCATAACGGTGGGCGATTGTGACTTGAGCTGAAATCAGGAGTCAGACACTTAACCAACTGAGCCACCCAGGTGCCCCTCTTTTTTTTTTTCTTTTTGGGCCACTGGAAGCCCGTTCTCTCCCATATGCACGCTGGGCATTGTTAGCCTTGTGCTCTACACTGGGTTTTATTTGAGGGGCTGGTTGTCTGTATCGTGTGATCCCCGAAGAGACTGGTCTGCTCTCATTTCCTAGATGCCTTTGGTTCTGTACTGTGATTTTCAAATGTGGCTGCTCTAAGGCGGCTGGACTTGGACGGATGTAAATAAGAGATGTCGCAAATATTAAATGTGAAGAATCTAGGTGTGGAGTGCGTGTTGATCACTATTTGTGGATTTTGAAAACACTCAAATGCTTCTTCTTTACTAATGCCTTTCTTTGTCCTTAATGCTGTCATTATTTGTTCTTCAACCAAGACCCCAAGTCTTTGGTCTCTGTGATCAAGAGAGACATTTTCTGACTTGACAAGTGTAAGCCACCACGTTTCTGAGGAGGGGTCACATAATCTGGGTGATCCCTAGAGAGTGCAGAGCCACCCTCTCTGCGTGACTGGCAGTCAGGTAGACAGTCTAAGTTGGAGCACTGGGAAACTGATAGGAAGACGTGTACTCTTCTTCCCCCTTTCCTTCTTCTTCACATATTCTGAGAAAGAGAAAGTGTTTTTTTTTTTAATTTTTTTTAACATTTATTTATTTTTGAGACAGAGAGAGAGCATGAACAGGGGAGGGTCAGAGAAAGAGGGAGACACAGAATCTGAAACAGGCTCCAGGCTCTGAGCTGTCAGCACAGAGCCCGACGCGGGGCTCGAACCCACGGACCACTAGATCATGACCTGAGCTGAAGTCAGATGCTCAACCGACTGAGCCACCCAGGCGCCCTGAGAAGTGTTCAGCAGAAAATGAGAAATCGAGGAGATCCTGGAGCTGAGACAGGAACGCTCCACAAATCTGGCAATGTGGTCACTGTGTTGCCTGCCCCCTTATACCCAGGTTGGGCTGTATGGTCAGCTCTGGCCAGTGGGCCGTGACTGGGGGGGATGCGTGACACCCTCCTCACCACAGACAATTCCACATGTTCCCTTCTCCTGCTGAGGTGACCCCGAGTCCTCATTTCAGATGGTGGTGCATTAGCTCTAAGCAGCTGGATCCCTGAGACGCTGCGTGGAGAACAGCTACTCTTGGAATGCTTGTTCAAAGCCCGTAGAGGGTTTTGAACGAGAAAGGAAGAAACCTGTGTATTCTTAAGCCATTGAAATTTTTTTTTTTAATTTTTAGGGAAAATGAATTTAAGTGGATACCTTAAGTAGTATCATTTTTAGTTTAAAAACATTTACCAGCACTTTGTAATTTATAGAGCATATTTTCGTAGATATTATTTCATTGAAAGCTCACCATGCTCCTAAGGTAATTTTCCTTCCTTTTGACTCCTATTTTGACTTAATTTCAGGCTTCTAGAAAAGTTTCAAGAACAGCACACAGGATTCCCGCACACCCCTCCCCCAGATTGCCCAAATATTACCATTGCACTGCACTGCTTGATTCTTCTCTCTCTCTCTCAATATACATACATACTTATTACTTTTTTTCTGAACTGTTTGAGAGGAAGCTGCAGATAGGATGCCCCTTCATCCCTAAATACTTAGGTGTGTCCCCTGAAAAGGAAGACGTTAGGGTCCTGTGTTCTGCCACCTAGCTTAGCTTATTCTAGACCAATACAGACAACCTTTGTGGCACTGCTGAGCATGGAAGGTTTGATACACAAGAAGTGGAAGGCCAAACAGGGGCCAAACAGCCCTTTCGAGGAAACCGGCTTAGAATTGGGGAGATTAGAATCTTAAAGGAAACAGATTTTTGTTTCTTCAATCGATATTTTTTGATATGATATGAAATGGTATTTAGGGAGCCAGATAAAGGTTGATGGGAAGGGAATTACCACATTCAGGTGTGTGGAGAGAAGGGCTTTCGGGAAAATCTGTTTCCTAAGCAAGGTAAACCTGGACTCCTGTTTCTGCTTTGCGCCCATGGTGGGTATTGCTATCACACTCTATCGCCGTGTTTTCAGTAAAACCACCTCTGTTTTGCTCCAGGCCTAAAAATGTATCCAGGCCACTGGTAAGGATGACATTGAGAAGCGTGTAGCTAATAAAAGTGTAGGGGCGTCTCTCTGGGCTCGTGGGTGAAAACAACGCTCACGGAGCTGGAGAAAGGAGTGCTGTCCAAGACATCCAGAGTCAGCTGAGGGTCAGATACCTGGGAACGCACGGCCCAGCCTCCTGTCTTGGCAGTGACACCGACTCATCAGCCCCAATTTCCAGAGCTGCGTCCTTCTCACTCCTCCTTCCAAATCCACCTCCACTTGGGCTTTCAATCTGTGCCTGGTTCTGGTTTGAATGAGCCACTGATGTATTTGTAGCCATCCGGGATCTGGAGCGCAGATGCAAATGGCAGTTTTCTCTGGTAAGTGTTGGGGCAATCGGATCCTTTTCTGATTTGCATTCCCAAGTCCTGCAGGTTCTCAGGAAATCACATCTTCCAGGCAGTCTGGTGGGGGTTATTTTTAATCTCAGCTATAAATGCCAGTCCATAATAGTTCTTAAAACCGAAAGAGCCTTCGTTTACAAGGCAGAGGACAGTTAGAGACAGAGTCATTAGTTTAGCAAAAATCTCGGACCAAAAAAGAGGCTGAGGAGAAGGGACTCTGGGGATAGAGAAGGCTTGGGGTTCAGGAGTGAGATGGGGGACAGGCACAAATTTGGAAGACACTAGATTTTGGGGGACTTAAACCATAAGAATGGAGGGGCTTGTTCAGGGAGAGCATTCAAGGAGAAAGAGAGAAGAGCGTGTTAGGTCTACCTGGGCATGTTAAACACACTGCTCTTCTCTCAGAGTCAGTCTTATTAGCATTCATCCCTGTTTCTGACATAAATGGTGATTTCTGAGGGTCTATCTCATCTATTCCCACCACTTCTCAATCTCTTGTCTCTTGCTGGTGCTGGGCCCTACCTGGAGATAATTTTATTCCAAATTCCAGTGCAGGGTTAGAATTAGTTTATGTGCAGATGTATGCTCTGTGAGGATATTTCAAAATCCCAGGTGAGCTCCCACGTAAAGTAGGAATGAATTTTAAAATTTGCAAATCGAGTGTGTGAAGAGCAACTTACATTTTAAAGGTAATTAGTTTAATATCTGCATAGCCCTCCCTTCCCCCAATCCACCTGGTGGGTGAAAACACAGTTCTGGGTAAACGCACTCATTTCGTGTTACACTCAGCCCACTCAAGATTTTCTCTCCTGCTTTGAGCCTGGAGCTACTTAAAGGCGGAAGGATGGTGGCTTGGGCTGGTCTCTAAGGCAGATGTCCAGTCACCAGCTGTGTCTTTCCCATCTAGAGAGTCACTGCTCGCAACGCTCTTTCCTCTCACTGTGACAGCTGCATTCAGTGTGGCACCTTTACTTCTCGCTTAGCCTGCCCCTTCTCTCACTCACTCTCCTGGTGCTAGCACTCCATCTTTGTGTTCAGCTCTGTTTGTTTTACAGAATCCCACTACTCGATGGGCAGAATAGCTGTCTCCATGGTGATGCAGGCACTAGTCTTCCCAGGGAATCGGCCGCCATGTCTTTTTATCTACTTGGCAGGCAAGTTAGAGTTGGCTGGGATGGGCTAAATCCTGCCTTTCTCTTCTCTGTGTTTGTTCTTATGCTCTTATGAGAAAATTCTCAAGCTGATGAGGCCATGCACACAGCTGTGTGGATTGCAAGCAGAGAGGCCCCATACAGATGTTTTCCTTTATTTTAGTATCCTGACCACTCAGTTTATTGATGAAAATCTCTCATTTCTAGCCCAGTAATCAGCTTTTACCAATTTAAACTTTCTGGAAATTTTCTATGAAATCAGTAAGAAAGGGGAATTGCTGCTATTGTTTAATCAGTTTGAGGGCTTGATAAACTTTCCAAGAGGTCAGTCACATAATGAAATTAGCAGGTCTGTTAACAGATGAGAAAAACAACTAGCATAAAACAAAAATAAGATAAGCCTGTTATCGAGTTAATGCTCTAGTTCAGAAACTTCCTTAGAAATTTCCTGTAGAGGAATGCCTGAGTGGCACAATTGGTTAAACATCCAACTCTTGGTTTTGGCTCAGGTTACCAACTCACAGTTCACAGCTTTGAGCCCCGTATCAGGCTCTGAGCTGATGGCATAGAGCCTGCTTGGGATTCTGTCTCTCCTTCTCTCTGCCCCTCCCCTGTGTGTGTGTGTGTGTGTGTGTGTGTGTGTGTGTGTGTGTGCGCGCGCGCGCTTTCTCTCTCTCAAAATGAATAAATAATTTAAAAAATTGTAAAAAAAAAAAAAAGAAATTTTCTGTAGAAAACCAGTTTGGGGGATTTTTATGACCCCAAATTAAGTTTTGGACAATTTGAAATTGTCCATGGTAAAGCACTGTCATGAGCTTGACAATGACTGAGCTGAAACAGGCTTAGAGGTTCTTGTGTAATAAAAAGAAATATTGTGTATAAGGCTTCTGATTTTAAATTTTAGACCAAACAAATGTACTTGACTCCCCCTTCTTCTGAGACTCCACTGAGAAAAACAATCCCATAATAATTAAGAGAGAGGAGTGAGGGCAGACTAGAGATTTCATCCCATCTCTTGGATGTGGACCATCCATGAAAGCGTGTTGTGGATGAAGTGGCACAGAGGATGCTCAGAATATGCACAAGGTGGTCCTCTGGCAGTGTGGTGGCTGCTCAGCTTGCTTGAAAGCCTTGAGGTCCCCTGATGTGTGTTTCCTAGCTTTGGCTAGTAGGAGTGAGGCAGGGTGTAAAACCAAGTCATTGTTGTAATTCTGTCTGCCATATAACTGCTTCAGTGATTCCTTCCAACCTTTTCTCCATCACTGCACACAGAACCATTGACAACCCTCATATCAACAATGCTTTTGTAGAGAAATTGAACGCATTTCCAAGAAGCAGGGCTTCCAGTGTGATGTTTGCACAGAGATTAAATTCTTTCTTATTATGACATTTTTGATTTCAAGGCTAATGTCTGATTTTTTACCCACATACCTTAAAAAAAAAGTCATCAGAAGCCAATCCTGACGAACTGGATGGCCCAGTTACAAAACAGAGGTCCCAATCAGCCTTTCCATTCAGAAGAATGTCCTGCTGGGGAATAATTCTTACTTATGCAAAACAGCCTTTCATTTTCCTTCATGAATTAGTAATCAAGGATTATCAGAAATAGGAGCAAAATTCACAGCCTGAAAGAGAAAGACCAAGATAAATATTCAGAATAAATGACCCCTGGAGAAATAAAGATCAAAGAAGAATACTTAAAAAATTTGAACTTGTATCTTCAGAGAAGGCAGAAAAGATACTGAATTCATAAATTAAGAAAAAGATGCTATTAAAAAGAAATAGGAAACGAAGAAACTTTGAGATTAAAAATATTTAAAATTACATACTGTTAACATGATTTCAGTAAAATTAAGATGAGTTCAAGATAATATCTCTGAATGCTCAGCATAAATCAATGATGAAAAAGATAAGAGACACAGATATTTAATCTAGGAGGCCTAAAATCTGACCCAAAAGAATTTTAAGGATCAAATTTAGAGAAAATGAAGAGGAAGAAATTATTTTTAAAAAATAAAAGAAACTTTATGAGTGCTGATGAAGGACATGTTTTTTTGTTTTTGTTTTTGTTTTTGAGAGAGAGAGAGGGAGAACAAGTAGGGGAGAGAGAATCCCAAGCAGGCTCCATGCTCAGTGCAACACCCTATGCAAGGCTTGATCCCACGACCCTGGGATCATGACTTGAGCCGAAATCAAGAGTCAGATGCCCAACTGACTGAGCCAGTCAGGTGCCCCAAAGACATGGTCTTTGATTGATAAGCCCTCAATTGGTCTTACACAATTTTCACCAAATGGAGCATCTGATACTAGTTGCCTAACCCATGATCATTCTTCCCTCTTCCTCAATATAAGTACCCTAATTTTGTTTAGAGTGGATTAGGGTGGAAGTGTGCACAATTACAAATTAAAAATAATTCTTTCTGCAATTTTCCTTGTGAAGGTGTCATGTGACCCAGTTCTGCCTAGAATGTAGAGGTGATACTCTTAATTTCAGCTCAGATCATGATCCTAGGGTCGTGGGATTGAGCCCTGCATAGGGGCTACTGGGATTCTCTCTCTCCCCTCTCTCCCTCTCCCTCTGCCCCTCCCCAACTCGTTTTCTCTCTCTCTCTCTCTCTTTCTCTCTCTGTCTCATGTTGCCTCAGCAACATGATGTGGTAGGAAAGGAAGCTAGAAGGATCCTGAGTCATTAGTGACTTCCTGGAGCATTTTTTTCAACCTCTAGAATTCATGTTACATTTAAAAATAGCATTATATGGTCACTTTAATCAGATTTCTGTTATATGCAGTTGTAGTGCAGTCTTGGTGAATCATGAAAGATAAAAAGAAGATTTTAAAAATGTCTAAAGAAAGAATACAAAAACCTAGAAAGGAAAAAGACACAGGTTGCTCTCACACTTCTAATTAGTAACAACAAATGTGAAAAGAATGAAATTTCTTCTAAACTTAAGGTAAATTATTTTAGACCTAAAATTGTATATTCAACCAACTATCAACTACTAATCAAGAGTGAGGGCAAAATAAAAACATTTCCCATTTCCGAAGGACTTTTCTGAGGAAGTTACTTAAGGATGTGTTCCGGTAAGTAAGGGAGGAAATAAGAAAAGGAAGAGTAAGACATGTGATCTAGAAAATAGGTGATGGATATAACCCGGACATCCGGGTAGATGACAAACATGAGTCAGGCTTAGGAGTCAATTATCCTGAAAGGATATCCAATTATCAAGAAAGGAATGAGAATGAAAGGCATTGATCAAGTTGCTACTGGAAAAAAAAAAACAGTGGATTACATCCAACTGAGAGTGCCATGATTAAAATACTGAATTCCTTTGAGTAGGTGGTAAGGAATATACTTCTCTCTCTGGGAGGCAGGGCTGGTATAACAACATAAAGGAAGGCAATTGAGCAGGATTATCATAAACCCAAACTAAATTCTTTCATGTTGCTGAGTAAATGATGGAGTGTAAAAAAAAAAAAATGCATTTGATTTTTATGCTGGAAACAATCTCCTTTTACCTGGGTTTATGGATTGTGTCATTGAACTTAATGAAAAGCACTTTTTGGTCTTGAGTCCAGTAATAATAGTTTTACTAACAATATTTAGAAATGCTATTTATTGATCTTCTACATTTAAAATAAATTCATAGATGAAGCACAGAAGACTGAATGATAGTTACAGAATAGCATATGACAATGTGAAAGGAGCATGTTGCTTTCAGCAGTTAGAATGTGGAAAAGGGGGTCACCTGGGTGGCTCAGTTGGTTAAGTGTTCAACTTTGGCTCAGGTCATGATCTCATAGTTTGAGTTCGAGCCCTGCATCGGGCTCTTTGCTGTCAGCACGGAGCCTGTTCTGGATCCTCTTCCTCCCTCTCTTTCTCTGTCCCTCCCCGCTGTGCTCTCTCTCTCTCTCTCTCTCTCTCTCTCTCTCTCTGTGTGTGTGTGTGTCTCTCTCTCTCAAAAATAAATAAAAATGTTTTTTAAAAAGCAGGTGGAAAAGGGAGAAGTAGTAAAAAGAAGGATAGGGGCACTAACATACTCTTTTATATAATGTGGAGTTGGTAGGCATGGACTATAAATAGTAGAATAAGACATTGCAACTCAAAATGATCATTCAAGGGGCTCCTGGTGGCTCAGTTGGTTGAACGCCTGACTTCGGCTCAGGTCATGATCTCATGGTTTCTGAGTTGAGCTCCGCATCGGGCTCTGTGCTGACAGCTCAGAGTGTGGAGCCTGCTTCAGGTTCTGTTTCTCCCTCTCTCTCTGCCTGTCCCTCACTCATGCTCTCTCTCTCTCAAAAATAAAGACACATTAAAATGATCATTCAATAATTTAAAAGCAATGAGAATCAGAGCCAGAAGTAGTAATGCAATTACTACAGGGCAGCATTTGATGGCAATGTAAGTGACACTTCAGTCCTCACCATTTACAGTGATGAGTCAATAGGTGTTTACAGATGGATAATACAATGTGCGTGTCTATGTATACCTGTTCGGAGCTATGAAAGTAACCACCACAAAAACTAGAGTCAGAAATAATAGAAATGTTGCTTTGGGGAAGTGAGATTTTGGGTGAGGCAGGAGACTTAACTATTCACAAAAGACCTTTTCAGCATTTGTTTACTTATTTGTTGGCCAAAAGCTGATATTACTTTGAATATGATGATGATGACAATCAACTTGAAACAACTCTAATTTCACTTCTGTAATATTTGGGTGGAGATTTAGAAATGAGTAATAGTGTTATGTTTTTGTAAGTATTGACAATCTCATTTAAAAAAAAGCTATATGTGAGAATTGGAGGGAAGATGCTTTTAATAGCTTTGTAGCAATCAGGCTATTTCACAAGAAAATAAATCTCACCACATTAACCAGAAAATAGTGAGAAACAATGGTGACATGTGACATGTGATATATACTTCCCCAATGATCTGTTACTTGGTTTTGGGAGTTGCTCGATGAGGAATGTAACCATTTCCATCAATACTTTGTCATAGGTGATGGCTCTGATGCTCTATTTCCAGCTGCCCATGACTGTGTGTTTTGATGGTCACTCACTTAATGTCTTAAGCCTCTGAGAATGTTTACAAAGCACATCTATGAATTTTCTTAGCATCCAGTATATTATTCAGAATCCATTTGTTAAGGTACAAGGAAGCATGCTATCATTTTGAATATCAAATACTTTTTTTTTTTTTTTAAACAACAAAATCCTTGATAGGGATTAAATGACAAATAGTGATGTATGTCTGACACTCACACCTGAAATAGTCGTGTTCCTTCTCTGAAGACTTTCACGGTGTCAAGTCATATTTATTTTCCGGTAGGTTTTAAGGATGGCACATGTGAGGAGTACTGGCTAGCACAGTTAAATCTTCAGCCCAGTGAGGACTCCCCCCGAGGTGTCCATGTTTACAGATTGTTCTATAGTCTGGTTATGAAATGGGGGAAGGTAGTTCACCCTTTCTTCTCTCAGGATGGTAGCCCTTTCCACTCCAGGACATGAATAACGAGGCAGCCTGAAGTCCAGAACCTATCCTGAATAGATTCAAGTGGTCTTGAATTGCATCTCTCTCTTGGATTGAAAATTTCAAAATTTCAAAGTTGTTCTTACATTTTGCTCTTTTGCTTTTATTTATGTTATCTTACAAGCCCATGGACATGGAAGTTCAGAAAATGAGACCTTTAAAGAAGAGTCTGTCTATCTTCTTGAAAAGAAAAAGAAACAATTCCTCTATTTCAGGAGAAATTTAACCTAATTTTTTGCAGATAGGAAGAGAAAGTAGAATAAGTTTTATGTGGTGAATTTTTCAAATATTAAGTTCTAGAGATTGGTGACTCAACATTAGTTGCTACCCCAGTGTGGCTCCATTTAATAATGAATATAGCCATTTGGATGTAAAATATTGCAACAAATAATTGGTACATATGTCAATTTTTATGTACTCAAGTGTATCTATAAAATAAATACCCCCAAGTATAATTGTCAAATAAAAGTATGTACTTTCAAATGTATTACTAAACTGTACTTAAAGAAGCAGCAATTAACATTCCATAAATTTATGAGATTGCCTTGTCCCCATGATCACACACAGTGTGTTACCAAACTTTTTGATCTTTGCTTATCTAATAGGTAAAAAATTATATCTCAAAGTAGTCTTCATTTTCTTCCTGATATAAACCAGGCTGAGCATCTTAAAATTTTTTGTTTTAGGTTTTGGAAAACAATCACCTTAAGCAATTAAAAAGAATTATCTAAGTTCCAACACCAAAAATTCTGACTTAATTGATTTAGGATCAGGTTTGGACATTGGTATTTCAAAAATCTCCCCCAGAGATTCTAATGTGTAGAACTGCTGCTTTTACATAGAGCAAGTGGAGCTAAAATAGAAGGCTTAGGTAAAGAATGTGTCAAACATCACTAAGACTGTGCCCAAGAAGCAAAAGAGAAATGAAGATTAACCTTCTATATAAAAAACCACATCAGGTGGAAGGATCAGATCAGGTTTGGGGAAGAAAGGAGGTGGGAGGAGAGGGGTCTAGGTGAGGGGGAGGCAGAGCTGGTTGGGCTTGTTTTGTGGTATTCTGCTTCTCTTTTAGGTGAAGATGAACTTGAGGCTGAAGCTGCTTCCAAGCTCTTCTCAACCCAGGGTTGTCCTGAATCAGCAGAATGGAGTGACCAGCAGGGTAGGCAGCCATGATGAATTTGCACAAAATAATCCAGGAACTGTTGGCATCACAGATATTGGACATATAAAGAAATAGAGCAACTGCATTGGAAATGTAGAGAATGAGAAAGTAGCTGGTAACTTTGATGGTCCCCATGTGAGTCTCCATGCTGGGGTCCCTGGAGCCAGTGGCATTGCTTTCCATGTGTAGGGTGTGTCTTTTGAGAGAGATGATCAGCAGGGTGGCTGCAAAGATGAACATGATCACAGGAATGAAGATCCCCAGGTTATAGAGAAGAACCAGGTTGACCACATTGGTCTCAGTGAAGTATTTTTTCTTAGTGGAGTTGGGAGAGGGGATAGAAGAATTGTTACAATACATGGTGTTGATGTCACTGGAGAAGAGTACACTGTAGCCTAAGGAAATAAACATTGATAGCCACAGAGCCAGGACATCTGTCCCAGAAATTCTCCACTTCAGCTTGAGGAAAAGGGGTGGGAGAAATCAGCAATCTTCGCGAAGTAGAAGCTGAGCCAGGCAGCAAGCCAGAGGCTACAATGATTTAAGAACATGAAAGTTATTTTGTACCATATATAACATCTTCATTATAAAAATGTGGGGATGTTGAGCTGAAGGTAATTTCTATCATCATGAAGCTTTGGAGAGGTATTCTGGATACACTCAAGAAAAACAGGATCCTGCTTATTGGAAACTGCCTTATTTTTAATACATTCAGCTATATTTATAGCCATGATGAACCCATTTGCAATGATACCAATGATGCATTCAGTGCCTATAATTGTTAAAATTGAGAGGATGTGAAATGGTGAAAATTCATTATCTGCAGGATCGCAGGTTTTTGTCATCCTGAGTTGTCACCCCTGTTTGGTGTCTGGAGGAAAATGCCTCTCTAGCGTTTGATAGGCAGATCCTCAGTAGCTCCCACTATTCATGTCATAGGAGGAAGCCTTTGATGCATCATTTCCAAATTCATTCCATTTTTTTATCTCAGAATTCTTAGCTCTAAATCTGGGGATGCAAATGATGGAAGGATTTGCTTTCTAATCCTCTTCCATGTCCATTTGGACTTGTCGGTTTTAGTTCAATTATGGGGCCCAGGAAGGACTAGAGTCAAGCCCGATGCGGGACTTGAACCCATGAACCGTGAGATCATGACCTGAGCCGAAGTCAGACGCTCAACTGACTGAGCCACCCAGGTGCCCCAATCTTTTGTATATTTTTAAAAATTTTTAAATTTTATTTAAATCCAGGCTAGTTAACATATAGTGGAATAATGATGTTAGAAGTAGAATTTAGTGATTCTCATCACTTACATATAACACCCAGTGCTCACCCCAACAAGTGCCCTTCTTAATGCCTATCATCCATTTAGCCCATCCTCCACTCAATATCCTTCCAGCAACCCTTAGTTTGTTCTGTGCATTTAAGAGTCTCTTACAGTTTGTCTCCCTCTCTTTTTTTAATCTTATTTTTCCTTCTCTTTCTCTATGTTCATCTGTTTTGTTTATTAAATTCCACATATGAGTAAAATCATATGACATTTGTCTTTCTCTGGCTGACTTATTTCACTTGAGTACATGCTCCTTTATAAACCACTAACGTGGTATTGAGAACCATGGCCTTTACTAATGCCAGTTAAGTAGAACATCTGCCTGCCAAGTCACCATTTAACTTAGTTTCACTTGTGACCTCAGGGAACTGATTGGAAATAATAATAATAAATTCAAAGTCAATATAATATATAAATCAATGTATGCTATGTATAGCGTGTGTGTGTGTGTGTGTGCGCGCGTATGCTAGACACTGTTCAAATACTTTATCTCATCAGATTTAAGCCACACAGCAATTCAGTGAAGAATGTATTTTGTTATCTACACTTTGCAGATGAGGAAACTGAGGCTAAATAACTTGTCCCAAGTCACACATCTAGAAAGAGACAGTGTTGGGATTCTACCTCAGGTCACCTGGTTCCAGAGTCCATCTTCTTACCACTCTTTATATTTCCTACACCCATGTGTGGATCCTTTTGTGTGCACCAAAGACAAAAGTTAGGGTTGACTTGACTGTAACATTTTTTTTCCTGGTAGTCTTTTATGATGCCTTCACTATTTAAGGGAAGAATAATTGAGTTAAAAAAAAAGCGTAATCTAGCTTTCTACCTGTGAGACTTTCTTTCCTACTCACACAGAACACTTCACTTCTGACACTTCTGGTCATCGAACATGTGTGTGGTTTTGTTTTGTTTTGTTTTGTTTTGTTTTGTTTTCCCCACACCAGGCCATTCTGTGATAGTAGCTGGGTGTCCTACAATTTACCTCAATTCAGACACTAACTGCCTGTTTATTATTATTTATTAATAACAGTTTATTATAAAAGGATATGCTAAAGGCTACGGATGATTCTTCAGGTGGAAGAGACGCAGAAGGCAGAGTATGTCCACGCCCTCCCCAGGGGCCCCACTCTCCAAACACCTCACATGTTCACCAGCCTAGAAGCTCTCTGAACCCAGTCCTGTGCGATTTTTATGGAGGCTTCATCACGTAGGCGGGATTGAGTAAATCATTAGCCATTAGTGATAGTGTCAACTCTCACCCGCCCCCGCCCAGCACCCCCCCCCCCCACCCGTCTAGAAATCAGGGGGTGGGACTGAAAGTTCCAAACCTCTAATCACATGATTGGCTCTCCTGGCAGCCTGCCCCCAGCTTATGTGTGATCCATTGGAAAGCCACATCATTAACATAACCAAAGACACCTTTATAACACTCATCTCTTCGGAAATTCCAAGGGTTTTAGGAGCTCTGCTAGAGAAACAAGACCAAATGTATTTATTATGATATGATATGATATGATATGATATGATATGATATGATTGATATGATACAATATACATAATCATACCATAATATACAATATCACAATGGTAAAACAAGAAGACACTAATTTTCAAGAGATACAACTTCGTTGCAAAATGAATTACTTAACAGATAATAAACTTCTTTTGTTACATATAAATATTTAAAGGCCTACACAAAATTTACCTTTCATTTAAATAGAACACTATGAAAATGAGGATTGAAGGTATTAAAAAAAGAAAAACTGGAGGCATCTGGGTGGCTCACTCTGTTAAGTGTCCAACTCTTGATCTCTGCTCAGGTCATGATCACACTGTTTGTGAGTTCAAGCCCCACATCGGGCTCTGTGCTGATAGTGTGCAGCCTGCTTGAGATTCTCTCCTACTTTCTGCCCTTGCTTGTGCTCTCTCTCTCTCTCTCTCTCTCTCTCAAAATAAATAAATACACTTAAAAAGAAAGAAAGAAAACCACAGGCCCAAAATGATGCCACTTAGACCAAGTTCCCAAACCAGGCCTTAATACTCAATCTAATTGCAACTTCAGTCTCCCCCAGAAATATTGCCCTAATTGTCTGGAATTTTCCGGCCAGCACTAAAGAAGTAATCTGTCACTGGGACTCTCTCAGTCCCCCCCAAGAGATGAAGTAAACTGCAAGATAAGATCCTCTGCCCTTTTCCCTGAAAGAAAGTGACCTTGCCTGGAGCCATCCTTTCTTTTCTTTCCCTAGTAACTTCCTTGCCCCTCCTCCATCCTATAAACCTTCCATTTTGTACAACTCTTCGAGGGCCTTGCTACTTGCCAGATGAGGTGCTGCCCGATACATCGCTTGTTGAATAAAGCCAGTTAGATCTTCAAATTTACTTGGTTGAATTTTGTTTTTGTTTTTGTTTTTGTTTTTTTTTAAGAAAGGAAAAGTTCCCCGTTCCTTTACAACATAGGCTAACCAACAGTAGGGTAAAAACAGCACCAGAATCACTCAACCTATTTTGGAATATTAAAACTAAAAGAGATGGCCATTGTATAGCAGGATTCTCACACAGAGAGACGGATCACGAGGCTTTCTTTTCCAGGAAGCACTTTATTTGTCGTGCCAGCATGGGCTCAGTGGGTTTGTACCCGGGAAAACCGAGCCCTGAGCGCAGCAGGGTGTAGCCTTTTGCGCAATTGCTGCTTCTTTGTCTCCCATATATGGTGACACACATAGTCTGATTGGAGCCCGTCCAAGTTTCAGAGTTGTGTCAGAGTTATGCATACGTGTATAGGAGTTGATTGGGCCACGTTGCCTTCCTTTGTTCTGAGAAGGCCCCCACCACATTCCTTAGGGAGGGGCTCTACCTCTACAATTGGGGTGGTCATTTCTAATTTTAAAATGTATGCACGGGACAAATGATGATAAAATTGACCTCTCAATTCAGAGTAAATAGACTTTCATGAATGAACATAACTCTAAAGTAATGACAAGTAATTCTAACAAAGAGAAGGTTGGTGAGTGAGGTGTCTCTGAAAATCTTCATAACATTTGTTTTCTTCTTACTTAAGGCCTCTTTTTAAAAAAAGCAAAAAGCTTATGAAGGTTTTCTGGCCTGATAAACTGAGACAAGTTTTTGTGGATTTTACCATCTTGTCTTTAAATGCCTGTTTTTGAACTCCAGATATTTCCTTCGAATACAGTGTCGTAAACAACTCTGCTTGTTTCCACACACTTGTGGAAGCAGCTCAGGACCTCTGATTTGGTTTGAAGAGGTTTTTCTTGTCACTGGCTCTTCCCCAGCTCTGCCCACCCAGGTCTCCGACAGTAAGGGGGAAGGGGACTGGCTCCGTTAAGAGTCTGATGATTCTCTCCTCCTTTCTTTGCTAATCACAGTGTCTCACTCTCAGCTCTGTCACCTGTAGTGCCTAACCCCCTGGGAGGCGGTACCGATACTTGCTGGTGAATGAGTGATCTTACCAATGGCCCAGAGAACTTCTTCCTAATGACTGGCATCCAGAGAAGGCAGTTCAACCACCCCATAAATCTAGAATTTTTGCAGGTTTTTTTTTTTTTTTTTAATTTTTTTTTTTAATTTTTTTTTTTTCAACGTTTATTTTTGGGACAGAGAGAGACAGAGCATGAACGGGGGAGGGGCAGAGAGAGAGGGAGACACAGAATCGGAAACAGGCTCCAGGCTCTGGGCCATCAGCCCAGAGCCCGACGTGGGGCTCGAACTCACAGACCGCGAAATCGTGACCTGGCTGAAGTCGGACGCTTAACCGACTGCGCCACCCAGGCGCCCCAATTTTTGCAGGTTTGATGCCCAAATTGAGTGTGGGAGTGTGAATAACAAGGCTGAGTTGAGAGCACAGCAGTTCTCTGTATTAAGGTCTAATACTGTGAGAGGAACACTGGTGGGAGATAGAGAGTACAGGGTGGGGGTGCGGGCGGGGATAAGTTAGAGGGAGGGGCAATGACCTCAGCCTGTGGCTGGGCTTCCTAGTGTTCAGGGGTCGCACAGAGGCCGTGGGCAGGAGCAGGGGCCACAGCCATCATGAGAGGCACCTCAGAAGAAGCTCTGCTTGTCACAGCCAATGGCAGAGTTGCTTCCTACAATGGAAAGAACATTGTTGTTGTTGACAGGAACTCCCAGGGACAGTCTGAAGTGGGGGGAGGTAACTTTTCTAGGTGAAGAGATGATCTTTAAAGTTTATTTATTTATTTTGAGAGAGAGAGAGAGAGAGAGAGAGAGAGAGAGAGAGAGGAGAAGAGAGAGAATCCCAAGCAGACTATGCACTGTTAGCGTGGAGTCAGATGTAGGGCTCGAAATCATGGAGCCAGGAGGTCATGATCTGAGCCAAAACCAAGAGTCGGACACTTACCCAACTGAGCCACCCAGGGGCCCTGAAGAGATGATCTTTTCAAGTAGAACTAGTGGAATTAGTAGAAACTAAATGATAAATCTAGTTTAATATATCCTGGATGTATTCAAGTGTGTGTGTAACCACGGAAATCTCATCAAGAGGACGTTGAACCATTAATGACAGAGTAAATGGCTTCAAGCAGTTGTTTATTTGCTATATCTTTAATTTATTATTTTGAAATAGTTTTTGACATAGAGATGTGCTGTAAAGATACTACAGAGAATTCCCATTTATACCCCTAACCCAGCTTCTCCTAATGCTTACATCTGACATAACTGTGGCACAATGACCAAAACTAAGAAGTTAGTACTGTTACAAACACTGTTAGTTACACTGTAGGCTTTGTTTGGATTTTTCAGTTTTCCACTGATGTCTTTTTCCTGTTCCAAGATCCAGTCTAGAATACCACCTTGTGTTTAATCATTGTGTATCTTTATTCTCTTTGAATCTGTAACAGATTCTTGGTCTTTGCTTTTCTTTCCTGACCATGACAGCTTTGAAGAAACATACCGGTCAGGTATTTTGTGAAGTAGTGCTTAGCTTGGGTTTGTCTCATGTTTTCTCGTGGTTATAGGGGAGTTACGGGTTTTGAGGAATACCCCAGAGGTGAGGTGCCCTTCTCATTGCAAGGGGTACACCCTGCCAGCATCTTATTACCGGTGATGGGAAACTTGAATACTTGGTTTACATCACATCTACCAGTTTTCTCCACCATAAAAAGTTACTTTTTTCTTTCCTTTCTTTTCATACTCTATTCATTTGAAGTGAGTCACTAAATCTGGCCCATACTCAGGGGGAGAGGAATTAAGCTTTGCTTCCTGGAAGGAGGAATCTCAAAGAATTTGTGGACGTATTTGAAAACCTCCACAGGAATATTCTGGAGGGGATACTTTGAAGCTATGCAAATATCTTGTTTTTCCTTAAACCCTCCTCTGCTAATGTCAGCATTCATTAGCAGATGTTGACTGCAACAATTAAAAAAAATTTTTTTTAATGTTTATTTATTTTTGAGACAACACGAAAGACAGAGTGCAAGCAGCAGAGGGGCAGACAGAGGGAGACACAGAATCTGAAGTGGGCTCCAGGCTCTGAGCTGTCAGCCCAGAGCCCAACGCAGGGCTCAAACTCACGGACATGAGATCATGACCTGAGCTGAAGTCAGACGCTCAACCCACTGAGCCACTCAGGTACCCCAACTGCAACAATTATTACATTGCTGTGCTGTTGTAATTTTTTATTTTCTTCATTCCTTTTACTTGTATTAATTAGATTTCTTCTGTAAGGAAGAGTTTTTTCTTTCCCATCATTTATTTATTTAATCAAACATTAATTTGCATTACTATATACTTATGGACTTTGTATTTATTCTGTTATGGTCTAATACTATTTTTATTTATAGTGCTGCTCAGATTGGTTAAGCTTTTGGTAACTGGGAACTCTTTCATGTAGGCTCTTATGTCTTTGATGTGACTCCATTTTTGTTTTTGTTTTCTTACTTTCAGGCATTATGGGATGTTCCGGTCATCCTGCTCCAACCCTAGAATTATCCTTGTTGCTCCAATCCAACCCCTAAATCCCTGGCAACCACTAATTTGTTTTCTGTTGAATACTTTTGCTTTCTCCATATAACATATAAATGGTTTTATACAGTATATAGCCTTTTGGGTCTGGCTTTCACTTTGCAAAATGTCGTTAAGATGTAACCATTTAAATGAATTTATAGTTCAGCCACTTTTATTGTTGAGTAGTATGACATCGTATGGATAGATCAGTTTGTTGTCCATTCTCTTGTTGAAGGACATTTCCAGTTTTTGGCAATGGTGAATAACATCATGTGTATAAGTTTTCTTTTTGCTTGGGCAAATCCCTGAAAGTAGGATTTCTGAGTTGTACAGTAAATTCTTAACTTTTAAAGAAACTGCTGAACTCTTTACCAGAGTAGTTGTACTGTTTTTCATTTTTACTAGCAATGTGTGAGAGTTCAAGTTGCCCTGCATCTTACCTAGTACCTAGTATTGTCAGTGTTATGTGTGTGGGGGCGTGAGGGGATGGTGGGTAGAGAGGGTGGGAGGTTGGGGGGTTTGTTTTTGTTTGTTTTGTTTTAGTCATTTTAGATGTATAGTGGTATTTCACTGCGATTTTGATTTGCACTTACCTAATGACTAGTGGTGTTGAACATCTGTTTATAGGCTAATTGGACATAAATTTATCTTCTTTGATAAAATGTTCTCAGATTTTTGCCTAGTTTGAAAAAATTAAGTTGTTTGCTTATTGTTGAACTTTTGAAATTCTTTTTTTTTTAAAAGGTTATTTATTTTGAGAGGGAGAGAGAGAGTGCACACGCATGTGAATTGGGGAGGGGCAGAGAGAGAGGGAAAGAGAATCCCTGTCAGGGCAGAGCCTGACATGTTGTGCAATCCCAGAACTCTGGGAGTTGCTCAACTGACTGAGCCATCCAAGCACCCCAAATTTTTAAAATCCTTTATCATAGTTATGAGTCCTTTATCACCTGTATGCTTTGCAAGTACCGTATAACCTTGGTTTGTGAGCATAATTAATTCTGGAAACATGCTTGTCATCCAAAGCGCTTGTATATCAAAGCTAATTTCCCCATAAGAAATAATGGAAATTCAGATGATTAGTTCCACAACCCAAAAATATTCATATAAAAATGATCATAACATGGTAATATAATGCAAAATAATAAAAAATATAAAGAAAAATAAATTAACTTACACTTCTCTTTGAAAACCTTCATGGCTGGTGTGAGGGACACAAGAGACAGGAGGGTTATTGTGTAGAACGACTTCCATCACTATCACTAACAGAATCACTGCCATCTATTGGCTCAATGGAATCTTTTTCTGCATGGGGGCCATTGTATACACTCACATGGATGTTGACTATAGTACAGTAGTAATAAGCCTAGTCATATACTGTATTTAATGTAACTGGCAATAAGGCGGCAGAGAAAAGGGTCCATATCTGCAGGCAGCCCGACCTAGAATAAAGCAAAGCATTCCTAAGCTTACTCTTGTATGGAAAAGCAAAGGACTGTCCATATGTGCCAAGTGACAAAATACACTAGTGCCAGTTGTGGGAAACTTCCAACATTCTGAAAAATCACTGATTTCTGCCAAACACCATGGCCTGAGACCGAGCATCCCAGCATGGGAACTGATCACCCACAATCTCACAGCAAGAGAGTGAGACAGAGAGAGAGAGAGAGAGAGAGAGAGAGAGAGAGAGAGAGAGAGAGAAAAGAACCATTGGCTCAGTTGTGATCATGTGATACTCTGCATCATGTACTACTCATATTGCAAGACATCGCTCTTTTACCAAGTTAAAATTTATTAGAAATGGTTGCTCGTCTTACAGAACACTTGCAGAACAAGTTACTTGCAATCCGAGGTTTTACTGTATTTCCTCTTAGCCCATGGCTTGTCTTTTATTCTGTTAACAATGTCTTCTACAGAACGAAAGTTTGATACTTTTATAAGTTTCAATTTATCAATTTTTCTTGAATGGACTGTGCTTTTGCTGCTATATTGAACAACTCTCTGCCACATCCAAGGTCACAAAAACTTTCTCTTGTTTTATTTGAGAAGTTGTATAATTTGATCTTTTATATTTAGGTCCATGACCCATTCCAATTTAACTTTTGTATGAACTGTGAGGAATGTGTCAAGGTATTAGGTATTTTGTTTTGTTTTGTTTTGCATGTGGATAACCAGTTGTTCCAGAACCATTTATTGATAGAAGTATCCTTTCTTCATTGGCTTGCCTTGGTGCCCTTGTCAAAAATCAGTTGTCTATATTTATGTGGGTCTACTTTTCAACTGTCTCTTCTGTTCCATTGATCTATGTATCTTTTTGTGAATAACACCACCAATTTTTTTTTCATTTAAAAAATTTATTTAATTCAAGTTAGTTAATATATAGTGTAGTAATGGTTTCAGGAGTAGATTTAGTGATTCATCACTTACATATAACACTCAGTGCTCATCCCAACAGGTGCCCTCCTTAGTACCCATCACCCAGTTAGCCCATCACCCACCACCCCCCCAGCAACCCTTAGTTTCTTCTCTGTATTTGAGTCTCTTATGGTTTGCCTTTCTGTCTGTTTTTATCTTATTTTCTTTCCTTTTCCTTATGCTGATCTGTTTTGTTTCTTAAATTCCATACGTGAGTGAAATCATATGGCATTTTTCTTTCTCTGTCTTATTTCACTTAGTACCACACATTCTAGTTCCATCCATGTTGTTGCAAATGGCAAGATTTCATTCTTTTTGATCACTGAGTAATAGTCCATTGTATATATATACCACATCTTCTTTATCCACTCATCAGTTGATGGACATTTGGGCTCTTTCCATATTTTGGGTATCGTTGATAGTGTTGCTATAAACATTGGGGTGCATGTCCCCCTTTGCAACAGCTTTTTTGTATCCTGTGGGTATATACCTAATAGTGCAATTGTTGGATCGTAGGATAGTTCTATTTTTAATTTTTTGAGGAACCTCCACACTGTTTTCCAGAGTGGCTGCCCCAGTTTGCATTCCCACCAACAGTGCAAGAGGGATCCCCTTTCTCTGCATCCTCGCCAACATCTGTTGTTTCCTGAGTTGTTAATATTAGCTATTCTGCCAGGTGTGAGGTAGTATCTCATTGTGATTTTGATTTATATTTCCCTGATGATGAGTGATGTTGAGCATCTTTTCATGTGTCTGTTAGCCATCTGGATGTCTTCTTTGGTAAGTGTCTGTTCATGTGTTTTGCCCATTTCTTCACTGGATTATTTGTTTGTGGGTGTTGAGTTTGATAGTTCTTTATAGATTTTGGATACTAACCCTTTATCTGATATGTCATTTGCAAATATCTTCTCCCATTCCATAGGCTGTCTTTTAGTTTTGTTGATTGTTTCCTACTACCAATTATTGTAACTGTGTAATAGATTTTGAAATTGAATCTTCTGAATTTGTTCATGCTTTTCAGAGTTGTTTTGCTATGAGTAGAGCCTCTCGGGGGGGAACCCAAAAACTTGGAGCAGATTCTTTTCAGCAGTAACTATCATAGCATTTCACAGGACCATTTTCTTCCTTTGGTTTCTGTTTCCTACCACAGAAACTGCCACATCTTTCACTAGTCTCTTGAATAGAAGTAAAAAGTAGAGGGGCATTCCCTTCTTTCTTTTTATCTTTTATCTTTTTTAAAAAAATGTTTGTTTGTTTGTTTATTTATTTATTTATTTATTTATTTATTTAGTGTGTGTGTGTGTGTGAGAGAGAGAGAGAGAGAGAGAGAGAGAGAGAGAGAGAAAGAATGAAAGAGAGAGAATCCCAAGATCCCAAGCAGGCTCCATGCTGCCAGTATAGAGCCCAATGTGGGGCTCAGTCTCATGAACTGTGAAATCATGATCTGAGCTGAAATCAAGAGTCAGACACTCAACTGACTAAACCACCCAGGCGCACCTCTTTTTTTTTTTTTTAATGTTTACTAATTTTTGAGAAAGAAAGAGCATGCACTGAGGGGAGGGGCAGAGAGAGAGGGAGACAGAGAATCCAAAGCAGAGTCTGCACTGACAGCAGATAGCCCCATGAGGGGTTCAAACCCACAAACTGCAAGATTGTGACCTGAGCTGAAATTGGATGCTTAATCAACTGAGCCACCCAGGTGTCTCTCCCTTCTTCATTAAAAAAAAGAAAATCTTTATTAGGGGCGCCCAGCTGGCTCAGTCGGTGGACCTTGTGACTCTTGATCTCAGGATTGTGGGTTTGAGCACCATGGTGTAGAGATTACTTTTTTTAAAATGTTTATTTATTTTGAAAGAGAGAGAAAGAGTGTGAGTGGTAGGAGGTGCAAAGAGAGATGGAGACAGACAAATCTGAAGCAGATTCTGCACTGTCAGCACAGAGTCCAATGTGGGGCTAAACTCACAAACCATGAGGTCATGACGTGAGCCAAAATTAAAGGTTGGTCACTCAACTGACTGAGTCACCCAGGCACTCCCGGGTGTAGAGATTACTTAAAAATAAAATCTTAAAAAAAAAAAATCTTTATCATACTAAATCCAGAGGCAAGTGATAATCTATACAGAGTATTATAAGATCACAAGAGTTACATTTCATACTTGTTATACTCTAGAGATCCCTATAGTTGATTTTGTTAAGATAGCTTTGTTTTGTTCATGGCACAATTACCTTTCATCATGTAGTAAGCTCTGTGCTTCTTTTCTCCCCCGTGCGCATGCTTATGACTCTCCTTACTTACAGAGATTCTATGAAAATATTTTGTGTAGTTAATTATAGTTTTGATATTAATAATTATTTTTCATTTGAAAAATGTAGAATATTTTAAATAACTATAAAAAAGACTAAAGTTTGCATCTCAGCAATGACTATTGTATTTGATATTTTGCAATTATCTAATTTCTACATATTTTATTTTAAAAATATTGGGGCACCTGGGTGGCTCAGCTGGATAAGCAACTGACTTCAGCTTAGGTCATGATCTCGCGGTTCGTGGGTTTGAGCCCCGTGTCAGACTCTGTGCTGACAGCTCAGACCCTGGAGCCTGTGTCTCCCTCTCTCTGCCCCTCCCCCACTCATGTTCTGTCTCTCACTCTCTGTCTCAATATAAATAAACATTAAAATTTTTTTAAATTAGTTGTAAAAGCAATGATACAATAATAAACATTTTGCCTCAAATAAAAGACCTGTAGTTGTCTCATAAACAGAGGACAAACTGGTGATTGCCAGAAAGAAGGGGGTAGGGGGAGAGATGAAGTAGGTGGAGGGGATTAAAAGATACAAACTTTCAGTCACAAAATAAGTAAGTCACAGAAAAGTACAGCATAGGAAATCTAGTCATTAATAGTGTAATAACATTGTATGGTGACAGACGGTGGCTACACTTATCAGGGAGAGCGTTAAGTAATGTATAGACTTGTCAGATCACAATGTTGTATACCTGAAACTAACATAACATTGTATATTAACTATACGTCAAAAGACAACAAACCCTTTGTTGTATTTTACACTCAGCTCAGATTTGCTGTTAAAACATATCTTCTTTTTGACATTTTATAGTTCCACTTCCTAAAAAATGTTGATTTATTTATTTTTAGAGACAGGGAGAAAAAGAGAGAGAGCATGTGCATGGTGGAGGAGGGGCAGAGAGAGAGAGGGAGACAGAATCCCAAGCAGGCTAGGCGCTGTCAGCACAGAGCCCGAAGTGGGGCTCCAACTCCTGAAATCATGAGATCATGACCTGAGCAGAAATCAAGAGGCCGGCGCTTAACCCACTGAGCTACCCAGTTGCCCTTTGACATTTTATGGTTTTAATCTTAAAAGCAATTCACAAAGAATAAATAAAAATAAAAAATAAAATTATTGGTATATGAAAAAAACTTTCTAAAAATGTACTAGCCTCTTGGCATATACTCTCTATATAAACTTTTACCACAACAATATTGTGACCATTTTTCTACATTGTTAGGTGTTTATTTATTTATTTATTTATTTATTTTTTATTTTATTTTTTATTTTTTAAAATTTATATCCAAATTAGTTAGCATATAGTGCAACAATGATTTCAGGAGTAGATTCCTTAGTGCCCTTTACCCATTTAGCCCATCCCCCCTTCCACAACCCCTCCAGTAACCCTCAGTTTGTGCTCCATATTTATGGGTCTCTTCTGTTTTGTCCCCCTCCCTGTTTTTATATACTTTTTGTTTCCTTCCCTTATGTTCATCTGTTTTGTCTCTTAAAGTCCTCAGATGAGTGAAGTCATATGATTTTTGTCTTTCTCTGACTAATTTCACTTAGCATATTGCTCTCCAGTTCCATCCACATAGTTGCAAAATGGCAAGGTTTCATTCTTTTTGATTGCTGAGTAATATTCCGTTGTAGTTAAGTATTCTTTTATAGTATCATTTTATTTTTTTTAATTTTGTTATTAAAAAATTTTTTTAAACCTTTATTTATTATTGAAAGACAGAGAGACACAGAGCGTGAGCAGGGGAGGGGTAAAGAGAGGGGGAGACACAGAATCTGAAGCAGGCTCCAGGCTCCGAGCTGTCAGCACAGAGCCCGATGCGGGGCTCTAATTCACAAAGTGTGATATCATGACCTGAGCCCAAGTTGGACGCTTAACCGACTGAGCCACCCAGGTGCCCCTTATAGTATCATTTTAATGAATAAACATGGTATCACAAAAGAAAGCAATTCATCGAAAGTCATTTTTCACATAGTAACAACAATAACAATAGCAAACAGCGCTTAAACAAGGTAGGAGAGGGAAGTAGTGTGGAGGAGGGGCAAAAGAAGACCATGCGAGACAGGGAAATGACCCTCAAGTAAGACTCCCGTAAACCGCAAAGAAGCAGCTCTTCTTGCATACCGTTGGCTGATGTTAGTCATAGAGCAGCATTTATTCTCAGAAGAGGCTTGGAAATGCAATCTGTTTGGAGGTAATAGTGTCTGATCCAAAGTACAATTACATTGGATAAAGAGGATTTTTTTTTTCTTGTGAAGCAGCAGGGTGGACATTTGATTACAAATTCAATTTTTTAAATAGTTACCTGGTTAGTTTGTCAATTTTGCGGGGGAGTGATTTTAATTATTTATATTTTTTCTAGAAAAATGTCTGTTTCATGTGGGTTTTCAGCCTTCTTTAGCATAAAATTAGACCTATGAGTTTGGAGTAAACCTCCACTATTTATTCTATAGTTATTGCCTCTTTTTTTTTCTTTGTCTAGTATGGTCTGTGTCTTTTCTCATTGTTTTCTAATTAGAAGTTTTCTTGTTTTGCTAGATATCCCATCTCCTACCCTGAAGATTCAGTTCTAGGTTTTGTTTATCTTTCATTGTTTCTTTCATTTCTGTTGCATTATCTCTTCATGTATCATTAATATAATTTTACATCTTCCTTTAGTTTTATTTTGTCACTTTTTTAAGGTTTTTTTTTAGTTGAATGCCTAGACAACTGGTTTTCAATTTTTCTTATTTTTCTTAATGTTTATTTGTTTTTGAGGGGAGTAGAGAGAGAGAGAGAGAGAAAGAGCAAGCAAGTGAGCACGAGCGGGGAAAGGGCAGAGAGAGAGGGAAACACAGAATCTGAAGCAGGCTCCAGGCTCTGAGCCGTCAGCACAGAGCTCCATGTGGGGCTTGAACCCACGAACTGTGAGATCATGACCCGATCCAAAGTCGGACGCTTAATCGACTGAGCCACCCAGGCGCCCTGCTTATTTATTTTTTTAAATAAATAAGTATATACATTTACTGCTAAGTACTATGTTATAGTAGCCCTGTGAAATTTGGTGTGTAGGACTTCTATTGTCATATGTTTCTAACTATGTTTGTAACCTCCCTTATGATTTCCTTTTAAAGAATTTCTTTGAATGGGTAAAACTTGTACATACTAATAAATTTTTTGAGCACATATTGTATACCAGGCACTTGGGATACAGAAGTGAAACACAGTGATCCTATCTCAAGAAACTCTAAAGATTAGTGCCTATGGGTATTACAATAGGTTTTTTTTTTAAGGTTTTTTTTTATTTTAAGTTTACTTATTTATTTTGAAAGAGAGAGAGAGAAAGCATGAGCAGGGAGGGGCAGAGAGAGAGAATTCTAAGCAGGTTCTGTGCTGTCAGTTCAGAGCCTGATCCGATGCAGGACTTGATCCCACAAACCCATGACCTGAACCATAATCAAGAGTTGGACGCTTAACTGACTGAGCCACCCAAGTGCCCCATAGGTATTACAGTTGTAAAAGGTATTTTCTCTCAATGACTTAGTATGTTGGATGGTAAGTAGGTCTCTGAGGCAGGCTGGATGGTGAATAATCAAGTTGACTGCAATGGTTAAGTAAAGGGCTCAGATGAATGAGGCCAGGATTGATGTTCAGTACAGGTGCCCGTAAGTCAGCCTCTTTTTGTTCCTGTACAGCTAATCTCAGTTACTGATCTTGTAAACAGTTACCCTGACACAGGAAAAAGTAATGCAACTAGGTCAAACATTTTTATTCACTGTGTGCATAAAGAGTTGTATTCCTACATAACTTTTTATTATATTTATTAGAAAAATAACCCTGTTTACTTTCCCCTCCCCATCTCATTTCCCCTCTTCAGAGGAAATCATTTTCAATTCGTTTATCCATTTCATTTGATATTTTTCTCCATGTCTCTAAATAACATACCTATTGTGCTACCTCTTGATTTTTTTTTTTTTTCTTTCTAGTTTTGGTCATTTTCTTTTGACTTCCCACTTTGCAAGATGAGGGTTTAGCTCTATTTCACTCTCCACATAGCAGCTTCGTACACCCACACTCACACATTCTACTGGTCCCTCATGCCTCCCATACATTTATATTATAATAAGTGGTTAATACAATGTCTGATATTTACATCACTATGACAATGCAAATAAAGTTTGTAGTTGAGCCTCAGGTGATACCTTGTGATTACTTTTTGTTTTATATGCAGATTTTTGTTCTCCCTAGAGCAATTGAAAGAGAATTTGTTGCTTAGTTTTTTACTAAGCAAGATGTCATCAACTCATTCCAACTTTGATCCTGATTTTCTAAATATTTTTCAATATGCTCAGCCATATCAGATATTCTATGTCTTGTAGACATAACTAGTTGATCCTTTCTATCTACTCCAAACTGGATAGGGTTGGAGATCTCTGAAGGCCTGCTGCCCTCTTGCTATTTTAGACTCTCCCTTCTCTATTATCCTGGTGAGTCTCTTTACTTTTGTCTTACGGTGAATTCCCTGTTGTCTGGTTTTCTTGGCTTACTCCCTTAATTTGGTGGAGCACTTCTTTAAATTTGCATGTCAAAAGATATCTTTATTCTAACTTCCCAACCAGTGAATGTTATGGCTGTGAATTGAATTCCTCAGCCATTGCCATTGTAGAGTCTAATCACAATTTTGTTCCTTTACATGTAACTTAACGTCTCTTTCTCTGGAGTCACAAAATACCTTCTCTTTGTCTACACTATCCTGAATTTTCATAATGATATCTTTTGCTGGATGTTTATTTTACTAACTGGACTGGGATTTCAATCTGGAAAATCACATCTTCCAATTTGGGCAGTATGTCAATTATCAATTTATTGATTCCTTTTACTTTTTTTTCTCCCTTCTTTCTTTTCTGAATTCCTAATATTTGTGGTTGGACTTTAACATTTTTTTCATCTCTTTAGCATTTTATTCTTGTTATGCCCAGAATTCGTGATCCCCAAAGACCACCAGGGAGCCGAGTGCGATGCAAAAGCAAAGAGCCTTTATTCGAGCTAGCTCGAGCTCAATCCCCTACCTGCACCGATGCAGCGGTGAGATACTGGGGAGAGAGAGCGAGTTTCAAAAGGACAAAGGTTTTATTGGGGCCTAGGGGCAGTTGGTGAGGTAATGCCTGTGGCCTCAGCCGATTGGCTGGGGAAGAGTCGGAGTCCTGTTACAGGTCGCGGGGCGTGTTTTGATTGGGAAGTTTGAACGGGTGAGCGGGAGGTTACTCAAGGGGAGGAGGCATGGTCAAGGTGAAGGACACAGAACAAGATGGAGTCCCCCGGCGTAGGCCCGCCCTTTCAATTCTAATTTCTGAGAGATTTCCTTGACTTTTTCTTCCAACCATTCCATTGAATGTTTTCATTTCTACTATTGTTTTTTAAACTACCATATGTCTCTTTCTCCCCTCTAATATTCCTTTTTTTTTAATTAAAAAAAATTTTTTTAATGTTTATTTATTATTGAGAGACAGAGAGACACAGAGCGTGAGCAGGGGAGGGGTATAGAGAGGAGGAGACACAGAATCCGAAACAGGCTCCAGGCTCTGAGCTGTCAGCACAGAGTGAGACGCAGGGCTCAAACTCACAAACTGTGAGATCATGACCTGAGCTGAAATCAGTCACCCAACCAACTGAGCCACCCAGGCATCCCTCTAATATTCCTTTTTAATAATGCCCTGTTCTTGCTATATGTATGAAGGTGTTTTTAATTGTCTTTTGAAGTTTTCATCTTCTGACATACTGTCTGTTTCCTCTAAGTTAATCCTTCTCTTTGATCTTGTGTTTCTTGGTAAAGACTTTCAGCAACTCTCTGTTAATCTTTGGATGACTGTTTCTCTATGAGTGAGGTTCTCTTAGTTTTTGGATGTCTGAATATATTTTTATTTTGCTCTTGTTTTAATAAGAATTTGACTAGGTAAAAAATTCTACTTTGACAGTGATTTTCTCTCAGCACTTTGAATATTTGGATTTGTTAGTTTCTTATTTCTGGTATTTATTATTGTTGATGAGAAATATACTGTTATACTTTAATATTATCATTTTTGTTGTGTCTTTGAGAGTTTTAAGATTATCTCTTTTTAGGGGCACCTGAGTGGCTCAGTTGTTAAGCATCTGACTCTTGATTTTGACTCAGGCATGACCTCACAGTTGTGAGATGGAGCCTCCATAGGGCTCTGTGCTGGGCATAGAGCCTACCTGGGATTCTTGCTCTCTTTTTCTCTCTGTCCTCCCCTGCTTGCACTTTCTTGCGTGCTCTCTTTCACTCTTGCAAAAATAAAAAAGACTATATTTTTAAATTTTCTGTATTTTTCTACTATGTGGCTAAACTTGACTTTTATTATTATTATTACAAAAAATTTTTTAATGTTTATTTATTTTTGGGAAAGAGAGAGAGACAGAGTGCAAGCAGGGGAGAGGCAGAGAGAGAGAAGGAGATCCAGAATCCGAAGTAGGCTCCAGGCTCTGAGCTGTCAACCCAGAGCCTGATGTGGGGCCCAAACCCACAAATGGTGAGATCATGATCTGAGCTGAAGTCCGATGCTTAACCTACTGAGCCATCCATGTGCCCCTATTATTACTTTTAAATATGTCTTGCTTGGCATTCAGAAAGGGTCCTAAATATGACATTTTATACATTTTTAAAAACTGGTAAATTTTAGCAATATCTTTAAATATTTAAAAATGTCTTTCAGACTTTTCTTTCATTCTCCTCATCTGGAATTCCTTTTTTTTTTTTTAATTAATGTTTATTTATTTTTGAAAGAGAGATAGAATGCGAGTGGGGGAGGGACAGAGAGACAGAAACACAAAATCTGAAGCAGGCTCCAGGCTCTGAGCTGTCAGCACAGAGCCCAATGCTGGGCTCGAACTCATGAACTGGGAGATCTAGACCTGAGCTGACATCAGAGGCTTAGCCAACTGAGCCACCCAGGCTCCCCTGGAATTCATATTAAACCTGGTTTTTCTTTATAATTATTGCAAGTTTTTAGTATTTCTGTCTCCTTATTCTGCATTCCATTTAGGGTAACCATGTAATTTATCATGCAAATGAGACAGTTTTGGGAACGAAAAAGGGCACTACAGTGATTATACAGTTAGTAAATCTGAATTTATTGGCTGAAAATTTTTATTATTTGTTGGTAGACTGGTAAAATAGATCTATTCAAAAAATATTTTTTAAATGTGGTGGGGTGCCTGGGTGGCTCAGTTGGTTAAGTGTTTGACTCTTGATTTCAGCTCATGCCATGATCCTACATTTGGTGAAATCAACACTTGTGTCAAGCTCTCTGCTGACAGTTTGGAGTCTGCTTGGAATTCTCTCTCTCCCTTTCTCTCTGCCTCTCCACTGCTCACTCTGTCTCTCAAAATGAATAAGTAAGTATTAAGAAAATAATAAAAATACGGTGCACTGTTGGTGGAAATGTAAATTGGTGTAGCCATTATGGAAAATAGTATGGAGGTTCCTCAAAAAATCAAAACTAGAAATACCATAAGATCCAGTAATTCCACTGTTGGGTACTTACCAAAGAAAACACTAATTTGAAAAGATGTATGTTTCCCTATGTTTATTGCAGTATTATTTATAGTAGCCAAGATATCTATCAATGGATGGGTATATATATTGTATATACATATATATATATACACACACACATATATATACATATACAGTATATATACATGTATATATGTGTATATATATAAGTATATGTGTGTGTGTATATATATATGTATACATATATATATATACATATATATATGTGTATATATATATATATATACATATATATATATGTATATATATATATATAATGCAGCCATATAAAATAGAATGAAATCTTGCCATTTGTGTCAATATGGATGGACCTAGAAGATATTATGTTAAGTGAAATAAGCCAGACAGAGAAAGACAAATATCATATGATTTCACTTTCAGAAACAGACTCATAAATACAGAGAACAAACTGGTGGTTGTCAGATGGGAAGGGGGTAGAAGGATTGGTAAAATAGATGAAGGGGTTTAAAAGGTACAAGCTTCCAGTTATAAAATAAATTAGTCCAGAGGATGAAAAATACAGCATAAAGAATATAGTCAATAACATTGTAATAATTTTATATGGTGACAGATGGTAACTATACTTTTCATGGTGAGCATTGCACAACATGTAGAATTGTCGAATCACCTTGTTGTAAACCTGTAACTTATATGACACTGCATGTCAACTATACTTCAAAGTCTTTCTAAAAACCATATATCCTTGATCTCTAGAGCAAAATTAAAACTATTTTCTTGTACTGACTAACTGAACATTAAAAAAAATGCAAATAGACAACTTTTCTGTTAAAAATTCATGTACTTTAATAAACTTTTTAGTCACATTTATTTCCAATACCATATCACTGATAGTGTTCTGAATAACATGTTTTTCAATACCTCTTATTATCTCTCTTATCTTCATAAAATTACCTGCAGTGTTATTCATAGTTGCATTTTATGGCTAATGCATTTGAAATTGTTGACTCTTCAATGGACTCTTCTTTATAAGAAAATAGTCTTCACAGGTGTTGATATAATTAGTACATGCTGAGAAAATTTTGTTAAACAGATGATATTCTCAATACTAACTTTTTTAGTTAGAACTTTGTAAATATTTTAGCTTCCATTCAAAAAATCTTTCTTCAAAATATTTTACAAGATGAAACTCAAATACATTTTCCATGTCCATGATTCTTCTGAATATTTTACCAATTTTAAATCCTGCATAATTCTCAATTTTATTTCATTGTAACATTGTAATACCGAATGTACATTTACCCAATTAAAAATAATAACTATCAAAATATTTGTTCTAGAAGTTGAGGTATTTATTTATTTATTTATTTATTTATTTATTTATTTATAGATGTTTATTTATTTTCCAGAGAGAGAGAGAGAATGAGCACATGAGTGGAGGAGGGGCAGAGAGAGAGAGGGAGACCGAGAATTCTAGGCAGGCTCTGAGCTGTCAGTGCAGAGCCCAGTGGGGGTGGGGTGGGGCTTAGGGCTTGAGCTTAGGAACTGTGAGATCACGACCTGAGCTGAAGTCGGATGCTTAACCAACTGAGCCATCCAGGCACCTTGAAACTGAGGTATTTTAAAGCACAATTTTTAAATTTTAAAATTAAATTTTCTGTACCATTGAGCACTCATAGTTTATTTTGTTTAGTTTCTTTTTCTTTCTGTCCTTTCTTGTGTAGGGATAAATGTCAATGTTTTCCTATTTATGAGTTGTTTTCCAATCATTGTAACTTACTAAAAGTTTTAAAAACTGAAATGTTTTCTGCTCCCTATGTTTAAAGCTTGGATTATTGGGGCACCTGGGTGACTCGGCTGAGTGCCTGACTCTTGATATCCACCCAGGTCATGGTCCCAGGGTCATGGGATTGAGCCCCGCATTGGGTTCCACACTGAGTGTTGGAGCCTGCTTGAGATTCTCTCCCTCTCTCTCTCTTTCTCTCTCTCTCCCTCCCCCTCTGCCCCTCTTGCCAACTTGCCCTCTCTCTCTCTAAAATAAAAACAACAAAACCAAAACCAAAACAAACAAAAAACAACCCAAGAAACAAACTTGGATCACATAATTCCCTCTGATTCAACACAAAATGTAGAGTAGTCCCCCCTTATCAGTGGGGTATATGTATCAAGATCCCCAGTGGATGCCTGAAACTGCAGACAGTACCGAATCCTGCATATGCTATGATTTTCTTATACATCTATACCTATGATAAAGTCTAATTTATAAGTTAAGCACAGCAAGAGAATACCAATAATAACTAATAAAATAGAACAATTATAACAATGTACTGTAATAAAAGTTATGTGAATCTGGTCTTTTTTCTCAGAATATCTTCTTGTACTGTACTCCTCCTTTTCCTTCTTGTGGTGATGTCACATGATAAAATGTCTACACGGTGAGATGAAGGGAGGTGAATGACATCGTGTGACGTATCTTTAAGCTACTATTGACTTTCTGACAACATGTCAGAAGGACTTTAGTTGCCTGTGGATAAATGAAACCACAGAAAGTGAAACCAAGGATAAGAGGAGGCTACTGTAATCAGAACTGACAGGAACTGTTTACCAAAACGTTCAATGTAATTGTGGGAAACTTAGTTAGGTTCATCTATAAAACAGTTTTTCAAAGGTTTGAATATACCTGAAGTATGACTAATGAGAAGAAGCGATGGGACAAAGTGTGTAGTGCCATGCCGAAGTGATTTTTGGTATCCAATAGGAGACACATCATGCAAATTTTGTAGGTCAGTTATTCTGCTTGTATAAGAAAATATTTGCAAAGCTAGTCAGCTACAGCTTCTATTTTGATTGGTAAAGTAGGTCTGCTTCTTTGAATGCTATTTAAATTATGCTTGTACCACAAACAATTCCAATTATCTTTCTGATTCACAGATTTCTTTTTTTATTTAAAGTGTTTTAATGTTTATTTTTGAGAGAGAGAGAGAGAGAGAGTGCGCACGCGAGTACAAGTGGGAGAAGAGCCGAGAGAGAGGGGGAACAGAGGATCTGAAGTGGGCATTGACAGCCTGATGTGGGGCTCAAATTCACGACCCAACTATGAGATCATGACCTGAGCAGAAGTCGGAGGCTTAACTGATAGCCACCCAGGCATCCTGAGAATATTTGTTTTTAATGTGACACTGTCCTCTACTAAAATTTGTGTTCATATTGTGAACTACCAAACAAATAATTTTTATTTTCAATGTTTACCTTTTTAAATGAGTTTGTAGCACACACCAACATGTCAGCTATTTCATCTTCAAACAGAAAGAACTTCCAAAAGCTTCACTTTTTTAATTCATGAATTGGGTGAGCACAATCTATTGTTTGAATTAACCGATATCTCTATTTGAAAGACTGATAAAACTGTTGTAAAACTAAGGTCGTATTACTGGGAATTTTCTTCTGTTAATGGACTCAGCATGAATGGCTTTCAATTCCTTTTTGGTATATGCACAAAAAACATGAAAACGTAGATGTTGGCAGTTTACTTCTTCCTTTTTGATTTGGATACCTTTTATTTCTTGCCTGATTGCTGTGGCTAGGGCTTCCAGTCCTATGTTCGATAGAAGTCGTGAGAGTTGAAAATCTTTGTATTGTTCCTGATCTTAGAGGAAAACTTGGTTTTTTACTGTTGAGTATGATGTTAGCTGTGGGCTTGTCATGTATGGCTTTTGTTATGTTGAGATACATTCCTTCTATACCCAATTTGTTGAGTGTTTTTATGATGAAAAATTGTTGAACTTGATCAAATGCTTTTTCTGCATCTATTGAGATGATCATATAATTTTTATCCTTCATTCTGTTAATGTGGTGTACCACAGTGATTGATTTGCCTATGTTGAATTATCTTTGCGTCCCAAGGATAAGTCCATTTGCTTGTAGTGTATGATTCTTTTAATAAGTTACTGAATTTGGTTGGCTAGTGTTCTGTTGACGATTTTTGTATCTATGTTCATCAGAGATATTGGCTTATAGTTTTGTTATAGTGTCTTTGGCTTTATTAGACTAATGCTAGTCTCACAAAATGAGTTTGAAAGTGTTCCCTCGTCTTCAGTTTTTTTGAAGAGTTTGACAAGGATTGGCATTAATTCTTCTTTATATCATAGAAGCCACCAGTGAAGCCATCTTGTCCTGGGCTTTTATTTGTTTTGATTACTTATTCAATCTCCTTACTTGTTATTGATCCCATTCTGGGATCCCATTCCCAAGGCTGAATTTATGATTCAGCCTTGATAGATTATATGGTTCTAGGAATTTATCCATTTTCTTCTAGTTTATTCAGGTTGTTGGCATATACTTGTTCATGATAGTCTCTTATGATTCTTTGTATTTCTGTGGTAACAGCTGTAATATCTCCTCATTCATTTCTGATTTTATTTGGTCTCTTTTTCTTAATCTAGCTAAAGGCATTTGACCAAAATGAAAGGTCGTGCTCTACTGAGAGATATGAATGAAATGCACCTTCTACAGAAGTATATTAATGTCATCTTTAGGTCTAGTCTTTTAAAAGTAACAACTAGCTTTTTTTTTTTTTAATTTTTTTTTCAACGTTTTTTATTTATTTTTGGGACAGAGAGAGACAGAGCATGAACGGGGGAGGGGCAGAGAGAGAGGGAGACACAGAATGGGAAGCAGGCTCCAGGCTCTGAGCCATCAGCCCAGAGCCCGACGCGGGGCTCGAACTCACCGACCGCGAGATCGTGACCTGGCTGAAGTCGGACGCTTAACGGACTGCGCCACCCAGGCGCCCCTACAACTAACATTTTTTTTTAAATATTTATTTATTTTTGAGAAAGAAAGAGACAGAGGGTGAGTGGGGGAGGGACAGAAAGAGAGGGAGACACAGAATCCAAAGCAGGATCCAGGCTCCGAGGTGTCAGCACAGAGCCAGACGCGGGGCTCGAACTCACAGCTGTGAGATCATGACCCAAGCCGAAGTCAGATGTTCAACTGACTGAGCCACCCAGGCGACCCGTTCTTTAGTTTTTTTTTTTTTTTTTTTAATGTTTATTTATTTTTGAGAGAAAGAGACAGCATGAGGAGGGGAGGGGCAGAGAGAGAGAGGGAGACACAGAATCCGAAGCAGGATCCAGGCTCCAAGCTGTCAGTAGGAAGTCTGACACCGGGCTGGAACCCACAAACCGTGAGATCATGACCCGAGCTGAAGTCAGAGGCTTAACCGACTGAGTCATCCAGGGGCCCAGTAACAACTAACTTTTGAAGTAGACTTAGGTCTAGGGTTTTCATGTGGTCACCAATATTATTGTAGTCTGCACAATAGATGGTAAATGACAACAAGCATATTCATCATCAACTTTCTTGAGAAATAAAAATTGAGTACTTAATTTTTTATTATCATGCATTTTTTTTTTCTGAGTCCACTTAGGCCAACAGGTTTATCACTAAAAGGTCAAATTATAAAGCAAATAAGTAGTTGTAGATTTATACCACACACAAACAAATGCAAAGTACCGTATCAGGAACATTCATTCAGACCACTCTCTACATGCTCTATGATAGGACTGGTCAGTCTCTATTTCTTAAACACTTTTCACCTAAGCTATAACTTCTTGCATTCCTGATTGTTCTCACCAACTGGTGACCCACAGGCTTCATGCAAATCTCAAATTTTGCCCTGCTTGTGGGTGGAGCTGGCAAGAATGGCATCTTTTTTGCCTTTTTAGTACCTTCTGAGGCTGGAAGGAGACAGGGGGCCCAAGCCACTCACTAATGAGGGCACTTTGTTTTTGCAGTAAGTTCCCTAGACACTGTCCTTCGAAAGAGTAAGTATTAGACCCACTGTTTCTGAAATGTGTGGGGAAAAGCCAGCTGGGTTTTTAGTGGAGCATCTCATATACTATTAGAGAAGACCTGGGCAGAAGTTGGAGTACTAAGTGAAAGTATCAAACCCATCCTGGCATGTTTTAATGCAACTAATTAAAAATTTTAAATATGGGACAAATGATAAATTGCACAGGGCTCTGGAGCAAAAGGCACGAACTAATATGTTCATAGAGCTCTTCTCTAACTTGAGATGAATTCTTCAACACTATCTTCTAATTTACAAATATTTTATTTATTGGGTCCATTTCAGTTTATTAATTTTTCTTTGCACCTTAAAAAGCTTCAGTGAGTATATTTTTCCTTTGCAAGGTTTCTAATTGGTTACTTCTATTTATTTCTCATTGTTTCATTTTTGCCTCTAAATTTTTTTGCCTCTTTTAAGACTGTTCTATTAGTTTAATAGTAGATTGTCATTACATTTCTTTTTTAAAAAATTTTATTTTCTTGTAGCAACAATACTTAACATGAGATCAACCTTTTAACAAATTTTTAAATGTACAGTACAGTATTGTTGATTATAGGTACAATCCAGAACTCTTGAACTTACTCATCTTGCTTAACTGAAACTCTAAGCCTGATGATTAGTTTCTTTATGTGTTTGCAGTTTGGCTTTGAAGTTTCATCTTGAACCAGGGGAATCTCTCCTCTCTCCATGATCCCCCACTCCCCATCTAGCATGTGGTGTTTAAGTCACCTTTTCCTGGTCCTCTGATTTCCCAATCCAGAACTACAATTGTTGCCTGGTGTTGATATTGTTGGTATTACAGGTGCTTTGGTTCTGAGATTTGTGGCCGTTTCTAATGTGTATATTTTGGGTAACCATTTGGCTGCTGGTTGCATGTAGTTTTCCTTCAAGATGATATCTCCTTTTTAACCCTCACCCCATTTTGGACCTAACACTTGACAAAAAGTTTAATGTTTTATTTCGATTTTGTTGTTAGGTCCCATTAAAATATGACCTTAGCTAAAGTGGCTATACCAAAAGAGATATATCAAAATGTTTTAGAACTATTTTATGCCACTGCTATCTGATATGATATAACAGTGTTCTTTTTCTTCCCTTCCTTTCTGTGGGAGTTGCTGTTGGTGCTACAGATGTATTTCCTCAGTAATCACTTTTTTTTTTTAATTTGAGAGACAGAGAGAGAGAGAGAGAGAGAGAGAGGGAGGGAGAGGCAGAGTAAGAGAGAGAGAATCTTTTTTTTTAAATCTTTCATAATTTTTATTTATTTTTGAGAGAGAGAGGGAGAGACAGAGCACAAGTGGGGGAGGGGCAGAGAGAGAAGGAGAGACACAGAATCCGAAGCAGGAGAGAGAGAGAGAGAATCTTACGCAGGCCCCAAGCTCAGTGCAGAGCCCAATGTGGGGCTTGATCCCACGACTCTGGGAACATGAGCCAATTTGACAATAAATTATATTAAAAAAATGAAATTAATAAAAGAAAAAAAAAGACACTCAACTGACTGCCACCCAGGTGCCCCAGCAATCACTATTTTTAAACACCCTGAAAAATTAATCTCAGTTTGTGTTCCCTCAGGGGCAGACTTTGAGACAAAGATTTTAATGGAAGTGTTTTTTGGTTTTTTGGAAAATTTAGGAAACATGCGCAGGAGAGTATGTGTATTGATATGCTCAGGGGAACATAATAAATAAAGGGTACATTATTAAGCCAAGTTGTCAGAGTGGAAGACAAGCTTAATCCTGAGGGAGATCTCTGGCAGATGGTTAAAACACATGCCTCATAAGTATTACACTCCAGAGATGTAAGAACTTGGGTATATCCATGCCAATTTCCATGTCATGGGTTGAGGGTTGCTCCTCAGGGTTTTTGGTGCTCCCATCCCCACCCTGCCTTTCCAACCTGCCATGTGTGTGGACAGAGTGGTCTTCCATATTTCTGAAAGAAGACCACCAGCAAAGAGATACAGATCACGATATTGTGATTTATAAGAAACATATATTTGGCCATTTGGATGACCAAAATGTATTTCTAATATATATTTGGTCTTTGTCCATCCACTATTTCTGGCTCACAGCTCCTCAAACCTTTGGAATTTCTTGTGATGAGAGTGATAAAGGTCTTTTATTAGGTTAATGAGGTGATGTTTGGAAAGCCTCTAAGGATGGGGGGCTGGTAGCCAGGAGAACTGAAACCTTGTGATTGGGAGGTTGGAACTTTTAGCTTCCCTCTTTCCTCCCGTCTCTAGGGGGGTAGAGAGGCCCTTAATCACTAATGGCCAATGATTTAATGAACCATGACTATGTAGTGAAGCTTCCATAAAAACCCACAAGGACAGGGTTTGGAGATCTTCCAGGCTGGTGAACATGTAGAGGTTCTGGGAGAGAGGCACTCCGGAAAGGGCATGGAAGTTCTGTGCCCCTTCTCGCATACCTTGCCTTCCACACCTCTAACATCTGGACGTTCATCTCTAACGTATGCTCTTATAATAAACGGTAAAGTATAAGCAAAGTGTTTTCCTGAGTTCTGTGAGCTGCTCTAGCAAACTAATTGAACCTGAGAAGGGGGTCGATGGTGGGGGGACGGGGGAGAGGGGAACATGGGTGATGGGCATCGAGGAGGGCACTTGTTGGCATGAGCACTGAGTGTTGTATGTAAGCCATGAACCACGGGAATCTACCCCTAAAACCAAGAGCACACTTTACACACTGTATGTTAGCCAATTTGACAATAAATTAGTTAAAAAAAAACCAAGAAAATCAGCTGTACTGAGAATCAGGCTCGCGATTTCACTGTAATGGTGGCAGGTTTAAAAAGGACTGATTTACAACACTACCAAGATTCCTATGATAAACTCAGGACCCTCATAAGGAATAAACAGATTCTGAGACTTGGGATAGAGAGTTTATGTAGATACAAATGAAAACATTGATCTCAAGATAAGTCTGAACCTCTGAACTTTGTTAGAAAAGAGCAAAATGTTTTTACCTAGAGACCATGCACCTAACATGGATGTTTTATCTTGAAATCTGCCCCACCTCCATTTGCATGATAAATGCTTTTTCATCCCTTCACTTTCAATGTGCCTGTGTCTTTAGATCTGAAATGAGTCTCTCGTAGGCAGCATATACAAGGGTGTTGCTTTTTTATTCATTGCATGTCCCTGTGTTTTTTGGTTATAGTGTTTAGTCCGTTTATATTCAAGGTGGTTATTGATAGGTATGTACTAATTGCCATTTTGTTAGTTGTTTTATGGTTGTTTTTGTAGTTCTTCTCTATTCTCTTCTATTGCTGTCTTCTCTCATGGTTTGCTGGCTTTCTTTAGTTATATACGTGGATTCCTTTCTCTTTATTTTTTGCATATCTATTACCAAGTTTTGATTTGTGGTTACCATTAGGTTTACATTATGCACATAGCAGTCTATATAAAGTTTATGGTTGTTTAAGTGTAAAACCATTCTAAAAACACTAAACTGTCATTCCTTACATTTTAGGTGTATGGTGGCATATTTTACATCCTTTTATTTTGTGATTCCCTTGACTGATGTTTATAGATATACTTAATTTTACTGCCTTTTTTCTTTCTATTTTCCTCATTCTTGCTTATGGTCTTTCCTTTCCACTTAAAAAGTCCCCTTTAACATTTCTCTTAGGTTTAATGGTCATGAATTCCTTTAACTTTTGTTTGTCTAGGAACTCTTTAGCCCTCTTCCTATTCTGAATGATAGCCTTGCTGGATAGAGTATTCTTGGCTACAGGTTTTTTTCCTTTTAGCACTTCGAATATATCATGCCACTCCCTTCTTGCCTGCGGAGTGCTGAAAGCTCAGCTGATTGCCTGATGGGGTTTATCTTGTACGTAACTGTTTTTCTTTTTTCTTACTGCTTTTAAACTTCTCTGTTTATCACTACTTTGGTCATTTTAATTACTATGTGTCTTTGTGTGGACCTTATTGGGGTGATTTTGTTGGGGGCTCTTCATGCCTCCTGGATCTGAAGACATACCCTTTGGTAAAACAGGAAGGAATGTGCTATTGGGAGGGTGGGACCCTGGAATCGTCCAACAGACAAACAAAAAATCCCTTGACGGCTGCTTTGTCAGATGTGGTATCTTTACAAGAATAGATGAGCATAGTCTCTGACACTTGCTCTGTGGCTATTGGTATGATTAATGATCCTTTTTTTTTTTTTCATCAGGAAAAATCAATGAGAAAGAAAAGATCAAGAGCAGTTTATGTTTGTCTGGCTGGGCAGGCATTCATACACATTCACATTTTTACCCTGGTACTATGTTAACCAGCTGTGCCTAATGGCCCCATTGACCCTCATTTCCCACGAACATTTGGCATTCCCTGGCTTTCTGAGTTTTTCCCTACAGTAAGGAAGCACAAGGCATGGGTACAGGGAAGGGGCATCATATTTGGGAGCCCAGGGAATTTCAGATTCTGTGACCCGTCTCTATTTCTTCATCTCTCCCTCTTCATACCAATGGACAATGAGAAACCATAAACTCTCTTCAGTAACAGTTCTTTGAAAGAACAAAGTGCCAGATACTCTGGGTGCTCCGAGGCTCCTCTGGGACAGATTTGGAAGGGAAGACACAGAACACAGAGAAGCTTATGAGAAGTTTATTTTACAGACCACAACAGATTCTCCAGCCCAATTTCTGTAGAGGAACCATCCTCGGGGGCAGACAAGGGCTTCCACCAAGATCAGCCTACGGTTATGGTCCCAGTGGTATAAATATGTTTTGGTCCCAAGGGCACCACTGCCTCATTGTTGGGGCAGATACCTAGATGTGCAATAACTTGGGCCACTGCTACTATTTTTGCAGTTTCTGAAAGAGACAAGGACAAAGATCTTTTCTGATAACACTGTAACCCCCAGTTTTCTGGCTCTTTTTACTAGTTTCAGGAACCTCTCTACTGGGACCCAGTTTCCACCCAGTCATCTGCAAATATATCTCCCTTGTTAGATTTTCTTATACAACCCCTCACCTTTCAGACCTGGGCATAGTCCCCATCCACTCTCCCTTTTCCTTCCCTCCTTTCCCTCCACCCTGCCCTGACATTCTGTTTCATATCTAGAGTAACATTTCTCTTTATGGTTTCCCTACCCTAGTAGATAGTTCTTCACTTGGATGACCCCTATGCTTACTATTTTTTAAAAATTTTTAATGTTTATTTATTTTTGAGAGAGAGACAGAGCATGAGTAGGGGAGGAACAGAGAAAGAGGGAGACACAGAATCCAAAGCAGGGTCCAGGTCTGAGCTGTCAGCACAGAGCCCGATGCGGGGCTTGAACCCACAAACAGTGAGATCGTGACCTGAGCCCAAGTCGGACACTCAACCGACTGAGCCACCCAGGTGCCCCACCCTATACTTACCATTGATGTGAAAGTCCCAGTAGAAATTTTTTGGAGCATTCTCACAGAGGCAGGCAGTGAAACGATAGTTAAAAGGACCTTCGATTGTAATGTTGCTTCTGAGGTAACATGTAATCTGGGGAGGAAGAAGTGGGCAGAGAGGACCCAGTGTTAGTCTGGGGAGTGGGAAAGGGAAAGAAAGACAAGAGAGCATGAAAGGGGAAGAGGAGGAGGCAGGAGAGGAGGAGGAGGAGGAGGAGGAGGAGGAGGAGGAGGAGGAGAACATCTTTCATGCACAAAGAGCAGGGACAGATATAGACCAGAAGCACTGGGGAGTCCTCTTTTGTCTATCATTTTCAGGAGCTAAAGCCTGGGTCAGAAGGTTTTCTGGCAACATGTCCTGCTTTAGTGCTATGGGTCTGGGCTCCGAAGGGAAGAGGTAAGTGAATTGACAGGGCAAGGAGAACTCATTCTGAGGCAGCCTTCATCTGAGGAGCACGCTTGCTGTGGTTTCCTGGCCAGGGCTTTCAGGAATGGCCTGCTACCACAGCTTGATCTTGGGTGTGGAGGCCAAAACCGGACCTTGCTCCTGGAACTATGCTCCTCCCAACTCTGTGACCTTTGATGATTGAAGTGACATCTCTCAGTCTCTCTTTCCTCAGTTGTGAGAGGAAAACAGTCACCTACCAGACTTGGCTGTTAGATAAACGGATGAAATCTTGAAGGTAAATTTCCTTTTTCCTTTTTTAACTTGAGAGGGCTTTGCAACTTGATATATAAGTTTCAGCAGCTCCAGGAAGCTTTTGTCTGGTTAGTGTTCAGCAAGGGGTGTTACCCTGGAGTCCACAGACCCGGGGGGGGGGGGTCTGTGGATAGAATTCACTAAGTCTGTGAACTCAGATGGAAAGAAATTGTATCTTTATTTTATTAACCTCTCACTGAAATTGAACATTTCCTCCCACTATGTCATCAATGATCCTCAGTGGCATTTGCAGTGTGTGTGATTTTTATCATGAAGGGAAACATAGATGTGTTCATACCATTTTACAGGTTTATATATCTCAAACTATTATCTGCATGCATCACTACCTTGAACACAGGGACCTTATATCACGGGGTTGCATGGTCATGGCCGGGGCCATCTGCCCATCTCCTGAAGCTTGCCCAGGTAACTGGAAACTGTGCACTAAATAGCTTGTCAGCTCTAAATGGTGAGCTCCAGCTTTCTCCCCATTGGAATTTTACTCAGAATGTTTTGGAGATCCTGGCATTTCTTTCAAGAAACCTACTCTTGCTGGGGGTTTATCTCTTATGACATTTACAACAGTTTATCCTAATGAGTCAGAATTTTCAACACTTGAATATTCAAAACAAAAAATCGAGGCCACTGGAATTCACTTGTCAAAACCAATGTACAGTTGGAGCTACTTATTCAGGCTGAGCAACAAGAACCATTATGTAGATCATCTTTATAAGATAAATTTTAACTTGTCTATATTTTAAATGTATTGCCTTTTTAGCTAATATGTCAATAAAGTAATGTAAACAGTACCGTATCAAAAGTTTATTTTTAATAATCATTATCACTTGTTTTTCAATATGGTAGTTTTCCTGTGTAGTCCAATGCATTTTATTTACACATTTATTTATTTATTATTTTTTTTGAGAGAGAGAGAGAGAGAGCGAGCGAGCACACCAGCCAGGGAGAGGGGCAAGAGGAGAGAGAGAAATAATCCCAAGCAGGCTCCACACTCAGCATGGAGCCCCATGCAGGGCTCAATTCCACGACCCCAGGACTGCAACCTGAGTTAATGTCTAGAATCAGATGCTCAACTGGCTGAGCCAAACCAAGTGCCCCTATTCACACATTTAAAAGTAATTTCCTCATAAGCATTCCCTAGACTTCAAGAGATCAACAAAATGGTCCATACCACAAATGTTTAATTTTTTTTATGTTTATTCAGTTTTTGAGAGAGAGAGAGAGAGAGAGAGAGAGAGAGAGAGAGAGAGAGAGAGGCAGTGTGAGTGGAGAAGGGCAGAGAGGGAGACAGAATCCAAAGCAGGCTCCAGGCTCTGAGCTGTCAGCACAGAGCCCCACGTGAGGCTCAAACCCATGAAGCATGAGATCATGACCTGAACTGAAGTCCGACGCTTAACTGACTGAGCCACCCAGGCACTTCCATACCACAAATGTTTAAGCTAAGCACTGTGGTTTGCTACAAGTTCTCTTCAACCTTAAAAGATTATATAATCTTTATATTCATGATTGAGGGTATAATCTATTTTAATTTTAAATTTGTGATCCTAATACCTCACTTGATCAAAAATTTACTTGCAAAACATTATAATTGTTAGAAAATGAAGATTAGGTATTAGAATCTTCACACATAAAAATTATATTTTCCTAAATTAAAAAAAAATCTGAAGATGTTTCTGTAGCCAGACATTTTTTTTTTATATTGGAAGCTACAAATAAAAATTGGTTGACCAGAACTAACAAAATTCTTTCTAATTTGCAATGTATTCTATGAGATTCCTTGTACTTGGGTAGGTTTTAAAAAGATTGCCTGGGCGCCTAGGTGGCTCAGTTGGTTGAGCATCCGACTTTGGCTCAGGTCATGATCTCTTGGTTCCTGAGTTTGAGCCCTGTGTCAGGCTCTGTGGTGACAGCCCAGAGCCTGGAGCCTGCTTTGGATTCTGGGTCTCCCTCTCTCTCTGTCCTTCCCCCACTTGCATTCTCTCTTTCTCTCTGAAAAATGAATAAACATTAAAAAATTATTTTAAAAAATTGTTCTTTTATTATTTTATTTATTATTTTTTTAATATGAAATTTATTGTCAAATTGGTTTCCATCCAACACCCAATGCTCATCCCAACAGGTGCCCTCCTCAATGCCCATCACCCACTTTCCCCTCCCCCCACCCCTCAGTTTATTCTCAGTTTTTAAGAGTCTCTTAATGTTTGTCTCCTTCCCTCTCTGTAACGTTTTTCCCCCTTCCCCTCCCCCGTGGTCTTCTGTTAAGTTTCTCAGGATCCACATAAGAGTGAAAACATATGGTATCTGTCTTTCTCTGTATGTATTAGCATTGTTCTTAAAACATAGTCCTATGAATCACAGTAGCACAAAATTATTTCACGTGTGATTTTGTTGGTTAAGCACATTTTTTTACACCTATCACTTTTTCAGGGGTGGAAACAGACTTTCATTGTCTATCATTACCAAGAACTACCATTATCACAAGACCTTTATGCACACATTCTCATTCTTTTTGTCATCAGTCGTTATGATAAACAAAACACAGAATTGAGAAATTATGATGTGGCCTCCCTCCCACCCCCAGCTAACATGCAGTATTCACATTCTTGGACTGTGAACAGACAAATTTGACAAAGCAGCCATATTGTTCTTTGCTCAGTGATCAGAAATCTTTCTCTTACAGATATGGGGCCATTTCTAGAATATATTTTAAGGAATAACAATTCTCATGCTTCCAATTCTGTTTTCTTTTCAATCATTGTACTTAAATCTAATTTGAGTTAGGAAACTCATGCATGTGCTGCCTGAGAGAGTGTACTTCTAGAAGGAGGCAGGGGAGAAATGCCTGGGTTTTGGCCATAGAACAGAGGTAGCTAACAAGGGGCAGGTTGCGTGTGGGGGACAACACGAGAGGAGACTGCTGGCAGGGAAGAGAAGGACACACTCTTCCCTGGGGAAAAGCCCTAAACCTGCACGGGTCCCTTCTCCTTGTGGCCCAGAGCAGCTGGTGATAAGGCACAGGTGAGACTTATGCTCATTTCCATTTGAAAACCTCTGATGTAATAAAGGGATTGGACCTCCCTCCCACAACTGCGAATTGGAGAAAGGGGAGAAGACAGTGTGGGCTCCTTGTTGGGGAGAGGAGGCTGGAACAGGAGTGAACTTCTGACGATAGAGCAAAAGGGCAGAGGGAGGGGGGTCAACGCAGCCTTTGCTCAGAGTTCACTGCCAAGTTGCAAATCTTATCCCTTGTGTTCTGTGCAACATATCTCTTCTGCCCACCTGCCTCAATGCACTGGATGGGGTTGCAGTTTTCCTTGTGAGAACCCCCTATCCCCACCTCTCCTCTCAAACAATCATCTTCCGGATCTTGGAGGAACTCTTACCACTTCTCTCCCAGCTCGTAAGCTTTTCCTCTCTTCTCCCTCTTAGCTGTGTTTTTCTTCACTACCCATTCCTTCTTTCCTTCTCTTCCTTCCTACACCTCAGGATCGGATTCCTTTATCTGTAAAATGAGAATAGTAATCTGCCCCGAGGTCTGATGATTGTACTGAGGATCAAGTATATATGAGAATTGGGAGCATGAGGATTGCAGTTCATCATATTATTAAGTATAATGCATGATATTAAAGTGAGAGATTAATCTAATTGTATTCATAACTAAGGAGTCAGATTTGTCTTGAGTTCACCCCCTACCCCAGGCCTCTACTTACCACCATACATTCTCGCAATTCTGTTTTAACATTCATCTTCACAGTGATTTCTTCACTTGCGTTTGCTCTGCGGGGCATCTGTACCTCCATTTTCATCACTTTTCGACCGCTTTGGGGAACAGGGAAGGAGGGTAGAGATCAGAGATCTGTCCCGTGCACGAGAGGAGCACACAATGAGCAAAGCGTAAGCAACAGGGAAGGTGTAAAGCAAAGGGGATAATGAGAGCTGAATCAATTGCTGAGCATCAGAACCCCTGGACTTTTTTTAATTTTTATTTTTTAATTTACATCCAAGTTACTTAGCATATAGTGCAATAATGAAGAACCCCTGGAAATTTTTGATCCTTGTTTGCTTTGGTTGTTTTCTACAAGACTTTGTTTTGTTTAATATAGCAGCTTTGATGCTTTATTTAAAATTGAGCATTGTCTTTCTTTCCACTGACAAAAAAATGAATTTAAAAAAAAGGAATAAAAGTATAATATTACATGTCATTTCTTAATAAAATCCTTCAGGTTCTGTTGACTGTCCACTAATGTGGGGTGGGGGAGGCTCAAGTCATCGTTACTAGAAAATTCCATGTCAACAGAATCGTGTTAAACCAAAAACATCTCAATGCACTGGAGGAATTTTTAGAGTCATCCTTGAGATCATCCTTCTTTGATTCCTGGTGGGGCCTAGGTATTTGTATTTCTTTAGCACTGGAGAGAATTTGGACATATGGCCATGTTTGAGGCCTTTAGATGCCACCCTACTTTTAAGCCACATATCACAATCTGATGGGAAAATAAATGGAAGCAGAGAGAAGTCAAGGATTTCTTCATCAGGGAGACCTGGGTTCAAGACTAGGAGAGTTACTTTCTTTCTCCCAGAAACTCCTGGCTGAACTCCTTGGTATTGGTGGGACAGGAGGGAATTTACGGTTTTGGCTACAATGCTTCACAGTCCCATTTTCCTAGGGTAAAGCATCTCAGATTTTGGAGATATTGCATTTCTTGTGCCAGTTGCTCTAGTGCTCGGTGTACAGGAATTCCAAAATTCCTCCAAAATTCCTCTCATTTGTAAATGAATTTAGGAGTGATAAGATGACCAGCTTAGCTAGAGTGAGTGATCAGATCAGCTTGCCCAGGAGTGAGGAGCTTCCTGGGATGACAGCTTTTTAGTGCTATCACTGAGAAATTTCTGGGCAGTTGGGGATTCTGATCACCCTAATTAGTACAGCTTATTTCACCAACTTGCTGCCCCCTAAGGGCTACATGGGGTGATATCTGTGTCTGAACCTGTCCCCATTCAAAATTTCTTAGGACATTGGGCTCCATTCTACCAACTTGTCAAAACTCTGAATGTTTTACTCCAGGACAGGACATCTGGTTGTGCCACAGAGGGTACCATCAGAATCACAATCCCAAAACCCAGCATTGAAAACCCTGTTCTTGATGAGAAAACCCCCTAGATTTGCTGAGTGTCCCTGCTTCTCCCAGACCCTGGCTCCATTTCCTACTTCATTTCCCCCAATTTTCCTGCTTCCTTCAAATATGTACTCTCAATGATTTGGCTTCTGAGCCTGTGTTCCCAGGTCCTAGTGTAGGTGGTGGGTGAGTGTGTACTTGCTTTTGTCTTTGAGCTTCAGAATAGGAAGAATGTCTAAGCTGCTTGGCTGGCTCAACCTTGGACCATGGGGTCAAGGATCAGTGATCAGAGCCTCTGATCCTTTAGTGAGCCCTACCAACATTGCTTAAAGCTATCGCTAGAACTCACAGACTTGCTAAACCTGCTGTTCTAGGAGGCAAGGTGTGAGAATGTAAAGTTTACTGACCAGAAATCTGACAAAGGTGTAGACTATGGACAGGATGTGGATCAGAGCCATAGAGCAAGACTGATTGTTACTTATAGCCTATATGCACACTGGGAGACTTATTTCCATGGACAACCTAGAAGAGCCCAGTGGAAATATGAGTATAGTTTATGAGACTTCCTAAGAGGAGAGAAGTGGAACTTGAAATGGGGTTTAGGAGAGTCTCTGGGACCAGAGTTCTGGAAAGTTGAAAAGTTTTCAGGAAAGGATGTAGAGATTTTCAGGCTAAGATAAGATCCTTCCCTGAAAGGATTTTTGTGAGGAAGGGAAAGGCTTGGCTCACGTGTTTTCCTGAGCTTTGTTGGTCCCCAGCTGCAGACAGAGAACCAGGAGCAGGGCAGCAGAGCTGGCTCTGAACAGGAGCTGGAGAAAGTGCATGGTGGAGGAGACAGAATGTGACGTCTTAGAGAACACAGTCCCAGGTGCCCAGTATACTCCTTATATGCAGATCAAGCAAGTGAGAGAGCTGCCAAGCGGATCCCTGTGGTCAACTACCCAAATACCCTTCCCACTCATGATCTTTCCTTGTTGAGCTGAAGTTTGTTTTCCTATGGAAAAAGTCAACATTCGTCTATAGTGTTAGTGTCTGAGAAAAGAGATTATCCTTCCTCGTTTACTTGGTATGTCAGAATTTCACAGAGTGTCCAGGACCTCAAAAGACCTCAAAAGCTCTTCCCTCTTATGCAAATGTTTTCTTTTCCCTCATAATCATATGCCTGCTGTATGTAGCTTTAGCTACAGTCTGCTCCCCTAGTCTCTAGAGGCAGAGAGCCCAGCTGTGGGTAGCAGGTTTCAGATCACAGCTGTAGGAAACTTTTGCTATCCCCTTATGGTAAGTTCAAGAGGAGATGTTCTTCAAAAAATTTTGTAGGGCTGCTAGGGTGATTAGGATTCTCCTAGGGGGTTACCACCAATCATAAGAGAGGAGAAAACTAGAGGTGGGCTGCTCTGGATGATGGGGAATTAAGGCCATATAACTGGGTGACATGAAGATGTGTGTGATTGTTGAGTCCTTAATTTCAGAGACTGTAACACACACACACACACACACACACACACACACACACACACACACACTCTATTGGTTCTATTTGAGAATCCTAATACAGTTGGTGTTTGGGAAAGGACAATAAATGTTGAAAGGGTTGGAACCCATATTGGTTGCAAGTGTATTTGAAACTTTGGGGTGAAATCAGGTTCTAAACCCACAATATAGCAGGCATTTCAGATGGGAAGGACAAATGTGGAGTAGAGAAGATATGGCATCTAGGCAAGTTGTACTGAATTCTTAATGTCATTTTTGCTGGGCTTCAACATTCTTTGCTGTCACTTCACTAGGTGGTAAAATCCCGGGGTATAAGACAGATTATTGCCTATTGAACATAATTTGGAGAGGCACTTCATGATGATATTTAAGTATATATTAGTTTAAAAATCATTATTTTTTAAAGTGATGGTCACATATTGGTCAAGGATATCATGGAAAATGATATCCACAGAATAATGGAACATGGTGAAGCTGCCTTAAGGGTTAGTAGGAATGACCACATTTTATCTTTCACTCCATCATGTATGTCCAAAATTATAGGACTCCAGGGTATTTTAGCTTGATGTAAATGTATGCAGATATTGGTTAAGTAATTTTGACTAAATCAGCAATAGATATTTATTCTAGAAACTGATATGATTTGGGGGCCAATAAGCCAATAAATTGCTGTAACATAGTTTCTTCAATGGCTACCCACATTGCATCAAAGATCTGGATGGAGATGAACAGTATCAGGCAAACCTTGGTTTTAACTTGGTTTTAGGAATGAAGCAAGTCCACCAGCAAAAATCCATGTGTCTCCCCAGTTGACAAAGAGGCGTCAGTATTCATGGGGTTTAATATATCTGGAAAGACCAAGTTTTCTGAGGGAAGACAGAATGTAAGTAATTGTTGCAGTTCTATAGATGGTATGCAGGGAAGTGTTTAGAATGTTATTTATGATAAAAGCTTGAGAATAATATCATCTTCTTCTCCATGCTGTTGTTCAGGAAACTGATCTAGCAGATGGCTCCCAGGGGGAGAAAAATGAAGCTGAAATTGTCGTGTCCTCTAAGTAATGAACAGGTCCAGTAGGTTTCAAAAAACAAATAGAGATTGATAAAATCAGATTGTAAACAATTCAAGAAGCTCATAAAAGAGAATCTATGGGAGCAAGGGGAAGGGATTAAGGATTAAAGAGAAACTTGCCACAGGCTAAATTTGTGAAGAGAAAGGTGATCCTAGGTCTGACAGGGCTCACACAAGAGGAAGATAAGGAATGACCACAAAAGGGAGTTAAAGAAGCCAATACACAGTGAACGCGTACTGTGTGCCTGACACTGTGCTAAACATTTCACATGTGTTAACTCAATTTTCAAAACAATGCTATGAAGTAGATGCCAGCTTATTCCATTTTACAAATGGAGAAATGGAGGCACATAGCAAATAAATATATCGAGCCCAAGTCACAGAGCCAGTAAGTGGTGGAGCCAATGTTGGATCCACGTTTCGTAGAATCTGAAAGTTTCATTTTACAATATTGGGAGCCTGTTTCAGAAATAGAATGCAAATTCTCAAATATGAAATACATAAACAGGGCTTTGGAAGAGGTTGTAAGTAAGGGGCCCTAAGACTTCACATCACTAACTTTATGGTACATGTGGACAAACCAGAATTTGAATGCAGGCAGTCTGGCTCTAGAACCTGAGCTTTTAACTACTCCATTGCCTACAAGTGAGGACAAGGCAACAGTGAGGCATGCCTAAATACTAATAAAGAGCCCCAAAGTAGGTAACTACAAGGCCTACTCTAAGTACACATTTATCTTCTATGGCTGACCATTCTAGGGTGTTTTCCCATAAACTTGATGTAACAATCTTAGCATTCATCCTTTCTTTTATGAATTCATCTCTCTACCCATCATCTACCTTGTTCCTTCAGTTGATGTATTCTACAAATATTGATTAAGCACCTACCTTTACAGAGAGGCTTAAGGTGATGGGCATACAGAAATGAATGAGACAGAATATAATGGGGGAGGCAGTCAAAATAACAAATTTAATAGGCTGTGATCAGAATTCTAATATTAGTTTCTATTTATTGAGGACTACTAAGTATGTTATAGGGTTAACCTAAATGGAGCAGGCAGTCATGAGACCTATTTCTGTCTTCCCATAGATTTTAAAAAGCATCCAGAGCACCTGGGTGGCTCAGTCAATTAAGCGTCTGACTCTTGATTTCGGCTCAAGTCATGATCTCATGGTTTGTGGCTTCAAGCTCTGCATCAGGCTCTGTGCTGTTAGCACAGAGCCTGCTTGGGATTCTCTTTTTCCTTCTCTACCTGCCCCTTCCCTGCTCTCTCTCTCTAAAAAATAAACATTAAAAAAAAAGCATCCAAGCAAACACACCTAAAAATGAAAAAATACAAATTTGATTCAGAAGTTTTGAATAATATAAAAGTTCTTTACTATAATTATACTTTGGGGGTATGGAGAAGTTTTACACATTATAGTCCACAGACACATTTCTTAGTGTCTTCCTTGATCCCCACATTTTCCTCTTAAAGGTAGCTGCTAGAGATTTCTCCTGTCTCTCTTGTCAGTGTACTGTATTCAACACCATGGTGTTTCCCCATTCTCAACACTTTTTGTACACAGTACTTTTGACATACGACCCTCCCTTCTGCTATACAAGATGCAGAAGTAGAGCTCTGCTCCTTTTGTCTCCTACTGCCTTGAGAATCACATACCCTAGGATTATTGTATACAGCTTCTTCAAATAGCAAAAACAACAATGAGAGCAAATATTTATACAGTGCTTACTATAAGTCAGACTCTCTGCTAAGTGGTTAACATATTAATTCATCTATTGCTTAAAAAGATCATATAACTTAAGTATTATCCTCATTTTATGGATGAAGAATTTGAGGCCTAGAGAGAGAAAGTAAATTGCTCAAGGTTGCAAAGTTAGTAACTGGCAGAGTTGGGGTTAAAAATCAAGTAGTCTGGGAACACCTGGGTGGCTCAGTCGGTTAAGCGAACAACTTCAGCTCAGGTCACGATCTCACGATCTCACGATCTTATGATTTGTGAGTTCGAGCCCCACATCCGGCTCTGTGCTGACAGCTCAGAGCCTGGAGCCTGCTTTAGATTCTGTGTTTCCCTCTCTCTCTTTGCCCCTCCCCTGCTCACACTCTGTCTGTCTCTCTCAAAAATAAATAAACATTAAAAAAAAATTAAAAAAAGAAATATGCCTTATTTTCCAAATATAAGATTTTTCTAACTGCTCTAGTGAGGTATGTTTCATCTATAAAAAAACTTCACATATTTAAAACACACAATTTGATGAGTTTTGGATATATGTATATACCTGTGATATACTATCACAGTAATCAAGATAAAAATATAGGATTTTTAAAATTATTGATTTTAGCTTATTTATATTAAGTTTGGAGGATATATTCTGAGTAGTAGGCAGAATAATGGCACCTCAGATAGTCTGTGTTCTAATCCCTGGAGCCTCTATGTTACTTTATATGGCAAAAAGGACTCTCTAGATATCTTTAAATTAAGGGTCTTGAGATGGGGAGATTATCCTGGGTTACCTGGGGTTGGCCCATTATAATTATAAAAATTCTTATAAGAGAAAGAGAGAGTCGGGAGAGTTAGAGTGAGAAGAGATATGATGACAGAAGCAGAAGTCAGAGAGATACAAGGAAGAGGCTGCAAGCCAAGGGATATAGGTGGCTTCTAAAATCTGGGAAAGGAAACAGATTCTTTGCTAGGGCTTCCAGAAGTAACAGAGACCTGCTGACACCTTGATTTAGGACTTATGAGCTCTGGACCTGTAAGATAATCCATTTGTGTTGTTTTAAGCCACTAAATTTATGATAATTTGTTACAGCAGCAATTGGAAGCTAATGTATGCTGCATAATTCCCATCATTTTATCCATCTGGAAATGTGGGTTTTTCCCCCCCTAGCTTCTATGAAGTTATGTGTGTGCTTGAAAAGAACATATATTTTTTGAATATCATGTTTTTTTATATATCTAATAGATCAAGTTAAAAAATTGTGTTTAAAATAGTCTATATTTTTACTAAATTTATATTGATGTTTTCTATACATTATTATTTTTTACATCACAACACTATAAATTATTGAAGGGTGTGTTGAAATATTTTTACAATTGAAGATTTATAATTTCTCTTATTTCTTCTTATTCTGTAAAAGTTTATGTATTTTGAGCCTATGTTATTAGGTGTATATAAATTCAAGATTTTCATATTTTCCTGATGAAATGAACTTTTGTCACTAAAATAAAAATCTGTCTCTTTAGTAATTTTCTTGGGGTTAAAGTCTATTTTACTAATATTAATATAATGAAATCAGCTACTTTTGATTATTTTCTGGTAAATCCTCTAGCATGCTTTTATTTTCAGTTTTTCATACTCTTAAGTTTGAGATGCATCTTTAGTAAGTAGCATATAATTGAATTTTGGAATTTTTATACAGTCTGAAAATATTAGTCTTTTAATCTAGGCATTTATCCAATTATCATTGGCATAATAATTGGTATATTTGGGTTTTAATTACTGTCAAAGTATATAATTTATATTTTTCCTGCTTCTTTTGTTCTTTTTATATTCTTTCTTGCCTTCTTTAGAATCAGTAATTTTTTTACTATTCAATTTTTCTTCTATTTAATTAGCCTTTGTATTATACTGTCTACTACTATTTTTTTGTGGTGAGGCTAGAAACTTTAATATTTATATGTAACATGACAAAATCTAATATTAATTACATCAACTCTGAATAATACAAAACCTTAGATCATTTAATTCTTTTATCCTTATCCCCAACTTTTTATGCCATTGTTGCTGTGTATTTTAATTCTCTTTACATATTTTCAATAAATTTTAAAAAATTTAATGTTTATTTATTTTTGAGAGAGAGACAGAGACAGAGTGTGAGTGGGAGAGGGCCAAGGGGCAGGGGGAGACACAGAATCTGAAGCAGGCTCCAGGCTCTGAGCTGTTAGCGCAGAACCTGACATGGGGCTCTAACTCAGAAACAGTGAGATCATGACCTGAGCCGAAGTGGGACACTCAACCGACTGAGACACCCAGGTGCCACTAAATAAAATTTTTTTTGTAAAAAATTTTATTGAGGCAAAACATACATAAAATGCCTAGATTTTAAGTAAACCTCAATGAATTTTTACAAAGAAATACCCCTCTGAAACCATCACCCAAATTAAGATACAGATTATTTCTTGTACACCAGAAATCTCCTTCATGCCCTGTCAAGTCAATACCACCAATGTTAAACCAAAATTTCTATTTCTTTTTAAATTTTTTTTAACGTTTATTTTTGAGACAGAGAGAGACAGAGCATGAATGGGGGAGGTGCAGAGAGAGGGAGACACAGAATCTGAAACAGGCTCCAGGCTCTGAGCTGTCAGCACAGAGCCTGACGCGGGGCTCAAACTCACGGACCATGAGATCATGACCTGAGCTGAAGTTGGCCACTTAACCGACTGAGCCACCCAGGCGCCCCCAAAATTCCTATTTCTATCACCAAAGACTATTTTTTCATTTTCCTGAACTTCATATAAATAAAATCATATATATTTGTATGCATAATACATACATACATACATACATACATACATACATACATACATATACTAGTTGGGTTCTGACTGCCTTCTCAACATAATTTCTGTGGTATTTATCTAGTTTGTTGCACTTAGCAGTAATTAAATCTTTTCCATTGTTTTTAAATATTATATTATCTAAATATGCCATTTTTTAGGAATACTGTATGGGTTTTGTGTGTGTGTGTGTGTGTGTGTGTGTGTGTGTGTGTGTATGCTTTCAGTACAAATGTCCACTCATTTATTTTGAGTATTTACAGTCAGTTCTGTCATAATATAACATATGTGTTCTTATAAATCACTGCTCTAAGGAAAATGTCACAATAAAACCCATAACACTTATGAGAAAAATGGGAGTAAGGACATAATACTAAAAAATATTGTCAGTGATACAAAAAACAAAAAGAAGGACCTAATGTTTAAAAAATAGTGTAATATTACATGTCAGATAATTACACAAACACTAATGAATATGATACTTTACCTTGAAGAAGACATGACATTTCATTGTGGAAGGTGGTAGCTTGTGGGTTATTGTGAAATGGTGGGCAGAGGATTATCTGAAATCAGGTGAAAGGTTGTAACACCAGATATGAGTAGGTGTGACTTTCCTTGCTTTGATATTGGCCTCTGATCTTCCACAACCTTTAAATACTTGGGCATGTTTTTTGTTTTGTTTTGTTTTGTTTTGTTTTGTTTTGTTTTTGCCTTCGGATTGTGGGTCTTTCAAGGTTTTCATCAAAATTGCAATTGTTATTTCAGTGTGTTGCTTTCCTCCTCAATTAACTTTAGGATCATGGCTGGAAACTTTTTTGTGGCTTTCTCATCTGCACTTGTGGTTTCCCCCAAGGGCTGAAGGCTTTGGAAATTATAGTGATGTTTGAAATCACTAAACCAGCAACTAAGAGCACTAAAAGGAGCCACTTCTACAGGATTTGGTGATTTCTTTTAAGGTCCTCACATATAAATAGTATTGTCTTTTTTTGTTTGTAGTCCTTGGCATTTTGAACCAGGACACTTAGATATATTTGGGATGTTGAGTGTGTGTTTGTTTATATAGAAAAGCTTGTAGTTACAAACGGAAAATAAAATACAACTTTGTAGGATAACACACCCAGTGGACTGAGGTACCTGGTGGATGTTTGAGTGTATTTTGGGTATTACTTCGTGGATTGTTTCAGCTGGGTACAGGTTCTATTATTCCATCTTGTGTTTCTTTTTTTTTTTATGTTTATTTACTTATTTTAAGAGAGAGAGAGAGAGAGAGAGAGAGCAGGGGAGGGGCAGAGAGAGAGGGAGAGAGAGAATCCCAAGCAGGCTCCGTGCTGTTAGTGCAGATCCCCACACTGAGCTCAATCCCATGAACCGTGAGATCATGACCTGAGCCAAAATCAAGAGTCGGACACCCAACCGGCTGAGCCACCAGTTGGGGAACAATGTGCAAATTGTTCCCTAATAAATCAATCAAACTGAAACACATTCAAATTTTCAAAATGAGTGTTATTGCAGAATTGACTGCAAGTGGGAATGGAACTGACTGGTCATGAGGCATCCAGTGTTTATAGGGTACCAGTTGTTCATCTTTAGCTAGTGCCAAAAAAATCTTCCAGTATTCATCCCGCCAGCGGTATGTATGAAGTCCAGTCGCTCTGCATCCTCACCCACAACTCTATTTTGTCTGTTTTTGTTGTTGCTGTTGTTGTTAGTTATTCTGGAATGTGTGTAACTGAATCTCATTGTAGTTTTTATTTGTATTTACCTAAGGACTAACGATAATGAGGCCATTTTCACAAGCTTATTTCCTGTTTATATACACCCAATGTGAAATACCTATGTAAGTATTTTCCATGTAATTATAAATTATTCCTCATTTGGAAGTAGGCAAAGTAGCAGAGTAGTCGCAAACACAGGTCTTAACATCAGGTAGATTTGAGTGTAAAGCCTAGCTGTGCCTCTAGCAAGCAGTGTGATTCTGTACTAATTTCTTTGCCTTTCAAGTTAAGTGCTCAAAAATGGCGTTTATTACTATTTTCAACTGAAGCATGTACTTTCATCACATGGATGTAGCTTAATTTTCATGAAGAAAATATACTGGGGGAATTTATCTGAAGTTGGAACCAGAATAGTTACCATAGTGAACGGTTTTTTGGAGCCTTTCTCAAATTTGGATGTTTGGCCAAATCTTTATTTCTTTAAGTTTTGTTTTTATTTTGAGAGAGAGCACATGAATGGAGTGGGGGTCAGGGAGAGAGAGAGAGGGAGACAGAGAATCCCAAGCAGGCTCTGCACTGTCAGTACGGGGCCCGACTCGGGGCTTGATCTCACAGACCGTGAAATCATGACCTGAATGGAAATCAAGAGTCAGATGCTTAACCAACTGAGTCATCTAGGCGCCCCTGGTCAAATATTTAGTAGTGACTGCTGTTACAGGATCTGAAGTGGGAAGGAGTTTGTAGGCCTGAATAATGAGGAGATGTCCCTTGGTAATGAAATCAGGAGTATCTGCTTATTTGTCAGTAGAAATTTGTGCTTCTATGAATATTTTATTAGACTCAGCAAGATTTCTTCTTGCAGATTTTTTAAAAGAGTGTAAGCTGTTGTTCTCAACGCACCTGACTCACACAGACTAAAACATTCCACCCAGCTATTGACTAAGTCAAGGCACTGGTTTGCTTCAAGGATTTACATTTTCCTGAGTGTGGCAATGACCTTTCAGGATTCTATGTCTGGTACTGTGTGAGAATAGGGTACCTTCCCACTCCATAGACTATGTTACACCTGTTCACTCTTCAATTATTAAGAAGGAATTTAAACTGCCACGTGTTATATTTTGGTTCAGGATGATTTTCAATCTTCTTGACCTTCCCTTGGAGTAACAACAGCTCCCATTCATGTGCTATTGCTGCTGGGTTAGTGATGCAAGAGTCAGAAGGGTTTAACATAAGCCCTGTGCTGCTCCTTGCCCAGGATGCCATATTTTTTGACTGGCTAACATTTCCCCCTCTCTGGGCCATTGTACTTACACATATCTTTTGGCAGTGTTCAAATTCCTCTCAAATTATTATTTTTTTCATCACCTCCATGACATATGATACTCCAATGTTGATGTTACAAAGATGTTCTTATATAGCCACATTTTTAATCAGCCAGTTAGCAGAGATTTTAGTGCCCAAGGTTGAGAAAACTATTCCTCACATTGAGTTATACAAAGGTATCTGTTCATGAATGAATGAAAACCTCAGACCTACATTATCCATGGGGATGGGAACCTGGAGAGTACCTAGGTGGGGGAGCCTGGAGCAGAGGTTTAAGGTATAACTAGGTTATAGCAGGAAGGAAGAAGTCTGAATGGCTCAGGCCCAGAAGAACCTAAGTCTGGCAGAGACTTTGTAGACCAAAGGAGAAGCTGGTGACCTCTGTGTAGGCCAGTGTAGGCCAGTAGGCCAGTGTTAGGTGGGCTGTATCCAAATCTCTGGTGTAGCTATAAAAATAAAACAGATTGCTGGACTCTGGACCCAACAGTTTTGATTTAGGAGTTTCATAAAATGACATAGGAATGTGGTATTTTTGTAAAGCCCTGTAGGAAATTCTGAGATGCCATCAATGGTATAGAGATTATAAAATACATTGGTTAAAGGCTAAATTCTTGGGGATCAACAGTTTGAGTGAAACCTGAAGGCTAAAGAGATATCCAGGAAGATGGTTGAAAACAAGCCTAAAGATAACCCTGCACTGGTAACCCTGCACTGAAGTGGGTTTTCAAGGGTTTTTTTTTAAATAATTTTATTTTTTTAATTTACATCCAAATTAGTTAGCATATAGTGCAACAATGATTTCAGGAGTAGATTCCTTAATGCCCATTACCCATTTAGCCCATCCCCCCTCCCACAACCCCTCCAGTAACTCTCTGTTTGTTCTTCATATTTAAGAGTCTCCTATGTTTTGTCCCCCTCCCTGTTTTTATATTATTTTTGCTTCCCTTCCCTTATGTTCGTCTGGTCTGTGTCTTAAAGTCCTTATATGAGTGAAGTCGTATTGTATTTGTCTTTCTCTGACTGACTAATTTCGCTTAGCATAAGACCCTCTAGTTTCATCCATTTAGTTGCAAATGCCAAGATTTCATTCTTTTTGATTGCTGAGTAATACTCCATTGTATATATATATACCACATCTTCTTTATCCATTCATCCATCGATGGACATCTGGGCTCTTTCCATACTTTAGCTATTGTTGATAGTGCTGCTATAAACATTGGGGTGCATGTGTCCCTTTGAAACAGCATACCTATATCCCTTGGATAAAAACCTAGTAGTGCAATTGCTGGGTCATAGGGTAGTTCTTTTTTTAGTTTTTTGAGGAACCTCTGTACTGTTTTCCAGAGTGGCTGTACCAGCTTGCATCCCCACCAGCAGTGCAAAGGAGATCCTCTTTCTCCGCATCCTCGCCAACATCTGTTGTTGCCTGAGTTGTTAATGTTAACCATTCTGACAGGTGTGAGGTGGTATCTCATTGTGGTTTTGATTTGTATTTCCCTAATGATGAGTGATGTTGAGCATTTTTTCATGTGTCGGTTGGCCATCTGGATGTCTTCTTTGGAGAAGTGTCTATTCATGTCTTTTGCTCATTTCTTCACTGGATGATTTGTTTTTTGGGTGTTGAGTTTGATAAGTTCTTTATAGATTTTGGATACTAACCCTTTATCTGATATTTCATTTGCAAAATCTTCTCCCATTCTGTCGGTTGCCTTTTATCTTTGCTGATTGTTTCCTTCGCTGTGCAGATGCTTTTTATTTTGATGAGGTCCAAATAGTTCATTTTTGCTCTTGTTTCCCTTGCCTCTGGAGACGCGTTGAGTAAGAAGTTGCTGTGGGCAAGATCAAAGAGGTTTTTGCCTGCTTTCTTCTCAAGGATTTTGATGACTTCCTGTCTTACATTGAGGTCTTTCATCCATTTTGAGTTTATTTTTGTGTATGGTGTAAGAAAGTGGTCCAGGTTCATTCTTCTGCATGTCGCTGTCCAGTTTTCCCAGCACCACTTGCTGAAGAGACTGTCTTTATTCCATTGGGTATTCTTTCCTGCTTTGTCAAAGATTAGTTGGCCATACGTTTGTGGGTACATTTCTGGGTTCTCTATTCTGTTCCATTGATCTGAGTGTCTGTTTTTGTGCCAGTACCATACTGTCTTAATGATTACAGCTTTGTAGTATAACTTAAAGTCCAGGATTGTGATGCTCCTGCTTTGGTTTTCTTTCTCAAGATTGCTTTGGCTATTTGGGGTCTTTTCTGGCTCCATACAAATTTTAGGATTATTTGTTCTAGCTGTGTAAAGAATGCTGGTGTTATTTTGATAGGGATTGCGTTGAATATGTAGATTGCTTTGGGTAGTATCAACATTTTAACAGTATTTGTTCTTCCTATCCAGGAACATGAAATCTTTTTCCATTTCTTTGTGTCTTCTTCAATTTCTTTCATAATCTTTCTATAGTTTGCAGTGTATAAATTTTTCACCTCTTTGGTTAGATTTATTCCTAGGTATTTTATAGTTTTTGGTGCAGTTTTAAATGGGATCAATTCCTTGATTTCTCTTTCTGTTGCTTCATTGTTGGTGTATAGGAATGCAGCCGATTTATGTGCATTGATTTTATATCCTGTGACTGCTGAATTCATGAATCCATTCTAGTGGGTTTTTTTTTGGTGGAATCTTTTGGGTTTTCCATATAGAGTATCATGTCATCTGTGAAGAGTGAAAATTTGACCTCCTCCTGGCTGATTTGGATGCCTTTTGTTTCTTTGTGTTGTCTGGTTGCAGAGGCTAAGACTTCTTTTTTTTTTTTAATTTTTTTTTCAACGTTTTTATTTATTTCTGGGACAGAGAGAGACAGAGCATGAACGGGGGAGGGGCAGAGAGAGAGGGAGACACAGAATCGGAAACAGGCTCCAGGCTCTGAGCCATCAGCCCAGAGCCTGACGCGGGGCTCGAACTCACGGACCGCGAGATTGTGACCTGGCTGAAGTCGGACGCTTAACCGACTGCGCCACCCAGGCGCCCCCAGAGGCTAAGACTTCTAATACTATGTTGAATAACAGTGGCAAGAGTGGACATCCTTGTCTTGTTCCTGACCTTAGGGGGAAAGCTCTCAGTTTTTCCCCATGGAGGATGATATTAGCATTGTGTCTTTTGTATCTGGCTTTTATGATCTTGAGATATGCTCCTTCTACCCTACTTTCTTGAGGGTTTTTATCAAGAAAGTGTGCTTTATTTTGTCAAATGCTTTCTCTGCATCTATTGAGAGGATCATATGGTTCTTGTCCTTCTTTTATTGATGTGATGAATCATATTGGTTGTTTTGCGGATATTGAACCAGCCCTGCATCCCAGGTGTAAATCCCACTTGGTTGTGGTGAATAAATTTTTTTATAAAATTTTTTTAACATTTATTTATTTTTGAGGGAAGAGAGAGACAGAGAATGAGTAGGGTAGAAACAGAGAGAGAGGGAGACACCAAACCTGAAGCAGGCTCCAGGCTCTGAGTTGTCAGCACAGATCCTGATGTGGGGCTCAAAGCTACAAACTGTGAGATCATGACCTGAGCTGAAGTCGGACATTCAACCGACTGACCCACCCCGGTGCCCCCGTTGTGAATAATTTTTTAAATATATTGCTGGATCCAGTTGGATAATATCTTGTTGAGGATTTTTGCATCCATGTTCATCAGGGAAAGTGGTCTATAGTTCTCCTTTTTAGTGGGGTCTCTGTCTAGTTTTGGAATCAAGGTAATGTTGGCTTCATAGACAGAGTTTGGAAGTTTTCCTTTCCTTTCTTTTTTTTGAAACAGCTTTAAGAGAAGAGGTATTAACTCTTCCTTAAATATTTGGTAGAATTCCCCTGGAAAGCCATCTGGCCCTGGACTCTTGTTTTTTGGGAGATTTTTGATTACTAATTTGATTTCTTTACTGGTTATGGGTCTGTTCAAATTTTCTATTTCTTCCTGTTTCAGTTTTGGTAGTGTATATGTTTCTAGGAATTTGTCCATTTCTTCCAGGTTGCCCATTTTATTGGCATATAATTGCTCATAATACTCTCTTATTATTGTTTTTATTTCTGCTGTGTTGGTTGTGATCTCTTCTCTTTCATTCTTGATTTTACTTATTTGGGTCCTTTCCTTTTTCTTTTTGATAAAACTGGCTAGTGGTTTATCAATTTTGTTGATTCTTTCAAAGAACCAGCTTCTGGTTTCATTGATCTGTCCTACTGGGTTTTTTGTTTTGTTTTGTTTTGTTTTGATAGTATTGATTTCTGTTCTAATCTTTATTATTTCCTGTCTTCTTCTGGTTTTGGGTTTTATTTGCTGTTCTTTTTCCAGCTTTTCAAGGTGTAAGGTTAGGTTGGTTATCTGAGATCTTTCTTCCTTCTTTAGGAAGGCCTGGATTGCTATATACTTTCCTCTTATGACTGCCTTTGCTGTGTCCCAGAGGTTTTGGGTTGTGGTGTTATCATTTTCATTGGCTTTCATGAACTTTTTAGTTTCCTCTTTAACTTCTTGGTTAGTCCATTCATTCTTTGGTAGGATGTTCTTTAGTCTCCAAGTGTTTGTTACCTTTCCAAATTTTTTCTTGTGGTTGATTTCGAGTTTCATAGCGTTGTGGTCTGAAAATATGCATGGTATGATCTTGATCATTTTGTACTTGTTGAGGGCTGATTTGTTTCACAGTATGTGGTCTGTTCTGGAGAACGTTCCTTGTGCACTGGAGAAGAATGGATATTCTGCTGCTTTAGGATGAAATGTTCTGAATATATCTGTTAAGTCCATCAGGTCCAGTGTGTCATTCAAAGCCATTGTTTCCTTGTTGATTTTTTGATTAGATGATCTGTCCATTGCTGTGAGTGGGGTGTTGAAGTCCCCTACTATTATGGTATTACTATCAATGAGTTTCTTTATGTTTGTGATTAATTGATTTATATATTTGGGTGTTATATTTGGTGCATAAATGTTTACAATTGTTAGGTCTTCTTGGTGGATACACCCTTTGATTATGATATAATGCCCTTCTGCATCTCTTGATACAGTCTTTATTTTAAAGTCTTGATTGTCTGATATAAGTATGGCTACTCCAGCTTTCTTTTGTTGACCATTAGCATGATAGATGGTTCTCCATCCCCTTACTTTCTTTTTTTTTTTTAATTTTTTGTTAAGTTTATTTATTTTTGAGACAGAGAGAGACAGAGCATGAATGGGGGAGGGGCAGAGAGAGAGGGAGACACAGAATCAGAAGCAGGCTCCAGGCTCTGAGCCATCAGCCCAGAGCCCGACGGGGGGCTTGAACTCATGGACCGCGAGATCGTGACCTGAGCTGAAGTCATACGCTTAACCGACTGAGCCACCCAGGTGCCCTTCCATCCCTTTACTTTCAATCTGAAGGTGTCTTTAGGTCTAAAGTGGGTCTCTTGTAAACAGCATATAGATGGATCTTGTTTTCTTATCCATTCTGTTACCCTATGTCTTTTGATTGGAGCATTTAGTCCATTGACGTTTACAGTGAATACTGAAAGATATGAATTTATTGCCATTATGTTGCTTGTAGAGTTGGAGTTTCCAGTGGTGTTCTCTGGTCCTTTCTTGTCTTTGCTGCTTTTGGTATGTATGTATGTATGTATGTATGTATTTATTTATTTATTTATTTAATCTTTTCTCCCCTCAGAGAGTCCCCCTTAAAATTTCTTGCAGGGCTGGTTTAGTGGTCATAAATTCCTTTAATTTTTGTTTGTCTGGGAAACTTATTATCTCTCCTTCTATTTTGAATGGCAGCTTTGCTGGATAAAAAAAATTCTTGGCTGCATATTTTTCTGATTCAGCACATTGAATATATCTTGCCACTCCTTTCTGGCCTGCTAAGTTTCTGTGGATAGGTCTCTTGCAAACCTGATCTGTCTTCCCTTGTAGGTGAAGGACTTTTTTTCCCTTGCTGCTTTCATGATTCTCTCCTCACCTGAGTATTTTGTGAATTTGACTATGATATGTCTTGTTGATGGTCAGTTTTTGTTGAATATAATGGGAGTCCTCTGTGATTCCTGAATTTTGAGGTCTGTATCTTTCCCCAGGTTAGGAAAGTTTTCTGCTATGATTTGCTTACATAACCCTTCTACCCCTATTTCTCTCTCTTCCTTTTCTGGGACCCCTATGATTCTGATGTTGTTCCTTTGTAATGAGTCATTGATTTCTCTAATTCTAAAATCGTGCTCTTTTGCCTTAATCTCCATCTTTTTTCCTGCTTCATTATTCTTCTTAAGTTTGTCCTCTATATTGCTGATTCTCTGTTCTGCCTCATCCATCCTTGCTGCCATGGCATCTATTTGAAATTGCAGCTCAGTTATAACATTTTTTTATTTCATTCTGACTAGCTTTTACTTCTTTTATCTCTGCAGAAAGGGATTCTAATCTATTTTTGACTCCAGCTAGTATTCTTGTTATTGGGATTCTAAATTCTGGTTCAGACCTCTTGCTTGTATGTGTGTTGGTTAAGTCCCTGGCTGTCGTTTCTTCCTACTCTTTCTTTTGGGGTGAATTCCTTTGTTTTGTCATTTTGAAGGGAGAAAAGGAATTAATGAGGTAAACAAAATTAAAATTAAAAACATTAAAATTAAAAAATTAAAAACACACACACACGCAAAAAATCGAATAAATGATGCTAGACCCTAGGTGTGTTTTGGTATGGGTGTTGAAAGGGGCTTGATAGATTAGAGAAAAAAGGGGAAAGAAAAAAAAGGAAATCGTTTGAAAATTTGAAAAAATGAATACACTGAAATGATGGAGGTAATATAGAATTTGAAAATTTTACACAAAAGTAAAAAATAGTGGAAAAAATGTTAAAGAAAAATATTTTTAATAAAAATGAATTTTTCTCTCTCTGTAGTCAAGAAAAAGAAACAAAAAAGAGAAAAAAGTGAAAGAAGGAAAGAAAGAATTTGAATAGAAGGACCGGCAAACAGACTGAAATATGACTGAAATAACTGAAATAACTTTGTTTTCCCCTAGAAGTCAAAGTTTGAAGCGCTTTATAATCCATAAACTCAGCAGGCGGAGAGACTTGTGTTCCTGAAGAGGGAGGTTGGCCCAGTTGGGCGGGGCTTAGTGTAATGGCTCCATTCTCCACTAGATGGTGCTAATACTTGCTGGGGTGGATTGTTGTGGCGCTTGTAGGTGCGTGTGTGTATGCCTGGCAGCGGTGAAAATGGCGTCTCCCAGCTACCCAGTCTCTAGTATCAGAACTCTATTCTCCCCAATCAGCAATCGCGCACCCATCCTTTGTCTTTGGCTTCCGTCCACTCCCCACTTCTATACAGTCTGTGACCAAGCCCCAAGCAGCACCTCTCTCCTGGGTTTTGTCTCAGATGTGGCTGTTTTTCCCGACCCCTTACTTCTGAGGGACTGCAGCTTTGACCCATTCTGCCCCCCCTGTGGAGGGTCTCAGTGAGCTATGGCCGGGTGCTAGCCACACCTAGGAATGTTTGCAGCTCTGTGCTACTGCTGATGCCCAGAGACTGCGGCCGGGTGCCAGCCTGCCCCAGAAAAAGTTTATGAGATAGTGTAGCACCAGTGCCTTAGGGATTATGGAAAATCACAGCACACACCTGGCACCAGGCTTCACCCTTAATGACCTTGTTCCGGCACCCACAAATGTGGTTGTTCTCCCGAGTCCACTAGGGTCTTGTCTTTGGGGGACGAAACAGCCTCTACCAGGTGTCCTCCCAGCAGGGGAACCACCTCTCCCTGTGTGGCCTGAAGAACCCGGACTCCACTCTGCTCCTGGGGATTCACCCTTCTCACCAGAGCACCATGAGGTATTGAGCTGTGGAGTTTTAGACTCTGTGCTCCCCCTGTTTATAGTCCTAGTGGGATTTAAACCCTCTCCTTTCTCTTTTCTCCTTTCTGCCTTTTAGTTCAGCCCCTGTGGCTGTTTCCACTTTTCCACTTTCTCTCTAGCTGCTTTGGTGGAGGTGCTTTTCCCGTATTCTGTAGCCCCCATCTCTCTCTGCATTCAAAAGCAGCTTCCTGCCCTCTGCAGCTTCTCTCTCCCCCAGTTCTCCTCTCTGCACCACGTACCTGCTGAATTCTGTGGCTCAGATTGTGCAGATTGTTGTGTTAATCCTCAGATCAGTTTTCTAGGTGTGCATGATGGTTTAGTGTTGGTCTGGCTGTATTTCATGGATGTGAGACACAAAAAACTTCCATGGTGTTTTGCTTTCTTGGCTCCTCTTCCTCAAGAATTTTTAGTAATGAATTTCAGCTGAAGCCCTAATGATCTTGGAGCTTTAGAATTTAGTAGACCATGGTTTCTCACATCCCCATGTAAATAAGAACTGCTTGAACAGGTAAAAAACAAAAACAAAAATAATGGGTCCATCTTAGAAATCCCAGATTAAAATCTCTGGGTATGAAGGGCTTTGGCATTTTAAAATTTAAATGATTTTACTTATATTTCAGATAAGTATACTGTTTGTTAAGGAGATAGTTGAACATTATTATTGCATTATTTTGATGATCTTGGAGGAAACAGTATTGAAACAAGACGCTGAAAGATGTAGGGAGGGTAACTAGGGAAGCATTTTTTTTTTATCTTTTTTAACGTTTATTTATTTTTGAGACAGAGAGAGACAGAGCATGAATGGGGGAGGGGCAGAGAGAGAGGGAGACACAGAATCAGAAGCAGGTTCCAGGCTCTGAGCCATCAGCCCAGAGCCTGACGTGGGGCTCGAACTTGCAGACCGCGAGATTGTGACCTGAGCTGAAGTCGGACGCTTAACTGACTGAGCCACCCAGGCGCCCCACGAGGGAAGCATTTTTACACACTTTCCTCCACTATCCCACACATAGACCTCATCCTCAGACAACTACCTGGGAAGTGAGGAGTAGGCTGTGCATGTGCCATATAGAGAATGGCAAATTTTTGTAATGTTCTGAACACATCCCTGTGACCTGCTGCATCTGTGAATGTTTGCCTGCCCAGGGTTCTACACCCACCCCCATTTCCACCCACAGGGCTCTGAAGCACAGATATCATCTTCTCCAGAGAATCTTTCCTGATGGTCTTAGCCAAAGTGATCCCTCTTCCTTCTGGGGTCTCGCTGTACTTGAAATTCATTGCAAAATTATAAATGCTTATTGTAGAAAAAAATGTAGCCAAACAAAACAAAAATCATCATAATTTGACCACTGTTCTCATTCTAGTTCAGCTTTCAACTCTATTTTTCTTTCTCATTCTTTATTGACCAAAATATAATTATAAATTTATAATTCTGTAAATTTTATAAATGTATGATTTTCATATATATACATATACATATGCATGTATATCTATATACATATATATGTGAGGGAAAATTTTTTTTTAATCTCTAAATCAAATATATCTGGAAATGCATCCTAGCTACTAGACTTTTCTTCCTAGCTAATCTTCCTTTTTGGTGATGAACTTAGATTCCTATTATGTAGCTCTCCCAGTATACCAGCCTCCTTTGGGTCTATACACTCACTCTTATGTCCTGATCTGTCGAATCCCTAAGAGATAACATAATTTGTGGACCTCAGACTCAGCACACCAACATATATAAGAATGGGGAGGGAATGATATCTCGTAGTTCTTCCTATAGCAGCAAAAGCAACAATAAAAACTCACAAACCAGTATTTCATTGAATTGTCTTGGCACATGTGTGCTCATGTGCATGTGCCCATATACACATGACATATGATTTATAAATGAATCCATACTGTATATCTTGTTCATATTACCACTGTTTGCTGTGCAGTAGTTTAGAAATATTTGCCACTATAATTGGATTTCTTCTGCATTAATTAATTGTATTTATTTATTTTTAATTTTTTTAAACATTTATTTATTATTGAGACACAGAGAGACACAGAGCGTGAGCAGGGTAGGGGTAGAGAGAGGGGGAGACACAGAATCCGAAGCAGGCTCCAGGCTCCGAGCTGTCAGCACAGAGCCTGACGCGGGGCTCAAACTCACAATCTATGAGATCATGACCTGAGCTGAAGTCAGTCACTCAACCAACTGAGCCACCCAGGCGCCCTTTTATTTATTTTAAAATTTGTTTATTTTTATTTTGAAAGAGAGAGAGAGAGAGCACTAGTGGGGGAGGGGCAGAGAGAAGGAGAGACAATCCCAAGCAGGCTCCGCACTGTCAGTGCAGAGCTCGATGTGGGGCTCAAACTCACAAACCATGAGATCATGACCTGAGTCAAGATCAAGAGTCAGATGCCTAGCTGACTGAGCCACCCAGGTGGCCCATCTTCTTCATATTTTAAAGGCTACCTAACATATAAGAACAGAAATCATTTATTTAACCAATCCCTTACTTAAACATTTTAAAAAGTTTTTAAGTTTATTTATTTTGTGTGTGTGTGTGTGAGAGAGAGAGGGCACGAGTTGGGTAGGGGTAGAGAGAGAGACAGAAAATCCCAAGCAGACTTCACACTGTCAGCGCGGAGCCTAATGCGGGGCTTGAACTAATGAACTGGGAGATCATGACCTGAGCTGAAGCCGTACCCTTAGCCATCTGAACCAGCCAGGCACCCCACCCCTTATTTAAATATTTAGTTATCTTCAATTGTAACTCTTTCAAGGAATACTGTAATAATTCCCTGACTTGAATATAAGAACCATGAGGGTGGATATAGGTTGTGTGTGTGTGTGTGTGTGTGTGTGTGTGTGTGTGTGTGTGTGTATTTATTTCACTGCCGTATTCTCAGTGTCTAGAGCAGTGCTCAGAGTGAAAAAGTCTCAATAAATTGTAGATGATAAAAGAATAAGTAAATCATTATTCCTGGATGTGGAATTACTAGGTTAAGAAGTTCCAGTTCCAAAGTACTTTTTCCAAAATGACACCTCCTAGAACAATGTATTGCATTGCCAGTTACCCTACATTCTTACCCACATTGAGAGTGATTAATTCAAACAACAAACACCATCTTTTCCCCATTACATTACATTATGCCATGAATTGTGTTCTGACTTTTATTCTTTGCTTGAGTATGATAATTGCATCTCCTTTGCAGGTCCTCCTCGTCCTTAAGCTTTCAATCTTGGATGACCCTCACTTGCTAAGATCATCTATCCTAATGGTTTTTATGTGGTAATGACTCCCAAATTGTATCTTCAGCCCTGACCTTTCCCCCTGAATTCCAGACATGTTCATTTAATAGCCTGCATAACAGTTCACTGGATGTCATAAAGCATCACAGATTTCACACATCCGGGTCAAAACTTTTGATTCTCTGCATTCCCAAAACACTCCTCCCACAGGCTTCCACACATTTTAGCAAATGGCATCTCCAAGTACCCAGATGCTTAGGTCAAAACTTTGGAGTCATCAATGATAATGTTCTTTCTCTTGCAACCCACATCCAATCTCCCAGCAAATCCTGTGGTTTTACCATAAAAAGTATTTATAATGCTATCTCATTTCCCATCCCTAATTCCAATCCCTTAGTCAGATCCCAAGCACCTGTCACCTGGACCACTGCCATATTTCCTAACTGTTCTCCTTGTTTCCACCTGTACCCTTATATAACCTATGCTACAGATAGCAGGCAGCATGCGATCCTTTAAAAACAAAGCAGATTTTATACTCCCGCCTCCAAAAACAAAACAAAACCCTTCCTGATGGCTTTCCATTATCTGTGGAATAAATTTCATTGCCCCTCCCCACTCATGGTCTAGGGAGCCCTAAGAGCTCTGGTTACGACAAAATTTTCTGATTTCAGTTTCTATCATTGTTTTTCTCCCTATTCTGCTTCATTTGCCTTGGCCTTCTTCTCGTCTTTGAAAACACCAGAGCAAACTCCTGCCTCGGGAGTTGTACTTGCACTTCCTGCTTGGTAACCTCTACTGTAATGTACTTGAATGGTAGCCTCCTCTGTTCAGATGTTTCCTTTCCAGGGAGCTCTTCCATCATCACCTTGTTCCAATGATTACCCTCAGACTCTTTTTATCCCTTTAGCTTGCTCCATTTTTCACCATGGCACTTATAATCCAGCATTTTACTATATATTTCTTTATGATTTGCTTGTCTCTCCAAGAGGATGTAAGTCTCAAGGGGCAAAGAATTCCTATCTCCCATTTTCTGCCTTATCCAGAAGGCATAGAACACTAACTCTCAAATAGGTGATCAATAAATATTTGTCAAAAGAACAAATTAGTGAATAAATTCCTTTCAGAATTTCAATTTATTGAAAACTTGGAAGCAATTTTCTCAGTTTGGGAGAAAGAATGTGTAAATCTTAAAATTACCATGTAACCTGGCAGCTTTTTAGCACGTCCCGGTGGTGTTTGCTGAAAACTCTGTACACCCTGCAGCTCAGCTCTTGGCTGGGAGACAGTCTTCCCTTCATCTATTCACACCAAAGGAGGACAGCAGTGACAAGGAACTGAAGTCTAAGAGAGGTGGTCCTGTACAAATGTGGAAGAATCAGGAAAGCCTGAAGTTTCCTGCCTTTCCAGCCAGTCCAGCCCAGGAGAATAGAACCTTCCATTAATCTTGTTCAAGTGACTGGGCTTGCCACCTTTGGTGGTCATGAAATGACCACCTCTTCATCCCTTTTCCTGTCTAGATTCTGGCTCTTTTTAGGTATCTTGGGTCAGTAACTTGGGAACAAAGGTTTAACACTCTAGAAACCCATAAAGCAGATAGTTCTGTATCATGTCTTATCCATTTCCCTTTGCTCAGCAACAAAGAGCCCAGAGGACCAGGAGAAGTAAGAGGAAATGGAAAAATAAAGTTATCTAATTCTAGGGGCTCCTGGGTGGCTCAGTCGGTTAAGCGTCCGACTTCAGCTCAGGTCATGTTCTCGCGGTCCATGAGTTCGAGCCCCGCATCGGGCTCTGTCCTGACAGCTCAGAACCTGGAGCCTGTTTCAGATTCTGTGTCTCCCTCTCTCTCTGACCCTCCCCCGTTCATGCTGTGTCTCTCTCTGTCCCAAAAATAAACATTAAAAAAATTTTGTTTAAAAAGTTCTCTAATTCTAGACTCCTCCTTTTTGGAAGGCCTCAGAGTTCCTTCCCTTTCATAGATTTATGCTGGAAGCTTATATTTTTAAAGAATTCTTCAAACATTTCCAGACACATGCTAGTCCTCTACTGTGGGCATCTTTCTTTGGGGTCTTTCATGGTCCCTGATGAGCTCATTGTGTATGGAGCAAAGTGAAGATAGGTAACAGAGGTGAGGATTGAGACACAGCTGGGAGCAGTTGGAGGAAACACTGTGGTTTGTTTTTGTCACAGGAACTATCTCTGGGATTAGGGGAGGGGATCATTTCTGACTCAGTTACCCAATCCTGGTAGAGAGAGGGTTTTGGAGCAGAATATCTCAGAGGTAGAGATAGCTTCATGTCCCTCCAAAATTAGAAAGAAATAAGTTCCAGGGCCCTTTTTACAATGATATGGAAGCCACTGGTGTGTTTTTGAGCTGGAAGTCTGTGAAAAAATGGAGAAGTCAAAACTTTCTGGCTTTGGAATGAGAGCTACAGCATGCAGTTAAAGTATAGCTCCAGAGGAAGGATGAGAAAGAAGAGAGGACTTCTATCTGCCGGTTACGATTCCAAGCCAGAGGGTCACATGAACACACACACACACACACACACACACACACACAGCACCACACATAGTCATACACACAGTCACATACACACACACAGTCACATACACAGTCACACAGCCACACATATACACAATCACACATGCATTCATACACACACACACACACATACACACACAGGGAGCTGGGTCACTCTGTGCGGGAAGAAGGGAGGTTTCCCTTTCTCATGTATTGGCATGTGCTTGGCATTTTCATATGGTTATGTCTCTGTCTCACAAAACCCCTTATGTAATACCTACTATTAAACCAATGTTACAAGTTAATTTGACAGAGGTAGTAAGTGGCCAGACTAAATCAATGTCTAGGTGTCTTGACTTGCAAAAGCCATCCCCTTCTCATTGTACTGTGCTGCCCCTCACAATTTAAAATTATGGTTTAATCTTTGTGGCCAACGTCTGCTCCAGGAATTCAGGACTAATATCTAACCTGGTAGCTCAGTTAAGTACAGGAGAATGAATAAGCATTGCCTGCTGGGTTTTCTGAAGGGATGGAAAGGAGGAAGAGTGGTTTGTGAGTCTCTTAAGGCCACTTGACAGGGCTTCTTAGCACATCCTCTTAACCTTTCCAGGTACCCTTTGTGACAGAGTCTGCTTCTATAGGAAAAGTCAACAGGATCTGCCCAATGGCACATGTCATGACTACATTGCCAGGACAGGAGGTGGGCTGTTCTTCCTGGTTTTATAGCCTAAATAATGTCCTTGTATCAGAGGTCAATTTAATCGACCTGTCTTCACTTGCTTGCCATATCAACCACTTCACTCACATGAAACAATGGTTGCTGACTTCTCTTTTGCCAGCCTGGCACTATCCTTATCCAAGTCCTGCCCTCTCACTCTTAATCCTCTCTTCTGCTTTGTGGTATCTGCAAAGATTGGACGCCAGATACTTTCCCTGGTTAAGTCTTGGAGCTCTGGTTCTATTGGCAAATGGTTGCTGATACCGTCCTCCTCCCTCTGCATCCCGCACTGCCCCCCCCCCCCCCCCCCAACAAACTAGGAGCTTCGTCCATCTGACTTGTACTCACTTTACCTATAAATTTCTGCTTCCCAGCCCTGGACACATTTTCAGAGAACTTAAGGAAATAATCAAGATGAGACCTATGGCATTTCTGCCCACTTTCTTCATCCCACCACTTTGGGTGAGACCAACTTACCCTGGTTTGCCTAGAACTTTCCATTTTAGCACCGCAAGTCTTTTAAGCTCGGAAACCTCTCAGTTCTTGACAAGTCAGGATGGTGACTACCCATATTCGTCTTCTTCCAGATCATCAGCTTCTGGATTAGCATGTCCTTTAATTTAAGGGGACTCTATTACACTGGGAACAGGGCCAAGCAAGTACTAAAGTAATCCATTCCAGAGTGCTCTCTTTCTTTGAGATACTGTGCTTTAAATCTCCATTAGAATCTTTGCTATTGGAGACTTTCAGCTCAAGATGGCAAAATTGACCCACTTGTTTGCTTTCTTCTCTCTGTGAAATAAATCAGTGAAACAAAAACAAACAACAACAAATACACCATAGCAAAAAGAGGGATTGCTTTGTTATAAGATGCTTCTCCTCTTTTTTTTTCTTCAAATTTTTGTTGAAATTCTAGTTAGTTAACATATAGTGTAATATTGTTTCAGGAGTAGAATTTAGTGATTCATCACTTAACATACAACTCACAGTGTTCAACATAAGTCCCCTCCTTAATACCCATCGCTCATTTAGCCCATTCCCCACCCACCTCACTCCACTTATTAGAATACGAGCTCAGAGATGCACATTACATTATACTTTGAGATCCTGGAGGTCAAGTTCTGTGCTATATTCTCCTTTCTATCTCCAGTTTCTGGCACAGAGTAGAACTCAAAATTCTTTATGAAATAGATGACTATGATTGGAAAATCTGAGAGAACAAAAGGAGCTCTAACATTGAAAACTTTGAGACCTGAATCATCACAATTTGAGACCTGAATCATAATTTCTTACACTCAGCACTGGTCGGGCCACCTGTGAAGAGTCGTGCTGAATTCTGAGAACTGATTCTCTCCACTCCAGCCTGGACCTCAGGTAAACTGTAGGCCACCAGTTGTAGAAGGTGGAAAGTAGGAGACACAGAGTGGGTCCTAACTTCAGGCAGCCTGTCCCAAACTACACAATTCACCCAGGCTCTGGAGAAAAAGAGAGGTTATCTTAGGATATTGTCCAAGTCCAATTCCTGGAATTACTTTGGCTGTGTCCCAGCTCTAGCCTGCAGGCATAGACATGTGACTGATGCCTGCTCAGGTAAACTTCCTTGATCTCTGGGAGACCTTGGAGAGGGGTGAAAGGAGAGGATAGGGCAGCTTGCCTGTAAGTACTGTAGCAGTCGCCAGTTCTTGGAAGCAGTGGGTTGGATGAAATGACCTTTGGCAAACAGAGCAATATGAGGAGAAGGGTGAAAGGGAGAAAGGTGTGTTGAACTAGTGTTCTCAGCCCTCCGTGGTGACCGCTGTTTCTGTAGTGGCAGGGATGAGAATTTGAGAAAAAAACTCTCGTCATCAGAATGTCTAAGCCTTGCTTCCTGCCTTCACTGTGTGGGTTTACATTTGGGCTCCCCCTCTTCCACTAGGTACGGAGAAGAGCAGTGAGATTGGCTAGCTCATCTCCTTAAGGAAGTACCCTTCCTTTTCCACTGGCAAAGGCATCATATCCCTGGAGGTATAGGGTGATATCTAAGGAGATGAGAAAGGAGGGGACGTAGGTAGTTTTAGCTGCTCGCCATATTCTCCTTGGATGTAAATATCTGCAGGTATTGATAATGAGTCATAGGTATCAGAAGGGGAATGGTGTGCAAGTTACATGTGCGTGTGACCTCACATGTTAGCCAAGCGCTGGTGACCACGGTCTGTCTGGAATTACTTTGCACATGTGTCTCTGTGTTGGTATTTCCAATATAAGTCAGTGTCTTTCTGTGGGTCTGTGAGCTCCAGTATATGGGTGCCAAACACGTACATTCCCAGAACTGTGTGTACACTGCTTTGCCTTATTTTCCTATTATAACCTTGGAAGTCCAAGCCCGGGGTAAATATCTAACTGCTGGCATAGGCCAGAAAGCCTTGGGCTACATCACTTATGACATTGGGCTCATTCTGCAGTGTTGTTTTTGGATGATTCAGGAGACATGAATCTTTGGGACAGAAAATTAACCTTGTGACTGCTGGTCAAGGAATAGGCCGGGCAGGACTGAGTCACTGCACCAGCTATTGAAGAAGGAACTGTTTTTCTAAACTCCTGAGGGATGTACCCCAAGAAACATACCCTTATAGTATATTCCAAACAGGCAGATGATTTAGATGGAGAAATGACTACCTGTATCTGTGGTTTTTTTTTTTTTTAACTACCTATATCTTTAATGTTATGACCATTTTAGGGGCTGGGACAAAGCGAGATAGGAGATGTCCCCTCACTGAACATTGGAGGAACTGACTCTGAACAAAAAAAAGGGGAATACACTTGGAGGTGCGGTGTTGTAGAAGAAGGGTACTATTTGTTAAAGTCAGCTGCATCAGGATCACTGCATACACAATATACCAGTGTCACCACCCGTTCATAGAATCCAGGGATTCCAGTGAGAATGTAGCTTATTATACACCGTCTTACTTTCTCCATGAGCTTATTCCCTATTATGTATATTCTCATTCTGGAATTCTGCAATTCTGAAGGGAGAGATATAGGTATGTGGGAATAAGCTACTTCCTTCCTTTGAGCCAATACCGTCTGTTTTTGGCAATATAGGCCTAAAATATGGAGGATTAGCTGAGTGTTGTCAGAGAGCATCTGTGCAAGTAGCTGATGCTGATGACAAAAGCTGGAAGGATGCCATTAGTCATAGGCTCAGGAAGCCACTCATCAATTCTCCCAACAGTGCACTAAGAGCAAGTCTTCATGGTTTTTTGTTTGTTTGTTTTTTTGTAGTTTTATGGTTTTATTAACACAAATGTGATGTGCACATAAGCTGTCTGTCTATTCATTTTCTTTGCTGTGCAGCCTGGCATTGGGATTCGTGACTCTGATAGCCAGCTGAGCTTCTCGTTCCACTATGGCTTTACGGTTCTTGGAGGAGACATTGTAAGCAATCTCTTCACAGTAAGATTCATTGCACATCAGCAGCACCTCAAGCTCTTTGACTTGTGGACTAGAAACTTCTGAGAGCCACTGGGCAGCATGTGTTTTGTTTTCTTGTTGCTCCCATAACCCATGTTGGGCATCAGGATCTGGCCCTTGAATCTTCTGCGAATCCTATCATCAATGCCTCTGTGTTTCTGCCAGTTGCACTTAATTTTGACATACTGGTCTGACTGGTGCCAGATGAACTTCTTTGTCCTCTTTTTAATGATCTTGGGCTTCACCAGAGGTCTGAGGGCAGCTGTTATGCCTTCAAGAAAGAAGCAGAGATGGTATCATTGAGTCCTAGAAGGAAGCTTTCCTGCTCAGGCCTTGAACATTGTTGCAGACTGTCTTCCAATCTCCAGCTGCTGAGCAAACTGGGAGTAGAATGGGTACCTCTGCAAGGCTCGCTTTCTCTCCCATTTCCGAAGATGGCAGAATATTAACCACTCCCCAGACACGATCCTGGGAGAAGTCTTCATGGTTTTTGATGTGTGTGCACAATAAAATCACCTGGGAAGCCTCACCCAATCAAGTATATTGGAATTTCTGGGGATGGGTTCTTGGCATCAGAATTTTAAAATATGTCTTAGAAGTGGTTGTAATATGCAGCCAAGGTTGCAGAATACCTAAATTCTGGAACCCCTCAGTTCAGAAACATGAAACCAGAATATTCAACCAGGCACCTGACATTGAAAGAGGAATCACAAGGGAGACTGTTTCCTTTGGCCATGTGAGATGCAGGGTTAACTGCACACCATGTGACACTTTTACAATGTTCAGTAGACATGTCTAAAAACTAATCAGCTAGGCTGATTAGATATTCTCTCTCAGGGACTTGAAGGGGGACACAAAAGCTGTGGCGGATGCCTGACCTGAAAGTTCAGGGTACGTTGGGGCGTGGGATCATTATGGTCACAGATTTGTCAGGTAGGGCAGACTTGGAGGAGGTTGGTCAGGAGAGGGAAGAGAATGAAAGAGCAGCTGGAGAAACAGAAGGACGACACAGGGGACACAAGCAGGGGAGGATGGCCAGTCCCCACGGATACCTTGGCTCCTTAGCTTGCTGAGACAGTTGCAGTGCAATCTGAGAGAACCGTAAGTAGAACTCTGATTTAGAATTTTAAGTGAGAAGGATGCGGTTTCCTCTCAAGTCTTCAAGCCTGGCGTATACCTGTCTTGAATGCACTTCCTTTTTCTCTCTGTCACTCAAACACCTAATCCTTTCTCAAGAACAGTTTGGATGTCATTCCTACTTGGCCTCCCAGAACACACTACAATGCATACTCTGCTCCCTTAAATGAGATTTTGCTCATACCTTTATTTATTCCTTTCCATGCTGAATTATCATTTTCTACTTCCTTGTCTCCTCTACTAGATTTTGAGCTCTTTGAGGCTAGAGGTTGTATGTGACTGACATTTTTCATCAGTGTCTAATGCAGTTTTTGGCACATAACAGTTGTGAATAGAAGCTTGAATTAATTGAATACACTCTTAAAGATCAGATGGGCCTGAGTTTGTGGAACTTTCTGCTTCCTCATACACTCAGAAAAGGGTTAGTATACATAAAAATCTTTCTAGAATTCTAGATTGTAAACTTCCAAGGAATTTGTCCAGTAAATTCTTATGTAAAATATCTAATAAATAAAATAAAATAAAATAAAATAAAATAAAATAAAATACTAAAAACCCTTAGCAGGAAATTCTCCCCTTCGGTCTTTAAACATCAAGCCTTCACAGAAAATTTAAGAGAACTAAGACATAAGAATAAGATTAGTTTGTAAACTGAACCTATTTTGTTATTTAATGGTACTATGCCTGTACAAATGAATTATCCGAATAATTACAATGAGCCATTTAGCTTAGCTGCCCCCAAGATAGGATTTTGAAATGCAAACTTAACTGCTGTTATAGTGACGCCTTGATTTGAATTTCATCTGCTGTGTGTAAATACTTAACACCTGCAATCAAAAGGGAACCATATTTTGCCTACCTTCCTGAGCCAATTACATGAGGCCTGTGGCTATATATGGAGCTCCATGGACATCCTATAAACCTCATATTATAGAAGGATTTTGTGTGTGCGACCCCTGATCTATGACTTTGGATGCATTCAATAAGGAGTAATGGACTCTGTGCTACAATCCGTCACTGGCTGGTCAGACAAATGTGAACCGAGAGCATTAAAAAAAAATTTAAGCTTTTTCTGCTATTAGCAAAATATGTCCTTTATTCCCATTGCTCACTCCCATTCTTCTCACCTTCCCTACCAGCAAGCAGTCCCTCTGATCTCCTCAGTGTCTATTTTCTGCATGTGTTCTTGGAAAACACATAATGATGATTTGTATGCAGATGCTTTTATTTTTTCTTAAAAAAATTTTTATTTTGAGATAGCAGTAGATTTACGTGAATTTGTATAAAATAGTGCAGAAAGATTCCATGTACCCTTAACCCAGTTTCCTCCAATGGTAACATCTTAAAGAAACTAGTACATATCACAACCAGAATATTGACATTCATAGTTAGGATAGGGAACATTTCCATTAGCAGTTGTGTAATCACATGGCACCTGAAGTCAAGATGGAACTATATTTTGCATATCTACCTAGCCAATTATGGGTTTCTTATGACTATATCTGGAATTCCATGGGCATTGTATGAAATTCAAATCGATGTTCACATTAAAGTTCAACCAGGATATTGACTTAGACAGTTAAGATACAGAACATTCCTATCCCCACAAGGATCCCTCATGCTGCTTTTGCTTAGTCATACCTACTTCCATCCTCTCCACCCCTTCCTTAAACCCCTGGCAAACCCTAATCTGTTCTCCATTTCTGTAGTTTTTTATCATTTCAAAAACGTTATAAAAGTGGAAGAATCATGTAGTATATAACCTTTGGGGATTTGGGGATTAGCTTTTTTTTTTTTTTTGCATTCGACATAATTCTCTGGAGATTCATGCATGTTGTGTGTATTGGTAGATTTTTTTTTTAATTGAGGAGTAGTCTTCCACAGTGTTGATAGATTACCATTTGTTTAACAGTTTACTCTGAAAGACATTTGGGTTTCCAATTTTTAGCTACTTTAAATACAGTTACTGTAAACATTTGTGTACAGGCCTTTGTGTGAACATCTCTTCATTTCGCTAGGATAATACCTAGGAGTGTAACTGCTGAGCCCCATAGTAGTTGCATGTTTCCTTTTTAAAGAAACTGCTAAACTGTTTTCCAAGTGGCTTCATCATTTTACCTTCCCACCAGCAATGTATGAGTGATGCATTTTCTCCACATCCTCACCGATATTTAGTGTTGTTACTATTTTAACTTTAGACATTCTGATAGGTAAATCTATGAGATTTTATATCCCATTGTGGTTCTATTTTTCCAATAGCTAATTTTGTTGAAAATCTTTTCATGTGCTTTTTTTTTTTTTTGCCATCTTTATATCCTTTTTTGATTGAATACCTCTTTATGCCTTTTGCCTATTTTCTAACAGGACTGTTTATGGTTTTAATGTTGAGATTTGCTAGTACTTTATATATTCTGGAGAATAGCCTTTTCGGATATGTAGTTTGCAAATATTTTCTCTTTGTCCCTCTCTTGACTTTTCATCCTCTTAATAGAGTCTTACAAAGTAAAAATTTTACATTTTGGTCAAATCCAACTTATCAGCTTATCAACTTTTCCTTTTATGGATTTTGATTTAGTGTCAAGTTTAAGGGCTCTTTTTGCCTAGCCCTAGCTCTTAAAGATTATCTCCTCTGCTTTTTAAAAATATATTTTATAGTTTCATGTTTTACATTTAAGTCTATGATACATTTTGAATGAATTTTTGTATAAGGTGTGAGACTTAAGTCATGGTTACTTGTGTTTGTTTGTGGCTGTCCAATTGCTTGCTCCAACACCAGATACTTGAAAAAGCTCTCTTTTCTTCATGAAATCACTTTGTATCTTTGTAAAACATCAGGTGGGCATATTTGCATGGATTTATTTCTGGCTTCTGGGTTCTGTTTTACTGATCTGTGTGTCTACCACAATGCCAATATCACATAGGCTTTTTTTTTTTTTAATACTACATAGTGTTGATTTCTATAGTATCTAGTAAGTCTTGAAATTGGGTAGATCCATTGTTTGAGCTGAAATTGGGTAGATCCATCCAAAATTGTTTGAGCTATTCTAATTCCTTTGCTTTCCCATGTAAATTTTAGAATAATATTGTTGATATCTATAAAAAGAGAAAAGAGTTGCTGGAAATTTGACAGGATTTGTGTTAAATCTGTATATCAATTTAGAAAGAATTGACATCTTTGCTGTGTTGAGACTTTCCACCATGAATACGGCATGTCTTTCTGTTTTTTTAGATCTGATTATTTTCATCAGTGTTGTGTAGTTTTCAGCATACAAGTCCTGTAAATCTTATCTTGTTAGGTTTACACCTATATATTTTACTTTTTAAAGAAATTATACATGCACAATTTCATTGATTCCTTCTTGATATACATGACTTTTATTGCCTTTTTATATTGGTTTATAACTTCTAGTGTTGAATAAGTGATGATGAGAGCAGACATCCTTGCCTTGTTCCCAACCTTAGGGGCAAAGCATTCAGACTTTCACCAGTAAATATAATGTTAGCTGTAGGATTTTTCTGTGGCTTCTCTTTATCAAGTTGGGGTAGTTTTATTCTATTTCTATTTTTCTGACAGTTTTTTTAAAATTATAAATGAATGTTGAATTGGTCAGATGTTTTTTTCTACACTGTTTGGTATGACAATGTGATTTTTCATCTTTTGCTTGTGATGGGCTACATTGATTTTTGAATACTGAATCTCCTTGGTATCACTGGAATAATCCTCACTTGGTTATGGTGATAATTCTTTTTACATATTGCTGAATTGTTTGTTAATATTTATTAAGGATTTCTGTGTGTATATTCAAAGACATATTTGTGTGTAGTTTCCTTTTTTGCATTATCTTTATCTGGTTGTGGTATTAGGGTAATATTAGCTTCATAGAATGCATTAAGACAAATTCCCTTTCCAGATAGAAAGGAAGGGGTTATGTAGAACTGACATTAATTCTTCTCTAAATATTTGGTAGAATTATCCAGTTAAAGTATCTTGGCCTGAAGATTTCTTTTTAGAGAGTTTTAAAATTATGATTTTACCTTTCTTGATAGTAATGGGGTATTCAAAATACCTTTTTGTATGGGATGGCTTGTGCTAGTTTGTGTCTTTTGAGGAAGTGGTTTCTTTTGTATAAGCTGTCAAATTTATGCGTGCAGAGTTGTTCCTAGTACTTTCTTATTATCCTTTTATGTTTTCAGTGTCTATAGTAATATCTCTTCTTTCATTCCTAATGTTGGTAGTTTATATCTTCTCTTTTTCTCTCTCTTATCTGTATTGTTAGAAGTCTGCCAGTTTTACTGATGTTTTTCAAAGAACTAGACCTTTGTTTCATTGGGTTTTTTTCTGTGTTGTTTTTCTGCTTTCAATTTTATCAATTTCTGTTCTTAGGTTATTATTTTCTTCCTTCTTTTACTTTCAGTTTATTTTACTTTTTTTCTTTTCTGTGTTCTTGAATTGGGAGCTTAGATTTTCGATTTAAGACTTTTCCTCTTACCTAACATATTCATTTTTAATGTTATAAAAATTTTCCTCTCAACACTGCCTTAGCTGTGTGTCTCATATCTGGTTTTTTTTTTCTGTTTCTATTAGCATCTCTGGAGGGTTTGAAAAAATAAGAGTATATTTAGAGATACAGTTAACACCATGTCCATCAACAGCAGATGCTTCTGATAGCTGTCCTCTGGTATTTGTCCTGAAGTAGTAACACAGAATTATCTGCTTAGAAAGGTATATCTTCTTTATGAGAAGGCTAAGTATGAAGATACGTGAGATATGTAATCTAGGTGATGCTGTAATAACAAACATCATAAAAATGCAAGTGGGAAAACATACCAAAAGTTTCTCACCTGTGTAAAGTTCACTGTAAGCCCAGGGCAGCTATCTTCTCTCTGGCCGTGGCTCAACATTTTAGGCACCTTTAATGTGCGTCTCCATCCAGTTACATGCCTCCGTAGTCAATGTGGAGAAGAGCAGACATGGAGTCTTTCAAATGCTTCTGCTACAATTGACTCATGACATTTCTATTCATATGTGACTGGCCAAAGCTAGTCATATTATCATGCCCAAATTCAAGGGTGGGAGAAGAGTGTGTGCATATGTATGTATGTGAGAGAGAAAGAAGGTGTGTGTGTGAGAGAGAGAGAGACAGAGAATTCTAATATGCATCTTGTTAGGCAATTGTATACATATTACAGTGCATATCACTTTTTTAATGTTTATTTTATTTTGAGAAAGAGAGAGAGAAAGCATGCAGGTGAGAGGCAGAGACAGAGGGAGAGAGAGAATCCCATGGGATTCGACACGGGGCTTGAACCAATGAACTGCGAGATAATGACCTAAGCTGAAGCCAAGAGTCAGATGCTTAACTGACTGAGCCACCCAGGCACCCCAGTGCATATTACTTTTAACTTATACAACTTCTTTGTGAATATTTATTGCCTTCAATTGTACTAAATAAGGAGTAGAATTTCAAAGTAATAAATTGTAAAGTCAGAATTTGAACTCGCTTAAGGCTATCTGACTTCAACATTCATGCTTTCTTTTTAACATATACAGTGATAAGCAGCCTATAATGCTAAATCCAACATCTCTATTAATTCTGCTTTGTTTGAACATTTGGAATAGTCTAGGATGATGAGAAAATAATCCAAATAAATCACCCTGGATGGAGGCAGTTGAATATTACAGAAGAAGAGTTCAGTTTAACAAATTTATAGTTGGCCCCTTCTGTGCCATCAGGCACCAGGAAAGCTCATAGTCTAAAAGACATGTAAACTAATAGATACACTTAGTATGTGATACGATAGAAATTTGCAGAGTGCCATACAAATACTCCAGTATTCATCTAATAACAATTGATGGGAGAAGAGTCCAGGTAGGCTTTTTGGAAAAGATGATGTCTGAATGAAGTCTTTTAGACCTCAGTTATCTCTGCTATTTTGGGGCTGATATCACTGATTATCTCCTGCTCTACTACTCCTTTTTCCTGTAACCGATCGCTCTCCTGAAAAATCCCCTTCACTCATTGAAGACTTTGGCGTCCAGCTGAGAATTATCTCTTTCACCCTTGCTTATGTCATCCGTCATTCCAGGTAACTTCTATGTCTGCTTCGATAATCCATTAAACATGTTGACCTCTCTTGATCGCAACTCTGTTTACTTCTACCTAAACTCCCCTCCAATGACTTGCTTCCTCTGTTGTCATTAAGTATTCAGAAAGGTGGATATTCAACTTATAGATTCAAGTCTGTAGAATTTACCATTCTAATCCTGCTGCCAGTTAGCTGGCCATTCGGATCCTGTCCTCTTCTACCTTTTTTTTTGAACCCCCAATTTATTATTCTAAACAGGTACCTGTGGGGCAGAAGGACAGAGGGGTTTATGAGGAAGGCTGAAGCTTGAGGGTGTGGCCCCTACAGAAGCATACATTTATTTAGAGACTGCAAGTAAGAAAGATGAGGGAGTTGATGAGGAATTTAATCTGTGAACTGTAGGGGCTGTGGTAGTTTTGATTTCAGTTCTTTTTTTTTTAACGTTTATTTATTTGGGGGGGGAGGAGAAGAAAGTGGGAGACAGAGGATCTGAAGCAGGTTCCGTGCTGTGAGCACAGAGCCCAATGTGGGGCTCAAACTCATGAACCATGAGATCATGACCTGAGCTGAAATAAAGAGTTGACAGCTTAACTGACTGAGCTATCCAGGCGCCCCTCAGTTTCACTTCTTTACACTATAATCTTCTGAGTTGCTTACCTCGTCCAGCCTTAAATGGTTTTTGCTCTGGCTAGTTAAAATGGCAAAGGAATGTATAATAAATTATCAAAGAATGAGCAATAATAAACAGGCAGCACAAATTGTGTTTTTAAAATTTAGACCACACCTCCCTAGAGAAGAATGGGGTGAAGTTCCCCATACTGTCTCAGCTGCTAAGTGAACCTAGAACTGAACTGAAAGCATATTCTATTTAAAAGTTTTTTTTAATGGTTATTTATTTTTGAGAGACAGAGAGACAGAGCATGAGTGGGGGAGGAGCAGAAAGAGAGGGAAACACAGAATCTGAAGCAGGCACCACGCTCTGAGTTGTCAGTGCAGAGCCCGATGCGGGGCTTGAACTCACAAACCGTGAGATCATGACCTGAGCTGAAGTTGGATGCTTAATTGACTGAGCCCCCCGGGCGCCCCTATTTTTAATATGACATTTGTAATTAAACAAAACTGAAGAATAATCATTGAATCTAGGAAAAAAGTTTTCCATGTTGAAAGCTGATGCTTTGAAAAGAGTAGATTAATAAATAGAGAATGAGGGCAGAGATGGGAAATTTCCTGGTTCTCTGCAGGCATCTTCTGCACATGTCCAAGGGGCTAGGGGATAAGTCCTCAGGTTCTTTGTCATTTCTAATTGGAATCAACACCTGGGGCACCTGGGTGTCTCAGTCGATTAAACATCGAACTTTGGCTCAGGTCATGATCTCACAGTCTGTGGGTTCGAGCCCCTTGTCGGGATCTGTGCTGACATCTCAGAGCCTGGAGCCTGCTTCAGATTCTGTGTCTCCCTCTCTCTAACCCTCCTCTGCTCATGCTGTGTGTCTCTCTCTCTCTCTGTCTCAAAAATAAATAAACATTAAAAAAAATTTTTTTTAAAACCAATGATTTTCCAAAACGGTAACTGTCATTTTCTTTGGGAAGATGTATAACATCATATTTACTTCTATCATCTGGTAATCAGAAAAAGCACAAGTTATTTCTAAAAGAAATTTTCTTTTTTCTTGTTAACATGTTAACTACCATCAGTCGTAGACATCTTGGTCTTGACTTCGGTGGTTTTAGACAAATAGAAAGGGGATAGAAAAGAGAAGTGCTATCAGAACTCAGAAGCTTGGGGTAAAAGACTCACATGTGAGTGTGACAAAAAATGCCTGAATTCTATAAGTGGTGAGAGAGGAGGTAGGGAGGTGGGAGGCAATGGTTCACACATAGCTCCTCTGTGCAAGGAGAAAATAGGTGGCTGGAAAGGTAACTGTCAGATAATGTTTTATTTCCACTCCTACATGAGGAGGGTGGATGTGTTAGGGAGGTAGAGTATCAACAGGCCCTTTATATTTATAAGACATTTGTGAATTTTGCTCACAATCATGGTCTTCTTATCCATACTTGTACTTTTATGGTTTGAACCTAAATATCCTGAACTAAAGCTGCTATTGCCTTCAATTCCTGAACTTCCCATTTATTTCTAAGTGTATTTCCTACATAATGTTCAATTATTTGCTAGGAAGCTACAGTCAGACACAGAGAATTTTGCTGTGATAAGTGTTTAGCACCCTTTTGGGAAAGGGTGCTACAGCAATTTTGCTGCAAGGCTGTAATATATGGTGATAATGATGCTTCGCTCCTTTAGAAATGGTACCAGGGGCCGATCCCTGAGAGCAGAGTGCAGAGCTGCCGAGGCCTGCCTCTTTAGGAGGTTCTATGGATTGCTTGGGATGAGTAAATGCTTAATGAGCACTTTATTCTCATTACAGGGTAATGTTGGAGATCTAAGAACAACAGCATACCAACTCCTTTGTTAGTTCTCATCGATTTATAATTTCCTTCTAATTGTATTTTCTTCTTTCTTCCCAGTCTATATTAAAGTGAGTTTGACTTGGGCACCTGGGTGACTCAGTCGATTAAGCATCCAACTCCTGACTTTGGCTCAGGTCATGACCTCACAGTTCATGGGATTGAGCCCTGTGTTGGGCTCTATGCTGAGAGAGTGGCGCCTGCGTGGGATTCTCTCTCTCTTCCTTTTCTCTCTGCCCCTCTCCTGCTCGCACATGCTCTCTGTCTCTCTCTTTCTCAAAATAAATAAATTAAATAAACAAACAAAAAAAGAACTCCTGTGGTTTGCCTCCATCTCTGTTTTTATTTTATTTTTCCTTCCTTTCCCCTATGTTCATGTGTTGTGTTTCTCAAATTCCACATGAGTGAAATCATATGATATCTGTCTTTCTCTGACTTATTTCACTTAGCATAATACACTCTAGTTCCATCCATGTTGTTGCAAATGGCAAGATTTTATTCTTTTTCATACCGAGTAGTATTCCATCATATAAATATACCACATCTTCTTTATCCATTCATCAGTCAATGGACATTTGGGCTCTTTCCATCATTTGGCTATTGTTGATAGTGCTGCTATAAACATTGGGGTGCATGTGCTCCTTTGAATCAGCATTTTTGTATCCTTTGGATAAATACCTAATAGTACAAAGTTCCATATTTCAGACAATTTCAGCCCTCAGAGTTCATAATCAGTACTTGGTTTGTACAGATCCTAAGTTGCCTAACTTTTGTATTCATGGAGACTATGAGAGTGGTCTGTATTCCTATCAAGAATTATATCAGGCAAGAATGATGTGTAGGCCTCAGCAAAGATAATATTTCAAATGGTGGGAGAGAAACAGAGGAAAGAAAAGGAAAATTTGTATGTAGATCAATTTGGATGATTAAGCTTTTTATCTTCAAAACACATCAAGTTCTTTACAATGAAAGGGAATTAGGGGCGCCTGGGTGGCGCAGTCGGTTAAGCATCCGACTTCAGCCAGGTCACGATCTCGCGGTCCGTGAGTTCGAGCCCCGCATCGGGCTCTGGGCTGATGGCTCAGAGCCTGGAGCCTGTTTCCGATTCTGTGTCTCCCTCTCTTTCTGACCCTCCCCCGTTCATGCTCTGTCTCTCTCTGTCCCAAAAATAAATAAACGTTGAAAAAAAAAATTTAAAAAAAAAAAAAAAAAGAAAGGGAATTAGAAGTCTTGCCTATTTGCCTTCATAATTTGATTCTATTTTAACATCAAACTTCAATAGTCCTAATGTCTTAATAATTGTTACATCAGTTGAGAATTACTGTCATGGAAGCTAATGCAAAAAGGAAATCCAAGTGGATGATAAAACAAACTGTTATTGGATCACATCGTGGAATCAAGATAATCTAATAAATAGTTTCTGAAACACTGAAAAAAAAAATGAACTCCTTAAAAAAAAATAAAGTGGGCTTGATTCCTGTGGAATCTAAGTCCTAAATGCTAAATGGAAGATCAAAATGAAATGATATTAGCAGTTAGGATTTTATGATAATGGAGAGAGACTGGTGAGTTGTTTTATGTGTGGTCGGATGTGAGGTGTGGGAAGACGGGGTGCAGCATTCCTGGGGGGAGCAAATGACTAAGTAGCAGGTCGAAGGAGAGAGAGGCTGTCAGGATACAAAGGGTAACTAATTTTCTTGAATAACAAGAAAGATTCTGCTGGTGTGTGGAATGGGAGCATGGGTGAGGGATGTTATTGAGTCAGGGGGTGTTAAAGAGGCAGGTATAACAGAGCTTCTGCCACTGTGAGGTTTGTGAATTTGATCAGGGGCTAATATGGGACCTAAATCAGTTTTGAGATGGTGATGCTGCTGTGTTACTTGGGGTCAAACCAACCATTGTAGGTGAAAGATTTAGGGTCCAAAGGGGAAGTTAGTATCGTGTGTGTGTGAGTGTGTGAGTGTGTGTGTGTGTGTGTGTGTGTGTGTGTGTGTGTGTGTACACACACAGATGCACAGATGGAAGAGTGGTCATTGGGTGAAACTATTATTTCAGAAGGGGGGAATACAGAAAGGAATATTCCATCTCAGAGAAGATCATTACTTCCAGTTACTTCTTTAGGCTCTAAATCCTCCAGAATGTAGAGTAATTAGCACCATGAGAATCAGAGCATAAAAACTGCACCCATTCATGCGCCTATCTCCACCATCCCCGGCTCTCTGAAATTCCTGAGGTAGCATTACCATGACGTTCACCTGACTACCAAGTATTCCCCTCAAAGGAGGCCAGAGATTGACCAAACCATACCGAAATAGCCCTAAATCCAAGATTCTCTTCCAGGCAGATTTTTCACCCTATTGGCTTGGGATATTTTCTATTGCCTATACAATAGAAAGGGGAAAGACATCAGAAGGGTGATTTTCTTTTCCTAAAACAATGTCCTGCAATTCTCCATTTCTCTTCTCTACAGGTTATCCAACCATCTACCAACCCCCAGGAAGTGCAACAAACTCAGAATCTGCTCACAGGGAAAACAGCCGAAGGAAAATATAGGAAGAGTTTACATACAGGTGGGATAAATTACAGGTGCCTCCTGTTTACTAAGTACAAGCTTGCAGAGGTAGACAGTCTCTGGTGGACTCTCCTGATTTCATTCTCCCTTTAGCAGCTCTGGGGTCATTCATTTTTCTGGTTAGGACATTTCACCCTCACGCTCAGAAGAGTTGCTTTACCTGTTCATGTATTCTCTCTATTGCTTTCACTCTTTGCCCAGCCATCACCTCCTCCCAAATCAATGAGAAAAAAAGTGTTTCCCGCCAGAGCTGCAAATACATCCATGAGCTCTGCCCTGAGATGTTTCCTCAGACTTTTGAGCAGTGTCTCATCAGATTCTGGGCACTCTGAGCAGTTATATATGTTCTGTTTTCCAAGTACCCTATCTGAGTCACCACCACCAGAATCTCTCTGGTGGGCTTTCTCCATTTCTTCTACCATTCCGTGTTTGGTGTTTTTCTTACAGGATGATTAGCACAGTACATCCACTTCATTCAGCTCTTCCGGTGTTCTTTGTGATGACTTTCTAAATCCAGTTCCTTTAAACACAGTCTCCAAACCCCCAGTGTCTCCACCTTACCTCAATCTGTCTCTACCACTATTCCCTTGGTCTCAGAAGGGTCACTGACAGCTTCTAAATACAAATATGTTATAAAACTGCTTATAAGTGATTTGGAAATTCAAAACCCTTCTCCATTTTTGCTACACTTTATCATTTGAACATTAAAGTTTTGTTGGTGGTGCCTGTCACCATATTTAACATGAACTTAACCAGGTATTTGCAACTCCATCACAAAATAAACTTACTTTCCCCACAGATTGGGGAAAAGGGTGAGAAGTCTAGAAAAAGAGAGCAACAGATATCTCACAGAAACATGACTGTCATGCCTCCTTTATTTTTTAAAAATTATTTATTTAAGTAATCTCTACCCCCAAAGCGGGCTCCCAATTCACAACCCCCAAGATCAAGAGTCTCATGCTCCTCTGACTGAGCCAGTCAGGCACCCCTGTCATATTTCCTTTAAATTCTACCTTCATATCCTTTCTTTCAGAGCTTAGAGACGTGTACATGGGACTTTATCCTTGGATCAGTCTTTGAGATAGATGTACTGTATATTTTTTCCCAAAAAATTCTTGTGTAAATTCACTGTGCAAATAGAAGTTCACCAAGCTTGGGATATTTGCCTTACAGACAAATGGGGAACATATTCTGTAAAACAGATCTTTGGATGGGAAGATCTATATCAGGTGATGGGGAGTTAAAAGAGCAAAAAGGATGAAGAGGGGACCGAGAGAAGAGAAACAAAATAGAAAAAGGAAAAGAGGATGGAGAATGAAGAAGAAAAGGCAAGGAGCATGGGAAGCCTGGCAGGGAATTCTGATTATCAACAGTACACCCCAAAGTAGGATTCCTAGTGAAAAATCAGCGAGTGTATTATTACCTGCAATCCAAAGCCATGTCATTGTATGTGTATAGAATGTGATATCTAGGTGCAACCGTTCTGTATCTTCTGGATATATGTAAAACTTAATAATGGAAAAATTGGAAGTTCCTCTTTGATTCTGCCAAGAAAGTCCAAAGAGATCTGGAATAAGAGAACTGTATCAACGAGGAAGAATTTGAGAAAAGTTGGAGAAAGAGAAAATGTTAAGTCTCTAGTAGCTGTTAAATACCAGGATTGAAAAGCTACACGGGAGAACACCTGACTGGCTTAGTGGGTAGGGTATGTGCCTCTTGTTCTCAGGGTCATCAGTTCAGGCTTCATGTTGGATGTAGAGTTTACTTAAAAAAGAAAGAAAGAAAGAAAAAGAAAACCTACTCTGTTGTTCTGATGAAATGGAGGAGGACATCCATAAATGACTTCTCAGTGGTTATCCCCAATTCTTAGGGTGGGGTTGAGGGTGGTCTACAGTCTTTGGTTGGGGTGTAGCAAGCATAGAGAAACCTTCCCATGGGCATATATCATGATCTTGCCTTCGCTTCCTGCACTGTATGTCCTCTTAACATCATGGCCTTAGCAGCATCATGTCTACACATTTCCTTCTTAAAAATGTTATTAGAGGGGCGCCTGCGTGGCTCAGTTGGTTAAGTGTCCGACTTCAGCCTAGGTCATGATCTCATGGTTCACGAGTTCGAGCCCCGTGTCGGGCTCTGTGCTAACAGCTCGGAGCCTGGAGCCTGCTTCCGATTCTGTGTCTCCCTCTCTCTCTGACCCTACCCCCATTCATGCTCTGTCTCTCTCCGTCTCAAAAATAAATAAACGTTAAAAAAATGTTACTGGATTCCCCTTTTGTTGCGTGGGTTCGGGGAAGTGTACTCTCCTGCTTCTCCTTAGTTATGCTCCTGATTTCTAACCCCTGGGAAGGTAAGAAGTATGTGGGACATTCTTTTCAAAAGCTGCAACCTGGGCCACATTGTTTCTTATTGTTGGGCTCCATCTGCATAGCAGTTAATTCAAATAATAGAAGTTAATAAACTGCTCTGATGACAGAAGAACTTTAGCTGAATATGAAGAGATCTGGGGACAAAGAGTAAGCTTAGCTTAGCCATTGAATCCAATTAGACTTGCCTCAGAATTCAGTGGTTAAAGCTTTTGTGATCCCAATCACTCTCATCTGCCATCTTCCCAAGACTGACACTATCCCTCATTCAGCTCTCTGTTGAGTTATCTTCTCCCTGACAACCTGCATCACTCCTTCCCCTTATTTGGTTTTATTTTCTTTTCACCTCTTATCATTACTTTAAATTTATTATATATTTGGTTACTTATTACCTGTGACCTTCATTATATTGTTAGCTCCATGCAGGGAAGAATTTGTCTTGTTCACTGCTCTGTGTTGGGTACCTAAAATAGCACCTGGTACATGGTTGACATTTGATAACTCTTTATTAAAGGAAGAAAAGCACCTGGCTACTCTTTACCAAGGTTCTAGGAGATCCCTTTTTTACTTAATATGTCCTTTGATTCCAGATTTAAAAACATATACACATACAGTATGATTTTATTTTATTTATTTTTTTAGAGCATGCACACGAGAGGGTGGGAGTGGAGAGGGGCAGAGGGAGAGAAAGACTCTTAAGCAGCCTCCAAACTCAGTGCAGAGCTCCACACAGGGCCTGATCCCACAATCCTGGGATCATGACCTGAACCTAAATCAAGAGTCAGATGCTTAACTGACTGAGGCACCCAGGCATACCCCTCCTGCCCCCCACAGTATATATCTCCAATAAAACTCACGGTTTTGGCTTTTCCTGTGTTCATCTCAGCACATCTTTAGTGTGATGTCTTTCTCCCTTTCTACCTCTATTGATGAATCCACCCAAAAGATACTCTCTGCTCTCAAGCTATTTCTAGCTGATTTATCCCTGTTCAGGTAATGTATCCCAAGATTTCAAAACTATTATTTAATTTTGTTCTTTTCTCTTATTTGAGCATACAATCAACCAACTTAGGTTCAGTGAACTGTGGATTGAAGCTAAAAGATGCCCCATTCTTACCATGCCTAATGATAACCAACTTTGTTTTGTTTGATTACATTTATGAGACTTACACTTTTTTTCTTAAGTTTATTTATTTTCAGAGAGAAAGATAGTGTGAATATAAGTGGGGAGGGGCAGAAAGAGAGGGAGAGAAAGAGAATACAAGCAGGCTCCATGCTACCAGCGTGGAATCTGATGTGGGGCTTTATCCCATGAACAGTGAGATCATGACCTGAGCTGAAATCAAGAGTCAGACACTCAACTGACGGAGACACCCAGGTGCCCCTGAGACTTATACTTAAAAAAAACCACAGACATCATTACTTTTCATTTTCAATTTTCACTTTTTATTATTTTTCATTAAGATACTTAAATAATAGCACAGACAAAACTGAATATTTAGGTGGCAGGGGATGCCATATGTGATACTTGAAATGTTCATAGATGAGCAAATATATGAATTCAGCAGTGTGAAAGGTGAATTAGGTATGCCAGCATAGAATGTGCACAAGGTCGTGTACTACAAAAGTCTAAAGTACACAAATCAAAGATCATCTGTTCTTTGCAGTTTGGGGTTCAAACCCAGGTACCACGAAGTAGGTGTGTGTCCTAGAGTAAGGGCTTCCTCTGTACCATCAGCAGAGAAATGAAAACCTCAGAAACAGCTATTCACAGGGTTGTTTAAAGAATCAAATGAGACAATGCCTGTGGGAAGCACGTGGTAAAGGTGTTATTGCCATGAGAGAGGCAAGGGACAAGGAAGAAGGACTATGTAATTTTCTGAGTCCTTAGGCACTGGAGGTGAAGCATGTCCTTGGCTGAGTGGAAAAGCCAGGGAAGCTGGTCTTGCTGATAAAGAGATATAAAATACCTTTGGCTTTGGTATTGACGACAATGGAATCATAACTCTATTAGTGTTTCTTTGCCATAGTTTTTCATTTCTTCATAAATTTATGTAATATACAAAATTACAAATACTATGTGTGCGTGCATATGTATAATTACTATTTCATAACTGTAAACAGGTCCTCAGTGTTTCTCATTTTGGTTTCAGTTAATATCTTTCTCTAGTGACCATGGCCATGATTCCTTCATCAGTGGGTCCCCCTCCCGCTCAGGAATGTACGTTTAGATTTTGAGTCCCCTGTTATATGTGGGCAAACTGAGGCCCTGAGAGAAGATGCTCTGAAGATTATTCTTAAGCAGGAGAGTGAACCCCACTCAATATCTTGATGCTCGGGTCCTGGTGATTCCTATTTTTTAAAAGAAATGTTTTTACTACTTCAGCATTTCTCTGTTTTGGACCCTGTTTTTCCCTCCAGGGTGACCAGAGACAGGGAGATCTCTTAGTCCACTGTTTTTGCTCCTCTACTGCCTGTGTCTAAAACATCTGGTGCCCAGCTCCTTGTCCTCACTCTCTCTTCTCCTCACCACCCCCCCCCCCCCCAGAGCCCAGATCCTAGGACTATTGGGGCACACTGAGCTCTATGCCCACAGGAGACAGGAGAGAGTGAGAGAATAGTCAGGGTTCCCCAGGAGGCCCCTGTGGACTCACAGTAGCCTGCCTTTTCCCTCGAGCTCACGTTTCCCAAACTGAGTATGATGCTGGGATGTGCCCAAGTGTCCAGCGGAGACAGCTGCTCCTTGGGAACCACTATCGTGCTCCTATTCAACCCTGCAGGAGCACACCATCAGCGTGTGTGAGAAGGGCTGGAGGCTTCCACCTTTCCCAGTGCCTTTTGGTTTCAGATCTAACACCAGTAGTGCCTAAAGAGCAGGAGGAAGGGGATATGGAGAAAGGGTCCCAGGTAAGGTGGAGTGTTTCCGTCCTGGTGTTGTGTTATCTTCATTTACTGCAGACTGCCCCAGAGATCCTAGGTTTGGAAACTGTGCCTACAGAGAGTTTGGGGGGGACCTCTTGGCTCCATTCAACCCATTTCACTTGCCTTGTTGTCCCCTGTGTGCCCACCCACCACTGCCGAATCTTGCATCTGGACCTGGGTGGCAGGATGAGACCTACCACTGGTAAGAACCCTACCTTTCCCTCAGCCTCTTTCATGCTCCTTTCATTGCCATCACAGCATTTGTCACGGGTTGTCATTTAAAACTTATTTATTGTCTGTTTTTTTCAACTTGGCTGTAAGGCCTGGAACTATTTTGTTCACCACCATATCCCTTGAACACCAACAGTATCTGACACTGTCAATCATATTTTTCTGAGTGAATGAGTACATGAATGAATGATTTGAGTTTCCTGTGTCCTCTTGCACACTGGGCTATTGCTGATTTCAGTGCAGCAATGAATCCCATGACAGGACCCCACTCCCTGCCTTGGCCTCATTCTGTTCTCCCTCTTGGGGAAGACCTAGGGGTCTTCTTCCAACCCTCCTTCTGCCCCAACCTAAGAGATCCGGGTTCAAGGGAAGCTCTGTCTAGGTTCCTTCTTGATGCATCTCTGTCTTCTTTTTGAGCCTTTAATTCTTGCTGCCAGCCGGTCTGGCCCCAGTGTGCTGTTTACTCCGTGCCCTCCCTCTGTCACCTGCCCTTGCAAAAGCCTGTGAACCATAAGGTGATATTCAGTGACTTTCTCTGCTTGCCCCTCTGTCCCATTCCTCACCCCTGCTCTTTCATTCCCTCCAGAAGCTCGGCATGTCCCATGACACTGGTGACCAAAACCACTGGTACAAACAATCATGGTGATGGTATGCTAACCCCTCTGAATTCCAAGTTGTTAAAGAAAGAGTTATTTCCAGGGTGGGAAAGTTGTTTCAAAAGTCAAAAAGCATGGGGCACTTGGGTGGCTCAGTCGATTAAGCATCCCACTCTTGATTTCAGCTCAGGTCATAATCTCATGGTTCATGAGTTCAAGCTCCATGTCAGTCTCTGTGCTGACAGTGTGGCACTTGCTTGGGATTCTCTTGTCTCCCTCTCTCCCTGCCTGTCTCTCGCCCTTCCTCAAAAACAAACAAACAAACAAACAAACAAACAAACAAACAAATATTTAAAAAGTAAAAAAGCATAGGAATAATTCAGTCAGAAGAACTAAGAGGGTTGATGTGGAGAGACAGTAAGATGCATAACAAGGCAGGGGGGATTTCAAACAGGTTTCATGTCTCTGGGGGATTATTATACAGAGACAGGTGAGCTCTCTACTAGGTGACACTGTAACAGAAATCTGAACAGCAAAACCTACAGCACGAAGAATTTGGGTAGGGATGAACAGGATCTCTTACCAGAGAGAATCTTTACCATAAATGTGTGAAGGAAACTGAGGACATACCAGGGAGTCCAGACGATCGAGTACAGGTAATGTGTGGCCCAGTCCAAAGCATGTGCTGCATAGCCAACCAAAGCCTTGGCCAGCCAACTTTGTGAAGGTTAAAGCTGCCATTGGCCTGTTTTGATGGGACACTGCATTGTCTTCTTATTGGAGAAACCAGGAGGATGTGAGACCCCTAGGCCTGAGAAAAGATGTATTCTGTAGCAAGGGAGGGAGCGGGATGCTCCAAGGGGTATCGCAGAGGCTGCACTGAGGAAAATCTGCTCTGCAGCAGACCCTGATGCAGAGGAAAGCTAGTTCTATGTTCAAGTTGAACCTTACCTATGTCAGTTTTGCCTGTGTTAAACAATCAGTTTTGACAAATAAGAACTTGAGATGTAATATTATTCAATAAGTACATCAGGTCCTAAAACATACTCCGGGGGGCCTGTCCTGAGCTGTGGGCCAGATGGCTGAGTTGGACTTGGGGAGGAATGGTGGCTCAGAGTCTGGAAGCAACATGAGGGAGATGGTAGTCCATCATGGACAAAGGGGAGGGTACCAAGTTATCCAAGCTGAGCGGGGAGGCAAGATCTTGAACAGGAAGGGAAACGTCTGAGGTGAAATGTCCATTAGGCTGGAGAGGGGTTGGTAGGAGGAAGGCAAGAGGGGTTTGGAGGAAGGTGTCGTAATGGGGGCTGTGCTGGAGGCCTGTTTGTGAAGGACACTGCACTGAATGGAGTGTTCCTGACTTCAGAGTCACCTCTGAATCAACGTTTTCATCCCTGATTGCAGGACTTCAAATGTTTTAGACTGTGGAACTGCAGGATGCTATGTCACAGACACCTGTCAGGTAAGGAATATGTTGCCCTTCAGGTGGCAGTGATGGTGAATAAACCACAATAGGCCCATGGGTTGAATTTCTCATTCTTGCTCAGGCATTTATAACACCCGCAGAGTATGAGCCATGTCAATATGGGAGTGCATAGGGAGAGATCACAATCAGGAAGGTTGTCGTGGAGGAGCAACGCCCCTGTCTTTCAATGAGAGACATTGAAGCCCAACCCCCCTGTCTCTCAATGAGAGATGGAGTATTGAGGGCTGAACCTCTGACTGGTCCTGTGGTAGCGTTAGAGATCACGTTCGGTCCTTTCTGCGGGGAAAGGACACCCTCCCTGTCTCCTACTCATCACTGCTAGTCAACAGCTGACCATGGGAACTTACTCTTTAATATATTGCTTAATTTACCATTTACTAAATACTTTCTCCATTTGCAAATGTAAGTAATAGGCATTGGATTCTGTGTCCAGAAATTGACAGGGCACTGTGTTCAGAAATTTTGTAGATTCATGTATTTGACATTGTGATTAAGTAAATAGGTACTTGAGTCAGAAAACCCTGGGTTCAAATCCCAGATGTACATTTATTAACTGCATGACTTGGGACTGAGGTCCTTAAACATCCTGAGCCTCATTTTTTATCACCTGTGATGTGGAGATAGCCACCGTCTCACAGCCTGGTTGCAGCACAGAAACCAGTGCATGGTGGCACTCAGTGAGTGGGGTCTCCCCATTCACCACTCCATGTCCACAATTCTGTGTCAAAATGCTTTGACAACTGAAAGTTCTTTCTAATCTTGTGTATATGCTTGCCTTAGAAGATAAGAAAAGGAGTAGATGTTGTTGTTGGTGTTTAAAAGAGTTTTTCCTGATCACTGATCTGAACTTACCAGTGTGAGGCTCTTTGTAGCCTCTATCTGTTCTGTTAGGTGTGAATATTTATGTATTTTGCTGGAGAAATAGTATTGTACAGTATTTGGTCACAGGGTGCTGCCTAGACCCTCTGGGAGTGGATTCTGAAATGCACCTAGTCACATCTTCCTTTTTCTGATAAGAAATTGGCAGGTCATGATGGCCTCATTGCTGTCTGTTAAAGCCCACAATGCACACGCACGAGTAATCATTAAAGAACATGCATTTCCATTTGTCAAACTTTTCTTCTCAGGACTTGGAATGAAAACTCGATAGAAGTACTCATTGATTTGTTTAGCTAAGATGTACTAAGAACATACATTGTGTAAGACATGTTGCTGGGTATTGGGAGGACTATGAAGATGACAAGAGAGCCCTGCCACTGAGAAACAGGTGTTTGGAAGAAGGCTGGCACAAGATTAACTATAATGCAAGGGAGACAGGCTAACTTCCACAGGTGGGAATTCCAGGAAGAGTGAGTTCACATCTGAATGGGGGATGAAACCTCATAAAGGAGGGATATTTGAGACAGTCCCTGAAGGGGACTTCATTCTTTAACTCAAGGGGGTTGGTAAGAATTTGTCAGGCAATGATGGCAGGACAGGGTATTCCAAGCATAGAGAACAATAAGGAAGAATTTGTGAAAGCAGGGTGGAATTAACATTTGGAGAATAGCCAGTGGTCCAGTCTGGTGGTAGTGTGAAGTGTGTGGCAAGAAAGAGGTAAGGGTGAGGTTGGAGGGGTAGGTGGGTAGAGCTGTGTAAGGCTAGGATAGCCAGGAGGAGTATGTGCCTGACTTAGCAGATAAGAGAAGGAATAGATGTTGTTGTTGGTTTTAAAAAAGTTTCTTCTGATCACTGAAGTAATATGCATCTAAAGGAAAATAATTTGGAAAACAAACAAGATGAAGATTGGTATAGATATAGATACACATTGAACTGTCTATAATCCACACCCAAGATCACCCGTTAGTGATTTAAAATACATCCTTCTAGCCTTTTACTGTATGGATACAAGGTAGATGGCTAACTAGTTTGATTAATTGATCTTGAGAGTAATGTATAAATGAAATCACATTGCCTTAGATTTTTACAAAAAGAGCCTGTGGACATAATACCTTAGAAACATAAATATAACAGTAGTATGTGGGTAGGTCAGATACAGAGAAATCTATAAATGAGAAAGCCATGGGGCGCCTGGGTGGCTCACATCAGTTAAGTGTCTGACTCTTGATTTTGGCTCTGGTCATGATCTCACAGTTCATGAGAGTAAGCCCTGTGTTGGTCTCTGTGCTGACAGTGCAAAGCCTGCTTGGGATTCTCTCCCTCTCTGTCTGTCCCCGACTTGTGCATGCGGTCTCTCTTTCTCACAATACATAAATAAACATTAAAAAAAGGGGAAGCCATTAAGAATGCTGTTGCAGTGATTAAGAGGAAACAAGTTCTTGAACTTGGGGGCTGCAGGAAAAAGAAAGGGGGAGTGCAGATTAAAAAAATATTTCTAAGGATGGCAGTTCAAGTGGTTTAGAAGAAGGTAGGGAAAACCAGAGATCCCTTCCAGATGACAAGCCTGGATGACTGGGGGATTGCAGAATGATGAACATGATCTGGGCTTTGGGGAAGGGGAGGATTATGTGTGTATTTTTATACATGGTATGTTGTGGTGGTTAGCAGACAATCAGAGATGTGGGTTGAGAATAAGAATGCAGATTTGAGATTCATTTATATTTTCAAGATTAAGGAAGAAGAGAGATTTCTGAAGGAGGAAATAGATGAGAGAAGAACACAAAGAGCAATGGCGTAATGTCTACATTTAGAAAGACCAGGAACCAGACAAGAAAAAGTCAAAATTGTTGGAGAACTTGGAGTGGGCGGTCCTTGTAGTCAAGGGTGGAAGTAGTTTCAAAAATGGGTTATTCATAGCCTGAAATGTCACAGAGACCGCAAGGAAGATGAGATTGAGCACAAAAGATGAAAAGAAGTCAAATATAAGGTTCCTAGCACAGTTCCAAGCACATGGAAAGACCTCCACTCATAACAAGTATTATTACAAGGAAATGACCATTAAATATGGTAGTTTTTTTTACATTGATAAATAATTTTATTTTATTTTTTGTTTTTTGTTTTTTGGGTTTCTTTTATATGAAATTTATTGTCAAACTGGTTTCTATACAACACCCAGTGCTCATCGCAACAGGTGCCCCCCTCAATGCCCATCACCCACTTCCCCCTCCCTCCCACCTCTCCATCAACCTTCAGGTTATTCTCAGTTTTTAAGAGTCTCTTATGGTTTGCCTCCTTCCCTCTCTGTAGCTTTTTTCCCCATTCCCCTCCCCCATGGTCTTCTGTTAAGTTTCTCAAGATCCACATAAGAGTGAAAACATATGGTATCTGTCTTTCTCTGTATGACTTATTTCACTTAGCATAACACTCTCCAGTTCCATCCACATTTCTACAAAAAGCCATATTTCATTCTTTCTCATTGCCAAGTAGTATTCCATTGTATATATAAACCACAACTTCTTTATCCATTCATCAGTTCATAGACATTTAGGCTCTTTCCATAATTTGGCTATTGTTGAAAGTGCTGCCATAAACATTGGGGTACAAGTGCCCCTATGCATCAGCACTCCTGTATCCCTTGGGTAAATTCCTAGCAGTGCTATTGGCTGGGTCATAGGGTAGATCTATTGTTAATTTTTTGAGGAACCTCCACACTGTTTTCCAGAGCAGCTGCACCAGTTTGCATTCCCACCAGCAGTGCAAGAGGGTTCCCATTTCTCTACATCCTCTCTAGCATCTATAGTCTCCTGATTTGTTCATTTTGGCCACTCTGACTGGCGTGAGGTGATACCTGAGTGTGGTTTTGATTTGTATTTCCCTGATGAGGAGTGATGTTGAGCATCTTTTCATGTGCCTCTTGGCCATCTGGATGTCTTCTTTAGAGAAGTGTCTATTCATGTCTTCTGCCCATTTCTTCATTGGATTATTTGTTTTTTGGGTGTGGAGTTTGGTGAGTTCTTTATAGATTTTGGATATTGGCCCTTTGTCTGATATGTCATTTGCAAATATCTTTTCCCATTCCATTGGTTGCCTTTTAGTTTTGTTGATTGTTTCCTTTGCAGTGCAGAAGCTTTTTATCTTCATGACGTCCCAATAGTTCATTTTAGCTTTTAATTCCCTTGCCTTTGGAGATTGTCAAGTGAGGAATTGCTGCGGATGAGGTCAGAGAGCTTTTTTTCCTGCTTTCTCCTCCAGGGTTTTGATGGTTTCCTGTCTCACATTCAGGTCTTTCATCCATTTTGAGTTTATTTTTGTGTATGGTGTAAGAAAGTGGTCTAGTTTCATTCTTCTGCATGTTGCTGTTAAATATGGTAGTTAGGGAGTGTTTACAAGACCCACCAAAAATCTTACACAGAGTTGGAGTTTAACAAATGTGTTGAATGGAATGATGACTGATGGAATGCAATAAAGGAAGAGTGTAGGAGTTTGATAACACCTGTCCAACTCCTACTTAATAGAACTTAAGACTACTACTTAATTAGAACTTATTAGTTCTCGCCCTTTGGGAATATATCTTCTGGACTCTGAGATTAACCATGCATGCTGGTTAGTATGCTTGAGGGGCCAGGCCAGCCATCAGGGAGCATAGTCAAGACAGGCATTGATGGAGACTTCCCACTAAGATTTCCTGGCTTCTCATAGGTAGTACAGAGAACTGGCATCAAGAGCGATAAGTAACTTCAGCGTGGTTAGGGGATTTGTACTGCTGGGATTGTCACACCTCCATGAGTTCCAGGTCCTACTGTTTGCATTCATCCTTTTGATATGTGTGCTGACAGTGCTGGAGAACCTGGCCATTATTACCCTCACATGCCTTGACTCCTGCCTCCACTCACCCATGTACTTCTTCCTCTGTAACTTCTCCCTCATGGAGATGCTGGTCACCTCCACTGTGGTTCCTAGGATGCTGGCAGACCTGCTGTCCCTCAGAAGACCATTTCCCTGGCTGAGTGCCTGATCCAGTCTCTCTTTTACTTCTCCTTGGGTTCCACCAACTTTGTGATTCTCACAGTCACGGCCTTTGATCACTGTATGGCCATCTGCCGCCCTCCGCACTACCCAACCATCATGAATGGCCCAGTGTGTACGAAGCTGGTGGCAGTCTGTTGGGTGGTTGGCTTTGTCTCTATCATCTCCCCGATCCTGCAGAAAACACGGCTCTGGTTCGGTGGCCCTAATGTCATCAACCACCACTTTTGTGACTCTGCCCCACTTCTCAAGCTTTCCTGCTCTGACGCCTGCCACGTTGAGTGCATGGATTTCTTCCTGTCCTTGCTCTTCGTGCTGGCCACCATGCTGCTGATCATAGTGTCCTATATCCTCATTGTGGCTGCAGTGCTGCACATCCCCTCTTTCTCTGGGCACCAGAAAGCCATCTCCACCTGTGTCTCCCACCTCACTGTGGTGGTTCTGGGCTATGGTAGTGACATCTTCATCTATGTGAGGCCAGGCAAGGGCTACTTCACACACTTCAACAAAGTGGTGGCTCTGATGACTGTAGTGGTGACCCCTTTCCTGAATCCCTTCATCTTCACCTTCCGGAATGAGAAGGTCAAGGAGGTCATTGGAGATATGACCAAAAGTCTCCTCCTCAGAGACCCAGCAGCCCGTGGATGAGAAGGCCAGAGAACACCTGTCAAGTCACAGGAGTAAGGACCCTCCACTGCAGGTGGGCACCTGGGCACCCATGCTGGAGCTCCTCAGTCTCCTTCTTAGTCTCTCCTGCTCCCTTTATCCCCCACTCACTCACTACAGAGAACTAATGAGCTTACATCATCTGAATGATTCCAAGGCAAGTATATGTGAGCCTGAGATAAACAAGGAGGAGATGATTTTGAGGAAGCTGTGGAGTGAAAACAGTATGATAACATCAACTGAAAGAGAGTATCCAAATAAAACCCTCAGTCCTGGGTCTGGTACATAGTAAAAACTCTGTAGACGTGACTATTATTATAAAAATGTGCTATTAAAATCTCTCCTTCCCAGTCTGGCTGTATGGTTTTGTTTACATTCCTTTACATTTCTTTGTCTGCAAATTCTTTGAGGGTGTATTTCTTTCTCATGAACTGGCTTCAGAGTGTAGGATAGGGTTCTGAAAACAGGAGTTTCTCTGAGAAGAGCAGAGTGGCCTGGCATCCCCCAAAGAGAAGAAACTCCATACCTCTCGTTAGGACCATTTCTTTGGGGATTATTCCTGAAGCAGAAGCACTACTTATACCCAGGAAGCCCACTTCTGTCCAGCCCCTCAAAATCCCTTGTTTTTAAACAGAACTGACTCTCTAGGGGCCACTTTCTCAGCACCTTCCACAGAGAGGTCCTGAGGGCTCCAGTCTAGACTTTATCCTTTTTATGCACTCAAGAAAGAAAGGGAAGCTGGACCATTGCTCCCACGCTGGCTGCTTTCTCCTTCACATGCATTAGCAACTGTCTTCTCCCACAGAATCTTAGGTCCATGTCCCAGAGCAAGGGCCCTCTGTGTTTGGCTTTCCCGGAAGCAGCCCGGACAGGAGGTCACCAGGGCCCTGGTGGTAAAGCAAAGATAGTGCAAGCCAGTTGAGAGGGAAGAAATGGGGTGGTATTGGGGTTATGAATAACAGGGGGGTAGGGCAAGGGGGAGAAGGCTTTCCCTGGCAGTTTGGGAATGGTTTGGGAAGTCGGGGGAGATGTGGGAGTGGGAGTAGCTCTAGTGTCTGATTTCTCGTACCAGGGTGAATTTGGACTTGGGCTGGGATTTGCAGAACAGGACAAAGAGTAGATGCAAACTTCTTCCTACTTCTGAAGCTAGTTCTGCCCGATGAGGGAGCATAATGCAGGCTGCAGGCAAAGTACAAGCTAGAGTGCGCGTATGCGCGCGGGCACGTGCACACGCGCGCGCGCGCACACACACACACACACACACACACACACACACACACACACAAACACCAGGTGTAGGTAGGATATGTGTGATATTCCTCAGGCACTCCTGGCTGCCTAAGAGCAAAAGAAAGGAAAGAAAACATATGGTTAACTGGTAGAGATCACAGTCATACAGGACATGGGTCTCCATCTGTTTACAAATATCTTATTAAATGACAAGAAAAAGGCAATCTTATCAATAGCCTAATCTGCAGAAACCTGTGGACTCAGTTTCCTGGAGCCCCAACGTCACCCCTCCATAGTGATATGGGGAACAAAGGCAAGAAGGAAAAAGTAGATTTTCTTATAACCTACAGCCCATTGACAAATACTTGAGGCAGGCAGAGGAAAACATTCTTCCAGGAACTCACACTGTCTTAATGTTAATGCTTTGCTAGAGGGGAAAACAATTTTAGCTTGACCATAGCTTGGCCTCCAGCATCCTGTGAGTCTTCTTTAACATATGCAAATCTCCTTGGAAACTTCCCATTTGCCTTTACCTCCCCAAATCCATAGTATGTAACCAGTCACTCTTCACGACCCCAGGGCAGCTCTTTCTGCCTACGGGTCCTGTCTCCATGTTTTAATAAAATCACCTTCTTGCACCAAAGACAACTCAAGAATTCTTTCTTGACCATCAACTCCGAACCCCACCACCACCCCAAAACCTCATCATGCCCACAGGATACCTATAGGAGAGGTCGTGGTCCTAATGTGTAGCATGGATAGGCCCACAGAGAGGCCATCCTGTAGAGCCACAGCTGTGGAGAAAGGGGTGGCAGAGAGGAACACGTCTGGGGGCCCCACCCAGAGGCATGAGTTTCTGGTTATTACTGGGGAGCTTGACATCCAATTAAGCTCTTTTTTTTAACTACCATAGGACAAATTACTGTGGGTCCCTCCAAAAGGGGGCAGATACTTTTGATTCTGTGGTAAAGGGCAGCAGGGAAAACAGTTTTTCATCTTTAGAACTTTCTCTCCTCCACCTCTCAAGGGACTAATTGCTTACTCTCCTTGCAAACTTCGTGAAAAAACTTAAGAACTAAATGGGAAGCAATTATCTCCTTCTGATATGCAAACACTTTCCTTCAGCTTTTCCTCCTAAAGTAATCAGCACACAAATCCGCTCAGATTTGCCTCCTGAGAGATTCCTTCCTGCTGCTACTCTCTCATTTCTGCACATTCCCTTAAAAAATTAAAAATAATCAACAGTCTACAGCCATCTATTGCCTCTTTTTCATGGTGTGATCTTAGCAGTGAGATACCTGACTGGTCAGATTGGGAGGGTATATCTTGCCTTGGGGCTCCACAGTAATCACCCCCTCATACAGCATCACACAGTCATGATGATGAGGGAGCTTAGGGCAAGCTGAGGGTAAAATACAGGCTGGCACCCTGCCCTCCACCCCCTCAGGTAGAATATTTGTGATATTCCTCAGACACTCCTGGTTACCCAAGAACAAAGGAACAAAGGAAAGGGGCTTAAATGCTTGCTGTGGTAATGCGGGAAACTAAGACAAATGAAAAATTAAATTCCCTTACTGCCTATAGCCCATTGACAAGTCCTTGAAACCGGCAGAGTGACCTCCCTGTAGGAGCTCAGCTGCCTCAAGGATGACAGTTTGCTGGGGGGAAAAGGGAACCTTAGCTTAACATTATCCCAACATCGAGGATCCTGTAAGTCAGTTTCCTTTATCTCAACTGTCCCAAGATATATGCTGGCAATCACACTCCAAGCTTATGGCCCCCTGATATATATCTGAAGGGTCTCATGACCGAGGTTGTATTAAATGGTAATAAATGGCATTTCCCTAGCAACAGCTAGCCTCTCAAGGTCCTGGAGACCTTGCTTCCAAAATTCCTTAGAGACATACTCTATCCCTGACCCCCTCCCAACCTGAGGGTATATAATGAGTTACCCATCATGACCCCAGTGCAGCTCTTCCTGCCCATGGGTCCTGTCCCCATGCTTTAATAAAATCACCTTTTTGCACCAAAGACGTCTCCAAGAATTCTTTCTTGGCCTTTGACTCCGGACCCTACGAAACCCCCATCACCCCAAAACTTCATCAATGACATTCCCAACAAAATTACCTGTGTGATGCTTGGAACAGCACTGTCCTCTCCCTTAATACAGAATGCTGAACCTCGGGTCCCACCCTAGACCTGCTGAAACAGAATCTGCATTTTTTTAAGTTTATTTATTTATTTATTTTGAGAGAGGGGGGGAGGGGTAGAGAGAGGGAGAGAGAATCTCAAGCAGGTTCTGCACTGTCAGCACAGAGCCTGATGTGGAGCTTAAACTCACGAGTTGTGAGATCATGACCTGAGCTGAGAGTCAGTCCTGACCAAGAATCAGGTGCTCAACTGACTGAGCCACCCAGGCACCCCGCAGATCTGCATTTTAACAGACCCCCTGGATGATTTATATGCACCCTAATATTTGAGGAGCACTGATCTAGACAATCTGCTGGTGGAAGTTTCAATCAGGAAATTGTGTACGAAAGTCCTTGTCTTGGTGGCAATACTGTGAAAGGCACTGGAAGGGGGCATGTGCTTGTGATTACCGGAGCCACCCTCCTTTCAGGACTTTTATCCCAGGGCCTATTTCTGGAGATGGTAACCAGGATTTAAGCCCTGAGACTTTTATTCTGGTCTGACTTTAAACTACTTCTTCTCCTTTTCTTCTTCCTCTTCGTCCTCCTCCTCCACTTCCTCCTCCTCTTTCTCCTTCTTCTTTGAAAGAGCTCGAGCTCGAACTCATGTGAGTGAGGGAGGGACAGAAGGAGAGGGAGAGAGAGAATCCCAAGCAGGCCCCATGCTGTCAGTGCAGAGCCTGAGGCATGGCTCAATGTCATGAACTGAACTGTGTGATCATGACCTGAGCCGAAATCAAGAGAAGGATGCTTAACCAACTGAGCCACCCAAGTGCCCCATGACTTTAAATTTCTTGAGAGATTTAGGCCAATGGTCCAGCCTGTGATTTGCTGTTAGAATTCTGTGTGGCCTTGACCTAGAGATGTTTTGGTTCCATACATTTGTCTTAATGTGACAGGGACTCTCAGTGTGCACAATATCAGATAAGACATAAGCCTGGTTAGACTTAAGCCAAGAAATACTGATAACAGACTTTTCCATCTTGCTGGAAGGAATCTAAGGACACCAGTTCTAAGGCAAAGTGGGTGTATGCAAGTCTCCCCAGGTTTAGAGTCACGATGTGACTAAATCATTGCCTCTTGGAATTACAAAGCAGTGTGTGGGCCGTCCAGGCACACCTCCTCTCACTGCAGGCCTCCCCGCTGTGGGACACTTCTCAGGTCAGCAAGGAGACCTGCTGGAGCCAAGTCTAGGCATGGTGCACTCCCAGCTGCGAGGCAGCCCCTGTATTTGCTATAGTGGTCTCAGTTTTAAGATGAGACCTCATGTCCAGAAATTGAACTATTTCTAGACCTCTCACCCAGCTGTCCACATTGCTTCCTCTGGTCCCTGTTGTTAAGTGTGTCTTGGAACTGGTTGTGGCACTAGGATAGACAAGTAACTGGATAGAGTGCAGTGGGATAAGTTCTTCTTACGCATTGTTTACTTCTTTTTTTAAATTATTATATGAAATTTATTGTCAAATTAGTTTCCATACAACACCCAGTGCTCATCCCAAAAGATGCCCTCTTCAATGCCCATCACCTACCCTCCTCTCCCTCCCACCCCCCCATCAACCCTCAGTTTGTTCTCAGTTTTTAAGAGTCTCTTATGCTTTGGCTCTCTCCCACTCTAACCTTTTTTTTTCCCTTCCCCTCCCCAGTGGGTTTCTGTTAAGTTTCTCAGGATCCACATAAGAGTGAAAACATATGGTATCTGTCTTTCTTTGTATGGCTTATTTCACTTAGCAAAACACTCTCCAGTTCCATCCACGTTGCTACAAAGGGCCATATTTCATTCTTTCTCATATGCATTGGTTACTTCTATTACTGTCATTGAGGATGGGTTTCTGTGTTTTAGGTTACAGTGTTTACTCATATTCCAAATTCATCTGCAAACCTTGTTCCTAAAGACAGCTAGCATTTATTGAACATCTGTGTCCTAGGCATAGGAGATACAAAGACATGTAAGAAATGGTACCTAACTTGAGGAGCCCAGAATTTTGTGTGGGAAAACAAAACTATGTAGTTAGTTACTAAGATATGCAAAGCACCCCGGAAATACAGGGAGGGGGTGCCTGATTTTCCTTGGTTAAATTGAAAGTATTCTCAAACATGGTATTATCTGAGTTGAGCTTTGAAGTATGAAGAGCCACTTCACAGTCTGAGGAGGGGAAATGTGAATTCCAGAGAGAAGCAGCTGATATGTAAAATAATGTAGACATAAAAATGGCATGTTACATGGGCAATGAAAGCACAGGGAGATGGAATTAATGAATGACTCTGGAGAATGGTCCTGGATATTTTCACAAAACAGATCCAGGTCTCTCAGGGGGAATTTGTAAGTGTCCTCTGAAGGATAATGCACTCACTGAACTCACAGGACACAACTGTTTTACAACGAACTTGGGAGTGGGTACAGAGGGCATTGATATGGAAACCTTTGCACGCTTGGGCAATTATACTGTATTCACAAAAGGCACTGTTTCTCTTCAGTGCTGGAATTTTATTGTTTGCAGTTTTGAACATGACCCAAGGAAGTTCAGAAAGAGCTTAGGAATAGTTCTGTGAAAGGACAGTTCCTTGAAGTTTGCTTCCATAGGACTTGGCATGTATCTGACTCAAGGGAAGGAGAATGACAAAGATTCTGGGTTGAATGGGGAACAGGATCCAAGGGAAAACCCAGAGGCAGAATGCTGCAGTGATGCTCTGGAGCCCTTTCGAGAACTGACTGTTAAGTTTTCAGGAAAGTAACAGAACATTATTAAAAATTAAATAGAAGAATCTTACAATCAAACAGATTATGTGAAAAACAAAGATAACAAGAATTCAAAACTCATAATTACTTCACTACGTTTTACTTTTATCTATGCTACTGAAGGTGTTGGCCTCATGTTAGTAGTTTGAAACTGGACTGGATGGGGGTGAAACTGACACCAGGGAAATTGGCAAATACTGGAGGTCAGAAAAGGCTACAATTAGAGAGAGGGTGGTTAAACATTTACCAGCAGACCACTGGACCACTGCCACCTTTCTGCAGTATCTGTGAGGCATTGTTGGAAGGACCATATTTATATTCAGAAAGTGAGAGCATAAATAAGTGATGAACTGGACTGATGTCAACATGGTCCCTATAGACAACACTGAAATTTCCCAACTTGGCCTTAGAGGGTTTTACACCTTACCAAACTTCCAAAATCCTGTGTATGCAGGGACTTCTTGCTACCTGCTGGCCACTGCAGGACCCAAGCCTGACTTGTATTTGAAACATGATTCAATTCCTTTATCTTCCTTCATCAAAATTCCCATACTCTTTCTTGCTCCCTTGTCCTGCCAACCAGATGAAATAATTTTGCTTTTTGGCTTCCTATTGGGATTTACATGTGTGACAATTGCTTTTTTTTTTTAAGTTTATTTATTTTGAAAAGAGAAAGGCAGAGAGAGGGCAGGGGGAGAGAGAATCCCAAGCAGGCTCTGCACTGACAGTGCTGATTCGGGGCTCGATCCCACCAACTGTGAGATCATAACCTGAGCTGAAATCAAGAGTTGGCTGCTTGACTGACTGAGCCACCCAGGTGCCCCAACAATTGCTTCTTATGTTAGCCATTCAGAGTCCTGTATTTCTTCTGGTTGCTTACTGGAACATGGTGTCTCTGCAACTGGGATGCCAGGCAAATGGAGGTACCTTGGGGTAGGGCAGGCATTGTAGAGTCCTGAAATCTTGCCTTGATTCTACCTATAATTAAATCAGTTCTGGGTGTTACAGTCCTGTCCTCCTACCACCCTGCAATTATGTTCCATTGAAACCACTTCTGTGGAGTGGGAAGGCTGTTGCCTTCTGTCAAATGCTCTTATAGCAAATGATCTTATGAGACTAACAATGAACTCAGTTGTTCCCATCTCCTGAGAAACATGGTATTACAGATATTCCCTGCTTTTTGAAAGCTTTTGTTGCACCGCTTCACTTTTCCAAAAGACCTACATTAGTACCTGTTTTCACTAATCTTAAGAAATTGGGGCACACCTGGGTGGCTCAGTTGGTTAAGCATCTGACTCTTGATTTCAGCTGGGGTCATGATCTCACAGTTAGTGAGGTCAAGCCCTGCCTTGGGATTTGAGGATTTGCATTGGATGCGAAGCCTGCATGGGATTGTCTCTCTCTCTCACTCTCCCTCCGCCTCTCCCCTGCTTGTGCTCTCTCTCTAAATAAATAAATAAACATTTTAAAAAAAGAAATTGGAAGAGGATTTTTGCTTTTACAAGAAAAGGAGAAAAGCAGAAATAGCGCTGGGCATTTGTTCTGCACAAGCTGTTGCAGAGGTAGCGCACACCCCAAGCAGTGAGCGTGGCGCCACCGAACTTCTTTCCCAGGAACCACACTCAGCGTGTCAGCATCCAGCTGCCAGAGCTGTGACCTGAGTGAGCATCCACGCTTTCTCTCGATTTACTTTGTGCATCTGTTAGCAAGATGTGTCCTAAGACACCAGAAAAGCCTATGAGATTATTTTTTGTGTTTCTGGGAATGCTCAAAAAATGTTCATACAAATTAATGGTAATTTCTTCTTTGCTTTATGCCATTTCAGTTTAGGAGAGGTTTCATAAGAATGCTGTATTTTTTGATGGTGGGTGGGGCAGGGGGAACCTGTGTAGCAAAGGAAGTGGGAATCTACCTGGCAATGAACGTAATGTCTGGGCTGAATAAAACTATTTCTTGCACGTACAAGTGTTATCTGTTATCTTTCAAATGTTTGTGGATACTATTACAATAAATGGAATACAAATATTTAAAAGTGACTGATTCTATAATTGCTTTCTGACAGTATGTTTCTTTCAAGTGATGGGTATGGAACATCCAACTATTGTTATGAAGGAGTTGCTAGAATTACTGCAATTGCAATTGTATACACCTGATGGGAACCAGAGGGATATACCCTGAATTAGAGACTGGAGGAGTCTACATGGAGTGGCTTCAGATCCTGGAGATTCCAACATTTAATTAACCCAACTCTGAAGAATTTCTGAGGATGAAGAGGTGGAAAAGAAGTTTGAAGAAACAGATTCTACTGTTAGCTCTGCCATCACTTCGACCAGTTCTTTTTTTTCTCAACTATATTTTTCCTTCTCTTGAGTGTGTCAAAGTACTGCCTAGCTGCAGCCCAAGAATTGGCATTTCCCTTCTGGGCTGTCTTTATGGCACTCATTTTAAGTGGGAGAACCCCTTCTCAAAACGTGTTAGAATTCATTATAGCTTTTCCTGTCTCTCGCAGGTGGAGAAAACTTTTGAGGTTAGAATCCACATTTCTTTGATCTCTAGTGACCAGTGCTAAGCAGAGTGCTTTGCTCATGGTGAGTGATCAGTGATTCTTTATTTAACTGAATTTTACTATGAGGATAAAACCAAATGGAAAACTTGTATAAAGTGGTTTATAAAGTGTGAATATATATGTGTATATACACACATATATAAAAAACTAAGTCATTATTGGTAAAGTTAATCTTACTTTCTTATCCTCCTTCCACTTATTCTATAAATATTTACTCTCTGATGTGGTGAGCAGAGGATAATTAGAGAAAATAAATCTGTTTGGGCAACAGCAAACATCAGTCATTGCTCTGATGTGTCATTGAGGAGATGCAAAACTTTCAACTAGAAACTGAAACCAGGAACCTAAAGACACCCTCTGATTTGGGTGAGGGCCAGCTCAGCAAGCAAGAAATGAGTGTTTTGGAAAGTCAGACAAAGGGACACTTCTGTTAGGAGGGGCTTAGCCTGAGGTGACACTGGAAGTGTATAATGAGAACCAAAGGACCACCAAGTGAGCCACATCTCCAAAGCTAGATGCTATGTGTCCACCAAAAGAGCGTACAATTCTCTGCCTTGTTTATTTTCACATAGTTGACTTGTAAAACTCTTAACATTTGTGGTAAATTAGTAGTTTTTGTTGTCTTAAAATAAGTGAGGCTAGGAGTACTCTCTTGATGAGTGAAGTCATCATCATTTACTGAGAAATGCAGTTTGGTAAATTAAAATGTATTTGTAGAAACAGGCAGAATATTTTAAATTTGGGCTGTTTTACAAAACCCAGGATAGTTAAAAGCTAAGAGAAAACCATGAGTCTGAGGTCAAAGTAGTTGGAGACTTTTTAAAATTTCAGATTATAGTTGGGAGAGAAAGAGAGTGGAGCTGATGTTTCATCCCAAATCTTTCAGGAATTTCACACACACACACACACACACACACACACACACACACAGTGGATAATATTTCTTGATCGGAGAATACTTCTTGGCTGCTGTCCTTGAATGGAAAGCCCATGTACTTCCTTGTATTGAAAGTCTTACCTCTGGCTCCCCAGGCTTTGAGCTACTTTCAGAGTTCTTGTAGCTACTAGTGGGTATGGGGAGCGCTTCCATGGTGGCCTGTGAGAGTCAGACAGGGTAGCACTGGGGACTCACTGTAGTTACCACACAGAAGCACAGAGGAAAAACCCTAAAGAAATTCAGGTAGTAGTCTTCTCACCCAGTCTGGTACTCTGCCTCCTCACAGACCTACTTGACTGAAGCTGGCCAGGTTCCTCAGGCTCATCATAGAGCCTTGTGGAGGCCTTTAAGCCTCTGCATCTGCCCCCGTAGCACTGCCTTGACTGTCTTATTGCAGAGGGTAAGGATAAAGATATTGAGAAAGGGGGTGAGGACTGATGTCACCAAGGCTACGGTCTTGTTGACTTCCATAGAATGTTCTTTGCCAGACCTGACATGAAGGAAGATGGTGCCAGACCTGTAGCCAATGAAGACCAGGGTGAGGTGGGATCCACAGGTTGAGAAAGCCTTCTGATGGCCGCTAGCAGAGGGGATCCTCAGCACAGTGGTCACAATATAGCCATAGGAGATGAGGGTCACCAGGAAGGAACTGAGGACAAAGGCTAAGGCCATCACAAAGTCCCAGAATTCCTGCAGGCTGGTGTCTGAGCAGGACAGTTGCAGCAGAAGTGCATTGTCACAGAAGAAGTGGTTAATGATGTTGTCATGGCAATAACTGAGATAAGCCTGGGAGAAGACAGTGGGCACCATGGCTAAGAAAGGAGCTGCCCAGGAAGTCCCTACCAACTGGATACACACATCCCAGCTCATCAAAGTTCCACAGCGCAGTGGATGGCAGATGGCCACAAAGCGGTCAAGAGCCATGTCTGACAGGATGAGGAAGGAGGTGGAACCCAGGGAAAAGTAGAAGTAGAACTGGGCCATGCAGCCATTGAAGGAAATGACTTTGCAGGGTACCAGCAGGTCTGAAAGCATCCTAGGCACTGTAGTTATGGTCACCAAGGTCTCCAGCAGTGAAAAGTTACCCGGGAAGAAGTACATGGGAGTATGTAGGTTGGTGTTGGCTATGACTGTGACTATGATGACAGTGTTTCCCAGGAAGGCAAGAAGATAAAGCATGAGGAAAGGCCCACACAGCAGAACTTGCAGCTCACCAAAAGAGGAGAAGCCCAAGAGCACAAATTCAGATAGGTGGCTCAGATTTGTCATGATCCAGGAGCTGGGTGCCTGTATGGGAAGGAGAGAGAGAGAGAGAGAGAGAGAGAGAGAGAGAGAGAGAGAGAGAGAATCACTGATCATGAAACAAAATGAACAGGGAGAGCAAGACAAGTAGATGGTCAGCGATAAACAGAGAGGTAACAGAAAGTGATAAACAGAGAGAGAAACAGAAAGAAGGAGATAAACAAAATGAGAGTATGAGAGCATCATAGATTTAGGGAGTCTTAGAATTAAGAGCATTGAAAGCCATTGATATGGAGAGAGAAAAACAGAGAGGAGTGGATTAAGGAAGACAACACAGCAGCAGACATCAACATTTCTGGAGAAGGAAAGAAGAAAACAAAATGGGAACACAATTAAGAAAGGAAGACCAAATGTATGAGGGGGAGAAACAGAAAAAGATAGGGAGGGGAGGAAACATGGAAAGAAAGAGAAAATTAGTATAAGTCACCCCCAAGTCCTTAAGTATGGGTTGGTACTGGGGGGAGGGGGTCTGTGTCATGACTCAGAGACTGTGCACCAAGATTCCTTTTAAAGGGTCCATTCAAGTCTTTCTGGGCTATGTCTCTATTGAGGACTCTCACTCATTCGCATTTCTCTAGCTATGATCATGAAATTAATGGGAAGTCAGAGTTTTGTGTTAATAAATTAGGTTCCTTTGGTGGTGGTGGTGGTGCTGGGCTCTAGTATATGCATTCAAGATGGAAAGCAGAAAAGACATACAGGGTCATGGAGATAAACCTCAGAACCAGGTGGCTGCCCTGCCAGTGATGAGAAGATCATTAGCATCCTACCTCCTGGTGCTGTTTTGCTGCTGCAGTGTGTCCCTTCCCCTCCTGACTCCTCTCATTCTTGCATGGTGGTTTGGGGCACAAGCTATGAACCTGTGTTTGAATTCTGATCTGAAACTTGTTTGTGGAACATAAATCTTCTCTTTATAACATGCTCTCTGAACCTCAGTTTACTCAGCTATAAAATGAAGATAATGATAGTACTGGGTTTCTAGGACTTCTAGGGCTATTGTGAAGATTAAATGAGTGAACTACTTAGTATAGTGACAGGCACACACCAAGTGCTCCACAAACAACTGTGGTCATTGCTATCATTATCCTATGGCTGCCAATCATCTGCCAAAATTTTCTGTCCAAATCATCTCTCCACACTTCCTGAAGGCCAACAGATGGTGTGTGTGTGTGTGTGTGTGTGTGTGTGTGTGTGTGTGTGTGTGTGTGTGTGTGTATTTTTAAAACTTTATGCTGCCTTAGAATTTAAGTTCACTGAAAGGATACCTTTAAATTTTTCCAATTGTCAAAGGAAATAAACACTATAATACAAACTATCAGAAGTGGAAAGAGCAAAGCTGTGAATAGTTATACTCTGGCCCACTCTCTGGCCCCATTAAAAGCTTCATCTGAGGCTGTGACCTGGCCACTAGCAATGGCCTTCCAATTTAAAGAAGAGGCTTTGTCCCTCCATTAGCTTCTATCCATCCTACTAATAAACCCTAACAGTAGGTCTAAAATCTACACCCAGAACTGATCAATTGAAACCCAATTTTGATGTCTGTGCTGCACAGGAGCTCAACCCATATGCAAACCTAAGCCACTTACTTTAGCCTCTGAGTGTTTTCTTGAGCTGCTCACATTAAGAAATTCATGTCTGCCTAATGGGTTCACTCTGTAACATGAGTGACATGAGATATGTGGTCCACTACCCTTTGTTAGTGTGTTACAGCTGGCAGGAGTAGTAAGGGGCTTCTGTACTGCTAGGTGAGTGGCTCCACAAGCTACAATATCTCCAGTCCTCTACTGATTTCCTAATTAAAGACTTACCCCTTGTCACCACAAAGCCCTGGGCAGCAACTTTGATGAGACCAGAGGAGAAAGGTGCTGTCTTTGCCCCTTTCCTCCCAACGATAAGTGTTCTTGATTCTCTCTACCCACCATGTCTCCAAGTCCCTGGTTTCTTGATGTGGTTTAGAGCTAAGCATACATTGGATGGGAAATAGACTCCAGCAGTGTTTTTCAGGGGAATGAGGGGAAAACAAGGAATACTCTGGGGATTAAGAGGCACTATTGCTTTTCTTTAGAATAATGGGAACTCCTGTGTTCTGAGTAAGTAACATTTGAGAAAAAGATGTGAATGAAGAAAGGGATAGAGACCTAGATACACCTAAGCAGCTGATGGCTTAGGTTGGTCCCATGGCAGTGCTTGCTTTCTGACCCTTCCTGGATTAAAATTATGGCAGACTGGATAGATAGTGAGGGTTAGATACAGTTTTCATTTGGAGATTTTGTCTCCCTCCCAGATCCAGGATTTTTAGATCAGGAGAAGTAGGGAATGTAGGTATTGAACCACATCACGCTCTTGTCTGAACTCTCCAGTGTCATCTGTAGAAGTTGGGGAATTGAAACAGTAAGCTTAAGAAGAGATATCCTCCTCTTGGAGCCATGGCCCCTGATAGAAACATCTTGGGAGCCGAGCAACCTGAGGGGCCTGTCTCTGACTTTTGTTAGAAGATGTACACCTTAGGGAGGGATGAAGGTGAAGGCAACATAGCATAGATGAAGGATCAAGCTCCCCAGTTAACTCTGAGTAACATCCTTCACCTCAGAGAAGTTCAGACTTTATGGATGCCACCCAACTTAGCCCCACCCACAGACAAATAATAACAAAGGGATATGAAGCAAAAGCTTTTCTGTGAAGACAGTACAAGTGGATCCCAAGTTTAAGACCCACAAAGGCTGGACAGATGGCCTGGCAATCTTTCTGTAGGACCTGAGTCTAGAACTGAGTTTTTAGGGCAAAGCTTTGATTGCAAGGAAGATTTTATGTCTGGACAGAAATGGGGGATAATGTAGAAAGGAGCATATTGCTACTCACTCAACACTTAGTATATACTATTAAAATAAATTGAAAGTACATGTCTGAGTCTGTGTCTGAATTCTCTGTACTATTTCATTGGTGTATATGTCTACTGATCTACATGATATTATGTCAATAACATACTGTCTCAATTATTGTAGCTTTGTAAGAAGTCTTTAAGTAAGATTTGTGAGTCTCCCAGCTTTGTGCTTTTTAAAAATTATTTGGCTACTCTAGATCCTTTACATTTACATATAAATCTTAGAGTCACCTTCTCAATGTTAAAGCCAAAATAACAGTTCTGGGATTTGAAAAAAAAATTATTTGAGAGAGAGAGAGAGAGAGAGAGAGAGAGAGAACCCATATGAGCAGGAGAGAGGGGCAGAGGGAGAAAGAGAATCTTAAGCAAGCTCCATGCTCAGCACTCAGTGCAGAGCCTGAAGTGGCGCTTGATCTCACAACACTGGGATCATGACCCGAGCTGAAATCAAGAGTCAGACACTCAATGGACTGAGCCACCCAGGTGCCCCACGGCTCTGGGATTTTGGTTGAATTTGTGTTGAACCTTTAGACTAGATTAGAAAGAATTGGCTTTATAATAAAATCGAGTCTTCTGATTTGGAATATTTCTTCATCTATTTAGGTCTTTAATTTCTTTCAGTAATGTTTTATGACTTTATTTCTTGCACATAGTTTGTTAAATATATCCTTTAGTCTCTCATATTTTTGGATACTATTGTATATTATAGATTTTATTTCCATTTCTAATGTTTATTGCTGGTGTATAGCAATACAACCGATTTTTATATACTTAGCTTTTGTCCTGTTACCTTAATAACAACTTGTTAGTTCTAGTATTTTTTTGTGGACGTTTTAGGATTTTTTACATATAAGATTATGTCATATGTAAATAGTTTTATTATTTTTATTTTCTAATTCTATGCTTTTTATTTCATTATCTTGCTTTATTGCATTAGCTAAGACTTCCAATACAATGTTGAATAGAAGTAGTGAGAATGGATATCATTGCCTTCCTTCCCATCTTTCCTAAAGGGAAAGCATTCAGTCTCCCCACAGCCTCCCCACAGGCAAAGGTCCCAGTAGGCCACCAATTATAGCCATGTTTGCTGGTGTTGGAACAAGGATGCTAGGGTGCCATGAATCCTGATGCCAGATGTGTGTTGTGCTTTACCATAATCCCTGAACCACTGCTGATACATGATTGCATGAAATGTTTCTGGGGTGGACTGGCAACGGGATGCAGTCTCTGGACCTCTGCAGTGGCACAGTTGTGTGAGTGTTCCTGGGGGCAGGCTGGTACCCCACGATTCCTTGGCGAGACCCTCCTCCAGAGGATTGGAGCAGGTTCAAACTGAAGGGCCCTAGGAGTGAGAGGTTTAGAAACATAGCCCTATGTGAGATAAAATTTGGGAGAGAAGTGCTTCTTGGCAGGCTGAAGGCTTTGTCATGGACAGTGTAGAAGTGGGGAGTGGATGGAAGCCAGAGAAAAAGGAGGGGTGCTTGACTGCTGGTTGGTGATAGCACAGAAAATGGGTGACGCCATTTTCACCTCTCCTGTGTATGTGCATACACGCATACATACGCCAAACTGATCCACCCAAGTAAGCTAAACAGAGCCACCTAGTGGAGAACCTAGCCATTACACCAAACCCTGACCAACTGTGCCAACCAAGCCCTAGAGGACCATCACAAGTCTCTCCACTTGCTTAGTTTACAGACTATAAAGTGCTAAATAGTTTGACTTCTGGGGAAACTGGAAGTAATTTTACTCAGATTTCATTCTGTTTGCTGGTCTATCCATTTTTTTTCTTTTCTTATTCTTGGATAGAGAAAGAGAAAAAAATTATTTTTATTTTCCATTTTTGTAAAAAACATTGTTCTTCATTTTTTCCTACTATATTTTTTATTTGTGTGTGTTGTGAAGTTTTTAGTATATTTCAATTTCTTCATTTAATTTTACTCTATTTTATTGTATACAATTACAAAAATTTTTTAAATGTTTTCTTACTGTTTTTCACCTTTATTTCTTTTCTTTTTTTTGCCTTTTTCCTCCTCTATTCTACCAAGCTTCTTTCAACAACCAGACCAAAACACATCTAGGATCTAGCTTCCTTTACTTGATTTTTTGTGTTGTTTTTAATTTTTTTAATTTAATTATTTATTTTATTCTTTTTCTTCCTCCAAAATGATGAAATGAAGGATTTCACCCCAAAAGAAAGAACAGGAAGAAAGTCCTGACAGCCAGGGACTTAATCAACACAGATATAAGCAAGATGTCTAAACCAGAATTTAGAATCATGATCATAAGAATACTAGCTGGGGTAAAAAAAAAACATAGAATCCCTTTCTGCTAAGATAAAAGAAGTAATATCTAGTCAAAACGAAATTAAAAATGCTATTAACTGAGATGCAATCTCGAATGGATGCCATGGAGGCAAGGATAGATGAAGCAGAGCAATGATCAGTGATATAGAAGACAAACAAGGAGAATAATGAAGCAGAAAAAAAGGAGGGGAAACTAAGGCAAAAGAGCACAATATAAGAATTAGAGAACTCAGTGACTCATTAAAAAGTAATAACATCTGAATCATAGGGGTCGCAGAAGAAGAGAGAGAAAAAGGGGTGGAAGGTTTATGTGAGCAAATCATAGTAGAAAGTGTTCCCAACCTGGGAAAAGACACAGACATCAAAATCTGAGAAGCACAGAGAACCCCCATTAGATTCAACAAAAACCGACCATCAACAAGGCATATCATAGTCAAATTCACAAAATACACAGATAAGTAAAGGATTATAAAACAGCAAGAAAAAAGAAAGTCCTTAACCTATAAGGGAAGGCAGATCAGGTTCACAACAAACCTATTCACAGAAATCTGGCAGGCCAGAAAAGAGTGGCAGGATATTTTCAACATGCTGAATCATAAAAAAAATATGTAGCCAAGAATTCTTTATCCAGCAAGGTTATCATTCAAAATAGGAGAGACAAAGAGTTTCCCAGACAAACAAAAACTAAAGGAATTCATGAGCACTAAACCAGCCCTGCAAGAAATTTTAAGGGGGACTCTCTGAGGGGAGAAAAGATGAAACAAAACAAAAAAGGTTTAAAGTAACAAAGACTAGAAAGGACCAGAGAACACCACCAGAAACTCCAACTCTACAGACAACACAATGGCAATAAGTTCATATGTTTCAGTACTCACTCTAAATGTCAATGGACTAAACTGTCCAATCAAAAGACATAGAGTAACAGAATTGATAAGAAAACAAGATCCATCTATATATGCTGCTTACAAGAGACCAATTTTAGACCTAAAGATACCTTCAGATTGAAAGTAAGGGGATGGAGAACCATGTATCATGCTAATGGTCACCAAAAGAAAGCCAGAGTAGCCATACTTATATCAGACAATCTAGATTTTAAAATAAATCCTGTAATAAGAGATACAGAAGGGCATTATATCATATTTCAGACACTTTAGATTTTAAAATAAATCCTGTAACAAAAGACAAAGGGCATTATATCATAATCAAAGGGTCTACCCACCAAGATCTAACAATTATAAACATTTATGCCCCCAGTGTGAAGAAACATAACTATATAAATCAATTAATCACAAACATAAAGAAACTCATTGATAATAATACCATAATAGTAGGGGACTTCAACACCCCAGTTTCATCAATGGACAGATCATCAAAGCAGAAAACCAACAAGGAAACAATGGCTTTGAATGACACACTGGACCAGAGGGACTTAACAATTATATTCAGAACATTTCATCCTAAAGCAGAGGAATACACATTCTTCTCGAGTGCACATGGAACATTCTCCAGAATAGACCACATACTGGGACACAAATCAGCCTTTAACAAGTACAAAAAAATCGAGATCATACCGTGCATATTTTCAGACAACAACACTATGAAACTCGAAATCAACCACAAAAAATTTGGAAAAGTAACAAATACTTGGAGACTAAAGAACATCTTATTAAAGAATGAATGCGTTAAGCAAGAAGTTAAAGAGGAAATTAAAAAGTGCATGGAAGCCAATGAAAATGATAACACCACAGCCCAAAAACTCTGGGATGCAGCAAAGGCAGTCATAAGAGGGAAGTATATAGAAATCCAGGCCTTCCTAAAGAAGGGAGAAAGTTCTAAGATACACAACGTAACTTTACATCTTAAAGAGCGAGAAAAAGAACAGCAAATAAAACCCAAAGCCAGCAGAAGACAGGAAATAATAAAGATTAGAGTGGAAGACAATGCTATAGAAATATGAAAAAAACAACAACACTAGAACAGATCAATGAAACCAGGAGCTGGTTCTTTGAAAGAATTAACAAAATTGATAAACCCCTACCCAGTTTGAAAAAAAAGAAAAAGGAAAGGACCCAAATAAATAAAATCAGGAATGAAGGAGGAGAGATCATAACCAAATACTGCAGAAATACAAGCAATAATAAGAGAATATTATGAGCAATTATATGCCAATAAATTTGGCAATCTGGAAGAAATGGACAAATTCCTAGAAACATATAAACTATCAAAACCAAAACAGGAAGAAATACAAAACTTGAACAGACCAATAACCAGTAAGAAATTGAATTTGTAATCAACAAACTCCCAAGACTTAGGACCAGATGGTTTTCCAGGGGAATTCTACCAAATATTTAAAGAAGAGTTAACACCTATTCTTTTGAAGCTGTTCTAAAAAATAGAAGTGAAAGGAAAATTTCCAAACTCATTCTATGGGGCCAGCATTACGTTGATTACAAAACCAGACAAAGACCCACTGAAAAGGAGAACTAAAGACCAATTTCCCTGATAAACATGGATGCAAAAATTCTCAACAAGATACTGGCCAACTGCATCCAATAATACATTAAAAGAATTATTCACCACAATCAAGTGGGATTTATACCTGGGATACAGGGCTTGTTCAATATCTGTAAATCAATCAATGTGATACATCACATTAATAAAAGAAAGTACAGGAACAACATGATTCTCTCAGTAGATGCAGAGAAAGCATTTGACAAAATATAGCATCCTTTCTTGACAAAATCCCTCAAGAAAGTAGGGATAGAAGGATCATACCTCAAGATCATAAAAGCCATATATGAGAGAACCATTGCTAATATCAGTCTCAATGGGGAAAAACTGAGAGCTTTCCCCCTAAGGTCAGGAATATGACAGGGATGTCCACTCTCACCAGTTATTCAACATAGTTTGGAAGTCCTAGCCTCAGCAATCAGACAACACAAAGGAATAAAAGACATCCAAATCAGCAAGGAGGAAGTGGAACTTTCACTCTTCACAGATGACATGATACTCTATATGGAAAACCCAAAAGATTCCACCAAAAAACTGCTAGAACTGATTTATGAATTCAGCAAAGTCACAGGATATAAAATCAAGTACAGAAATTGGTTGCATTTCTATACACCAATAATGAAGCAACAGAAAGAGAAATCAAGGAATCAATTCCGTTTACAACAGCACCAAGACCCATAAAAAACTAGGAATAAACCTAACCAAAGAGATGGAAAATCTATACACTGAAAACTATAGAAATATTATGAAAAAAACTGCAGACACACACACACAAATGGAAAAATATTCCATGCTCATAGACTGGAAGATCAAATATTGTTAAAATGTCAATACTACACAAAGCAATCTACATATTTAATGCAATCCCTATCAAAATAACACCAGCATTCTTCACAGAGCTAGAACAAACAATCCTAAAATTTGTATGGAACCATAAAGGACCCTGAATAGCCAAACCAATCCTGAAAAAGAAAACCAAAATTGGAGGCATCATAATTCTGGACTTCAAGATACATTACAAAGCTGTAATCATTAAGACAGTATGGTACTGGCATCAAAACAGACGCTTAGATAAATAGAACAGAATAGAGAACCCAGAAATGAACCCACAAGTCTATGGCCAAGTAATCTTTGACAAAGCAAGAAGGAATATCCAGTGGAATAAAGACAGTCTCTTCAGCAAATGGTGCTGGGTAAACTGAACAGCAGCATGCAGAAAAATGAACCTGGACCGCTTTCTTACACCATACACAAAAATAAACTCAGAATGGATGAAGGACCTAAATGTAATACAGGAAGCCATCAAAATCCTTGAGGAGAAAGCAGGAAAAAACCTCTTTGACCTCAGCCGCAGCAACTTCTTACTCAACACGTGTCTGGAGGCAAGGGAAACAAAAGCAAAAAGGAACTATTGGGACCTCATCAAAATAAAAAGCTTCTGCACAGCGAAGGAAACAATCAGCAAAACTAAAAGGCAGCTGACAGAATAGGAGAAGATATTTGCAAATGACATATCAGATAAAGGTTTAGTATCCAAAATCTATAAAGAGCTTATCAAACTCAACACCTGGAAAACAAATAATCTAGTGAAGAAATGAACAGAAGATATGAAGAGACACTTTTCCAAAGAAGACATCCAGATGGCTAACAGGCACATGAAAAAATGTTCAACATCACTCATCATCAGGAAAATACAAATCAAAACCACAATGAGATACCACCTCACACCAGTCAGAATGGCGAATATTAACAACTCAGGCAACGGCAGATGTTGGTGAGGATGCAGAGAGAGAGAGGATCTCTTTTGCACTGCTGGTGGGAATGCGAACTGGTGCAGCCACTCTGGAAAACAGTATGGAGGTTCCTCAAAAAATTAAAAATAGAACTACCATACAACCCAGCAATTGCACTACTAGGTATTTATCCAAGGGATACAGGTGTGCTGTTTTGAAGGAACACATGCACCTCAATGTTTATAGCAGCGCTACCGACAATAGTCAAAGTATGGAGAGAGCCCAAAGGTCCATTGACAGATGAATGGATTAAGGAGATGTGGTATATATACATATACAATGGAGTATTTCTTGGCAATCAAAAAATGAAATCTTGCCATTTGTAACAACATGGATGGAACTAGAGTGTATTATGCTGAGTGAGATAAGTCAGTCAGAGAAATTCAAATATCATATGTGGAATCTACGATACAAAACAGATGAACATAAGGCAAGAGAAGCAAAAATAATTTAAAAAAACAGGGTGGGGGACAAAACATAGAAGACTCTTAAATGTAGAGAACAACCTGAGGGTCGCTGGAGGGGTTGTGGGTGGGGGGACAATTAACGGGTAAAGGAGTAAATGGGCTAAATGGTAAAAACGTAAACAACAGGCAAAATTGATCAAGAGTCTAGCTAATAAAGAATGGGGCATTCATATGGAGTACTATGCAAAAAAATTTTTTAAAAAGAAAGCCAAAATGTGTTGATAGGAGGAATTATCTTCTTAAATTTTGGGTTAAATTGTATATTTTTGTTTTATTTTATTGAGGTATAATTGACACACAATGTTATATTAGTTTTAGGGATACAACATAGTGATTTCAACTCTATACATTATGCTATGTTCACCACAATTGTAGCTACCATCTATCATCATACAACACTATTACACACCATTACAGTACCATTGACTATATTCTCTATGCTGTACCATTCATCCTAACAACTTAGTCCATAACTGAAAGCCTGTATCACACACTCCCCTTTACCCATTTTGCCCAATCTCTGTCCGCATCTCCTCTGGCAGGCACTATTTGTTCTCTGTAGTTATGCATCTGTTTCTACTTTTGTTTGTTTGTTCTATTTGTTTTTGTTTTTGATCCCACATAGTGAAATGATACAGTATTTGTCTTTCTCTGTCCGATTTATTTCACTTAGCATAAAATCCTCTAAGTCCATCTATGTTTTCACAACAACAAAGCAAGATCTCATTTTTTTTTACGGCTGAGTAATATTCTGTGTGCGCGCGTGCTTGTGTGTGTGTGTGTGTGTGTGTGTGTGTGTGTGTGTGTGTGAACCACATTGTATTTATCTATTCGTCTACTGATGGACACTTAGGTAGCTTCCATATCTTGGCAATTGAAGAATTGCTGCAATAAACAGGGGAGCATATGTGTTGTTTTTAATGAGTGTTTTTGGTTTCTTTGGGTGAATACCTAGTGGTGGGGTTACTGGATCATATCATATTTCTATTTTTAAACTTCTGAGGAACTTCCATACTGTTTTCCACAGTGGTTATACCAATTTACATTCTTACCAGTAGTACAGCAGGGTTGTATTTTCTCCATAGGCTTGCCAGAACTTGTTATTTCTTGTTGTTTTTTTTGTTTTGTTGTTTGTTTCCAGTCACTCTGATAGGTGTGGGATAATATCTCATTGTGGGTTTTTAAAATTTTTTTTTAATGTTTATTTATTTTTGAGAGAGAGAGAGAGAGTGAGCAAGTATGAGTGAGGGAGGGGGCAGAGAGAGAGGGAGACACAGAATCCCAAGTGGGCTCCAGGCTCTGAGCTGTCAGCACAGAGCCCGATGCGGGGCTCAAATCCACGAACTGTGAAATCATGACCTGAGCCAAAGTCGGACACTCAACCCACTGAGTGACCCAGGCGCCCCTCATTGGGTTTTGATTTGCATTTCCCTGGCGACTAGTGATGCTGACCATCTTTTCATATGTCTGTTGGCCATTTTTATGTCTTCTTTGAAAAATGTCTATTCAGGTCCTCTGCCTATTTTGAAATTGGATTATTTGGGGGCTTTTGGTGTTGAATCGTATAAGTTTTTAAAATATATTTTGATATTAGGGGCGCCTGGGTGGCGCAGTCGGTTAAGCGTCCGACTTCAGCCAGGTCACGATCTCGCGGTCCGTGAGTTCAAGCCCCGCGTCAGGCTCTGGGCTGATGGCTCGGAGGCTGGAGCCTGTTTCCGATTCTGTGTCTCCCTCTCTCTCTGCCCCTCCCCTGTTCATGCTCTGTCTCTCTCTGTCCCAAAAATAAATAAAAAACGTTGAAAAAAAATTTAAAAAAAATATATTTTGATATTAATCCTTTATCAGATATATCATTTGCAGATATGTTCTTCCATTCAGTAGGATACCTTTTCATTTGGTTGATGGTTTCCTTTGCTGTGCAAAAGTTTTTATTTTGGTGTGGTACCAATAATTTATTTTTGCTTTTGTTTCCCTTGCCTAAGGAGATATATCTGGAAAAATGTAGCTAAGGCTGAAGTCAGAGATTACTGCCTATGTTTTCTTCTAAGTGTTGTATGGTTTCAGGTCTCACATTTTGTGTTTAATCCATTTTGAACTTTTTTGTGTGTGTAGTGTAAGAAAGAAGTCCACTTCCCTCTTTCACATGAGTTGTCCACTTTTCCCAGCACCAGTTATTGAAGAAACTTTCTTTCCACATTGCATATTCTTGCCTCCTTTCTCATAGATTGACTGTATACCCATGGATTATTTTGAGAAGTGAGAGAGAAAATGCCATAACAGATATCCACAGCATTTTCTGTTAAAAATATGCAGATACATGCTTAGGAAATTTTCCCAAGATTATGTGGCAATCTTGTTGGGCTAGGGCAATGTCAGGCATGGTTAGGATGATTGTCCCCAATTTATACCCTTTTTCACCTGGTGATATTCTCAGATTTAGCAGGTATTCTTCAAATGAAATCTCAAATCTAAATAAATGTTTTGTAGCTGCCACTTTTTCTGTCTCACTCTAGTATAAAGCAGATTTACAATTTACATTTGTCAGTTGTTTCAGGTTGTAAATATAACTGCCTACATTGGCTGTCCTTATGCTGTCCCGACTTTGAAGTGCCCAGCTGGCAAACATGGACACACCATAGAAATAAATGTAAGAATCTTGCTTGAATGCATACAGATGCATGTGTGTTCAGAAGAGTGGAAACCTGAGACAGTAGCAGAGAGTGAAGTACAATTTGGGGGCAGAAACTCTCCCCAGTTTTCTGGAAGGTCCTCAGAGTTAGGAGCAGAAGCCTCTCTATGAAATGAGTGAAGGAGAAAACAGACTTTGTAGGGGATTTCTGGTGAAGTTAGGACTGTCTGGGACCAACATGCATGCTTTAAGATATTGGTGCACATTTTAGATGTCAATTGTAATGTGTCATACTGGGGACTGGGGGATGCTTGTTTTCTCTGAATAGCTAAAAGAATCAGGGAAGAGTCTAGGATATAGGGGCAGAAGGGGTAATCTGCTTAGAGTCCGAGATGTTTTCTTGAAACCTAGACTTGGGGCCTTTGAGGAGGCAGTCTTGGTATTGAAAACCTGTGATTGGTGAGATTTCAGGTGTCCTCATTAAGCAAAAAGTTTCAAAAGTTCTGACACTTAATTGGTCAAAAATGGGAATAACTAAAAGTTTGTTCTGCTTTCTGCAGTCTGATTGCTTAGGGACGCCCTGAACCTGGCGTCCTAATTAAGAACAGGTACCTCAGTGACTAAGTCCCCTTGGGAAGGAGGGTAGTAAGGGTGAAGAAGAGAGAAACCCTCAGTTCCCTGAACGCTGTTATTTCTTGACTTTTTCCTAAGCTCCTCCCAAAAAAGTTGCTCTGGCTCCTGAGCAGTAACTAGATAGGAGTTAGCCTTAGCTGAGCCCTGGAGAGCCTGAGAAGTGGTGGAGAGACCCCTCCATGAAGGTGAGTGTCTTCTCATGGTTGCTTTCTGCCAAGGAATCAGTAGGAGAAGATCAAGTATGGAGTTCTGGGCTTGGCTGCCTGCAAGAAGGAGGCCTAGCTTCTGAGGGGTAGAATAGTGGAGCAGCAGAATTGAGAGGCTCATCTCCAAATCCCCTACACAGCAGAGAGCAGATTCAATTCTTCTCTGTCCCAGTACTAAGAACAGTCACTGCTAACATTCTTCTGTATTTTTTTCAGCTAGTGCTCATTATGTAGACATTATATAAATGTAGATCACTGAGAGCTATCCCAACAGTTCTGTCCTTGACCTGTTTTCCCATTATTCCAGCCCACAAAAGCTTAGAGGAGGTGACATGAATAAGGAAAGTGAGGAAGGGAAAATGGTAATGTGAGCCATGAAATCAAATAAAGAAGAGTAGGCTCCACAGGGTATGGCCCAACTACTTTAATGAGCATCAAGTACTATTTAACCATATAGCACACATCCAAGCAACCATCATGTAGGGAAATTTATCAGCATGACTTTATAGCTCAACAATAATATAGATATACATGTCCTTGCCTTCATAGAGTTTATATTCTAGTATCATAGATGAACAAAGAATACATGAAATTGGTTTCCTGTCCTTCTTCCTTGCCTTATATTTATTCCAGCATGATGAATAGACTAGCATCATAATTGTACTTACTTGTCTTGTATATAATCTGGCATCCACCATTCCCTTGAATGTAAGCTCCACAGGGCAGGAATTTTTGTTTGTTCTATCCACTGCTGAATTTGCTTAATGTTCAATGAAGGAATGAAATTAGTATACATATCATATCAGGTAATAAAAAGTGCTACAAAGAATGGTAAAGTCCAAAAATGAACAAGTTATTCCTAATTGGTGTAGGGTTACTGGATATAATCCTCTGAGGAGATGACATTTGAGTAATGGGATGAATAAAGTGAGAGGTCGAGATCCAGACATCCACAGGGGCTACTGGCCTCAGATCTATCCTTGTTAGGGACAGGTGCCACCTTTCCTCTCTCCCAACATTTTGCAAAGCACATGGGTTTAGGGAAGAATGATTCTGCCCTGGGAAATTATCTCCAGAGAGCTCCAGAGCTCTCATTTGTAGATGTGTCTGCTCTGTACCATGGAAGTTTACACTCTGGGGAGAGCAGGGGTGTTGGTCTTAGTCCGCTGCTGCTTTTCTACTACCCCAAGTTGGGTCTAGACAATACCAGTAAGGATGACGTGTAGGGTTCAATGTTCCCTGATCTGACCATCACCTAGAACACCCTTGTGTCATCTGCTACAGTTAACATAAGAAGAATGACATGGTCCCCGGACTGGTGTGGCTGATCAACACAGCTTCATAAGTGGTCAAACACTCTTATCCTCTGTCCCTGGAGAGAAGACCTATCCTGTGGTGTAAAAAGACAGAGAATGTTTTCTTATCCTCAGTAGCGATTCAGGAGTCTTCCCCTATTCCAGACAGGCAGACTTGTGCTAGATTGAAGGTGATCACATTTATGTCTGACCTTGTGCAGAGCATTGCAGTCGGGGCATGTCACCAGGTTTTCAGGTTGAAAATATTTTCTCATCCTAACCTGTCTTCCTTCTCTTTGGAGAACAGGACTATGTGGCGCCATGTTACCAGTCTTTGATGTCTAGATTTTACAAGGAGCAGAAAAAAGGAGTAAATGATGAACAATTTCTCTAGTGCCACTGAGTTCTGCCTTCTAGGCTTTCCTGGGTCCCAAGAACTACACCACATTCTTTTTGCCATATTCTTTTTCTTCTACTCAGTGACATTAATGGGAAACACAGTCATCATTGTGATTGTCTGTGTGGATAAACGTCTGAAGTCTCCCATGTATTTCTTCCTTGGTCATTTGTCTGCCTTGGAGATCCTGATCACATCCATCATCATGCCCATGATGCTTTGGGGATTGCTGCTTCCTGGGATGCAGACAATATCTCTGGCTGCATGTGTCACCCAGCTCTTCCTGTACCTTGCTGTGGGGACCACAGAGTTGGTGTTACTGGGAGCGATGGCTGTGGACCGTTACGTGGCTGTCAGTAACCCTCTGAGGTACAACATCATTATGAACAGCCACACCTGCATCTGGGTGGTCATTGTGTCATGGGTGTTTGGGTTCCTCTGTGAAATATGGCCAGTCTATGCCACATTTCAGTTTACCTTCTGCAAGTCAAATCTGTTAGACCACTATTTTTGTGAACGCGGGCAACTGCTCAAACTATCCTGTGGTGACACTCTTTTCACAGAGTTTGTTCTCTTCTTAATGGCTGTTGTCGTCATTATTGGTTCACTGACCCCAACAATAGTCTCCTACACCTACATCATCTCTACCATCCTCAAGATCCCCACAGCCTCGGGCCGGAGGAGAGCCTTCTCTACGTGTGCTTCTCACTTCACCTTTGTTGTGATCGGCTATGGCAGTTGCTTGTTCCTCTATGTGAAACCTAAGCAAACACAGGCTGCTGAGTACAACAAGATAGTTTCCCTGTTTATTTCTGTGGTAACCCCTTTCCTGAACCCTTTCATCTTCACCCTGAGGAATGACAAAGTCAAAGAGGCCCTTCGGGATGGTATGAAACGCTGCTGTCGACTGGTCAAGGATTAAATCTCTCTACATCAGTTTTGGGTGGCAATGTCTTCACTATAAATTATTCACTAACCTAGAAAACCCTAGCTCCTCTCTTATAATTATCATCTTTTCAAAGATCAATTTTGTACAACCTCCAATCTGTGCTGTTGGAGAAGACAAGACAGATAAAAATGAAGCCTATTCTCTGCACACTAGAATCTCTTTCCTCAGTTTGTGATGGTTCCCTTCTTGAACCATGGAGGCAAATCTTTGGGAAGTGGGATGATTAACGAAAGGTAATACACACATGTTTATAGCTCTGTATCCTTGAATTCATTCTCCTACAATGCATTTTTGAGGATGTATTTCCTAGGGAAGGAAGAATGTGGGAAGAAGGGGTGGGGAGGCATCTGGCATAATCAGTCCCAAGGGGCAGAGGCTCACTTTGTTTCTTTATCAACTGTTGTAGAGATTTTCCTGTATTTTGTGCAATTTCTTGACGCAATGGCTGTATGCACTTTAAATATTCTATGGTTCTCCTTTCTCTGCTGGTTTTTCTCTGCTGGCCCCATTGCTAGTGCAAAGTACATACAATGTTACATACTCTTTGCCACAGAACCAATCTAGAGTGGAGATATGGGGATTGGAATATTTTCCTTTTAGTAAGTATTAGTGATGTAAAGATATGAAATATTTTGGGACATATTGGTATTGGGACGTATGGGGATTGAGACAAGTAAGAATTAAATGACTAATTCTAGAGAAAGCATCCTGTGTTGTACAACTGCTTAAATCTACTATGTTTGTTGAGACTACTTCCAGACTCAGACTTTAGGCTTCATGATGCTTGTGGTTCTTTGTCTCTGAAATCCAAGTGTCTCAGTACCCTGTCATAGATTTTCCCTATGGGGAGCACCACAGAAATAAGAAGCTATCCTCTCAACTTGCAGCTCTTCAGGAATATAAGTCATGGTTTTATGACAATGCAAGTGTAGGAAGCTCATCATGTTGGAGCAAGGTATTTGAAGGAAGGAGGAATTTAAAAGTATTTTCATTATTTTTTATTTAAAAAAAGTTTATATATTTATTTTGAAAGAGAGTATGTGAGTGGGTGGAGGGGGAAAGAGAGAGAGAGAGAGAGAGAGAGAAGAAGAAGAAGAAGAAGAAGAAGAAGAAGAAGAAGAAGAAGAAGAAGAAGGAGAAGGAGAAGGAGAAGGAGAAGGAGAAGGAGAAGGAGAAGGAGAAGGAGAAGGAGAAGGAGAAGAAGAAGAAGAAGAAGAAGAAGAAGAAGAAGAAGAGGAAGAAGAAAGGAGAGGAGAGGAGAGGAGAGGAGAGGAGAGGAGAGGAGAGGAGAAGAGAGGAGAGGAGATAGAGAATCCCAAAGCAGGCTCCATGCTATTAGTGACACAGGGCTGGATTTCACTACCCTGAGATTTTGACCGGGGCAAAATTTAAGAGTCAGACTCTTAACTGACTGAGCCACCCAGGTGCCCCAGGAAGGTATTGATTAAATGGTAACACTCAGCACCTCCAGCCAGCCCTGAACTGGGTGGAGATATTGAGCCACCCAGCAGTAGATGATGGGACAATTTGCTTTTAGTTGGAAGAAATTTCTTTGGTATTTCTTGCATGAGGACTCTGTTAACAACAAATTTTCTGTTTGAGTTTTTCTGGGAGGTTTTTTTTTTATGTTTATTTTTAAGAGAGAGAGAGAGAGAAAGAATTGTGGAGAGACAGAGAGAAGGAGACACAGAATCTGAAGCAGGATCCAGGGACTGAGCTGTCAGCACAGAGCCCAGTGTAGGGCTCCAACTCGAGAACCATGAGATCATGACCTGAGCCAAAGTCAGATGCTTAACCAACTGAGCCACCCTGGTGCCCTGAGTTTTTCTGGGAGTTATGTGTCTTTCCTTTGCTTTCAGTTTTGAAAGGTAGTTTTGGTGGATATAAGATTCTTGATTGACCATGTTTTTTCTTTAAGCACTTAAATATGTCATCCCATTACCTTCTAGTCTTAACTGTTTCCAGGAGAAGTCGCCTGTTAATATTAATGGAGTCTCCTTGTATGTGAGGAATCATTTTTTTTCTTGTTGCTTTAAAGATTTGTTCTTTGTCTTTTAGTAATTTTAGTATTATGTATTTGTGTGCAGATCTCTTTGAATTCATTTCACTTGGAGTTCATTGATTTTCTTGGGTGTGTAAATTAATGTTTCTCATAAAATTTGGGAAGTTTTCAATCATCATTTCTTTGAAGATTTCTTACTCTCCTTTGTCTCTCCTATTCGAGTGTCACCACAGCCTGTATTTAGTGCAGTTAATAGACACCCTTATTTCTCTGCAACTATGTTCATTTTTCTTCACTCCTTTTTTACTTACTTGGATTATGAACATAGACTTTTCTGAGGAAAACACAGACCCCAGGATACTAAAAGACTTAAAGTTAACCACATAAGAATAAAATATTTAACTATACAAATATAAATAAATGAATGAATGAATAAATAGAGTGTTACTAAAAATTTTTTAAGTGTTTAATTTGAGAGAGGGAGTGCATGTGAGCAGAGGAGGGACAGAGAGAGAGTGAGAAGGAGAGAATCCCGAGCAGGCTCCATCAGCACAGATGCTGAAACAAGGCTCAGTCTCATGGACCCATGAGATCGTGACCTGTGTTGAAATCAAGACTCAGAGGCTTAACTGACTAAGCCATCCAGGTGCCCTAATTTTTAATTTTTAAAATAAAGGTTTGCTTTATTTGTGCATAAAGTTCCCTTCTAAATTGGTAAGTTCAATAAAGAAAAATATAAATGGTTTTTGAAACTATGAAAGAGTCCAACTTGATTGCAAATTAAGAACAGATCATTCAGCAAGAACATCTTTTGAATAACAGTTACCTTTCATACAGTGTGCTGAAAATATAACGGGAAACATAGTGGACATGGTCTCTTTCCTGATAGAGCATATTTGGCGAAGAGATATACCATACAGAGTAAAATCACTCTCTCTCTCTCTCTCTCTCTCTCTCTCTCTCTCTCTCTCTATATATATATATATATATATATATATATATATATATATATATATATTTAAAACTGTGGATCATTCAGGAAAGAAATTGTCAGGTTGTCTTAAGTCTGGGAGTGATCTTTGAGATAATTCCTGTAAAGGTATGGGGGAGAATTTGTTTGGGCAGAGGGGAAGCTGACTGGTGATGAAGTTGCCACAGAGGCTTCAACCCCAGGAGGAACCAATCCCACCGGGAGCCCTGGAGCTAGGATGGCTCTTTAGAATTGTGCTGACTTGTGTCCTTACCTCAAACACAGGAGCTGGACATTTGCACTCCTGCATCTACAGGTCATTGGGTATAGGCTACCTTAGAGGAAAGGCTATAATCTTGGTGGAGGCACTTATGCTTAACTGAGGGCAATTTCTAGGGATAACCTCAGCTATGGGGTGGGGTGAGTACCTTGGTCCTGAGGGAGGTCTGGGGAAGGCACATAGCATCTACTACAAGGGTATTTGGAGAACACCTGACAGGGAACCTGAATATGTCTGTGGAGGTTAGGGAAAGCCCCTATAAGAAAGGATCATGGGGTGCTCAGTGGCTCAGTGGCTCAGTTGGCTAAGCATCCAACTTCAGCTCAGGTCATGATATCACGGTTTGTGGGTTTGAGCCTGGCATTGGGCTCTGTGCTGATAGCTCAGAGCCTCCTTTGGATTCTGTGTCTCCCTGTCTCTTGGCCCCTTCCCCGTTTGTGCTCTCTTCTGTCAAAGAGATTATTAATAATAACTCTCAAAGAATTATTAAATAAATAAACATTTTTTAAAAAGTTAAAAAATAAAGTGATCATTAACTGATGTGTGGCATGAACAAGGCAAAGCTGGGTGGGAATGGAGCGAGCACATTAAGAGTGCATTAAGAGCATGCACTAAAGCCCTTGAAAGAACTAAAAGAATGTCAGTGCTGCCGGACAGCATGGGGTGAAGGAAGGGAAACACAGACGACATTAGAGAAAAGCATTTCTAGAAATCATATAGATCCTTACAGCACTCGGGACAGTGACCAATGAGCAGTGAGAAGGTTTTAATCAGGGGAGAGACCTGATGCAATCTGTGTCTTAAAAGATCACTCAAGCAGTTATGGGGAGAACAGAGTAGAAAGAGGGAAGTGATGGCAGACGTGAAGGTCAGTTAGCAGACTTTTGAGGCAGGCAAGTAAGGATAATTTTCTCTCATCCCTTCTTTTGTGGGCAGGCATTCAGCACTTGGGGTAATAACCCTATCTGTCCTCCTAGATCATCAAGGTGGCTCTTTCTTTCTCTGGTCCATGTTGACGTCTCCTCTTGCCTGTGTCTCCAGTGTGCTTATGTGGAATATGGAAAAAATATAGACATGGGATGGCCTTCAGGTTTGGCCAACTTTGAGTTTGGGCAGTCACCAGCTTTACTCACATAAACAATCCAGTAATCAAGGGTAACTTTAGGTACCGAGTCTGGTGTGGTCTATGAGTGCCCATGATGTTATCTGGAAAGAGCTGATTCTGACAAAAAGTTTAGCTTTGCAGAGGGGTTCCATGACCAAAGGTAATGAGTGGAGAGCCTTAGCAGGAGGCTGGGAGGCTCAGTGCATCATTACAAGGCTCAAGGACTAGCTCAGTTTCTGCTCCTTGCCCCTTCACTTTGGGCAAGGTAGAGATTCTGAAAGAGAGGTCAGACATCCTGTACCTCACTGCCCTGATATTTCAGAAGAGAAAACCAAAGCCAGAGAGTTGAACACTCACACACCGAATTGAATATAACATAGCTAGTGGGTATGAAAAGGAATTAGCATTCAGGTTCCTGATTCTAATCTCAATAGTTTATCCACGATTGTTCACTGTCTTGAGATCCTTTAACTTTCACCAAAGACGAATATTTTAAAATTGTGCTCTCGTGTTATAAGCTTTACTGGTGGCTTATATCTGTCATCCGTTTTACAAACTAAAGTTTGTTTGTAAACTTAAGAGGTGCTTGCCGAAAGTTACTCAAAAAGGTGATAGAACGTGGTCAAAGAGAACATCTGTTTGGAGAATGGTCTGGAAATTACTTGTTACATTCTGACATCCATTAGGGTTAGTTAAGCCTGGTCTTCACCTTGTGTTCTTTTAACTTTCCCCATCCTCACACCTAATCCACAACCATATTCGACATACCTTACTTTGTCTACCTATTCTGTTTAGCCTTCAGTTATATAGTTTATACTTAATATAACTTTATACTTCACTTAACCTTACCTCATTTCTCTACCCATCAATCCCCTAATGATGAGCCCTCTCCTGTTATAGTTTGGATTTATTTAAAAAATATTTTCAACACTTTTAATGTTAATTTTCATACAGTAATGTAGCCATTTGATGTGTAAATTTCAGTGAGTCTTAACAAATGTATACATACATGTAGCTATCACAACCAAATAATAAAATATGTTCATCACCCTAAAGGTTTCTTTGTGCTCCTTTTGAATAAATCTCCATTTTCATTCCTAACCTCAGGCTGTTTTCTGTTATTATAGATCAGATTTTTTGTTTCTTGAGCTTATTAATGAAATAATAATATTTATGTCAGGATTCTTTTGCTTACTGTAGCCCTGTACAGAATTATCCATGATGGTGCATCTATCAATAGATTTTTCTTTCTGAGTAGGGTTCCACTGTATGAATGTACCATTTATTTATCCATTCACTTATTAATCATCACTTGGGTTTTTCGAGTTTATTGTGAATAAAATTGCATTCATGAAGATGTCTTTTGTGGACGTGTGTTTTCTTATAGCTTGGGAAAATATCTAAGAGTGAAGTTGAATTATGGCTTTGTAGGGTAAGTGTATGTTTACTTGTTGTTGTTTATATCACCAGCAGTGTACGAAAGATCCAGTTTCTCCACACCTTCACCAACACTTCATGTGGTCAAAATCGATTAAAGATATATGTTGGCATTTGTGTCTGAATTCTCTATTCTATTTTATTGGTTTATGTCTGTTGATCTAATCATAGTATGTAAGTTAGATAGTGTTTTGATTACTGTAACTTAAATTAAGTTGTAAATAAGGTATTGTGAGTCTCCCACCTTTTTTGTTCTTTTTCAAAATTCTTTTGGCTCTTCTTAGTTCTTCATAGTTGCATAGAAACCTTAGAGTCAGCTTTTCAATATTAAAACAAAAACTTCCTGGGATTGTGAGTGACATTTTATTGAATTTAGAGACTAATTTGAAAAGAAAAAGGCACTTAAACAAAATCCAAGTTTCTGATTCATGAAAACACAATGTTAATTTATTTAGGTATTTCTCAGTTTATATCAGCAATGTTTTATAGTTTCAAGTGTATAGTCATGTACAATTTGTTGAATTAATCTCTTAGTGTTTCATGGTTTTGCATCTTATAATTCAAAATTTTTATTTTCATTTGTAGTTTCTTGCTAGTATGTAGCAATATAATGGATTTTTGTATATTGAGGCCTTTATCCTGTGGCCTTGGTAATCACCTTTTTTTCTAGAAGGTGTTCCTCTTTTTTTTTTTTTTGGTAGATCTCTTAGGATTTTATGCATATTGGATTATGTACTCTACAAGTATTTTTTTCTTTATTTGCTAACTGTATGCTTTTAATTTCATTTTCTTGCCTTATTGCATTAGCTAGGATGTCCAGTTTAATGTTGAATAGAAGTGGTGAGAACAGATATCGTTGCCTTCCTCCCTATCTTGGAGGAAGAAATTAGGTCTTTCATCGTTAGGTTTCATGTTACCATTAGGTTTTTGGTGGACTCTATTTATGAATTTAAAGAAGGGACCACTTGGTGCACCTGAGTGGCTCATTCGTTTAAGCATCCAACTTTGGCTCAAGTCATAATCTCATGGTTGGTGGGTTGGAGCCCTGTGTTGGACTCTGTGCTGATAGCTCAGGCCCTGGAGCCCACTTCGGATTCTGTGTCTCCCCCTCTCTCTGCCCCTCCCCTGCTCACTCTGTGTCTGTCTCTCTCTCTCTCAAAAATAAATAAACATTAAAATATTAAAAAAAATAAAAAATAAAGAAGATCCCATTTGTTCCTAGTTTGATCAGAATTTTTCATCATTGGATGTTGATTTTAGTGAAATGCCTTCTCTGCTCCCATTTAAGTGACCATGTGGTTTTTCTCTTTATTTCTGTTCATATGATGAATTATATTGATTAATCTCCTAATGTTAACCCAATCTTGCATATCTGGAGTAAAACCATCCTTTTGTTATGGCACATTATTCTCTTTAAGTATTGCTGGATTTTATTTTCTCATATTTTACTAAGGATTTTTCCTTTCATATTCACAAGGGATATTGGTTCTTAGTTTTCTTTTCTTTCAGTGTCCTTGGTATCAAGATTTAATTCTGACCTCATAAAATTAATGAGCAGTGTTCCCTTGTGCTCAATTTCTGGAAAATTCTATGTAGAATTGGAAATATTTCTTCCTTAAAAATTTGATAGAATATACCAGTAAAGCCACTTGAAACTATAGTTTTCTGTGTGGGAGCATTTTAAATTATGAATTCAATTATTTCCCATATTAGGAATACTTAGAAAACATGTTTAATTTCTTTTTGAATCAGTTTTGGTAATTTTTAACTTTCAAAACATTTTCTACTTCAGCAGGTTTTCCAATTGATTTCTCATTTAAGGTATTTTAATATTGTTGTCTTTAATTTAAATGAATTATGATCATATCTTTGGTTAGTAGCAGATCAGGAAATCAAGAGTGCTCTTATCACACAGTCTTAGTGTCAGTGTGAATCAATCCAAAATCTTTGGAATATAATTGGTGTTAATAGAAACCAGTACCTTTAACATATCTACCTTGTAAGTGCCCAGTCTAGGGATTTATCAGAAATATCAATGTGTATGGAGTTATGATGTATAAAGATATTTATAGCATCATTTTTCACAATAAAATGAACACAATAAGCAATGATCAGCAGAGGGATAACTAATAAAGAATGGGCATCCCTATAACGGAACACTATGCAGAAATAAAAGTGGGCAACATGTATAGATATGCTTTATATATCTATTTTTTAAAATTTTTATTCATTTAGTTTTCCTGTTACAGGAGCTTCTATTTTTTTCTTTAATTTACATCCAAATGAGTTAGCATCTGGTGCAACAATGATTTCAGGAGTAGATTTCTTAATGCCCCTTACCCATTTAGCCCATCCCCCCCCCACAATCCTTCCAGTAACCCTCTGTTTGTTCTCAATATTTAAGAGTCTCTTGTGTTTTGTCCCCCTCGCTTTTTTAAATATCATTTTTGCTTCCCTTCCCTTATGTTCATCTGTTCTGTGTCTTAAAGTCCTCATATGAGTGAAGTCATATGATAGTTGTCTTTCTCTGACTGAATAATTTCGCTTAGCCTAATACCCTCCAGTTCCATCAACATAGTTGCAAATGGCAAGATTTCGTTCTGTCTGATTGCCGAGTAATACTCCATTGTATATATACACCACATTGTCTTTATCCATTCATCCATCGATGGACATTTGGGCTCTTTCCATACTTTGACTATTGTTAGTAGTGCTGCTATAAACATTGGGGTGCATGTGTCCCTTCGAAACAGCATACCTGTTTCTCTTGTATAAATACCTAGTAGTGCAATTGCTGGGACATAGGGTAGTTCTATTTTTAATTTTTTGAGGAACCTCCAAACTGTTTTCCAGAGTGGCTACACCAGCTTGCATTCCCATATATATCTATTTTTATCTATTTTTATATATTGTTAAATGAGAGAGAAAAGGTTTTAAAATAGATTTTCACAAGATTTTCTATAAAGAATATGCAGATACATACTTATAAATTTTTTCTAATATTATATGGCAATCTAATTGGGCTTGGCAACATCAGAAATGGGAAGGAAGATTATTCCCAAATTATACCCTTCTGTATCTATTGACACTCTCAGACTTAACAGGTATACTTCAAATGAAATCCCAAATCCAGATAAATGGTTGTAGCTGCCATTTTTTCTGTCTCGCTCTAGCATAAAGCAGACTTACAATTTACATTTGTCAGTTGGTTCAGGTTGTAAATATAACTGCCTACATTGGCTGTCCTTATGCTGTCCCGGCTTTGAAGTGCCCAGCTGGCAAACATGGACACACCGTAGAAATAAATGTAAGAATCTTGCTTGAATGCATACAGATGCATGTGTGTTCAGAAGAGTGGAAACCTGAGACAGTAGCAGAGAGTGAAGTACAATTTGGGGGCAGAAACTCTCCCCAGTTTTCTGGAAGGTCCTCAGAGTTAGGAGCAGGAGTCTCTCTATGAAATGAGTGAAGGAGGAAACAGGCTTTGTAGGGGATTTCTGGTGAAGTTAAGGCTTTGACTGAGACCAATATGCATGCTTTTAGGATATTGGTGCACATTTTAGATGTCAATTGTAATGTGTCCTATTGGGAGTTAGGGGATGATTTTTTCTCTGAATAGCTAAGAGAATCGGAGAAGAGTCTAGGATATAGGGCAGAAGGGGTAATCTGCTTAGAGTCTGAGATGACTCTTGAATCCTAGACTTGGGGCCTTTGAGGAGGCAGTTTTGGTATTGAAAGCCTGTGATTGGTGAGATTTCAGGTTTCTTCATTAAGCAAAAAGTTTCGAAAGTTCTGACACTTAATTGGTCAAAAAAGGGAATAACTAAAAGTTTGTTCTGCTTTCCGCAGTCTGATTGCTTAGGGACGCCCTGAACCTGGGCTAATTAAGAACAGGTACCTCAGTGACTAAGTCCCCTTGGGAAGGAGGGTAGTGGGAGGGAAGGAGAGAGAAAGAGACCCTCAGTTCCCACAATGCTGTCATTTCTGGAGTTTCTGCTCAGCTCCTGTTGAGTAAATTGCTGTGGCCCCTGTATATGCATCAGCAGTAGCCAGACAGATTATCCAAGTCCTGGAGAGTCTGAGAAGGGTGGAGAGGCCCCTCCATGGGGGTGAGTATTTTCTCAGGGTTTTCCTCTAGGAAGGAAAGAGTAGGAGAAGATCAGATTGGAGTTCTGGGCTTGGCTACCTGTTAGAACAAAGGAGGCCCAGAGCTTAAAGAGTGGTTGAGGACACCACCGAATCCCCTCTACACAGCAGAGAGCAGATTTATTTCTCCTCTGTTCCAATGTTAAAAACAGTCACTGCTAAGATTCTTCTATATTTTTTCACCCAGTGCCCAATACACAGACATTTTAGCAATGCAGATCACTGAGCCATCCCCACAATACTGTTCTTAACCTGTTTGCCCATCATTCCAACCTTCAGAGGCTTGGAGGAGGTGGCATGAGTAAGGGAAGTGAAGAAGGGGAAATGGTAATGTGAGCCATGAAAGCAAATCAAGAAGAGTGGGCTCCATGGGGTATGGCCCGACTGCTTTAATGAGCATCAAGTACTATTTAACCATATAGCACACATCCAAGCAACCATCATGTAGGGAAATTTATCAGCATGACTTTATAGCTCAACAATAACATAGATATAAATATAGATGTAGATACAGACACAGATATAGATAGATATATACACACATGTCCCTGCCTTCATAGAGTTTATATTCTAGTATCATAGATGAACTGTGAATACATGAAATTAGATTTCCTGTCCTCCTTCCTTGCCTTATATTTATTCCAGCATGATGAATAGACTAGCATAATAATTGTACTTACTTGCCTTGTATATAAGCTGGCATCCACCCTCCCCTTGAATGTGAGCTCCATAGGGCAGGAATTTTTGTTTGTTCTATCCACTGCTGAATTTGCTTAATGTTAAATTAAGGAATAAAGTTAGTATACATATCAAATCAGGTAATAAAAAGTGCTACAAAGAATGGTAAAGTCCATAAGCTAGCAAGCCATTCCTAATTGGTGTAGGGTTACTGGATAGAATCCTCTGAGGAGATGACATTTGAGTAATGGGATGAATAAAGTGAGAGGTCGAGATCCAGACATCCACAGGGGCTACTGCCCTCAGATCTATCCTTGTTAGGGACAGGTGCCACCTTTCCTCTCTCCCAACATTTTGCAAAGCACATGGGTTTAGGGAAGAATGATTCTGCCCTGGGAAATTATCTCCAGAGAGCTCCAGAGCTCTCATTTGTAGATGTGTCTGCTCTGTACCATGGAAGTTTACACTCTGGGGAGAGCAGGGGTGTTGGTCTTAGTCCGCTGCTGCTTTTCTACTACCCCAAGTTGGGTCTAGACAATACCAGTAAGGATGACGTGTAGGGTTCAATGTTCCCTGATCTGACCATCACCTAGAACACCCTTATGTCATCTGCTACAGTTAACATAAGAAGAATGACATGGTCCCCGGACTGGTGTGGTTGATCAACACAGCTTCATAAGTGGTCAGTTTAAACACTCTTATCCTCTGTCCCTGGAGAGAAGGCCTATCCTGTGGTGTAAAAAGACAGAGAATGTTTTCTTATCCTCAGTAGAGATTCAGGAGTCTTCCCCTATTCCAGACAGGCAGACTTGAAGGTGATCACATTTATGTCTGACCTTGCGCAGAGCATTGCAGTTGGGGCATGTCACCAGGTTTTCAGGTTGAAAATATTTTCTCATCCTAACCTGTCTTCCTTCTCTTTGGAGAACAGGACTATGTGGCACCATGTTACCAGTCTTTGATGTCTAGATTTTACAAGGAGCAGAAAAAAGGAGTAAATGATGAACAATTTCTCTAGTGCCACTGAGTTCTGCCTTCTAGGCTTTCCTGGGTCCCAAGAACTACACCACATTCTTTTTGCCATATTCTTTTTCTTCTACTCAGTGACATTAATGGGAAACACAGTCATCATTGTGATTGTCTGTGTGGATAAACGTCTGCAGTCTCCCATGTATTTCTTCCTTGGTCATTTGTCTGCCTTGGAGATCCTGATCACAACTATTACTGTGCCCATGCTGCTTTGGGGATTGCTGCTTCCTGGGATGCAGACAATATCTCTGGCTGCATGTGTCACCCAGCTCTTCCTGTACCTTGCTGTGGGGACCACAGAGTTTGTGTTACTGGGAGCGATGGCTGTGGACCGTTACGTGGCTGTCTGTAACCCTTTGAGGTACAACATCATTATGAACAGCCACACCTGCATCTGGGTAGTCATTGTGTCATGGGTGTTTGGGTTCCTCTGTGAAATATGGCCAGTCTATGCCACATTTCAGTTTACCTTCTGCAAGTCAAATCTGTTAGACCACTTTTTTTGTGAACGCGGGCAACTGCTCAAACTATCCTGTGGTGACACTCTTTTCACAGAGTTTGTTCTCTTCTTAATGGCTGTTGTCATTATCATTGGTTCACTGACCCCAACAATAGTCTCCTACACCTACATCATCTCTACCATCCTCAAGATCCCCACAGCCTCGGGCCGGAGGAGAGCCTTCTCTACGTGTGCTTCTCACTTCACCTTTGTTGTGATCGGCTATGGCAGTTGCTTGTTCCTCTATGTGAAACCTAAGCAAACACAGGCTGCTGAGTACAACAAGATAGTTTCCCTGTTTATTTCTGTGGTAACCCCTTTCCTGAACCCTTTCATCTTCACCCTGCGGAATGACAAAGTCAAAGAGGCCCTTCGGGATGGTATGAAACGCTGCTGTCGACTGGTAAAGGATTAAATCTCTCTACATCAGTTTTGTGACAATGTCCTCACTATACATTTTTCAGTAACCTAGAAAACCCCACCTTTTCTCTTATCATTATTTTCCCTTCAAAAATCAGTAGTGTACAACTTATAATCAGGGCCATTGAAGAAGACATGGCAGGTAAAAAAGAAACCCATTTTCTGCCTATTAGATTCTCATTCCTCAGTTTCTGATGGTTCCCGACTTGAACCATTGATGCCTATCCTTGGGAAGTGGGAGGATTAGGTAAAGGTAATGCATACATGTTTGTATTTTTCCATAGCTCAATTAATTCGCCTACAATGCATTTTTGAAGATATATTTCTTAGTGGAGGAAGGAAGTGGGAAGAAGGGGAGGGGAGGCATCTGCCATAATAAGTACCAAGGGAGAGATGCTCACTTTGTTTCTTTATCAACTGTTGTAGAGATTTTCCTATATTTTTGTGCAATTTCTTGACACGATGGCAATATGCACTTTAAATATTCTATGTTTCTCCTTTTCTCTGCTGGTTCTTCATGTTATCCAGGCCCCATTGCTAGTGCAAAGTACATACAATGTTATATACTCTTTGCCACAGAACCAATCTAGAGTGGAGATACGGGGATTGGAATACTTTTAGTAAGTCTTAGCGATGTAAAGATATGAAATATTTTGGGACATATGGGGATTGAGACAAGTAAGAATTAAATGACTAATTATAGAGAAAGAATCCTGTGTTGTACAACTGCTTAAATCTACTATGTCTGTTGAGACTACTCCCAGACCCAGACTTTCAGCCTCATGATGCCTTTAGTTCTCTGTCTCTGAAATCCAAGTGTCTCAGTACCCTGTCATAGATTTTCTCTATGGGGAGCATCAAAGAAATGAGAAGCTACCCTCTCAACTTGCAGGTCTTCAAGAATACCAGGCATGGTTTTATGACAATGCAAGTGTAGGAAGCTCATCATGTTGGAGGAAGGGGTTTGAAGGAAGGTGGGTTTTTAAATTTTTTTTTATTTTTTATTTAAAAAAAGTTTATTTATTTTGAAAGGAGAAATTGTGTGAATGGAGGCAGGCGCAGAAGAGAGAGGAGAGAGAGAATCCCAAGGAGTCTGTGTGCCATCAGTGACACAGTGCTGGACCTCACTACCCTGAGATTATGACCTGAGCCAAAATCAAGAATGAGACTCTTAACTGACTAAGTCACCCAGGTGCCCCAGGAAGGTGTTGGTTAAATGGTAATGCTCAGCACTTCCTGGCAGCCCTGAACTGGTGGCAGATATTCAGCCACCCAGCCGTGGATGATGGTGTTCCATAGAGTTGCAGAGTACTGTGTGAGGATGCCTTCCCATTTGGTGAAGACAGAGAAGTCTACCAACCATGATATAGTCGATTCCACCTCATATGGGCAACATATGAGGTGTTGGGTGGGGTCTTAATCCAGCCCATGCTCTGGTAGCTAACCAATAGGTTGTAATGGGACTGCATTGACTGGAGAAAGGGTTGAAGACACACACAAAGATGTCTTCCCACCCCCAGGCTCATATCCTGAGGTCTGCCCTTGCCAGAAAAATACTATTTTTCTCCTTCAGTAATCCAGAAAGGATGCCTTTATTAATTTACACAAAGGTTTTGCACAACCTACATTGTCTCTGGGCTTGTAGAGGCAATTTAGGAGGACAGAAAAGAGAGCCCCACTGTCCTCATCGGTTTCTTTGGTTTCTGAACCTTCATCACCGATGCCTACTGCACCCTGTCCTGATCATCCTTAGTTCATCCACCACCTGTCTTCTTTCTTCTTCCTCTTTCCCCTTGTCCTTGAGCTCTCCTATTCCTCTCTTTCTCCTTCTTTCCCTTTCTCTCTTTTCCCTTTCCGCTTGAATCAGACTCTGACCACCCACTGCTAATGTATTTCCTCTTCTTCCCCTTGTCCTCCATCAACAATTCCATTCCTTTCCTGTATCTCAGGGATGCAGTGCTCTAAACTGCTTCTCTGAATGCCCCTGACCATGAGGAAGGAAGGAAAGTTCCAGGTCTAGTGATTTGTGATGGGGCATGAAACATCTTTTGTACCAAAGGGAGGTTCTTCTGTTTGGTCTTTGATTCTGAATGAAGGAAAGTTACTGTTTATGTTAGTCTGCCTGGGCTATCATATCAAAACACTACACATTTGGTGGTTTAAATAAGAAAAAGTTATTTCTCATAGTTCTGGAGGCTTAGAAGTCTGAGTTCAAGGTTCAGGCTAATTTAGTTTTGGTGAGAACTATTCTTATGTGATGAGGCCCCCACCCATTGACCTCCTTTTAGCTTAATTACTTAAGAGTCCCCATCTCCCAAATCAGCTGCACTGGGTGTCAGCATTTCAACATACGGATTTTAAGGGAACATAAACCTTCAGTCCATAACACTGTCACTGTGCCCCTGCCCTGCAAGCCATCTTATTCTCAACCAGAATGCCTACTCCATGTTCACACTGGGAGCTGGGAGACAGATATGTCTGTCCACTGAGGCTTAATTTCTCAACCAGCAGTTGTCTCCTACCCCCAAATGAAGTGAGATTCCTCACACCATTTCCTCACTACTATATACACTATCAAGTCTCAATAACATTTGTTCTATTTATTTTTTGTCTTTACTTTTCACAACTAAGTACACAGATAATCAATACAGCTATCTAAATATAAATACGAGTAATATTCCATTCTATTTACACATCACATTTTCTTTATCCGTTCATCAGTTGAACAGTTGGGCTGTTTCCATCTTTTGGCTGGGGTAGATCATGCTGCTATAAACATCGGGGTGCATATAGCCCTTTGATTTAGTATTTTTGTATTCTTTGGGTACATACTTAGTAGTGCACTTGCTGGATTATAGGGTAGTTCTATTTTTAACTTTTTGAGGAACCTTCATACTGTTTTCCAGAGTGGCTGCACCAGTTTGCATTCCCACCAATAGTACAAGAGGGTCCCTCTCTCTTCACATCTTCGCCAACACCTGTTGTTTCTTGTGCTGTTGATTTTAACCATTCTGACAGGTGTGATGTGATGTCTCATTGTAGTTTTGATTTGGATTTTCCTGATGATCAGTGGTGTTGAGCATCTTTTCAGCCATAAAAGAAAATGAAATCTTGCCATTTGCTATAACACGGATGGAGTATTATGCTAAGCAAAATAAGTCAGAGAAAAACAAATACTATATGATTCCACTCATATGTGGAATTTAAGAAATAAAACAAATGAGCAAAGGGGAAAAAAGGAGAATGAGAGGCAAACCAAGAAACAGACTCTTAACTCTAGAGAACAAACTGATGGTTACCAGAGGGGAGGTGGGTGGGGGGATTAAATAGGTGATGGAGATTAAAGGGCACGCTTGTGATGAGTACCAGATGTTTGTATGGAAATGTGAGTCACTAAATTGTACACCTAAAACCAATATTACACTATTTGTTACCTAATTGGAACTTAAGTAAAAACTTTAAAAAAAGGAATTAAAAAACGCTCGTTATCCTAATTCACATGTAATTATCATATTCAAATCTTAGGTATAATTTGATGTATCTCAGACATGATGTGTTGCAACTTTGTAACTTATTTTAAATATGTGCCTCTTAACATACTTTGTATTCTTAGTTATACGGTCAGAGTTAAAACAAAAACAAAACTGGAGAGAAGACTACTTTTACCAGGAAGTTTTTAGCAGTTTCTGTTCAGGAAAAGTTCCTTGGTGAAAGAAAATGCTAATCCTAGATAGTGTCTGTTATATACATCTGAGAAGACATTCACTTTTTTCCTGTTTTATTTCCTACAGGTATTTCATTACATTCCTACTAAAAGTTGCATAAATGTTGTATAGGATACAAAGTAAAATAAGTTTTTTTCTTTAAAAATTTTTTAAAAAAATGTTTACTTATTTATTGTGACACACGCGCGCACACACACACCCACGTGTGTGCACACACACACACACAGCATGGGAGGGGCAGAGGAAGAGAGAGAGAGAATCCCAAGTAGGCTCTGCTCTGTCAGCACAGAGCTCAATTGGGGGCTGTAATTCACAAATTGTGAGATTATGACCTGAGCCCAGATCAAGAGTTGGACACTTAACCAGCTGAATCATCCAGGAGTCCCTACATTTTTGTTATTTTTAAATTTTTTTTAGAGAGAGAGCAGGGGAGGGGTGCAGAGGAAGAGAGGAGAATCCCAAGCAGGTTCCACGCTCAGCACTGGAATCTGACAAGGTCTGGGTGGCATAACCCTGGGACATGACCTGAGCCCAAATCAAGAGTCCAACACTTAATGACTGAGCCACCCAGGTGCCCCCAAATATGAAATATTCTAGTATAAACTAATGTTCCTTATTAGGAGATAAGGAGAAAAAAGGAGTGGTGTGTAATTAAAACCTCTATTTCTTTTGCATAGCCACTGCAAATATTTATTTTCTTTGTTCCTAATGGAAATACCTCCAATGTTTTATTAATATTGATGATAATTTTTAAAACTGAATAGGTTTGTGTGATTCCAAATTTTGCTCTTAAACGTCTTTGTTATTTTGTCCTATGAACATGAGGAAGTTTTTTCAGTAAAGATGCTGAATATAACTTTTATATAATTTGATTGATTTTTATACATTGAATATCTATTTCAGAAGAAACTTTGCTGAATGCTTTGGAATCATATAGATGGAAGGAAGGTAGTATTGATTGTATACTAAGTACCTTGTAATTTCTGTATATTGTCATTCAATCCTGGCAATAAGCTGTTAGGTGAGTAGTATTGTGTTCACTTAGCAGATTAGTATATAGAAACTAAATAAGACTTTAACAGGAGCACCTGAGTAGCTCAGTCAGTTAAATGTCTGACTTTGGCTCCAGTCATGCTCTTAAGGTTCGTGAGTTCGAGGCCTGCATCGGGCTCTGTGCTGACAGCCTGGAGCCTGCTTCAGATTCTGTGTCTCCCTCTCTCTGCCCTCCCCTGCTCGTGCTCTCTCTCTCTCTCCCTCTCTTTCTCTTTCTCTCTCTCTCTCAGAATAAACATTAAAAACTTTAAGACATTAAACAACTTGCCAAAATATACTCAGCCATCAGCCATATCATTTCTATCTGATTGGAGAAAAGTAAAATTCTAAGAATCCTAGTGTTCATGTGAATTCTGATGAATAGAGCTTTTATTCATTTATGATGGGAATATAAAATATTATGGCCCTGGTAATTCATAACAAACTTAGTAAGCATATGCTGTGCTTGTACACTGTGGCTTATTCTCATATGTTAATGCTTTCTTCATCTGCTTTAAGTGTCCTGATGATCTTATGAAAAAATTCTTTTTTTTATATAAATAAATGTTCATTCATTTTTGAGAGAGAGAGACAGAGAGAAAGAGACAGAGAGAGACAGAGAAAGGGACAGAGAATCTAAAGGGGGCCCTGCACTGATAGCAGTGAGGAAGGGAGAGGCAGAGAGGGGGGGAGAGGAAATCTCAAGCTCAATGCTGTCAGTGCAGAACCCAACACAGTGCTTGATCTCATGAACCCATGAGATCATGACCTGAGTTGAAATCAAGACTTGGACGCTGAACCGATTGAGCCACCCAGGTGCCCCAATTTTTAATTTTTTGAAATAAAGGTTTATTTTATTTGTGCATAAAGTTCTCTTCTAAATTGGTAAGTTCAATAAAGAAAAATATAAATGGTTTTTGAAACTATGAAAGAGTCCAACTTGATTGAAAATTAAGAACAGAACATTCAGCAAGAACATGTTTTGAATAACAGTTATCTTTCAGACAATGTGCTGAAAATATAGCAGGAAACATAGTGGACATGGTCTCTTCCCTGATAGAGCATATTTGGTGAAGAGATATACCATACAGAGTGAAACCACAGACACACACACAAGATACATAATTAAAACTGGATCATTCAGGAAAGAAATTGTCAGGTTGTCTTAAGTCTGGGAGTGATCTTTGAGACAATTCCTGTAAAAATGTGGGGGAGAATATGTTTGGGCAGAGGGGAAGCTGACTGGTAATGAAGTTGCCACAGAGGCTTCAACCCCAGGAGGAACCAATCCTACCAGGAGCACTGGAGCTAGGATGGCTCTTTAGAATTGTGCTGACTTGTGTCCCTACCTCAAATACAGGAGCTGGACATTTGCACTCCTGCATCTACAGGTCATTGGGTATAGGCTACCTTAGAGGAAAGGCTATAATCTTGGTGGAGGCACTTATGCTTAACTGAGGGCAATTTCTAGGGATAACCTCAGCTATGGGGTGGGGTGAGTACCTTGGTCCTGAGGGAGGTCTGGGGAAGGCACATAGCATCTACTACAAGGGTATTTGGAGAACACCTGACAGGGAACCTGAATATGTCTGTGGAGGTTAGGGAAAGCCCCTATAAGAAAGGATCATGGGGTGCTCAGTGGCTCAGTGGCTCAGTTGGCTAAGCATCCAACTTCAGCTCAGGTCATGATATCACGGTTTGTGGGTTTGAGCCTGGCATTGGGCTCTGTGCTGATAGCTCAGAGCCTCCTTTGGATTCTGTGTCTCCCTGTCTCTTGGCCCCTTCCCCGTTTGTGCTCTCTTCTGTCAAAGAGATTATTAATAATAACTCTCAAAGAATTATTAAATAAATAAACATTTTTTAAAAAGTTAAAAAATAAAGTGATCATTAACTGATGTGTGGCATGAACAAGGCAAAGCTGGGTGGGAATGGAGCGAGCACATTAAGAGTGCATTAAGAGCATGCACTAAAGCCCTTGAAAGAACTAAAAGAATGTCAGTGCTGCCGGACAGCATGGGGTGAAGGAAGGGAAACACAGACGACATTAGAGAAAAGCATTTCTAGAAATCATATAGATCCTTACAGCACTCGGGACAGTGACCAATGAGCAGTGAGAAGGTTTTAATCAGGGGAGAGACCTGATGCAATCTGTGTCTTAAAAGATCACTCAAGCAGTTATGGGGAGAACAGAGTAGAAAGAGGGAAGTGATGGCAGACGTGAAGGTCAGTTAGCAGACTTTTGAGGCAGGCAAGTAAGGATAATTTTCTCTCATCCCTTCTTTTGTGGGCAGGCATTCAGCACTTGGGGTAATAACCCTATCTGTCCTCCTAGATCATCAAGGTGGCTCTTTCTTTCTCTGGTCCATGTTGACGTCTCCTCTTGCCTGTGTCTCCAGTGTGCTTATGTGGAATATGGAAAAAATATAGACATGGAATGGCCTTCAGGTTTGGCCAACTTTGAGTTTGGGCAGTCACCAGCTTTACTCACATAAACAATCCAGTAATCAAGGGTAACTTTAGGTACCGAGTCTGGTGTGGTCTATGAGTGCCCATGATGTTATCTGGAAAGAGCTGATTCTGACAAAAAGTTTAGCTTTGCAGAGGGGTTCCATGACCAAAGGTAATGAGTGGAGAGCCTTAGCAGGAGGCTGAGAGGCTCAGTGCATCATTACAAGGCTCAAGGACTAGCTCAGTTTCTGCTCCTTGCCCCTTCACTTTGGGCAAGGTAGAGATTCTGAAAGAGAGGTCAGACATCCTGTACCTCACTGCCCTGATATTTCAGAAGAGAAAACCAAAGCCAGAGAGTTGAACACTCACACACCGATTTGAATATATCATAGCTAGTGGGTATGAAAAGGAATTAGCATTCAGGTTCCTGATTCTAATCTCAATAGTTTATCCACGATTGTTCACTGTCTTGAGATCCTTTAACTTTCACCAAAGACGAATATTTTAAAATTGTGCTCTCGTGTTATAAGCTTTACTGGTGGCTTATATCTGTCATCCGTTTTACAAACTAAAGTTTGTTTGTAAACTTAAGAGGTGCTTGCCGAAAGTTACTCAAAAAGGTGATAGAACGTGGTCAAAGAGAACATCTGTTTGGAGAATGGTCTGGAAATTACTTGTTACATTCTGACATCCATTAGGGTTAGTTAAGCCTGGTCTTCACCTTGTGTTCTTTTAACTTTCCCCATCCTCACACCTAATCCACAACCATATTCGACATACCTTACTTTGTCTACCTATTCTGTTTAGCCTTCAGTTATATAGTTTATACTTAATATAACTTTATACTTCACTTAACCTTACCTCATTTCTCTACCCATCAATCCCCTAATGATGAGCCCTCTCCTGTTATAGTTTGGATTTATTTAAAAAATATTTTCAACACTTTTAATGTTAATTTTCATACAGTAATGTAGCCATTTGATGTGTAAATTTCAGTGAGTCTTAACAAATGTATACATACATGTAGCTATCACAACCAAATAATAAAATATGTTCATCACCCTAAAGGTTTCTTTGTGCTCCTTTTGAATAAATCTCCATTTTCATTCCTAACCTCAGGCTGTTTTCTGTTATTATAGATCAGATTTTTTGTTTCTTGAGCTTATTAATGAAATAATAATATTTATGTCAGGATTCTTTTGCTTACTGTAGCCCTGTACAGAATTATCCATGATGGTGCATCTATCAATAGATTTTTCTTTCTGAGTAGGGTTCCACTGTATGAATGTACCATTTATTTATCCATTCACTTATTAATCATCACTTGGGTTTTTCGAGTTTATTGTGAATAAAATTGCATTCATGAAGATGTCTTTTGTGGACGTGTGTTTTCTTATAGCTTGGGAAAATATCTAAGAGTGAAGTTGAATTATGGCTTTGTAGGGTAAGTGTATGTTTACTTGTTGTTGTTTATATCACCAGCAGTGTACGAAAGATCCAGTTTCTCCACACCTTCACCAATACTTCATGTGGTCAAAATCGATTAAGATATATGTTGGCATTTGTGTCTGAATTCTCTATTCTATTTTATTGGTTTATGTCTGTTGATCTAATCATAGTATGTAAGTTAGATAGTGTTTTGATTACTGTAACTTAAATTAAGTTGTAAATAAGGTATTGTGAGTCTCCCACCTTTTTTGTTCTTTTTCAAAATTCTTTTGGCTCTTCTTAGTTCTTCATAGTTGCATAGAAACCTTAGAGTCAGCTTTTCAATATTAAAACAAAAACTTCCTGGGATTGTGAGTGACATTTTATTGAATTTAGAGACTAATTTGAAAAGAAAAAGGCACTTAAACAAAATCCAAGTTTCTGATTCATGAAAACACAATGTTAATTTATTTAGGTATTTCTCAGTTTATATCAGCAATGTTTTATAGTTTCAAGTGTATAGTCATGTACAATTTGTTGAATTAATCTCTTAGTGTTTCATGGTTTTGCATCTTATAATTCAAAATTTTTATTTTCATTTGTAGTTTCTTGCTAGTATGTAGCAATATAATGGATTTTTGTATATTGAGGCCTTTATCCTGTGGCCTTGGTAATCACCTTTTTTTCTAGAAGGTGTTCCTCTTTTTTTTTTTTTTGGTAGATCTCTTAGGATTTTATGCATATTGGATTATGTACTCTACAAGTATTTTTTTCTTTATTTGCTAACTGTATGCTTTTAATTTCATTTTCTTGCCTTATTGCATTAGCTAGGATGTCCAGTTTAATGTTGAATAGAAGTGGTGAGAACAGATATCGTTGCCTTCCTCCCTATCTTGGAGGAAGAAATTAGGTCTTTCATCGTTAGGTTTCATGTTACCATTAGGTTTTTGGTGGACTCTATTTATGAATTTAAAGAAGGGCCCACTTGGTGCACCTGGGTGGCTCATTCGTTTAAGCATCCAACTTTGGCTCAAGTCATAATCTCATGGTTGGTGGGTTGGAGCCCTGTGTTGGACTCTGTGCTGATAGCTCAGGCCCTGGAGCCCACTTCGGATTCTGTGTCTCCCCCTCTCTCTGCCCCTCCCCTGCTCACTCTGTGTCTGTCTCTCTCTCTCTCAAAAATAAATAAACATTAAAATATTAAAAAAAATAAAAAATAAAGAAGATCCCATTTGTTCCTAGTTTGATCAGAATTTTTCATCATTGGATGTTGATTTTAGTGAAATGCCTTCTCTGCTCCCATTTAAGTGACCATGTGGTTTTTCTCTTTATTTCTGTTCATATGATGAATTATATTGATTAATCTCCTAATGTTAACCCAATCTTGCATATCTGGAGTAAAACCATCCTTTTGTTATGGCACATTATTCTCTTTAAGTATTGCTGGATTTTATTTTCTCATATTTTACTAAGGATTTTTCCTTTCATATTCAAAAGGGATCTTAGTTTCCTTTTCTTTCAGTGTCCTTGGTCCTTGGTATCAAGATTTAATTCTGACTTCATAAGATTAATGAGCAATGTTCCCTTGCACTCAATTTTCTGGAAATTCTGTGTAGAATTGGAGATATTTCTTCCTTAAAAAATTGATAGAATATACCAGTAAAGCCATTTGAAGCTATAGTTTTCTGTATGGGAGAATTTATATAATGAATTCAATTATTTTCCATATTTAGGAATACGTAGGAAATGTGTTTAATTTCTTTTGAGTCAGTTATGGTAATTTTTATCTTGCAAACATTTCAATAGGTTTTCCAATTGATTTCCCATGTGAGGTATCTTAATATTGTTCTCTTCAATTTTAAATGAATTTTCATTATATCATTGTTAGTAGTAGATCAGGAAATCAAAAGAGCTCTTATCACAGAGTCTTAGTGTCAGTGTGAATCAATCCAAAATCTTTGGTGTATAATTTGGTGTTAATAGAAACCAATACCTTCAATGTATCTCCCTTTTAACCTAAAAGTGTCCAGTCTAGGGGTTTATTTCAGAAATATCAACATGCATAGACTTATAAATGTATAGGGATGTTTATACCATCATTTTACACAATAAAATGTAAACAAGAGCAAACAATGATCAACAGAGGGCTAACTAATAAAGAATGGGTCATCCATATAATGGAACACTATGCAGAAAGAAAAAAGTGGTCAGCATGTGTAGATTTGAAGGACTATCTTTTATATATTGTTAACTGAGAGAGAAAAGGTTTTAAAATAGATTTTCACAGGATTTTCTATAAAGAATATGCAGATACATACTTATAAATTTTTTCTAATATTATATGGCAATCTAATTGGGCTTGGCAACATCAGAAATGGGAAGGAAGATTATTCCCGAATTATACCCTTCTGCATCTATTGACACTCTCAGACTTAACAGGTATACTTCAAATGAAATCCCAAATCCAGATAAATGGTTGTAGCTGCCATTTTTTCTGTCTCGCTCTAGCATAAAGCAGACTTACAATTTACATTTGTCAGTTGGTTCAGGTTGTAAATATAACTGCCTATATTGGCTGTCCTTATGCTGTCCCGACTTTGAAGTGCCCAGCTGGCAAACATGGACACACCGTAGAAATAAATGTAAGAATCTTGCTTGAATGCATACAGATGCATGTGTGTTCAGAAGAGTGGAAACCTGAGACAGTAGCAGAGAGTGAAGTACAATTTGGGGGCAGAAACTCTCCCCAGTTTTCTGGAAGGTCCTCAGAGTTAGGAGCAGGAGTCTCTCTATGAAATGAGTGAAGGAGGAAACAGGCTTTGTAGGGGATTTCTGGTGAAGTTAAGGCTTTGACTGAGACCAATATGCATGCTTTTAGGATATTGGTGCACATTTTAGATGTCAATTGTAATGTGTCCTATTGGGAGTTAGGGGATGATTTTTTTCTCTGAATAGCTAAGAGAATCGGAGAAGAGTCTAGGATATAGGGCAGAAGGGGTAATCTGCTTAGAGTCTGAGATGACTCTTGAATCGTAGACTTGGGGCCTTTGAGGAGGCAGTTTTGGTATTGAAAGCCTGTGACTGGTGAGATTTCAGGTTTCTTCATTAAGCAAAAAGTTTCGAAAGTTCTGACACTTAATTGGTCAAAAAAGGGAATAACTAAAAGTTTGTTCTGCTTTCCGCAGTCTGATTGCTTAGGGACGCCCTGAACCTGGGCTAATTAAGAACAGGTACCTCAGTGACTAAGTCCCCTTGGGAAGGAAGGTAGTGGGAGGGAAGGAGAGAGAAAGAGACCCTCAGTTCCCACAATGCTGTCATTTCTGGAGTTTCTGCTCAGCTCCTGTTGAGTAAGTTGCTGTGGCCCCTGTATATGCATCAGCAGTAGCCAGACAGATTATCCAAGTCCTGGAGAGTCTGAGAAGGGTGGAGAGGCCCCTCCATGGGGGTGAGTATTTTCTCAGGGTTTTCCTCTAGGAAGGAAAGAGTAGGAGAAGATCAGATTGGAGTTCTGGGCTTGGCTACCTGTTAGAACAAAGGAGGCCCAGAGCTTAAAGAGTGGTTGAGGACACCACCGAATCCCCTCTACACAGCAGAGAGCAGATTTATTTCTCCTCTGTTCCAATGTTAAAAACAGTCACTGCTAAGATTCTTCTATATTTTTTCACCCAGTGCCCAATACACAGACATTTTAGCAATGCAGATCACTGAGCCATCCCCACAATACTGTTCTTAACCTGTTTGCCCATCATTCCAACCTTCAGAGGCTTGGAGGAGGTGGCATGAGTAAGGGAAGTGAAGAAGGGGAAATGGTAATGTGAGCCATGAAAGCAAATCAAGAAGAGTGGGCTCCATGGGGTATGGCCCGACTGCTTTAATGAGCATCAAGTACTATTTAACCATATAGCACACATCCAAGCAACCATCATGTAGGGAAATTTATCAGCATGACTTTATAGCTCAACAATAACATAGATATAAATATAGATGTAGATACAGACACAGATATAGATAGATATATACACACATGTCCCTGCCTTCATAGAGTTTATATTCTAGTATCATAGATGAACTGTGAATACATGAAATTAGATTTCCTGTCCTCCTTCCTTGCCTTATATTTATTCCAGCATGATGAATAGACTAGCATAATAATTGTACTTACTTGCCTTGTATATAAGCTGGCATCCACCCTCCCCTTGAATGTGAGCTCCATAGGGCAGGAATTTTTGTTTGTTCTATCCACTGCTGAATTTGCTTAATGTTAAATTAAGGAATAAAGTTAGTATACATATCAAATCAGGTAATAAAAAGTGCTACAAAGAATGGTAAAGTCCATAAGCTAGCAAGCCATTCCTAATTGGTGTAGGGTTACTGGATAGAATCCTCTGAGGAGATGACATTTGAGTAATAGGATGAAAAAAGTGAGAGGTCGAGTTCCAGACAGACATCCTAAGGGCCTACTGGCCTCATATCTATCCTTGTCAGTGCCAGGTGCCACTTTTCCTCCCTCCCAGCACTTTGCAAATCACATGGAGTTAGAGAAGAATGATTCTTCCCTGGGAAATTATCTCAAGTTCTATAGTTCTCATTTATAGATGTGTCTGCTCTGTACCATGGAAGTTTACACTCTGGGAAAAGCAGGGGTGTTGGTCTTAGTCCTCTGCTGCTTTTCTACTGCCCCACGATAAGTCTAGACAGTACTAGTAAGGATGAGGCACAGGGTTCAATATTCCATGTTTTGAACATCACCTAGAACACCTTTCTATCATCTGCTACAATTAGCATAAGAGGAAATGACACAATCCCAGGCCTGGTGTGGCTGATCAACACAGCTTCATAAGTGGCCAGTTTAAACACTCTTATCCTCTGTCCCCTGAGAGAAGGCATATCCAGTGGTGTAAAAAAACAAGAAAGGGTTCTTATCCTCTATAGAGATGAAGGAGTCCTCATCTTCAAGACAGGCGATCTTGAGGTAGATTGGAGGTCACCACATTGAGGTGTGGCCTTGTGCAGAGCATTGCAGTCGGGGCTTTTCACCTGGTCTTCAGGTTGGAGATAGTTTCTCATCCTAACCTGTCTTCCTTCTCTTTGGAGAACAGGACCATGTGGAGCCATGTTACCAGTCTTCGAGCTCTAGGTTTTTCAAAAACAGAAACAAGGAGTAAATGATGAACAATCTCTCTGGTGCCACTGAGTTCTGCCTTCTAGGCTTTCCCGGGTCCCAAGAACTACACCACACTCTTTTTGCCATATTCTTTTTCTTCTACTCAGCAACGTTAATGGGAAACACAGTCATCATCGTGATTGTCTGTGTGGATAAACGTCTGCGGTCCCCTATGTATTTCTTCCTTGGTCATCTCTCTGCCTTGGAGATATTGGTTACAACTATTATTGTGCCTGTGATGCTTTGGGGATTGATGCTCCCTGGGATGCAGACAATATCTCTGGCTGCATGTGTCACCCAGCTCTTCCTGTACCTTGCTGTGGGGACCACAGAGTTCGCATTACTGGGAGCGATGGCTGTGGATCGTTACGTGGCTGTCTGTAACCCTTTGAGGTACAACATCATTATGAACAGCCACACCTGCATCTGGGTGGTCATTGTGTCATGGGTGTTTGGGTTCCTCTCTGAAATATGGCCAGTCTATGCCACATTTCAGTTTACCTTCTGCAAGTCAAATCTGTTAGACCATTTTTTCTGTGACCGAGGGCAACTGCTCAAACTATCCTGTGGTGACACTCTTTTCACAGAGTTTGTTCTCTTCTTAATGGCTGTTGTCATTATCATTGGTTCGCTGGCCCCAACAATAGTCTCCTACACCTACATCATCTCTACCATCCTCAAGATCCCCACAGCCTCGGGCCGGAGGAAAGCCTTCTCTACGTGTGCCTCTCACTTTATCTTTGTTGTGATTGGCTATGGAAGCTGCTTGTTCCTGTTTGTAAAACCTAAGCAAACACAGGCTGCTGAGTACAACAAGATAGTTTCCCTGTTTATTTCTGTGGTAACCCCTTTCCTGAACCCTTTCATCTTCACCCTGCGGAATGACAAAGTCAAAGAGGCCCTTCGGGATGGTATGAAACGCTGCTGTCGACTGGTCAAGGATTGATTCTTCTATGTCAATTTTGTTTGGAAACACAGTAATCATTGGGGATTATTAAGTAACCTAGAAAACCCTAATTCCTCTCTTATCATTATCATCCTTTCAGAAGCAAATGGTATGTACAGTTTCCAGTCAGGCCATGGAAGAAGACAAAGAAGATGAAAATGAAACCCATCTGTGCTCACTAGAATCTCATTCATCAGTTCCTGCTGCTTCCACTATTGAACTATGGAAGCATATCTTTGGGAAGTGGGAGGAAGTAGAGAAAAGAAACACATATATTTTTGTAGCAATCTATAGCTCAGTTAATTCGCTTATAATCCCTTTCTCAAAATGTGTATCCTGATGGAGGAAGGATATGGGAGAAGGCTAAGGGTGCAGGTCTGGAATAATTAGAGTACCAAGGAAGAGAAGCTCACTTTTGTTGTCCTTGTCACCATTGTTAAATGTTGTAGACTTTTTCTATATTTTGTCCAATTTCTTGACAAGATCGCCACATGTATTTTAAATATTGTGTTTCTCTCTTACTCTTGTGGTTTATCGTGCGGTTTATTCTGGTCCCATTCTACTGCAAAGTAAATAAAATGTTATATACATTTTTTTTTTTGCCACAGAAGCAACCTAGATTGGTGAGATGGGGATTGGAATACTTTTTTTTTTTTCAGTAAATCTTTGTGAAGTAAATATATGAAATATTTTGGGATGTTTGGGAATTGACACAAATAAGAATTAAATGACTAATTCTACAGAGAATTAGCATTTTAGAGCTGCTTAAATCAACTATTTCTAGTGAGACTGCTCCCAGACCCAGACTTCAGGCTTCATGATGCCTTTATTTCTTTGTCTCCCAAATCCATGTGTATTAGTACCTTTCCATAGATCTTCTCTGTGGGGAGCATCAAAGGAATGAGAAGCTACCCTCTTAACTCACAGTCCTTCAGGAATTCCAGGGCATGGCTATTTAGCAATGCAGTTGTAGGATATTCATAATGTTTGAGGAAGGGATTTGATGGAAGGTGTTGATTAAATTATAACACTCAGCACCTGAACTGGGTGGATATATTGAGACACCCAGCAGTGGATGATGGTGTTCCATAGGTTTGCAAAGAGTGCTGTGTGGGGATGCCTTCCATTTGATGAGGACAAGGAAGACCACCACATATGACCTAGTTGATTTCACCTCATACGGGCACTAGATGAGGTGTTGAGTGGGGCCTTAATCCAACCCATGTTCTGCTAGCCAACCAGTGGGTTGTAATGGGACTTCATTGGCTAGAGAAAGGGCTGAAGGTTGTCACAAAGGTACTCACCCACATCCACATTCATTTTCTGAGGTCTGTCAGTTTTTTCTCCTTCAGTAATGCAGAAAGGATGCCTTTTCTAATTTGTACAAAGGCTTTTCATAGCACAAGAATAGGAAATTTTATATATTTTTGGTGGGAATATAAAATATTTTGGTCCAAGTAATTAGACGGTAGGAAACTTAGTAAACATATGCTGTACATATATAATATTGCCTATTCTCAAATCTGTTGATTCTTTTTTCCAGCTTTATTGAGTCTACTAATGAGCTTATGAAAGGAGTTCTTTTCCCCTCATGCAGTATTTTTTAGTTTATAATATCTTCCTTTGATTCTTTCTTACAGTTTTTATTTCTCTACTGAAAACCCTTCTTGTTTACGCATGTTGGTCACCTTTTCCACTACATCATTTTACATATTAATCCTAGTTACATTACTTTTACGGAAGTCAATATTTACTAGTATAATATTTTATTTATTTATTTATTTATTTGGATTATAGTACTCTTTATTTTTAAATTGAAGTGCAATTAACATACAACATTACACTAGTTACAGATGTATGGTGTATTGTTTCAACTATTCTATACATTACTCAGTGTTTACCACAATAAGTGTAGTCAGCATACAACATTGCTACAATATGATTGACTATTCCCTATGCTGTGCTTTTCATCTTGGTGCTTACTTCATAACTGAAAGTCTGCACTTTTTAATCCTGTTTATCTATTACACCCATCTCCCAACCCGCCTCCCTCTGGCAAATACCAATTAGTTCTGTACTGAGTTTTTTTGGCTTGTTTGTTTTGTTCATTTGTTATGTTTTTTAAGACTCCACATATAAGTAAAATCATATGGTATTTGTCCTTCAATGTCTGACTTACTTCACTTAGTATATATTACTTTCTAGGTCCGTCAATACTGTCTCAAATGGCAAGAGCTTATTTTTTAACGAATGAGTACCATTCCATTTTACACACACACACACACACACACACACACATACATTTATCCATTCAATTATTAGTAGACACTTAGGTTGCTTTCATAGCTTGGCTATTGTAAATAATGATGTAATAAACATAAGAGTGCATGTATCTTTTCTAATTAGTGTTTTCATTTTCTTTGGGTAAATATCCAGTAGTAGAATTACTGTATCATATGGTATTTCTATTTTTATTTTTTTTGAGAAAACTCCATACTGTTTTCTACAGGGGGTGCACCAATTTACATTCCCACCGATTGTGCACAAGGATTTCTTTTTCTTCACATCTTTGCCAACACTTGTTATTTCTTGTATTTTTTAACTTTGGCCATTTTGACAGTCATGAGGTGATATCTCATTGTAGGTTTGATTTGCATTTCCCTGATGATGAATGATATGGAGCATCATTTCATGTGTCTATTTGCTATCTGTAAGTCTTCTTTGGAAAAATGTCTATTCAGGACCTTTCCCTATTTTTAACTGGATTATTTGTGGGTGTTTTTTTTTTTTTTTGCTGTTCAGTTGTATTGTTTTTAAATAATAATTTAATAATAATTTTAATTTTAGATCATAACTCTTATCAATTTATCATTTGCAACTATCTTCTCTCATTCAGTGGGTTGCCTTTACATTTTCTTGGTGGTTTTCTTCACTGTGCAAAAGCTTTCTTATTTATTTATTTATTTATTTATATTTTTAATTAATTTTTTTATTTTAAAAAATTATTTATTTTTTAATTTACACCCAAGTTAGTTAGCATATAGTGTAACAATGATTTCAGGAGTAGATATCTTAGTGCCTCTTACCCATTTAGCCCATCCCCCCTCCCTCAACCCCTCCAGCAACTCTGTTTGTTCTCTATATTTAAGAGTCTTTTATGTTTTGTATCCCTCCCTGTTTTTATATTATTTTTGCTTCCCTTCCCTTATGTTCATCTGTTTTGTATCTTAAAGTCCTCATATGAGTGAAGTCATATGATATTTGTCTTTAAAGGCTTTTTATTTTGATATCTTTGATTATTTTCATTTTAAAGTTTAAAACTTTTAAAAGTTCATTTTTTTTTGATGATGCTCTATGACTTGCCATGTACATCTTAATTTAGAATTCACTTCAGATGTATACTAACAATGCCAGTTAGCTAGGGAAACATTACTCCTATGTAGCTCTCTCCCCTCCTTTTCTTACTGTTCTTGCAGTGTCTATATAGTTGCAAGCTTAGCAATACATTGTTACAATTATTACTTTATATTTTTTAATTTAAAACCTTTTTTACTTTATATATATTTTAAAGAACATGGAAGAAGAAAGAAGAGCAAGTATATATTTATAGCATTTGTTGTATTGTCCTCATTTACCTTTTCTGGTACTCTTAACTTTTTCCTCAGATTCAAGGTGCCATTTGGTGTCATTTTCTTTCTCCAGAACATCTCTGCCTCTATCCACCTCCTTTGTGCTATTATTGGCAAATGTATTACATTTGTTTATGTTATCTATTCAACAATACAACTATTTACTTATTTTTTAATACAATTGCTTTTTAAATTAGTTAATAGTCAGAGAAAGACAAATATCATATTTTTCACTCATATGTGGAACTTGAGAAACTTAATAGAAGACCATGGGAGAAGGGAAGGGGGAAAACAGTTACAAACAGAGACAGAGGGAGGCAAACCATAAGAGACTCTTAAAGACAGAGAAGAAACTGAGGGCTGATGGGGGGGGGGGGCGGTAGGGGAAGATGGATGGTGGGCATTGAGGAGGGCACTTGTTGGGATGAGCACTGGGTGTTGTATGTAAGTGATGAATCACGGGAACCCACCTCCAAAACCAACAGCACACTCTATATACTGTATGTTAGCCAACTTGACAATAAATTATATTAAAATAAATCAGTTAATAGAAGGCAGGGGAAGAAATATACATTTATAGTGTCTTACATCATTACAGAATTACCCTTACCAATGCTGTTTCTTTGCATGTATATGGATTCTAATTACTTCCTGGGGTCATTTGCTTTTAGTTGGAAGAGATTTCTTCAGTATTTCTTATAAGAGGGGTCTGTTTTAGTTTATCTGGCAATGTCTCTTTTTGACTTTCATTTTTGAAAGATAGTTTTTCTGGATATAAGATTCTTGGTTGACTATTTATTTATTTATTTTTATTTAAGTATGGCTTGCACACAATGTTATATTAATTTCAGGTGTACGACATAGTTATTGACCATACTTTCTTCTTTCAGCACTCTGACTGTATCATCCCATTGCCTTCTGGTCTTAAATGTTTCAGTGAGAAGTCAAGCATTTAACCTTATTGGGGTCCTCTTTTCCCTGAGATGTCTTTCTTTCACTGGTTTGAATTTTTTTCTATGCCTTTTAGAAAATGCACTATTGTGTTTTAGTTTGTGGATTTCATTGAATTTAATTTACTTGGGTTTCATTGAACCTTTGTGGATGTGTATATTAATGGTATTAAAATTTAGAAAATAACTATCATTTCCTTAAATATTTTTTACTATCCTTTGTGTCTCTTCTATGCTTCTAGTGCTCCCATTGCATATATGTTGGTGACCTTAATGGAGTCCCATATTTCTCTGAGGCTCTGTTCCTTTTTTCTTCATTATTTTTTTCTTTCTGTTCTTTTTGTTGCATAATTCCTATTTATTTGTCTTCAATTTATTAATTTATTTTTCTATCAGTTAAAAATCTACTATTGAGCTCTTCTACTGAATTTTGAGAGAGAGAGAGAAAGAGAGTGAGAGCACAGGGGAGGGCAGAGAGAGAAAAAGAGGGAGAGGGAGAATCCTAAGCAGGCTCCACACTGTCAGCACAGAGCCTGACGTGGGGCTTGTTCTCACAAACCATGAAATTGTGACCTGACGCTTAACCAGCTGAGCCACTTAAGCGCCCCATCTTCTCTTCCACTGAATTTTTAATTTCACTTATGCTTTTCAAGTCTTGAATTTCCACTTGATTTTCTTTTTTAATTTTGATCTCTTTGTAGATATTCTCTATGTGGAGAAGCTTTAGCAACATATCTTCCTTAAGCATTTTTTCCCTTTGGTTGTTTGAACATATTTTTATGGCTACTTTCGTATTTATAATGGCTACTTTGAAGTCTTTTGACTATAAAATGTGATATCTGGGCCCTCAACAAGCAGCTTCTGTTGTGTGCCTTTTGTATTGTGTATATGTCGTACTTTGTTTCTTTGCATGTCTTGTAATTTTTCATTGAAAACTAGACATTTTAGATATTATACGAAAACACTCTGGATGCTGGTATCCCACCTCAGGGGCTTGTTGATACACTTTACTTGTTGGTTTGTTTAGTATCCTGGCTGGACTACTTTAGTCCATTTCTCTGGCAGTGTGTACACTCTGGGGTCACTCCTTAGAGGCCACAGTCTTCACCATATGTACAATCTCCCTAATGTAACAGTGGTTTTAACAGGACTCTCTTTGACTGTCTCTTTCCCTTATCACACCTAGTTGTTAGGCTGTACTGATTGCTGGCTAATTCTTCTACTGTTTTTGACAATGTTCTGAGGCATAAATTGCTCCATAGTTGGATTCAACTAACTTAAGATTCCTTTACAGAGGTAATTTTTGAGGTCAGAGTTTGACATTTATTCTGACCCCAGGGAGGCATTTCTTAGCTGTCTCTTTCTCTGTTTCTGTTAAACTAGCTGCTCTATACTTTTCTTTGTATCCCTTTATGAAGTTACCACACTCCTCCTTTGCTCACCACCAAAACCTTTATTGTTTTTGAAAGTACTCTAAAGCTTGAACTTCCCCACACTGTTTCACATAGTCAGTTCCTTCAGAGCTGGCTGTCCCCTGGGAAAAATATCTGGGACATGACTCTGTAGCTGGGATTGAGGACAGTGGTGCAGTTTTTTCCAAGTGATACCCCTGCTCCAGTTTCAGGGTGATGGGGCAGTAGCAATTATTTTTGAGCTTCTTGGCTTGCCTTTCTGCAAGGGAGGGTGATTGAGGCCCTCATATTCTCAATGTGCTGTTCCTGAGGTAGAACCTCTGCTCTATGAATGAAGACTGAGCAGGAGCAGGAAGTCCCAAACCTGTTGTCTGCATTCTCCTGGCAATTAGCTTTTGCAACATGTAGTTGTGAGGGAGGAAGAGTAAGAAATGCAGACCCCTGCCCCTTTTGGGAAGATACTGTAGCCCTTGGCTTGGAGCTGGGGCTAAGGGAGCCCACTGTTCTTGGCTATATCTGCCTAAAGTGGACTTTCCTTCCCATACTGAATTGGGAAGGGGGAGGAAGGTGTTGGGTCATGTTTAAAGTGCCACAGACTCTTGCTCTTCTTGGCATATTCTCTTGAATTAATGTTTCTTCATTTGCTATATGCCTTTAGTACAATTTCCAGAGACTTCAAATATTTTTAAATAGTTGTTTTAAAGTCTCTCACTGATAGTTCCAATATCTGGATCTGCTCTGAGTTTAGTTACATTACTTTTTCTACTAAAACTGGGTTGTTTTTCATGTGTGTGTATGTGTGTGTGTGTGTATGTCTCATATGTTTTAAAATTAAATTCTTGGGGCGCCTAGGTGGCTCAGTCGGTTAAGCGTCTGACTTCGGCTCGGGTCATGATCTTGCGGTTGGTGAGCTCAAGCCCTGCATCAGTCTCTGTGCTGACTGCTTCAGATTCTGTGTCTTCCTGTCTCTCATCCCCTCCCCTGCTTGTGCTCTGTCTCTCTTTCTTTCTCTTTCAAAAATAAGTAAAGATTTTTTTTTAAAGTTAAAAAAAATTAAATTAAATTCTGTACACTATCTGTAGGACAGTTGAGTCTGAGGTCAATAGTATTTGTGCCTCGAAATAGGCAGACCTCTTCTTGGGTTCAGTTGTAAGTTTGAGAAGTTCAGTTAATATGATGAGGAAGTCGAGCTGGATTGGGGGTATTTTGTTGCCTTTAGTGAACCAGATGCTTCAAATTCCTTTAGTGGTAGGCTGCTGTGCCTTGGTCTTAAAGTATCTAGACTGGGTATATGCATTATTGGATTTAACAGAAAACAATAATCACCTTGATACTTTATAGTTGTGAAATGTTTTTAAATCTTCATAATGCTATTACAACTGTTTTTGACACTGTTGACCTTTCCTTGCTCTACCCATAGATATGTTTGTATGAGGGATAATCCCCTATCTTGTGGCCATTGTTCTCAGTATGCTCAGGTAGTCTACTCTTGGTGAAACATTTTTTTCACTGCCCTTTCTCCCAAACTTATTTTCTATTAATCTCAAGGCCACAAATGTGCATGGCTTAAGATACAGTTTTAACCAAATCACTCATGTATACAAATGATCTATTTCCCTAGACTTCCAGCATTTCTTCCATAGGGTTAGCACTAAGCACCATTCTTTGAAAATTGACCAGGTTTTAAATCTATTTTCTCTTCTTCACCACTAAATAAAGACTTTTCTAGAATTCTCTTTTTTTAAAAACTTTTAGTTTTACCTTCTATTCATTTTTTGAGAATAGGATGTTAACAACTGTACTGAAGACAACAAAAACTGTTCTAATTTTATAAAGAGTAATCCAGGTTCTAACATTACACACACAAACATTACATAATTTATCTATAACTCCCTTGAAATTCGCTTGTCATTGGAATTTTCTCTAGTTACTTGAGACAATTCCATTCTTATATGAGATCTGTCTCTCACTAGATCAAAAAAAGTATGTCTTTTCTGAGGTGATTTTTTGGAAGTTGTTGTGGAAATGGGATTGTTGGCATCCCCTACTCAGCATGTCCTCTACCAAGTCACTGCACCAATCCCCCAGCTACTGTGAGGGTTGGCTTCAGCCAACGGCTCCTTCTTCAGACAACTGCCCTTGACTGGACAGGAGCCCCCTCATGCAGAACGTTTATAACCTACCCTTCTCCAGAGAAAGACTGACTGACTGAGAGAGACAGAAAACCATTCCATTTGTCTCAACATGCGACCAACTCTATGGAACAATTCTTTTGTCAAAAGTCCTATGGGACCAGGCTAAACTAGTCCTCAGTTGAGACCATGTCTTTGAGTAGCTTTCTTTCCTTGTCCTATTCTGCTTCCCTCACTCTTCCTTTCCAGAGAGCACTCCCACCATAAATCACTTCCTCAGAAATCCTTGTCTTAGGCCATTTCTAAGGAACCTAATCTAAAACAGTTGGTATTAGAAGTGGTCTTAAAAGCAGACACAGATGAGGAGACTCTGGAGGTGGATCACTTGTTGGTCAGATGTCAATCACTGACAGCTTGGATAGACCCTAGAATGATTATAAGGATATATCAAATGCAATTGTTAATATTTTTTACTCTGGTAGACTAGTATCTGAGAGGTTCAAGGAAAATAGTAACTGTAAGGAAAATGGAATTTGGTAGATATTGTGAAGTGCCATTATTGAGGAAAGAAAATGGCAGGCTCCGCTCTATTTAAAGCTAAGTGTGAGACTTCCAGGGCCCTCTTTGGCAACATTAAAGACACTCATTCTGTATAGTCAGAGGACTGACAGAGTGAAAAACAGACACAAAATTTAATTATAAAAGTAATGTAATTTCAAAGAAGGCTCATTCAACCTTGCCAATTCTCCTTGTTCCAAAGACAGGGCCCTGATAGGAAATGAGTGGGACTCTCAGAGTCAGTATGATGATTTCTGTGTAGATACAAATGAGAGCTTTGAACCCCCAGATTCCTCTAAACTCTCTTGATCTGCAGTAATGACGCATTCCCCTTTTGGAAGACATGCCCCCTCCTTTCCTTTAGGACTGAAAGAAGTCAGATAAGGCACAGGCCTTATAAGACAATGCCAACTTCCTCAGGATCTTCATCCATCTCTTCTCCTTCTACAAGATTCATAAATTAAGTTTAATCTCCACATAAACTAGGGAAGAGCTAAATCTGCCAGCAGAAGAGAGATACACATCAAAGTTTCTGCAGGAACTGACTAACATGCACTAGCAGGCACTGGAAGAGCCTGCCCAGGAGTGAGTTTAGAGGGTGGGGGATCAAAGGATGGTTGGAACTTAAAACTGAATAAGAGAGAGTCTGTTGATATGGAGCCACTCCCCCATCATGCAGGATTAAAACCTTGGCAAGGGTCCTGGGGATAAGGTCTAATGTATGCAATTTTCTGACTCATAGAATTTTGAAAAAGGTGAGAGCCTTCATTAAATTAAGTAAAAATGCCAAAAATTGCCTTGGAAGACTTGGAAGGAAGGAATAAAAAGGCTTAGAAAAGTAGAAATGTATAATGGGGCTATTATATAAGACTGAGAAACCCTTCAGTTTGCCATGTTGCTTGGGAGGGAGGACCAAGAAGGTGATAAAAATGTATGGTTAGGGAGGACATCAGCTGAGGCTGTTGTTAGGAGATATTGTTACAGAACTGGGCTTCCTAATGGCAAGAGCATACAGGTGACCAGAATAACAGAGGCCACATGGCAACACTTAACTGTCAGATGCAAAGTGCACATACTTTCTCTATTAGACAGCAAGGTCAAAATGGCAAACAGGAGGGGCCAGAACTGCATCTTTGGATATAGAAAATAGAACATGGTGTTCATGGGGCAAGATATATGGGCAACCAACAAGAGTATTGCTTAGTGTACACAATGAAAGAAAGTAAGAATGAATGAGAAGGCTCAGATCAGCTACTCCAATGGAGTCATGATCCCTTTGTGCAATCTCTAGATTTGAACCATCTCTCAGCTCAAGTATCATCAAATAAAAGAGTGTGAAGCACCAGAAGTAGGACCCTATAATACCAGAACAAGTATATTCAATGTGATTTCCCCAGCCTTGCCCCTAAAGCCCACAACCATTTACTTGGATAACCATCACTAGAGAAAGGGGGAATACTCAGATATTTTAAGAGCTGTGGGATATAGTAGGAATTGAAGCTTATATTCAGGGATATGAGGCAACAGCAATGCTCCCTTACTAGAGAAACATGTGGGAGCCAGGTAATTAATGGAGTTTGGATCCAAATATCTCATAGTAGTTTCACTGGATTCATCTATTTTTAACTCTTTTTCTCCCTGTTTTCTTCTCCATTTTCCCTCTGTCTCTCTTCTCCTTTCTTTTCCTCTTCTACCCCTCTAAATTCCAATCTCTCTCTCTCCCTCCATCCCCCCCCTCACTCTCCCTCCTTTATAAACACAAACTGCAAATATTCATTCTGCATCAGGCCCTATGCTAAGTACTGAGAATTCAAAGATGAGATCCAGACTCTTCCATCAAAGAGCTCACAGTGCAAGGAGGGAGAGTCGCAAGTCAGAGAACAGCACATTGTGATAGGATCTCTCTCAGAGTCATGCATAGGAGCGTGCGTCAGCATAGAGGGGGAGCCTCCAACTCAGCTAGGAAGGAGTAAAGTAAGGAAATTATTCTCAAAATCAATCATGTTTCACTTCATGTTTGAAAGAAAAGTGAGCATTATCAGGCAGAAAATGGGAAATCCCCTGCGTTCTTATGCTCATTTTCAACTGGACCTGACTTCCTTCAAGGTTAATCTCTTGGCATGTATTCCTAGTCATGTTAAATAGACGTTTCAGAGAAGACACAGCTGGTGTTCAGTCAACCATAAGAACATTCAGAAAGCCATCTTGTAAGCAGGCACTTCCCCCTCAGGAGTTTGGATTCTAGAAAAAAACTGGCTTTTGCCAGATTATATTATTTCTCTCTCACAGATGAGCTACCTTCCTGGAGCAACCTGGAATACTCCAAGATGTAAGTAGAAAACTGTTCCAGTTAGAGAAGCTATACATGCAGAGGAGAAGCTTCCCCAGGAGCCCAGATTCTTTCTCTGAACTCTCTCTTGCCTTTGGAAGATGATTAACAGAGAAACATAAAATTTACAACCAGGCTTAAGCTCAAGGCTCTGCTCTACTGTTTCTGAGTTGTGTGACCCCAGGCCAGATATCCAACCTCCCTGAGAATTACAGGGTCAACCTCTAAGGAAGTTGCAGAGAATTAAAAATATGATATTTAAAGGAGCAGGTCCTCAACCAATGCCAAAGGTGGAACAGCTGTCTGAAATTATCTACACTTTTCTTTTTACATAAATCATTGTCTAAATTTACACAATCAGTGCCCATGCTAGAAATTAAACTTGGATCTGCTAAATTAAAAGGAAGATGGTGGACTTAAGAGCCAAAGGTCCAAGAGAGAGTATGTACTGAATGGGCAGGTTCATGGTAACAAACACTGCAAATTGCTTAGGTCACTTAGGAATCAGTGGAAATCAGGAAAGATTCATGGTCGAATCCTAGAAAGAATTGCCAGGGAGCAGAAATGTAGGTAAAATATGAAAGAAAAAATAAACGGCTGAATGTTGGTAGATTAAGGGGTCTGTAAATTAATCTATAGGCAGGACTCCACACTCAAAGTAGGCTAAGACCTCTCTCAGAGTGCAGACCAGATGTGATGGGCTCAGGAGGCTGGGGAGGCTGGAGTCCACAGCACAGTGATGACGTCTACCTGACAAGCCTAGTGATGGTCGTTCTGTTCTTTTTAAGTGAGAGATCTGTTTCTTTATAAGAGGAACACCTTGAGGGCCAAGCCACATTAAGGAAAAAGGGGACTAGACCAAAATGTTATGTGGTGATCTGGGGCATCTTAAGAGAGGGAGGTGCTGATGAAGCGATGACTCTAGAATATTGTATGTGACAGAGGAAGGAGAGGGTAAGCTGTCTGGTAGACCTCGCTGAACTAGGAGGTGAATTATCCAAGTAGGTGTGTTGAAAGAAGTCAGTGTGCACAAGCAAGGTGTTAGAAATTTTGGGAGATTAAAAAACAAAAAAGAATTAGGAAAAGGTTGATCACATTTAGTGATATGATAAATTGGCCAATCTCTTACTTACATGTGGGTTATAATGGTGATTCTTTCCCCTTGCGTTAAAAGTATAATGCATTGGTGTAATTTTGAATAGGAAATTGGAGAGATGAAGGAGGAGACTATATGGTAAATAGATATCAAAACAAGGTCATAAACATGTAAAAGGAAAGACACAGGTAGCAGGGGACTTGACTGGATACAGAGGAAAGTACTCATTGTTTGAAAGGATGACTCCATGTAGAAGCCAAGAGAAGATACATGGAGGCAGAGGTTGGGCCGGTGCAGTGGGGGAGGCAAAATCCTGGGACAACTAGATCAGTTGGCTGACAATTGGATAGAAAACCTGGGGTCCAATAGGAAAGGATAAAGATTGTCTCTAAATATCAGAGATACAGCAAAACTGCTTAAGAGTGAAATTAACTTTTAACAACAATTACCACCATTGCTGGGAACACACCTACAGACCTCATGTTGATGACCCTGTATACATTATTTGGAATCCTCACAATGACCTTGCCAAGAAAAGGTTATTATCTCCACTTTACAGATGAGGAGTAGGAGACCCACAGAGGTTAAGAAACACAGCTTGAAAGTGACAGAAATTGTGGGGCACCTGGGTGGCTCAGTTGGTTAAGCGTCCAACTTTGGCTCAAGTCATGATCTCACGGTTCATGAGTTCGAGCCTCACATTGGGCTCACTGCTGTCAACACAGAGCCTGCTTCAGATCCTCTCTCCCTCTCTATCTGCCCCTCTCCCCCCCTCTCAAAAATAAATAAACATTTACAAATTAAAAAAAAAAGAAAGAGCAGAAGTTGTATTTGAACTCGAGTCTAGCTGATGCCAAAGCACCACCCTGGTGCTTCCTTCCCAACCAGGGTTATTGCAAGGTACTTGCAAATACGTGTGCACACCAAGCATTGCCAATACACTGAATAAATAATAGGGCCAGTGTAAATGTGGTAGCTGCTGCTCTGATAAATGAAATGTCCATCTGTTAAAAAACATTGCTGATTTTGCAGTTTTGTGTGAATTTTCTCAACTAAGGAATATTAAAACTATCCATTTTATAACCGTAGTGTCAAGGGGAGGGGTTTCATAATTTGTTACCACTTAAAAGAGAGTCCTGCAACTGAAAGGCTCCATGCTGTCTCACCCAAGCTGGCCCCATCCTGCATCACGTTGGCCCAGGTTGTATGTGTCCTGCAGGCCAATAACATGCACAAAGTATGTACCCTGAAGTTCTTCACGGTGTGCAAAAAGGCACTGTGTACTTTATACAGATGTGTGAATATGAAGTGCATAGAGAGACACGTTATGAAATGAATGAGAAGGAAAGGTAAATGCCTTGAGTCTAACTAAGACACTTAAGTAGAATTTGAATGCTGTTAATTAGAGACCAGAGGTGATAGGAGAAGCCTTTTGCTTAAGATGGTTTCTGCTTGATTATACGTATCTTCATTATATTTATCTCATTTTTTTCAAGTTAATTAACGTTCTTAAACAACTACTGTTACCCCCTACCCTTCAAAATCGAGAGCCAGAACCTTGGGAGATCACAATTCCCAAGTCTCACAGGTGTGCACCTTCTCAGAAATGTGTCTACACCTCCACCTAGTGGCGGCTCTGAAGAATTCAGCTGTGATACCTGGGAGCTGTCAGGCAACAAACTGCGTATTCCAGGGATGATGTCATAAGGAAAAGTGAGAACCAGAGCATATGCTCATTTTTCCTGAGTGAGGAAGGAAGAAAAGAAAGAAAGAAAGAAAGAAAGAAAGAAAGAAAGAAAGAAAGAAAGAAAGAAAGAAAGAAGAAAAGAAGAAAAGAAATGAGGATAAGGGAGGAAGAAAGGAAGAAAGAAAGATAGAGAAAAGAAGGGAGGAGGGAAGGAAGGGAGGGAGGGAGGGAGGGAGGGAGGGAGGGAGGGAGGGAGAAGAAATAGAAATGAGAAAAATGAAAAGAAAAAGTTAGGGAACTTTTTTTTAAAACTTGAAAGTAGTAGACATTTCTTTTTTTAGATGTTCATTTATTTATTTTGAGAGAGAGAGAGAGAGAGAGAGAGAGAGAGAGAGAGAGAGAGAGAGAGAGAATGGGTGGAGGAGGAGCAGAAAGAGAATCCAAAGCAGGTTCCACGCCCAGCACAGAGCCCGTGAGATCATGACCTGAGCCAAAATAAAGAGTCAGATGCCTAACTGACTGAGCCCCCCCCAAGTACCCCCCAAATAGTAGACATTTCTGAAACAAATTAGATTTTCAGAGATTGAGGGAGATCCATGAACAGAGAGACGCTCACTACCTGAGAATAATTAACAGAGTTCATTTCCAAGGATAGGAAAACAGAACTGAACTGATTGTTAAGAGCTGGATTGAACAATGGCCTGAAGAAAGTAGCATAGTGAAGGGGATTCAATATTATGTTGATTCCCTCCAAGACAGCTGAGGACCTGGGGACAAATGTTGGGGCCACAGTTTGAGCTATAAAACCCAGAATGCTATGTCTGAGAAGATCAAGTTCTCAGACACATATTTAACTGGGTTTACTGTCTCTGGGGATTATGGGTGGTACACATGAACATTTTTATGACGATATTGAGTGCTATTAATAATGTAGCCACCGTCTGTGAAGCCCACACCATGTCACAGGTCTGTCATGGGGATTTTGCTGCCTCATCTTCACCATCACCATGTAAAAGAAGTGTTCTGCCCCAGGTTAAGGATGAGGAAAACTGAGATACAGAGATGCTGAATAACTTGCCCATACTGTCCTAAGAACTCACAGGTTAAGATGGGATTCAAATTCAGGACTATAATTCCAGATCCTGTTCTTTCCACTACATCATATTACTTTTCTTAGAAGTATATGCATTAAATTTTTAATTTTAATGTTTACTTTAAATTGTATTTATTTGTTGAATTATTAATAAGTTTGTGTGGTATAAAGTTCAAAAAGCACAAAATTGTAAGAGCAAGTGAAAATCAAATGAAAACAAAACGAGCAAGTGAAAAGCAATCTTCTTCCCACCCTAGCCATCCAGTCCCCCTCCTGAAGGCATCCCTCTCTTGCCAGAATCTTCTATATCTTTCCAGAGTATATTATCCACATGCATGATGACCACATGTTAACAGCAATTTATTGAGCCTCCAACATAATAGGAAATTTTATTTGTATGGTGAATGCAGAAAATCACAAGAGGTAAATTAATTTAAATATCATAATCAAAATTACCTTGCTTTCTCCAATAGAATTTGCAGTTCAGTCAAGAGTTAAGTATAGAGGATTTTCAAAATAAAATATGTGTTAATTCATCATTCAATCATTTGAATAATTTTGAGTGACTACTAATGGAAGGCTTTAAAACGATTTCTTAAATTTTCTCCAGAGCTTGCATGGATTCCCAAAACCCTCTTGAGAAGCTTCCAAATTATCCAGAGGTTTTTCCCCTTCTTTTTCTTTTATTAAAAAAAGTGTTGTTCTTATTCCCAGATCCTTTTCTTGGTTATTAGAGCGATCCTTAGTCAATCAAGTTAATGTTGGCTGGAGACACCCTCATCAAAAGAGTCTGAGCCAAAAATGCCAGTCTGGATTTTATTTCTGGATATATTATGGGCAAGCTAGCTGGTCATTTCTCCAACCAAATGCCTTGAAGTTTTGAAAATGCTCTAAAACTCTTTTCCCACATGTTGTTTTGTCAGTATGAGTTCAGTTTTCACATGCAAAGTGAATCAGATTCACTGCACTCAGTTTTACAGTACATTTTTGCAAGAGATCCCATTTTTAGCCAAGTCACAGCTGAGCTTTACTTTCAGCTAATTAGTACTTGTTCTCAAATTGGGCAGTTCTAACCCAAGCTAGGAGATGAGATGCAATTTACTTCCTCTCTACTCTCCTAAAATTAACTAAGCTATAAAATGTGAGTGTTCCCTTGTTTTCCCCTTTGTCTGTCCCAGGATTTGGTTCCATCATAAGGAATTCAACAGAACTCAGAATGTTTCAACAAATCTTGCCATTCTGATTTGAACAGTAATGGAGTACTTCCTTTCAAAATCTCAGCTCTTTGGTTGCCAAGCAACCATTAATTTACTGTACCTAGCTAATATTTAAAACTATACTTGACAATTAAACAGAACAGTATGCATTTCATATTCCTGAATATACACAACTTTGGCCAGATCACAATGAATATGGCTGGTTTGGGAGCATCAAAAACAAATCACAAGGAATGCTTCTTGAGATTAAAAGGACAGGGAATCTGCCTGTTCCTATGTACAAGCCCTGTAAGTGGTCTTAGAAACTACAGTGATCTGTGAGGGTCACACAATTAAACTGTCCACAAAATTGGAGGAAGCCCAGGTACTAGAAGGTCCTTGTCCCTAAAGAAGAATTCTATGACTTAGGGATAAGATATAGGGATCCCTTGAAAGGCCCCAACTACGCTTCAATTAACTTGGTTAAGCTGATCCTTTTAATCCATGATTTTTTGTATAAGGACATTTCCAAGTGTGTGTAACTAACTTATTAAATGAGCTTAATGGGATAGAAATAAGTGGCTTTGTTTTCCTTTGAACCTTTGCTTTCTATGTGCTCCATCAGATATCCCTTCCCTCCCTCTGTGTGACATTTGGGGTATATCCCACAATTTTCCAGTCACTTTTCTTACAAAAACAGCCTCATATTGTTCACAAAGACCCGTTATCAGGTCCTAAACCACGCATACTAGTCTATATTAGAACTTCAATGTTTCATCTCACTTAAAGGTTTTCTTCTCCCCTGGTCATGTCCAAACTGCATCTTGGAGACCTGCAGATGGAAAGCAGGAATGGTTTGCTCTTTCTCTCATCCTTGTTGATCTATTCCAATTCTCCATCTCTGCCCTGAGTCTTCTTGGGTACTGACAAGGAAGAAGAGGTTAGGGGAAAGGGACTGAAGTCCTTATACTTGCCTGGAGCCATTCATCCTTTCCTTTCCAGCTGATGCTCTTTGTGGGACAGGGGTTCTCATTGGACACATTTGTGCATTCTTTAGATATCCTGAAAGAACATGCACATTTCAAATTGCTTAGTGACTCCTCCTCCAACTTAGAGCCTCTCAGTGCCAGGGTCTCCTCCCATACAAGGAGGTAGCCCTCTTGGATCAGGAACCTTCAGATGGCTCTTACCTTCTCTGCTATCTACTTGGCTCCTTTTGCCTTATCAGTAATAGGAGGGCAGTCTTGCTATAATCCTCACCTGTGATGAGGCAAAGCTCTCCCAGCCTTCTCAAACTCTGAGGATGGGTATTTATTTCTTCCTAGAACTTTGTCACCATGCTGCTTCTTTAGTGGCACCAGAGTGGGTCTGTAGGGTTTTGCATCCAACCAAGCAGTGGGAGATAAGTAGCAGACTGCTCCTGCACTTCTAAACTCTTTGGCAATTTCATTTTGGAGACTGCCTTTACCTGCCTACAGTGTGTGGGGGCAGTTGGAGCAGGGACTACAGAACTCTACTCCTTTGAACTTCTTCCCACTAGTAACTGTTGTCTTTTGTTTTTATAGCCTGGCTGGGTGATGGAATGAAGGTCACTCCATTTTTAGTAAGTCTTGCAGAGTTGTGCCTGGTACTTCTCCTTTAGAATTTGTGGTACTTGATACCTATTTTCTGAACTTTGGCCTTTGAAATTCTATGATGATGAAAAGGGACATTTCAATATGTCAGTATATAGGCAATCAGAAAATGACCAACATTTCCTCAATAGAAGCAGAGCCATGGGAGGGTGTGATGCTGCCCATCTTGAAGTCCACCAAGTTTACTTAGATGACTTTGGTTTACTTAGGTTGAAAGCTAGATGGGAAGTTCAGAGTTGGAACAAGGTGAGGGATCCCACAGGGAGAATGAAGGCATTGAGAGTAAAGCTTGATAAGATAGCAGGACATGTGGCTGGCAGGCAGACAAATACTAGAAAGTCTGGAAAGGAATCTGCAGGAAAGAAGATAGGAAATCAAGTATTCTTCTGTTTTTGCTCTTATCCTTCAAACCCACTCAAGGTTATTCCACTCTGTGTTAGACTCGGTTCTTCAAGAAGTAGACACCAAGCAGGATCAGAAGTCCAAGAAATTTCTTAGGGAAAATGCCCATGAAGAAGAAGGGAGGAATCCTGGAGTTGGGAAGTCAGGGAGATCCATCAGATTGTCATTCAGGTATAAGCGTTGTGAAGGAGAGAGGACAGGTTATAAGGTTGGGTGACAGAGCCTGACACTGTAGCACAGTCATAATACAGTTCAACAAGGCTATCAAGTTGTTCTTGAGCCTAAGTCACCCATCTGAACTGTCCTGATTGTCGTTCCAGGAACAGACCTGCTTTGGTGCCCCTGCCACCCACAATCATCAGCGGGGGGTAGCCATGGGAGGCATAGCAGACAGGGAAGCATTTCAAAGCACAGCATCTGGAGCTGCCTGTCAGTTACAGTCCTGCCATTAGAGATACTAGAGGTACCTTTTCATGGTCGCTTCACACCCTAGACAATGAATGAATGAGCAAATAAATAAATGAATGAATATCCTTTTCTTCTTTCTTAGCCATTGAGTTACCATTCAATCTTACCTTTCTCGCCAAATTTCCTGAAATAGAACTATACACCCACTGTTACTATTTCCATATTGTCCATTCATTTCTTCCCCCACAGCAAGGTGGGTTCTCCCCCCCATTGCCCAGTGAAACTGCTCCAACCAAGATGACCATGGACTTCCCAATTACCCTATTTGAAGGATTGAGTGAGTTTGGAGCTCAGAAATAGTTAATGAGGGATAATACTTGTGGATACAGGGATGTGGAAACACCCACAAATCTGAGGGAGGAAAAGAGGAGCTAAAAATTTGGAAGTTTTATAAAAGAGACGGAAGAAATGAAAGAGGCAGGGAAATTAAAGAAAAGTATAGGATTTTAAACTAGCTTTTGGGATATTGAAAAATCTCTTCAGACAGAGAGTCTAGGAAAACCCTTAGGAAAAATAATCAAAACTGCCATCTTCTGACTGATTTCATACTTGCCAGAAGAGGTCAGCAAAGGCATTAGTATCAGTCTGCCTCCCTAGAGGAAAGGTGGTTGGTTAGGAAGGGATTTTTGCCTCAGGCTGGGCCAGATTTATACAGGGCTTCTTCCATCCAGATTTTCCTTTTTCTCAGACCTTCTTCCTAGAGGTTAGCCTTCTCTGTGTTCCTGGTGAAGGGATGGATTGGGTTATGTGTTTCATGAAATGACAGATCTTCAGTTTAAATGTATATACTTCCCCTCTAAGTCTGAATAAATGAATTAAAACTTCTGGCATGTTAGCCAATGCAATTAGACAAGAGAAAAAATACAGGGGTAAAATATTAGAAAAGAGGAGAAGACAAAATTAACCTTAATTTCAACTAAATTGATTGTATATCTGGAAGACTCAAGAAAATATTCAACTAAAATACAGTAAGGCAACTTGGTAATGTGGCTGGGTATAAAATATATACTCAGAAATCAGAATCTTCATACATACAAAAAGATCCGATTGAAAAAAGTAATGGAGGAAAAGGACCCCATTTACAGAAGCTACAACAAAGAAATATAACATATTACTAGGAATAAACCCAAGAAGTTCATGATTTACATAAAGAAAACTTCAAAATACTCCTGAGAAACACAAAAGAAAAGTGAACAAATGCAAAGGTGGACTCAAAGGTACAAGGATATCAATTCTCTCCTAAGTTTATCCATAAAAACTATATACAATTCCAATGAAAGATATCAACCTTTCTTTTGCTAGAAAGCTGATTAAAATTTGTATATGGAAAATAAGCAAGAAAAGATAGTCAAAGACATTCTGAAAGAGAAGAGTAAGGAGAAACTATCTCTGTAAAACAAATTATATAGCTATAGTTAAAATGCTCAAGTATTATCATTTGGGAAAGGTGGATTATTCAACACGTAGGGAGACAATGAGGTGACTATCTAGGGAAAAAATTAAGTTGAGTCCATTCCTGCATGTTTCACACCAGGATAAATTTTAAGTGGGCCAAAAGTTTAATTGTAAAAATTAAACCATAAATTTAAAAAGAAAATAAAAGAATGTATATAGGAATAGATAAGACCTTTTTAAATATGACATAAACACAAAGTCAAAAAAGAAAAGATTGACAAGTTTGATTTTATTAAGAATTAAAAAAAAAACGGTGTGGTTGATATCACCTGAAACAAAGTAAATAGATAAATGCCGAACTGAGAAACATATCTGGGACACATATCATGAAAGATTGATTTGCCTAGTGTATATAGAGCTTCTACAAATCAATAAAAAAGTATAATAACCCAACAGAAAAGATGGGTAAAAGATAAGAACATATGAGAATATCATCATCTTCACTCATAAGGAGATCAATGCAAATTAAAACAACATTAAGATACCATTTCCACTTATTAAATTGACAAATATCAAGAAGTTTTATAACACACTGTGAGAAAACAGGTAGCATAAGATGAAATAACCTGCATAAAGGGCAGTGTCATAATATCTATCAAAGATACAAGTGCTTATATCCTTTGTCTTAGCAATTCCTCTTCTAGGAATTATCATTTAGATATTCTGGCACAGGGATATAATGTATGTGTTTAGTTATTAAAATGCATCATTGGTTGTAAAAGCAACAGATTGAAAACAACTTAAATATTGATCAGTGGGGAAACAGTAAAATAAACAATGGGACATCCATATGGTAGAATAATCTGGAGCCACTGAAAAAGGAAAAGCAAAAAGCGTGATCCCTTATGTATGGATTTATAATGATCTGCAAGATATTTTGCCAGGTGTAGGACATGTGTTTAATACACTGCCATTTGCCCAAAAAAAACAAAAATGTATTTGTGTGAATTTGCATACACATGGTTAAAATACCTCTATAAACTTACACTAGAACATTGATAGCATTGGTTGTCTTTGGGGAGGGGTAGTCAGGTGGCTGGGGAACAGATGGGAAGAAAAATGTTTTAAAGTATTTTAAAAATTTTGAACCATGTGTGTATATTATGTTTTCATGCTTTAATATTTGAGTATGGTTATAGCTTCCTTTGATAGTCTGGCATTTAAAAAAAAAGTCTGTGTTTGGGATACTTTATAATCCTAACTCTAGGTATGCTAATTAATATATACAGTAAGATCTTGTTCATCCAAAATTCAACTATAGAATCTTTTCATCTATCCAGAATCTGACTAGGATCAGGAAATAGCAAAATAAGCCATCAAGCAGGCAAAAGAGATGTCCCAAAGTCCATGTACAAAATAAAGCCTAGGCAATTTTCTCACCGGAAATCCATCAGACTTCCTTTAATCTAATTATTTAATTTATTTATTGGAGGCAATTATATTAAGCTTGATAAAGTGGTTAACTCGTAGAAAGTATACGGGGCAGGACAAGGCCGACTGAAAGCACTGAGCAGTGTTGGTTCACAACCTGAGAAGCATGTTGGAGAAAAGAAGCACATGAAGACCATCCAAGACCTGAAGACAGCAAGATCTGAGTTCATTAGTGCAGGCACAAACCTTCTCAAAGATTATTTCCTATGGCCACGACATCATAACAGTGCTCTTGAGGAACCAAAATCACATTCAGGTATGCTCAGTAGGATATGTTGAGACTAATTTTTATCCCTGATGTTTAAATGAAATAGAAAAACTTTTCATGATAAAGAGTCGTAGGCTTTCTGGAAAATAAAATTATATATTTCAGATAGGTGGTGTTTTAGAGTATATTTTTAAAAACACTTAACTGGAGACATCATCAAAAATGGCAGAATAACTGGTCAATGATTCCTTTGTCTAATGAGCACAGTAAAATTCCTGCACAAAGCCTCAACAAATGAAAACATCATCAATATCTAACACTGACAGTAGATATGGAAAACATGAGGCAAGAAAAATATTCTAGCACAAGAAAAGAATCTCATAAGAGCCCAGAAGAAATTTCTAATTTCTTTGTAATAGAATGACTTCAAAAATCATTATTCAAATTTAAAGGATGGAAAATATTTATTAGCAAAGAAATGAGAGGAATCGTAGCAGTTATTAATCTAGGACGGGTTGGAATGAAAGAGACAGAACTTAATGATTAACCAATAGAGTAATTAAGAATGTTGCTGGCATACTCTTTGACCCAGCTATCCATTTCTAGGAATCGTTCTCTAGATATACCCACACCAGGATACAGAGATATATATGCAAGAACATGTATACCCTTGTGGGAGACGTATATATCAAATAAGAAAGCTTGAAGCAACTAGAAATAACAAAGCCCGAAGAAACTTAAAGCAACTTAAATGCCCACTAAAAAGGGAATGATTAAGCCAAGTATGTATATCCACAAGATGGAATATTATGTAGTCATTAAATAGGAAGGAATACTATATATACTGATGTAAAAAGTTGAGTACTTTGAAATAAATAAAAAAGCAAATTGCAAAACATCATTATATATTTTGCTTCAAGGAATTTCTGTGTGTTGTGGGGGCACACATGCATGTGTGTATGTGTTAGGATATGGATGGAGAGAGGGTTAGAAAGACAAACATGAACTGTTGTATCAGTTGACAATGAATTTGGGGGAATGGGCTTAGGCCAGAAATTCACAATTTACTTGACCCTACCTATTTTATTTGATGTGTTAAGAATTATTTTTTAATGTTTAAAAAGAAGACTATTGTTAACCCTGAAAAGCCCAGTTGATGGGATACACTAGGAAATGAAACCCTGTATAGTCAAACTATAATTGGACTAAAATAAAGTAACAAAAATGACTGAACTTGAGAATGGTGTACAATAATCTGCCTTGGGTTTAATTCCTTTATAGGAATTCCTACAGAGAATATAGGTGGCTTCAAATCAGCAAAAGTTACTGTAATGAATAGGCATTGTTTTGTTTGCCTAAAATTCCTCCCTCCCTTCTCTGCAGCAGCACCCCCTCCTCTTGGGAAATGCTTCTTTCCCTTTTGCAAACATTTGGCTTAAAGAATATTAAGCTCAGAACTTGTCTTCTATTATATTTACTATCATTTATACTTCCTCTATAATTTAGTAGTATCTTAGCTCTTATTCTGCTTTTAAACTATAAGTTGGTTTTCCTTTTAAATATAGAATGAGACCTTTTTTTCAACTCTTTCAACTCTATGCTCTTGACCACAAATAATAGGCCTAAATGCGATTACCTACCCCACCCACCTGAGCTAATCACTTAAAGACCACCACCTCACCCCAGTTGTAACTGATGATATAGGTATCTCCTTGACCCAGGCAAGACCAATCACAGCCCTTTCTTGGCATTTTTCACACTGGACTTTGAGGAGAAGGAGAGTCATTCCTTCTTCAGTGGTGAGAATTAAGGAACATGCATCCCCAGAGAGTTGTCACCACCCATGTGGAGGAAGCTAGTTTGCTGGAGATCATGGAGTCAATATTAGAAGCTGTCATGAGAGATGGAGGGGAAATTACCACAGTTGTACTCCTGCCCTGCTTCCCTTCTTGGGGCTACATGGAGAAACAAGTCTCCTTTTCTGACCAAGTTCAGGTTGGGCTTCTGTCCTTTACAATCCAAAACACACGGGCTAATAACAGAAAAAAGGGATGAGCAAGCTAACACATTTATTTGCTTCCACCTTCATTTCAGTGGCAGTGCAATGATGATACATGAACCTAAAAAGGAACCAATAATATTGAAAAGATTACAGATTAGGATGGCTACAACTATTAGAAGCTAAATAATAAAATCCTGGAAGAGGGAAGTATTTATAAGTTCTTAAAGAATATCTATTCTCCCAAAACCATTTTTTTCTGGTTGAGTGACCAATCATTTTGGGGGAAAAAAAGTAGAATGATATTTTACAAGTTCAAAGTCCATAGAGAGATTTTTTTTTGACCCCACATCTCATCTCTATCATTTAAAAGTCATTTTTGGCAGCTTACTGTGTGGGAAGATGATGCTGAAAAGATTTAATTGAAAATTCATGATCCTCATGATCAATATAATGCTGGATTCAAAACCATATATGAAATCAAGAAAGAGAATGAACAAAACACATACTCAGACATGAACAATTTGTGCAAAACTTAATGTCAGAGAAAGGAGTCCAAAGTTTCTATTCTCGATGTTCAATGTAAATAGAGATAAGAATGTTAGTTAACCTTGTAGAATTGAGTTCAATAAAGCTATCTTCAACCCATTTTAGAAAAATAGTATGGGGCGCCTGGGTGGCTTGGTTGGTTAAGCGTCCGACTTCGGCTCAGGTCATGATCTCACCGTCCGTGAGTTTGAGCCCCGCGTCGGGCTCTGTGCTGACCGCTCAGAGCCTGGAGCCTGTTTCAGATTCTGTGTCTCCCTCTCTCTCTGCCCCTCCCCTGTTCATGCTCTGTCTCTCTCTGTCTCAAAAATAAATAAACGTTAAAAAAAATTAAAAAAAAAAGAAAAATAGTACATGTAAATGCAGTCTGCATATAAAAAGGCATAGTTGTCAAAGAAAAACAGAATAACAAGTACAGGAGGGAGAAAATTCACTAGAGTCGATTTCAGAGATTCTCAAAAAGACAAAATTCACCTCCCCCCCAAAAAAAGGTCTCATTCTATATCTAAAAGCAAAAACCAACTTATAGTTTAAATAAGAGCTAAGATACTACTAAATTATAGAGGAAGTATAAATGATAGTAAATATAATAGAAGACAATGTGTAAGCTATTAATTATAATAGACACTACATAAGATAATGATAGGTCACAATGAGAAATACCATTTTATTTATTATTTTTTAATGTAATTTATTGTCAAATTAGCTAACATACAGTGTGTAAAATGTGCTCTTGGTTTTTGGGGTAGATTCCCATGGTTCATTGCTTACATACAACACCCAGGCTCAACCCAACAAGTGCCCTCCTCAATGCCCATCACCCATTTTCCCCTCTCTCCCACCCCCCCATCAATCCTCAGTTTGTTCTTTGTATTTAAGAGTCTCTTATGGTTTGTCTCCCTCTCTCTCTGTTTGTAACTAATTTTTTTTCTCCCTTCCCTTCTCCCATGGTCTTCTGTAAAGTTTCTCAAGATCCACATATGACTGAAAACATAATGATATCTGTCTTTCTCTGGCTGACATATTTCACTTAGCATAATACCTTCCAGTTCCATTCATGTTGCTGCAAATGGCATGATTTCATTCTTTCTCATTGCCAAGTAGTATTCCATTGCATATGTAAACCACATCTTCTTTATCCATTCATCAGTTGATGGGACATTTAGGCTCTTTCCATAACTTGGCTATTGTTGAAAGCACTGCTATAAACATTGGGGTATATGTGCCCCTGTGAATCAGCACTCCTGTATCCCTTGGATAAATTCCTAGCAGTGCTATTGCTCGGTCATAGGGTGGTTCTATTTTTAATTTTTTGAGGAACCTCCACACTGTTTTCCAGAGAAGCCGCACCAGTTTGCAATCCCACCAACAGTGCATAAGGGTTCCCTTTTCTTCACATCCTCGCCAGCATCTGTTGTTTCCTGAGTGTTAATTTAAGCCACTCTGACCTGTGTGAGGTGATATCTCAGTGTGGTTTTGATTTGTATTTCCCTGATGATGAGTGACATTGAGCATCTTTTCGTGTGGAAAAAGACCTATTTAACAATTTTACATTCAATCAAACAATGTGGCACTTGTATATATTAAAGAAAAGTTATTTGTAATGGAGGAGAATATGGCAGCCATCAGAACTCACCCAGTACATTGAGAGAAGCTCCAGCTACTGGGCTGTGGGATCAATCATTGTGGGAGGCTCTGGCACCCATGGGAAGCTCCCATGAGCACACTCATTCCTGGAGATAAGGAATTCCTCTCACTGAAACTTCAGCTTAGGGACTCCTCGATGATTTTCCAAGCATCCTGAGACCATGCATCAGTCTAAAATGCTCCTGCCCACCTTCTCTCCCCCTTTCTTCCACTGAGGATCAGACTTGCATTGTACCTGATGACTCTCCCAGCCTTCTCGGTTCCTTTCCCATATTATCTCTCTAGCATTTTCTTTTCCTTTCCTTTCCTTTCCTTTCCTTTCCTTTCCTTTCCTTTCCTTTCCTTTCCTTTCCTTTCCTTTCCTTTGTCTTTCTTTCTCTTCTTCTTCTTCTTCTTCTTCTTCTTCTTCTTCTTCTTCTTCTTGGTGTTTATTTGTTTTGAGAGAAAGGTGGGGGGGGGGAAGAGGGAGAGAGAGAGGCACGACAGGCTCTACTTAGTGTGGAGCCTTATGCAGGGCTTGATCTCACAAACCATGAGATCATGATCTGAGATGAGATCAAGAGTTAGACGCTTAATCAACTGAGCCACCCAGGTGCCCCATATTACATCTTTTTTTTATCCATTCATCTATTGATGGAAACTTGAGCTGTTTCCATAATTTGGCTATTGTAAATAATGCTGCAATGAACATAAGGATGCGTATATCTTTTCAAATTAATGTTCTTGTATTCTTTGGGTAAATAGTAGTGCAATTACTGAATCATATGGTAGTTCGTTTCTTCATATCCTCACCAACACTTGTTTCTTGTGTTTTTGATTTTATCCATTTTGATAGGTGTGAGGTGATATCTCATTGTAATTTTGATTTACATTTCCCTGTTGATGAGTGATGTTGAGCATCTTGTTCATGTGTCCATTGGCCATCTGTAGGTCTTCTTTGGAGAAATGTCTCTTCATATATTCTGCCTATTTGTGTGTGTGTGTGTGTGTGTGTGTGTGTGTGTGTGTGTGTGTTGGGTTGTAGAAGTTCCTTAAAAATAACTCCTTATTGGGACGCCTGGGTGGCTCAGTCGGTTAAGTGTCCGACTTCAGCTCAGGTCATGATCTCACGGTTCATGAATTTAAGCCCTGAGTTGGGGTCTGTGCTGACAGCTCAGAGCCTGGAGCCTGTTTTTGGATTCTGTCTCCCCCTTTCTGCCCCCACCCTACTCGCACTCTGTCTCTCTCTGTCACAAAAAATAAACATTAAAAAAAAATTTTTTTTTAAATAACACCTTATCAGACACATCATTTGCAAATATCTTTTCCCATTCAGTAGCTTGTCTTTTAGGTTTGTTTGATAGTTTCCTTTGCTGTTGCAGAGGAATTTATTTTGATGTAATCCTAATAGTTTATTTTTACTTTTGTTTCCCTTGCCTCAGGAGACATATCTAGAAAAATGTTGTGGTCAGAGAGTCAAGATGGCAGAGAAGTAGGGGAACCAGAATTTCCCTCATCCCTCAAACACAGTAGTATTGAGATCAAAGCACTTGGATTTCCAGGTGTCCAGGCTACAGAGTGACAGAAACATCTCCATGGGTGTACGGAGACAGCTTGGTGGGACTGAGGTGTGTGTTTGTGAATTAGGAGAGATAAAATGGGTGATGTAGGCACAGAGGGGAGAGGATCCCTTCAGTGGGGAGACAAATGGAAGAAAAAGAGGCTGTGGAAGTGTGGGATTGTATTTAGACAAGAGAAAAATCTCTCCAGACCATGGTCTGGGGAATGAAAAATACAGACAGAACCAGTTTCTACCTTGCAAACAACCTTAGGAGTGAAGATGAGAGTTTTCAGGGTTGCATGACTTTCTCTGGACTGGAGCCGGCAGTGTGTGTGTGCCTTGGGAGAGGGGAGCCAGGTCCAGGGCTTGGTAGTGATCTTGGGGGCACACTGGGAGCGAGCAGTTCCCTCCCTTCAGTACTGTGGGAAGAGGGTATATTGCCCATACAAGGACAAAAGACCCTGCAGGTGCCAGCCAGAGGCCCTTTGGGCCAAGTGGCGCTATTCCAGAACCAGGTCTGTGGGGAGTAGGATCCTTTAAGACACTGGGTTTTGAATCCCAGCCCAGCGCCTAAGAGGTGTGGGAGACTATGAGCAGGAAAAGCCAGCCTGCCATCCCTGCTCTGTGAGGTCTGCCTGAACAGCATGGCTTGAGACACCTGGTCCAAGGAGGAGATATTGGGATGTCACCATTTTTCTCCCTATCAAGCACACAGTGGGACTTCAGGGAACAGGACAGCAGCCCCCAGTGGAGGCAAGACCTGCTTATACCAAACCCCGCCCATCTGCTTATCCCCACCCTAGTAACTGTTTATCTACCAGAGTGAGATTGACACTGACCGAATCAGATGGCCTCTCCTCCAGACCAGCACAGTCACTGGTCCCAGGCACCAACAGACAACTGCCCTGTGGTTTTGCATTTTCTGATTTGAGTTTTGGTTAATTCTTATATTTCTTTCTTTCTTTCTTTCTTTCTTTCTTTCTTTCTTTCTTTCTTTCTTTCTTTCTCTGTTCTGGTTGTTTGTTTAATCAGGCATTTTTACTTTATTCTTTTTACACCTTTTCTGTATCTCCCTTTGCTTTATTTTCCTCCCACTCTCTCTAGATTAAGCCTTACAGTTTCTTTGATTCTCTGCCTAGTCTTTTTTTTCCTGCCCCAGTCATTTCTCTGTTTGTATGAGATAAGCCTTCTTCCACCTCCCCCTTTTTCACTTTTTCCAGGGTTACTTCAATGAACACATCACAGCACACCTGGTCGAAGGTCCAAACCACCATTGTGAATAGGGAGATAAAGCAACCAGAGACACAACAACAGAGTGCACGCAACACACTCCAAAAACATTTCCTGAGGTGCCAGGCCCTGGGCAATGTATGATCCCTTGTTAATATAGTAATACTTGCAGGTACAGGACCCATAACAAGCTATTAAAGTATGTAAAATACAGAAAACTAGCCAAAATGACAAAATGGAAGAATTCTCCTCAAAAGAAATTTCAGGAAGAAATGACAGCCAGAGAATTGCTCAAAAGAGACATAAACAATATATATGAACATGAATTTAGAATAATAGTCATAAGACTAGTAGCTGGGCTTGAAAAAAGCATAGAAGACAGCAGAGAATATATTGCTGCAGAGATCAAGGACCTAAGAAATACTTACAATGAATTAAGAAATGCTGTAAATGAGGTGCACTTGGATGGCTCAGTCACTTAAGCATCTGACTTTGGCTCAGGTCATGATCTCATGGTCCATGAGTTTGAGCCCCACATCAGGCTCTGTACTGACAGCTCAGAGCCTGGAGCCTGTTTTGGATTCTTCCCCCCCGCCCCCACTCATGCTCTGTCTCCCTCTCTCTCAAAAATAAATAAACATTTAAAAAATTAAAAAAAAAAGTGTTGTAAATGAGGGGTGCCTGGGTGGCTTAGTTGGTTAAGTGTTTGACTTCAGCTCAGGTTATGATCTGATGTTTGGTAAGTTCAAGGCCTGCATCAGTCTTTGTGCTGACAGCTCAGAGCCTAGAGCCAGCTTTGGGTTCTGTGTCTCCCTCTCTCTCTGCCCCTCCCATTCTCCTGCTCTCTTTCTCTCTCTCTCTCAAAAATAAATAAACATTTAAAAAATCTTTAAAAAAAGATATGTTGTAATGAGATGCAGAATAAACTAGATGCAGTGACGGCAAGGATGGGAGAAGCAGAGGGGAGAACAGGTGAAATCGAAGATAAATGTTTGGAAAATGATGAAGCTGAGAAAAAGAGGGATAGGAAATTACTAGATCATGAGGGGAGAATTAGAGACCTAAGTGATTCAATGAAACATAATAATATCTATATCATAGAAGTTCCAGAAGAAGAAGAGAGGGAGAAAGGGACAGAAGGTTTATTTGAACAAATTATAGCTGAGAACTTCCCTAATCTGGGGAAGGAAGAAGGCATCCAACTCCAGGAGGCACAGAGAACTTCCTTCAAAATCAACAAAAACAGATCAACACCACAAAATATCATAGTGAAACTGGCAAAATACAAAAAGAGAGAATTCTGAAAGCAGCTGGGACAATTGGGCCTTAACCTACAAGGGTAGACACATAAGGGTAGTAGCAGACCTGTCCACTGAAACTTGGCAGGCCAGCAGGGAGTGGCAGGACATATTCAATGTGCTGAATAGGAAAAATATGCATCCAAGAATCCTTTACCCAGCAAAGCTGGATAGAATAGGAGAGATAAAGGCTTTCCCAGACAAACAAAAGCTAAAGGAGTTCATGACCACTAAACCAGCCCTACAGGAGATCCTAAGGGGATTCATGAGTGAAAAGCAGCAAAGACTACAAAGGACCAGAGACATCACCACAAGTATGAAACCTACAGGTAACACAATGACACTAAATCCATATCGTTCAATAATCACTCTGAATGTAAATGGACTAAATGCCCCAATCAAAAGACATGGGGTATCAGAATAGATAGAAAACAAGACCTATCTATATGCTGCCTACAAGAGACTCATTTTAGACCTGAGAACACCTTCAGATTGAAAGTGAGGGAATGGAGAACCATCTATCATGCTACTGGATGTCAAAAGAAAGCTGGAGTAGCCATACTTATATCAGACAAATTAAATTTTAAACCAAAGACTGTAAGAAGACATGAAAAAGGGCATTATATCATAATTAAGGGTTCTATCCATCAAGAACAGCTAACAATTGTAAATGTTTATGCTCCCAACATGAGAGCACCCAAATATATGAATCAATTAATCACAAACTTATTGATAATAATACTGTAATTATAGATGACTTAATACTCCACTTATATCATTGCACAGATCATCTAGACAGAAAATCAATAAGGAAGCAATGGCCTTGAATGATAAACTGGACCAGATGGACTTAACAGATATATTCAGAACTTTTCATCCAAAAGCTGCAGAACACACATTCTTGAGTGCACATGGAATATTCTCTAAAATAGATCACATACTGGGTCACAAAACAGCCTTCAACAAATATAAAAGGATTGAGATCATACCATGCATATGTCCAGATCACAATGCTATCAAACTTTAAATCAGCCACAAGAAAAAAACTGGAAAGCCTCTAAATACATGGAAGTTAAAGAACATCCTACTAAAGAATGAATGGGTAGGGGCGACTGGGTGGCTCAGTCGGTTAAGCATCCGACTTCAGCTCAGGTCATGATCTCACAGTCCGTGAGTTTGAGCCCTGTGTCAGGCTCTGTGCTGACAGAGCCTGGAGCCTGCTTTGGATTCTGTGTCTCCCTCTCTCTCTGCCCCTCCCCTGCTCATGCTCTGTCTCTCTCTGTCTCAAAAATAAATAAAAACATTTAAAAAAAAAAAGAATGAATGGGCCAACCAGGAAATTAAATAAGAAATTAAAAAATATATGGAAACAAATGAAAATGAAAATATGAGAGTCCAAACCCTTTGGGATACAGCAAAGGCAGTCCTAAGAGGAAAATAGATTGCAACCCAGGCTTATCTCAAGAAGCAAGAAAGATCCCAAATACAGAACCTAACCTCACGCCTAGAGGAACTAGAAAGAGAGCAGCAAAGAAAGCCCAAAGCCAGCAGAAGAAGACAAATAATAAAGATGAGAGCGAAAATAAACAATATAGAATCCAAAAACAGTAGTTCAGGTCAATGAATCTAAGAGCTGGTTTTTGAAGGAATAAACAAAATTGATAACCCCCTAGCCAGATTTCTCAAAAAGAAGAGAGAGAGGACCCAAACAGATAAAATCATGAATGAAAGAGGAGAGATAACAACCAACAACACAGAAATAGAAACAATTATTAGAGAATACTATGAAAAATTATATGCCAACAAACTGGACAATCTAGAAGAAATGGACAAATTCCTAGACACCCACACACTATCAAAACTCAAATGAGAAGAAATAGAAAATTTGAACAGACCCATAACCAGCTAAGAAATTGAATCAGTTATCCAAAATCTCCCAACAAATAGGAGTCTTTGGCCAGAAGGCCAGAATTCCCAGGGGAATTCTACCAGACATTTAAAGCAGAGTTAATACCTATTTTTATCAAGCTGTTCCAAAAAATAGAAATGGAAGGAGAGCTTCCAGACTCATTCTGTGAAGCCAGCATTACCATGATTCCCAAACCCTAACCTCACTAAAAAGGAGAATTACAGGTCAATATCCCTGATGAACATGAATGCAAAAATTCTCAACAATATACTGGCAAACCGAATTAAACAACATATTAAAAGGATTATTCACCATGATCAAGTGGGATTCATTCCTGGGCCGCAGGGCTGGTTCAATATCCACAAATCAATCAGTGTGATACATCATATTAATTGAAGAAAGGATAAGAATCATATGATCCTGTCAATAGATGCAGAAAATGCATTTGACAAAATACTGCATTGTTTCTTAATAAAAACCCTCAAGAAAGTTGGGGAAGAAGGAATATACCTTAACATCATAAAAGCCATGTATGAAAGATCCACAGCTAATATCATCCTCAATGGGGAAAAGCTGAGAGTTTTCCCACTGAGATCAGGAACACCACAGGGATGTCCACTCTCACCACTATTGTTTAACAGAATGTTGGAAGTCCTAGCTTCAGCAGACAACAAAATGTAATAAAAGACATCCAAATTGTCAAAGAGGAAGTCAAACTTTCACTTTTCACAGATGACATGATACTCTACATGGAAAATCTAAATACTCCACCAAAAAACTGCTATAACTGATACATGAATTCAGCAAAGTCACTGGATACAAAATCAATGTACAGGAATCAGTTGCATTTCTATACACCAATAATGAAGCAACAGAAAGAGATATCAAGGAATCAATCCCATTAACAATTGCACCAAGAACCATAAAATACCTAGGAATAAACCTAACCAAAGAGGTAAAAGGTATGTATGCTGAAAACTATAGAAAAGTATGAAAGTAATTGAAGAAGACACAAAGAAATGGAAAAACATTCCATGCTCCTGGATAGGAAGAACAAATATCATTAAAATGTCGATACTACCCAAAGCAATATACACATTCAATGCAATCCCAATCAAAATAGCACCAGCATTCTTCTCAGAGCTAGAACAAAGAATCCTAAAATTTGTATGGAATCACAAGAGACCCTGAATAGCCAAAGTAATGTCGAAAAAGAAAAGCAAAGCTGGAGGCATCACAATCCTGGACTTTAGCCTGTACTACAAAGCTGTAATCATCAAGACAGTATGGTATTGGCACAAAAACAGACACATAGACCAATGGAGTAGAACAGAGAACTCATAAATGGACCCACAAATGTATGGCCAATTAATCTTCAACAAAGCAGGAAAGAGTATCCAAATGGAAAAAAGACAGTCTCTTTAGCAAATGGTGCTGGGAGAAGTGGACAGCGACATGCAGAAGAATGAAACTGGACCACTTTCTTACACTATACACAAAAATAAATTCAAAATGGAAGAAAGACCTAAATGTGAGACAGGAAACCATAAATTCTAGAGGAGGAAACAGGCAACAACCTCTTTGACTTCGGCTGCAGCAACTTCTTATTTGACATGTCTCTGGAGGCAAGGGGAATAAAAGGAAAAATGAACTGTTGGGTCCTCATCAAGATAAAAAGCTTCTGTACAGCAAAGGAAACAATCAACAAAACTAAAAGTCAACTAAAAGACTAAAAGTCTGATGAAGAGTTAGTATCCAAAATCTATAAAGAATTTACCAAACTCAACACCTGGAAAACAAATAATCTAGTGAAGAAATGGGCAGAAGACATGAATATACACTTCTCCAAAAAAGACATCCAGTTGGCTAACAGACACATGAAAAAATGCTCAACATTACTCATTATCAGGGAAATACAAATCAAAACCACATTGAAATACAACTTCACACTGGTCAGAGTGGTTAAAATTAACAGCTCAGGCAACAACAGAGGTTAGCAAGGATGTGGAGAAAGGGGTCCCCTCTTACACTGTTGGTGGGAATGAAAGCTGGTGCAGCCACTCGAAAACAGTGTGGAGTTTTCTCAAAAATTAAAAATAGAACTACCCTATGACCAAGTAATAACACTACTAGGAATTTACCCAAAGGATACAGGAGTGCTGATTCATAGGGTCACATGTACCCCAATGTTTATAGCAGTGCTCTTAGTGATAGCCAAATTATGGAAAGAGACCAAATGTCCATCAACTGATGAATGGATAAAGAAGACATGGTAGATAGATAGATAGATAAATAAATAGATATAGACATAGATATAGATATAGATATAGATAGATAGATTATAGATAGATATAGATATAGGTATGTACACTCACACACACAATGGAATACTACTCAGCAATGAAAAATAATGCACTCTTGCCTTTTGGAACAATATGGGTGGAACTGGAGGGTATTATGGTAAGTGAAATTAGACAGTCTGAAAAAGACAGATATCATGTTTTCACTCATATGTGGAATTTGAGAAACTTAACAGAAGACCATAAGGGAAGGGAAGGAAAAATAAGTTATCAACAAGAGGGAGGCAAACTATAAAAGACTCCTAAATACAGAGAACAAACTGAGGGTTGATAGGGTTGGGGTTTGGGAGGGGGGCGAGGAAAATAGGAGATAGGCATTGAGGGGGGCACTTGTTGGGATGAGCACTGGATGTTGTTTGTAAGTGATGAGTCATGGGAATCTACTCCCAAAGCCAAGACTACACTGTATACACCGTATGTTAGCTAATGTGGCAATAAATTAATTTTTAAAAAAGAATTAAAAGAAAATGTTGTTATGGCCCATTTACAGAAATTATTGCCTGTTTTCTAGGATTATTATGGTTTCCCATCTCACTTTTAAGTCTTACCTTTTGAGTTTTTTTTTTTTCCTGTGTGTGGTATAAGAGAGTGGCCCAGTGTCATTCTTTTGCATGTAGCTGTCCAGTTTTTCCAACACCATTTGTTGAAGAGACTGTCTTTTTCCCATTGCATATTCTTGCTTCCTTTGTTGAAGATTAATTAACCATATAGTCATGAGTTTATTTCTGGGCTTTCTAAGAATTTCCACTGATCTATGCATCTATTTTTTTTATTATTGTTTGGGTTACTACAGCTTTGTAATATAACTTGATATCCGGAACTGTGATACCTCTAGCTTTGTTTTTCTTTGTGAATATTTCTTTGGCTATTGGGGGTCTTTGTGGTTCCATACAAATTTTAGAACTGTTTGTTCTCGTTCTGTGAAAACTGCTGTTGGTATTTTGATAGAGATTGCATTAATATGTAGATTGCTTTGGGTAGTATGGACATTTTAACAATATTTGTTCTCTCAATCCATGAGCATGGAATATCCTTCCATTTATTTTTGTTGTCTTCAATTTCTTTCATCAATGCTTTATAATTTTCAGAGTATAGGTCTTTCACCTCCTTGGTTAAGTTTATTGTAGGTGTTTTATTCTTTTTGGTGTAATTGAAAATGGGATTGTTTTCTTAATTTCTCTTTCTACTGCTTCATTTTTAGTGTATAGAGACACAACAATTTTCTGTACATTGATTTTGTATCCTGAAACTTTACTGAATTAATTTATCAGTTCTAGTAGTTTTTTGGTGGAATCTTCAGGGTTTTTTACATATAGTATCATATCATCTGCAAATAGTGAAAGTTTGACTTCTTCCTTGCCAATTTGGATGCCTTTTATTCCATTTTCTTCTCTGATTGCTGTGGCTAGAACTTGTAGAACTATGTTGAATAAAACTAATTAAGAATTGACATCCTTGTCTTGTTCCTGATCACAGGGGAAAAGTTCTTAGTTTTTCACCATAGAGTATGATGTTATCTGTGGATTTTTCGTATATGGCCTTTATTATGTTGAGATATCTTCCCTCCATACCTACTTTGTTGAGGGTTTTTATCATGAATAGTTATGTTGTATTTTGTCAAATGCTTTTTCTGCATCTATTGAAATGATCATATAGTTTTTATTCTTTCTGTTATTGATGTGATGTATCACATTGACTGATTTGTGAATATTGAACCACTCTTGCATCCTGGGAATAAATTGCACTTGATTGTGGTGGATGATTTTTTTAATGTATTGTTGGATTAAGTTTGCTGATTTTTTTTTTTTTTTGAGGATTTTTGCATCTATGTTCGCTAGAGATATTGGCCTGTATCTCTCTCTCTCTCTCTCTCTCTCTCTCTCTCTCTCTTTCTCTCTCTCTCCTATCTCTCTCCCTCCCTCCCTCTCCCTCTCTCATCTTTATCTGGTTTGAGTATCAGGGTAATGCTGGCCTCATAGAATGAATTTGGAAGTTTTACATCCTCTTCTACTTTTCAGAATAGTTTGAAAGGAACAGGTATTAACTTTTCTTTAAGTGATAGAATTCACCTGTGAAGCCATATGGTCCTGGACTTTTGTTTCTTGGGAGTTTTTGATTTCTCATTCAATTTCATTGCTGTTAATTTGTCTGTTCAAATTTTCTATTTCTTCCTGATTCAGTTTTGGGAAATTATAAGACCCTAGGTATTTATCCATTTCCTCTCAGTTGTCCAGTTTGTTGGCATATAATTTTTCATAATATTCTCTTACAATCCCTTGTATTTTTATGGTGTTGATTGTCATTTCTCCTCTTTCATTTCTCATTTTGTTTATTTGAATCCTCTCTCCCCCTCTCTCTCTTTCTCTCTCTCTCTCTTTTGGTAAATCTGGATAAAAATTTATCAATTTTGTTGGTCTTTTTAAAGAACCAGCTCTTGATTTCATTGATATGTTCTATTGTGTTTTTTTTTTCTTGCTTTGCTTTGTTATTTTGTTTTGTTTTGCTTTTGTTTTTTAAGTTTCTATTCCATTTATTTCTGCTCCAGTCTTTACTATTTCCTTCCTTTTACTGTTTTTGGGTTTTGTATGTCCTTTTTCTAGCTCCTTTAGGTGTAAGGTTAAGTTGTTTATTTGAGATTTTTCTTGCTTTTGAGGTAGACTTGTATTGCTAGTAACTTCCCTCTTAGAACAGCGTTTACTGCATCCCAAAGATTTTTGAACTATTGTGTTTTCATTTTTGTTTGTCTCCGTGTATTTTTTGATTTCCTCTTTGTTTTCTTGGTTGACCCTTTCATTGTTTGGTAGCATTTTATTAACTTCCATGTGTTTGTGGTCTTTCCAGATTTTTTTTCCTTATGTGTTTGATTTCTAGTTTCATAGCATTGGGTTGGAAAAGATGCATGGTGTGACTTGGTATTTTTAAATTTGTTGAGACTTGTTTTGTGGTCTAATAAGTGATCTGTTTGGGAGAATGTTTCATATGCACTTGAGAAGAATGTGTATTCTGCTGTTTTAGGATGGAATGTTCTGAATATATCTATTAGATCCATCTGGTCCAATATCATTCAAAGCCATTCTTTTCTTGTCAATTTTCTGTTTGGATGATCAATCCACTGATGTAAGTGGGGTGTTAAGGTTCCTTACTCTTATTGTATTACTATTGATCACATCCTGTATGTTTGTTAATAGCTGCTTTATGTATTTGGGTGCTCCCATATTAGAAGCATAAATATTTACAATTTATATCTTCTTATTGGGTTGTTCTGTTTATGATTATATAGTGTCCTTCTTTGTCTCTCTTCACAGTCTTTGTTTCAATGTCTATTTTGTCTGATATAAGTATTGCTACCCTGACTTTCTTTTCACTTCCATTTGTATGATAAATGCTTCTCCACCCCTTCAATTTCAGGTTTTTTTGTTTGTTTGTTTTGTTTTTTTTATGTGTCTTTATGTCTGAAGTGAGTCTCTGGCATGCAGTTCTTATTATTTATCCATTCTCTCACCCTATAACTTTTTTATTGGAGCATATAGTCCATTTACATTCAAAGTAATTATTAATAGGTATGTACTTATTGCCACTTTGTTACTTGTTTTATGATCGTTTTTGTAGTTCATCTCTGTTCCTTTCTATCTTTGCTCTCTTCTCTCAAGATTAGTTGGCTTTCTTTAGTGATATACTTTAATACCTTTCTCCTTATTTTTTGTGTATTTATTACTGGCTTTTGATTTGTGGTTACCATTAGGTAACCATTAGGTTTGTATATAGCATCTTCTACATAAAGCAGTCTGTATTAAGTTCATGGTTGCTTACGTTTGAACCCATTCTTTACTTCTCTCCTCTCCAGTGTTTTAGGTATATAATGTCATACTTTATATCCGTTTATTTTCTAAGCCCCTTGACTGAGTTTTACAAATACATTTATTTTTACAGCTTCTGTGCTTCCTGCTTTTCTTACTTTAGATTTTGGTCTTTCCTTTCCATTCAAAGAGTCCCCTTTAACATTTCATGGGGCACTTGGGTGGCTCAGTCAGTTGAGTGCCTGACTTCAGCTCAGGTCATGATCTCACTGTCTGTGAGTTCAAGCCCCATGTCGGGCTCTGTGCTGACAGTTTGGAGCCTGGAGCCTGCTTCTGATTCTGTGTCTCCCTCTCTCTCTGCCCCTAACCACTTGCAGTCTGTCTCTGTCTCTCTCAAAAATAAATAAACATTAAAAAACATTAAAAAACCCATTTCTTGTAGGGCTGGTTTAGTTGTCATGAATTCCTTTAACTTTTGTTTGTCTGGGAAACTTTACCTCTGCTTCTATCCTGAATGATAGTCTTGCTGGATAGAGTACTCTTGGCTGTAGATTTTTTCCTTTTAGCACTTTGAATATATCATGCCGCTCCCTTTGGGCCTGCAAAGTTTCTGCTGAAAAAATCAGCTGATAGCCTCATGGGGCTTCCCTTGTGTATAACTGTTTTCTCTCTCTCTGCTTTAACCCTGCTATTGTGGCTGAGCCACTTTTTACTTCAGTCCAGTCATCTGCAAGTGGCTCTCTTTTCCTCTTGTGGGCAGTGTTTGGTCCTTGTGGTGTTCGTTGGTCAGTCTAGGGCTGTCTTGGGCTTTATTCGACAATTTTAACAAATTATTGGGAACTTTAATGAGAGAATTTAAGAACATTCCTGTGTATAGTTGTCACCAAAAAAAAATCATAAATAGGCCATAAAAGTATTTTAAAAATACCAACCACCAACCTAACAGAAAGAATTCTGCCCAGCACAGCCTCTAATCATAACACATTTAAAGAAGAAATAAATAATGAAAATATTAACAAATTGCTTAATTTCTTGTGATATAAAAAAACATTTTTTTAAAGTAAAAATTAGCTTAGGAAAAATTAATAATTCAATAAAAAATCTATTTTAAAGTAATAACAAACACAAGTCTGTATAGCAAAATGTGTTGAAATGTGGCCAAAACAGTGTTTAGAAGAAAATGTACTCATTTAAAAGTCTTTAATAAGAAGAAATTTAAAAAGGATATTAATGAAAAAACTATTATACTGTAAATTTCTAAAATAGAGCAAAGTATTAATCTAAAGCAAAATAGGAAAATAATATAAAAGCATAAATCAATAACATGGAAAATAACTGGTATAAATCAAACATAAAATTAAGAGCTGGTTATTTGAAGAGAAGAAAACTGATAAATCTCTGTTAAATATAATTTAAAAGACACAGAATACTTCCAGTGCATAAAGAGATCTGAATGGATACCCAGGCATCTATATATCTCTTGGATATCTGCAACATCTATTAGTGAAATAACATACACACACACACACACACACACACACACACACACACACACACAATCCTAACATTCCCCAAATTAATCTTTTTTTCTGGCTTCTTCTCTTTCTGACCATCAAATGTTAGAATGGCCTGTGTTCCAATCTCTTAGACTCATCCGTACATGATCTCTTCTGGTCCCTTGGCTTTGAAGATAATCTACTTAAATTCAAATGTCCAATTTATTATATCTATTCTTGACCTTTCTGTTGATCTCTAGATGTTTATATTTAATTACCTACACAGCATTTCTCCTTCGGTGTCTAAAAAGTATCCTTTGATTTAAATACCTAAACAGAACTCTCTATGCACATCTACTCATCCTCTCTCAATTTTCTTTCCCTTAGGAAATGACTAAAATCTAGGCATTATGCTTGCTTGCTATATCTCTCTCATCTCATCTTATCTCATATGAAACCCCTCAACTAGTGTCTTACTGGCACTGTCTTTGAAAACATCTAGAATTCAGCTGCTTCTTACCACCTCCATTGCTATTGCTTTAATTCATATGTTCATCTCTTACCTGGATTTTGCAATGATTCCGACAGCCTCCTAACCAGCCTTTCTGCTTTTCAAAAACACCTTCCCAGGAGGCTGGCTGATCCTTTAAAAACTGCCCCATGAATTCCCAGCACACATAAAGGAAAGTTCAAAGTCTTCCCTCAGCTCACTTGGTTGACTCCATCACTCCTTTGGCACAAATGACAGATCACATTATCAAAAATGGTGCTACATTACCACTATCCTTCATCTCTCTCTACCCCTGTTTCTGCTTTATTTTTTCTCACTACCTAAAATTGTAGTATTTATTTGTATATAATTGTTTGTTTGCTTATCTCTCCCCCTGAATGCCAGAATACTTCATATAGATTTGCTCTGCTCCACCTCTATTACTTCCTTTTGTTTTGTTTTTGTTTTTAGATCTATTCAGAATCAGCAATTCCCAAAAATATCTAAGCAAGAAGGTGGATGGGAGGCTTGGAGAAGGTAGTGCATTCTCTGAGGCTGTGGAAGCTCCCATGTGTCATGGTCAGAGGCAACTACAATGAACACAGTAGTTTCAATGCATGCTAGGAATTAGAGTTTTCACACAAAATGGAGAAGCTATGACCTCAGTAGAGACTAGCTGTATTGATTCATGCCTGCTAGAAATGTAGACAAGGCCTGAAAGTACTACCTGGCATCAATAAATAGGAGAATGGGGATTCTGGGGTGGAACCAGAATGGATTCTTTATTTTTTAAGTGAGTCTCAAGATATAAACAAAGCATGCTAGCTTTTATCCACCTCTCAGAAGAATCTTAAATCAAAGAAAGGATTAAAGAGTTATATTATTGCTTCTCACTACTCCAAGTACAGTGAGTATGGAAGTGCTGTGAGAAAAGTTGGGGGCGGGAGGGTCTCTTGACAGTCTGTGAGCCCTCAAGGAAATGTGTTGCCCCCAGGTTCAGTCAGTGGAGGAACAGCACTTGCACGTGGGTTTCAGTAAGCTCAGGAGTAGTAGCTCAGACAGGTGTGTGTGTCTTGTAGTTGCAGACATTCACAGTCAGCCAGCGTCTGCATCACCTCTTTGGAGAACCACAAAGTGTGGTTCTGACCCTTCTCAAGAGTGATTAGGCATTTCAGGCTCAGATGACCCACCAGTCTTTTAAACATAGATAGTACAATTCCCATAACATTCTTACGTTTCATACACAGCATTGGCATCAAAACTCGAACTGCTATACTAAAATCAAGTGGCATCCTCCAGCTCTATATTTATGGACCACAGGCTTTAGAAAACGTACAAGACAATCTGGAAGGCACAGTAAGAAAATTTCAATTTGAAATAAGGTTTGCTTGGGAAACTCCAGGCCCCGAAAGAGAATTGTCCTGGAGGCCCCTTACCAAGACAACCACACAAATAGATCTAGAGCTGGGATAGAGGCAAAATACACATTTTCCTAAATCTGGCAATCTCATCTTGTTCAATTAAGAAGAGAAAAAAGCCGGGGACTAGACTTAGGAGAATCTGATTTTAGGAACCAAATGATGGGATGAGGATATGGTTTCTCCCTCTCTATTGTTAACTCCAACTCTTGAATATAAGCTCTACTTCCGCACAGGTTTCCAGCAGCTCTGGGGCTAGAGCTTCCTCCTTCATGCTAGTCTGACCTGAATTGGGGTGGGGGTGGGAGACTCTCTTCTCCTAACAGGTAGGAGCCTTGGATGTTTTTAAATCGGACTGACATAGGTCATGTGCCCATGCTTGAACCAATCACTGTGGCCGGTAGGATGCCAGGCACTGATTGATTATAACTGAGCTATTTGCATTGGTGAGGCAGTGGGTGTGTGTGTGAAATGACTCTGATTGCTTTAGGTCAAATGGGACCCATCCCCAAGTATGGTGGTGGAGTCAACCCACCTAAACTGCATTTCCAGTGGCATATAAATGGAATGACTGTTGGAGAGATCCATTGGAGTTATTACCAGGTCCTGGATTTCAAATGATTTTTGTTTTCTTTTTTGTGTTGGTTTTTTTTTGGGGGGGGGGAGGTTGGGGGGGGTTGATTTTCAAATTTGCTATAAGGAACATGTATTTTGTAATAAAAAAAGAGAATGCAATACAAAATAAAATAAGATTAGAAACAGAAAAAATATATAACAATGGAGAAAATGTTAAAACTAATTTTAAAATGTTAGGCACAGTAAAATCAAAAAGACAAGTGAAATGTGTGAATTTTTCAAAAAAAATTTTTAATGTTTATTTATTTTGAGAAAGAGAGATAGAGAGCAAGCAGGGGAGGGGCAGAGAGAGAGGGAGACAGAGTCTTGAGCAGGCTCCGCGCTATCAGCGCAGAGCCCGATGTGGGGTTCGAACTCAGGAACCGTGAGATCATGACCTGAGCCAAAACCAAGAGTCGGATGCTTAACCAATTGAGCCATCCAGGTGCCCCAAATGTATGACTTTTTAATAAAATACAATATATCATCATTGGACTAAAAAATAGAAACTCACAAGAACTGAAGGGGAAAATGGGTAAGTTATCAAAGAGGCATACTTCCTCTATCTACCGTATTCATCAGAATTTGAAATGTTTCTTTAAATTTTCAAAAAGTAAATCATCTCTTGATTGCAAAACATGTTATTATGCTTATGGTGGACATTTGTCATGTTTGTGACTGACAAGTGTCTTTTGGAAACCTTTCTAGAACTGGGGAACTTCCCATTTTATAAATCCCACTTCTCCAGGATAGAAGCCGGGCCGTGCTCTCTCAGACTCTCTTGTAGTCAGGCAGAGGCAATGATCTAGGTTTTACCAACCAGAGACACCTGCACTGGACATCATTTGCAAAGTGAAAAATAGGAGAAAGAGTACATGATGTGGGTCATCCTGGGGCAAATGTGGTGCCAGAGATTCTGCTGTCTGTTCACTGATGGGAACCACAGGGCCTGGGCAGCAGCGGCCTGCAGGAGAGGTATATGGACAGAGCATGGTGTGATTCTGGGTTTTGGTTTTTTTTTGTTTGTTTGTTTTGTTTTTTGCTGCATAGCCTTCGATTCTGTCTCTCTGCCCAACCGATTGGAATTTGTGAAATTCCAAATATCATTGAATAGATTCTCTTACTGACTAAATTATCCAGAATAGATTCTGTTACTTGCAATAAAGAATCAGATTGAGGGGCGCCTGGGTGGCTCAGTTGGTTGAGCGTCCGACTTCGACTCAGTCATGATCTCACAGTTTGTGGGTTCGAGCCTCGCATCATCTTGCTCAGAGCCTGGAACCTGCTTCAGATTCTGTGTCTCCTTCTCTGCCCCTCACCCGCTCATGCTTTGTCTCACTCTGTTTCTCAAAAATAAATAAATGTAAAAAAAATTTTTTTTAATGTTTAACAATAAGGGGCGCCTGGGTGGCTCAGTCGGTTGAGCGTCCGACTTCAGCTCAGGTCACGATCTCGCGGCCCGTGAGTTCGAGCCTGGCGTTGGGCTCTGGGCTGATGGCTCAGAGCCTGGAGCCTGCTTCTGATTCTGTGTCTCCCTCTCTCTCTGCCCCTCCCCCGTTCATGCTCTGTCTCTCTCTGTCCCAAAAATAAATAAACGTTAAAAAAAATAAATTAAAAAAAATGTTTAACAATAAAAAAAGAATCAGACTGATACATTGTCCAGTTAATTCTATGGGACAATTATAGAACCTATCTTGCAACTTAATTATCATTTAAAAAAAATTTTTTTTTAGATACTTGAAGATTCACAGGCAGTTGTAAGGAATGACATGAGAGACCCATGTACCCTTTACTCAGTTTCCCCCAATGGTAAAATCTTGCAAAACTGTAGTACAATTTCACAACCAGACATTGATAGAATATTGATATGACATTGACAGAATCAAGAATATTTCCTTCACCACCAAGGATACTTCGTGTTCCCTTTTTATAGCCATGCCTACTTCTATCCCATCTCTACCTTTTCCTGACCACTGGCAACCACTAATTTGTTCTCCATTACTATAACTTTGGCATGTAAACTTTGTTATATAAATAGAATCGGTAAGTACGTAATTTTGAGGGATTGACTTTTTTTTCACTCAGGGTTTGATTCATCCAGGTATTGTTACTTTGTTCCTTTTTATTGCTAAGTAGTATTCCAAGGTATGGGTTACCATGGTTTGTTTAACTGTCTACCCACTGAAGGACATCTGAGTTGTTTCAAGTTTACTATGAATAAATCTGCTACAGACATTTGTGTACAGGTTTTATGTGAACATGACTTTTCTTTGGGACTCACGCTCAGAGTATAGTTAATGTGTAAAATAGTAGCAGCTTATTTAGTTTTTAAGAAACTATCAACTTGTTTTCCAGAATGTCTGTACCATTTTACATTCCCATGAACACTGGATGAGTGATCTAGTTTCTCTGTGTGTGCCCTAGCACTTGGTTGCCAATATTTATTTTACCCATTCTGATACATACTAGTGATATCTCATTAAAATTTTAATTTGCGTTTCTCTAATGGCTAATGATGTTGAACATCTTTCAAGGTGCTTATTTGCTGTCTTTATATCCATTTTGGAGAAATACCTCTTAATGTCTGCTGCCCACATTCTAAGTGGATTGTTTGTCTTTTAAATGTGGAGTTTTGAGAGGTTTTTAAAAATGTATGTTCCAGATACTAGTCTTTTGTTGGAAATGTAGTTTGCAAGTATTTTTTCCCAGTCTTAGTCTGTCTTTTCATCCTCTTAACATGATTTTTCGAACAGCAAACATTTACAAAAATTCTTTTAATGTTTATTTTTGAGAGAGAGAAAGAGACAGAGACAAAGAGCAAATGGAGGAGGGGCAGAGAGCGAAGGAGACCCAGAATCTGAAGTATGCTCCAGGCTCTGAGCTGTCAGCACAGAGCCCAAAGTGGGGCTCGAATTCACAAACCCTGAGATCATGACCTGAGCCGAAGTCGGATGCCCAACTGACAGCCACCCAGATGCCCTGCACAGCAAAAATTATTAATTTTGATGAAGTCCAACTTGTTATTTCTTCCTTTTACAGACTGTGCTTTTGGTCCAAAGACCTGTGAAGCAGGAACACCAGTGTCCAAGGGCAGGATATCCCAGATATCCCAGATCAAGCAAAAGCAGAAAATTTGTCCTTCCTCTACCTTTTTGTTCTATTTGGGCATGTGGCGCATTTGATGGTGTTTACCCACCATGGTAAGGATGACCATTCTTGGTAAGGATGCTCTTGGGATATAATTGACATACAGCATTGTGTAGGTTTAAGGTGATGATTTACTACACATATAAAGAGAAGAGAAGGTGGCATGAAAGAATACTAAAAAATTAAGGACAAGGATCTTCCTTTTGAGACATTGTTGACATGTACACATTTCAAACTTCAGTCTTCGGGGCATTACTTTCAAGTTTTTGCTATGTTCACCACCAATCCATATTTTTTATTTATTTTCTAATTTTTAAAAAAGTTTTTATTTATTTTTCTTTCGAGAGAGAGAGCACACATGCATGCATACACTTATAGATGAGGGAGGAGCAGAGAGAAGGAGAAAGGGAGAGAGAGAGAATCCCAAGCAGGCTCTGCACTGTCAGCACAGAGCCCGATGTGGGGCTCAAAGTCCCTAACTGCGAGATCATGACCTGAGCCAAAGTTGGAGGCTTAACCGACTGAGCCACCTAGGTGCCCCCATTAATTTGCTAATTTAATTAAACAGGCCTTATGTATTCTAGTCTTGTATCTATAAAAGAAAAAGTATATATGGAAATTGAAATATTAAAAGCATTCCATCTAGACTTGTCACTTAAAGTGTTTCAAAAACATAAGTTTTTCTTCCCAGAGGTAATCTGCAACTTTCAATATGGCTTCCTTTGAAAAAGCAATTAGAATGCCCCCAACCCTGACCCAGTGATCTGGTTTTTCCTCCTCTGGTCAGTCTCCTCAGCATTGTCTATGACATCGAAGCTTACTCTGGGTCATCCAGGATGGGATTTATTGCTTCTTAGGAAGAAGCTTCTTCGTTGTTATCACTGAAATCAAGTGATCTGAGAGGTAAACTGTCACTGACATACATCCCTGAGAGTGTAGATAAATGTCCCGTCCTTAATTTTGATGCTTTAAGCACTGTCCATGTTGGCTGGTTATGGACAACCATAAAGACATGATCTTCAAAACGTGAAATGGATGTTTGAGAGTCTGGGGAGTAACAGCCCCCAAGGCAGTCATAACAAGATCATAGTAAAGGGTAGTTGAAAGAGTTTAGACAAAAGATTCTGCCAAGGAAGAGACTTCGAAAAATAGCAACTTAATGACTGAGGGTCTCAGAAGGCTTTCCTTCAGTTCTCAGCTCTGATGATTGCTGACTTTATAACTTGGGGCAAGTGTACTGCACTTCATGCATCTGTCTTCTCATCTGTAGAATGGAGAGAACAGTTCTCATCGCTCTCATAGAATTGAAGACTGAATGGAAAATATGTACATAAGCAAAGCATTTTTATTGGAGTCCCGGCACATAGGAAGTGCTCAGTAAAAATTAAGATACTATTGCTACTGTTATTACTAGTTAATATTATTCTGGTATCAAACAAAAGATCCTGGAATTCAAGTAGACTGGATGGAACAGTGAAAGAGACCAGGAGGCAGTGTGTGGCTGCCGTGCGAGCCTGTGGTTGCTAGCTGGGGCTCTCTCGGTGCTTACGGCTAATGATGATGGCTGCACTGGTGTGTGGGGCTCCGGGCCGGCGGTGGTGGCGGTGGTAATGACTCACTGCACAGTGGGACGAGGGAGATAAAGGGGTTGTGCTTCTGAGGCAGCTCCCAGAACAGAGGCGGCAGGGCGGGCAGGGCGGACAGCACCCGTGTTGCCGCAGGTCCATGACTGGCTCAGCTTCTCCAGGACAGAGAGACACTAAGTCCAGGCCTCGGTGGGTGTTCGCAGTCACTGATGTAACACAGCACACCTGTGCCTTAACCAGCTCTTATCTAACCTGAATTGCCCCCCTTACCATTTTCCTAGAGAAACATCATCCCAGAGGGCTCCACTGGTACAAAAGGAGTGGGGAGGGAGCTAGAAGTTCAAGGCTGAGTATCTGGGGGCAGGGGAGGTAACAGACAAGGCACAGTTGATTTGTATGCAAACAGACCGAAAATCTCTAAAATCCCGAATCATCATTTTGGTGTCAAGGTGATTCCTACAGCCACCCTTAACCAAGGTCCCACTTTCTGCCACCGCCATCACCGTGCTCCTTGTCATCCAGAAATAAACTAGGCAGCTCATCTGTGACTGTTACTTACACTCGCTGTCTCCTCCCTGACTCTATCAGTTTCCATGACTTTATTTCCTCCCATAAGATTTTTCCTTCCAAGTATTTACATCCCTTCTGCCGTCACCCTGGACCAAGCCTTCCCTCATCACCCCTGCACCACCAAAGTACCACTGTGTCTCTTGTCTTTCATCTAAGCAATCCAGATCCAGTACCACACCAGCTTTTCACAGCTACTAGGTTCATCATGTGAAACTCCTCCTCAGAAGACTTCAGTTCCTCCTTTTGAAAAGCCCTGACTTTTCTTCATGACTTTCATGATACCCCATAGTATGGCCTCCATAGGCATGTGACCTTTGTTCTTCTTCACCAACCATGGACCCGTCCTTGCCAACATCCCGACAAAGCCACCATAGCACAGTGTCAGGAAACACTGCCGAGGGGTCTTGAGTGTGACTGTCCTATTTTACCTGGGACAGGAAGACAAGGGACAGACGTGAAATGCCTTCTCTCAGAAACGTGCTCACTGGGACCCCAGGTGAGACCTCAGTGTGGTGTGGGAAGGAGAATTTCTGGCTTGGAATGCAAGTCATTCCTACAAATATTTATAAAGCATCTCAAGTGGACATGAAAGAAAAAGGGACACTGTCCCGGCCACTAAAGATTTGCCATCACTAGGGAGGTGAAGAAGAACCTCCTGTGGAAGAGAGTGCTGAATGAAAGGCATGGTAATGCCTCCTTCTTTTGTAGAAGGTATCAGACCCCAGGGCAGGGGCAAGGCAAACATTAGACTCATTTTCTAGATGATGAAACTTTCTTACCTGCCTGAGAGTTTAAATGGCTTATTTATTATCACAGGGCTAATAATTAGCTCATCTGAGTCTCCTGGTTTGTTGGATTTTCTTTGCACTGCTCTGCTCTGCCTGCAAACAGCAGGGTTATGATACCCTGAGAGCCATCGAGCATTCCCAGGAGCAGGGGGAATGGACTCCGAGCTGTGAGAGTTACTGGGGGAAGGTGTCATTTACCTGAGAATTGAAGGATCCGGAAGATTTCAATCAGAGAAGAAAGAAGGGAAGAAAGAATATTCCAGAAATAAAGAAACTCCATGAGCAAAGGCACAAAGCAGGACAAGAAGAGCCACCCAAGGGCAAAATTACTTGAGAAGTGAAGACTCCCTCCCTTTGCCTCCCCTGAGAGTCTGAGATAAAGGAGGAGGAGAGGTCTGGGTGTCTCTGGACTGATAAACAGACTCCACCCAGAGGCCAATAGCATGGGTATATGGGGACAGGAAGGTCAAGTGGCAGAAGTTCCCCTTCTCCAGTACAGAGGAACTGGGGGGGGGGCAGTAGGAGGGAGGCCATTTCCTGAACCCCACTTCTCAGATTCAGCACCTAGAGCAGAACCAGGAAGGATTCTGGGAGCCAGAGAGGACTGACAGACGGCAAGTCCCCTAGAGAAAACTGTTCCCCTCTGGGGTCAGGTGCCTAGGGTGGGGGTGGATGGCCACTGTGTGTGAGTGCCCTGCCCCATGGGAGAGGAGGAAATGTGAGGCTTGGAGAGCAGAAACGGGAAAGGAAAGGGAGGTGTCAGGAGAGGGAGAAAAGTCGGGGTGCATCCAGGGGAGGGGCTGTTCTGAAGCCGGTCTAGGAACACTGCCCTGGGATGATAGCGGGCGCGTGAAGGGAAGCGTCAAAACCACCTGATAGACCTGATATAACTCTCTTTAATGCACCCCCTTCCTGACCCAGCTTCTCTCCCTTCTCTCCTCCTCAGTTCAAGAGGGTGGAGACCAGAGTGGGGAAGAACCCGGCCGGGGGGAATGAGCCGGGCATGGGGAAGGGGGCCTTTCTTAAGGCAGGAGGTAAGTGCGGTCCCTGACCTTTGCGGGGCAGACGTGTGACCTCCCTTCCAGCTCTAACAACCCACAGACTCTCACCCCTATCCCACAGACCTCTCACAGTCTGCCTGGTCCTTAGCATGTTTGTGCATCTCCCAGGGGTCCAAAATGGGTTGGGTTTAGGGAGAATGAGGAGAATCATCTCTCTACGAGGGGACCCTGGCACTAACTTTCTCTTTCTTTCCCCTCTCTCCCTCTCTCCCCCACCCCTCTCTGCCAACCCCCTCTCTCTTGTGGCTTTCCACTTCCTAGTTCCCTGCACAGCGATCTCCAGTATCTCAAGTAGAGTGGCCACAGGAACGCCACATAATGGCGGGGTTCATGGTCCGGCGGGTGCTAGCGGCTGGCCTGCTTTTCAGTCTGCTCCTTGGTTCTTCTTTGCTTTTGGTCTACATCTTCCGGAGCTGTGGCCCTAGTGAGCACGATCCTGGAATCCTCCAACCGAGCCAGCCCTCCTCATCAGGGCCTCTGTGGCTTTGTGCCCACTGACTCGTTCACCTCCCCTCCTGCCTCACCCTCTCGCCCTCTCCCTCCCAATCTGGCCCCGCTGGGCTCAGTCAGGCCCTGTCCTTCTTCTGGGGGGCCCTTCCCTTTTCCCCACCAGGCTGTCCTTTGCCCAGCACCTCGGGGGACCCCTGGCCCTTTCTCTCTCCCTCTCCCAGCTCTGAGCTCCCCCCGCCCCCCACCACCACCTGGCAGGGCCCTGCAGGACGCCCGAGTGTCATGATCTTCAGGCTCGTTACCTGGCCTCTGGGAACACCAGTGTGGCCCCCTGCACCGACTTCTTCAGCTTTGCCTGTGGAGACGCCCAAGGCACCAAGAGCTCTTTTCAGGCTCTTGCAGAGGAGAACAAGAGGAGACTTCGGAAAATACTGGGTGAGGCTCGCTGGGTGGAAGCGTCTCTGCAAGTGGGTGGCTCTGAGCCTAGAACTATCTTGCTGTCCCAAACCTGTGTGGTTTGTGGCACAGCTGCTGGTTTGCTGCTCCGTCTCAGTACCTCCTCCCTTCTCCTCTCTGTCCCTGTCTTCATCTTTCCTTTGCCACTTGCCCATGACTACTGTCCTCTCTTCAAGCCCCCCACATTTCACCGATCTGCCCCTTCTCTGTTGCTGCACCTAAATCTTCCATTTCTCTCCCGCACCTGGGACCTCCCATGCCAATGGCGCTCAGCACCTGCCGCACTAAAGTCCAGGTGTGTCGGTTGCCCCCAGCCCCGCCTGCCTGCTATCGCTGGGGTCACTGTTAGCCTCTCCCTGCAGTCACTTCCCCACCCCCTCCCTCAGACGCTGGTGTGCAAGCTCTAGGGGAAGAAGTGGGGTGCTGGGCTGGCTGGGAGGACATGGCCACGCGGTGAGAAGGGGAGGCATCTGGCTGTGTGCCAGGGAATGGATCCAGCCACAGAGGGCTTGCCGGAAGAGGAGAGGGCCAACCTAAAGCCCTGGGGGTGCAGAAGTCGCCTGTAGGCAGTGACTGTGGAGAAGACCGAAGAATTGAGTTCATCTCTGAGGGAGCAACCGAGGCCATCTGGGAGGTTGGAAGCGGGCCCCAGGAAGTTGGAGGATGGTGTGAGGGTGTGAGGAAAGGGAACAAGAACAGGTATGATAGGCACACATTTCCAGTGTAAGGGAGTCCAGGACATGTGACGGGATTCACTGGAATTTGGGAGGAGTGAATGTGTCCCTCTGCCCTCTTTTTGATGGACAAAAGAACTGCAGGCAGGCATTCTCTGGAGGGGCCATGCTTCCGGTTAAGGCCAAGATATGAAAAGAAAATGTATGTTTAGGATAAAAACTGTTGCTCACTACAGAGTGAAAGGTATGGTGACTGAGTGGGTGGGAGGTGCCACAGGGTAGGTGATTGCAATGCACAGGCATGAGGTTACTGCCGTGTGTGTGTGTGTGTGTGTGTGTGTGTGTGTTTCCTAGGTCACCAGCCAGGGTCTGGACCTTGTTTCTTCTTGCTAAACCTGTCTGGATGAGTTTTCCTGTCTCCGGTCCCCCAAAGTTCTCTGGTTTGCCAAATGTTTCTAACTTCTTTACTCATCTCCATCCTGCCTTCCATTTGGACCCATAGATGTTGCTAGGTGCTCCCATCTCTTCCTTTTCTCCTGTGTCTTTTCCTCCCCATTTCTCTTTCGTGTCTCCTTTGTTCCCCTCTGTCTTCCTCCCTGCCCTCACTCTCCCATCGAGCTGACCCAGCCCTCCCACCTTCTGACCTGTCCTCAACCCCGTATTTCCCCCCTTCTTTCCATTTCCCTGGGAGTCTTCCCCTTCTGTCCCACCTTCCCTGCTTGGCTTTTCTCCTCTAATTCTCCTATGCTTCCTTTCTAGAAAAGCCAGGTTCCCGGCACCTGGGCACTGGGGAGGACAAAGCTTTCCAGTTCTACAGCTCCTGTGTGGACACAGGTGCCATCGAAGCCGAAGGGGCTGCCCCCCTCAGACAAGTCATTGAGGAGGTGAGACCCAGGGCAGTAAGGTTTCTAGATACATAACACGTGGGACCCATGCATGCTCAGGGCTGCCCTTCCCCCCCACCTTTTTTTTTAGAAAGGGAGGGCGGTGTCTCTTTCCTAGGCATCTCCAAGTTCCAGGAGGGAGATAGAAATGGCAGTACCCTCTGGAAGCATGAGGACCCTGGGTGAGGGCAGAGAAAGAAGGATAGAGACGGAGCCAGCCCTGGAGGGCTCCAAGCACCCAGAGTAGCAGTCAGGAAGTAGCAGCTGGCTCAGGAAGGGGAGGGGTGGGGGGGACAGGTCTCCCAGGCCATCCCCCACTGCTGAGCCCTGTCTCTCTGCTTCCCAGCTTGGAGGCTGGCGAATCTCCGGTAATTGGACTCCCTTAGACTTTAACCGAACCCTGAGCCTTCTGATGAGTCAGTATGGTTATTTCCCATTCTTCAGAGCCTACCTGCGACCTCATCCTACCCTTCCACACACGCCAGTCATTCAGGTGAGGGGCGCACCAGCACACAGCAGGACCGGGCCTGCCTCGACTTCTAGCCTAGCATCTCCTAGAGGAAGGTTGCGGGCTGGACAGATAGGACAAATGGGCAACGTAGATAAGATATTTATCTTGAGGGAAAATTATCAATGTGACAGTCAGGGATACTAGGTGAGATCAGAGAAGGGAGCAGGAGAGCCAGTCCTGTGGAGATTGAACTAGTTCCTATCTTCCTGACTGCTTATCTGGATCACCCCCCCCCAACAGCCTTTTAATTAGCCCCCTCATCTCCAGTATTGTCCTCCTCTTATCTATTCTTGAGTTTTGCTGGAGGGACCTTTCTAAACCAAGAGCTAATTATGCTATTGTCTCTGTCTAAATGCCTCCAGTGGCTTTGCCAGGTCCAGGTCGTCAGGATCTAGCTCTTAACCCCCCCCCCCCCCTCCAGTTTTATCTCCTGCCACATCCCTTGTCCCCCTTAAACCTCAAGCCATGCTCTGTCACTTCTAGCTTCAGGAATATTCCTCAGTGCTTTTCATCCACGTTTCTCTTTGCTTGCAACACTACTCCCCAACGCTATTCCCACACTCAGCCTGGAAAACTCTTACATGTTTTTCAAATTTGGGGTTTGATTATTATCTCTTCCAGGAATTCTTCACTGACACCCTAGCTATGTGTTAGGTAGACCCCTCTGTCCTCCCAGCTTCCCTAGCTCTCATCACTGAAGACCGTGTTAAAGACTGCGAGCCCCTTAAGAACAGGACCATACCTTACTCACTTCTGTTCCTCAGGACCTAGCACAGGGCCAGGCATCTAGAGGCCCATGGAAGATGTTTGTTGAGCAAGTAAATAAATAAAAATGTTGAAGGCATCGGTATTGTTGTAGATAATGCAATGCCATCTATTTGGCCCCTGCCCTCAAAAATTCCACAAAATTATATGGGGATGAATATACAAGAAAAGCTGTTAATCAGTATGAGACACTCTAAAATTCAGCTCTAAAGGGTATGTTCAGGAGCTTCTGATGTGGTCTTTAGGGAGTACCTAAGATCTGAAATAGTTAAGGAATGGCTCAGAGAGGGGAGAACGTGAGCTGAGCCTTGAAACATGGTTAATCACGCAGGTGAAGGTGAAGTTAAGGGCATGAAAAGGACTTTGGGAAAGTCCTGAGCTAAGGCTGGAATGGTATGACTCTTCTGTGGGGTCAATGAGAAGGCTGGTTTATTGAACAGAGGATTTGGGGTAGGGGTGAGGTGCAGTGGGAGATAAGAGAAGAGTAAGGCTGAAGACATGAGGTTGTGCCTGATTATTCCTGGCCTAAGAAGTCAGATGGAGGTGATTGCTTCTGACTTCGGGGGAAAAAATATGGCTATGCATTGAGTGTAAGCAGAGGGAGCGATTTTGTAGGTCAACCTGGAGTGGTTGAGGAATCTAGGTGAGCAATTTGGAGCAGTTTAAGATGATTGTGGTAGAACTTGAAAGGAAAGGCCAGGAATGAAGATTTAGGCAGCTTCATCTCAGTGGTAATGGTCCGTGGTGTTTCTAAAGGACTTGGCAACTGGTTGAATGTAAATGCAGAAAATGGAAAAGTTGGAAAATTAGTTTTCCACAGTTTTGATGTGGTGTGAGTAGGAAGAGGGCAGTTACCATCAACTGGAGACTGGATGGACTCTGAGGATGGACTTCAGAGGGAGTACCCCACCAAGGGGCCTGGGGGCAGGGAGGGCGTATGAGACCAGCATGGCTGTGCCACAGAGGACAGGGGAGGAGTGATTCAGCAGGGAAGGATCATCATGGATTCCAGAGATTTCTGATCTCAGAAAATAAACGATAATACCATTGAGAACCTTCTAGAAGAAAGTATTGAAAACAGTTTTGGAAATGGACAAATTGTACAGAGTTTAAGAGGAAGGCAAGAAAGTTGGAGCAAGAAAGGGTCATGGATGACTTTTAGTTCTTCAAAGTGTGGACATAAAATGTGACAAAGGAGCCAAGCGAAAGATTTTTCAAGATGGGGAAAGTATACAGTCCGAGGAGCGGGCGGGATATTGAAGTTGGAGTAGAAAAAGGCATAGTTTGGGAGCAAAGGTCAGAACAGAATCAAGGACATGCCAGGACTAAGGTGGGGCAAGCAGGTGAGGTAAGTGAGCCACACACCTATGTACAAAATCAAAGAGGCTACCAAAAACAGTAACCAAAGTAAATATTTTTAAAAATTTTAAAAAAAAGGTTAGAGAGGGAGGGAGCCAAAACATAAGAGACTCCTAAAAACTGAGAACAAACTGAGGGTTTATGGGGGGTGAGAGGGAGGGGTGGGTGGGTGATGGGTATTGAGGAGGGCACCTGTTGGGATGAGCACTGGGTGTTGTATGGAAACCAATTTGACAATAAATTTCATAATAAAAAAATTTTTTTAAAGCCAATGCAAAAACCTGTGATGATAAAAAAATATCAAATTTTTGTTAATTGTGGATTTTTTGGAATAGAGGTCCTTTCCCCCTAAAATGGACCAAAATTTTATTGCAGACTTAAAAAAAATCTATAATTTTTCTTCAAAATGGATAAAAGATACAGTCTAGATTTTCAGAAAAAAAATCTGTGATGAACAAAGTTTTGCTATTTTAGTCAGCATGGATTTTAGCTTTGATTTTTATTTGAAAAATATTGGTTAAGACATTGATCTTCATTACTGTTTTCAGTACCTCTTAAATTTTGCACCTGAGATGGTTTCCCCCTCCCTTAACCCTGGACTTGGACCCAGCACAGGGGCTGGCCCCCTTCAGGACACGGATTAGTGGGTTTCTCCCTTGACAAGCACCCCAAAACTGGTTGAAGCACCCGCCCTGTCCTCACATTTTCCATGTCTGTATAATATAAAGAGTATCCTTTCCCCCCTTGCCCCCAACCCCAATCCCTCCCTCTCTTGCTGTCTTCTCTCACACCTTCTCTGTGTCCTGAAGCTGTCTCCTGTAGCACCTTCCCCATCCTCCCACACCTGTCCTCTCCTCCCTCCACGCTCCCTACTTCTCTCCAGTATCTCTTGTGTCCAGATAGACCAGCCAGAGTTTGATCTTCCCCTCAAGCAAGAGCAGGAACAGAAGATCTATGCTCAGGTAAGATGCCTCCATGGACAAAGGTCAGGCCCTGACCTCTGATGCTCAGCCTCTGGTGGCTGTGACTGATGTTGCCCCTCCCCCAGATTGTGCGGGAATACCTGGCTTATCTGAGTCGGCTGGGAGCCTTGCTAGGAGGAGACCCAGACAAGGTGCAACAACATGCCTTCCTGTCCATCTCCATTACCTCACAGCTGTTTCAGTTTCTGAGGCCCCTGGAGCAGCAGCAGGCACAGAAGAAGCTCTTCCAGCTGGTCACTATTGACCAACTGCAGGTGCCTTGAACCAGGGACTGGAGGAGGATGGGCAGGAGGGTTTCTCTCCTAAACTTTCTGGATCTCCTGAAATCCTTTCTCCTCATTCCTTAATTCCTTTCCATCCCTAACTTTCCCAGGCCCATCCCTTTCCCCAACCATCCCCTTCCCCGCCCCCTCTCAAACACTGAGGGAGAGGACCCCCCTCTCCTGCCTCCTCTCCTCCTTTTCTGTCCCCCTCAGCCTTGTGTCCCTCCTCTAAGGAAATGGCCCCTGCCATCGACTGGTTGTCCTGCTTGCAAGCGACATTCACGCCAATGTCCCTGAGACCCTCCCAGCTCCTCGTAGTCCATGACCTGGAGTATTTGAAAAACATGTCTCAGCTGGTGGAAGAGCAGCTGTTGAAATACAGGTTTGCCTCAGGTGGGACTGGGGGAGTATGAGGGCGATGAAGAGTCCGAGGACCTGGAGGCCTCAGGGACAAAGGAGATTGTGGAAACTGCATGCTGGTAAGGTCTTCCCAGGAAGATGGAAGGGATCCACGGATATGTGAGGGCAGAGAAGTGTTGGGGTGAATGGCCCAAGAGAAAATTGAGGCAACAGGAAGCATGAGAGGCTTGAGGGGCACAGGGAAGGGAAAACACACATGAAATGAGGCATTCATGTGCCCAGCACCTGGGTTTGCTGGGAGTAGAACCCAGTCTTTGAAGAACCTCTAAGCTATAGGAGATGCTGGAAGGCCAGTCACTAGGGACAGCTCAGGCATGCATGTCTTATCAGCAGCTAGGAGGTAGGGATAGGAGGTGGAGGCCCATGGGGCCAGTGGATGGAGGAGGTGAAGGCTGGGGGTTCTCTTGGGGGAGGGCTGGGGGAGAGGCCATTTCTCAGCTGTGAGAGGATCCAGAGGCCCTTGCATGTGAGACTCTGTTGGGCTGTCTGCCATCCCCAGTAACTACATGGCCACTGCCTGAAGACAGGGGCTTCCTTCCAGGGACTTGGGCTCAGAGCCCTTCTTCATAGTACCTCAGTGGCAGTAACATCTAGAGATTCTTTTTAAGGAGGTGAAGGACCATTCTTGTGGGTGTGAGCAGGTTTATGTAAAGCTATAAATCAGACCTGGAGAGAGTTGACAGCAGGGCAGAGGAAGGTCTCAGGTCCCAGCTTTGCTGTGCTTAGAAGATACATCTTAAGGTGAGCTGAGGTTTCTTGGTTGGGGAAGTAGATGAATCTGTTTTGTTACATTTTTTAAGTCTAGTCTTCATCTAGCCCAGACGCTTCACTCCCTGCAATTTGAGAAGTCACTTCTGCATCTAGTTCCTTCTATGACCATTTTCCAACTCACACCAAGAAAAGCTCTTCTTGACTTGTTCAAAGGTCAAGCCACTATTTTCTATAGATACAGAAGAGAAGGGGCTTCCTTCAGGAGTATCCAGGTGACTACACAAGGGGAGGCTGTTCTTGAGGCACCTCGAGAGCCCTGAGTGTATGTGTGGGTCTCTTTTCCCTCCACAGAGACTTTCTGCAGAGCCACATGATCTTGGGGCTGGTGGGGACCCTCTCTCCAGCCCTGGACAGTAAGTTCCAGGAGGCACGCAGATCACTGATCCAGAAACTGCGGGAGCTGACCCAACGACCACCCATGGTGAGGAGAGAAGGGAGGAATTTTCCCAGATTGGGGGCTAATGGAGCATCTGTCATTTTGAGGGATAATTGTTGGTGTATCTCTCCCATGGAGACAGCATGGGGGCAGATGCCATTCAATGTCTGGATTTTCCATAGAAGCAGACAGGCTGTGCATACAGTGCTTATGTTGAGAACTGACATGCCAGGTACCAGAACTTTTGGCACACATCTGGCTACTTTTACAGCCTTTTGCTGAATATTAAAGTTTAAATATAAAATTTTAAAATTATCAGCAATTGCTTTTCCTTTCAATGACCTTTAAACTATTTGTCTAGTTAGTTATCCAGAACTCTGTGATTTAAGGACGTGGACTTAAAGCTTGGGATTTGTTGGGATGCAAGACATGACCAGCAAGTGGCCTCTCCTCTGTTTAGGTGCTTCCAGTGTTTGATGTTCAAGGGTGCTTCCCAAAGAGTTCATCTCTGACATCCAGTGGGATCTGTGGGGTCATAGCATGGGCTTCACAGTGCAGAGCCTGATATATCTGAGGTGGTAGTTCTGTGCCAAACACACTAAGCAAAGTCTCCTGTGTTGCATAAGATGTGGAGACACTCCTTTACCAAGAACTTTGAAATCCTAGGTCGGACACATCCAGATGCAAGTGAAGGTATCTAGAACGTTAGATATGCTCCAACCTGAGTACAGGCCTCAGTGTAGTCTTGAAAAGCACGGTTTTTTTTTCCCTTCATAATTTGTGGACCATTTCTGTGTCTTGGAGAAACTCACTGCTTTGACAACTTGAAATACCCGTGGAATTCAAAGAGGGTAAATGGGTGCACAGGGACTGGCATGTAGTTATTGAGTATTGGGAGTGAGACATTTTTCTTTTTTTTAATAGGTTCCTTTTCAAATTAAATTAAATCAAATTTTTTAATGATTTAAAAAATTTATTTATTTATTTATTTTGAGAGAGATAAAGAGAGAGCATGAGGAGGGGAAGGGCAGAGAGTGAGGGAGGGAGGAAGGGAGAGAGAAACCCAAGCAAGCTCTGCACTGCCAGCATAGAGCCTGACACAGGGCTTGAACTCATGAACCGTGAGATCATGACCTGAGCCAAAACCAAGAATGGGAAACTTAACTGACCCAGGCACCCCAAAGTTCTTTTTTTAATGTTTATTTATTTGGGGGGGGGGAGGGGCAAAGAGAGAGGGAGAGCGAGAATTCCAAGCAGGCTCCTTGCTGTCAGTGAAGAGCCTGACATGGGGCTTGAACTCACTGGGGCTCGAACTCACGACCCATGAGATCATGACCAGAGACAAAATCCAGAGTCAGATGCTTAACCGACTAAGCCATCCAGACGCTCCAGGAGTGAGACATTTTTCTAAACCCTTTAGATAGATATGAACTGAATTAATCCTCAGAAGAATCCCGTGAGGCAGGCACATCATTTTATTCCTGTTTTATGACAGGGAAATTGAGGCACAAAAGCTAAGGAACTTGCTCAAGGTATTACACCTAGTAAGTTGGTAGATCTAGGATTTGAATTCTGGCAGTCTGGCTCCAGGGTCTGTGTGCTTAATCCTTTGGCTAAGAAACAAACAAACAAACAAAACAACAGTAAAACACTCCTTTTTGGGACTTTTCTCAGGTTGGTAAGTGCCCAAGAAGCTTCTGCCCAGCCTTTCTCTTGACACGGATGAGGCTGACAGGGCTCCAGCTCCTCTTAGTTAACATTGCTACAAAATCCCTGTCAACCAATAGCTTCCTGTCAATCCCAGAACCATGGTCTGATGGCACTTCTTGAAGGACGTAAATGGGCCAATATTGAAATCACATTTAAAGGACAGGAAAGTCTTATAAATTGCTGAAGCCGCCATCTTTTGTATACTTCTATACATCTGTTATATCTATTATGTCCATCCTCATTATACCCATTAGGATTTATAGTTGTCCTTGGGCTTGAAAATTGAGTCAAGTTCTACCAACAAATAGAATAACAGTTGATATGAGGGTTACTGTGTATCAGGCACTGCATGGAACACTTAACGTGGATGATTTTATTTAATTCTCCAGAAACACTCCAAGGTCCTCAGAAAGGGCAAGTGACTTTCCCCAGACCACACAGCTCATAAGTGAAGGAACAGGTTTCAAAACAGATCAGTCCTGCTCATGAGGACATGTTGTTAAGCACATACTATGCAGGATTGAGGAATGAGTGGGTAGGAAAACAGAAAATGAGTTTGAGAATTCTTTCTACAAAGGTCAAGATAGTAAATACTTTTGGTTTTGTGGCCCATTACAGTCTGTGTTGCAACCACCCAGCCCTGTCCTTGTAGCACAACAGCAGCTGCACGTGGAGTGAACGAATGGGTGTAGCTCATTCCCCAAAGACTCTGGCTCACACAACAAAGGCTCAGAGTTCCCAAGAGGGACACATGAGGGAGGGTTTGAATGGCAGTGGTGGATCTCCATGCAGGAGGTGGGACAGAGGCAGCTGCCTAGAGAGTTTAAAGGGTTTTCTGGTGGGGTGCCTGGGTGGCTCAGTCAGTTGAGTGTCTGACTTTGGCCCAGGTCTTGATCTTGTGGTTCGTGGGTTTGAGCCCTGAGTTGGGTTCTGAGCTATCAGCTCAGACCACCACATGAACAAAAGACAGAGGTCCCTGCCCTCAGACACTTATGAACTGATGAAGGAAGAAAGACAATAAACTAAGTGAATAAAATATATTAGGGCGTAATTAGTGTTATGGAGAAACACTCCAGAGACATGGCGTGCTAGGTGGGGAGTGCGTACGAGTGGGTCAGGCAAGCTCATGCGGACTTGGAGTCATTAATCACTAATGTTTCTTTATGGTTCAGCCAGTTATGAAGCCACACAAATTACACTATCTTCCAACACAGAGTTCTCCATCTAATTCACAAGGACTCAATTTGTGGTTTTACTAAAAGCCTCCATGAAACCAGTGCTAACACAGTGAGGGAGTACATTAAGATTTACAGAATGATTTTGATGTGTTGCTTCACCTGATCTCCTGAGCGGTGCTGCCAGGGAGGTAGAACAGGTAGTACTCTCATGGTGACAGTTCGAGTAGCTGAAGTGCAGGGGTTTAAGTTAATAACCCACATTTGGTAAATGCTGAATTCTCTGTTCAGAGGTAGTATTTGGTAGCTCCTTGAGGATGAATCTGGCCAATACATGTGTTTTCTTGGCCTTAAAGCTTTTTACAAACTTTTAGTTAATCACCAGAAGTCAAAAATTAGGAGATGGTGTGTTGATAGTCACATTTCCAGCATTTGTGTGTGTGTGTGTGTGTGTGTGTGTGTGTGTGTGTGTGTGTGTGGTACATGGGAAGCTTGAGCAGCACCAGGACTAGGCTTCTCCAGGGGTCACAAGTGACTGGGGCTGAGTGGTGCAGCTCTCTTCAGCCTGGTTGTGCTGTACCCGTTGCCCTCGCCCCTCCATGCCCCATGGGCCTGATGCTGGCTGCTTCTCAGTTACATCACCACATGGCCCCTACCTGAGTTCATGACTCCGGCTCTCTTAGGTTATCCTGGTTTGATGAAGCTTTGAACCAGAAAAATTGTTATTATTTTGGCATTATTTGTCCTCAGTGATCCCCAGAAATCCCTTAGTAGTTACATACTATTTTCCAAATATTCAAAAATGATCAGTCCAATGACTCATTCTAGAATTTCCTTTAGAAATTAACATTAAGGATTCCTGGCTGGCCTGTAATCTCCAAAATCTCTTTCCCTCTATGGGAACTTAAGAACATTTTTGTTTCCTCCAGACTCCTGGAATTTTTTCTGATTTCTGTTATTTCTTAAAGTGTTATTACTTATGGTTCTAAGCTTATATCTGCAACTTTTCTTTTGTTCCCTAAAATTAATCTACTGGGTGTCAATATCTTGGATCTGAAGTATTTATTTCATTTTTTTGTATTATGGCAATGATTGTTTCCTATATTTCTCTTTGTCTCATATATTTTTAATACATATGGTATGCTGTGTCATTCCATGTCTTGAGAGACAGTGTGGATACTCATAACCCCCAGTAGATGAATATTTAACCTGTCAACCTCCATCCCTGAGACCGACATTTATTTAGAGATTCTGGAAGTCATTTTCCTGTTCATGGGAGATGTGACCCAGCACAACAGTGATGAAAAGAATCTCAGAGTTTCACAGGAGTTAGCAATGGGTAGTCTGAGGTGGCATCTGTGTTCTCCAGGAACCAGGTCAGAATCTGCTGTGGCCCAAGCTATGAGCACAGGCATGGAAGAGGCAAAAGCTTTTGGAGAAATGGGTGGGCATTAGTAGAAGGGATCAGGAAACAGCTCAAGAACCAGGAGGTGTGAAAAGGGCAGGCAGATCACACTACCAAGTTGAAGGTTGATGCGTTTGCTGCTGCTCCAGTGGTAGAGCCTACATCCCACACCAACAGCCTGATGAAAGGCAGTCTCCAATCCAAGCCCTTTGTCAGGAGGGCTGTGGGAGATGGACAGACATTGAAGGTGGCCCGCAGATCCTGCCCTTGACCCAGTCATGGCCATCAGATCCATGTTTCCTTTCACTTCATCTTTGCTTTTCACAGTTGTGTTTTAGAGCTGCCACTAATACACAATAGAAAGCATCTGACTCCTTATCCTCACAAGAGGAGAAGTCCTTAACAGACCTCACAGTGAGGGGACAAGAACAAAAAATGTGGGCAACCAGGTCTGGAGCAGCCTCCAAAATGGTAAATGTCCTAACAGGCAGAGGCCCAGGGGTGACAACAATACTGTGACAACAATACTGGTCTTCCATTTCTGTTTCCTCTCTTGTGGGAAGCCCCACAAACTCTCTCTCTAATTTTGGCACCAGAAAGCAGGGTAGCAGCCTAACCATCTTCCCTGTGAGGAGATCTGTGAAGAGTAAATAAGTTACAGGAATGGAGTCTTGTGACTTCATCCCACTTAACCCAAACTGGCATGTTAGCTGTGTTTTCAAAGTCCCAGCTCAGCTCTCCCCCAGGCTGGTGCTCTCACCCTAAGCCCCTTGGGCATGTTTCTCTGTTTGTCTTGTGTCATCTCTGGGCCCCCTTCATGATCAGCTCCTCAAAGTCATCCAAGCCCACTACAAACATCCCCCCCTCCCTCCACCGAGCATCTCTCTCTTATGTTGCTTATTTTTTCTGTCCCTGTGCTAAAAGCACCCCAGTTGCCCAAGACTCTACTGAGTTTTTGTCTAACCATCTTTCTGCCTTTGAAGTTGATAATGTCCCTCATCTCATACTATTTTCCCTAATTTCATCCAAAGTTTCTTAGCTCTCTGAATTCATGTTTAGTCTTTTCTTTTGTCCCCTTCTCCCACCAAACAGTATGGGGTCTAAAACCCATTTTCACTCTGACCGTTTTCTTCTTTATAAGACAAGATCCTATCATATGATCCATGGTAACCATTTGGAGAGGCAGGGAGAGGGGAAGAAAAGAAGAGAAGAATTACCTTCTCCAGTTTCCATTTTAGATAAAGAAACATGGAAGGGTGGCTGCCTTGGCTGGGCTACCAGTGTGGTGCATGTGGCGGGTGGGGATGGAGTTGCCAACAGACCTTCTATGGTAAGAGGTTTGGTATGTAGTCCTCTCCTATCCAGGAGCCTTTCTGTTCTCCAGAAGAATACCTCAGAGAGGACTTGCTTTCAATTCAATAGTCAATAAATAAGGACGATTTGCCCAATCCAGGCTCACGAGACTAATCCTGGAGGACATAAACCCCTTTTTACCAAGCAGCAATAGCCCATGTGTATCACCAAAAGGGAAAATGAAGTAAAGTGGGCCAAACCCAGAAAGACCAGGAAAGAGAGCATCCTCTGGGGGTCAAGATCTAGACAAGATTGACCTGGAGAGATGGATGAGAAAGAACCCTTGACAGGAGCCATTCATTCGAGTTTTGTCTCTGCAGCCCACCAGCCCTCGATGGATGAAGTGTGTAGAGGAGACAGGAGCCTTTTTCGAGCCTACCCTGGCAGCCTTGTTTATTCATGAGGCCTTCAGTCCGAAAACCCAAAGTGCTGTATGTGAGGGCTCTTCCCCAGCCCATGTCTCTCTACCCCTTCCCACCCAACCATTCTCTCCTAATTCTATTCACTGTGCCCTTCTTGATGGTCTGCATGGGTGGGGGTGGCGGAGGGTGGGGGTGTCAGCCAGTCACAGAGAGAAAGAGTGAACTATGCGAGGGATGCCAAAGGAGGCTAGGCCATGCTGTGTCCCTAGGGTTTGCCTAGTTTTTCTATGAGACACAAGTGTATACAACATGCACGAATTTGGGTAAGTTTCCCAACTTCCCTGCTCTTATGCTTCTTCAACCATAAAATGAGAAAATTGAACTCCGTGGCCTCTATGGCTACTCCCTGTTTATCTATGATTTTTTTTTTTAATTTTTTTTCAACGTTTATTTATTTTTGGGACAGAGAGAGACAGAGCATGAACGGGGGAGGGGCAGAGAGAGAGGGAGACACAGAATCGGAAACAGGCTCCAGGATCTGAGCCATCAGCCCAGAGCCTGACGCAGGGCTCGAACTCAGACCGCGAGATTGTGACCTGGCTGAAGTCGGACGCTTAACCGACTGCGCCACCCAGGCGCCCCGATCTATGATTTTTTAACAACACAGGAAATGGTATGAGAATGGAATGATATCATCTTAAGAAGTGCAAGTAAATGAGTACTGAGTAGTCTTTGCGTGCCTACTATGTGGCTAACACTCTTGTTCGCACTTGGCATGAACTACTTTAATTGCTAGTATTATCCTAACGTTAGAGAAGAGAGAACTGAAGCACAGAGAGGTTAGATAACTTGTCCACGGTCACACAACTACCAAAAAGTAGAGTCAGGATTTGAATTCAGGCTTCAAATATTGTCATCCATTTTCCTCTATCAAGAAAGGATACAAACAAGATGGTAGACGGCTGGGAAAGCAGTAACTACACAGTCAGTTGTGAAGCTGGGAAAACTTCAGCTTGTTGGAAAGCTGAAGAGCCCAGAAAGATGGAGAGAGGAAATGCATGCCTTAATAAAAAGAGTGTGAGGACAAGGGCTCTCAAGAACAGAGAAGGGAATGATGGTCCTCCTCCTTTGCTTTCTGAGTGGATTGTTGGCCAAGGGTAAGGACAGCATCTCCCTCCCCTGGCAGGCTGAGATCTTCCCACGGAAAGGAACTGTCTCCCCTATCGACCCTCAGGACTGACCAGCTCCCACCTTCCCTTTATGTTCTTGGTACCTCCTTTCTGTCTCCACAGATCTCTGTGCCCTGGGTTTCCAGTCACCTAGTAAATATTACTTTCTGCTTTCTCTTTGGAGTTCTTCCCCCTTCTCTGGTAGCTCCCAGGGGCCAAGGCCCTTCCTAGAGGCCCAGGGGGCAGAAACCCAGACCAAGGCTGACCCTGATCCTGTGTCTCTATCCGGGCCCCTACACAGGCCATGGAACTATTCACTGCAATCAAGGACACCCTCATCGCTCGCCTCAGGAGGGTTCCCTGGATGGATGAGAAGACCCGGAAAGAGGCCCAGGATAGGGTAAGTCCAGGAGTGAGAGACAGAAATAAGGGTGGAATTGAGTTTTGGGCCCAGAGATCACAGTGACAGAAAGACAATGCAAAGGCACAAGAACACATGGCAATGTAAACACCAGTATGCCATACACACATCCTGGTGACAATATAAAAGGTGGGACCGGGGCAGTGAACACAAGAAATTCCCTCCGATAGACTTGGGGTAGCTAGGTTTCTTCTACCTTTTGTGTCTCTCCCCAGGTCACCCAACTGCAGGTGAAGATGGGAGGCCCAGAATGGGCCGTGAAGCCATCACTGGCCAGGGAGGAATACAACGATGTGGGTCCCTGCCCTTGCCAGCTCCTCATTAGTTCTCAGCTTCTCCTCACCTTCTGGCTCTCCCAAATGGCAGGCAATCTGTTTGCCCTGGACTATCCTAACTGACCCCTTCCTTGCCCTGGTGTTGGCTGGGTTTTATGGGTGAATATCCACACTGTGGGTCTTGCCAGCAGAAGAAAGGAACCTTTTCAGGTCACAATAAGTGTGTGTGCACACATGCACACATACATTCTTGGGACTTGCCCAAGTGTGTTTATCTGTGCGCTGATTCATGTGAAGCCTGTCTGCGTCGATGTGGTGTCATTGTGCTGCTTTCTACTGTACTGCGGATGTCTGTATGTCGGGGCTTACCGTCTGTGTTCAGATGTACCCATCGGCGTATATCAGTGTGCATCCGTATTTGTCTCTGTGTATCCGAGTCACCTCCTGCCTCCTCCCAGATACAGCTTGGACCCAGCTACCTGCAGTCCTTCCTGAGCTGTGTCCGATCTCTCCGAGCTAGAATTGTCCAGAACTTCTTGCAGTCTTTCCCCCAGCACAGGTATAGGAGCAAGGGAGACATAGACACTGCATCCCAGAAATGCCTATTCAAGATTAGCAGGAAAGAAAGCTGGGGGCCTGAGGGAACAGGAACGGTGACAGTAGTTGGGAGGGTGGGGCCTCCCATATGTCTGGTGGGCAGGGCCATACGTGACGGAGCTGGTGTTCATACGTGCTCTTCCCATAGGTGGCAGGTGTCCACCTGGGGGGTCAGTGCTTACTATTCAATATCTGACCATGTGGTGGTCTTCCCAGCCGGACTCCTCCAACCTCCATTCTTCCACCCTGGCTATCCCAGGTAGGGGCCGTTCTATGAGGGTGGGCAGGGGATTTCCCAAGGGCGATGGACAGACATTATGATGTATAGGATTCATGGTTGGCGAACTGGGGTCAAAAACTTTGAAGGACTCTCGGAGTAAGATAAACCTTTGTCTTCCCAGAGCCGTGAACTTTGGCGCTGCTGGCAGCATTATGGCCCATGAGCTGCTGCACATCTTCTCTCAGCTGTGTGGGTAACAGTGGGCCATTGGGAGGTGGGACCATTGGGAATCCAGGTGAAGGCCCTAAACGAGGCCAAAGGAAGAGAAAGGGAGGGCTCCAGGTGGCACAGTTAAGAATCTTTAGCAATGCTTTGGGGGGCTAGCCCAGTCTGTGGTACCCCCTGGTCCTCATCCTTACTCCATATCTCACCATTCCTTTCCCTTGCCCCATTTTCAACAGTACTCCCTGGGGGCTGCCCAGCCTGTGACACCCATGCCCTACAGGGGGCGCTGCTGTGCCTGAAACGCCACTACCAATCCATTCCGTTACCCAGCGGACTCTCCTTCAATGGCTCTTGGACACTACTGGAGAATGCCGCCGACATGGGGGGGCTGGCCATTGCACTGCAGGTAACTCCAATCCCAAGGGCCAGGATCTATTGAGAGCCATTCTGTCTTCACAGGTTTTTCCTTCTACCATCCCTTGTGCAAACATAGTTGTAAAGCCTCCTGCCCTTCACACCCTCACTGAGCAGATGGCAGTTTGGGAATCCCCCTCTGACCCCACAGATCCCTCTTTTCTAGGTTATCTATAGATCTCACAAGTACATTTTTTTTCCTGGCTCAGACCAGTGTGTCTGTGGGACTTGGGCAAAAGGGCCGTGAACTGGTTTTCGGCATTGTGGGTGGGGCATCAGACTTCTAAGTGGCCATGGGTCTAGAGTCTAAGGGTTACTTGCCATCCCACCCCCATATCCAGGCGTACAACAGGAGGCTGTTAGGGTACTACGGAGAGACTATCCTGCCCAACCTGGACCTCAGCCCTCTACAGCTCTTCTTCCGAAGCTATGCCCAGGTAGGCAGCGGCCACCTCCCTCCGCAGCTCGCTCCATGTCAGATAAGTACCTTACTGGCAATGCTTGAAGAGGGGTGCTTCCCTGAAACATCTTCCCCCAAACAGCCCCAACCCTCTGCCACAGATGTCCCTGCTGTCATCTTTTCATACATGCTCCTTGGGACCATCTTTTCATATTTCTATAAATTCTACCAAACTCATCACCCTCTTCAAAAACAGAAAAAAATTCTACTGTCAAATCCCTCTCTGAGATGAGCCCAACTTTTTCTTCTTTCATTTCTCCTAAAAAACGAACCTTCAACAGACTATCTATAGACCATATTCCTTGTGGGAGACCTCACCCCCCCAGGTCCCCACATGAGTACCACATGCTCCCTCAACAGACACTGTCCCCAGTTCCTCAGTATACTTAAAGACCCCTCAGGGCACTTGGGTGGTTCAGTCAGTTGAGTGTCTGACTCTTGATTTCAGCTCTGGTCATGATCCCAGGGTCATGAGATTGAGACCCAGTGCAGAGCCTGCTTAAGATTCTCTCTCTCTCTCTCTCTCTCTCTCTCTCTCTCCCCCTCATCCTCTCTAAAAAATAAAAATAAAAAAGACTCCCTCACGGAGTTTTTACAATAAATCCCACCTCCCCACCTTTCAGTCACTTACGAATGATCTGATTACACAGCCCATGCCCTCCCTCACACACATCCTGCCAGATAAATGACCTACAGGGGTATCTGGGTGGCTCAGTTGGTTAAGCATCAGACTTCAGCTTAGGTCATGATCTTGCAGTTTGTGAGTTCGAGCCCCACATCGGGCTTTGCACTAGACAGTGTGGAGCTTGCTTGAGATTCTCTCTCCATCTCTCTCTCTGCCCCGTCACGTTCTTTCTCTCTCTCTCTCTCAAAATAAATAAATAAACTTATAAAACAATAAATTACATACAAATGCGTGGCTCTGTCTCTGCTCTCATCTCTGTCTGCTGTCCCTACTCACTACATTGGCACCAGGTCTGCCTCGTCCTCCTGACCCTGATGGACGCTACTATTCTGCTCTTCTCCTTACCCTGCGTGGACCTCTCTTTCTCCACAGGTGATGTGTAGGGAGCCCAGCACCTGGGAACCCCAGGATCCTCACAGCCCTCCCATGCTTCGAGTACATGGGCCCCTCAGCAACACGCAAGCCTTTGCCAGACACTTCCACTGTCCGCGTGGTGCCCTCATGAACCCCTCCAAACGCTGCCAGCTCTGGTAACCTGGCTACCACAGAGACTCCAACTTAGATGTAACAACACCTCCCTGCCCCATCCATGGAATCAGATGCTATCTCCTTTCCCGTTCCCTTCCAAAAATAAAAGCTGGCACTTGGCTTCTGACTGTCCATTAATGACTCTTTCCTAATATGTTCTATGCCTAGAAGTCAGAGAAGATAAGAGGAGAAAATGCCAAGAGAATTCTGTAGACACAAGAAAAGTGAAGAAACCAGTGGGTCTAAAGGTCAGTGGGCCAAAGGTTGGGCGATTAAACAGACCAGTTAGAGACAAAAGGGCTTTGGTTAAGTCTCAGAAAGCTGTCCCCAAATGTTTTCAGGACTTTACTGCTATTACTTTTATTGTTGCTGCCTCTTTCCCCTAATGTGCTGTCCAGAGCAGAGCCGGGAGAGGTGTGGGAAAGAGAAGGCCATGGGTCTGGTGTCTCCGGCCCTGGGAGAAGGTGCTCAGAGCATGGCGAGGCGGTCAGGCTGGGGCAATGGACAGTTGAAAGGCCAGCACCAGGATCTCTCAGATGCTGCATCCTGAGGTGACGAGCCACTGGCGAGAGGCAGGAAACTGTGTGTACGCCTCCCCTTGGGAGTAGTGACCTGGAGCCCGGTGGGGAAGAGGGGGTCAGTAAGCTATCATGAAGCGGAAGTAGATAGCAAGGTCCTCATCCAGGAGCCAGGCTACCACCTCAGCCTCAATGTCCCTCACAAAAAAACCATGATGCTGGCCAGATTGAAGCAGAAGGCTAGGTTAAATAGGTGGTCACGAAGGGCTGCTCTGTCTGATGTCCCGTCATCCTCTTGCTGGGCCATGTCCACAACCTGCCACATCTCCCCCACGGAGGAGGCCACAAAGTGCTCTTCAAAGTTCTCTTGATCCTGGTCTGCAACCGTGGAGAGGGGGAGGCACTGAAAGGGCCGATCCTAACCTGCCCCCGCCCCGATCCTGGCCTATACCAGAAAGGTGATGAAGTTAGAGAGTCTGAGAAGAAGTTAAGGCCTGGGGCTTTTGGCCCAATTGTGCATCCCCTTATCCTTGGCCAGGGAGGCAGTGCTCCATCTGGAGGTCTCCTCTGGTCTGTATTCAATCACAGCCCCAACTCAGGTGCGCACATACCCCATTTCTACCTCAAACGGCCTCCTCCAAAGCATTACAACACTTGGGGTTGGAGGGACCACCCCAGGGAAGGGATGGAAACTACAACCTCTTCCAAGATAAATGCACCCCTGCCCATACACACGAAAGCCACCTGTGTGGTGCTCTAGCCAGCCCGTGGTATGTCTCTGAATACGTCCCCCGCTAAGAACCCTGCTCTAAACCCTTTACCTGACTCTCTCACGCTACAATAATAAGGGACTGTGCTTCTCTCCCCACAACCCGACCTATCTCAGGTTTCACTCCAGCCTGATAGGAACTGGGGGGCTGACTCCAAAGAGGTCTGATCCCTAGCTCCAGACACTGTTGTCCTACCTGTGGAGGGTGTTTTCTCGTTCTGACTCCTCTCGTTGGGATCCAGGCTGCCTTTCTGAAGCTTTGCTCCCTTGACCCGCAGCAGCAGCAAGATGGCGGCCAGGAATGCTGCCCTGCAGAGCTGGGAGCCCAGGGAAGTCATGGGCCTGCCCATCCACCACCTTTGGTCTTCCCTACTCCCCTATGCCCAGTCGGCTCCCCCCACCTCCCTCCCCTGTCCCTGTCCCAGCCCTTACCACTTCCCTGCACCATTTTCTTCCCTTCCCTTCCATAGGACCTCTGACGTCATGAGCTTTGTGACATCACAGCCATGGGCCTGCCCCTCATTCAGGTCACTAGAGAGTTCCCTTGCCAGGCAAGAGAGTGGTGAGTAGCCAGCAGAGGCTTCTAGGATGATCCTACTGCATCATCCTGTGGAGGGCAACAAAATGACTTCAGAGTTTGTGAAGTACTTTCACATCCATTACATCATGAGATCGATATAGCAACTGGGACTCAAAGTAGTAGTGTCATCATACCCATCATATAGATGAGGAAACTGAGGTTCACAAAAGAAATGACTCTTCTGCTTAACATCACACAGACAATAAAGGGCGGAGCAGGACTCTCGACCACCTCTTTTTGTTTTAGTGTTTATTTATTTATTTTTAGAGAGAGGGAGGGAGAGAGAATCCCGAGTAGACTCCATGCTGTCAGTGCAGAGTGTAACACAGGGCTCAACCCTCAAGATCATAACCTGAGCCAAAATTAAGAGTCAGGCACTTAACCGACTGAACCACCCAGGTGCCCCTTGACCACCTCTTTTGATTCCAAACATCACAGCTTCCTCTCTTCCATGCAGCCATTCTCTAAGGTAAGTGGCTTGTATAGAATGTGGCCCAGAGCAGATGTGGAAATATCGGATCCTCAAGTCCTGGGCTGTACCGGAAACTCAGGTCCACCAAAACAGAGGAAGGTAGAGAGGCATAGGTGTTGGGGGAGAAAAGAGTACACGGTGTGTGTGCGTGTATGTGCACACACACACACACACACACACACACACACATGCATGTGTACATAGAGAGAGAGAGAGAGACAGAGAATGAGGTACCCTGTGCCCAAGCAGAAATCATTCCCTCATTCTTCACCCTCCCCTAGACTTTCCTCTCCCTAAGCCTTTGGCCTCTTGAACTGGTAGACAAACCCCTCTTCTCTCATTTTGCACCCCCTCATACTCTCAGACACAAAGAAAAAGTTGTTAGAGGCTCATTCTCCAAACTCCTTGCTTGATGGAAGCAGAGTCTTTTTTTTTAAGTTTTATTTATTTATTTTGAGAGAGAGAGAGAGCATGCATATGAGCTGGGGAGGGGCAGAGAGAGACACAGAAAGAGAATGGGCAGAGAGAGAGAGAGAGAGAGAGAGAGAATCCCAAGCAGGCCTTGCGCTGTCAGCACAGAGCCCAACGCGGGCTCTTGAACTCACGAGCTGTGAGATCATGACCTGAATGGAATCAAGAGTTGGACACTCAACTGACTGAGCCACCTAGGTGCCCTGTAGTTAGAGTCTTTATTTTTTTTTTAATTTTTTTTTCAATGTTTTTTATTTATTTTTGGGACAGAGAGAGACAGAGCATGAACGGGGGAGGGGCAGAGAGAGAGGGAGACACAGAATCGGAAACAGGCTCCAGGCTCCGAGCCATCAGCCCAGAGCCTGACGCGGGGCTCGAACTCACGGACTGCGAGATCGTGACCTGGCTGAAGTTGGATGCTTAACCGACTGCGCCACCCAGGCACCCCTGTAGTTAGAGTCTTTAAAGAAGCAGCAGCATGGCAGTGAGGCCAGGATCCCAAATAACAGATTTCCAGAAACTTGCCTCAAAGCCCCAGTGCCTGCCAGGCCCGTGAAGCTGGTGAGCACAGACCTGCTGGCAGTAATGGGTGGTGGCTAATTATCTGCTTCCCAGAGCAGAGATGGCTGGGGATGGGGCAGGTGGGATTGGGGAGGTAGGATGGAGTCCTGCCCTGGTAAACCAGAAAGCAATGCAGGCCAGGAGCTACAGGGCAGGTGATGGGGCAGGTGGGAGGAGATTGTGGGCACACTTGAGCTATCACAACCCTCTCACACCACTCGTGGAGCCCATGCATCCCACGCCTGAGTGAACCACCAAGTGCATGTGCAGGAACGTGTACCCTTTCTGGAAGATGGAATTGTAGACGTGGAGTACAGCTGGACCTCTGCTAGCAGAGTGCTCACCAGGAGGCCCCCCTGGGACAGCTGCAACCTCTTGTATACTTCCCGCCCACCCAGGCCAGGTGACTGGGGAGTGGTACACGAGGTCACTGGACGTTGGGGAAAGAAAGATTCAAGTAAGCAGGTGACCCTGTTCACCCCTACCGTGCACTCATTGACCTTCATGTCCAGGAAACAATGCTTGGGTGGAAAAAAGTCACTAATCTGGTTACTTTGGGGGAGGAGCTTCTTGGTTCCAGGCAAAAAGAGAAGCCAACCCAGGCTCAGTGCGTGTGGATGGGGAGGGCCGCTGGGGGTGGGACAGGCAGGCGTGAAAAGAACTGGGTTGTACTGACCACCGTTCCTTGCGTTTCCTCACCACCTGCTGCTGGTTCCCTGTGTTGGGAGAGATAATTCAAGCAGGAATTTAATTTGTTTTAGTACAACAGCAATTTAAGAAGTCTGGAAAACAAAAAGGGTCAGTAATTCCACGATTCAGTGCTAATCACTATTAATGTTTTAAAGTGTATTCAAATCCTTTCCTTACATGGCTGTGAGTATGTGGGGTGAGTGTATTTCCTAAAAAGATAAAATCCAGGCATGATGCATTTCCCTCTCCCTACATCACATCCAAATAAGAGTTGTGACTGCTTTGACACCAAGAGGCTCTGGGACCTGAAAGTGTAGTGAGGGGCTCCTGGTCCCCTAGGGGCCATCAGGGACTCTCCTGACACTGAGGGAAGCTGCTACCTGCGGGGAGAGGGGTCCTAGGTGTTCTTGTCCACAGAAGGCTGAGGGAGCATGAGAAGGGACGAGGGAGAAATAAGGTGGTGGAGGGGGGTATGACAAAGGAGAAGGAGTGAGGGGAGAAAGCCAGCAGAGAGCAGGCAACTTCTTAAAGATCAGGGGTACGGCTGACCCTGGAACAACATGAGGTTAGGGGCACTAACCCCCCAAGCAGTCAAAAGTCCAAGTATATACTTTTGACTCCCCCAAACCTAACTACTAATGGTCTACTGTTGACTACAAGCCTTACCAATAGCAAACTATCGACTGGCACATATTTTGTATGCTATATGTATTATATATTGTATTTTTATAACAAAGTACGCTAGAGGAAATACACTGTTAAGAAAATCATATGGAAGAGAAAATATGTTTACAGTACTGTGCTGTATTTATCAAAAACTATCCTCATAGAGGTGCACTTGTGAATGGGGCACCTGGGTGGCTCAGTTGGTTGGGTGTCCGACTTCAGCTCAGGTCACAATCTCACGGTTCGTGAGTTCGAGCATCGGGCTCTGTGCTGACGGCTTAGAGCCTAGAGCCTGCTTCCAATTCTGTGTCTCCCTCTCTTCCCGCTCCTCCCCCGCTCATGCTCTGTCTCTCTCTCCTTCAAAGATAAATAAAAACATTAAAAAAAAAATTTAGAATTGGACCTGTGCAGCCAGCCTGGGCCAGTGAGAGGGTGAAGACCCAGATGGGGGCACCTGTTCCTGAGCCCCCCTCTCTCCCCCACCCCAGCCCCAAGGACGGGGCCCTTGGTGGCGAGCCCCCCTGTACCTGCTCTGTGCGGCTCTGACTGGGCCGGCCCCTCCCCGCCCCCACCGCCTCCAGGATTAGCTTTATGGGTTGAGTATTTCTTAGGCGGGCCTCCTTCCTCTGCCAGTCCCTGCTTATCAGAGCATCTACAACCCCCACCTCAACCTTATCACTCAGTCCATCTCCTTAGACTGGAAGTCCCAAGGCTTCAGAGGCCATTACCATCCCACACAGCCCCAACCCCCAGCAAAGCAGAAAGTTGCCCTACAAGGTGACCCCCTTTCCCAGCTGGCATCTCCCTACCACCTGGGTGAGAGCATGGTGCCTCCTGGTCTCTGGCATCCCCTCTCCCTTTCCTTATTTGTTTTCCTTTCAATTCCCCTTCTATAAAGGTCACTTTTCCATCCTTCAATCTTGTAGTAAAAGAAGAGGGGAGTCCCTGCTCCTGAAGACCCCCCCAAGGTCCTGTGTCCTCCCCAGGTCTCTCACATCTGTACAGGCCGAAGATTCAGAAGAAAAAGCAAGTTGTGGCGGATGATTTGGAGCTAATTTTCCAACTTTAAAGCCAGTCTGGTTTTGTTACTAGCCGTGGGCCATCACCCTCCCTCTCTGTGCTCTGCCCTTCTCTTTAGAAAATTAGGAGAGCCCTCAGCCTATTCCCAGGTTCCGCATCTGTCTCCCGGGTGACTCGAATTCAGTAACAAGCATTTCCAATCAGAAGAGAAATAGAAACCACCCTATTAGAAAATAACACAAAAGGTGATGTGTCCTCAGTCCTGCCTCATCATTCCTGAAGAGAGTCCCCAGATTTCTCTGTCCACCACCTCGGCTCAGCTCCTGCTGTTCCAGTTCTGGGGTCTCCCCTGACTGGGGCTCCACAAAGCTGGGAAGGAAGAGAAGTTTCACTGAGGACGTGGCCTGGAAGCCTCCGGGAGGCTGGCTGCAAGGTTGAGAACAGAGACAACCACAAAGACCGCAATGCAGACAAGCAGTGCTCAGGGCTTGGAGCCCATCTGCGGAAGGACAACCAATAGTCACTGAACTCTTATGCTCAGGCTTTACAGACACATGAGACAGTACAATTATTGGCCCCGTTCTACAGTTTGGAAGACTGAGGCCTGGGAAGCTCACTTAACTGATCTGTAAGGGGCCAAGAGTCAGAGTTCAAACCAGAACCTGCCTGATTGTCAAGCTGGAGGGCTTTTACTTTTCTACTTTCCTGTATCCCAGTAAGTGCTCACCTGGCATGTGGGGCCCACATTTTGGGCTTCATCCTTGCTCCCCCTCTACATCCCACAGTCTCCTAGCCTTCCCCTGTCTCCCCTGCAGCCCCAGCCCACTGCTGGGAAGGAAGTGCCCTCCTCCACCTCCCCTCCCAGCTCTAGAGCAGGTTCTGTGCCCGGGGGCTCTCTAGAGAGGGCTCCTCCCCTCCAGGTAAAGCCACATTCTCCTGGCAGGGCCCCCAGTCACCTCACTGCACACACACACACTCCACCCACAAACTGCACGCTGTATACACAAGTCACACTGGAGATACACTCACTCTCAGTCCCAACCCCAAACAGACCCCGCCTCCTCCTCTGTGGACTCCTAGACCGGCTCCTTTTACCACATTCCCTAACCTGCCAGTGCCTGAAAGAAGACGATATGGGGTCTCCTCCACCTAAGGCAGAGGGGCCCAGGGTCCAACTCCAGAAACTTCTGGCCTCCTGGCTGCTCAGAGAGCAGGACTGGGATCAGCATCTGGACGAGGCCCACATGCTGCAACAGAAGAGGTAGGCTGCCCCAGTCGTGCCACGTCCCACCTCCCCCTGATCCCCCAACCCTCTGATCCACTCCGCTGCTGTATCTCTGCTTGCAGCGGCCCAGCATTCAGTGTCAGGTGGTCGGGTGCACCCAGCCCACTCCTTCCGAACCCCAGCTGTCTCTGTCAGCGGGCAGGAGGAGACTCGGTGTAGATTCGAAGCCAGGGACAAAGTGACACTACAGCTCCAACCTGCCTGGCTGGTGGAGGAGGGGGCTGGGGGACAGAAAGGGACGGGAACAGAAGAAGGATAGAAGAAAGCAGATTGGGGGAGGGGGAGGACAGGCAGGTGAAGGCTGGTGGGGAGCAAATTACCGGGGAAGGCACGGGATCCTGCAGGTTTTGGAAGACTTGTTGCCTGGAGAAAGAGCGAAGCATTCCCATTAGCGCGAAGGAAAATTGCTTGTGTGAAAAAGGGGAGGAGAGCTGTGTTCTGTAGAACTTCTGGAGCTGACCAGCTGATGAGGGAAACTCAGCTTATCTACCTTTTATTGAGTGTCTACTTTGTGCAGCGGAATGCTGGGTCGGGAGGATCATCGGTAGACTGAATGAGGCCTGTGCCTGCCCGGGGGATGCCTGCAGGTCAGGTAGGGCTGATGTGTTTCACGGAAAAGCAGCGGCCAGGGTGGGGACCTATAATCCTGCAGGTGGGCCTCTGCCTCAGAGCATCTGGGGAACCTGTCACCCATCTGAGAGCTGCCTGGGGATGGGGTGAGCAGACAGTAGCAGGCCTGCGGTCCGGCCAGTGCTGGCCTCGTGGGCAGGTGGCCTCTACAGTGGCACAGGATCCCGTGTTGCAGGAAACCCCTGCACTTGGTTTAATGCGCTGCTGTGGTCAACTTGAAATTCTTAATTTTCGAACAGGGAGTCCTACGTTTTTCTTTCGCGCTGGGCCTCACAAACGGTACAGCTGGCTGTGGCTGCAGTCGGAGCCCTCATTTGGGAAAGGCTCTCTGCTTGCTCACCAACCCCCACCCCAGGCCCTGTGAGGGAACCTTTGGCCTCCCCACCTCCCTCGAAACTTCAGGGTGAGGCCAGGGCAGGCTTGGAGAGAGAGCTGGGTTCTGGACCTGCCCTCCGCAGAGGGCGGTGCGCTAGAGGCCCGGGTGCTGAGGCTGTGTGCGGTGCGTCCAGCACAGGGGGTGAAACCAGGTTAGCCCTGGTTACCCTGAGCTGGGACTATTCACCCTGAGGGTCTAGGTGAGGTGGGGAGGGCGCTGGCCCTTACTCTGCTGGTCCCTCCTGAGAGTACTTTTCTAATGGGCAGACCTGAGCTCCACCTCAAGATAAAAAGCTTCTTCTTTAAATAAAAATGTTCTTCCCCGTGGCTCACAGGGCAATTGGAAGAGAGGATGGGGGACCTGGGGACACCAAGGGAAGCACTGGTCAGTCTGTTTGCCTCTCATTTCTCCCCTTGTGACCCTCCCCTGCCTTGTATTCACCCTGGGATCTGATTTGTGCCTGCAGCTTTAGCTTTTTTGGTTCATCCAGGCAGGGAAGAAATAAAGATGAACTGACAAGAAGTGCCTTAGGACGGATACCTCCACAGGGCTTCTGCTCCTAGCTGCTAGGTTCCCAGAGGAGCCCAAGGCTATGATCCTCCTCAGTTATGAATGGGGTAAAACACGGAAGGAATCCGTCCTCCGCACCCCCCGCCCCCCCCCTCCCCCCCCGCCACACACACACACACACAGCGTGGATCTGACTCTGAGCAGCCCTGAGAGGTATTTGGAACTTTGGCAGCTTGTAAATCGCCTAAGTTCCAACAGCTGGTCCCTCTCTGCCTCTCTGCCCCTCTGGTCTCTCTAACTCCCTTAGCCTAAGGAGAGCTAGCTCAGCAGGCCTGGGAGCAGGGGTGAAAACATTTACTCAGCTTAGGTGGATTCAGCTAGGCCCGATGGCCTCCTGTCAGGGTCATCAGGGCCACCAGCTCTGCAGCATGGGCCCCTTCTGCCCCCACAATCTTCTGCCCACTGGAGCCTTGAGGCCTCCTCCCCCCCCCGCCAACCACCCCCCACCAGACTTGGGCAGAGCTGGCAATGACACAACCATGGGGGAAACTCTCACCCCAGTCTGACCCTCAGCTAGAGTCCAGTTAACGACTCTTTGCAATGTGTCACTGCACACTTTGTGTGACTCGCATCTGTTCCACATAGAGAAGGTCTCTGATCCTCTCTCTGCCTTTGGCCTCTCAGTGATTCTGTCTCTACTGGACTCACGTTCATCTTCTCCCAGGATCCGAGAGTCTCCACTGCTTCAGGCAGCCAAGGAAAATGACCTGTGTGCCCTCAAGAAACTTCTGCTGGACCGAAGCTGTGATTTCCGACAGAGAGGTGGGTTGGGTGTGATGGAGCCAGGCCACCTGCCCTGCCTCGCCCCAGGACGCTGAGGATTTCTGCGAAGAAGCAGGGAGAGAGCCTTGAGCCAGAGCCCCTTCCTCAAGATGCTCTTGGAGGTGTTTGACACTCCTATCTTACTCCCCTCCAGGAGCCTTGGGGGAGACCGCGCTGCATATAGCGGCCCTCTATGACAATCTCGAGGCCGCCGTGGTGCTGATAGAGGCTGCCCCGGAACTGGTCAAGGAGCCCACCTTGTGTGAGCCATTTGTAGGTGAGGAGCCCACACAGTAGTTCAAGGTGGAGACAGGTGTGGGAGAGTCTGATGTCACCTCTTAAAATGGGTCTCCGAAGGGTGGCCTGGGAAGAGGTGCTAGAGGGTTCAGGAAGGTTGCCCTTGAGTTGGAAGGCATGCATACGTCCCAGTCTTGGCCTTTAGCATCCGTGACTTTCTTTCTTTTTTTTTTTTTTTGTTTTGAGATTCTTCTCTTCATAGAGGGCTCCAAACGCAGCTGCCCTTTATTGATTGATTGATTGATTGATTTATAATTTAAATCCAAGTTAGTTAACATATAGTGTAATAATGACTTCAGGAATAGAATTTAGTGATTCATCACTTACACGTAACACCCAATGCTCATTTCAGCAATTGCCCTCCTTCATGCCCATCATCCATTTAGCCCATCCCCCCACCCAACTCCCCACCAGCAACCCTCAGTGTGTTCTCTGTATTTAAGACTTTCTTATGGTTTGCATCCATCTCTGTTTTTATGTTATTTTTGCTTCCCATCCCTTATGTTTTGTATTTTAAATTCCACATATGAGTGAAGTCACATGATATTTGTTTTTCTCTTATTTCTCTTAGCATAATACCCTCTAGTTCCAACCACGTTGTTACAAATGGCAAGATTTCTTTCTTTTTGATCACTGAATAATATTCCATTATATATATATATACCACATCTTCTTTAAAAAAAATTTTTTTTTAACGTTTATTTTATTTTTAAGACAGAGAGAGACAGAGCATGAACGGGGGAGGGTCAGAGAGAGGGAGACACAGAATCGGAAACAGGCTCCAGGCTCCGAGCTGTCAGCACAGAGCCCGACGCGGGGCTCGAACTCACGGACCGTGAGATCATGACCTGAGCCGAAGTCGGCCACTTAACCAACTGAGCCACCCAGGCGCCCCGGTACCACATCTTCTTTATCCATTCATCAGTCGATGGACATTTGGGTCCTTTCCATACTTTGGTTATTGTTGATAGTGCTGCTATAAACATTGGGGTACATGTTCCTCTTTGAATCAGTGCTCCTGCATCCTTTGGATAAATACCTAGTAGTGCAATTGCTGGGTCATAAGGTAGTTCTATTTTTAATTTTTTGAAGAACCTTCACACTGTTTTCCAGAGTGGCTGCACCAGTCTGCAATCCCACCAGCAGTGCAAAATGATTCCTATTTGGGGCACGTGGGTGGTTCAGTTGATTAAGTATCCAACTTCAGCTCAGGTCATGATCTCGCGGCTGGTGAGTCCAAGTCCCATATCGGGGTCTGTGCTTACAGCTCAGAGCCAAGAGCCTGCTTCAAATTCTGTGTCTCCCTCTGTCTCTGCCTCTCCACCTCTAGTGCTATGTCTCTCAGAAATGAATAAACATTTTAAAAAAAGGTTTCTCTTTCTCCCCATCCTTGCCAACATCTGTCGTTGCCTAACTAAATTGTTAATGTTAGCCATTCTGACTGGTGTGAGGTGGTATCTCATTGTGGTTTTGATTTGTATTTCCCTGATGATGAGTGAGGTTGAGCATTTTTTCATGTGTCTGTTAGCCATCTGGATGTCTTCTTTGAAAAAGTGTCTATTCATGTCTTTTGCCCCTTTCTTCACTGGATTATTTGTTTTTTGGGTATTGATTTTGATAAGTTCTTTATAGATTTTGGATACTAACCCTTTATCTGAGATGTCATTTGCAAATATCTTCTCCCATTTTGTTGGTTACCTTTTAGTTTTGCTGATTGTTTCCTTCACTGTGCAGAAGGTTTTTATCTTGGTGAGGTCCCAATAGTTCATGTTTGCTTTTGTTTCCCTTGCTTCCCAAGACATGTCAAGTAAGAAGTTGCTGCAGCTGAGGTCAAAGAGGTTGTCGCCTGTTTTCGCCACTAGGATTTTGATGGCTTCCTGTCTTATGTTTAGGTCTTTCATCTGTTTTGAGTTTATTTTTGTGTATGGTGTAAGAAAGTGGTCAAGGTTCATTCTTCTGCATGTTGCTGTCCAGTTTTCCCAACACCATTTGCTGAAGACACTGTCTTTTTACCATTGGATATTCTTTCCTGCTTTGTCAAAGATTAGTTGGCCATACATTTGTGGGTTCATTTCCGGGTTCTCTATTCTGTTCCATTGATCTATGTGTCTGTTCATGTACCAGTACCATACTGTCTTGATGATTATAACTTTGTAATACAGCTTGAAGTCTGGGATTGCAAGCATATGTGACTTTATTTAGCCATTCACTGTTTCCTTTTCTTTCAACTCCTCTCATGTTCCCTGTAGGACAAAACTCTGTTTCTTTCTCTTATAGCAACATTACAGTGATTCCATGTACACCCTACCCACAGCAGTCAAGAGGTGGGGACAGTGAGGTGGACAGCCTGTGAGACAAATTGCCCTGAGTCTCAGGCCACTGTGCTAAGCCAAGGGCAGAAATCTATGCCAGGACCTGTCAGGGACCTCCTGCCTGCCAGTGAGATGTTGTGTCCTTGGAAGAATTGGGGACAGCCCCATCACTGAGACGTCTCTCTCTCTCTCTCTGGGCCAGGTCAGACCGCCCTGCACATAGCCATCGTGAACCAGAACGTGAACTTGGTGAGAGCCCTGCTTGCCCACGGGGCCAGCGTGTCTGCGAGAGCCACAGGCATGGCGTTCCGCCACAGCCCCCGCAACCTCATCTACTTTGGTGAGAGTGGGGCCCGGGGCTGGGAGGAAGGGATATGGGGAGGTGGGCAAGAGCAAAGGGAGGGAGGGCCGAGGAGGGCCGGAAGCAGCTGGGCCTTCCAGGGTTTCAGGCCAGAGCCAAGCCTCCCCGCGCCGCGTGCTCCATCCCTGCCTCTGCTTCTGCTGACGGGCGTCCCCGAGCCCAGAGCTGCCACAGGAGGGCAAGGAGGCAGTCACTCGGGGACGCTGCCCATCCCCCAGCCCATCGGACCCTCGTGGCAGCGAGCCTTCTGTGTCCACAGGGGAGCACCCCTTGTCCTTTGCTGCCTGCGTGGGCAGTGAGGAGATGGTGAGGCTGCTCATTGAGCATGGAGCTGACATCCGGGCCCAGGACTCCCTGGGTAAGAGCTGGGGGCCGGGAGGGCAGGGGCCACCCCAGGTCGGGCAGGGCATCAGCGGGGACTTCAGCGCAACGGCCACGTGACGCCCGCGTCCTCCCGCAGGAAACACCGTGTTGCACATCCTCGTCCTGCAGCCCAACAAGACCTTTGCCTGCCAGATGTACAACCTGCTGCTGTCCTACGATGGGCGCAGGGACCACCTGCAGTCCCTGGACCTCGTGCCCAATCACCAGGGTCTCACCCCCTTCAAGCTGGCCGGAGTGGAGGGCAACACCGTGGTGAGGGACACTCCCCTGGCCCCATGGCGGCCTTTCAAAGACCCTTGGTGCCCCACTGCCCGGAGGGTGGGGCCCCTTCCTCCATACTCCGTCGCTAAATGCTCAGCCTCAGGGACCCCTGGGCGGGAGGCTTTGAGAATGTCGCTTTAGGACATCTGCTCTGGGAGCCCAGCGTTCTGTTCCCTTTGCCCATCCTCCTCTTTCAGATCCTTATAGGGTGTGTGGGAAAGAAAGACAACCAGAAAAAAGGAGGCTCACGCAACTAACTGTCCATCAGTCTCAAGGAGCGGGCCGTAGCCCTCGTCCGCGGTGGAGACCCCCCGGCTCAGCTTCTCACACTGACCTCTGACTCACCACTGTGTCTTCTCAGATGTTTCAGCACCTGATGCAGAAGCGGAAGCACATCCAGTGGACCTACGGGCCGCTGACCTCCACTCTCTACGACCTCACCGAGATCGACTCCTGGGGGGAGGACATGTCCTTTCTAGAGCTGGTGATTTCCTCCAAGAAGCGAGAGGTATGGGTGCCACAGATGACCAGGGGCTGTCAAGTGTCTGAGCAAAGCCTGTCCATTTGCTTACATCCTGGGCTCCAGACACTTCCCTGCTTTATAATAAATGGAGATGAGAACCGAACCATGGAGCCTTTGGGAGAAAAGTCCAGTCTGACTGCGTTCTCCCTCTGCCCAGCTCCAGCCCTTTCTGCTTACCTTTCTCATACTAACCTTTTAGGTGAGGGACTCTCCAAATGGAAGCCGCTTCCTAGCATTCATTCATTCATTCATTCAGCACACTGAGGACCTTCTGAGTCCCAGCTGCTGTATAAGGAACTGAGAGTACAGAAATAAATCAATCATAGTTCCTGTCTGCTTCCTCACACCCCACTCCCTGTCCTCAGTAAGTGCAATGGAGTACAATGTATGCCACCATAGGAGTCTGCACCATGCACAGTGGCAGCACCACTGAGGTCAAGTGACTTGTCCTGGATGGGCCAGGAAAGATGTCACAGAGGAAGGGCTTGAGCTGGGTCTTCTAGGGGAGCTGGAATTCACCAGGAAGAGGAGGGGAAAGAGAGCTCCCCAGAGAGCGGGAAACACGTGCACCATTCTGATAGTACTGAATTGAGTGAACGGTAGGAAGGGAAAATTTGTCGAAGACTCTAGGAGCAAGGAGCAAATGCTTCGGGTCCTCGGAAACTTCCAAAATAGTGGCAAGATAGAATTTCTGTTGTTTATCTGCAACCTGACAATTTCCTAAGAAACTTTCTGCCATAAAATGCAGGCAATCGTTAGTAAGAGAGAATTTGAAAGGTCACTTTGTGTGATCTTACTCAGAGAATATTCCTGGAAACAGATAAACTTCTTTCAGGATTTCTTAGGAATTAGAACGCCAATCCCGCTGTGTGAATTGTGCCTACATAAATCCTTGATGTCCGGTTTCAGTGAGCTCTCGGTGTTCTCCTCCAGGTTTTATTCTTGTCTTATTCAGCTACTTTTCCTTTCCTTCAAAATTCCTAGCCCTTTTTACATCTCTCATAGCCTTCCCCCCTTAGTTCCCTCGAAGCCCAGACTCCTATATTCTGGCAAAAGTTGAGGCTCTCTGCAAAAATCGGGTTCCTCCTACTTCCTGCCTTGAGCTGCCAAATATATCAGAAACTGCCCACCATCTCTCCTTCCCTCTGGGATCAGCAGAAAAGGTATTCTGTTGGCTAATGGTTCATTCCTACAGCTATGGTTTGACTTTTGCCTTTTCTTACTTTCTCAGATGCCTCATCCCCTCCACCTCCCACTCTCATTTGTGCTTAACCCCTTGCTGTGTACTTCTGTCAGACTCCAGCCCACCGCGGAGGCTTAGATGGTTGCCTCATCCAACTTTCCGTGCCTCTACTGCTCCCCTCCAGTGCCTAAGACTTGCAGAGAAAATAGGACCACTTCCTTGCTTGAACCCCCTGTGCTCCCTATTGCATTCGGAAAGATAATTCAGACTCCCCACTGTGCTCCCAATACCTGATGGTCTGCCTCTTATTTACGTCACCCCTTACAACTCCTGCCCGCCACTCCCCACGGGTCTTCTCACGTCCCCAGATGCACCTTGTTTGCAGATGACCACCTCTCTCGCCTGGCTGCCTTGGCGACTGCTGCTGCTCGTGGGCTGATCTCTAACTCCCCCTTCTTTCTACTAACTACTGCTCATCCCTCGAAGCCTCATTGGGGTTCTGGCGTCTCGTGCTTACTTCTTTAACAGAATGAATGGTGATGATGCTGTTGTTACGCTGCCCTCTGGGACCTGGCGGGAAATCCAGCACTCCTCACCGTGCCAGTCACCTCCTGCCCCCCAACCTATGCACTGCTTCCATGGTAGGCTCGCCAGATCCTGGACCAGACCCCAGTGAAAGAGCTGGTGAGCCTCAAGTGGAAGAGATACGGACAGCGGTACTTTCACATTCTGGGTGCCTTGTACATGCTCTATATGATCTGTTTCACCGCCTGCTGCATCTACCGCCCCCTCAAGTTCCGCTTGGGCAACCGCACAGATCCCCGGGACAACACAGTCCTCCAGCAGAAACTGCTGCAGGTGACTCTTCCTGGAAGGGGATGGAAGGGAGTGGGAGCGTGGGGTGCTGGTGCTGGGCGCCTGCAGGATACCTACCCAGGAAAGGCACTACTCACTGGGCTCCAGCGGCTACAGGCTCCTGGTCACGCAGACAGAAATTCGGCATGAGATAGCCGACCAAAAAGGGAGCTTAATGAGTAAAAAACACACTTACCCAGGGACCTGTGGTTTTTCTCACTAACCCTGAAAGAATACTTGCTGTTACGAACACCATACATTTGTGAACTTCCTTATAATTCGCAAGCCCTATTGTTCAAAAGGGAGGAAAATCATACTCCAAGTACATTTCTGAGTCCATTTCTGGTCTGTTAGGGCAACACGGACATCCCTCCTGGCCTGCCCTCTCTTCTGTGTACTGTCAATATGAGGGCATTGGCAATCCTGTGTCAGCTGTCAGACCACCTGTCAGGTCCCCTGCACAAGGTCCCTGGATTAAGTAGCAGGTTGAAGTAAATAATTTCTGAGGCTCCTTTTATGCCTGTGGGCTTGCCATTCTGTAGTGTTGTTCAGAGACCCAGGGTCGTAAGGATGGCTGGGCAGAGGTGTAGAGTAGCCGTAAGAGTCTGCTGTTGATGGGAGCAAACTCTCCCTCTTGGGTGACGGCATTAGTAGGCTCTAATGGGAGCCCCTGAGCATCTACAGTCAATGAGTGTGGCTACTTTGGGTTGGTTTACAGTTCGTGGCTAACCACAGTTTTTGTCCCGGGGACCTGAAATAGCCAAAGGTGGGTGCAGGTATGTGGGCAGAAGGCAAAAGACAGGGGAAGAAGAATTTTGCCAGGTGAGTAAGAGCTAGGTGACTGGAGATTTATGTTCCACGGAGGATGGGCCAGCCACAGGTATGGTGCAGCCTCGGCTAGGAAGAGGGGTAGTTCGGGTCAGAAAGAGAACATAAGTTGCTTGCTTCGTCTAGGAACAAAAACCCTGAGTCAAGTTAGGCCAGAGAGAGTGGGATACACAGAGAAACAACAGGGCAGAGCCTCATTAAACCGCAGAGTTGGTCACAACACTCCACCTCGCTTGCTCCTGTAACTGCCTCTCAGTATACATTCAGCGTGCTCATGTATCCAGAGCCTGTCTCTGACAAAGGAGGGTTTGCTGCCCAGAGAGGATGATCCTGAGCATGGAGTGGCTGCCTTGTTACGGCGGGCACCAGTGTGCTGGGGGGAGGTTGTATTCCATGCATCTCAAATTGGGCACAAAGGCTGGCCCTGGTGTGGAACCCACACAGGGGGAAGTAAGGACATTGAGAAGATGGCCAAGTGAGATGGGTGAGAAACTAGAAATGGGGAAAATGCACACCCATGAATGAGCTGAGGGTGACTGGGCTTTTCCAACATTCTAGGCCCTATTTCCCAGATGTGTTGTTCTCCCAGTCCCCCTTTGTCTCAAGCTTACCTAGGGATTTTCTGGATTTAGATTGTAGATAACGTTCTGGCCTGAGAATTGGGTGATAACTGAGCAATTGAGTACTCTAAGTCTCCTCCCTATGTGCCCCTTTCTCTTTAGGACAGGACTAACATGTTTTTTGACCCAGATAGTCAATATTAGGAAGATCCCCTCCCCTTGCCTCAGGACTAGGTGAAGCATAGTTTTAGCTAAGACAACCTCCCCATCCTTCTCTTTTCTTTCCTCTTTCCTTCCGTTCTTCCCCGGTACCACTTTTACCCTTTTGTCTTTCACTTAGATAATAGCTACTTTAACCCAAATAGAAGACTATTGACTTTCAAATATTCTTTTCTTGGTCAGGGGAGAGAGGCTAAGGGTTACAAATGGTCTTATAAGAGGATCGGGTAGCAAAGACCACCAACGGAAGGTCCCTGTTGTTTGGTGTTACCCCTTGAGCCTTGTCCTGAATTTATGGAATATCTGGGTCCTCTTATTCAGTAAATAAATCAATCTGGATAATATCAGGGGCTTCTCAGCTGATCACCATGATCTGAAAGATCCTGATTTCATGATGTACTGGGCTTATTAAATAATAGGAAATTCTCTTTTTTTCCTACTTTATATTACTTGAGAGTCTTAGAGCAATGAAAATGCACCAAGTGTGCCTTGGTTTGATTTTTTAAAGTTTATTTATCTGTTTTGAGAGAGAAAGAGCATGGGAGCATGAGTGGGGGAGGGGCAGAGAGAGAAAGGGAGAGAGAGAATCCCAAGCAAGATTAAAAAAAAAAGTGTTTATTTATTTATTTTGAGAGACAGAGAGAGAGAGAGAGAGAGAGAGAGAGTATGTGAGCTGGGGGAGGGGCAGAGAGAGAGGAGACAGAAAATCCCAAGCAGGCTCCACACTGTCAGCACAGAGCCTGATGTGGGGCTCAAACTCACAAACCATGAGATCATGACCTGAGCCAAGGTTGTGCTTAACTGACCGAGCCACCCAGACACCCCTTAACTTGATTCATGCAGTTGTTGACATGTTAGTTGGCCCATGGGGATTTATCTTAGACAAATGAATACTTTAATATCCAATTATACTAATAAATTGGATGCACAGGGCTCTCAGTCACAGAAGAATTTTCTCTGTGGATCTCATGGGATCCAGAGAAGTCACTGTGCTCCATGAGAGCCGCCCAGCCTTACCTTCTCAGGACAGTTGAAATGAATGGAAAAACTCATCTATTTATATGCAACAAAACAAACTACACAAAAGCAGACATCCACGAGGATGGAGTTAGTGTGTCTCTGTCCAGTTTTGGGGCTATCTTAAGAGGTTACTTCACTCGAAGATGCCTCATTGTTCAGCCATTAAAGCTGTGCTTTTCCAGAGTTTCCTAAGCATGCTATTAATTAACTGGATTGATCTCCTACCTCCATTCAACGTCTAGTTGGTTTAGGCAGAATGACATGCATTGCAGTCCTAGTTCTCTTGGGTTTCCAGGGGAGCAGAAAGTTCAAAGTGTGGGAGTCAGGTGGCTTGGGTTTTAGTCCTGACTTTGAAACCAAATAGTTATTTGACCCTGCACAGATCCTACCTTTTACTAGATCAGTGACTTTTCACCAAGAAGGGAAGCTGGTGAAAACACTGGTTCCTAAGCTACACCACACCTAATAAATCAGAATGTCCATTGATGGTATTTTTAAGAACTCTCTGAGTGATCGTAATATTCAGCCAGGGCTGAGAACTACTGGCTTCCATTTCGGGCATCTATTCATCTCTAACTTTCCAGTCTTAAGTCAATCACTCTGGTCCTTTAGATTCCTGATGTGCTGTTTAGCAAAAGGGCATTGCTCTCTCATCAAATTTCCTTTTTGTCTCCTGAAGATTTCCTCCATCTCTCCTCTGCCTACCGAACCTAGACATTGTTATAGGTGTTAGAAATTCAACATGGTCTGAGCAAAATACACACTATCTCTCTGCCCTTTTGCAGTCTACAGACTGGTGTACATTAATTAAAGGAATAGATATTTCATTACAATCCATCATTGTTACAATTCACAATATTTTTTCCTCTGGTAAGGAAAAGGACAGGATGCTAAGAGAACTTACAGCAGGTGCCTGGGCATGCTGAAAAGCCAGAGAAGGTTTCCCTGAGGAAGACACCTAAGCTGAGAGAGCTGGATACCAGTTAGAGGTGAAAAGTTAGTTCTAGGCAGAAAGAATGGACACACAAAAGCCCTGAGGCAGGAAGAACTTTGCCAACATCTGAGGACTGAAAGAAGAGCTAGAACACAGGAGCCGCGGTGAGGGCCTCTGGATGAGACTGTCCATGTGGATCCTTCTCAAATCGTGAAGTGCCTTGTAGGCCATATTGAAGATTTTACTCTCTATCTCAAAGGTAATGGGAAGCTGAGAAGGATTTAAAAAATTTTTTTGGTGTTTATTTATTTTTGATAGAGAGAACACAAGGCAGGGGAAGGAGAAGAGAGAGGAAGGCACAGAACCCGAAGCAGGCTCCAGGCTCTGAGCTGTCAGCACAGAGCCTGATGTAGGGCTCAAACTCACAAACTGTGAGATCATGACCGAGCTGCAGTCAGTCACCCAACCAACTGAGCCACCTAGGTGCCCCTCAGAAGGACTTTAACTAGGGGAAGGACTTGACAGGACTTCTGGTTTAGAAAAATATCTGCGTAGGATGGAGAACAGATTTGAAGGGGCCCGGTGGATGTGGGGAGACTAGTAAAGAGGCTGTTCTAGTTCGGCAAGTGAGAGATAATGGTGGGTTGGCCTGGGGATGTGCTGGGGGTTGGCATCACTACTGTACAATGGATTTGGTGCAGGGAAGAAAGGAGAAGACTGTGGCAGGAACGACTCATAGGTTTCCGTTCATTTAAAAGCATGAAATCTTGCCATTTGCAATGATGTGGATGGAGCTTGAGAGTATCATGCCAAGAGAAATAAGCCAGTCAGAGAAAGACAAATACCTTGTGATGTCACCCAAAGGTGGAATTTAAGAAACAAAACAAAAGAAAAAAAGAGATAAACCAAAAAGAAAAGAAAAAAAACCCACTCTTAACTACAGAAGACAAACAGATAGTTAGCAGATGGGGTGGGTAAAATGGAGGAATAAGAGTTCATCTATCTTGATGAGCCCTGGGTGATGTATAGAATTGTTGAATCACCATATTGTACTCCTGCAACTGATTTAACACTATATATTAACTAAACTAGAATTAAAATGTTTTAAAAGAAGAATAGAAAGTAACCCTGCCGTAAGAAAGAATAACTAAGAAGACAGCAAACAAATTGAATAATTCAGAAATAATTTATTAAATATTTGCTTTGTGCGAAAAAAACAGAAATTGTCCTCTACCTGTCATGGTCAGTGGGATTGGTCTTTTCACATCGTTACTCCTCACAAGCTCTGAAAAACCCAAAGCACCACAGCTATTTGAAAAACCCAACTGACCTCCAGCTCTACACAACTTTGTTCAGCGTTCCTAACCAACTTACTGTGAGACAAGCACAGCAAATTAAAGAAGAAAAGAGGCGAGGAGAAGTAGGGAGCCTGGTAGGTGAAAATAGCATCTAACTGAGCATCAAACTTAGTGCTTGCTTTGTGCACTTTACATGCATTTATCAGTGCTTGGGGGAGCTGGTTAAAATGCAGATTCTAGGAGGTTCCTGGGCTGCTTAGTCAGTTGAGTGTCCAACTCTTGATTTGGCTCCGATCATTATTCCAGGGTCGTGGGATGGAGCCCCGTGTCGGGCTCCATGCTGAGCATGGAGCCTGCTTAAGATGCTCTCTCATGTCTCCCTCTGCCCCTCTCCCCTACTTGCACTCTCTCTCTCGCCCTCTGCCCCTCTCTTCTGCTTGTGTGAGTGCTCCCTTTCTCTCTAAAATAGAAAATAAAGGGGCACCTGGGTGGCTCAGTCAGTTATGCACCTGACTCTTGATTTCACCTCATGTCGTGATCTCACAGATTGTGAGTTTGAGCTCTTTCTTGGGATCTGTGCTGACAGCATGGAGCCTGCTTGTGATTCTCTGTCTCCTCTCTCTTCCCCTCCCTGCTCTGTCTCTCTCTCTCTCTCTCAAAAATAAATAAATAAATATTAAAATAAGTAAAATAAAAAATAGATTTATTTTTTATAAATAAATTTTATTTCTGCAGATTCTGACAATAAAGCTCCAGTGAGACCTGAGATTCCTAACTAGCTTTGGGGGAATGCTGATGTTGTAATTCTATGAACCACATTTTGGATGACAAAGCATTAGATCATTTAATCCATATAGATATCCTAATAATTAAAAAAAATCATCACCACTTTAAAGACAGTGAATCTGAAGCCAGAGAGCTTAAGTACTTTGGCAAAGACACTCAGCTAGTAAGAGCATCACTGGAATTGGGATTTTGGTCAGCTTTATCTCAGAACTTCACCTTTAAATACCAACTGAGGTCATTTCTCTGTCCAGAGTGATGTGCCGAACACCAGTGTTCTTTCTTAGTGGACCCACTGCGTGAGAAACTCGTGTCCCCAGGCTTTGAGGGCTACCCACACTCACCTGTGTCCAGCTACAATTGATCTGTCCCTGCAAGACAAGAGACATGGAGTGTGAGGGGCAGCCTGGTTAGAAATCCCTGAAACTCCTCATTATTAGCCAGCAGGACTCTTTCTGGGCACTTCATTCCTTTGCAAGCTGGGGTCTTGGGGAGGTAGAGAAGGTCTAGGACTGGAATTTGACCACTGTTTCTGCTGTCTTCCCACCTCCTCTGGGCGGCCCATGCTCCCTGCCTGTCTCTGAGTGGTTCAGGTGACTTTGACTCTGCTATGCCCACCCGCTCTGGGCATTTCCTTCAAGGCAATGAGCTCAGTCAGCTGGTAAATGAGAGCAAGGCCATTAGGCTCACAATGAAGTATGAATGATCAGCCTCCTCAGGGGATTTGGCTGTTGACAACTCTGAAAATTCCAAGCCATATGATGATGTAAAGAATTCCAGTCATTATTGAAAGACATTTATTTTTAGAGTGGGGTGGAGTATTTTCTCAGTGCATTATTAGCCAGGCTTGCTTAGGTGACCTTGAGCTACGAATATGGAAATCCTGAAAAGGCTTAATTCATTGTGACCTTTTCCCCATATGCCTCCAGAGAGGTTTCCCAGTCCCACTTCCCGATTCTGTCTTTATCTCCCCTTTGCAACTTTCTGATCATGGTCAGCTTGCGCCTGCCTTCTTATCCCCTCTTTTCCTTCCTTCTTTCTTTCCAATCAATGGAACATCCACTACATGGTGCATTGTGGGTAAAAGGGAGTAGTATGTCCCTGCTCTCGGGGGACTCTGAGATTACCGGTGAGGCATTTGTGGTCTTTATGGAAAGATTGCAGTGTGCTGGGTGAGGTATGTAAGCAGAGTGGTGCCATGTGCCTATGGGAGAGCCCCTGAGCGAGGTGTGGAGGGGCAGGAAAGGAGGCCCAGGAGGAATGCTGTGACCTGAGTCTTAAGGCTTAAGCAGATGTGAGCCAGTAAACTCATGGAGGAAGACATTCTAAGAAAAGGGCACAGTCCATGCAAAGGCCTGACTTAACAACCGAGAACCCCAATAGTTCAATGTGCCCGGAGCATCACACAGAATATGGGGACACAGAGGAGAAGCCAGACCAGCAAGGCTTCTGTACATCATGTTTGCTAGTCTGGGTCTTATTGTTCTTTATTCTCATCTAATCAAAAGAATTAGAAGAACACATGCACATGACTTGAAAATCACATGGCAGGTATAATGAAGAGCAGCAGTGTGGGGGCCTCTCCTGACCCAATGTCTTATTCCCTGGAGGTAACCCAGGTTTTACCTCTTCAAGTTTTCATTCCTGTTGCTGTCTCCACGCTACTGAATAATATGCTTCCATCTTTATTCATTAATTAAATCTATACATTATTGGAATATAATGGGATTATTGTTGGAATATTTGGAATTTCTGCTATGGTAAAGATCTAGAGAGTGCCCTCCAATCTTATCTCCCCTTCATTTCTATTCTGAAGACTTCAGGGAACTAGGAATGGTAGTGAGCAGCTCAGCCATGTGATGCTATTTGCATTTTAGAAAGACCAGTCCAGAAGCATGGTGGATGGTGGGTTGAACGAGGGGAAATGGTTTCATGGTAAACCAGATGACAGATGCTGCAGGTTTGCATTAAGGGAGTAGTGCTGTGACTTGAGAATGGACGGGGGAAGACTTTGAGAGAGAATTGAGAGACTGAATGTATAGGACCTTGAGAATGAGTGCCTCTTCTACTTTATTTTGTCAAACATGACCTTGATTCCAAAATCCTTTCAGAAAGACCACACATCCCAAAAGCTGTGGATCAGCCTTTCAACAGAGACAGAAAATCTCGAATACAATCTCTAGAGAATAAAATTCTCAAAATTCAAGGGAAAACTCATTTACCAGTTTAAGTTTAGGGTTCAATTCACAAAGGTAGTTAATTAAGAGGAAATTCTTATTATCAGTTCAATAGACACCAGTAAGTCGTTTATAAAATTCAATGTTCCTGTCCATTTTTAAAATGTTTATTTATTTATTTTGAGAGAGAGGGAGAGGCAGAGAGAGAGAGAGAGAGGGAGAGAGAAAGAGAGAAACCGAAGCAGGCGCTGCACTGTCAGCGCAGAGCCTGACCTCACAAACCATGAGATCATGACCTGAGCTGAAATCAAGAGTTGGACGCTTAACCAACTGAGCCACCCAGGTGCCCCACTCCTGTCCATTTTTAAACCACTAAAATCTTTCTGAAAGATTTTACAAACAAAAGAGTATCTATTCTGAACCGAGAGCCTACGTTAAACACACGGTGTGAAACACTAGAATTCCTTTAAAATCAAAAGAAAAACAAAATGTTTTAAAAGCCCACTAGTTCCTTTATTTTTTCATCTTTATTGATGTATAATTGACAAAGAAAATTGCAAGTTTCCTAAAGTATACATTGCGGTTATTTGGAATACGTACACACCATGAAAGGATCCCCACCATCTAGTTCATTAACACACTCATCACCTCACATATTTATCTGCTTTCTTTGTTTTTGATGAGAACAATTAAGTTCCATTCTCTTAGCAAATTTCAATTATATAATGCAGTGTAATTAACTACAGTCATGTTTTACATTAGATTCTTGGAGCCTATTCATGTTATAGCTGAGAGTTTGTGCCTTTTTACCAACTTCTCCCTATTTCTTTCACCCCACCGTCCCTTTTCTACATTCTGTTTCTGGGATTTTGACTTTTTTTTCTTTCTTTTCTTTTCTTTCTTTCTTTCTTTTTTTTTTTTTTTAAGATTCCACATATAAGTGGTACCATGCAGTGTCTCTCTTCTCTGTTGGGCTTATTTTACTTAACATAATGCCCTCAAGGCCCATCCATGTTGTTGCAAATGGCAGCATTTCCTTCTTTTTTGTGGTTGAATAATATTTTATTGTATATATATATATATCCCCCATATCTTCTTTATCCACTCATCTATTGACGGATGGTTCCTTTACATAGATGAGCCAAGGAAAAAAAGGTCGCTGGCAGTTCTTCAGACATACTAAACCAAGATACAAAGTTTTAAAAAGAATTCAAAGTTTTTGCACAAACACATATGCGGTTAATTTATTTCTACATTTAATATTATTTTGTTTCTGTATTTAATATACTTACCAGTTATTCCACTACTCACTACCTGATTCTCCAAAAGGAGTTGGAATGTTTTACAATTAAAGAGAGATGCTATAGGAACGTTAAGATAAAGAAAAAGAAGGAGGCCCGTGAAGTGAATTTCAGGACAGAAGAGGGGGTATTCAGTTAGAGCTGAGGATTTAAACAAAACACAAAACAAAACAAAATAAAACCAAGCTCTGAGCTTCCTTGGAAGCAAGGCAAAAGGGAAATTTCCCATTAGATGATAAAATAAAATTGACCAGTTTGTCAAGAGAACATCAATTCTCTAAACAACAATAACAGCAACAACAGCAGCAACATCAACAATAAAGTAACTGAAGTCTAGCCAAGTTTGTTAGATCACATTGCTCACCAACCACATAGACATCAGCTATTTTTTTGATCTCTCCTGGTCCCATATGATTTACCTGAAACATTTTCACCCTCTGTTGGTAAGTCTGGTTCTACTCTTCCATAAAGGTTATATCCTTGTCTTCTACTGAGCTGTCAGTTTCTGAATATCTGTGGGGCTCCTGGTGGGTACCTTCTTTATATCATATATCACCTCCTACTACATAGCATCTCTTCCTATTTCAAAACTATGCCTCTCACTGGACCAGTGAATACACACTCCAAGTAGCCTGCTGAGGGATGCTCAGAGGTTCCAGTTTATCAGCAGAGCAGAAATGATTAGCATTCCTTATGCCTAATGAGGGATCACATCCTTCCTAGCTTAGATCATCAACTTTCCCACTCACTGGCCTCAGGGACTCTCAACTCTGTTCTTGGGTGCACTACTCAGAGAGGTGACCTTAGAGAAGAGATTTCCTAAAATTTTGAAGTGTACCTGAATGTGTTGAAATTATTTGTACATTTCATGTGGGGATGACATATATATGAACACAGTTTTCTGATAAGAGGGTCCATAGTCTTAATGATATTCTCCATAACCCTCCAAAAGTTGAGGATCAGTATTGCAGCATTCTTTCACTACACGTGTGTAATGTTGTAAGCCTTTTACTGTGAAACAACATGCCCAGAAGAAGGATGGTCTTCTTTTATCTTGACCTTAGGGCTGTACCTTCTACACCTACTGCTCAGGATAAGATGGGGACCCTTCCTCAAAACTAAAATCCATTCAGTGCCTCTAACCCTCTTTTCTGACCTTTTCTGTATTACCACATCATAATATAATCATAAATATATCTATAGTGATTTATGGCTCATAAAGTACATCCAGATACATCCTCTAATTTAATATCCACAATAACACTAGGAATAAGCATTAGAGTCTCCATTTTTACAGATGAGAAACCTCAAACTCAGAGAGGTTTAGTGCCTTATTCAAGGTTCTGCTAAAACTGGCAGATTCTGGGCCTATTCTGGAATCTGAATTCTGTGAGGTGTTTATAGAGTAGTCTACCTTCCAAAGACCACATGAGATTGGAAAAGTTGGACTTTCAGCATAGCCAAAACCATCCCAGGCCAATAATGCCTCTTCCTGTTGGTTTAGTCTTAACTTGATGCTGTGAAATGTGATTTCAGCCCCTTGGTACACACATCATAAATTACCACTCATAATATATATTATAGTGATTTGCTAGGGGGTGGCTCAAGTTATTTAGAATGTATATTAAGCCTTGAGTACATAGGTTAATGGCCTGGTCATAGAATTAAGCACAATTGACAAATACAATGGTAGGGGAGAAGGGTAATGGTGGTGGTAAGAGGAACTTTGCTTCATCTGGGATGGACTTTAGTTGCTTTAGACCACCTGCCCCAAAAGACTTGATTCTCAATCCATCAAAAAATACTTCTTACTCCGAATTTACTCCCACAGGAGGCCTATGTGACTCAGCAGGATAAGATCCGTCTGGTGGGGGAACTGGTGACCATCATGGGGGCTGTGATCATCCTGCTCCTGGAGGTGAAGTACAACCAGGGTCCAAGCTGAGGCCATCCACCTGGGGCCCCAGACTGAACTGCAGTCCACATTGTCTTTTTGTTTTACTGGCCTTTTCCCAGATCCCGGACATCTTCAGGGTTGGTGCTTCTCGCTATTTTGGACAGACTATCCTCGGGGGACCGTTCCATGTCATCATGTGAGTGTCTCTTCCTTTCAGTCCCATGTCTTCCCTTGCCAGAATTGTTCCAGGTCCCCATTCACTCTTTGGGACCTAGACTTCATCTGACTCTCACTTCTAGGGATTTTTTGCCCAGTGGGCTTATATGTGTGTTTTGGGTGTAAGGACTAAGCCTGAGTGGGTACCACCCAACTCATCACCATGCTAGAGGAGACCTGGAATATTTCCTCTCTCACTCCTTGTTCCCTGCCCCCTCCCCCAAGCATCACCTATGCCTGCATGGTGCTGGTGACCATGGTGATGCGGCTCTCCAACATGAACGGGGAGATGGTGCCCATGTCCATTGCCCTGGTGCTGGGTTGGTGCAGTGTTATGTACTTCGCTCGAGGATTCCAGATGCTTGGTCCCTTCACCATCATGATACAGAAGGTTAGTGCCTTCCCCAAAGATTCCTCTGGCTTCAGCAATAAGTCCTTTCCAGACAAAGGGAGGAGATGGAGCTAGGTGGCCTCCAGTTTAGCAGGATAGCTGCAGAGAAGCAGGTAGAGAAGGGTCATTCCAACCTCCCTCCCCTTCCCTTTCCTGTAGATGATTTTTGGAGACTTAATGCGCTTCTGCTGGCTGATGGCTGTGGTTATTCTGGGATTTGCCTCAGGTAAGAGCACTGTCCCCCCACACTACTAGGTCATGGGATCCAGTTCTCCAGAAAGTTCACTCACTCTTGCTCTCCGTTCTCATTTATACTCTCTTTTGCTTATTTCCCCCCTAGTGGATATTGAGTAAAAAAGCACACTCATATCCATAGGATCAGGGTCACTTAAGATGACCTAGAAGGTAGATGATATGCTCTGAATTTATGGGCTAGTAACATTCATGTTGACTAACAGCCCAGGAAGATTTTTAAAGAAGAGATAGATAAAGGGCATTGGAGAGTCAGCGCCATTAAACAGGAAAGACTGGCCAGTTGTGGATCTCAGAAAACTACGTGGGCAAACAGAGTCAGTGCAATATTTAACTCTTCTGTCTCTACACTTCAAAAGAAGAAACACAGAGAATTCAATAACACATAGCATCCTTTTTTTTTTCTATGTGCATTTAAAGTGGGACAAAAAGAAAGAAATCAAAGAGGAAGTACAGAAAATGATTTTGGAGAGTTTGAGGATGAGAGAGGAAAACAGAAGAAAAAGAGCTGTAAAGAGAGATTGGGGAAAGAGGGAGCAGGGACTTAGTCGCAGCCCAAGGCACATGTGGAATGTCAGGGTAGAGAGAGGAACACAGTGAGAAAATAACAGCCAGGATAGAGGGTGAAGGCAGTGAGAAAGTAGGAGAAAGTTCTTATGGAAAGGCACTAAGAGAAAGGAAGAACAGTGAGATATAGCAACTCAAATCTAGTCTCCTGTGTCTGCAACCAAACATCCATAAGACAAGGGGATGCCCTAGACACTATTTGAAGACCTCTCAACTCTAAAAGACAATGGCCTTTTAGAACAAAAGGCACTATTCTTGTCCTAGGAATTCCCACTTAACAGGAATTCCCACCAAACAGACCAAAAAAAAAAAAAATACCCCAAGATCTGAGCTATGAAAGGGTAAAACTGTGGTAGTCTTGCCTGTTTGGAGTATTCCTCACATATTCTTTCTCCCCACCCTCTACCCCATCTGCACACATCGTGAATTACTGCTCACAACATGTGTGGATATAGTTACTCAGTAAGCATATGTTATATATAGTATATGTATGTTATACAGTACATAGTATCATGACCTGCCAATTGAAGTCATAATGACAGAGTAGTTTTCTGTAGATGTCCTATACCCAGGATCTCCTAAATTGTCTCTTCTTTGTTGTTGTGCTTACCTTTTCCATCAGTAAATAAAAAAGTGATGTTTTGTCATAGATACTATTTCCATTCTTGAGATCATTTAGTTTATATTTCAGTTCCCCACACAGAGAGAAGTCTTTTAAAGGTTCTAATGCTGTACTAATGTTCCAGGATGCCTAGTATCATCCAGTAGGCTACACACTGAACAGACCTTTTTCATGACGATCCAAGCTCACCCAGGAACCTCAGAATGATGGATGGTCATCTAGGGGCCACTGAGATTTTTTTTAAAGGTGCTTTTCTTTTGGCCATTTCATATGGTCAGTTCTTTAAAATTGTTGGAGATTCCATGCATTCTTGTAACAAATTACCTTTTATTTATTTTTAATTAATTAATTAATTAATTAATTAATTAATTTTTAAATTTACATCCAAGTTAGTTGGCATATAGTGCAACAATGATTTCAGGAGTAGATTCCTTAATGCCCATTACTCATTTAGCCTATCCCCCCTCCCACAACCCCTCCAGCAACCCTCTGTTTGTTCTCTATATTTGAGTCTCTTATGTATAAATTATCTTTTAAATATTCGATTTTTTAAGATGTGAAAAGCAGTTAGGTGACTTATTTTGTGTATATCTATCATATATATAATACACACACACACATTTTATGTACACATTTTGCTAAATGGCTGGGTGTTACCATTGTCCAGAGTAATGAACTTGGTCATAAGACATCTTAAGGCTAGCCAGGTCCACACATAAAGTGTGACTTACATGTACACAGTCATATATGTACATTTATGGGCGTGTATGTGTGTCTGCAAGTGTGTAAATGTATGGAGATATAACCGGGCCCATGCTTATTGTGATAATTCCCTATTTTCCCATCTCTATGCCCCCTTCCTGGGCGGAGCAGCGTTCTATGTCATTTTCCAGACAGAGGACCCATCCAACCTGGGGCAATTCTATGACTATCCCATGGCACTGTTCAGCACCTTTGAGCTTTTCCTCACCGTCATTGATGGGCCTGCCAACTACGAAGTGAACTTGCCCTTCATGTTTGGCATTGTCTACTTTGCCTTCACCATCATTGCCACGCTGCTCATGCTCAACCTGTTCATCGCCATGATGGGTGATACACACTGGCGGGTGGCCCATGAGCGGGATGAGCTCTGGAGGGCCCAGGTGAGTTTACTAGTATTAGTCTTACTAAGGGGAAGAGAATGGAGAGAAAAATCAAAGTGGAAAATGTTATGCTATACGACTCTTAAGAGAGTCACAGAACAATCCAGTGTTGTCACCTCAACAAAGGTACATTTGGACAGAGGAGGAGATAAAAGGAGGGGTAGTTTAACACCCAAGAGCTGAGGTGTTGATCACAGGGGAAAAGTAGATACAACCGTCAACCTCGAGCCCAGTGAGAACTAGAGACTGTCTTATATATTCTAGTGTTTTTTTTTTTTATTTTTGTAATTTTACTTATTTTTTTTAAGATTCTTAATTTCAAGTAATCTCTATACCCAGTATGGGTGCTTTACTGACTAAGCAAGCCAGACATCAGCTATATATTCTAGTTTTAAATTTTAATTTTTAATCTTATCTTCTATTTGCTTCTCCCTGTTTCTCTATGATTTTTCTATATATCAGTGAAGATAATATAATTTTAGAGTTGGAAGTATCTTTAGTGGTCCTGTAGTTGAGTTCTTACTCAGTGATTAGTTATTAATTGGTCAAAGGGTCATTTAATATCTTCTTTAATGCTGATTAGGACCTTCTTATTATCATATGGATTTGGGTAGTGGTTGGGAAGAAGAGAGCTTTTTCATATTTCAAAACTTTTTGTTATTAGAAACGTCCATGTTGCATGGAGCTGAAATCTATCTTTCTACAATTCCATTCTTTGGCCCCAGTCTTGTCTTTTAATATACACAGAACACACTCTTCTGTATGAACACCATCCAAAAATTTGAATACAGCTATAATTTATCCACTCAGACTTTCCATTCACTTAACAATAATTATGTAGAGCCTGTTATGTGTTGGGAAATGCCTGTGAGCTGGGGACACCAGCATGAACGCAACAGATGCCATCTGCATATCATGGAGCCCACAGTCTGGTTGGGAAGACTGCCATTAAATAAAGGACTTCATGGAAGTCTGTAAAACTATAGTAGTAAAACTATCACACAGAAGTAGAAGATGCTAAGAACAGGACACAACAGAGGAGTCTGATTGAAAAGTTAGGGAATGCTTTCCTGATGGAGTGACATTTAAGATGAACTCCTAAACATGGGTAAGAATTATCCAGTTAAGGAGAATGACAGAAAAGGATAGAGGTTAGGATTTATATCAGACAGGACTCTTGGCTATAGGGACAGAGAACCAAATGCAAACATACTTAAAAAAAAAAAAAAGAAAGAAAGAAAGAAAAGAAAAAGAAAAGAAAAGAAAAAGAACAAGAAATAAATGGCATTGGAAGCAAGATGTGTTGGTCCTTATAACTGGAAAGTTTAAAGAACTAAACTATCTTTAAGCCTATCTGGCCAAAGTGTGTATTTCCATTTCAGTAACTACATCAGTTTCTCTGTTCTGCTCTCCTATCCAGTCTGCTCTCCTAAGTCAGTCTCTCCCATCACGTTGGTGAAATGTCTTCTAGAAGCTCCAAATTCCCAAAGGAATGAGCAGGTGTACTGTATTGCACAATTCCAAGGGCCCCATCTGTTGTATTCGCTGTGCCTTCTGATACTGTGCGAGGTGTAACCCCTCAAAGAGCATCTTTCCCCCCAAGAAGCCAGTCTAAGTTCCATCTCACTGCAACAGGTTTGAGCTATAGGTGCATCCTTGAATTTGAGGTTAAGACCAAGGAGTGGTGATGGTGGTAGTGGAATTTAGGGGAGAATCAGCTAATCAGCTGGGGTGCAGTCCAGTCTACCCTAACTGATGGACAGAGTGGTGAAGTGACAATGGTCCAAGCAAAAGGGGTCTATTACCAGAACAAGGTGGGGGCCTACTGATGGCACAACAGGACACAGAAATGTCCTTTTCAAGATAAAGGAGAGCTTCTATATAGGGAAAGGGAACACATGATTAAAAGTCCTGAGGTTAGGGGCACCTGGGTGGCTCAGTCGGTTAAGTGCTGGACTCTTGATTTCGGCTCAGGTCATAATCTCACAGTTTGTGGGTTCAAGCCCCGCATTGGGCTCTGCACTGACAGTGCAAAGCCTGCTTGGGATTCTCTCTCCTCTCTCTCTGTCCCTCCCCTGCTCATGTGCTCTCTTTCTCTCTCTCTCAAAAAAGATAAACTTTCAAAAAAAAAAAAAAAGTCCTGATGTTGGAGGGAACTTGGTCCAACTAAGAAATCAAGTAGAAAAATAAAACATGGGGAATTGGACTACTTTAAGAATTGCTAGTTTCTTCAACTAACCAAGCTTTCTGCACTTGTTCATGCCTAAGAGATCATGGTCCTTTCAAAAGTAGAGTGTTCCTGATAGGATTGGAGGAATACAATATAAAGAGGGGTCATGCCTTCCCTTGCTTTGGACACTGTAGTAGAAATAGCACCTCAAATTGAGCCAGGTCTTGGGGCACCTGGGTGGCTCAGTCATATAAGTGTCCAACTCTTGACTTCAGCTCAGGTCATGATCTCATGGTTTGTGGGTTCAAGCCCCACATTGGGTTCTGCACTGAGAGTAAAGAACCTGTTTGGGATTCTCTCCACCCGCTCCCTGCCCCTCCCCCACTCTTGAAAGAAAGGAAGAAAGAAAGAAAGAAAGAAAGAAAGAAAGAAAGAAAGAAAGAAACTAACTTAAAAAAAATTGAGCCAGGTCTTTAAAGAAATATACATCTGGCCCTTATGAAGGTCATGATCTACTAGAACCCATGCATCTTTGTTATTCAACTTAATTAGTAAAGCCCCTTTACCACTTCCTGTACTTACCCAGATACTTTGTTCTTAAACATAAATGTAGTACCTTACATTTGGTTCCCTTAAATTTCACATTATTGGTATTTGACTAGCATTCCAGTCTGGTGAGATCATTTTTATACTGCTTTGTCACCTCACATTATTACATATCCCTCCCAGTTTTGTGTCACAGTCATATTTGATAAGCTTGTCTTCTATGTTTCATTTAAGTAATTAATGAGGGCTGGGCAAAGGAAAGAACATGTGACATGCCACTAGAATTTTCCTTGCCAAGTTTGCAGTCATTAACCCACTCTTTTTCTTTGGAGGATATGGGTATTTAATGTGCTGCAAATTCCCTGAACACTAGCAGCGTCATTTCATACCACAATCATAGAGATTCTATTTAATCATTTTATTTAAATCAAGATAACTAGTCTGGCTTTCCTATGAAAAAGCAAATGAGATTAGTTTGGACTGACTCATTTTCTATGAATGTCAATAGTAATGTAGGGGTCACAGTTTTATTCAAAACACTCATAAAATATTCTCTCTCCTTTTATGATGAGTGAGTAAAGCAGGTAGCATGATGCCTGGCACAAGCTAGGGCATGGCCCAATGGCTGTCATCTCCCCAATTTCTGGTGTCCCCATCTGACAGATTCCTCTTTGTTCCCTATGTTGGTGGCTTCTAGTGTTCCCTGAGACCTCATCACTCTTCCTGAGTTTCCTCTACCTCTCACTCCTCCCAGGTGGTGGCCACCACAGTGATGCTGGAGCGGAAGCTGCCTCGCTTCCTGTGGCCTCGCTCTGGGATCTGCGGATGCCAGTATGGGCTGGGGGACCGCTGGTTCCTGCGGTGAGTAACTGTGCATATGTATAAACAGCTAATAAGCATGAAGCCATGGGAGTAGGGTGCCAAGCTTCACATTTATCACACATATTTCCATTCCTGAGATCTCCAACTGGACCCAAAGGAGACATCATCACTCTATAAAGTGAGACTGCATTAGCCTGTTTAGGGGAGGGGGGTGGAGCCAACAGGGAGAGCGACAAGATGGCTGATAACTGATGCCAGGCTGTGAGTACATCAGGGTAGTAATGTGTGTGAGGTTATATACGTGTCCATGCTCAGATGTGGGCATGGGCTACCCAACTTGTTCTAGTCTTGTTCCTATCTGACCCCCATTTCTAGTAAATTCTTGCCTTGAACCTAACCTTCTCCATACTCTACCTTCGGCTCCTGACTTGGCTTTTCTTCTCTCTTGGTTTTCTCTTTCATATTCACACACACACACACACACACACACACACACACACACACACCACTACCCTCCAAATCCTGATTGCTTACCTCTTTGGTCTCTATCCCACTTTACCCTCCATTCCACTGCTCTTCCCTTCATTTCATCCTAGGACTCTGGTCCCTTCCTTGCCCTGTCCTCTTGGTCCTGTTTCCTACAAGTGCTCTTCCCCCCTCTCCTTCTCCTCATGGCCCTTGTTCCTTCACCTCACCTGAGTTCCTTCCCCTTTGCCCTCCTCAGAGTTGAGAACCACCATGATCAAAATCCTTTGCGAGTGCTTCGCTACGTGGAAGCTTTCAAGGGCTCAGACAAGGAGGATGGACAAGAGCAGCTTTCTGAGAAACAGCCCTCTGTTTCTGTGATCGAAAGTGGGACGCCAGCCAGAGCCTCTCTGGCCCCTCCAACGCCTTCCCTATCCCGGACCACATCTCACAGCAGCAGCAGCCACCGGGGCTGGGAGATCCTGCGTCGCAACACATTAGGACACTTTAATCTTGGGCTGGACCTTGGTGAGGGAGATGGAGAGGAAAATATCTATCATTTATGATGAGGACCCCTGTTTCTATTGGCCTGAAAAACAGGTGGGCCTAAATGGAGGGAAGTATCTGATTGTTTTGCCTGTTAATCATGAGAGGGGATAGGCAGAATAATTCTTAAAGGTCACGTCTCATCCTTCACATCAGCATTTCTGGAGATGGGCAATGGATGTCTGTTGTCCCACATATCTTCCGGTTTCCTGAAAGTCCCACATCTTGAGAAAAGAAGGTGTCTCTTAGAGCAAAGTTGGATTTAGCCATCAAAGGCATGAACTAGGGATGCTAGACTAACATCTGGATCATCTTTCTTTCTGCCTCATGCAGGCACTAGAAAGTAGTGAGCTGTGAAGCCTGCTTGGTTCCACAAGGCTTAATGTGGGAAGATCCAGGCATGGCACTGAGGTTATGGCCCTTCCCTTTTCCCCTGTAGGACTCTCTCTCACCCCGCAACCAACCCCCAACTAGAAAACTGCAATAAGAAAGGTTCTTTATCCTTGCTTTATTTTTCAGAAATTTTATTGTGGGAAGATACACATCACATAAATTTACTGTCTTAACCATATGTAGGTATACAATTCAGTGGCATTAGGTACATTTACACTGTTGCATAATGATAACTACTATTCATCCACAGGATGCTCTCATCATCTCAAACCAAAACTCTGGTACTCATTAAACATTAACTCCCCACTGTCCCCTCCACACAGTCCCTCATAACCAATATTCCACTCCACGTCTATGAATTTGACTACTCTAGGTACCTCATACAGGTGGAATCATTCAATATTAATCCTATTGTGTCTGGCTTATTTCACTTAGCAAAATAGTTTCAAGATTCATCTGTGTTGTAGCAGGCATCAGAATTTTATTCCTTTTAAGGGTCAAATAATATTTCATTGTATGGATATATCACATTTTATTTATCCATTCATCCACTAATGGGTATTAGGATTGTTTCCACCTTTTGGCTATTATGAGTAATACTGCTTGAACATTGGCATATAATTCTCTTCAAGTTCTTGCTTTCGATTTCTTCGGGTGTATCCTTAGCTGTGGAATGGCTTGGACTTATGGCAATTATTATTTAATTTTTTGAGGAACTGCCACACTTTGTTGTCTTTCTTTCTTTCTTTCTTTCTTTCTTTCTTTCTTTCTTTCTTTCTTTCTTTCTTGTTTTCTCCTTCTCCTTCTTTTTGATAATAGCCATCCTAATGGATATGAAGTGATATCTCATTGTGGTTTTGATTTGTATTTCCCCAATGACTAATGACAATGAACATCTTTTCATATGCTTATTGGCCATTTGTATTTGGAGAAATATCTATCAAATCCTTCATCTATATTTTGGATTGTTTGTTTTTTGTTGTTTTTGAATTGTCTTATCCTTGCTTTTTGAGACTCAGAGTCTAAAAGGTTTGTATCTCATTTGTGTCTACATGTATGTTTAAATAAGTGGTAAATTATGCCTTTTGTACTTGAACAGCTCAATCATTTCTTTATGGAACTCTTCCCGTCTGTCCCTCAGGTGGCTCATTAGCAGCTAATCACCCTTGTGCCTGGGGGTAGCAGATTTTTGGCTGTGTCTCCTGCAGCAGCCATCTTTTGCTCCCACCTCCCTCTTCCCTTTTGCTGAGTTTTGGGATGGACAGCAACAAAGCAGGATGGGCCATCCCTCTCCAGGGAGGAAAGTGGGAGCTAGGTGTCCAGGGCACCCAGTACCAGGCTCTTGACAACCTCCCTCTTGTCTCCAGTCTTTTACGTCTCACCTCAACCCTAATATCACCCTCATCCAAAAGCCATAATAACTTTTAAGAGGACTGTGGTCTGGAATAGCAAAGAGGTAAGTCGGATTTGTGAAACCACAGGCAGGTTCATCCAGATACTCATACAAAGCATAGATGAGTGTGGAACGGGGAGGAATCACACGAAGGTAGAGGCACAGGGTCCTACACACTTGACCACCAGTGGCATGATTTCTAAAAGTGCTTAGTCATCATGACTCCTATTATTTTCCTTACAATGGAAGCACTTCCTCTCTTGTGTAAAGCTAAACTCCCATCTGAGTCCCAGATTCCGTTTCCTTTCTGTCTCTTCAGACAGCCATATCCATCACTGTTCTCTCTATACTTCTCATTTGTATATCTCTTCTCCTCCCTCTCCACTAGTTCCGGGGATCAGCAAATAACGATGCTCTATTCTTTCCCATCTCCAAAGAAATGGAAAACACCCTCCCTCAACCCTTCCTCCTTTCAGCTACTGCCCTATCTTTTCTACTCCCTATTCAGGGCCAAACTTCTTAGAGAAGACTTTATTGTCTATTGATCTCATGCTGAGTCCTCAACCCATTGTGATTTGACCTTGCCTCTCCATGCTACTGACATCTGTGAGGGAGGTTATCTACCTTTGGCTAAGCCCACTGAACAGTCTCAGTCTTGCTTGAACTGTCGGTAGCCTTCAGACTACAGTCGACCACTCGCTATCTCTCAGCATGTCAGTGCCATACACTCTTGTCACGCTGGCTGCTTCTCTTCTACAAATCTCTTAAATATTTTCGGTCCACAAGCCTCTCTGTTTTCCTCACCACCTGGGCAGTCTCACCTGCTTCTGTAGATTGTATTAACATGCACATGTTCATGACTCCCCATCCCCTATCTTCGGTTCACATCTGTCTCCTGAGCTCCAGGCATGAACAGCTTGGATGCCTATCTATCAGACAGCTGAACCTGGATATTTTACAGACACCTCAAACTCAACATGTCCCAAACTGAAAACTGAACAGCTTTTTTTTTCCTCACCAAACCTGCTCCTCCACCAGAGTTCCTGACCAAATAATAGGCAAAGTTGCCTAAGCCAGAACCTGGGCGTCGTCTTCAACACGTTTCTGTTGACTCTTAAATCCAGTAAATCTCAAATCTTGTGGATTCTGTTCCCTAAAACATCTGCTTCGAAAAGAATTAATTTTGGTTAGATAATGTAACACATAGCACAAAATTCAAAGAGCACGCAAGAAATAGAGAGACAAAAAGCTTTCCTACTTCTGTGCTGGCCCCTTTGTTGTTCTTTCCAGGGACATTCACTAATAAAAGTGTATTTATCTTTCCAAGAATACTCTGTATATCCAAGCGTATGTATGTACATATTCCTCTTAAAAAGACATATAATGGCACAGTTTATTAGAAAAAAGTTTTTGCTTTTTTCACTTAATACAATTTGAAGATTATTCCATACCAATATAAAACCTTCCAGTTGTCCCTGCCTCTCGGGACCCTACTGCACAGAAGGAGGTTCCTAACTGCTCTGTTTGTATGTAGTCTCGGTCTTCTTCAATCCATCACCCACACTATGGCCAGAATGATCTTTGTAAGATGCAAGTCCTACCCCTCAGTATGGTCCGTCTGGAAGCCTTCCATAAGCCAACCCTGGGCAACCCTCCAGCCTCCTCACACCTCTCTTCTCTCAGGCTCTATTTCACCAAGCTGGATTTCTATCAGTTCCTGGATAAGGCTGAGTTCTTCTTCTTCTTGGCCTTCACAGTCTCTAGAGCTTTCTACCTCCTTGCACTCTCCCTTCCATCTTTGTAACTTCTATTCATTTGCTGGTCTCAGCCTAACGGTCATACATTGGTTGTGTGTGTAATTGCGGGGATGCTGATCTGTGGGCAAGGTTAAAGTCCATCTACTCCATGTTTCCAGACTACCTTACACACCCTGCACATTATTGTACTTATTTGTTCAATGTCTGTCTTCTTTAGTAGACTGTAAGTGCCGCAAAGACAAAGATGGTGTCTATTTCATTCATCATTGTGTTCCCAGTGTCTGGTGTAATTCCTAGTACAATGTAGTACGCAATAAATATTCATTAACTAGATCTATGAATGATTGACCTGTTTTTATTCTAAGCTCTCTCACTGGCCACACTGGAGTCTTTTTTCACCTGTCAAAGGTGGCACAAAAATACTTGCCTTTCAGTGGGATTGTAATAATTAAAGATAAGCACATAATATGGGTAGAAATGCTTTGGAAAGGAAAAAGAAAACAATGCAAATGTAAGTGATCATTGGGAAATTTTTTCAGGTTAAATATACTTTGCGTGTATGTGTGTGTGTGTGAGAGGGAGAGAGAGAGGGAGAGAGGGAGAGAGGGAGAGAGGGAGAGAGACAGCGTGAGAGACAGACAAGAGAGAGGGAAGGAGGAGAAGGCTGGAGGAGGAGGAGGAGGAGGAAGAAGAGATGCGGAATATCATAAGGAAGAGAGAAAGGAGGGAAGAACCCCAGCAGCAAAGCTCTGGAACAGATCTTCCTGAACCTCTCGTGTGTGGTACCCTGTAAAGGAGCATTCGAGGTAACAGACAAGATCCCACACCTGCCCTCCGGAGCCCAGATGAGCAAGGAAAAGAAACACACACAGACATCGCCATACCAGCAGATGCAGCACGAGAACTGTGTGCTGAAGGGTTAAAATAGTTGGCGGATGTTTTGTGCCGCCAGGCAGATGCCAGCTTTATTTACGGGGATCCAGAGACAGGGACGGGGAACGGGGCGAAAGGAACGCTGATGTTCCTGCCTCAGGAGTTCTTCGGGTACCCCCAAACCGTGACCGTTCTCCTTCCCGTCTCCTCCCCGCTGGCTACTTTAAAAGACAGAAAGCAGAAAACTCTTGCTCCTGTGTGCGCCTCACAGACCAGAGGCAGGGAGGCACGGGAGGTTTTGTGCTCCCAGGGATCACTGGACTTCAAAACTATGTCCCCGCCCAGCCGTTGGCAACGTGTTTTTCTGACAAGTTTCTGGGTTCTGGTAAAGAATGGTGGTGTAGCCCCTGAGGGTTGGCCTGCCTGCAGCCTTGGGAAGGAAGGGCAGAGGTCGGTGTCCCTCCCTCGCGCCGCGCTGGGGAAATGCAAGATAAGGTCTGGGACAGAGACCCAGGAGAGGGGGCAGCAGAACGGAGAGATGAGGGTAGTTAGCGCTGGCTCTGTAGGTGTCTGGGCAGAGATGCGCAGAGAGACGGAGCTGGACGAAGGGCACACTATGGGCCCTGGCACATCCGAGACCTCTCAGTGGACGGGGTGTCAACGGTCATTGTCAGAGGCTAATGAAGGAAAAATGAGAAACGTGCAAGGAAAGGAAAACTTTGACCAGTACACTGAGTGCTGTCACACCGACAGGAGAGGCTGGGTAACGTGGCCCCTCTCTGCTGGGGGCAGGGGGGGTGCAGCCAGAGAGGAGCCACCTGGGGCAGGACTGGACACACCCGCCTTTGTCTGTGCCACCTCTTTGTTAACCCTGGCACTGGGGAGGCGGCAGTTATGGCCATGAGGCCCCAGGGAATGAGGCTTGTGCAAGGCCAGGCTGCAGCTGGAGGGAGTGACTGTGGGTCCCCGCTGGGGTCAGTGCCCTGCTGGGCTCCTTGGAGGGGGGATCCGTGCGTCTGTGGGCGTGCACATGCGTGGGGATGGCTCTCAAAGCACCACTCTCTACCAGGAGTTATTCGTCCCTTCCAGCCCTTCTGCTGGACATGCTCCCCTAGCTGCTTCACGATCAGGCTGTGGAGCCCTTTAGGGATGACATGGGCAGGTGAAACGTGATTTCAGTTCCCGCTCCCCGCCCCCCACCCCGCTGCTGGAGTATTAGCTGATGACTTATGCCATGTCCACCTGCCATGTCCCTGACAGTAATATCAGCACACACAGGAGAGCGCGTGGCTCACTAAGATCTTACTGCTGTCACGGGTTGTCACGGCAGTATCCCTGCCTTCCCCTAGTTCGCTTCTCCTAGGCTCTCGCTCCCTCTGCTGTTCCTCCACCTTAACTGAGCACCTCCTTCCGATTAAGAAATAACAAAGTCAGGGAAAGAGGCAGATGAATCAGTGACTGTGGCTCCATGAGGTGACCCGTGACCGGGTCCTTAGAGGTTCTCTCCACCCTGGGTTAGAGGGCATCACCCCCAGATGGGTGGCTGGGCCTCTCCTCCCAGGGACTCCCAGACTCCAGCACCTGCTCTTTCCGCATCAACCAGGTGCAGGGAGGACAGTGGCAAATTGTTCTTCCCTTGCGGGCAGGACGAGGAAGTGTCTGCCTCCTCATCTTCTCCCTCCCTCCAAGTGTGAGCTTGGTGGGCAAGAAGACAGCCCCCCGGGGTCCCAGTGGCCTCTGTCCCAGCACCCTCTAGACCTTAGGTCAGGGGTCACTGGCTCCCCCTGAGTCCTAGGCCAGCCGGGAGGGGGCACTCAGGGTCAGAGGGAAGGGCTTCCCAATACACACCACACCCTCCCCTTCACCCCAGCTGCTGACTCCCCACCTTTTGCAGGCTAATGAATCTTCCAAGGGCGGAAGTCATTTTCTCTTTGTGTGTGTGTGTGGGGGGCTGGGGTTTAACAAACACCCTCCTTCCTCTCGGGACACACACGTACACACACAGGGTTCCCTGCCACCTCTCCTTGTTCCCTGGTCACCTCCCCGGCCCCTTTCTGCACATGGACCCACCTCTGCCTTGGGGACCTAAGATAGGAAGTGTACCCACTAAATAGCTTGCAATTTCCTTGGCACAGATCATTCTCCATAAGACACAATTCAGCATATATTCTACCCCAGGTACTCCGATGGGCAGAAAGAAGACACGTTGTGCTTTAACCTCATCCTGTGGGCTCTTCCCACAGGGGAGACGGGCAGGTGAGGGGCCGCGTGGATGCAGCACCATGCTTTCACAAGGGCATGAAGACCGGAGACGGAGTGGAGGTGGGACCGGCCCTGGGAGAGTGGGGACGGGCGCAGAGAGAGGACAAGAGAATGTGATTTTGAGTTGAGCTTCAAGGGATGCGCGGGAACCTATGAGCCGGATAATTAATGGGAAGCGTCTTCCCCAGCTGGGGCAGGACTGATGCGGTGACAAGGCCTAGTATAAGGGAGATGCCACAGACCCGGTTTCCTCCCTACTCAGTTCAACGGTGAGCAAAGGAGTTCCACGGAACCGTCTCTTTGGGAGGGCCGGGGGGTGTGGGGTGAGGCCCATGGGATGAACAGCACAGAAACCCACCCTGTGCAGATGGCAACAGCCTGAGGTTGTATCTGCTCCGGTGCCCCAGGTGGAGTGGGGGGGGGGATTTGCCCACGAGAGGATAGGCTGGCGACCGAAAGGGCTCCCTGACACAAAAACAGCAGAAGAGAGGGACGAAGGATCAGGAACGGAGGCTATCACCATGCATTCACCGTGGCCGGGAGCCCCACCGGGCTCACCCCGTGCTCACAGGGAGCCTGCATGCCAGCTCTTGTCAGCTTGTTACAGACAAGCAGCTGGGGCCCAGAGAGGGTGAGCTCCTCACCTAAGATCACATGAGTATGACTGTGCTCACTTTGTGGACGGGAGACCGAAGCTCAGAGGGGTGGACTAATTTACCCAAGACCGACTGGTAATTAGCAGTCTGACTTCGAGTCCAGACGTATCTGATCTCAAGTCCCATGCTCCTTCCGCTAGGAGATCCAGAGCCCCTGAAACGAGAGAGTCGACCGTTTTCTACTGGAAAGTTATTTCCTGGAAGTTTTGATATCAAATGCTCCCACCCAAGCCAAGATGATAAAGCAAATGACTTGCATTCATGCGACACCATAGGGCACATAAAGTCCTTTGCGCCCATTATCTTCTCTAACCCAAATAACAACCCCTGTAGAGTAAATAGGGCAGAATTACTATCCTCATTTTATAGATAAGGAAGCCGATTCTCAGAGAGATTGTATGATTGAGGTCACAGATCTCACCAATGCAGAACAGGACAATAACTTGGGCTTCTGGGCTTTTGGAGAGAGCTGTCCTCACGATAGCTCCCTGGCTCACCTGTATGGAGAGATGGGCAAATCCAGACCCGGGGGGGGGGGGGGCAGGGCAGGGCACCACCCTCTACACCCGGTCTGCAGCAAGGGCTGACTCAGAGGGTAGAACTCAGAGTTACCCGGGTGTGATGCTAGCTCATGGCACTTGCATACCTATGACAGTAAACGTTTTAGTACCTCCATTAGCCCCCCTTGACCATGTGCGCACAACCTTGAAGAACACGCTAGCACCTTCGTCATAGACTCGACAGGCAGCCCTGTGCTCTGCCGTCTCCTGCACTCTGGTCTGTGTGGAAGGATTTGGGGCCCAGCCCTGTCTGGGTGATAGTTCCTGGACTTCCCTGTAGCTTGGGGACACATCAGAGTCCGCTCTTGGGAGTTGGGAACCTCAGCCAGGCCTGAGAAGAGGGAGGGGTGAGGGAGGGGAGCCAGTGATCTGAGAAGGGCCCCCAGGGCACAGTGTGAGGCTGGATCTCTTGCTGATTCCCCTGGGCCAGTGAGCAGCACCCTATCAGGAGATTCCACCAAGTGCCCCCATACACGTGCCAGTTACCAGTGCACTCGCGTGTAAATAACTCCCACACTCCCACGTGCACAGGGTCCTACACACAGAGGGCACCATGTGGGGGGAAGCCTGTGCCTTGTGGGCCCCGGTGGGGGCTGGGGGGGTACACAACAGCTAAGATCATTTTATTTGCCAGTCTCTCTTATTGTAGTGGCTGGCTGACCAGTGACCTCAGGCTCTTGGTGCCCTGGCAGGTCCAGTATTGCCCAACAGCCTTCTGGAGAATGTTCTGTTTGGCTTCAGTCCCTCCCTTGTACCTGCTGGCCCCTGGCCCCCACGTCCCCACCTTGCTCCCAGCCTCCCACCGCACCCTGTCCAGGTATCTGCCCCAGAATCTGCCTTGCCATGTGGGGAGGCCTCCCCCCGCGCCTGTCCCCGTCGCCGTCCATCCAAGCCCAGCTTTGGGAAGAGAAGCCCCAGTTCCTGCCCAGGTGTGCCTCCCAGTGTCCTGTCCCCAAACCTCAGCACATTTCTGCTCCTTCCCAGCTGCCCCTTGAGTCCTCTGTCCTGGGCTCTCAGACCGGCCCTGGGCCCTCGGGAGGCAGGAAGCAGCCAGCTTGCTCCCCTCCCGGTGTGCGCGTGCCTGTATGCATTCAAAAATCGTCCCGACTTTTAGAACAAGTCTGGCATTTTGCTTGGTTTTTATGACGGAGGCGCTGGGGCGTCTGCGTGAGCGCTGGAGCTAAATAAATAGAATTTGAAAGAGCTCTTATCACGGCCTGTTGCCCTTTCACTGAGTGTGTTGGGGTGGGGACAGAAGAATAAGAGGTGCAGGTGGGGACAAATCGGGGGAAGATTGCTGATAAAGGGCTACCCTTGAGGGCTGCTGCTGGAGAAACCTGCTATGGCTTCCAGGTTGAACCCAGGCTTTGGGTTTGGGCTTTTCGTAACAGTGATCTGATTTGGGATAATGGCTAGACCCTTTCTCTTGAGCCCTAAACCGATGCTGTTTACTCTGGGCCTAGTGGCCCCACAGCTCTCCCACCCCCAGCACGCCCCAAGCTCAGTGTGGGGAACATCACCCAGAATGCAACAAAGTGGTGGAGAGAGCCAGCCCCGCCCCACCTTGGCAGAGGACCTCAGCCTCCTCTCTGGCTGTCAGCGCTCAGAAAGTTGTCGTGGTGGGGGAGCTTGGCCCTCTCCCCACCTAGAACGTTGGGGATCCCAGGATCCTGCCATTTGTAAGGCTAGAGGGTTATCGGAAGCCATGTGGCCCCACGTTCTGCCTGCTGACCTCCTCTCTCTTCTCTGCCTGGTGGAGCTTCTGCCCTAGTGATTCAGAGACAAAGACGGACACGTTCCTCCTGAGAGATAGGAGGTTGCTCTGAGCGCCACGCTTTCTGCACCTGGAAGCTGACAGGGAGCTGTCTGGGGGAGCAGAGTGTTGAAGGCAACAGGAAAACCTGAGAACTTAAGAGTCCTTTTTGCACATCGGGAAACGCAAAGGTAAGTGACTTGGCCAAGGTCTCACAGTGATTTCTGGTCCAAGTGGGGTTGGAACGCAGCCATCCTGGTTACCCGTCTTGCTATCTTTCACCTTTTCCAGAAACCAGCCTCATGGCACATTCGTCACGTTTGGAAAGGTCTTTGAGGGCTGTATATCCTTCAGCCTCTTTCATGGTTGTCTTTAGTACCTGCTAGAGAGGAGTCCGGGGCCAGGTAAGGTGGGGTGACAGAGGGCGGGGCAGGTGGCTGAGCGGAGGGGTCCGGCTTTGGGAGGGAGAGGCCTCGGGATCTGGGGAAGAAGGAGCAGGAGGCTGGGGCAGTGTGGCCAGCGGGAGGGCTGTGGACTTTGACACCCTCCTTCACAGAGCCCTATCTCCGGAGCATCTGGCCCAGGCCATGGGCCACAGGACTCCAGCCTGTAGAGGCCTCAAGAAAAAGTTAGAGGCAGGTCGGAGCTTGGTGGGGCTCCTTTTAAAGCTTCACCTTCCAGATGGGGGGTTAGGAAACCAGATGCTCTGATGGGTGGGGGAGGGGCTGTCAACCAGGGAGACCTCTCGGGGCTGGCTCAGAAAATCTTCCATTCGAGGCAGGGTGGGAGGGGAGGGGAGAATGGCTGGCCGTGGAGGCACATGCTCGGGGGTCGAGGAGGCTGCTTCCCCACAGCCCACAGCCCATATGCCCACCTTTGCCCTTTGGGCACTTTCTGCAAAGGGGTTAGCATCCAGGAGAACCAATGCCTTTGAACTTGAAAACCTGCAGACTTGTAGGAGATGGTCAGAACATATATGCGCACACCATGACTGCTCTAGAATCTTGCTATGACATATCGGTTCATGTGACATAAATATTCCGTGCAGAACTACATGTGCAATACCGTGCAAATGCCTGTCTGAGGGGGTGGGGCTGGTGGCGCCATCCCGTTGGTCCTGGCCTCTGCCCTCTCCCCGGGGCCCCCTTTCTACCGCCAGCTCTGTCGTCCTCGACCGTGTTCCTCTGGGCTCCAACCAGATGTCTTGGAGCAGCAGACAGAGGCCGGGGGTCCTGTGCAGGGTCCCCCGTGGTGTGAGTGTTTAGGCCAGCCGAGGCTGGAGGGCGTAGGAAACGAGGGCAAAGGTTGGGGCCCCACTTAGCAATGGGGGTGGGGGAAGGGGGCCGGGGACAAAGGCCACACTTTGGGCGAAAGTATGACCTCCTGACCTATGAAAGCTGAAGGGACTGCGCACCCACAGAACCACACGTGACTCCACTTCGCGCAGAATCACAGGACGTTTGAGTTGAAAAGGACCTTGGAGGGTTTCAAGCCCAAATCGCTGCCCAGGCAGCCCCCCATCCAGCACCAGAACCCAGTGCCCCCAGCAGGGCAGGCGGCTCAACAGCCCGTCCTCCACACCCGCCAAGTCCCTGGGTGGTGCTCTGTGGTGCATGCCTCTGTGTGTGCGTGTGTGTGTGTGTGTGTGTGTGCGCGCGCGCGTGTGCACCTGCTGACCTGCCGTCGCTCTGTGCAGGCTTTATGAGCTGGCACACAGGGCTTGTGAACCCAGTGACTGGAACAAACTCCAAGCTGAGTGAGCAGTGGCTTTGACCCCGCTGCCCCGTGCTGGCTCTATCCCCAGCCTCTCGCCTGTTTGTCCCTTGTGGCCAGCCCTGCACACGGCAGCAGAGCCCGGGAGACACCCTCCCAAAGGGCGCCGGGAGCAGGGATGGGGTGACGCAGTCAGCTGGGCCAGGAAACAAAGAGCAGAGATCAAGAGACAGAAGGAAAAGAAACCCAGGGTTCCACAGAGAGACCACTCAGAGTCATGGTCACACACACACACACACCCCCCACACCATACACCACACACACATGCACACACACACGGACACCTTACATACACATGCACACAAATGCCACACATGTTAGCACACAGTCTAAGACCAAGGGAGCAGATACAACTGCAAAGAGAGGCAACAGGAGAGGAAAAACAGAGGGAAACACAGGAAGGCAGAACAAACAAAAAGAGGGACAAAACCGGAAAAAATTAAATGTATATTTTTGGCCCTACATTAGTGGTTCTTGATGGAGAGTGATCTTGCCTCCCCCAAGGAAATTCCAGCAATGTCCGGAGACTTTGGCTGTCACAGCTGAGGGAAGGGGATGCTACGGTCACCCAATAAGTGGCAGCTAAACATCCTGCAACGTGTGGGACAGACCCACACTAAAGAATTATTTGTTCCAACACATCAGTATTTGCAGGTTGAGAAAGCATGCCTGAAATGCACACATCGGCGGCATGCGGTGGCTACGGTCCCAGTCAGGGCTCTGCTCCAGTCCTGCACGTACTGAAGCACACGTCATCTCCCTGGCCACCTCCAGCCCTGCCAGTGTGGCCCTCGGAGGGGGCTGGTCATCCCCTGCTTCACCACTGTCCCTCTGTTGAATCCTGAGGACCTAACTCGGCTTCGAGTTCAAGCTCGGCCTGAGGCAGGAGAACTGGCTGGAAACCCTTAGCATGTTGTCACAAGCCAAGTGGAGCCTCCTTCCTGTCTGTCCTCGTCTCTCCCACCCCATCCCCCTGCCATGGGCCTTGGCCTCTTCAGTACCCACCCCCCCCCCCCAGCACGCCACCACCCCCAACGCCCTGGCGAGGTTGCAGACCAACTGCCGTGAGGCCGAGGGCAGACTCGAAGTCCATATGCTCATCCTCACACGGGACCATTGAAAGGGACAATGACTTGCTGGGGTCATAAAAGTCTTCCTAAATTTGGAGTCTAGGCAAAAGGATTTGAGAAGATGTGATGGCAAATCTCACCAAATGAGGCCAGCGGCTGTGACCACTCTCCCTTGAGCTCTAGTCTCCCTCTCACCCCCTCAGCCCCTGCATCTATAGCCTCCGGTATTAGGACACTTGAGTCAGGGATTCTGGGTTGTGGAACCAACCGCGTCCTCATGGAGGAGTTCCAGGGCGACCTCACTGCCCCCTCAGAGCCGCAATCCCTGGGAGGAACAGGCAGCGTGGCTTCAAGATGTGAGTGGGCCCGCGTGGGCAGCGGCACTCAACCCTCGGCCCACCGTCCCCACTGTCCAAGCCCACGGTGCTGTGTCCAAGAACCGAGAGAACACTGTTGGTAGAAGCTTGCACTCGGCCATCTGCCCCCTCGTCTCCCTGCCCTGCGTGCCCTTGTGAGTCTGTTCTCCCTGAGTCGTGGTGACCCAATGCGAAAAGGCAGTAGCAGGTGGAGAAAGCGGCGGAAGGCAAAGAAAGTCGGGAATGACGGTGTCCTCCTGCAGCCTCCACAGGACAAACACCCCTCTGCCTTATTCCGTTTCCCTCCAGCAGCTGGACTGGGGTCTTTGCCTGGAGCCCAGCAGTAAAGAGAAGGTGGGTGGGTCCGCCGGCAGACGCACTGGCTTAATGGGCACAAAGGTCCTGGTTGAAGGTTTGGGTCCTAGCGCCTCCCCCCGACCCAACCCGAACCCACTGACCCCTGGGTGGGCGGGGAAGGCGGCTAATCAGACTGTGCTGTTTGCTCAGGGCTCTATGGTCTGGCCTTGCGCCCGACAGTAGGGACAGGAGTGCAGCTTTCCCTTCAGATTTGAGGGTGGCCCTCCTACCCCCTGCCCACAGAGACACCCCACCCCTGCGCCTACGCTTCCCTCCCCACCCCCACACATACAAACCCATGCACACACGCGCACACAGGCGCATACCTCACACACACACACACACACGCACACACACGCACTCCTCGCTGAATCAGAGACACGTAGGAAAAAACAGACTCTGAAGCTAGGGAGTGACCCACACATACCAGTGGCTCTAAGTGCCCAGACACCCATGCCCCAGGCCATCAGGTCCCTGCTTTGCCCCTGGACTCTGCATAAGCTGGGACTCTGGTCTCTTTCCAGCAGAGGGTTGAACTAAATATGCCTGCGGTGGCTCCCGGCTTGATCCTGGGCAGTGCGACAGGGATGGGCTGCGCTCTCTGTCATCTATCCTCCCTGCTGCAAGCCACCTCACTGCCCTGGGCCTCCATCCGCCCGTGGGGGTGTGGGAGTGGGTCTCAATCTGGCCACTGCCACCAATTGGCTATGGGATCTTGGGTGATTTACTTTGCCACCTTGAGGTTTATCTTTGTTTTTGTTTTTTAATCTGTAAGATGTGGACAAGAATACCTGCCCCACAGGTTTGATGTGAGTTTCTGTGGGCCCAGAAGGCAGTCACGGTGGATAGAGGCTGCCTCTACCAGAGGTGGCCAGAGAACAGGCTTGCAATACTGGGGACATGTTTACGTTAAAAACAAACAAACAACAACAACAACAACAACAACAACTTCATTGTTTACCTGAAATTCCAATTTAATGGGGCGTCCTGTATTTACTTGGTAACCCAATACATATGTTGGGGATGGGTTCTAGGACTCCAGAGTAGGAGTCTATGCAGTCCAGGGGGGGCCAAATCCTGCCCACGGCTGCCCACTTTTTTGCCCTGGCCTGGGAGCTCAGGATGGATTATCCATCTCTGAGGGGCTATCGGAACAAAACAAAACATGGGTGTCGGAGGCTACATGTTTGTATGTGGTTTTGCCACCCTTAAAATGCTTACATGTACTATCTGGCCCTTTCCGGGAAAAGTTTGCCGGCCCACACTTGGTTTTCATGTTTACATACCTATTTGGGGCCAGGCTAGAGATTAAAGTGGAAGAGTGAGAAAAAGCGGAGTCTCCAGGAGGGAAAGACACAGAAAAGACCCTGGGAGAGAGGTGGGCGCTACTCATTCCCTGTGGGGCCCGTCAGTCCCCAAGGCCGGCAACTCCTCCCCTCCTCCCTCAGGCCTAGTCTCTCAGGCTAGTCTGACCTGTCCAGGCCTTTCTATAAAAGGTCACCAGGTGTCCCAAAGTCCAAGGGAGGCCTCTCCATTCTTTGAAGGCCTCCCCTTCCTGGACTGGCCTGGGGGCAGGGAGAGAGACCCAGGCGGGCAGGGAGGGAGTTTACGCAAGGCCAAGGCCGCAGATGGAAGGCAGGTCGGCTGGCCTGTCTCTTTAAATCTCAGGTAATTTGGGAGGAGGGTGGGAGTGTCTGCAGGCTCGCTCGCTCCCAGGAGGAGCTCCCGGGGAGGAACCCAGCGGAGGGAGTCCCAGCTCTGCCAGGTGTAAGAACCTCAGAGCCCTCTGGAGTCGGGCTCTGGCGCCTCGGGGAGACTCCTCGGGGAGGTAGGGACCAGGGAGGTAGGAGACGGGACCTCTACAGGGCGAGGGCAGGCCGGCCCTTGGGGGTGCTGATGTGGCCCCAAGGCTGAGTCCTCTGGGGGTCTGGCCTTGGCCTCGGCCCCCCAAGGAGCCGGCCCTACACTCCATGGGGTTGCCGCTACCCAAGGACAAGGGGTTCATTCTCTGCCTGTGGAGAAAATTCTGTAGTTGGTTCCAGAGACGGGAGTCATGGGCCCAGAGCCGAGATGAGCAGAACCTGCAGCAACAGAAGAGGTAAGCCTCAGTCTGCTCCCTCGCCCCTCCCAGCCCTCCCTGCCCTCCCCCACCCCCGCCTTCCTCTCCCTCTCCCCCTTCCCCTCTCAGTCTTTGTTTGGCACCTCTATTTGTACAAACTGTGCTTCCAGGCCTGGCTCCTGGGGAGCATTTTGTCTCAAAGGTCTTAGCCAGTGGGGCTAGCTCCCCTGGAGGCCAGGTGGAAGGGGAGGGAACTGGCATGGGCACAGGTACCACCGGCTTTAAGATCCAATCTAATTATGCAAGCCCTTCGCACTTCCCTAAAGGCCCGGGCCACCTTGCTGGGCCCTGGGAAGATGTGGCATCATGGAACCGCCAGCACAGAGGTGCTGGTAGGTCGGGGCAGTGCCGGATGGCTGTATTCCTTGGCCCCAGAGCAGTCTGTCCTGCAGAAACACGTAATGCAGGCACATACACATGCGGGGAGTGGATGAATGAATGATTGAGTGAATGAGGCAGACAAGGAACTGCAGGCATCAGTGACCACAGAAGCCAAGAGGTGATCACGGCTGCCGTTCCTACGCATTATCGCCACCAGCAGGCATTGACCAAGGCTGAATGCCAGACACGGGGATGATTTTGAACCAGAGCTGGGACCCAGCCCTGGACTTCCTTACCCTCTACGGGGGAGAGGGGTGTGGATGCTTGGCCACATACCAGATGTGCGTAGGACCCATGCTCACCTGAGAGGCTCTAAAGTTTGAGCCCCTGAAAACTTCCCTAAACTCTGATGTCCCCACGCCCTAGGAGGGAGAGGAGAGGAGACATCCCTGCGTGAGATGTCCTCTCCAAAGTGTCCGTGGGTCTCCCTACCCAGGTGCTGATGCCCTAGAAGGGAGTCCTTCTGGTGGGGTGGAGCACCCCACCAGAAGGAGCACCTTCTCAGGGTCCCTGAGAAGGCAGTTAGCACATGTCTCTTCACAGAGGAAAGCCCAAAGGTTTTGTATTTGAGGGTCTTTCTCCATCTCCAAGAGCAGAGGCCTGCCTGAGCCTGCCAGGGAGCGCCTGTGGTTTTTCTTCCTTTGCCCCAGGATTCTGGGCTGGGGGTGTGTTCCTTTTTGAGCTTTGGCTTCCCCTCTCTCACACCAGCCGCCCACTTCTCTCCCCCCAGGCCTGGGAGAGTAGGGGCTGAGCGCATGTTTGACTGATGACATCTTGAGGCACAGAATGGCATTGTTGTTGGAGAATAGGCCGTCACTGGTTCCACTCTTCCCTACCCACTCAGGACCCCGGGGCTGGGGGAGCCAGACACAGAGCACAGAAAGGCCTGGGGCTTGGAAGGGGTGGCAGAGTCGTTCTGTGTGCCAACAAGGCAGAGCAGAGACAGGGACCACAGTCTGGCTGCTTCCACTCATCTTTTCAGCCTCTATTTCTTCTGAAGACCATCAGTGGGGCTCCTCTTGCAGCCTTGGGCCAGGAGGGCCTGATGTCACTTCGGGGGATCCCCTCCTTTCCTGATCTCCCTGCCTGGTTCCATAGTTTCTCAGCCCTCTCCTTCCCACCCAGAGCCTGGAGTATTGATTCCCCTCTGGGTGGGCACTTCCAGGAAGGACACTGAAATCGCCGGAAAGGGAAGTGTCCTAGGCTTTGCAGTCAACCGGCCGTAGGGAGACTTGCCCATAACTGGGCAACTAGGAGATGACCATGTAAGTGGGGACAATATGACAGGTGAGGAGGTGGGCTGATGGCAGAAAGCAGCAGACGATGTAATGAGCACCTATCTTGTCTTCTATAACCCCAAACCTGTGGGGGGCAGTGCCGGTATCCCCTTGGGAGTGAGGCTGGCCCAAGGCGAGCAAGTGGTGAAGTCAGCTTGGTGCCAACAGCTCAGAGGGGCCTCTGGGTGGGGCTGGCGGATTCCAGGGAGTGAAGCGTAGTTCAGTGAGAGGGAAAGGCTCTGTGGTCTCCCCAGGATGACCAGGAACCCAGCATTCCTCTCTCTCTAGCAGATGTGTCTTGGGTCTTGGTCCCACTGCCCCCTCTGCTTAAATCCACAATGCTGGACCCAAGCTGAACCATTACCTTTTTCCCGTTTCTTCTTCGTCATCTCTCCCTGGACCTTGACTTGTCTTGTTTCCTGAGATTCAACATACTAAACACTTATGGAGCATAAAGCACTCTGCCAGACTTGTAGAAAATGAACATGACCTCCCTGCCCTCGAGGAGCTCACATTCTCATGGTCAAAATGCCTCAGGATGCATCTACTTGGGTGACAAGTGAGCTTGGTGAGCGTCCTAAGAAGGGCATAAGCACGTGTCATGGGAGCAGAGAGGACGACACTGCGGTATCTGATTCTGCCTGGTGTTGGTATGCTGGGCAGCTCCCAGAGGCTCTCACATGACCCCGTTGTTGGCACTTTCTCCCTCCCACTAGATGGTGGGAAGGCAGTGAACACGGAAGGTTCTCCTCTGCTTAGATAGCTGTATAAACACGTGTAGCCATGGGTCTGTGAAAAGTAAACTGGGCCTCTCCAGTGTGTTGGGACTCCCTGCCTCAGGAAGCACAGCAGACATGCATGTTGCAGGCACTTGTGCTAGAGCTGCAGGACTTGGAAGGGCGGACCGATTCCAAGTCTGCAAATAACCACTTTTCTCCCAGCTTTGGCTTCCTCATCCACTCGCCAAGAACCTGAGCGGGAGGGAGACAGCCCACAAGTGGCCAGCGTATGCACGCATGCTTCCTCCCCACACACGACTGCCTTCATCTGTGGTCACTGCTCTGGGCTGACCCCCTCCCCCTGAGAGAAATCAGGAAGAACCATAAAACTAGAAGAACCACATAATTTAGCGGTGAGAGCCTGGGGCTAGGTTCTTGGCCAAGCGTTCTGCTTTTAACTCTGTGTGATCTAGCAACAATCTGGTTGTGCTGCCTCAGTTTCCTTTTCTGAAAAATGAAAGACTCATTCAGCCCATGCCACAGGGTTGTAAGGAGCAAACGTGATCATATCCTTACGACCTCTATACCCTTTTGGAAGCTGAAAAGCACATTTAACAAATGGGATTACTGTGATGAAAAAAACCAAAAATACAACAGTCAAAGGCAACACCCAACATTGGCAGGAGTTTGAGGGGCTGGGCACCTCCTTTCTTTCAGGGCTGTATCCTCCTGGGAACCTGTATGCTGAGCTCCACGTCGCGTGTGCCCTCCCTTTCCCAAATGGCGTGCTCGTCTGACAGGGTGCTTGGAGAGAGACCAGTGGGACCCATGTCTGTGGACATGGCTCCTGTGCCTCTAAGCCCTCTCCAAAGCCTGAGCCACAGAGAAGAGGGATGGGGAAATGGCCAGTGGGGTCCCAGTCCCAGCTCTGCCTCTGACTTGTTTGGACAAGTCACCTCGGGACTCCAGGCTTCTTTCTCCATCTGTGACATGGACAGATAGGTTAGATTTCTAGCAACTTTCTAGCTCTAAAATTTTGGTTTGAATTCTCCTCCAAAGGCGCTCTGGATCTTGTCTCGTTTCCAGCAACCAAATGCAGAACTTTGCTCATGTGCACGTAGGCATGGACACATTCTCAAGAAGGAAGAGGTTGAGTGTGGGACTTCAGCTCAGGTCACAATCTCACATTTCATGGGTTCAAGCCCCATGTCCCCACATGGGGCTCTGTGCTGACAGCTCAGAGCCTGCTTCAGATTCTGTGCCTCCCTCTTTCTCTGCCCCTCCCCCACTTTCACTCTGTCTCTCTCTCAAAAATAAGTAAAACAAAAACAAAGAAGGAGGAGGAGGGGAGGACAGAGTGCAGGAAACAGGGAGAAAGGGAGTGAGAGATACTTTCTGCTGGCCCAGAGGGAATCTTAAGGAGGAGATCAGTGATTTGTTTACTATGTAAAAAATGGGCTAGGTTTTGTAATATGGTTTTCACCAGTCTAATATTGAGCAAAACCATTCAATTTTATAATTATTGTTCAGCAAAATAAAGCATGCTAAATTCTGAAAACAGCTTTCATACAGCTTTCATACTGCTATAATTTCAGATTTTGTCTGTAATTTCTTTTTGCTACTTAATCAGCAAGTGCTCCAAAGGCTTTACCTTTTTGTTTCTCTCTTAAATATTTAACGATCTGTAAGAAAGCACGTATAGGGAGTTTCTCATTCTTTTTAATGTGAAGAGTCCTCTTTTAAAAAAAATCGTTTATGAACAATTCAAGCTATAGGTCAGGAATTCCCTACCTTGCAGATGGACATTTTGGACAGAATAATTCTTCATTGTAGGAGACCGGCCTGCATAAGATCCTCCTGAACAGCATCCCTGCCTTCTACCCGCTAGATGCCAGTGGCACCTCTCCACCCTACCCCAGTTGTGACAACCAAAAATGTCTCCGGGTGTTGCCAGATTCCTTGGTGGGGGGAGGGCGGGGGGGGGGTTCACCCCTGGTTGAGAGCTGCAGCTCTCAACCACCATTTGTAAACAAGAGATTCTGGTAGGGATGTTAACTAATCTACTAAATAAAGTAAAAGTTCCCCCTGGAAGGGACCAAGTATAATGTAACCATTCAAACCAGAAGGTATGTTATCAGTATCTCCTCTTCCTGCCTTGGGGAGGTGCCTGGTAGAGACCTAGTAAAGACGTGTAGATTTTGCTCCAGATCTAAACGTCTGTGCTGGGTTGCTCTGGTAGAAACCACTCGTGTCTCAGGCACAAAAACTGTTGGATGGGTCTGCTCTTGTGCCTTTTTTCTGGGTCCCAAGGGTAGTCAGGTTTTGGGGTTCCGACTGACTGCCAAGATCCTGACTGAGGGCTTTCTCTGCTGTCCCCTTGTGGCCCTATGGTGTAACTGCAAGTAATTGCCTTATCTGATCCCCTCCGAACCATTCATACACTGCCCCCTTTTTCGCTGAATTCTGGAGTTTGCCACCCAAAAGAGACCAGGTCTCTACAAACTTTGCCAGATAAGATACGGGACATGGAGTCAAATTCGAATTTCATATAAATGATTAACAAGTTGTTAGTATGTCCCAAATGTCACATGGGACATAGTTATATTAAAAAAGTATTGGTTGGAAATCTAAAATTAAAATCTAAAGGAGCATCCTGCATTTTTATTTGGTAAATCTGGCAAGCCCCAATGGACAGCAACTCCTTGTTGTTTCCCGGCCCGCTAGGGCAGTCGGCAAGGCAAGAGGAAGAACACATGGGAATGAAGGCTTGTCGGGGACATTTGTGGCCTTCAGAGACACGCAGGGACCCAAAAGGGTGTCTGTGGGCCTTCCACCAACTAGCCTCCCCACTCATATTTTAGGAAGTACGGAGCAGAACCCTGCACTTGGGCAAGAAGCTCCCTTGGGTCCATTTGTAACTTTGCCATTAACTTTAGTCAAAATAGGCCATAGAGCCAGAAGCTAATTGAAAGAGAGCAGGGAAAGGAAACAGACAGGAGAAAGCGGCTGACCTCCGCCCTTAAGTGTCCCTTGTGTAGAGGAAAGACAGTACTAATCACAACACACAGTGAAAGATGCAAAAATAAAGGGCCAGACTATATAGTGTGGAAAACTTCCTGGGAGGGTGTGTATGTGTGTTGGGGAATAGGGCTGGCTCTAGAATATTTATAGAGGAGGGGTTTGGGCAAATTGTTGGAAAGGCAGTGGTGGTGGTGAAGGGGGTGTGGAAAATTTGCTTTGCAGCTGTGTTTGTATATTAAGCATACTGTTTTTTACTTAAATTACATGTTCGCCTAAGGTTGGCTTAAAGGGTGGCCAATGGAGATAATAAACAGGGGCAGTGAGGCCACACTACCTTCTGCTACTGCTACAAATTCATTCATTCTGCAGATGGTGGTGGAGTGTCTACCGTATGCAGAGCACATCCCTAGGCATTGGGGTTACAGAACAGAAATGAACAGGGTGAGGCAGATGCTCTGGATTCCAGGTGGAAGTTACATATGGCACAAGCCTTGGGAGAATGGAGTGTTCGGGGGCGGGGGGTGGCAGTGGTGGGGCCAGAATAGCTGGGATAAGGAGTGAATGGGAGGAGGAAAGAGGGGAAGATAAGGTCACTGAAGCTAGAAAGAATCTCTGTATTCCTTCTCCGTGGGTATTTAAGGACCCATCAGACTTTTCTTTTCTTTTCTTTTTACATTTATTTATTTTTGAGAGACGGGGCACAAGTAGGGGAGGGGCAGAGAGAGAAGGAGACACAGAATCCGAAGCAGGCTCCAGGCTCTGAGCTGTCGGCACAGAGCCCGACGCAGGACTCGAACTCACAGACCGTGAGATCATGACCCGAGCCGAAGTCGGACGCTCAACCGACTGAGCCACCCAGGCGCCCCTCCCATCAGACTTTTCTAAACGGTGATGGCAATGCCATTTAGAGGGTGTACCTTGGCAGCATGGAGAAGGGTGGATTGGGGGTAAATAGGGCACGGGAAACTAGCTAGAATATTTTGCTAACGAGGGGCAGAATAGAGAATGAAGACATGAACGATGAGGGTCGGTAGCACGAGGAGGTAGGGATTGAATGTTGAATTGACAAAGCCTGATGGCCATCCAGGTGGCATGGAAGCGGGGGCGGGGAAGCTGGGGCCAACACTCTGGGGGATATGAGTCTTGTGCTCCTCCCTCCTCTCCCGATCACCCTCCCGTCCCGGCTCTTGGAGTTGATTTCCTGCCAGCACCAGTGTGTGATCTCCCATTCACATAGTTGGCCATCTATGGGTAAGTGGCGTTATTTCATTTAGATCCCATAGAAAGACCAAATGGCTCTGGGCCAAGAGAGAAATTGAACAAAGGGGGCCCCATGGGTCTTAGTTGGGCTAAGTTTTTATAGTAATACAGGTTTTTAGTTCATTGTAGGAATAAAACTCAAAAGGGTTTGGTGAATCAGAGAAGATGATTTGTGTGTGTGTGTGTGTGTGTGCCTAAAACAAGTGGGAAGCAGACAGGAAGTAGAAAGAAACTATACTCTGCTTAGGGGTCAGAACAAAAAGGATCCACTGTTGCTCTCTGATTGAGCTCTGAGGATGCTGTTGTTGGAAAGGAAGTGCCAGGATCAACGGGCTTTGCTGAGAAGGTCTGGAAAGGCGAGCATCATGCCGCTGGGGAAATCTAGCCTCTACATGTTGACTTTCTTCACAAATATGAGGGAGGAATTCCTTGTACCCTTAGTCCATGAAAACAAGGCTTATCTCAGGGGTAATCACAGGGCACTTAGTGAAGCTAAACAGGGTTGCCCCAGAGGTCAGTAGGTCAGGAGGTGAATGAGTACTTTAACTCCTCCCCTCCATACCCGATATGCACAGATAACACACACACACATATTCTGGTCCCAGCACTCAGGGGATGGGAAACCAGTCACTGATGCTTCTCCCACACAAGCTGAAAGGGGAACAGTTGGTTTGGGGTAGCTAACCGGTCAAGAAAAAATCCGGCAACCCTCGGGACACTGCTGACCTCAATTCCCTGGATCAAGTTCAGGGTCATGAGGTGCACGTGTCTGTATATGAAGGAGCCAAGCCATCAGCCCTCACTGCACCACCGGGCATGCTCACCATCGCCACCTTTCTGATCCCATTCCCTTCTAGAATCTGGGAGTCTCCTCTCCTTCTAGCTGCCAAGGAGAACAACGTCCAGGCTCTCAACAAGCTACTCAAGTATGAGGCCTGTGAGGTGCACCAGAGAGGTAAGGGGCAGAGCCCTCAGCACCTGTCAGAGCTACACATGTGGCTCCCAGTGTAGCCCAGGACCTTCTGTGGTGGGCCCCTAAATGCCTATGGTCACCATGCCCCTGCCCCATGGAAGCCATATGACTCTTCTTTCTGTCAACACCAGGAGCCATGGGGGAGACAGCACTGCACATAGCGGCCCTCTATGACAACCTGGAGGCCGCCGTGGTGCTGATGGAGGCTGCCCCGGAGCTGGTCTTTGAGCCCATGACATCGGAGCTGTACGAGGGTGAGGGTGCTGGGTGTTTTAAGCCAGTCTCTGCAGTGGATTAACTCGGGGCGACCAAAGAGGGCTTCGTTCCTCCCCCCATCTCCCTTTGTTCTTGTCATCCTCACCGTACACCGTTAGAACACCAACCCCCCAAAATGCAAGGGGAGAAGAGGCAGCAGCTGGTTTCCCTGGGTACCCTGCCGGACCGGGGGCTCTGTCACACCCCCCTGCCACCTCAGGCTGCGGGAGTGAGGAGGACTGGGTGTAGATATGGGAGGGACCCTTGCAGGATCCTGGGGACACACCCCATGACTGAGGCTCTCTCTGGGCCAGGTCAGACCGCCCTGCACATAGCCATCGTGAACCAGAACGTGAACTTGGTGAGAGCCCTGCTTGCCCACGGGGCCAGCGTGTCTGCGAGAGCCACAGGCACGGCATTCCGCCGCAGCCCCCGCAACCTCATCTACTTTGGTGAGAGCGGGGCCGGGGCTGGGAGGAAGGGACATGGGGAGGTGGGCAAGAGCAAAGGGAGGGCGGGCCGAGGAGGGCTCCGGCCCCCCAAAAAGCCGGAAGCGGCCGGGCCTTCCAGGGTTTCAGGCCAGAGCCAAGCCTCCCCCGATGCATGCTCCATCCCTGCCTCTGCTTCTGCTGACGAGCATCCCCGAGCCCAGAGCTGCCACAGGAGGGCAAGGAGGCAGTCACTCGGGGACGCTGTCCATCCCCCAGCCCATCGGACCCTCGTGGCAGCGAGCCTTCTGTGTCCACAGGGGAGCACCCCTTGTCCTTTGCTGCCTGCGTGGGCAGTGAGGAGATGGTGAGGCTGCTCATCGAGCATGGAGCTGACATCCGGGCCCAGGACTCCCTGGGTAAGAGCTGGGGGCCGGGAGGGCAGGGGCCACCCCAGGTCGGGCAGGGCATCAGCGGGGACTTCAGCGCAACGGCCACGTGACGCCCGCGTCCTCCTGCAGGAAACACCGTGTTGCACATCCTCGTCCTGCAGCCCAACAAGACCTTTGCCTGCCAGATGTACAACCTGCTGCTGTCCTACGATGGGCGCAGGGACCACCTGCAGTCCCTGGACCTCGTGCCCAATCACCAGGGTCTCACCCCCTTCAAGCTGGCCGGAGTGGAGGGCAACACCGTGGTGAGGGACACTCCCCTGGCCCCATGGTGGCCTTTCAAAGACCCTTGGTGCCCAACTGCCCGGAGGGTGGGGCCCCTTCCTCCATACTCCGTCGCTAAATGCTCAGCCTCAGGGACCCCTGGGCGGGAGGCTTTGAGAATGTCGCTTTAGGACATCTGCTCTGGGAGCCCGGCGTTCTGTTCCCTTTGCCCGTCCTCCTCTTTAAGATCCTTATAGGGTGTGTGGGAAAGAAAGACAACCAGAAAAAAGGAGGCTCACGCAACTAACTGTCCATCAGTCGCAAGGAGCGGGCCGTAGCCCTCGTCCGCGGTGGAGACCCCCCGGCTCAGCTTCTCACACTGACCTCTGAATCACCACCGTGTCTTCTCAGATGTTCCAGCACCTGATGCAGAAGCGGAAGCACATCCAGTGGACCTACGGGCCGCTGACCTCCACTCTCTACGACCTCACCGAGATCGACTCTTCAGGGGATGAGCAGTCTCTCCTGGAACTTATTGTTACCACCAAGAAGCGGGAGGTACGGGTCGTAGGGTCAGAAAGCAGCTGGCGAGGGAAGTCAGGGTCTCCCAGGTGCCGGCTCTATTTTCTTTCTGCCGCAGGCTCGCCAGATCCTGGACCAGACCCCGGTGAAAGAGCTGGTGAGCCTCAAGTGGAAGAAATACGGGCGGCCGTACTTCTGCGTGCTGGGCACCATATACCTGCTGTACATCATCTGTTTCACCGTGTGCTGCGTCTACCGCCCCCTCAAGCCCAGGACCAATAACCACACTGGTCCCCGGGACAACACACTCCTACAGCAGAAGCTACTTCAGGTGATGCCCTAGGGGCGGCTGAGCTCAGGGCAGGATTCAGCTCCCTGTCCTTCCTCAGCCCCACATCACTTACCTGCTCTCCAGCCCCCGTTTCTCCCCTCACCCAGCTCTCAATTACGTAGGCACAAACTCAAAGTACAGGCACACAGAAACACACATATGCTCAAAGAGCAGTTTGAGAGAGCCCAGCCTACCAGGTTAAAAACAATCCTACAGGGCTGGTGACTTTATACAGGAGACACGGACTCATGCCCAGGGACAGACAGGCAGGATGCATGGGGTCCCTGAGTGTTCTGACCCTGTTTCCCCTTCAGGAGGCCTATGTGAGCCCCCAGGATGACCTCCGCCTGGTGGGGGAGCTGGTGACCGTCATCGGAGCTGTGCTCATTCTGCTTGCAGAGGTGAGGATGGTCAGGATCTAGGGTGAGGCTGTTGGCCCCAGGGATCCAGCCCGAGCCCCAGTCTACAAGTGCCTTTGTGTCTTCCTGGCCTCTCTCCAGATTCCAGACATCTTCAGGGTGGGGGTCACTCGCTTCTTTGGACAGACCATCCTCGGGGGGCCATTCCACGTCCTCATGTGAGTCTCCTTGCTCTCCACCAATGCCCCCACTCACTCCCTGGATTCCCGACCCCTGGACAATCACTGGAGAAAATTAATTCCAGAGATCCTTCTCCAATGATTGTGTGCCCTTGTGTACTGAACTTGGGGAGGCCAAATGTGAGTGTGTGGGTGCAGTCCCCAGGACAATCCTGGTCTCTTCTCATTCCCCCTCTGCTCCCCACCCCCAGCATCACCTACGCCTGCATGGTGCTGGTGACCATGGTGATGCGGCTCACGAACGCCAATGGGGAGGTGGTGCCCATGTCCTTCGCCCTGGTGCTGGGCTGGTGCAATGTCATGTACTTCGCCCGAGGATTCCAGATGTTGGGCCCTTTCACCATCATGATCCAGAAGGTCCGTGCCCCCACCCCCCCCACCCCACCCCCTGCCCCAAGCTTTCTAGAGAAAGGTCCTGGAGTGGGGGCTGCGGCAAACATTTTTCTGAAAGACCAGATAATAGATGGAAGATTTTGCAGCCACATGTGGGTCTCTATTGCATTTTTGTTCCTTTTCCTCCTCCTCCTCCTTCTTTTTGTTTTCCCAATCCTTGAAAAATGTGAAAAGCATTCTTAGTTCAAGGGCCATCCCCAAACAGTCCAAGGAGATTTGCCATGCAGGCACAGCTTGCTAACCCCTGGAGGGCAGAACTGTGGGACTTCTCGGGGCGAGTCCAGTGAGAGGCCACAAGGGGCAGTTGCTCAGGGGACCCACGTGGAGGTATTTTCCTTCCTCTCCTCCCTTTAGATGATTTTTGGCGACCTGATGCGATTCTGCTGGCTGATGGCTGTGGTCATCCTGGGCTTTGCCTCAGGTAAATCATCTGGCCGGGAAGGGGCCGTGGGAAGGGGAGGTTGGAGGAGGCTGGAGAGCCCAGAATGCCTGTGGATAAACGTGGGGGAAGCTGGGAGGGAAGACAGGGATAGGAGGCTGTCAGGTCTGAGGATGGAACATGCCTGGAGGTGAGACAAAACTAGGAGTGCTTCCAGACGTGCCTCTTGGGATCAGGATAAGCCATACTGAAAATAAGGGAATATAAGAACCCAAAGCATGGAGCGCGGAAGGCTGGATGGGGACACTGGATGGAGAAGAGGGAAACAGGGCTGGAATGGGCAGCAAAGAGCTGGCCGTGGTCCAGTCTGGTATGTGGTTGCCATGGTAACTCTCACCCCCTTGGGTGGAGCAGCCTTCTATATCATCTTCCAGACAGAGGACCCCGACGAGCTGGGCCATTTCTACGACTACCCGATGGCGCTGTTCAGCACCTTCGAGCTGTTCCTCACCGTCATCGACGGGCCTGCCAACTATGACGTGGATTTGCCCTTCATGTACAGCATCACCTACGCTGCCTTCGCCATCATCGCCACGCTGCTCATGCTCAACCTCCTTATCGCCATGATGGGTGACACTCACTGGAGGGTGGCCCACGAGCGGGATGAGCTCTGGAGGGCGCAGGTGAGCCCCCTGGTGGCCGGGAGGGCTAGTGCAGGCCATTCCCCCCCCCCCCCCCCCCCCCGCCACCTAAGGACCGAGCTGAACTCAGACAGAAGCAGGATATTTTGACCCCACGTAGGTTTAGACGGTTTTACTGCACAGGACACAAAATAACGCAGAGTATTCGCAATACAACGGACTAATACCTGAACAGCTGAAAAGAATTCATCATTTTCCCAAAAAGTAAAACCTCAGGCTTTTCTAGAAGAATCAACAAGAAATACAACTAATGGTGGCTGAAAGTGCATTTAGGAAATCAGTCTGTAAAACCTGATGCAGAAAACTTGGACAGGTTAAAAAAAAATGCTACAAAAACTTCCCTGAGGAGTGGAAGTTATCTTCGGTCAGATCATCACGATGGAGACAGAAGACCATTAAATGAGTCAAAGCACCGTTTAAAAATATACTTAGAAAATAATTTCTCTCCACAAAAATAAAAATGCAAACCCCCCAAACTGAATGGCACTTTGCTGTGCTGTGTAGAAAACAGAGTTAAAAGGCCCTAGGTTGGCTAAATGGGGTTTGCTCAGGAAAATAGGTTTCCATGCACATGTCCTGATATTCGATTTCTCAGTAGGGTGGTGGCATTTATAAGTGGCCTTTCTGTCTGTAGGGTCAAAATATCCTGTGGCCCTGAGGATCCCTTTCTGTCTGCTTTGCCCTCCTTCCTGTCTCCTTGGGGCGGGGTCCCTCAACCTCCTGCAGGAGCTGCGCGGATGTCGGGTCCCGGGGTAAAGAGCTGTGGGCTCATGTCCCATGCACTCTGTCCCACAGAAGAGGGTCAGCCAAGCTGACACCCCGCACCCCCCAGCTTGGGGGTGTTGTCCCCTCTTGGAGGCCATGAGCTCCTGCGTTTCCATGAGCTCCTGCGCCCGACGCCCTCTCCTCTTCCCGCCCTCCTCAGTCGATTTCTCGGTCAACACCCCACCTCTGATGGCCCCTTCGGCCCCCACACGCAGGTGGTGGCCACCACGGTGATGCTGGAGCGGAAGCTGCCTCGCTGCCTGTGGCCTCGCTCGGGGATCTGCGGGCGCGAGTATGGGCTGGGGGACCGCTGGTTCCTGCGGTGAGTTCCTGCCGGGCTGGACGGCCTTCTGCTCCCAGGGCCCCGCGCCCGTTGACCCGCGTTGCCCGGAGGTCCCCTAAGGGATCCCTGCTGTTAAGGGAGGGGCCCCGCTAAATGCTCGGGCCCCCCGAAAGCCGCCGCTGAGATGCCGGCAGCCCCCGTGTGCGCACTAGCCGCAGTGGTGGGAAAAGGCCGGTCACGGTGGGATGGGGTCAGCGGAGGACACGACGCGGGCGCGGGTCCGGGCCAGCCCGTCTGTCCTCGGCTGCCTCTCACGGCCTTGCGCTCCACAGGGTGGAAGACAGACAGGATCTCAACCGGCAGCGGATGCGGCGCTACGCGCATGCCTTCCACATTCCGGCCTCCGAGGACTCGGACAAAGCCTCGGAGAAACTGCGGCTGGACCACCCCTCGGGCCCCCACCTGTGTCCGTCCACCCCCTCGGTGTCCCGAAGTACCTCCCGCAGCAGCGCCAACTGGGAGAGGCTTCGGCAAGGCACCCTGAGGAGGGAACTGAGGGGGTTGGTCAACAGGGGTCTGGAAGACGGGGAAGGCTGGGAGTATCAGATCTGAGCCCACTCTGCCCTCTGGCCCCAGCAGCTGCTCTCATTTCCCGGGGGGGGGGGGGGGGGTATCAACACGCAAAACCCAAACGCCTCTCCCCGGTGGGGGAGGAAGGCGGAAGGCACCCCCCCCGCCCCGCCCCCTTGAGGAATGCAGCTGGGGAATCGCTGCCCCAGGTCCCCACTACTCGTTGGGCTCAGGGGGCGAATAGAAAGCAAGGGGGGGAGGTGGCCCTCGCCTCACCCCGAGCACAGGGCTGGTGCCAGTGAGGACGAGGCTGCGGGCTCTCCGGCCTTACTGAAGTACTCTGCACTGTCAGAGCAAAGCACTTTAAGGACAGGCTTGCCGCCTCTGCCCCAGGGTCATGGTGGGAAGGGGACAGTCCTTCCCAGGGTGCTCCAGACAGCTGGGTGGGGGGAGGCACGTGGAGAGCAGGAGTGAGGGGGACAGGAACCGCTTTGGGGGTGGGGTAAAGCCGCTTGAGTCTTGCCACCTTCTACCTTCCAATAAAGCCGTTCCCTGCTCTGCTTCCTCGCGCATTCGGCTCTGCCGTGTCCCCTTCCGGCAATGGCCCTGCGCTCCTTCTCCGAGGCCTTCCCAGCCCTTCCTCGCAGACTCAGCTCTCACCACACTTCCAACTTGCAAAGTTTCTTCTTTCCCTTTAATGCGGGGGAGGGCGGAGGAGGGCAGAGGAGGACTGGGGAGCGAAGCGTCCGGGGGGTTGGGTGTAGTGAGGCAGGCGCCTCTCGAGGAGGCCAGGCCGGCCGGAGACTGGCTCTGGTCTCGCATATCGCTCTGGTCTCGCATATCGCTCCTGGGACCTACGGCCGGGGCTGTCCAGGGCATCGCCCACGCACAGCTGGAGCCCAGGCCTCAGACCTCCACTGAGCCCGGCTGCGTCAGGTGCTGCTGAAGGAGCTGGATGTTGTGCAGCAGTTTCTTCTGGTGGCCAGCCAGGGTGATGCCCAGGGCAGGCAGGTCTCTGGTGGGGAAGGAGTGGATCAAGTCTGGGCCCGCTTCTCTAAGATCCCAGGCATGACCCCTGGCCTGGGCCCAGAGGAATCCCCACCCCACCTCTCTCCCTGCTTACTCCAGGCCGAGCTGGACCACATCACTGAAGGTGCAGAGGCCAAACTTGGAGAAGTTTTCTTGGTAGCACTCCAGTCCAATGGCCAAAAGCCAGGCCTGGGGTGAGTCCAGAGAAGGAAAGTCCAGGGCCACAGGGTTCAGAAGGGCCTGGGAAGGTCTAAGTGAGGGGAGGTGGGTGTCAAAGTCTCCCCTTCATCTTAGCCCCCTCGCCTCAGTTTGTTTTCAGTTGGTATCTACCCTCCCTGGTTGTCCCAGGCTCCAGCCCCAATCTGCAGACCTGTCCCCAGGGCCACCGTCAGCCTGTAGAGTGTCTGGCTTTCGGATCATCTTGTCAAACGCAGCCACCAGCTGGTCAAAATGGGGCCGCTGGGTACGGTCCTTCTGCCAAGTGTCTAGCATGAGCAGATGTAGTCCCGGAGGACAGCCTGGAGGTGGGGGAAGCCGGAACTCCTGTTCTATTGCATTTAGCACCTGGGGGTTGGAGGAAGACCGTGGTGAGGAGAAGCTACTGCTAGTGGAAAGGAGTATCTTGTTGGTTAGGTCAGTGGGTGGGCTGGGATCAGGCGGAGCATGAAGCTGGAGCGGGGAAGGGACTTAACGATACGGAAGCCAAGAGAACTTCCGGTGTGAGCAGATTAGAGACTAGAGGCTAAGAACCTATGAGTCTGTGAGGCTGGTGGATTGGAAGGATGGGGGCGGGGGATCAGCAGTGTCTAGGTCAAGAGCTCACCTCCTGGTCACTCATATCCCAGTAGGGTCGCTCTCCATAACTCATCACTTCCCACATCACTATCCCAAAGCTCCAGACGTCACTGGACGTTGTATGTTTTCCGTGAGCGATGACCTCTGGGGCTGCCCACCGAAGCATACAACTTGGGCCCTGAGGGGTGGGGTTAGAGATAACAGCAGCAATAATGATCTCAGTGGCCGCATTTATTGAGCGACTGCTATGTGCTCACATGTCTGCCCGGCGTTCTCTCCTGGATGGAGCCCTGGTGAGCCCCATCCCTTCAGACACTGTGATATGCCACGGGTGGTTCAACCCTGGGTCCCAGCTGGGTCTCCAGCGCCCTCTGGAAAAGGCTGAGCCCCCCAGGCAGTGCTCTCACCTGAGGACTGTGGCCAAGACGAGCCACTTTGCACACCAGGTGGCTATTCACCAGCACGCTGTGGGCAGAGAGGGCACGGTGCACGAAGGCGAAGCTGGACAGGTACTGCATGGCTGCGGCCACTCCTCGCTGCATGGCCACCAGCTGCAGGCTGCTGAACTGGCCCTCCCGCTGCTGAGGGGCAGGGGGGCAGAGCTCAGCCTCCAGCAGCGGGGTGGGAAGCCTTGACCTGCTGCACAGCCCAGCAGGTATCAGCATGAGAGGGAGCGGGGATTAAGGAATCAGAAAATGGCCTGGGAACGAAGGATGAAGACCAGCGGGGGTGGGGGAGCAAAGATATAGGGCTCTGTCTCCTGTCTCCGGGACAGCTGAGCATTGTAAACCTCCCCGGACCCCAGGCTTCCCCAGCCGCGCCTCCCGGCCCCCAGGCTGGACTGACCCTGAGGAAGCTGTCCAGGGGACCCAGCTCCATGAGTTCCGTCAGCACCATGAGGGGCCGGCTCTTGGTGACCACGCCCTCCAGCCGCAGGATGTTGGGGTGCTGGAACTGGCCCAGGACTGCAGCCTGGCCCAGAAAGGTCATCTGGAGGCTCTCGGTGCCTCCAGCCCACAGGGCCTGGATGGCCACAGCCTGTTCCCGCCGTCCCCGGGGCTGCAGGCGGCCCCTGCGTACTTCACCAAAGGAGCCTGGGAGGATAGGGGCAGGTCGGGGAGTATGGAGGAAGGACTGCAGGCTCACGGTGTCCTGCCCCAGTTTGAAGGGATCCCGTCCCTCCCATCCCCTTTCTCTGCCCCTGCACACCTGCCCCAATGACCTCCTCGATCTTGATACACGTGGGATCCACCTCCCTGGTAAACTCCCGGATGGCCTGGCAGGGGTCCTCGTACGTGGAGGGGTCGATATAATACTTCACCCCAAGTCCTGTGGGCAAATGGGGTGCGTCATGAGGGCGCGGTGCAAGGCCAGGCTGCCTGCATACTGGGGGGGGGGGCGGGTGCGTGCCCTCTTACTTACAAAGGCAGGGTCAAGGGCTTCCCCTCAGCCTGGGGGGAAGCTAGCCTTGCGTGCTGTGCTCAGCCCCCAGCTCTTGGTCTGGGAGCCCCCCCCCCCCACCCCCGCCGTCCTGGCCCGGCCCCTCCCCACCCCACACCTGGACTGCTGTACTGCTGCAGTTGCTCTGTGTAGCCCGTCCCACGCCGCTTCCTGAGGACAAACCAGAGTCCTGGAATGACTCCCTCCCGTTCTGTCCCCCTTTCAGCCCCCACGCCGGCCACCCTCAGGCCAGGGGTCTGTGATCCCTCCTTCCCACCTGGGCACGGACCCCAAGGGAAGGGGCCGGGTGGCAGGAGGTGGGCGCCAGTGGGGGTTTCTGCGGTGGGCTGCGGGGCTGCAGGACGTGGGGCTGTGCTGCGGGGTGAGCGGTGCTCAGACACGGCCGGAAGGGGCTCACCTCCGGAACACGACAGCCAGCACGGTGATGGCCGCCAGCAGGAGGAAGGCCAAGGCCCCCAGGATGGACCCAATTACCAAGGAGAGTCTCTCTGGCAGCTGGGTGGACAGCTCACCTGAGGAAGCAGCCACCCAGGATCACTCGTGGGTAAGGCCTTCCCTGCACGCACACCTACATACCCCCCGCCCCCCACCGTGCACCTGCTCAGACCCACCCACAGACCCAAAGGCCAGCCCCTCAGCCATGAGACTATCCTCAGCCTCCTGGCCCACACGATCTCTAGTCTGGAGGGTGCTGGGTGAGGGGTCAAGGCCTGGAGGGCCCCCCAGGCCTCTCCTCACCATTCCCTGGTGCTGCCCCCTCCCCATCCAGGCTTCCTCTCACCTTGAGGCAGTGTCTGGAAATAGACCTTGCCCCCGTAGGGGCCGTGGCCTGCGGCAGTCCGCGCCCGCACCTGGAAGCCATAGATGTGGCCAGGGCTCAGCTGGGTCACGGTGGCCGTGTTGGTCTCGCTGGTCAGGGTGAAGGAGTGGGATTCATCTTCTGCCTGGGGGTGACAGCCGTTCACTCCCTGCTGCCCAGTCTGGCCCCTCAGCCCTGCTCCCACCCCCAGGCTTCCTGGCACCTCTCCCCCACCCCTGGCCCCACTGTGGGGCACCCCCTCTCCTCCCCACCTGGTCGTAGTAGCGGAGCTGATAGTCCAGGATATTCCCGTTAGTCTGGTCTGGCTGTGGCCAGGACACCGTGATGCTGTTGGATGCCCGGCTCACCTGGTGCAATGCAGGGACTGCAGAGGGAACTGGGGTGTGGGGGGTTAGTAGGAGGGTCTCCAGGGGCCCCCCCGGCAGCAGGAGTGGGGGAGGGGGCTGTAAGGAGGCCAGGCCAGGTGTCAGGCAGAGTAAAAGGCTCACCTGCGTGGCTGGTGCTGACATTGATGGCGGCAGCCTGGGGAGGGTCGGGGCTGAGCTCTGACACCCCGTTCACAGCCTGCACCTCCAGGATGTAGGGCACATGTGCCCGGAGCCCCCCAACTAACACTCGGCTCTCAGTCAGGCCCCTCTGGCGGGGGTCGAAGTGCACCTCATCCCTGCAGCGGCGACAGGTGCCCGGGGTGCCCGTGCCAGGCTCCTGGTGGCCTCCGCATTCCTTGCACACGACATTGAAGAGCAGGTCCCCGCGTCCCCCCAGCTCCTGAGGCAGGCGCCAGTGCAGCATGAGCACTGAGCCTTGCACCTCGAACCAAAGCTCCCGGGGAGCTGAAGGCGGGCCTGGGGAGGCCGGCGAGGGTGGGGGCAGTGAGGAGGGCCAGGGAAAGGAGTCGTTGGGGTAGAGGTGGGGGAGGAGGGGTGGGCATGATGGAGGAAGTTAGGAAGCAGGGGACAGCAGGTGGCCCAGAGGGGAGGAGACCAAGAGCATGGGGTGGGGACCACAAAGCGGAGGTGGGTGGGAGGAGGGGTAGGAGGTGGGCCAGTGCAGATGGAGTCAAGGTGAGAAGGCGGTGTGTAGCAGGGAGGGAGAAAATGAGGGAACAGGAGAAAAGTCACTGCAAATGCACACCAGCCCCATGTGTAGCCCTCGGGCTCCCCTTCTCTGCCGCCCCCAGTCCCATTTCCACCCCCTGGGCTGGTGGGAGACTCACCAGTGCAGGGGGCCTCTGGGGGGTCGGAACCGGCCCTGTAGAAGCCCTCAAGGCAGGGGCAAACAGGCGCCGCAGGGTCGGGGGCGTGGCTGCGGGCTGGGCAGGGCAAGCAGGGGGCGTTCCCAGCCGTGGCCTTGTAGGAGCCCTCGGGGCAGGCTGAGGGGCAGAACCGGGTGAGGACTTCAGGCTCACTCCACTCACCGCCTCTGGAGCCCCACGTGCGTCACTCGGGCATCCTCCCAGCCTTCCACTCCCCAGGGAGGTCTCTCCTTTCCTCCTGAGACCTACCCCCCACCCCCTCTTCCCTCTCTCCCTCACTCAGGCAGATTACTTCCACCAGGTGACTGGGGTGGGAACTGCATTTCCTTGGGTGGAAAAAGTGAGGTGCGGTGGGGGACTATGGGCAGGGCAAGCCCCTGATATAGGTGTCTGGCTCGACGGTGTAACCTCCCTCTGCAGAGGCCTTCCGCAGCCTCTACCCTGCAACAGAAGCATCCCCCTTGGCTGGTATCCACTGCCTTCTCCTACCTGCATCCTGGTCACCTGGCCCTGTGAGGATCACTTCCGAATTACATGGCATATAGGGACAAAGGACCCACCCCAAGATCACCCAGGGGTGTGATCTCCATCACTTCCCAGGCCTGCAGCCCCAGGAGGCTCAGCAATGTGGAAGTCTCCAGAAGGTTCTAGAAATTTGAGATGAGCCTATGACACCACATTTGTGTGCTTTAGAAAATAAGTCTGGAGAAAACAAGAGTCCTTTCCTAAAATAGCTTATTCCTGAGCTTTTGGAGGACAAAGTAAAGTTTGGGGTATTCAGCAGAGGCGCCCAAAGGTCGGGAGACGGGTGGGGAGATCTTGGGCAAGTGCACAGCGGCAGAATCTCACCTTGGCAGGCCTTGTCTCCGCGGGCGGGCTGGTGCCCCGGCTGGCAGCGGCAGCCTCCAACAGCTACCATCCACTTGCCCTCCCCATTGCAGTGCAGCCTGGGGGGGCTCCCCCCGGCCTGTCCCCCACCTCCATCCTCCTCTGGCTCTGCGTGAGCCACACAGGTGCCCACGGCGGCCACCAGGGAGGCGCCTCCGGCCCCACTGGCCTGCGTCTCAGGGAAGGAGGCGAAGGCGCGGAGAACGGAGGGGCAGGTGTAGGAGAAGAGCTTGACCGCCACTAAGGCCAGGCATGCCCCCGTGTCCTGGAAGGCCACGTAGAAGCCGCGCTGGGTGAGGGGGCCGAAGCTCCTCTCTTTGACATTCAGCTGCAGCCCGGCCCGCTGCCCAGCGCCGCGCGGGCCCACGGCCCAGGCGGAGGAGGCGGGGAAGCTCTCGTCCGCTGCAATCGTGTCCACCTTGGTCCAGCGTTTGAGGTGCCAGGAGGAAATGCTGTCGGGGCCATCGGGCTCCTCCGCCTGGCGGTAGTAAAGCGTGAAGGTCTCCCGGCAGGTGCCCCCGGCCACGCCCAGGCTGGCACACGCCCGCACGGAGAAGTGGAGTCTGATGTGTGCCCTCTGCGCTCCTCGTCGCTCCACAAAGTGTGTCTGCAGCCAGTTGTCCTGCCCGGTGCCCGGAGGGGCCCCTGCCACATGGCATGCCTCGAAGGTCCGAGTCAGGCGTCGCTGGTCATCCAGAACGCTCACTTCATCCCACTGTAGGGAGGGCGGCCGGGGAGACACTGTTAGCTGCATGCAGAGCGGGGTAAGAACACGCAGAAGTCCTGTTCCTCTCGGGAGAATGAGTCTTACCCCATTAGTCTCTACCCAGGGCCTCCCTCCCAAGTTCCACACTCTAGGAGCAGGGTGGGGGAGGTGCGCTGGGGTCAGGAATGCCACTCACCCCGCCTGGTGGGTAGGTGAGCCAGCCAATCTCGGATGTCTCTCCAGTGGTGTCCAGAAGCACCTCTGCCCAGAGATAAGAAGGGACACTCAACGGCCAAGCCTCCGGCCGGTGCTGCTAACCCTCACCACATTCCCATGAGGAAAACAAGAATTCCCCTCCCTGGTCCTTTGAATCCACCAGCAGGGGCACAGCTGTCTGTCAGGAGCCTTTCTCGGAAACCTTCCCCATCCTTTGCCCCTTCTTGACGTCTTCACTCTTTTCTGCCTTTTCTGAATCTTTCCCATTTCCCACCCACGGTGGCAGGTAGGGAATTCTCCAGTCTCCCCTCCCTCTTACCTTCCAGAGCCAGAACTGAGGACGCCAGCCCCAGGACCCAGAGACTGCACACCATGCCCGCCACTCCGCTCCCTGACCGGGCGGCCCCCTCAGCAGCCATGGGGCATCTTCAGGGCTCCCACCATTGCCCTGGCCACCACCCTGCTCCCAGGCGGGGCTGCCGCTTTGTAAGACTGGGGGTCTGCTGCCGAACTTGTTTCCTAGGGAGACACATGGGACCAGAAGAGGCAGGTGGCAGGGAACTCCACTGCTACACAGATGGCCCAGACCCCAAAACCTGACGCTGTGTCTTGTCCGATAGCTCTCAAACCACCCCAGCACCAACCGAGGGGTAAAGGCCTGTAGGAAGCCGACTTTCTCCTGACTCGCGCCAAGTCTGCCATCTTAGAGGGCCATGTGATGGGTCACTCCCTCCCTACTTCCCACAGGTGACCCATCTCTGAGCATTTCTTACGGCCCTCCCTTAGAGCACAGGGTAATTCTGGGCCAGTCTTACCCTTTTCTTCTGGAAGGAGCTATTTCAGTTCTTTCTCTTCATTTCCTCTCCTCTCCTCCTCCTACGGCCACCCTGCGTTGGAAGTCAGAAGATTCTTCTCATTAAAACAAGCAGAGTAGAAAGCTGCTCCTTCCCTAAGGACACACGATTCCCCCTCGCCAGCACCTCCTGACCCACATAAGACCTGGACCCTCTAGACATTGCAAAGAGGCAGTGAAGCAAGAGGGAACACAGGAAAGAGCTGTGGGGTATGATGGGAGGGAGGGTGGGGGAACAGACGTGAGAAGAACAGAGGCGTAAAGATGCCGTCTGAGGAGTGGAGAAGGGGTTGAGCTCTGGGGGACTGGCATGCCTACATTGTGAACAGAGGTCTCCTGTCCACAAGGGGTACACTTCTATGGCATGCAGAAAAATAAATGTATGCCACATATGGGAAAAAATGCTCCTAGCACGCTCACAATGAGAGGACAGAATGGGGAAACAACAGTGGCATGCCATCTTGTCCTAGGAGATGAAAAATGCCCTGGGTTGAAGGAAATGTGAGAAACAGGCTCTCTAGATTCACGGCGCTTGTAAGTTCAAACTGGTGTTTTCTCTTGGAAGGACACTTGGCAATGTCTAGCTAGCAGCTTCACTTCTGAGAGTTTGTCCTTCAGGTACTGTATCCTTTTTTTTTTTTTTTCAACCTTTATTTATGTTTTGAGAGAGAGAGAGAGAGACAGAGTACAAGCAGGGAAGGAACAGAGAGAGAGGGAGACACAGAATCCGAAGCAGGCTCCGGGCTCTGAGCTGTCAGCACAGAGCCCGACGTGGGGCTCAAACTTGCGAACCGTGAGATAGTGACCTGAGCCGAAGTGGGATGCTCAGGTGACTGAGCCACCCAGGCGCCCCGGTACTGTATCCTTGGATCTGGTTGCACAGAAGTTCAAACACGGATATTTATTGCAGAATTGTTTGGAAGGGAAAAACCTGTAAAGTAACTGTTCATCAAGAGAAAGATGGTTAATAAATTACGGCACAACCTTAAAAAAGAATAAGGACAACAGTTTATGCACTGATTACAAAAATAATTTCTAAGGGTAAGTAGTCCATGCAGAATGGTATAAAGTGTGTTCCCAATTGGGAACCTAAAAAGGCCATCCCTGTACAAGCACACCCCCATGGCTCACAAGCACATGATGAGGGGGCATGGCTGCCTCCAGGGTCACGATGAAGACCAGTGGGCTCAGACCTGCCTTTGCTCATTGGTCTAGATATTAGTGGGGACCCATTTCTCTCCTTGTGACTGAGTCTCAAAAGTCCGCAAGTTGCATGGACCAGAGCGGTACATTCCATTTATTTCTGTGATGAAGAAAATAAGAGGCAGGTTGTTCAAAGCCGTCAAACTGAGAGAGAAAAAAGAAAGCCATTGGAAACTGGAACCTATTTCCTCCAGGACAGTCATGGCCAGGTGATCCACACCGTCATTGAAAACTGCACATTTCATAATGAGGTCAAAATCAAACTACTGCACTATTTAACTTCGGTAAATAAGAAAGTCATAATTTGATTCCTGCTAATCTAATTTCTCTGGCAACGCTGGCTGTCTTGCAAGATGAAGCCTTCAGTGTCACCCCCACGTGGTTGTCATGAAAGGGCACAGCTTTTGCAGCTGTGTGGGCTGGTGCATAATGGGTATCTGCCCATCAGCCACTGAAATTTCCCTTTCATGCCACTAGAACCCTACTTGTGAGATAGAGTTTAACTTAGAGCATATAGCAAGTAAGAAGCATTTCCAAATCACCCGGTTGTACACCTTAAACTTACACGACGGTATATGTCAATGGTCTCTCAATAAACCTAGAAAAAAAAGGAAGCATTGCCATACGGCAAATGATTCCTGAGAAACAGAGGTTCTTTGCAAACACTGTCCTCAATGCTGCTAGAATCATTCACAGACTAAATGTTTCAAAGAACAGGGAGACCGTGAAGCAAAAAAGCAGGGCCCCACCACCAATGGCTGCTCGGTAAATATCCTGAAGGAACTCATGTTGTGGCTACATCCCCCAAACTCTCTGTGGCTTAATTTGGAGACATGCTTGTCACACCAAGGCAGACCAGACTCTGTCCAGCGCTATAGGGTCTTTAGGAATGCTGTTATCAAGAACTGAAAATGCCAGCAAAATGTCTTTAAACAAGGAAAGCTATTATATCATTTGCCCAGCAGATATTCTCCAAAATAGCCTCTTTCAGGCAGAAGATGGATGGATTCTGGAATATGTGACAAAGAAAAAACTGTAAGCACTGTGTCTTCTTCAACTTATAACTAGACAAATAATCATGGAGAAGGAATAATAAACACTTTGGATGCATCTCAATGAATTTTTGGTGGGGGGGGTGGGGGAGACAACAAGAGGGAAGAGATATACTGCAGATCATATCAGCTGCGCAATATGGAACATTCTAGAAGATGAGGGACGGCAAAGTATTTGCTTTGATGACCCACAATACAAGCAACACAGTCGCTTGTGGCTACAATAGGGCGTGTATGCACAGCCTCAGCGTGCATCTTAATGACAACATGAAGCTGGCCTGTCTCCAGAGGATCCAGAAAAGAGCAAAAGCAAAAGCAATTAGAGAACACGTTAAAGCCACTCAGCTTCTGTCCTCAAGAGGCATCAGGAAGAAAAGAATTAAATGGAGACATTGCGTGTGGATTGCCACTTTCCAAATTTTGTACAGATTTTTGCCAAGAACAAAGATATTCATTAAAAAATGGTTGAGGATCTTCAAGTACCCAGAAGTGTCCCTTGCTGTCCGAAGGGACCTCTTTTCGATGTGGATCCAGAAGACTGAAGGTTATAAATGAGTTCTTTCAGAAAACAAAAACTGGTTGAGTGAGACTAGGAGGTTAGGTCAATTCTTGCTTATCAAAAAAAAAAAAAAAAGATATATTCAAGTCTTTTCCTTTTTAATATATAAAAAGAACTTGGGTGTATCTCTATGGCAAGAATAAAAATTAGGAAAGAGGAAACTTTAAGATATGGAAGAAACTGCTGTCAGCTAATTCCTACCACCGCAGATTCTTTTGAAAGAAGTTTCAAAGGCAGAAATGTAAGTGACAAGAACACGCGCTCCATCCACCTGCCTGGAATACTAAACAAGCAGGACTTAGAACTTGATTTTCAAAGGTGCCTTCAGTGGCTGAGGACTAGGACATCTTTCCGCATTTAGTCTAGGAGTGTGTCCTAGAAGCAGTCAAGGGCATCCCTGTTGCAACACAGGTGGGGGGGAGGGGACGGGGGGGAGGGGGTGGTGTGAGGGTGGGCCTGCTTTGGATCCCTCTAACTTCTTGAGCTCCTGAAGGGAACCGGTCCATGCTGAGAAACCCTTGAAGCCATGAAAGAGCAGAAAACTTCTCCCAATCAGGGAAACATTCACATTTCAGATGTGTGTATGGTTTGAAAAACAGAACACCAGAAGCAGCAGAAATGTGGATGGAAAATGGAAGCTCAGAAAAGAAGACTGATTAGACAAAATTTCATATGACAAAAATTGCATTCTATGACTTCACATTTTTTTTCTCAGCTTCTTTTCTACATATATCACTTTACATCTTTTCGCTATAGTAGACACACTGCATCCACAAGCCTGCTACATTTCTTTGGTTTATAAAAATACGACAGTTCGTAGGCATCAGAATTGTGTTTTGTTTCCAGAAACTGGCAAAGATGAAACATGTGTAGACTCTTAGCTTATAAATCACAGCTTCTGAGTTCTGTTATCTTTAAAAATGAGAGACTTAAAAATACATTACATGAGTACATCTGTAAGAATTTAAAAAATTAACTGTCCTCGAATTGAAATGTTAAATACGGTAATTTTATGAACAAACGGAGATGGCTTAATATAGTTTATGCACCTCGATCCACAAAATGAGTCTTAAAAACATTAAGTGATATAAACCTTATGAATAAGCTTGAAGGAAGGTATGGCAGAAAATACACTGAGCCGTTAAGACTGGTTCCTTCCTGTAGGAGGGAGAAATGAAGGATAGTAGGTGGGGGGTTATTAACTATGTCTTAGGTATATTCCAATGGGTTTCCTTGTTACAACGAGCATATCTCATTTTTACAATTAAAACAAAATCTCATCATGACCATCGAAACAAAAAAAAAAAAAAAAAAAGGAAAAGATTTTCAAAACCCAGGCTAACCTAGCGTATGTTTACATGTTATCCTCCCCCCACCCCCTTTTTCTCTCTGGGTTTCAAAATAATCTAGAGATTTTCATCTATGAGAAGAAAGCAGAGAGAAAGAGGCAGTAGGCGTTGGGAATAAATGAGCAAAATAACTTTATCCCTGGATTTTCTTTAAGCTTCTCTCCGAAGAAGTTCAAATTGCCCCACTGACAGTACCATGCTTCTCTTACTCGGTCCTAGGCAAAGGACTGCAGCTTTCAAGGGGGGGCCAAGGCGGCTGGACACTCAGAGCACAAGACAAGGGCATCGTCACTAAGTGAGCCCAGACGGGAACATTCGGAGAGGCAAAGCAGGCTGCGGGGCCCAGCAGGGCAAGGGAGGTCCCAAGGGCAAAGGGGCCAATGGTTAATGTGTGGTGTGACAGGTCCTCACACCTGTTAGCCACAGGGTCAGCGTGGGAGGGGTCAGAAGCACAGTCCCTGTCCTCGTCCTGTTCTGCAGCTGTTAAACGCCCAGGAAATTCCAGGATAATCCTTGCTCAGCTTAATGCTGCTGCCTCTACCCTTTAATCTCCACCTTGGACATGGTCTCAGTCGCTGTCTCTTGGAGCTCTGGCTGCCGGCCTTGAAAAGGATCCCTTCAGCCCTTACAGCGGCATCCAGAGCACACAGTGAGGACGTGGCTGTCCTCTGGCGCTTCTGGCCCCTGCTGCCCTGGTGGGAGAAGCCAATTTGTGGATTACCTAGCAGAGGAGAGTCCTGTGTCCCTTGAGGCCTCCAGCCTCCAAGAATGTCCCCCAGAGCACGCAGATGCAGACGAATGTGCCTCCCACTCCCAGGCTGTGGAGCTGGGGGAGGCTTTTAAGATGCAGGCAGTGTCTGGGAGTGGCAGACAGCCACTTAGACTGAGCCACTCTGGCTGTGCACGGACCACGGACACACGCATGGCTTTGGAAAAGGGCGGAAGGGAGGATGTTGGTGCCGTCAGTACGTGTCCGCGGGAGAGGAGTACATGGAAGAGTGTAGAAGTCCCCAAGAGCCAGGACCAGTGCCCGTGGGAGCAAGTGCGAGAGCGTGTGAGGCAACGTGTGTGAGGCGAGATGGGTGCAGGGCAGCACGCGTGCTGGGAGGAGTGCGTGTGCGTGTGTGTGCGTGCGTGTGTGAGCATGCACATCAGAGCAGATCCAGAGTGCCCTCATACTGATGCCCACGAGCCCTTCTCCTCACCCTGGGTCTGTCCCCACTCTACCCCCAGTGGGCCTGTCAACTGCCCTCTACCCCAGGAGTCGCTGCTGCCGAAACATCTGGGCTGGGAGAGTGCGAGCTGAACAGGAAAGAAGAGAAAGGGAAACCAAGGCTGCCTCAACTCCCCAACCCCGCCAACCTGCCTCCACCTAGTGGGAGGGAGTGCGGCGGGGACATGGGACCTGGGGCCTAGCTCAGGAGAAGGTGAGGAGCTGGAAAAGCGGCCGGCAGAGAAGAGGAATGTTCCAGCCCTTCACATGCTCAGACCACTGGTGCCTGTTGCTCCTAGGCACTCTGGTGACATAATCGTCACTGCCAGCCATCTTCTTGAACCCTGAATGAACCAACAGACTCCCAAGGAGTCCCCTCTCTAGGCCACTGGGTAGGTACACAGAAGCCCCCACCCTCGCCTTCCTGCAAGGAAAAAGGGCCACTGCTCTGAAAGAACCAAGCAGCCCCTCAAAACAGCACCCTCAGGAAACCACAAGTCCCAATCAGGCAATGCCCATTACCTGGACATCTCCCCGCCCTGCCAACAGTTCCACAGCACCTTCCCACCCAGCCAGCATCTCCCCTTCTGGAACCTGAGTCAAGTTCTCCTGGCGGGTGGAGGGCCTGGCCCCGGCTTAACTTATTGGGAACAGGCCCAGCCGCTTCTCTCCACCGGCACCGCCAGGGACATTACAACATCAGCTATGCTGGGCCCAGGCCAGCTCCCCCAGGGATGGGAGGGGCGAGGGTGCCAGACAGCCAAGATTGGAGGGTGGGGGTGGGGGGCAGGTAGGGCCAAGCACCCAGATGCAAAGCGAGGGGGTGGAGCTGGGGCAGAAGCAAGCCGCAGACTTTGGTTGCAACTTGGGGGTTACGGGCCGGGGAGCACGAACGGAGCCTTCTCTCCGCTCCACGGCTTAGGGGTGGGAATGGGGGTGGGGGAGCCGGGGGCAGGCGTGGGATCAACGTCCTCGCCCCTCCCAGCTCCGTGGGGATTGGAGAGATGCCACGGGAGTCAGAAGGGTGGGCGATCCTCTTCGGAACGCTGGGGGCCCGGCTTGGCGAGGACCCGTACGTCAGGACCCCCAAGCCAGAGCCAGAGCAGCGCCTCGGGAGACACAGTGGGGGATCGCAGCAGCGAGGGTGACAGTGGTGTCAGTGATGGCTGGTCAGAGGTCGGGCAGCCAGCGTGGACAGTTTCGCACCCCTCACGAACCCACCTTCGCCTTGGGGAAGGACACTCAGCACTCCCCCAGGGGGCCCCCCAGGATCTGCAGAGGCCCGGTCTGGAGGGCCCCTCTACTTTTGCAAACCTGGACGCCTCTGTCCCCAGGCACACCGCCCCCCCCACCCCACCCCCTCAACGCCGCCTGGCACCCCGGGGCTCACCTTCCGCCGGCCGCAGGCTCCGCAGGTCTGCGCCCCCCACCCTCCGAGGCCCCGCGGTGGAGCCGCGGCGCCCGCGTCTCCGCTCGGGTGCGGGGACCCCGCTGCCCGCGGCCCGGGTCCGCTCGCCGCCGCGCGTCTCCGGGGTTCCGGGGCGGCCGGGGGGCGGTGGCCGGCGGCGGGGGCTGCTCTGGAGGCGGGGCGCCCGGGGATCGCGCGGGGCCCGCGTCGCGCTGGCCGTCGCCGCGCTCGGTCGCGGGTCCCGCCGCCCGCTGCTCGGCTCTGGAGCGGCGGCAGGGGCGAGCGCAGCCCGGCCCGCCCCCTCCGCGTCCCTCCCAGCCCGGCCCGCCCCTCTCCGGCCCCTGCGGCCGCCCTCCTTCTCCCCTCTTCCGGGGAGCCGAGCCCGCCCTCCCGGCCTGGGCGGCGATGCGCGGGGGAGAGCGGGGTGGAGGCGCGGGGCTCGCCCTGGGCCCGCCTGAGCGCCGGGCGGGGGCGCCTCCTCCTCCCGGCCGCGCGCGGCGGGGGGACCGGGGCGCCGGGGGAGGCGCGCGCGAGGGGCCCGGAGGGCGCGGGCGGCGGGCCGAGGTGTTTAGACCCCCGGGCCGGGCGCGGGCTCGGGTCCCCGGGAGCGAAGCGCACGGGCGGCCGGCCGACGCCCGGGGCACCGCGGGGCACGGCGGGGCAGGGCAGGGCAGCGCGGCAGCCGGCCCGAACGCCCGCGCGCTCTCCCCACCCCTGCTTTTCGGCTTCAACTCTAGGAACTAAACCCGCTGTTTTAGTTCCTACTCAGGTTTAAACTAAGGTGGGCGTGAGCTGCGAAGAAGAGAAAGAAGGAAAAGAAGGGGGTGGAGGGAAAGACAAACTGAGAAATCTCGGAGGGTACGGGGGTGGGGTGGGGATGGGTAGGCAGCAGTGGAGCGGTGGCGGGGGGGGGGGGCGCATCTGGGTTATGAAAGTGTCTGTGATCTCGCCTTAAACTCTTCCGCCTCTTCGTGACCCTGGATCTTGGTCAACGTTGGGGCTGCTGACTCCACCCTCCCCAAAGGGCTGGGAAGCCTGGGTCTGAAAGGGGAAGTCCAGATGTAGGTGCCTGGCTTTGCATTGCCCGGGCAAGTCGTGCACCCCTGGGTGGCTCCACCTCTGCCCGCTCCCCAGGGAGAACCTACCCACAGGGATCTGAGGCGTTGGGAGGTGCCTGGAAGGTTGGAGGAACCGAGGGGGCGCCGCGAGGAAAAATGTTTCCGCCCACCCCGAGCCTCTCCTCCGACCGGGGACAGGATTTGGGGGGTCTATTGTTCCGGTCCTACAGCGCTGAGCCGGGGCTTTCCCACGAAGTGCTGCTACCACCTGCTGGTTCTTTCAAGGAACACAGGCGACTGGTGGAAGTCCCTCTGGCCTTTCCCCCCTCCTCCCCGTATCACCGGGTGGCATCTCAGTTCTCCCACTTACTTACTTCGTTTATCCAAGACGAGGGAAAGCGCTAGCTAGCTGCAAACGGGCTGATCACAAAAGTGGTACTTAAGGAGCATTCAGAAACCGAGGAAAATTGTGAAAGAGATCTGTGAGCCAACAAGCACAATAAAGGAAACAATGCAACTCATTAGAAGGCACCTGGGAGAAACAAACCGGCTTTAATGAATTGGCTGAATGAGTGATGGAAACTGTAAGGCGACTGAACTAGTCCCCACTTGGCAAGGGGGTTGTTCCCTCTCGATATCTGCAGTCAATTAATAAGCCTAATGATGTTGAATGATTCTGCATTTGGGCAGCTTCGAGAAGTCCGCTTGCACCGGCGAGCCTCACCAGATCTTGTTTCTTCCCCTTGCTCTGAAATTCAGTTGGTAGAGAGCTGCTTTCATTTCCTTTCCAAACCAGGCATCTCCGAGGCCTGGAAACACTTTTGTGAAGAAACCTGAATTTACATTGTATGTGATATTATATAACTCATTATCCTAGTTACAGTAACAACATGACTGCCAGAAAGCTCTGGGTGCAGTGGAAACTTTTGTTTTTTTCTTTAAAGCGCACGATTAAATTATGTTAAAAGCAGCAACAAAACAAAAACAGAAGTTACTTTATAAAACCCAGAAATTCCAGTAGTAATTTGCAATGCATGGTATATGCTGACAGCATAGTAAAAATATCTGTTCTTTTCTATTGCCTGATGTATCCCATTGTTAACACTGCCCATTAGGTGCCTATGATCTGAAATTAAGTTTTTGTTGTGCGAGGCTTATGTAATGAGCATTTTTTCTCTTGTTGATAACATTTGCGAGGGGTCCAGTCTTCAGAGAAAGCACCCTTGTACTCTGCAAGCAAAGAGGTGATTCCGATTGGCCCCGTATCATCATCTCCTGTGTGTTAAACCATGTTGTAAAGGTAGGTGGAGAGCACAGAATGCATTGTTAAGTTATGCTGCCACCTGCAGCTATTAAAAAGCAACGTAATGAATCTCTTTTTAAAGTTGAACATAAATCTTTGCCATAATTTTTTCAGTGCCTGGCACACATTGGGTGCTCCGAAGTGTTTTAGAATAAGTGAATCAAACATAATAGTATTTAAACTTGTTCTGCACTGGGGGCAGGACCTAATAACGTTTGTAGCTCACAGAATTCATTATCTTGGGACACGGCCCTCTATCATGTAAATCTGGAGCCAGATTACAAAACTCCAGGTGGCTTGGGATGGATCTTTCATTCTGCCTCTTTTCTTTCTCTGTTTTTGCCTCCTTCTCAGGCTTTCAGTACCCAAGGATGCTCAATTTCTTCCTTCTTCGTTATTTCCCTTTAGGATGATGGATGCAGCCTATGTTATTACAGAGAGCTTTATAAGTAACTTCTGGGATAAGCATTCTAGTAAAAATCAATAAAGGAATTTGCAGAGCCCCCAGATCTCTCATACCAAGACATTAGTTATTTAGTTACAGTTCCAGATACACAAACTTACAGGGGCCCAGTCACTTCCCTGACGTGTCTCAAGGTCCTGTGGCTTTTTTAAAATTTTTTTTTTAATGTTCATTTATTTTTGAGAGAGAGAGAGACAGAGTGCGAGCAGGGGAGGGACAGAGAGAGAGGAAGACACAGAATCTGAAGCAGACTCCAGGCTCTGAGCTGTCAGCACAGAGCCCGATGTGGGCTCGAACCCACGAACTATTAGATCATGACCTGAGCCGAAGTGAGATGCTTAACCGACTGAGCCACCTAGGCAGGCGCCCCAAGGTCCTGTGGCTTCTAAATACAGTCTTATTTGCCAAAAGCTGGTGTCTGGTCTCTAAATATTGTGCCCCATAAAAATGCCAAGTGCCCATTTATACAACTCATACTTTTTCTCCCCATTCAGAAATTTCTAGAGTGTTCTAGAGTTTTCCTACAGTACAGGTTTATTTGAAGGACAAACCCAGTTTGCAACTGACTTTTAGACCAATGGTGATTGATATCCTGGATGCTCACTGAAAGTGAGTGATCTTCAAAGTTTCCCCATGAGAGCCTTACACTATGACATTACTTTAACCAAGCAATAATCAAAAGACATTCAGAAGTATCAGTGCGCAGAGAGAAAAAGGAGGGCTCTTGTCTCACAACAGAATGTTTTCTCACTTAGAGACTGACTTCAGCTGCATGACACGGCAGCAGTGTTGCACAGAACAAGTGCAAAGTCTCAGGGCGGTGGTTTAAACAAATGGAGTGATTCAGGAATACGGGGGCAGCTCCTGGTCAGCAAGACTTAGGCTCCTGCCTTCCGTCTTTCAGGCGATGCCTCGTTCTCCGGGTTCTCAGCATGTCAGCACTGCTCCAGCTACAATGCCTGTGAGCTCTGGTCAAGAAGAGGATGGACCCAGAACCAAGAGCAGAGCTTTGGCTGCGTTAGCACCTTTAAAGAACCTTTCTGGAAGGCCCACCCGCTGACCTGTCCTTGTCTGTTATTGGCCAGGGTTGTGTTGCATGACCACCCCTACCTGAAAGGGACAGGGAAGTGTGTGCTTCACCGAATAAAACTCAAGTTCTGTTTGTGAGAGAGGAGAAGAGAGAGAAGTTTAGGCGACCAGCAGCCTCTGCTACGAATGAGCAAAGATGATCACAGTTACATACGATTTCCTGCAATCTGTAAAGACAGAAGCTTTTTGTAGGACATCCTTGCTGGTATTTTCCCTCCAGTCCATCATCCTCAATACGTATTTTAAGTGCTCCAAGGTGATTCCTAGGAAAGTTACTGTAGTGAATGGAAATGCTAAGAGCTTCCTATCACTAAAATAATTATGACCTCATCTCAAAAGAAAAATAACAAATCCTCCGCAGTTACTCATAGAAACAATCAGAGTTGCAAGCATTACGCATTTTAATAAGAATTCGGGCAGCCCCCACTGGAAGGACAGGGTTGATGCGGGCTCCTCTCGCCACACTGCGTCTTCCCTTTGTCAGCTTGGTCTTCGTTCTTCGGATCTAGACAGGATGTGAGGCACGACATGATGCCCCAGATGGAGCAAATGATGCCCACTCTGCTCTTCCAGTCAAATGCAGTCTTGTCCTCTCGCTCCAGTCCCAGATAGCGTTCTCTGAAAACACCCTCACGACCCCACACAGGAAAAGTGGCCTCTGTTCCTGCAAGATCTGCCTCCAGCTCTAGACGGACATCTAGAAACAGCATCTTCTGTTTCCCGGGCTGCTGGGTGTTTCCTGGGCTTAGCTGACAGCTCTCTATCTCTGCATTTATCCGGGATTCTGGAATCTCTCACATCAGACCTTAAAGCACCAACAAAGGGAACAAGTCACTACCAAGAATGAGTCAACAGCACCATCCACAAGACTTGAGCCCTTTCAAACATATGAGGCAAAGTTGAAAAGGAAGAACAGTGTCAGGTTTTAAAGAACAAGTCTTCCCCTTATATTCATACCGAGTTGAGAACAGATCCGAAAACTATTTTAAAAGGTTGGAATAAAAAGGGAGTGAGGAAAAAAAAAAAAAAAAAAAAGGAAAGCACAATAGCCAAAATAAAATCTTAGTCATGCAGAAAGAAAGAAATGACAAAACTCTGGGGAAAACAAACCGGTGAAATATAACCTATGAAGCTGGAAGGCTCAAGATATGAGACCTAAATTGATTATTTTTTAAATAACAGAGAAGGTAAAAGGTTTGGAAAATACAGTAGGAAACCCTAACCTTAAAGTGATAGTTCTGGGGGCGCCTGGGTGACTCAGTCAATTAAGTGTCTGACTCTTGATTTTGGGTCAGGTCATGATCTCGCAGTTTGTGGGATCGAGCCGCACGTTGGGCTCCATGCTGACAGCATGGAGCCTGCTTGGGATTCTCTCTCCCTCTCTCTTCCCCCGCCTTGCTCATTCTCTCTCTTTCCTCCCCCCTCAAAAATAAATAAATAAACTTTAAAAGTAACAATAATTCTGGAATGGGAAAGATCAAATACACAAGACAGAAAGAAAGTACAAAATTAACACAATTTATTTTAACATCTGGCACATATTAAGTACTTAACAAATATTTATCAAATAGTTGAATTAAGGGGCGCCTGGGTGGCTCAGTCCATTAAGCATCTGACTTCGACTCAGGTCACGTTCTCATGGTTTGTGGGTTCGAGCCCCGTGTCGGGCTCTGTGCTGACAGCTCAGACTCTGGAGCCTGCTTCAGATTCTGTGTCTCCCTTTCTCTCTGCCGCTCTCCTGCTCACACTCTGTCTCTGTCTTTGTCTCTCTCTCTCTCTCTCTCAAAAATAAATAAACATTAAAAAATTAAACATAGTTGAATTAAAAAAATCATGAGACTGAAAATTCGGAGATTTTGCTATTTTCTAAGCACAGCTGATAAGCACAAATCAATGCCGATATACATTCTGGAGAAAGTTTTCCAGTTAATGCCTTGTAAGTTTACACACACACACACACACACACACACACACACACACACACACACACAATTTGTATTTAACAATAGTTAAAATCAAGATCCTTTCATATTTTTTCTCTGGGGCATTGATTAATGGGAAGGTAGTAGAATCACGTCTTTAGAGCTTTCAGAAGAAAAGTGTAAAACACTTGATGAGTTTCTCAAAAGCCGTTCTCAGCCCTTCTCCTTAGCTCCCCTCAATGTTGAGGTGAGGGCCTAAATGACTGCCCTCCTGGTCTTTCTTTCAATTAGGGGTGGATGCCAGGCCTGACTCTGGTTCTTGAGAAGAAAACAGACTTCTGCTGGCAGCACTTGTGAGAACGCTTTTGGCTTTCTATGAAGAGACACAGATTTGGCTGATGGTGGCTTTCTCCTTTGTCGCATCTTGAAATCTTCTGTTGGATGTTGTATTGGTCTCCTATCAATGCCATAAAAAAAAACGTAGTGGCTGAAAACCACACAAATGTATTATCTTACAGTTCTAAATTTGGGTCAGAAGTCCAAAATGGGTCTGAACTGGGTTAAGGAAAACAAACAAACAAACAAAACAAAACAAGCCCTCAAAGTATAGGAGGGCTGTGTTCCTTGTCTAGGCTCTAGGGAGAATCTTTCCTTGCCTTTTGTAGAGCAACTTCTGGGGCCACCGCATTCCTTAACTCATGGTCTTTATCCTCAAAGCCAGTAATATCGGCTGAATTCTTTTGCTGACTCTCTTCCGTCTCCCTCTTCCACTTATGATTATAGTGGGTCCACCCAGATAATCCAGGCTCATCTCTGTATCTCAAAGCCAGGCGATTAGCAACCTTAATTCTATCTGCAAACCTAATTCCCCTTTGCTTTGTAAACTAACATAACATCCTAATTCCAAGGATTCCGATGTGGATTTTTAGGGGACCTCCCATTATTCTGCCTACCACAGACATGATGGCTGGAGCTTCAGCATCCCTATTAGCAACTGGGCCAAAGCCAGAAACTATGTACTCTTTTTTGTTGTTGTTACATGAGAAAAAAAAAAAAAACATCTGCAATTGTGGTTTTTGTTACCTGTAGCTTCATACCTCTCTACTGGGTAAGGACTCACACATTATATCCCCAGCCAAAGGTTTATTCTTTTTAAACATCAAGCTGGGGTCATTCTCAGATCTGCAAATTCTTGGAACACTTACCACTCAAGACTGTTTTCTAGTAAGGCACACAACAAATGTACTCTGAATAATCAAGAAATGAATAAGGAATTGCATTCTTCATTAGGGAGGTTGTGATTGAGAAAAAGTGGTTGTAATCAGTGAAACTATCTAAAATTGTAAGATAAGTAAAATACAAAACAAAATATAAACCTGCAAAACACTAATAACAGGAAAATTAAGTAATTGAGGGTAATTATGGCAACAAAAGTAAAATGCTCAGTGTAAACATAAAAAGAAAGTCTTTCTTCTTTTTAAAGGAGATTTTAAACTCCAGATTAGCAGCACGCAAAATATGAAAGAGAAATGACAAAGGTAGAGATGTCATCGGTGTTAATTTCTTTCATGCCCATCAAAGGAAGTCAAGAGCTATTGTTGGCATAATTAGGCAAAAATAACTTTAATGTTTTAAGATAATCATGTAAGATTATCTTTAAAATAGAGTGTTAAGGCTGCAAACCGTAGATAAAAGCTAAAAGCAAATGGACATATTTCATTCATCTAAGAAAACATAGATAAAAGATAACAAGGAAGCATTGAAATACAGAAAGGATAATTAAAGTGACAGATGTCAAACCTAGTACAATAGCCTAATAAGCATAATATTCTAGAACTATTTCTATGGTAAGTCAGTGGAATAAGTACATTATGAATTTTCTTCATGTAGTAAGCAACAGAAAATCTCTTCCAATTTTATAATATAATTAAATGAGCTATTGTCTTTTCCATGTCTGGAAATATTTATATAAGTGAGAGAGTATTTGGGGGAACTTGACCCTTTAATTTCTCAAATGAAAATGGAATTGTCAGTGGTGGTACAAAATAATGCTGTTAGCATTGAATATATAATTTTGAAATATTTAAACCATGGAATTAAAATACACATACACATACACACAATTGGAAGAAGAAAATTGCCATCCTTTCCCTGTTCCCCACCTCCTTTCCACCTTTCTCCTCTCTTATCCCGCACCCTCCTAACCCAAGGAATGATAGGAAGATGATGTTGACTTGTCTACAAAATTGATTAGGCTCTTATAAGCAGTAACTTACAGGCTTCATCTGAGTCTTTGTGTAGCTAAAGTAGCAATCACGTAAGGAGATAAAACTTAGAGATGAGATCTCTTTTTATTTATTATAAACCCAAGAGGATACAGTGTGAGATGGGAGATGATTTTTTTAAATCATGGTATATTAACATTCAGATTCAAACAAAATATAGCTTAAAGACTTTAATCACTTGAAATTAAAATATGAAATTGTTTATTTCCATATTGGAAGATAGAGTAAATTTCTTAACCGGATTATATTCATTCATTCCATTCAAAGTAGATTAATGACACAGAGATATTTGATACATAAAATGTTAAACAAAACTAGTGTAGGGGAGCCTGGGTGGCTCAGTTGATTAAGCGTCCGACTTCGGCTCAGGTCACGATCTTGTGGTCTGTGGGTTCAAGCCCTGTGTCAGGCTCTGTCCTGACAGCTCAGCGCCTGGAGCTTGCTTGGGATTCTGTGTCTCTTTCTCTCTCTGTGCCCCTCCCCTGCTTGCATTCTGTTTCTTGCTCTCTCAAAAATAAATAAACATCAAAAAAAATTTTTTTAATTTTAACGTTTTTTATTTATTTTTGAGACAGAGAGAGACAGAGCATGAACGGGGGAGGGGCAGAGAGAGAGGGAGACACAGAATTGGAAGCAGGCTCCAGGCTCTGAGCTATCAGCCCAGAGCCTGATGCGGGGCTCGAACTCACGGACCGTGAGATCGTGACCTGAGCTGAAGTCGGACGCTTAACCGACTGAGCCACCCAGGCGCCCCCCCCCCCCCAAACATTTTTTAAAACAAACATTAAAAAAAAAATCACCCTTAAAAAAAAACTAGTGTAAATTACAGAAATTTCCCATATTAACTCTTATTAAATCTCTACTGACAATACTAACTGCCCCCTTCTTCCCTCCCACAAATCTTTTTATTGCCTCAAAGCAGCTTTGCTAACACTGTCCTCCATAACAGAGTAATGACTAATTTTATTACGGGCAAGGTGGGCTTCCCTAATTGTTAGGTAATTAGATTTTTCCTCCTTGTAATTTTGTTCTGTACTATCTATGGGAATTAATGTTTGGCCTTGTGAGCTGTGCTTTTCTGAATCACTCCAACCTGTTGGATACTAGAAGAAAAAAGTGGCATGTTAATGACTCATGTTGGTTGTAAGATGAGGAAGGAGAACGGATTTAGTGCCACCCTGTATTATTCTCTCAGAGACCCCAGAGTAAACAACTCAGGATTTCCCCCAAAAGAAATTTTAAATACCAGATTAACTTAATGTAATATGTGTAAGAGGAATGGAAAAATGAGATATTAATGTTTACGTTTCTTGAGAAGAAAATCATACTTTTGCTCAAACTAATCTTTCTACCTAGAGGGATTTTCTCTCTTTGTCATCTAGTTCCCTCCTGTTGATTCTTAAAATCTCATCTCAGAGCCCAGAAATAAATCCTCACAAATATGGTCAACTGATTTTCAACAAGTGTGTCAAGACCATTGGATGAGGAAAGGACAATCTTTTCAATAAATACAGTACTGGAAAAACTGGATATCTACTTGCCAAAGACTGAAGTTGGACCCTTACCTTACATTAGATACAAAAATTAATTCAAAATGGGTCAAAGACCTAAACGTAGAAGCTAAAACCATAAAAATCTTAAGAAAACAAAAGGGAAAATCCATGACATTGGATTTGGCAATGATTTCATAGACATGACACCAAAACCATAGGAATCAAAAGAAAAAACAGATACATTGGACTTCGTCAAAAGTAAGAACATTTGTTCCCCAAAGAAGAGATATGGCCAATACAGATGACGAATAAGCACATGAAAAGACACTCAACATCATTTGTCAATTAGGGAAATGCGAATCAAAACCCCAATGAGATACCACTTGACACGTGCTAGGATGGCTATAATTAACAAAATGGACAACAACAAGTGTTGGTGAGGATGTGGAAAGATTGGAACTCGTGGATCACTGATGAGAATGTCAAATAGTGCAGCAACGATGGAAAACATTTTGATGGTTTTCTAAAAAGTTAAACAAAGAGCTACCACCTAACCCAGCAAGTTCATTCCTACGTATATACCCAAAATAATTGAAAGCAGGGACTAGAACAGATATTTGTACATCATGTTCATAGCAGCACTATTCACAATAGTCAGAAGATGGGAGCAACCCAAGCATCTATCGATGAATGGAGAGACAAAAATTGGTATATACACATAATTGAACATTATTCAACCAGAAAAAGGAGCCACATTTCGATATATGCTACAAGGCTGACCTTGAAAATTTTAATTAAAATATGACTTGTTGAAATAAGCCAGATACAAAAAGACAAATAGCTTATGATTCTAGCTTTTTAAAAATTTTTATTCATTTTTGAGAGAGAGAGAGAGAGAGAGAGAGCGCGTGAGCACAATTGGGGGAGGGGCAGAGAGAGAGGGAGACACAGAATCTGAAGCAGGCTCCAGGCTCTGAGTTGTCAGCACAGAGCTCGACACAGGGCTCAAACCCACGAGCTGTGAGATCGTGACCTGAGCTGAAGTCGGACGCTTAACTCACTGAACCACCCAGGTGCCCATGTATAATTCTAGTTTTATAAGGTATCTAGAACAGACAAATTCATAGACGCAGAAAAATAGAATAGAGACTACCAGGGGCTGGGAGAAAGCAAGGAACGGTTATTATTTAATAGGTACAGAGTTTGTGCTGGGAGAGATGAAAAAAATTTGGATATAGATAGTGGTGATAATCACACAGCATTGGGAATGTATTTAATGCCACCAAACTGTGCTTCAAATGATAAATATTAAGTTGTATATATTTTACTACAATAAAAAACCCCACCTCAGCTCACAGATTGCTGTTCCAGGAAAACCTGAAATCCTATTAAAGTCACACATAGAGTCTATGCTTTACTCGCATCACATTTACTCTGGTTTGTAAATATGTATTTACTTGTGCAGTTTTTGAGAAGTTCTTTCTCTCCCCCAGGACTGTGTGCTCCATAATGATTTCCACATCAGACTCCGTTGCTTTTCTCCCGACAATGTCTAGCCCATTGGCATAATTCGGTATAAAAGCTGCTATTGGGTCCATTTTTCTAGTATTAAAGAAGGGCATTAAAATACAATCTTTTCTATTTTACATACATTGCAAATATTTAAATCTTTTGTAGCCATGACATTTGTGAAGTTGACTAAGTTTAATAGGTCATATAAAAATATAATTTAGCAAACATGGCATGATGAGGCCACACTCAAACACAGATAGAGAAACAGTCTAATTATTCTATTGTTACATCACATAATTACCCATGATTAAATTATAGATTGTAGAAGGGATAATTATTCCTAATGGCTTCCAAGAGCCATCATTTTCTTTCATTTGAATCTGGTAGGAATTGAGGGAGGTAGCTGTCCAGCAAAAGGCATAGCAACACATTCGGATTTTCGGTAATTCATTCTGCAGACGAATAACCATGGCCAAGGAAGTTTCCTCTGAGAGTCGATGTGTCTTGGGATGGATTTCAAATACACTAGCAGAGTAGGAAGTATTACAGACTTTTATATCTAATGATCTACAATAGCTTTTGACACAATTGCTGATAGTTCAAGGGATGAACAACAAAAAAAGAGTAAGGCTTTCTCCTATCTTACTTTTTTTTCGTTTCTTGTTTGACTAGAAATTTTAAGATTTTAGGATAGCTTCCTTGGTGAATGCCTTAGATTCTGAACACCCAGAAGAATGTTGACAAAATGTTCTTCTGTCAGCATATTTACGAAGCAATTCTCCTTCCAAACACCCTTTTTCTTTCTCCTTCCTTCCTTCCTTCCTTCCTTCCTTCCTTCCTTCCTTCCTTCCCTCTTTCTTCTCTTTCTTTCTTTCTTTCTTTCTTTCTTTCTTTCTTTCTTTCTTTCCCTTTCTTCTTTCTTTCTTTCTTTCTTTCTTTCTTTCTTTCTTTCTTTCTTTCTTCTTTGTCGTAGTGATAGTGCTACTTACAATGGGGAATTTCTGTAGTTTACACTAATTAAATTGAAGTGATTTTACCCTGTGTCTATTCATAATCGATCTGCTTTGTTAGTGATAAGTGTATTCTCCGGTTATGTCCCTTAGTCTGTTTTTCCAAATGAAAACATTTTCCTGCCTTTGTAAATAAATGATTAAGGCCTTTAAGACTGTTTTTGTTGAGACTGATAAGTTTGTGTATGATTATGATGTGTGCCTTTCTCTGTGATCTAGGGTTTTTTCCATCTGCTAAATGCCATTGAATAATTTCAAAAAAAGGCTGCTAAGAAACTGGTTGGCAGAGAGACAACATTCAAGCGATAGAAGTTAGTATAATATGATAGAGAATATTTTTGGTTTTTCCCTCTTAGCAGCTGCTTTGAATAGTCTCCTTGGGGAAGGTTGTTTTGTTTTGTTTGAAGGAAATGTGTTGGTGAGCTGCGGCAGTGGGGGGAAAGGGTGATTGCAGTGTGCAGGATCCTATACTGCAGGATGCTTCTGTTAACCCAGTGCTAGTGGGGTTGACTGTTATCCCTGACTTTTTTTTTTTTTTTTGGCTGAGTATTGTATGCATATGTAAATTTGGATATAGGGGCCAGTGAGCCGGGCTGAACTGTTTTACATAATAGAGGGATGGGTGCTTAGGGGTTTGTGTTTAATTATTTTTCAAACAGCAATTGGATGGAAATTTCCAGACATCAACGAAAAAAGCGCAGTCAAGGGGAAGGGCAGTCAAGGGGATCAAACTTCCTTTCTTCTCAGTAAAAGGTATTGGTGGTTGTCAGCCCCACTAATCAGGGCTGCTGGCTTCCTCAGTGGCTGGTGGGTAATGATTACAGAGAAATTGGTGGCCCATCAGTGGCCACCTGAAGCTGGATCCTCCACAGGCTCCTAATCTCCCCAAAATGAGAGAGTGTATTGTGGTCATAATTATTACTGTTCCTGGGGGAGGAACTTATGTCTGCTTTCCAAGAGTCTTGTGGGAAAATCCATGAATGATTATTTCTGTCTTATTTGAGATATTAAAAGATAACTGTCTTTCTAATCTCCTGATGAAGCAAAAGTGTAAGCAAACCAGGTTCTTGAAGAAAACATTGGTAGTATCTTGAAGGCAAGGATGCAATGACCCTGAGTTACTTTTCTGTAGATAATGATTATTATCCATTAATTAAGGCCTCTGTTCCTTTCCCCCAAAATGTGAAAATCACCATATACCTTTCCTGAAGAGCCACTTAGAGATCTTCATGTGGAATCTGAGATCGAAGGAAAAGGACCTGGGGAAACAGAAGAGACACAGTAAAGCTGGAAGATGAAGGGAGAAGAGAGACAGAGACAGAGAGAGACAGAGAGAAGAGATTCCAGGGGAAACCATGTGACCAGTCTTCCCCAGTGTTTGCAGTTATAGAGAACCTGTTGTCACCTCCAGGTCAAGAAGCTTAGTAGACAGGAATGTTTATCTATCTCTTTTCTCTTTACTGACTTGATGTAGATGAGTAGAAGAATCCTGGAAGTTACATTGTTAAAAAGGCAGGTGGGGAAACAACAACAACTCCTCAGCCTCTGAATTACTGCTTGGAGAGAGGACTCCTGTCAACCAGAAACAACCACTGAGGACTTAACATAAGCAAGAAATAAACTCCTACCGTGCTTGCGCCACTATGAAGTTTGGAGTTTGCCTGTGACAACAGCTAATGTGTTCTGCTGGTACCTGGAGGAAAGAGATTGTTCTTGTGGGTGCTGGAGTCATTACATCAAAAAAAGTAGTTAATTACCTGAGTCGTATTAAGAGGCCAGGAGATGGAACAGAAGTTTGAATCTCGGCACCTGAAACCCACAACCACTGTTAGGGCTCCTCCTATAACGTGTATGTTTCTGTGTTCCGGAGAAGGGAGAAAAGGGAAGCATTAAATAATACAGAACACACCTGCCTGGGTTCTGGCTTCTGTAACTGGTCATGAGGTTTAAATTTCTAGTCATTGTGACCTTCTTCCACTCTCCATTCCTACCCTCTCCAGCACCTTAGCAGGAAAGAATTCTTTCTTGGGATGAATCACATCTTCGTTCTCAGAGGTGCTGAGTCTGTGAGGTCCCAGCTTCACTGGGTTGTGCCAGCTTTTGTTACTTAGGAATATCAGACAGGAACACATCCCAGGGAATTCTCTGGGTTCCAGGCATAGTCCTGCTTGCCACTATTATGCAACAGCCACCAAATTTCCCTTTGGTCACGGAGATCATTCATTCAAGCTGAGATAGTGACCACCTGATGAAAATACGTCAGAAACATTTACCCGTTATTGCTTACCTTTTCCCCTCATGTTTTCCACCTGTCCTGGGTGTTTGCTTGCTTGAGGTCTAGATTTTTCCAGTGTTTCTCCTGAAATTTTCATGTAATGTCCATGAACACTTTCTTATTCTTTGATTTTTGTTTGTTTTTATGTTATCCGTTTCCTAATGAATGAGTGCAATAGATCCTGAGACTTTCCCGAAGAGAAAAAAAGACACTTACAATTTAATCAATGTCCTTGTCTTTTCTCTGAATGATCTGTTTCCTGAAGTCCATATTTTCTTTGATTGCCTTGGTCTTTCTCTTTTATGAAATTATGTTACTACATAAGTAAGAGTAATTAATGTAACTTGTAACAAACAGTCTTCCAATTTTTAATACCTCAACCCAATAGAAGTCTCTTTGTTTCCTTTTCTTTTCATATGAAGGCCAAAGCATATTTTCCTGGTCAGGAAGCTCACCTGGGCATCTCTCCTAAAAGAGGTGACTCAAAGATCCAGGATGCGAGTGCCCACGCCTTCCCATGGTTGACACAAAAGGTGAGAGAGGGGGGGATCATGTGTTGGAGATTTGGAGTTTGGGGCCAAACCTGGAGACGTCATATGCTTCTGCTCACATCCCACTATTCAGGACTAGTCATTTGGTCCCATCTAGACCCAAGGGGACAGGGAAATGTCATTTTCCTGGAGTCCCAAGAGGATAATAAAGTGGTTTGATAAATCTATAACATTCTCTTTACCACAGCTGCTCTCTTGTTTAAACAAAATGTCTGCTGGCACTCAGTTATCCAACCACATTTATGAAAAAAAAAATGGTGATGATTGCCTGGAGCTGACTCACATTTCTTCCGAAGTGGTGGCCTCTTCCCTGCACGAGAAGACGGGCCACACGCGCTCTGTTTGTGGGCGTGGTGGGTGGGCTGGCAGCCTTCACTGGAAGATAAACAAGCTGGCAACCTCTTCTCTGGAAGCCAGTGCCCGTCTTAGGTCAACACTCTAATTCTTTTGCAGGATGTTTTTCCAGCTTCGTGTTATAGACATGTTCTCTAAACATATTCATACATGTGGAGGTCAGGAAGGAGACTCTGACCCAGAAGCCATTGAATAGATGTTCTTCCACCAACTGTGTTGCATGAGTTCTTTCTCATGTTCTGGCTATGTCCCTGTGGATTCAGGGACTTTGTAGAATGGCCCTGTCTCACTTCCTGCTTTCTCTGCTACCTGTGCTAAGGCGTGTCTCTCTCCATTCTGATTTATGTATCACTCTGGCCATAGCTAGTTTTGATCTTTCAGAAACGCGCAAGATCCTGTTTTGTTAATATTTTCCTTTCGGTATTCAGCAGCCATATTAACTTCTTTTCTTTTGTGAGTCTTTACTAATACCTGTACCTCGGTAGTTCATTGCTTTTTGCTTTTTTCACAGTGAGGAGCGGTAAATGATATTTTTTTCAATCGATCATCTTAAAGTAAAAGCTATACATTTTTCACGTAGCAATAAATGGTTTTGCATGCTAATACAATTATTTTCTGTATCATTAAATAATCTCCTAAAACAAGTCTTGACATATGAAAATTAGTCCATTTTGTATACTATAATGTGCCTTCTAACTTCCTCTGGTTGAACATTTAGCTTATTTTAGTATCGTTTTTGACAATTATAAACAACTCTGCAATGGACGTTCTTATACCTGGGATGTTAAATTTCTGATGATTTTCTTATATCACACTCCTGGAAGTGGGATTGTTGACTCAAGGTCTTTGCCTTTTTAAGACTTTACATAGGTATGCAAACTGTTCTCCAGAAATACCATACTGTCATATAAGCCCATCAGCTGTGCATATGATCATTAAAAAGCTTTTTATCAATTTATTTATACTGGTAGCACTTACTAATTGGGCACCATGGTTTCCTCAGCTGTAAAGTATGGTCTAGGTACTGGAAGTCTTGTAAAGATTAAGACATATACCTCATGCAAACATACGTAATCACAATATAGTACACATACATAATACAGTACACAGCAACTTTTGTTTTGTTTTATTTTATTTTTAAAGATTATTTATTTTGACAGAGACAGACAGACAGACAAAGGGAGTGTGGGGGAGAGGCAGAGAGACAGAGGGAGAGACAGAATCCCAAGCAGACTCTGCACAGTCAGCACAGAGCCCAGCGCACGGCTGGAACTCACAAACTGGGAGATCATGACCTGAGCCGAAATCCAGAGTCGGAAGCTTGTGGGACCCCATAAATTTTGTTTTAAAAGTAAATTATTAAAAAAAAATCAAAGAACCAACTGGCTGTCTTTCAGGGGTGTTATGAGGATTAAATGAGATAATATATGTGAAAATACATAGATAATATATGTGAAATATGTGAGATAATATATGTGAAAATATAGAAGTGGTGCATACAGAGTCTATAAGGGCTAAGTGTTATTGTTCACTCTCCTTCTAATCCAGGCTTCTTGAATGCAAGAGTAATCTAAATCCCAAAGCCCTAGCTAGGACACGGGAAAGCAAGCAAATCATGTGCACAGGCTCTGAGGTTGGGGGCGGGTGGCAGGACTCACCCATCACTAAAGAAGATCAAAGACACCAACAAAGGATTGACCTCAGGAAATTTACTTCCCCTTGGCCAAGCATTCAGATTTCTTTTTGATTACGGATTTATCTGAGCATCTGTGTGTGAGCAACTTATCCACCAGACTGCCATTGTCTCCTCCCTGTACTCCATCCCTGTGGCTAAGTGATTTTCTGCTCACCCCCCACTCCCAGGGAGTGGGGTCTTTGTATGAATATGACCCAGGGACAGAGGGGACACATTTCTGGTTCACTCAAGAGCTCTGGAGGTCTTGATAACAGTTAGCAAGAGGAAGGGATAGAATTTTGAAAAGAATAAAGAGGAGAGAACCAGCATAATAAACTGTGGATATTTAAAGAGATAGTCTTGGATATGGAAAGGTGAATATAGAATTATTAGACAGGTAGGTCCAGAAATTATAGAATGAAGAGAGCTTGAGTTGAACAGGTGAAATGACTGTCCAGATGTGCTTCTGCCTTGAGCTTTTCTGTAAATTTAAGGTCTTTGGGATGAAATATTGCCTGAATGGAACATTTTATTTTAAAAGCCTTATTTTCTTCTCCCTCTTTTCTTCCTTTTCCCTCTGCTTTCCTGTCTGGGGTGCATCCTAGTCAGTGAAATGACACCATTGTTTTGCATCAACGGTCAGCTCTAAAATACATTTGACTAGGAATGAATGCCACTAGACTCACACACGTGATCCTCATGTCCTGCTTTGTTTCCTACATCCGTGCCTGGAAATCAACTCTGAACATCTATCTTCCAAGTGTTGTCTTGTGAAGTAAATGAGGTAGGCAGGTGTCAAAAACAGGAGTGTCCTTTTTGAGTTTATATCAATTAGGTTGTGCATTCTTCTGCCTGTAGGAGATGTTAAATAATCAAACAAAACTTCCTTTGTTTTAATTTACATAGAAGAAGCCCAGAGTGAGGCAGCAGAGAGCTGGTAAAAAGACTGCGGGGGTGGTTTGGGCAAGAAAGAAGTTTATTCTCTTTTGCACGAAAGCCTGAATGTCAGTAGTTCAGGGCAGTTGTAGAAGCTGCGCAGAGCCTAGGACCTGGAACAACTTTCTGCTTTGTGCCCCCAGAGCACTCACTCGTGGTCCAAACGTGAGTGAAGGCATCCCGCTCCGTCACCAAGGAGCAGAACAAAGAAAGGGATCAACTTCCTTTTAGGACTGTCAGTGGAAGTTGCCTACCACACCAGAGCTTACATCCCTGTCACATGATTCGCTATAAGCAAATCTGGAAAAAGTGCTTTTTTAATTCCAAATTTCCATCTGCCCAACTAAATTTAATTTTGGTTTATTAGACAAGAAAAGTGGAGAACAGATACTGGAGGACAACCCGCAGTTTTTGCCACAATGGAATCATTTACTGGTAGACCGCAAGGAAAAATAAAGGGAAAATATGACAGTCAACCCTCCTAAAGAAAGGAGAATTCTGATTCCAGTAAAACCAATAAAAGTTATATAAGAGAGTAACTGTAATTATGCCTGTATGACTTTGCAGTAAACAATTATTTATGAATTCATGACAACACACACTGTTTTAACTTTTCAGCTTTGAGAGTTAAGTTTATAGACAAAATACATAATACTTGACCATGCTACAGAATAGAATGTGGATGGTGTCAGCCTTCACAATGTGACAGTGAAATTATAGATGACAAAGGTAGTGCATGGGAGGAAGGAGAAGAAACAAAGATGAAATTTAGGCTACCAGGGATATCACATTATGAAGTGAGGAGTCTAGGGATAGTATGGATTTTTAAGGGATAAAGGAATATAGATTATAAGGATGTGCCAAGTATGAATATTGTTTACAGGTACAAAAGTAATTAATAGAGAATTTATGTAAACAATAATGTAATTATGTGAGGGTATTGGGCTCAGTTAAGAGAAGGGATAAGTAAACTAAATATTCATCTACGAAGACCGTACCACCACACTCTGGTTAGGTCTCCCTTCCCAGACGAGGATGTCCATTGTTTAATATGACTGCAAGGGGGCCATTCTACGGACTGAGGAGATAGAGAGCAGGGTGTCACCGTGATCTGAATGGATAAGATAAAAGTTATATGCTGGATGAATGGATGAAGGAATGCAGAAATGAGTGAGCAGTTCCTAATGCAGGAGAATTCCTCTTGTTCAAGTGGATGCATCAGATTAACCAGTGGGATATAATAAACCGTCTGAGCCAGCTGTACTCCTCATATGACTTTCCAGTTATCGTCTGCCTTCCTACAATGCCTTCTCCCAAGGAAACTAAGTGCTGCCTAAAGAGCAGTTCCCCGGAACCCACAACGATTTTATTTTTCATTATTGAATTTTAAATTCACAGGTTAGCATTCTAGTTTATCGAGCAACCTTTGAACTTGAATAGCCCCTGAGAGACTGATCCACCTTTTCTGTGCTGGTATGAATTTACGAGCCCGGAAAACTTGGGATTGCAACTTGGGCCACAAGGACTTCACTGAGGGTATGGTGGCACCACAGAGAGATCGTTTGGTGGTCACCAAAGCAGATCTCCTGGAGATGTCCTTACCCTATTACTTCCTTCATCTACCTAGTGTTTTTTTTAAGGGAGTTAAACCCTTACTCTCATAAAACTGGGGAAAGCTGGCTTCTTTGAAGTTGTCTTCTGCCATTGACCAACTGATCCCTTTCTCTGTCCTTCTTGGACATTCTGAGTCCCTTCATATGTCTGTTTGGAGCCAAAGCCTCCTTACAGGGGGGAATACTTTTCTTTCCTCGTTGCCAGCCACTCCTGTCTCAACTACCCCTTATCTTAGGTTCTCAGGCCCTAATTTCTCACTCCATGAATGCTTGGGTTCAAGTCCTGGCTTCACCACTACCAAGCTATGGGTGTCAAGAGACAAAAATTACTTAACAACTTTAGGACTCCTTATTTTCATCCATAAATATAATGGATTGACCTTAATGAACTATGAGGACCTCACCATTGTGGGAATTAATGAATCTATGGGCTCATAGGCAGACTTACCTAGACAAACAGTTCCCAATGTAATCAACTAAAGAGATGATTTTATTTTCGCATACATTTAATTCAAGGGTTCAAAAATGACAGTAATTGTTTTGTTTATTTATTCTAGAGACAATAGCGAATACTTGGTGATCATTTCCCACGTTAGGAGCCAAGTGCTCTCCCGCTTACAGGCCCTGGTGACCACTGCCACTCCTTTAACAAGATCCTCGCAATCACATCCTCCCCAGATCTTCTCTTAGGTGCCTGTGTTTGCTGCCCTGCCTTTAGTTGGAAACTGCTCTGAAGGCCTGGCCCTCTGCCCTCTGCTGATGTGGTTAGCATCACTTGCACCAGCTGCTTTCTTGCTTCCTCCCTCCCTCCCTCCCTCCCTTACTCCTTCCCTTCTTCCTTCCTTCCTTCCTTCCTTCCTTCCTTCCTTCCTTCCTTCCTTCCTTCCCTTTTTCCTTCCTTTCTTCCTTCTCCTTCCTTCTTTCCTTCTCCTTCCTTCCTTCCTTCCATCTCCTTCCTTCCTTTTTTCCTTCCTTCCTTCCTTCTCCTTCCTTCTTTCCTTCTCCTTCCTTCCTTCCTTCCATCTCCTTCCTTCCTTCTTTCCTTCCTTCCTTCCTTCTCCTTCCTTCTTTCCTTCTCCTTCCTTCCTTCCTTCCTTCCTTCCTTCCTTCCATCTCCTTCCTTCCTTCCTTCCTTCTCCTTCCTTCTTTCCTTCCTTCCTTCCTTCCTTCCTTCCTTCCTTCCTTCCTTCTCCTTCCTTCCTTCCTTCCTTTTCCTTCCTTCCTTCCTTCCTTCCTTCCTTCCTTCCTTCCTTCCTTCTCCTTCCTTCCTTCCTTCTCCTTCCTTCCTTCCTTCCTTCCTTCCTTTTCCTTCCTTCCTTCCTTCCTTCCTTCCTTCCTTCCTTCCTTCCTTCCTTTTTTCCTTTTTTATCCTTCCTTTCTTCCTTCTCCTTCCTTCCTTCCTTCTTTTCTTCCTTCCCCTTCCTTCCTTCCTTCCCTCCTTTTTTATCCTTCCTTTCTTCTTTCTCCTTCCTTCCTTCCTTCCTTCCTTCCTTCCTTCCTTCCCCTCCCCCCCATCCCTTTCTATCTATATTCGGCACATTTGGGTTACATTTTATCTAGTCATATATATGCCAGAAGTCACTAACTTATTTATCTATATTGAGCACATCTTATGAATACTGCCAATGTCTCGCAAACTACTTACCTCTACACTTAATTTCTCTGCTTGCTTTCTTGTCTCTCTAACAGATTCTAATGTTCCCATAGTGTTAGATATGTAACGTATGGAAATGTTAGATATGTGCCATTTGTAGGTAGTATGGCACATGCGCATTACAAATTATGTTTTAATGCCTTCTCCCTTGGTTTTTCATTCCACTGATATTTTTGAAGTCTAGACCAGTTGTTCTACACCACCTTCTTTCTTTATCTTCTTATCATTTACTTTCCTTGGACTTGGGACATTGTTCAGAAGAAATATGGGAGTTCACTTGATCTAGACCAGCCTCTGCTATTAGTAAAAATGCCACAACAGGGGCTTCTTCTTCATGTTTTTTTTCTTCTCTAATTATTGTTTCATTAAGCCTAGAGGTAGTGGCCACACCTAGGGCTTTTATGAAATATGCAGAAGCCAGCTCTCCTTTTCTCTCTCAGGGTGTGTGTGTGTGTGTGTGTGTGTGTGTGTGTGCGTGCACGCTTGTCTTGTTTTATATATAATCAGCAGACTGTTTCTGTGGCTATGTCCTTAGAATCTTGTTTTGTATCTAGGATCATAGACTCTGAATCATTCAAAGAATAGGCATGATGTACTTAATAACATTTTTAATGAATTGCACTTAAGGAGATATTATTGGTCATTTAATCAAATTTTCCGTCCATTGTTTGTTGACTCTATCTTCTGGAGGTGGTTCTGAGCATGTTGGCTGATCGCTCTCATCCAGGGGAACATGCTGTCTATAACAATGCCCTCTGCATATAAATGTTTAGGAGGAGGAGGAGAAGGAGTATTTTTGTAGTCTGATTCAACTCACTTTGAACTTTTTTCTCTTTCTCATATTCCCTGATCTCTTCACAACTCTTCCTTTGAGCCTATCTGGCTTCGCTGAGAGACCCTTAGTCCACAAAGTCATTTAGTAATCCTGGAATTCTCAATTTCTGTGAGATTCCCCCTGTCTTTCAAATACCTGACATTCTTAACGCTACAAATGTATACGTCAGCAGAAAAGTCAATCTTGTTGCTTTGTCTTTTGGCTGCCCAACACTCTCGTGAAGAGGAGAATTAAACGTATTTCATCGCTTGCCTCCAATCCGAGCTTTTTCTTGATTCTCTATCCTCGGGGAAGCAAAAGCAAGCATTTACCCCATGTGGCTCTTTGGAGTCAGACTACCTCGGGTTGGCCTCTTCGTTCAACTACCCGCTCATCTGGTGGCCATGGGCAGAATTGTGTAAGTCCGCTGTGCCTCAGCTTTCTTACCTGTGGAGTGGGGTTGATAAGAAAAGCCCCTGGAACGCAGGGTCTTTGTCGGGATAGAGTCCTTAAACATCTCGATGCTGAGAACGGTGCCCGACGAAGCGTAAACACTAACAGGTGGCCGGGAAGGCCTCCGTGCCTCTGCTCAGCGGCAGTGTTGAGTCCCTGCTGTTCTCGCTCCATGATGAGGATTAATGCAGTGGAGTGAATTGAACACACGAGCTTTGTAGTCAGTCGGCGTTAGACCAGCCCAGATGATGCCTGTGTTGTGTGACCTTGGGCAAGGGATTTAGTCCCCTGCTAGTTTTTTTTTTTTTAAATACATGAAATTTATTGTCACATTGGTTTCCATACAACACCCAGTGCTCATCCCAAAAGATGCCCTCTTCGAAAAAAAAAAAAAAGATGCCCTCTTCAATACCCATCACCCACCACCCCCCTCCCACCCCCCCATCAGCCCTCAGTTTGTTCTCAGTTTTTAAGAGTCCCCTGCTAGTTAGATGGAACACCAACTACCCCTCGGGATGACTCAGCTTTACTTTCGGGGCAATAATACGTGAAAACAACTAGCTCGCACCTGAGGCCAGCAACTCCTCACTCTGTGTTATCTGTTAGAAAAAAGAAATTGCCCATGCCCTATACCTCTTTAATCCAGCAACGAAAACACTTGTTTGGGGGATTTCTTTGTCCTTTATTTTCAGTGTGCCTAGGCAGCTTCTTGTACTTCCTAAGACGCTTTCTTTAGTAAGTCTTTACTTTCCGGAATTGTTTCCAACTCGCCTCTGTCTCAACTTGCGTCAGTGAGAGAAACCCCATTATCACGGAGGACCTAACTTTGAACAGAGCGCAGTGAGGGCTGAAGCCGAGGCGTAAGCGCGGCTTTGTCACATCCTCCCAGCTCCCAGGGATGCAGTCAGGGATAAACATCCCTGACGGGTCACGTAATCGTTGCTACTGACGTGACTCATCACAAGTCTGCAGTCTCAGGGTGTGCGGAGAGATGGGGTGCCCTGGCCTCTCCCATCCTGAGCTCGAGTTTTCCACTTTGGGGCACCTGGCTCTGGGAGGGACAGCAGCCGGGCGCCCGGCTTCTCCTTCTGCCTTTCCTCTGAACGGCCGTCCTTTGTGCCTCCTGCCCAGCTTTCCGTGACCCAGGGAAGCCACTCTTGGAGCCCAGGGCACCCTCTTCCACCGCGGCGTGACTCGATTGTCACCCTCCATCCCCTTGGTAGCACACAGGCTCATCCCTGTCGCTGTTGACTCTATGCGGCTGGTGTCTGCTCTGTTGTATATAGTTTTCTCTTTCTGTCGACCGTGTCTCGACATTGGCACCTTTGCCCCATCTCGCCGTCCTCTTTGGCCACCGCCCCTCCCGCCTTTCTGTCCCCTGGCGAGCTCTCAACAGCAGCATGGCAGGAGTGGCCCCGGAGGGTGGCGGGCGCGTCTCCCACCCTGCCTCCGCTCATCATCATCTCAAGTCCACACTCCTCTCGAAATGGTGCTCTGCTGACCCCTTTCACATTCTAGAGATTCGGTGGCTATTCGTGTTCTTTTGTCCAGTGCCCCTCCCCGCCCCCACGTCCATGTAGGAGCTCAGTCTCTCTAGTGCGGAACCCCTCAAGGTCTTAAATCTCACACCTCTTGGGCCAAGCACGGATGCCTTTATTTTACAAGACAGTTCGTCCTCAGCATCTTTTCTCGCAGCACTTCCCATCCACCTATCGTCTCTCCCTGCCTTGGATCATTCGCTCATGCCATCCCTGGCGCCTTTCCCCTAGGCACCCCCAGCTGGACCACCCCATGTCCTGTGGGTGTGAACTATTCTGGCACCTTTTTTAAGATGCTTTTCTCAACAGGTTTTACTATGGACTGAAAAAAAGAAGATGGGGTTCGAGCCTAATGACCTTAATTCATTTAGTTCCCTGCTCAAAATGAGCGGAGTGAGACTCGGGCTCAGTCAATGGTACTCGGTAAGTGTTACATGAATCCCTCTACCTCCAAAAACACAAACCCTGCAAATCAAAGTCTCTCTCGACATTTCCCTCCCCTGCTTTATTTTTCAGAAGCGACTATCATTACCAGTCTGGTGTGCATTTTTCCAGCCCTTTATCTCTCTCTTTATTTGCATCCCTTCCTAACATATAAGCCACAGGGGAATGTATAGCAAGCAATCCATTACTACTGGTTGAATGAATGTGTCTGTGTGCATATGCACACACACGTACAGAGAAGGAGCGGCTTTGTGCATGTTTGTGAGTGTGTTTTGATATAATTCATATTGCTTTATATATATTATTCGGCAACTTGGTGTTTTTTTCTTTTTTTCCACTTAACAGCCTATCTTGGGACAATTTCCATGGTACAACAAATTGCTTTATTTCATTCAACAATACTGCTGCATAGTATGGTATGTTATGGATAGTTATTTCCCATTCCTTTACGGATGGATATTTATGTGTTTCCTACGTCTTGCCACTTATAAGCAACGCCGTTAACATAAATCCTAGCAAAACTTACTGCCTGCAAGTACGTGTGTTTTTACGGAACAGTTTCTTTGAAGTGAATCGTTCCGTCAGTGTTATGTGCATTTTTAGTAAACATTGCCAAATTACCCTCCACAAAGACTACTGCAGTTTACTTTCCAGCTGTGAAAACTGAGTGCATTTCCCCACATGCCCACCAGAGTCAGATATTACTGATTCTTTTCATTTTACCACTTTGCTGAGTGAAATGGTGTTTCTTTGTTTTTTGAAAGCTTCACATTTCACCGATCGTTAGATGAGGCATCTATCTGTACGTCTGTTGACCTTCCTTGTTGCACGTCTATCCGTTAGACATTTTGTGGTTTTTTTTTTCGTATTTCTTGGGCCTCTCCTGGGGCCCAAGAATTAATTGCCTCATGCTTGCCTTGTGTCTCAGTGACCTTCTCTCTTCAGCCTCTTCCATTTTCCTGTCTTCTCAGATTTCCTCCTCTTGGCTTTCGAACATACCCAGATTGCAATTTCCTTGGGATAAAAGACTTGCCTCAACGCTTCTGCCCCCCTTAACCTCTCCCTGTTCTCTCCGCCCGCCTGCTATCGTTCGGGAATGTTCACATCCACCGCCCTGCCCTCACCACCTCTCATCAATGATACCAGTGGTTTGACTCCAGATTTTATTGACCTTTTTATGGCCTTTTAAATATTCTCACCCTCTCTTTCTGGCCACCATCTCCTCCTGGCTCCCAGGTGCCATCCCATTTTTCTTCTTACTTCTAAGACTACCTGCTTCCTTTCTCAAGCTTTTTTTTTTTTTTCCTTTCCTTTGTCAAAAAGTCTGGATTTTCAGCAATTCCTGTTTTTGGAATTGTGTTTGTTCTTTTCTCTCACTTGTTACTTTGTCGATCTCACCTGTTCCAGACCTTTCAATTATTATCTCTATGTAAGTACTCCCCAGTCAGTCCTGATGTCTCACTAAAACTCTGGTCTTTCACCTGGACTTTTCCCTGATGAATTGGGCCACTGTAACTTCAAGATCCGAGCACGAAATTACACTTATCACCCTCCCCAACGATCCTTGTAATTTTACCAATTTTTGTGGGTAACAACAAGGAGAAAAACCTTATTTTCTAACCAGCAGAATTCTCCCTAGATGGAGGCTTAACTTTGTCTACCAGAAGTTTGATGAATCACTTTCAGTGAAGGGGGACAGGGGAGTGGTTAATGCCAGAAACCATGAAGCGTGTGTCAAATGAAGTGACGATGGAACTGCTTTCCAAGGCAAGCTGACCCACGGTTCCACTTTTACAGGCTACCTCTCTTCGTGACCTGAACTGTCTGGGACAGTAACGAGGATGGCTGCGGACAGAAGAGGGAAAAGGTAGCTGGCATCCAGAATGGAGATCTGGCAAAAGAACAAGCACATTTAAGAAGAATTTTATGAAGCTTTCACTTGGTATGGAATTATAGATTTACACTATTTTTCCTTTTTTAAAAAAATTTATTTATTTAAAAAAATTTTAATGTTTTTATTTTATTTTTGAGAGAGAGAAAGGAGAGAGAGAGAGAGAGAGAGAGAGAGAGAGAGAGAGACCAAGCATGAGCAAGGGAGGGACAGAGAGAGAGGGAGACACAATCTGAAGCAGGCTCCAAGCTCTGAGCTGTCAGCACAGAGCCTGATGCGGGGCTCAAAAGCACAACCCATGAGGTCATGACCTGAGCTGAAGTCAGACACTTAACCGACTGAGCCACCCAGGCCCCTATTTTGAGAGAGAGAGAGAGAGAGAGAGAGAGAGAGAGAGAGAGAGCAGGGGAGGAGCAGAGAGGGCAGAGAAAATCCCAAGCACACTCTGCAATGTCATTGCAGAGCCCGATGTGGGGCTTGAACTTACAAACGGTGAGATCATGACCTGAGCCAAAATCAAGAGTCAGATGCTTAACTGACTGAGCCACACAGGCATCCCTAGATTGATACTATTTTTCTATTACTAAAGGTGTTGCTCTACTGTTTTCCTTCTTGCATTGTGTTCATCAAGAAAACTTCTGCTTCCTTCTCTTGTTCCTCTGTATGAAATGGTCTTTATTCTCTGCCTGCTTTTAAGATCTCTATAACAATGTTTTTTTAAAATTTTTAATGTTTATTTTTGAGAAAGAGCGCGCGAGAGAGAGAGTGACAGAGCACAAGCAGGGGAGGGGCAGAGAGAGAGGGAGACACAGAATCTGAAGTAGGTTCCAGGCTCTGAGTTATCGGTGCAGAGCCTGACACGGGGATCGAACCCACAAACTGCTAGATCATGACCTGAGGTTAAGTAGGGCTCATAACCTACTGAGCCACCCAGGTGCCCTCTCTAACAATAGTTTTGAGCAATTTGATTGTGGTATTCTTGGGGGAGGGATATGCATGTCTGTGTGTGTGTGTGTGTGTGTGTGTGTGTGTGTGTAATGCTTGGGTTTTGTCAAGCTTCTTGGATCTGTGGGTTTAGAGTTTTACCAAATTTGGAAAATTTTCAGTCATGATTTCTTGTAATTTTTTTTAATGTTTATTCATTTTTGAGAGAGAGAGAGAGAGCGTGAGCAGGGAAGGAGCACAGAGAGAGGGAGACACAGAATCCGAAGCAGGCTCCAGGCTCCGAGCTGTCAGCACAGAGCCCCATGCGGGGCTTGAACCCACGAACCTGAACCATGAGATCATGACCTAAGCTAAAGTTGGACGCTTAACCGACTGAGCCACCCAGTCTCCCCTTGCAATTTTTTTCCCTTCTTTCCATCACTCTTCTTTTGTAGGGGGGACTCTAATTACAAGTATATTAGGACATTTGAAGTTGTCCTATACCTCACTGTTTATTTTTCAAAAATTCTTTTTCTCTATTCCATTTTGGTTTGTGTTTAATGCTATGTTAGTTCATTAATAGTTTTTTTGTCTGCACCGTCTGATAGGCCATTCATCTATACCAGTGTATTTGTTTTTCATTTCAGATGTTGTAGTTTTCCTCTCGAAGAGTTTGATTTGGGGCTTTTAAAAAAAGATCTTCTATGTCTGTCCTTAACATGCTACATCTTCCCTATAGTCTCTTGAACATATGGGATAACTTATAATAGCCGTGCTAATATCTTTGTTTTTTAATTCTCGTATCCGTGTCAGTTCTGGGTTAGTTCTTATTGATTCATTTTTCTCCTCATCGTGAATTATATTTTTCCTCTTCTTTGCATGCCTGGTAATTTTTTTATGGCATACCATGCGTTGAATTCTACTTTTGTATTGGGATTTTTATATTCCTATAAATATTCTTGGGCTCTATTTTAGAACACAGTTAACTCACTTGGAAACAACTTGGAAACACTTGATTCTTTTGTGTCTGGCTTTAAATATTTGTCAGGTGGGACCAGACCAGCATCTAGGCTAGGGATAATTATTCTCCACCCCTGAGGCAAAACACTTCTGAGTTCTCTACACAATGCTCCGTGAATTTTAAGGTTTTCTGATCTGGCTGGTGAGAATATGCACTATTTCTGGCCCCATGTGAAATCCAGTCACTGTTCTCTTTAATCCTTTTGGATGGTGGTGTTTCCCGTCTCAGATAGTTTCTTTGCATCTGTGCTCTGATCAGCACTCTGCTAAATACTAACCATGTGAAGATCTCTCAAATTCTCTTTCTGGGTGGCTCTCCCTTCGCAGCTCAAAGGGGTTGCTGGTCTCCGCCTGGGTTTCCCCCCTCTTTGCAACAGCCCGGAAATTCTCTCAAAGGAGCAGCTCCGGCAATTATAAAATTCACCTGACTTTTCCTGTTCTTCCTTGCCTGATGTCTAATGTCTTAACCACTATTGTTTTTTTTTTTTAATTTTTAAAAATTTATTTATTTATTTTGAGAGACAGAGAGAATGAGTGGGGTAAGGGCAGAGAGAGGGAGAGAGAATTCCGAGTAGCTTCTGCACTGTCAGCACAGAGCCCGACATGGGACTTGAACTGATAAACCTTGAGATCATGACCTGAGCTGAAATCAAGAATCTGACACTTAACCAACTGAGTCACCTAGGTGCCCCTAACCACTATTGTTTGTTTGTTTGTTTGTTTGTTTATTTATTTATTTATTTATTTATTTATTTATTTATGTATTTGAGAGAGCGTGCAAGTGGGGGAGGAGAGAGAGAGGGGGACAGAGGATCCAAAGCGGGCTCTGTGCTGACATCAGAGAGCCTGATGTGTGGCTTGAACTCACAAACCATGAGATCATGACCTGAGCAGAAGTCGAATGATTCACTGACAGCCACCCGGGGACCCCCTAGCCACTATTGGTTTTTCTATTTTGTCCCTTACTTCATTTTGGTTGGCAGTAGAAAATCAGTTATTTTTTAAAATATTTAAAAAATAAAAATGTCATTTTTACATTTATCACATATTTAGTGTTGACATTTCATCAGTCATATTTGTAGCTGGCTTGCAGTTCATGAGACCCAAATGTTAAATATTCGCAAATATCATGTGCTAGTCGTTAAACCATAGACGGAGTGACTTTGGCCCTGGAGAAAATATTTGTGTTCATGATATTAGTCAGTGCTGTACATGTAAGCTTTTTCCCTCCTTTTTCATCCTAGCCCCCAGCCTTCCCTGACAGCTGCCTTACCAACTCCATCTGGACTTTTCTATTTTTTTCATTCTGCCTGAAAGATATCCTTTAACATTTCTTGTAGTGTGTGTCTCCCAGTACTGAATTGTTTTCGTTCTTGCAAGGCTTTTGCAAGATCTTTTCACCGGCTCCAGGGTCATTGCGGGTGCGATCAGTTGAGTTAGGATGAGGTCCTAGTGGAGCAGCGTGGGCTCCTGATCCGAGAGGACTGGTGTTCTGAAAAGAAGACCACCATGTAAGGGGGGATGTGCAGGGACAGCACCATGTGATGACAGGGGCAGAGTTGGAATTTCGGAGGTAGCTACCAACCAAAGGAGCACCAAACATTGCCAGTAAGCCAACAGAGGTAGGAACGGGCAAGAGAGAATTTCCCTCCACGTTTCAGAGGGAGCATGGCCTTGCCGTCATCTTGATTTTGGACTTCTAAACTCCAGAATTGTGAGACAATAAATTTCTGGTGTTCTAAGCCACACAGTGTGCAGGACTTGGTTACAGTGGCCCAAGGAAACTCATACAGGGGACTAATTGGATACCAGTTTCTTCATCATAGAGGGAAGCAGAACTCTCCAAACTCCTTTACCATTTGCCGTCTGAATGACTTTTCCACCTCTTACCTTCCTCGGTGGATATAAGTTATCGGAAGGCAAGTATCACATCTTATTTATTTTTTTGTTTTCCATAGCACCTCTTTAATGTTGAAGTTAACATGCATGTAAGTTGGCAATGAAATCTGGGACCCCAAGTATGGGTAGGCAAAATAATTTCATTTTCTAAAGTTAATATCATTTTATTTTATTTTTATTAAAAAATTGTTTTAACATTTATTATTTTTGGGGGGTAGAGAGAGACAGAGAGACCCTGTGAGTGGGGAGAGGCAGAGAGAGGGAGACACAGAAATGAAAGCAGGTTCCAGGCACTGACTGCCAGCACGGAGCCTGACATGGGGCTCGAACCCACGAACCATGAGATCATGACCTGAGTCGAAGTCAGATGCTTAACCAACTGAGCCACCCAGATATCCCAATACAATTTTATTTTTAAGTCCCCATTCCATCGGGATACGCCTGGTTTATTTGGGGGTTTGTCAGGTAGGTCATGCTTTTCTCCTCATCCTTCTTCCTGGTGGTATCTAAAGTTATGGAGAACTTACAAAGTGTCAAGGAATTGGAGTGCCTGGGTGGCTCGGTCGGTTAAGCGTTCCACTTCTGCTCAGGTCCTGATCTCAACAGTTGGTGAATTTGAGCCTTGCGTCAGACTCTGTGCTGACAGCTCACAGCCTGGAGCCTGCTTCGGATTCTGTGTGTCCCTCTCTCTCTGCCCCTCCCCTGCTCGTGCTCTGTCTCTCTCTGTCTCTTAAAAATGAATAAACGTTAAAAAAATGAATCGAGAGATGTGTTCTTTGAAAAGTAAAACAAACAACAAAGTGTCAAGGCATTGTCAGGCAGGGTACTCGGTCTTTGGTCATTGTTCATCTTTTCTGCAGAATTCTCATTCATACTGGGTGTTCACCATCTGTCTCCACCTATGTCTGCTCCTCTTTGGTGTGTCTGTTCCTCAACCTCTGCTGATCCATGCAGGACGCTCTATGTCTTTCCTATTTCAACCAGGAGGTCTCTCCAGTCTTGGTGGCTTCTCCCAGTTCATCTGTTCTGACACGAGTGAGAGCGTGGCTATACTGGATCTATCCTGAGTTCCTGGGGGTCCTTAGAGACTGTTTTGGGTCTCTCTGTCAAGAAGCATTGTGGAGACATGTCTTTGTTTTCCATTGCTGCCGTAATAAATTGCCACAAACTTAGTGGCCAAAAACAACGCACATTTATTATCTTACAGCTCCATAATTCAGAAGTTTGACGCAGGTTTTGCTGAGCTAACGCCAAGGTGTCAGCTGGGCTGAGTTCCTTTCTGAAGGTTCTAGAAGAGAATCCATTTCCTGGCCTTTTGCCGTTTCTAGAGGCCATCTGCATTCCTTGGCTCGTGGCCCCCGTCGGCCTTCAAGGCCAGAAGCATAGCATCTCTCCGACCCTGTTTCCATCAGCAAACCTCTTTCTCTTCTGTTTTCCCCTTCCGCGTTTACGATTCTCGTGCTCACATTGGGCACACCTGGATAATCCAAGATAATGTCCCTATTTTACACAAAGCTGATTAGGAACCTTAATTCCCCTTTGCTGTGTAACCCAACATATTCACAGGTTCTGGGAATGAGGACGTTGACAACTTGGCGGGGGCATTACTCTGCTTACCGCAAGCCATTTCTACTTCCCAGTCTGTGACACAGGGGGACCGGGGACCTTGTAGTCCTCACCCTGGAAATTAGAACCACTGTCGTCTGCAAGAAACTTTGAGCTTCTGATTCTGCACCTGTCTCTCATTTCTTCTCCTGATCAGGATGTAGAGGCCAGGGCACAGAGAGAGAGAGAGATCAGAGAAGTTCAGGAACATCTCCTTTGTTGACTCGCCTCCCTTTCCATTAGCCCAAGTTATTTTTAACTCCTTTATAGAGGAACAAATAGATCCTGTAAGAATCTTTCAAATCCATCATTTAGGGAGAGATTTCAGTTTTAAAATGAAAAAGAGAAGAGTTCTATTTATTGTCATTCTCCTCACGCATAAAGCTATATCCTGTCAGTAGTGATTCATTAAGAATCTAGCATGGAGAAAGAAACCCAATATGGTAGCAAGAGGATTTGAGGCGAGGCTTGCCAGAGAGGCGGGCGCCCACCTAAGAAAGTGCCCAGAAGGGCAAGGAGACAGTGTAGTTCAAGCCAGCCTTCAGTTCAGCTTGTCTGGTTGACACCTCCTCGTCTGGGCCCGAGATATGGCTGGTTCCTCCCGCTCGGAGATGGGCGGAAACAGAGCAGAGGACTTGTATTCTCATGCACATTTCAATATATGAATGAATTGGATGAACAAGGAATATTGCAGATGGGGATGGAGAGCGAGGGATATTTTTCTAAGGCATGAACCATATGGAAGGAGCTCCAAGCTACTGAGTTGTGACAGTGATCAGGGAGTCACGAGCCAGCTGGCTGCCCTGATCTGGAGGACACGTCTCTTCGCCCTCCAGTCTGTGGTGCCGTCTCTAGGGAGGAAGGCGGCATTGCTCTCGTGCGTGGTGCTGACACTGAGCCAATGCGGGCGATGAGTTAGCGTCCGCTCTCACGGGCCGTGCGGGGCCCACACGGCCTTAGCTGGTGTGAAAGCCTGCCAGCCCAATGAAAAGATGATGCAGCCTCACCAAGAGGGAGAACAGTTCCCTTCTCCCTGTATCTGCGGCCCCTCTCTGTCTCCCTCCCTTCACTCAAGCAGTACAAATGCTGGGAGCAGACAGGAAGGAGGACAGGAAGGGAGAGAAAAGGAGAAAAGAGGCTGTGGGTATGCATGTGGGCACGTGTCCGTCTTGGGCTTACTCCCTGCAGGCCCGACTTGCATACGTGTTATACTGAGTCCTATCAACAGACATAAAAATGGAGATTGAACAACTAATTGGCTACAGCAATTTTTCATGTGTTCTAAATGTTCACAGGATGCATGCTACGCTTACCACTTGCTTTACCATTATTTAAATAAATACTATAAAAGGATTCATTCAACTGAAAAGGATTTTTTAAAAAAACCCAGAATACAGTCCCACAAATACAGTGTGGCAGCTGAAACTCTGTTAGAAGCCAGAACCCCAGCGTGAACTTTGAACTGTGTTACTCGACCCTGATGAAATGGGACGCATCACAAATGCCCAATGTGCTGCAGGCTCACTCTCCCTGTTGGGTCACTTCTACTGCCTCCTTTCCTAGGTGCTCACCTTAAACCACTCCATCACATGCAACCCAAAGTGATAATTGTTTTGAAAACGAATCGTTCAGGGGACAGAGCACGGCAAAGGAAGAGGGCAGAGGAGGTTCTGAGGCACGCGTCGGCCGTCTTCCCGCCATCTTGGGGTCTTACGACTCATTTCAGCAGAATGAGGTTCTACCAGCTGCCTAGCAGATTCTCAGCCTTAGCTATTATGAACTGATGGTCTGGCAATGCTTCTTGCGTCTCTGTCATTCCCTCAGCCCCCCCACCCCCATCCCACCCCACTGTAAATCTTCTCGTCTACTGCAGGCACAGGCTTTCCCTGGACTTCAAAAAACAGCCAACCCTTGTAAGAGTTGCCTGTACCCGGCAACACGCATCTGTCAACCAGTTTGTAAGTATTATACTCCTTTTACTTTTATAGATGACAGAATTGAAGATCAGGACTTTCTAAGAGTTCCTAAACCAGAAAGAGGTAGGGCTGTGATTTGAACCCCAATCTGTTCGATCCTAAGTCCCCATGACGTTTTCACTACTCGTGTTGCATTTTGGAGCATAAATTAGATCTAGTGAGGTCCTCAGAGGCACACAGAACCCAGGTTCTAACTTTGATGGGTTCAGTAGTTGACTCTGCCTGTCCAGGTCTCAGATTCTGTCTGCCAGGGACGAGGAGGTTGCAGATCCCTCGGTTGGCTGTCAGAACAGCTTCCTTCCCTCAGAACTGAGCCTTTTTTCGCTTTGAATACCCTGAAGACCTAAATCTCTTGAGCTGTGATCCGCTTTGGTCTCCTTTCCAGCCACCCAGGTGACATGTCCTAAAGCCGGTTTCCAGCTTCAGAGACTGAGATCTCTTTTCATCATCCTGTCAGGGTCACACTTTCTCTGATGGTTTCGAAGCCTCTCGATGGTCTCCAGGGGGAGCCAGAGAGTCATCTGTTGTTTACAGGGAAATAATGAGTCATTAAATATATTTACATACTAGGACTTGCAGGATTTCAATAAAGATAACCAGTGCAGGGTAAAGCTGGTTCCCAGGGAGGATGGGGTGAATCATCACACACTTAAGAAAAGACCAGCCTCATTTCCGCCCCAGCTTGAGGGGAAATGAGCGCTCTGTTCTGTGGCAACAGGTCTGCGAGAGGGAGGGGCCCCACAGCCACAGCTCTGGCCCAGATGAGCCCACCCGTACCAGATGAGCCGAGGCTGGCTTGAACTATGTCCTGCTGTCTCCTTGCCCTTCTCCTGGGCACTTTCTTAGGTGGGTACCGCTCTCTCTGGCAAGCCTCCCCTCAAGCCCTCACGCCAACCCCATGCATCCAGAGCCTCAGCTGTCGGATTGACCTCTTTGGTACATTCCTTCCATTTTCTGGAATAAATATGGGACTTGAATCCCAGGGGCTGGCGTGCCGAATCTTAGTTTTCTCTATCCTCTGGGAAGGAGTTGCTCTCGTGGTCTCCCCTTGTCCGGTGTCCCTCTGCGCCCTTGGCCAGAGAGAGGGTGCAGTCTACTCTTTTTGATGGATCCCACGTGCCCGAGCCATGGGAGGGCCTGAGCCTCCCCTATGTCAGGCAGGAAGGCAAGCTTGGCTGGGATCCTCCACTCTAAGTGGCCTTTCACATTTCCCTCAGGTGTCAGCGCTCAGACCATCCACCAATGGCCACCTGTCAGGGTGCAGCTTGTGGGCAGCCCGCTCTCCCTGGAGTGCATCGTGAAGGGGGAATCAAACCCTTATCTATATTGGTACCGGCAGGCCGAGGGAGGGCCCCCCCAGCTGCTCTTCTACTCCCTAAATATTCACCAGGTAGACCCTGAGGCACCACGGAACTTCACAGCCTCCAGGCCCCAGGACGGCCAGTTCATCTTGAGTTCTCAGAAGCTCCTCCTCAGTGACTCTGGCTTCTACCTCTGCGCCTGGGGTCTCACACCGAGCCGGGTGAGGTAGACATCTGTGCAAAAACCCCACCCTCTCCGGGAGCCCTCCCTCTGGGGTTGGGCGGAGGATATTTGGGTTTCTGATTGTCAGCCAATGTGAGAACAACAGAATCCAGCCAGATTCTCCTAAAGAACTTCACTAAGTTCTCAGGGAGAAGAGAAACGTATTCACGTGCGGGCCCCGCGAATCGCACACACACGGTCAGGTCCCCAGTGTACGGATGCCTAAGCCTAGGCTGTTACCCTCCAGCCCTCAAAGTGAGCTGGACCCTGCCTCACACTCTGTTGTCTCAAAGTCCCGTCTGTCCACACTGGGGAGTGAGAGAATCGGGAAACACCTGCAGCAGGATGTGGTGTGGTGGCGGACAGGTGGACAATTACGAAGATGCCGACTCAGGTGACTTACTTGGTTAATTTCAGTCACCTGGAGAGTCTCCTTTTGTTGATCTTTCTGTGGCAAATAGACATCTTGGGGGAGCTTGGGTGAGGCTCTGCGGCGGGGAGGAGCCGAGGCGTTCAGCCGACTGTTCTCGTGTCGGCTAGAAGTGCGCATTTGTTAGTGGCAGAAACCACACTGAGGGATTTTGACTATTGATTTGGATTTTAGGCTTTTTAATTCGTGTTCCACTGTGGCTCATCCCTTCCCTTGTAGCGAAAGAGGGAGCAGAGAAGCAGATGGTGACCAAAGAGATACAAGAGACAGGAAAAGGATGAGGGCACGCGTGTATGATGCTAAAACCCTAAAAAGAGAAATTATTTGGATGAGCATGAAGGAGAGGAAAAGGCTTCTGGGGGTGGCTGGGAAGAGATGCCACGGTTTCCCTGGCAACCAAACTTCCTTCCTCATCCCTGAGTCCCTCATTCGTCCCTCGTCCTCCTTATTCTTAACAAGGTTTTCTTTTCTAATGTCCCTTGTGCTCCACGAGGGGGCACAAGAATCTTAAAATACTCTGTCCCTGGGATCACTTCATCTGGGACAATTCAGACATTTGTTTTTATTTTCAGCATCATTCGATCTGCAGAGGGAAGTCTGAGACACAGACGCGTAGTGTTGGAGACGGTATTTAATAATGCCCCGGGGCTCCTATCGCCCCTTCAGTATCTACTTACGTATTAAGCAGCTATTATGTGCTGGGCACTCTGAGCCATCACAGGGATCAAAAAAGAAAAAAATGGAGTGCACTCAAGACGGTGCTGGGCCTAGTCACAGCATGGTTTTAATCAAGGCTCTTGGTTTGCTTTTTTCCCCATGTGTGAGAATATTAATTGACGAAAGCAATCAGTAATGCCATGACCACAAAAGGAAAGATGCTTTTACGGCACAAGTTTGGTTCACAATGAAGAGTAAACGATGTTTCAAGCCAATGTTTATTTGTTAACTGATTATTGAGCGTTGGTGGAATTGGATCTCTCCCCGAAACAGTGCTGTCTGATAACTTGGAGTTAATAGACTTTAGAACAGGCTTAGTTTCACATAAAAACTGAGCAGATAACAGAGAAAGTTCTCACATTTGTTCCTCTGATCCCCCTGTTTCCTGTTATTAACATCTGACATTGGTGTGGTATATTTGTTACGTTTTTAAAAAATTTTATTTATTTTTGAGAGAGCGCGAGAGAGAAACAGAGTGAGAGTGGGGCAGGGGCAGAGAGAGGGAGACACAGAATCCGAAGCAGGCTCCAGGCTCTGAGCTGTCGGCATAGAGCCCGATGCAGGGCTTGAACCCATCAACCGTGAAATCACGACCTGAGCCGAAGCTGGACACTCAACTGACTGAGCCACCCAGGCGCCCCTGTTACTTTTTATGTCTTACCTGTCTATGGTTTTTGACAAATATACGGTGTCCTGTATTCCCCATGGCAGCGTCCTGTAAACAGTCTTACTGTCCCAGATCTCCTGCACTTCACCTGGTGACTTCTCCCCTCTTTCCCTGATCTTTTCACTGTCTGTATATTTTTAAGGCATTTAGTTTTTGAGGCTAAATTTACTAGTTGTCTTAACCTTGGGTGAATTATATCATTTCTCTTTCCTCAACTGTCAAACTGATTGGATTAAGTATATTAAATGAGGTGATGTCATGTTATAAAGCCCTATTACAGGGTCTGATTTTCAACGGATATTATTTTCCTCTTTTAGCTTACAAGATATTTTGATTCCAACTCACCCAAAAGAAAGACTTATTTTAAAAAAAAAAAACATTAAATTTTAAGCTATGTATTAACTATTTTAAAATGCTGAGCACACTCAGATGGCAAGCCCGCGAAATTTTCATCCTGTGTGGTACCCATTCCGATAGGGGTGCTTCCTGGTGGGGTTTTATGCAGCTGCAGAATCCTTCCTAACTGAAAGGGTTCCAGGTAATCACCGCTCGTCAGGTGGAGTTGGTAGGAGGGTTAAGACAGATTTTTCATTCCTATAAGATATTCAGAAGTTCTGGAAAACCTCACGAGGGGGATAGAATTTTAGCGAGTGTTAGGTTTTTAGGAGTCTAGTATTTAGATAAACAGAATGTCATTCTCAGCCAGAGTCTGTTTCAGTAGAAATGTGGAGGTCCCAGTGGAGATCGTGAGTTCCAGGAAAGCCGTGAGTGAACAGCTCTGATCGTTGCACCGAGCGACAGAGAGACGAGAGGACATGAGTAGGTCAGGGGAGGCTCGTCGAGGAGAGACTCGAAAACCATCCAAATTCATCAAGACAGATTCCTATCCTCCACGTTCCTGCCCTAGTCATGACTATGAGTCCTCGTCCCTAACGGTTTCCCCATGTCTAAGGGCTCGGAGATCTACAGTCGCCTTAATTTCAGGGGACAGAGGAAAGCAGCCCAGACACCATCTCCTGCCAGGAAGTCACCAGTCTCACTTATGCCTGGGGCAGAGGAAGCTGCCTCCTCTCTAGGAGAGGTGCCAGGACCCCGTTCTTGGCGGACTCTGGAGGTTTGTCAGGAAAACCATTCCCACGCTTGTCATTCCTAGGCCACCGACATGTGGAAGACCCCAAGCTACACGCTGGTGGCCAGCAAAACCCCACGCACTCCTGGGACCGATAGGGAGAAAGCCGGGGCCTCTCTCTAGTCAAGGAAGATGGGGAAGGCCCAGGTTTGGGGAGCTGGTGACACTGAAATTGGGCTGCTTCGTCTTTTTGTCCAGGATTATATGCTTCGGGTTGAGCGTGTCCCAGCCCTGTGAGCTGCTGCAAAGCCGGCTTGGCCTGCTGTAGAGCCTGTCATTTCCTAGTCCCTCCTTCAGGGTATTGTCTCTCTCTGGTTTTCTGTTGTCTCTGCACTCAGGTCTCCCTCCTCCTCTTTCCCAGATGGGGTAGAAAATATCTGTCACGCAGACCTCGCAGACCTTAGCAGTAGGGGACGATGCTTCGAGAAACCCAGGGAGTCAGGCACACAGACACCTGCCCAGATACCCAGGGACCGTCCATTTTCAGTCTGTTGATTATCTAGGGCTCTTTTTCCTGTGACTCATTAGCCCCTCTCATTAGATGACTGGAAGGAAGTTGGGGGGGGCACAAGCGGGGGTGGGGGGCCCATTTAGGGGACAGGTGGGAGGAGGGAGTTGCCTGAGGGATGTGGGGCCAGAAGGGACCCCAGTTGGGTCAGAGCAGTTTTGCAAGCTGTTTTCATTCCTCGCTATCTCCAAGGTGCCCCCTGCGGCCTCTGCTGGGGTGGGGGGTCGGGGGGGGGGGGGGCGGTCCGCCTCCAGCAGGTGTAGATGCCGGGTTGGGGGCGGGGAGGTCTGCATGAGACCCTCAGGTGCCTAGATTCCCCCTCCAGAGGGGTTTTCCTCTCCTCTCTGTAGCTGTATTTTCCACCACCAGGGTGCTCGTCTGAGGCCCAGGTAGAAAGAGTGGCAGGGAAGGGGTGGGGGCGGGATGGGGATGTGGTGAGTGTGGTTCTCGTGGTCCTCAGAGGGCGGGTGGTGGGGGGAAGGAGTTTCACAGGCCCCCAGATGCAGGACCTGGTAAATGTCAAACCACATCCTGTTGTGAGTCCCTGAGATGCTCCAGGGGCAGGTGGGTGTCTGTTGTTACTTGGGCTGATGTTGCTCAGAGATAAACAGCTCAGCAGCCCGCACTGGGCTCAGACACCCCCAAACCTGCCCCAGTTGTCTCCTCAAAGACCCCAACCTGCATCTCTTTACTTCCTGCCTTTGATTCCAGGCCACTGTCCTTTCAACACTAGTTTCTTCTCCTCCTTCGGGGCCTGGCCTCTTTCCTGGAGGAGGGCCAGGGAACAGGTGTCAGGCTCCAGGTGCCGGTTGTTAGCACGGGGTTCCCGGGTCAGCCCATCCCCCTCACATCAGAGGCAGCCTCTGAGGCTCGGTGGCTCAGTGAGTGATTTGGGTCTGGGGAGAACTTAGATCCCCTGAGTTATCTCCCTCATGGTGATTCGGGGCCTGCAGACCTCGGATCACCGAATCAGAAGAGCAGAGTTTGAAGATTATTTAGACATCACTCTACCCCATCTCGTTACTTCACAGCCGAGGAGATGGAGGCGCAGGAAGCGACATGAGCTGTCCAGGGCCGCGCGGCTGTGGACGGAGGGGGACCAGAAGCGAATGCTCTGTGTCAGAGCAGCTCCTGGATCTCAGACGAAGCTCAGAGGAACGTGGGCTCCATACTGAGCTGTGATCTCGCTATGAACGTCATGAGCCACTTGTGTAAGGACGAGAAAGGCGCAACGGTCAGACCTGAGTGGCAGTTGGAGGGAGGGGTGAATACGATGACCACAGCTTTAGACTCCTCAGAAACTAGACAGGTTGGAGAGATGAGCTGACCAACTGCGATAAAATGAAACAAGTCTTCCTGTTTCCCCTCCTCCGCCTGCCCCCCTGCCCCAGAAAGAGAAGAGCAAAGGTCTGCACACAGGAAAGCAGCATATGGCTCCTTTGCAAGACCTGTGAGAAAGACCCAGGGTCTGAGTCAAAAGTGAGCTCTGCGAGCGGGGACAGGATGTTGAACATTGCTCTAACGGACCCAGTGTGGACGGCATCGAAACTGAGGAGGCAGAGCTCGCTCTCTCCCCTATGTAGGTCAGAGCCCACCTGGTGCTGCCTTCCGGGCCGAGCACCACGCTTTTAGAAAAGTGGGAGGGTAAAAACAAACATAAATGTTTTCAGAAGAGGGTGGCTGGGCTGGGGAGAGTCGGAAGTGCTCCAAACTGGGCCACCTGAGGAAAACATCCTGTGCGTTGCATAGCGTGTGCGTTAATAAGATGAAGCCACCTTATGAAGTCAGGGTTGTGATTCAGCCCATTTTATAGGAAGGGAAGCTGAGTGTCCAACGTGATCGTATAGCTGATAAGAGCAGAGCTGAGGCTGGAACCTCGGTGTCTTTGGCTTAAAAGTCTATATTCTTTGTTGTCATCCTGTTCTCTCTCTGCTGTATGCTTTCCCTCCACTGCACGCTCAAGCTTTTAAGGGTTCTGTTCATTCTGTCTCTCACAGACGTGTGGACTCAGCTGGGGTGGGCTTGCTAGCTGTCAGAGGAAGTGTTCTCATGGGAGCACCATGATGGCCAACGAGGGGCACTACAATGGGATGGATGGATCCGCGAACAGGATAGAATTCTTCATGAGAGCCATCCGGTGATGAAATGGCCTGCTCAGATAGGGGGTTCTCTGTTCCCGGGACAGGTCAAGCATAACTGGGGGTGGGGGTGGGGTGCAAGACTGCAATGCATGCTTCCTTACCACCCAGAGTGTATATGATTCCCAGCCCCAGTCAAGAAGAAGTCTTACCGTGGGAGTGAGGGTTCCAGAGGACCGAGCTGGAATCGCTGGAGTGGCCCAGGACTTGGGCAGGAGTGGTCATGCCCAGGACCACCCTCAAGCCACTATCTTAAAAACCGCTTCTTTATGTCAATGAGTTTGATCGGGAAGCAGTAGGGCACTGGGTCCACAGGAAGCCCTGGGGTTCAGTCTCCTGTGAAGACCACACTTCATGCTCACGGAGGACAGCTGAGATAAGTTAGAGCTGGCTGATGACACTATCCTGGGGAGATAGTCACAGCCGTGGGCTCATTTTCAGGTCCTTCTTGTTGACATACAGATCCACTCACTGATCTCTGGGACCCCATGTTTCCCAAGGAGGGAACCCTATTAGGAGTGAAGTACAAAAAAGTAAAGATAGTGGGTGGAAATGGAGGAGAGTCCCAATGTAATTGGGACTGTGGGCATGTGGTGAGCAGAGACTATGTCCTCTGTTGGAAGGACATGATTCAGGACATGGTTCGGTGCTGTCACAGTAAACCCTAAAGAGAAACAGACAGGTATATTATGTTAAGGAACCCGGGGACCTCAGCTCCATAAACACAGCTCGAGAGAAGAAAGTCTCCAAGATGGGAGGGGAGGATATCCAACTGTGGACTGAGGCAGGAAACATTTTGTTTGGTTAACATCTCAGATTATGGGGTTATCAAGGCCAAGCAGTCACCCTTCTGGTAACTATGGGAGTCTGCCACAAGCAATGGGAATGAACCATAATTAAAATTGTTGTCCAGGCTTGATGGCCTTCCAGGCTCTGTGTCTTATACGGGCATAGAGTAATTTCCATGGACGGGGCAAAAGTGAACCGGGTGATGAAAGTTTGAGAAGAGGTCAGTGGGTGAACAGAAGAGCAATCCATCCATATGTCAGGCGTCATGCTGAGAATTGATATGGGTGTTGTAGCCATTTGTGATCTCCACCAGCATCTGCTAGCACCCCTAAATGAAAATATGTGTAGGCATGAGCGTGTTTTTGTGGTACACGTATAGTTTCAAGAGAGGGCTCAAGTACCAGTCCTCCGTTCTCACATCCGTGATCTCACGAATGCTCCTCCTACATAGGACATTTAGGGCTGTGTGTCACACTGACTGTTAGGGGCTGAGATCAGTCAGGCTGCCCTTCCCTGGGTCCCTATGGAAGAAGAAAAATAAGGAAACGTCTTATGGCAGGAAATGGATATATTAGTATCTATCAGGATCTTCCCCCCACCTTGTTCTACAATCCTATTCTCTTTCTTCTCCCCCCTCCCTCCTCCCTAGTTATTTACTTCAGAGAGAAAAAACATCTTTGTCTCTTGGATGGTCCCAGCACCTTCTTCCCCCATCCCCGTTGCCCAGCCTGTGTAGCTTGGCCATGAGCCATGCAGTAGGAAGGTGTGTGGGTCTTTGCTGGATACTTGTGCTGATAGAAAAATTCTTCTGGGCAAGTGACAGTGGCTTGAGCAGCACTTCTCCATAGGAATCTCATCCCCCACCAGGATGTTCTTCTGATTACATGACCAGTTGGATGCTCCCTTTTCCCTCTTAATTTCTAAGTAAATCTCTAAAGGTCACAGGGTTGAGGTTCTTCTCCTGGGGAGCTGCCCATGACGAGTCCGGCTGTGTCCCAGCGATGGTGAGAACTTGGGGGCCCTAGACATCCTCCTAGAGATGTTTTGCTTCTAAGTTTCGTCATTCAGTAAGCATGTTTTGCCCCTGTACTGGTCTCACTTGTGGAGTTTGTCCCTAGATTACCTTCTGCCCACAGGTTTCTTCAATGGGATGAAGTTTAAGTGAACCTTGAGTTGGAACAGGCAGACAGGCCTGGGCCAATGATGAGTTGCTTCAGTGGTGTCCCATTACAGGGATAACTCTGAACCCAGAAACTCTTTGGGGGCCCCTTTATTTTTATTTTTTAAAAAATTAAAAAAAATGATTTATTTTTGCGAAAGAGAGAACACAAGCTGGGGAGGGACAGAGAGAGAGGGAGACACAATCTGAAGCAGGCTCCAGGCTCCGAGCTGTCAGCACAGAGCCTGATGCGGGGCTCAAACTCACAGACCACGAGATCATGACCTGAGCTGAAGTCGGATGCTCAACCGACTGAGCCACCAGGCACCCCACTTGGGAGCCCCTTTAATTGGAAAGGCCACATATCCTACTTTGCTGGGACAATCCTTATTCACCTCCTTTGTCCCAGAATCCCGTCTCTCGCTCTCAGTAGTGTCCCCGTTCATGCAATAAATGTTAGGATTGCCTTACATCTAACCTGTCTTTGCTCAGTTTCACCTGGGGAAGGATGGATGGGATGCCCAGTATTGGTTCCGAAAGACCTACTTAGAAACCAGAGAGAGGGACAGAGGCAGAAGAAGTTAACTTCCTAGTGCTGGGAGTTGAATACTGGGGAGCTGGGGGTGTTGTCTGAGGGAGACAAGGAAGCAGCTGTAAAGATTTGGGGAAGGAGGCTCTCCTTGGGTCAAGCGGGCTGTGGGGTGGGGACTAGATGACATTTGTAACTTTCTCCATCTCTATTACGTCTCCTGGAGCGGGCAGGTAGAGGCTCATTCATCTCCAGAGGACATTCCTTGGGTCCTCACCTCCGCCCACATCCTCCCAGCTGCCAGTGCCCCTGCTCAGCAGGCCCCTTATGAGGATCACCAGGCCTGCAGGCCCCATTTCCTATGGGGGGGGGTCTCCTCTTCCCACCTCCCCTCCATCTCTGTCCTGCTCTTGCTCAGTCCCCCTCACTTCTCTGCGCTCACAAATGCCTGTTCTCGATGCCCTGTCCCTGGCCACCCCCTCTGGCCCACACAACACCCTCCTCTCTCTGAGGCACGTTCTTGTCCCTTCTGTGCCTGCTGTCCCTGGCCCACCTTTGTGAGGAAGAGCCATGCCTATCTAAAGCATGGGAGGTGCTGCTCTTGTAGGTACTGGTCTAGGACCTAAACCCCCCCATTTGGGGGCTTCTTAGTCATTATAAAAACAAATGAACAACAACTAAAAAACTGCTGCTGTTTGAGAAATCTAGAAATAATTACAACTGATGGGAAATTGCAGGCGTGTGAGGCATTCCCAGGGTCACCCCCGCCCTGGGCCATGTCCTTTCCCGGCCTGTGTGAGCTGGCTCTAGAGAACCCTTAACCACCCCCCTCCCCGGTTCCTAGACACTCAGTGCAGTGGGATGAATAGCGTCCCCCCAGAATTCATGGCCACCCAGAACCCCAGAATGTGACCCAATTTGTAAACAAGGTCTTTGCAGATGTAAACTTTTCATCTCGGGATGAAATCCTTCTGAATTCAGGGTGTGTCCTAAATCCAACGACTCGTGCTGTAATAGGAAAAAATAAGGGGAAAATCCAGGCCCAAGAACATGGGAAGAAGGTGATGTGCAGACAGGCCTAAAGTTGGAAGGATGCTGTCACAGCCAAGGGCCACCAAGAATGCCAGAGGTGGGAAGAAGCAGAGAAGATTCTCCCCCTGGAGCTTCTAAAAAGGGATGCGGCACTGCCCACGCGTTGGTTTTGGCCTTCTGGCCTCCAGAACAGCGAGAGAATAAATTTCTACTGTTAAAACCATCAAGTTTGTGGTTCTTTGTTACTGTAATGCTAAGGAACAAATACACCCAGGGATCAAGGTCCCTTTACTCTGTTACTGTGGGTCCTGGGCTGGAGGTTGGGGGCAGCTACTCCAACATCACCCGGGGACAGTCACACCCCTCTGGCCACTACTTGGAAAGAGCTTCCTGAATTTCCATCTTCCAAAGAATGTGCCGCAGTTTCCCGGCTTACCAGCCATTTGATCTGCGAACGGTGGCTTCCTTACCAGTGGAGTAGGGAGAATGACACCTGTTTCTAGGGTCACCGTGGGGATGAACTGGGGCACCCTTGTGCCTCGTCCAGCCCCAAGTCTGGAACCAAGCAGGCTACCAAAAAGGGATGCCACCTTCCTCAATCTTTCTCAGCTTTCAGACTTCCTTCTCACCCCTGACTTTCTGCCTAAGCCAGCTTATCTCCAGTCTCTCTCACCAGTCTGTGCCTTCTTTCCCCTGGTGCATTCCTCCCTTCCCCTGGTGCAATGTTCTACCACAGTGACCGTGATTTGCTTGTGAACCCAGAGTTTGCCCCAGGAAGATAACTGTCTCTGCCCAGGCGGATGTGCTTGACAGGCTGCATTTGGAGTGGCCTGCTCTCCATCCCACCAAGCGAAGGGTCACTCAGGTGTCACACCTCAGCCCCTACCGGACCCCACCTCCCTCCCCCCCCCCCCAGGGCCTGCCTCCACATGCCCCACTTCTGTGAGATCTCTGGACTTCACTTATCAGGGGTTTCAACTCTGTGCCTTCTTCGGGATTCTTCTAGATAGGCAGACTGGAGCTAGGTCTGAAGGAGGCATTAAGAACAGACGTGGATAAAACCTAAATGCATAATAAATGAAACTTGAGTCTCGAATTGAGAAATGACCAAGCATTCCAACACACAGGTTGCCCTGCCCTATGCCCCATGCCAAGGTGGGGTTAGGGCTCTCTTGTGCCCAGCCCCTTACCCTGCAGACCAACCCCACACACCGGGAGCCTGGGATGGCTGGTGTGGATCAGGGAGCCCATCCTCCCTCAGGATGAACGGGAGGAAGCAGCATCGCTTAGGAAGAAGGGTCAGTGGTTTCATGTGCCAGAGGGCTGGTGCCTTCGCTAGGTCTTTGGAGGGCAGAACTTCACAGACACTTCTGAGACACAGCCAGGCCTGGCACGATGCTTTTTATTGTTTTAGTCTCTTTCAGTGTCAGGGCTGAGGAGCTCAATCCACAGGGAAGTGGGGCGAAGGGACAGATAACCCGGCAGGAAGGAGATAAGAGGCGGAGAGAGAATCATGCTTTTAGAAACACAGGCTGGACGCATGGAAAGGAGAATCCGGGGTGAGGATTATGAACTCAGGATACGCTTTTGGAGCTGGCCTCAGGAATCCTTTCTCTTGACCTGAGGAAGAGAGGGCATTGTCAGGGTCCCAGGGGCCACGAACAGTAGGAGAACCTGACTCTGCGCCCAACTTGGGGTGCAGCCGCTGGCTCTCCCCATCCTCTGGTGCCGCATCCTGTAACGTTCTCCCCAGTCTGGCAGCCACCTTATAATTTCTTTGAGACGCAGGAAATATCAGGCCCGGGTCGGGCTCTGCGGTCGCCTCACATTCCAGGTTCTACCCTCTCCCTCCAGCCTGCCCGCCCCGTCCTGCCTGCCTCCGTACCTTGGCCATCAGCGCGAGGACGCTGACCAGGATGGCATATAGGGTGGCCTTCCCCAGCAGGATCTCATAGAGGATGGTGGCCGACAGGACCCCCTGCTGGTAGGACGCTGTGGGCGGGAAGGGACAGCACAGAGCTCCCTGTGAGCCAGCGCCCCTGGCTCCCCCTCGCCCCCAGGGTCCAGGGGTGCCCCAGCTCTGGTGCCAGGGAGGCAGAGAGGAAGAGGGGGAGAGGGTCACTCACCCGAAGTGAAGCCACAGTCTGCAAGAGAAAAGGGGGAGGGAAATGGATGAGAGACCCCACCTCCTAAGGCAGAGGAAGAGCTGCTAAGTCGGGCACACCTGAAACTAACCCGGTGTCACCTGTCAACTGTACTCCAGTTAAGAACGACACGAAGGTCACTAACATGACAGGCGGAGTCCGCCTCGCAGGTGGGCACGGACTCCCAGGCTCAGACCAGCCCGCTCTCAGGCTGGACGGTCCCTCCTGTGCTGAGCCAGCGCAGCCTCGTCATCCCTGAAACCCGTGGAACGTGGTGGCACGGGGGTGGGGGCACCCCGCTCGGAGCTGAGCCCCACGGGCTGGGACACTGAGGGGCCCCAGCGGCAAGGCCCTGCGGGGCTGAGGATGCGGGGGGGGGGGGGAGGGGGAGAGGGGGGGAATGAGCCCGAGGGGCCCGCTCACCCTCAGAGTGGGCTTTGGTCTTCCCGCTCTGCCCCACCCCACCCACCCCCCGTTTTCTGCATCCAGTCTTTCTGGTCTCCTGCCTGCCTGCATCCCCCCTTTCTGTGCCCCAACTCACCCCCTGCCCATCCCCCCGGCCCCCCGCTCACCTGCTCTGCCCCAGGTGTCGGCACTGACGTTCTGGGTGACGGGTTTGGCCTCGGGGTAGTCCCACTGGTCATCCTTCCCGAGCCCGTGGAACTGGACCTGGCAGCGGAAGTGGTTCCGAGGGTTGTGCCAGAAGGTGGCGGAGACCCTCAGCCGGCTGCTCAGACAGTAGCTGGAGACATTCGCGCCGGACTGTTCCTTGTAGGGCTCAGGGTCCGTGCTGACCCCGTCGCGCACCTCCTTCCCGTTCACCCACCAGCTCAGCTCCACGTGGTCGGGGTAGAAGCCTGTGGCCAGGCACACGAGCGTGGCCTTCAGGGTCCGGGAGATCTCTGCTTCTGATGGTTCGAACACTGTGACCTTGGGAGGGCTCACCTTTTTCAGGTCCTCTGCAAGGGAAGAGGGGTTGGGGCCAGGCCTGGTCTGAGAGCTGTCTGGGTTTGGAAGGACAGTGTGTGTGTGTGTGTGTGTGTGTGTGTGTGTGTGATGGAGAGGGAGACAGAGAGAGACAGAGAGAGACAGAGACAGAGAGAGCTGGAAATGGGGTCATCCTAAAGCAAAATTATGGAGTTGTAGGTCCTGTGTGTTTGGGGGTCACTGTCCCATTCCTCTGTCATTGTTCTCCTGCCTTTCCTGTCCTTTGTAGTTACCCTACAGACATTTTGAGTAATGTCTCTTCATGAATGTTATTTGATTTCTTCTCCATCAGTAAAAGCTCACCTGTCTACATTTCACCATATTATGTAGTAGTTATTTCAGGGGAGCGAGCACAGGATTGGAATCAGAATAATAGGATCCAAATCCTAAAACTTGACATTGCCCACCACTGTGACTTTGGGATGATGTCTTAATTTCCCTGCATCATTCTTCCTTCTTGTGAAGGGAGGATTAGGACATTGACTCTCCAGAGGGGCTGGGGGGTTTACGTGATGTAAACATTCAGAAGGCTCCCGTCCTGAGCCGGTGAATTGCATCTGAATCTAAGAGGCTCAGGTGTAATGGGGAACTGGGGATAAGGGGGGCATTTGGGGGCTGGGGATTTTCTTCAGATGACAATATACAGATGGCATAGGGTCGTGCACCTGTGTGAGGGTACACTTTTGTTTTATGGTGTGCTCATGAGAATGTGAGATTTTCTGCCTTTTTTTTTTTTTTTTTTTTTGCGGTTCATGAGGTCATCCTGGCCATTCGTCTGCCTTCGGGTACCCCCCAAGGTTCCTAAGCTCAGACGGAGAGCAATGTCTCCTTATGTCAAATTCAAGGATTCCTCAACCTTCTTTGCTCTTTTGCTTCCAAATGTTATCCTTTTTTTTCTACCAGTCAGCTCCCTAAATAAGCATCTGAGATCCTCAGAGCAAATTCTTGCTAGCAGTTGCTTTGAGACAAGTTTTGTCCTGAGCGTCTCCTCTGCAGAGTCGTGGGTAAAGGCCCAGGCCACCTTCTCATCAGCCTGGCTCACTTCTCCTGGGCCTGCTCTCCATTCATGGATCCCACTCCTTTGCTTTCTGCTGATTTTCTCGTTTGTTTCTTGGCAATTCTGTTAAAATGCAAAATCTCACTCTTACGAGAATCTAGTTTAGCTTGGAAGATGGAGAAAATGTTCTTCTAGGGGATGCTTCACATTTCTAGGGCTCTGGCCTAACTTCCAGGGCCAGCCTCATGGGTGTGTGACCCGTGTTCAGGACCCCACGTTTACAAAGGCCCCACTCTTGGCTTCCCGGCTGCTGTCACCGTCTTGAAATTCTTAACAAGAGCCTGGCATTTTCCTTTTGAGCTGATCTGGCCTCCCAACCTGTCAGCTTCCTCTCCCTGCAAACGTCTACTTGCTAACTGCCCCTATGTCCCTAGGTTTTTCCTGGCTGACCCAGCCTGAAGTACTAACAGGCTAACTAATAGCTATACTGCCCGGCTCCATCAACCTCCCTGCTCAGCTTGGCGTCTTCAGTCTTGTCTCAAAGACCCTGGCTCTGGAATTGTACCAGGTTTCCTGGGGCACCCCTCTGACCCCCTCATTGGCAAACACTCAGTCCTTCCTGCAAAATTAATGATGTCCTTTGAGCCACGTGTGATGTTTACTGGCAGGACAAACAGGACCTGGACGGCACTCTAGGGCGCTGTCTACACAGCTCCTTGTGAGGCCGGGTCACTTTATCCTTCCATGTTTGTGAGTCCCTGCGGGGTGTAGGTGAGCTTGCCTAGGTGGGTGTAAGTTTGGTACCAGTGAGCCTCTGTTTGTATCCGCTCTGTGGGTTGGACTAGCCTCAGGCAGATTTGTGACGTTTCTTTCTTGTTCCCAGTCCACCGTCACATATAGCCAGCCCTCCTCTCCATTATCCACAGGTCAAATCCTGTCCCTCCTCTGGCACTGGGCTCACCCTCTGCCCTCACCCCCCAGGGACCACCTAGGGGAAGGGTGGGGAAGAGAAGGGCTGAATGATAACAATCCGCCATTGCCGAGTACTTGACATACAGGGTCCTATGTCATCTGCACAGCAATAGTAAGTGGTAGGTATTGGTGATGACATTGTAGAGGGGACCCAGCTTCACACAGATTCATCTGCCCAAGGTCACCCGCTCACTAGTGAGCCAGGGATTGGGACCCAGTTTTCTCTGGCTCTAAAGCCTGGTCTTTTCCTCACCCCTGCTGATTGCAGGAATCTGGCCTTTCCCTGGGACAAAGTTTAGCCAAGCCCCACTGGCTCCAGCTTAATGACAGTCTAACTCCAAATGGTGCCTGCCGTCATCAAAATAGTCCAGGTTCCTGTACCAGTCTTGTGAGTTTCTTCCCCTCTGTGGCCTCAATATTCTCAGCACCAGGGGATGTTCCATCCAGGTGCTTTCCAGATCTAGGAGCTTGGGATCCCCCTGGGAAGTTTTCTCAACCCACAAACACCAAGTCTGCATTTCAATGTATGTTTGGGACAAATGAACTCCTGCCCACCTGGGCTGTTGAACTTGGTGTGAGGTCTGAGATTTCAGGCTGGGGTGGGGGTGGGGGCAGAGGGAGACATGGCGGGGTGGGGGGGAGTGAATGCACCCCCCGGGGCTGAGGTTCCAGTCCAGCCCAAGGCAGGACTGGTGCTGTAGGCACACCTCAGGGGCCTCCCGCTTAGGAGAGAAAGGCAGGGGGTTAAATCTAATTTTAAATGCTGAACAGTAAATCAGGGAACCCTGCTTGTTTGATGCCTTCCTTCACTATTTTTCTGGCCTCTCTCTTCCTCTCGCGCTTTTCATCCCTTTCCCCCTCTGTCCAGCGGCCTCCCTCCATCGACCCCTCCCAGGAGCCGGCTAGGCCGGGTGCCCGCCATCCCTTGCTGGCCCTGCTTCTCCCCCCTACTCCCCTCCGGCTCCCAGCTCTGCGTAGCAGCTACACCTGCGCCTCCCCCAGCCCGGGGCTTCCCTTCTCTGTCTGGTCCTCTAATCCCGTGGCCCTGAGTCCTAATCAACCCTCTCGTCCCCCACTCACCCTGGCCCTAAGTACCTCCAGAGCAGGAAAAGAGACCTAAAGCCCCCTTTGCCCTCCGCCTGGTTCGCGGCGCGGGAGGACCCGGTCCCCGCCCCCCTTGCAGGGCTGACCCCGCAGATGGACAGCGCGCCCCGGCCCACCCGCCCCTTCCACGGGGACAGAGGGGCTGGGACGGGGACGCCGGGGGGGGGGCGGGGAGCAGACTCCCCAACCTTACCTAAGACGGTGAGCCTGGTGCCGGGGCCGAAATAGCGCTCGTAGGAGCACAGAGGTCCAGCCCCGCACGCAAACCCAGCAGCGCCCACCCCGCCTCGCAGCCCGGGCCGGCGCGGGGAGCCCGGCGGGCGCCCAGCGGGTGCCCAGGGGGTGCCCAGGTGGTGCGCAGGCGGGACCAGCCCCGGGACCCGCCGCCTTCCCTCCCGACCCCGCGACCACTCACCCACGACGCTCAGCCGGCTGCCGGCCGAAGGTCGGGGCGGAGGCTGCACAGCCCCGGCCGCCCCCCGCCGCGCTCACCTAGCACCGACAGCCGGGTTCCGGGGCCGAAGTACAGAGGATTTTGGCTCACAGCCCCCGGGCGCGGCACAAAAACAGGCCCGCCCCCCCTCCCCGGCCCCGTCGCGTTCCCCGGCGCCCCCAGGGCACCCCCGCTTACCTAGCACGGTCAGCCGGGTACCTGTGCCGAAATACTGAGTTTCTGTGCTCACGGCCCAGAGCCCCAGGACAAAAACCCGGCGCTGCCCTCTCCCGCCAGTCCAGCTCCCTTGCGCGCCCCGCACCCCCGGACCCAGGAGTCCCGGCCCTGGCGCTGAGCCCCGCCTCTGAGCGGGACCCCCAGACGGAGCCGGGCAGCTGCCCACCTCTCCATCCCACCCCGCGGAGCGCTCGGTCCTTACCCAGCACGATCAGCTTGGAACCAGCCCCAAAATACAGCTGCCCGGTGTTTGCACGGCCTTGGGAACCCAGACTCAAACCTGCCTTCCCGGACTAGGGCCCAGGAGGGGCCAGCACCCACTCCTTGAGAGCCAGGGTCGGTGGGGGAGGTGTCCAGGCTGGGCAACGCACCCTCCCTCCCACCTGGAGCTTTCTTACCTAGGACAGTGAGCCGGGTCCCTGGCCCAAAGTGCTGCTCATTATTGTAGCACAGTGGGCAGGGGCTGCCAAAAATTTCTGCTTCTTCCTACTTCCTTTGGCACGAGCTGAGGGCGCGCTCTTCTCCTTCCCGGGCTTCTCTCTCCCCACTTACGGAACTAGCCTGACATAGTAACCTGGATACTGCAGGAGGTCATGGCCAATATGCAGAGGAGAATCAGCTTGGCTTGGGGACAAAACAGTGGAGGTGGAAAATGAATGGGGATTGGTGAAGGGTGGTTTGGGCTGGAGTTAGGAAGTGTTCCAGGCTAGACCCCCGTCTCTTAGTACTTATAGGGCCTGCAACTTCTCTGGCCTTAGTTCCTTCATCTGAAAAATGGGATAACATCTCTCCCACGGTGTTGTTGTGAGTTCTTCACAAGTAACACATGTGCAAATAGTCTGTCAAGGGCGAGGTTTGTGAAAAGTGCTGTGTGATGATCCCACTTTGACACTTCCTGGGAAGCTGTCTGCAACAGGGAGATACAGAGGCGTTCCCTGAGTCCAGGTCCACGCAAGCGCCCGTCAGGGACCAGCTCCAGAGACCTCTCCCAGCCACGCCCCATCCAGGAGTGTTCCCTGGGCTGGGTGGGGATATTTGCTGAGGCAGAGCTTTTTGTAAAAGCACCTCCTCTACCTGAATCATTGTGTGCTACTCCCACCCCCACAATGTTACAGCGCGATACAAAAATGTTTCCTTCCCTCTGGCCCCCTCCCCCAACCGCCGGGCAGAGACAGGAAGCACAGGTGGCAGAGGGCTGGTGGGGCAGAGAGGCCCCTTCACGGAGGCACACACCACTCTGAGGAGACCTATGTCGCCGGGTCTCCCCTCTGGGACTCACTGTGCCCACCTGCACAGACTGGCATTTATAGTGAGGCGGGTGGGAGGAGCCAGGAGTGGAATCCACAGAACAGGTGATGGCAGCTTGTGGCATGGGGACAGACAGCTGGGAAACCTCTGTAACCCCCCGGTGCTCCCCGCACAAAGCCCAAGCTCCTCGTCCTTCATGTATTCCACACGCAACACGAGCACCTACTATGTGCCAGGCCTCCTGCTGTTTGCAAGGACCTGAGCCTGCCCTCAGATGAGCCTGCACCGACCTCCCTAACGTCTTTTCCCTGCATTCCCTGAACCTCACCTCTGGCTAAGCACCCACGAGCACCTGGCCCTGTTGTTTCGGCTCTGGTTCATGCCTCTGACTGCCCACCAACACCCACCCACGCGGACGATCAGACCGACTCTTCTCTGAAGGGTTTGCCACCTTCTCAGACTCCTCCCTGATGATCCCAGTGGGAAACCAAGAGCTAGCCTCTGGCTGCATGTTAGCAGACAGCTCACGTTGCCATTTCAAAGCATCACTTTGTATTTCAACGCTTTCTATACATGAGTTCCCCCTTCATGGCCAGGGAAGTGACTTGGATATCTTTATTTTCTTGGGGGTTAATAGAACATTGCAGTGATATAGGCTTAACGAGTGAGTTAGTGCATTTGCACTATTAGTGCACTATTAGTGCATTCATACATATCAGCATATATATATACAATATATATTATATATGTGTTGTAGATACTAAAGGTCCCTAAAACCAAGTATCAGCCCTATCGCTATTTCCAGAAATCCTTTAAGAGGTCTTTGTTGTCTCATAGATATGTATATATAATTGTATGTACATGCGTGTGTGTGTGTGTGTGTGTGTGTGTGTGTTGTATATGTGCACACACACATCTGAGTACCTCATGTGTTGCAACACAGAGAGAAGGCTGTATGTCACAGTCCTGTGAGTGTGGCTACTTCAGACAGGCCTTATGGTGATGTCTTCTCCTGAACTGGGTCACTTGGGGCCCACTCCTTTATGCACTCACTTACTCAAAGATCGTTTGTTGTGTACTCACACTGAACCAAAGTGCTATGCCATATCCCAGGGACACTGTAATAAAGCATGTCCTTGTTCTCAAGGAGCCGAGTGTCAGACGGGGACACTTGAAGGGGTGAAGGGGCAGTGCCCTTCAAGTGTGGCATGTGTCTCATGAAGGCATGTGCACTATGGTAGCCAAGTATAGGATGCATGTGGGCCACCCTCAGGGAGTAAGGGGCAAGGAAGCTCCTGAGAAGGCTTCTTGGGGGACAGATGTTGGAGCTAAAGCTTTAAGAATAAGTAGGAGTCAGAGTACTAGGTCACTCCAGGTAAAGGAGGGCAAAACAGTCCGAGAGCACGTGGCTCAGGGATGCAGGGGGAGACGAGTGAGGTATGCGTGGAGCAAGGAGGCAGAGGACCACTGCCGGGTCCCCTGTGCCATCCTCAGGACAGTGGGCCGCGTCACCATGGTGACAATGAGACCACCAACAGCTCTTAAAGGATTTCTAGAAATAGCAATAGAGCCGATTCTTGGTTTTAGGGGCCTTTATTTTCTACCCTCCCGGGAGGGATCAGGGGACATTTTCACACCCCTCTGCTACTGAGAATACATCTCCAAGTCAGCGTGTTCTCTTCGCGGCCGGAAGCCTGCTTGTCAAGTGAAGACGGTCGTGTCCTCAGTGAGAGGGCGGAAAGGGAGCTGGCCGATATGTGTGAAAGCAAGCTGCATTAGCCGGGGCGACCTGACCAGTCGCGGGTGGACACGCCTGTGGGCGTGGGCTCTTTCTCAGAACACCTTTGTCCAGGGGGGACACGAAGTTCCTGTAAGAAACGTCACCATTTTTCTGGGCTGTTCCCGAGTAAGCCTCTTTTCATCTCATCGCTACCATTCACATTTACTAAAGTTCTCCTGGCAAGGGAGGAGGATTGCCGACCACAGGTTGGGTCCCTCACTTTCCTCGAATACCTGTGGTCTCTCTCCTGACGCGAGTCACATGGGAAGTCAGAGATGGGCGGAAGAGATATCCCGACACTCACAAGGCAGAGTCAAGCCAGAACAGGCCATTTTTATTGATTCAGTCAATTTCGTCACGCGAGGCCCCCCTGGCTTAGGGCAAGTTGAGTCGTGAGCGACCGCGTGTGCATGCACATAAGGGGTAGCTACCGGGGTGAGCAGAGGGATGAAAACAGCTCTTCAGAAGCACTGGCTCTAAGTGGGAAAAGGAGGATCCACATTGGGGCAATGGCCGACTGGAAGCTCAGGACTCCTCCTCCGAGCTGGCTTCAGGAATCCTTTCTCTTGACCTGAGGAAGAGAGGGCATTGTCAGGGTCCCAGGGGCCACGAACAGTAGGAGAACCTGACTCTCGCCCGGCTTGGGGTACAGCCGCTGGCTCTCCCCATCCTCTGGTGCCGCATCCTGTAACGTTCTCCCCAGTCTGGCAGCCACCTTATAATTTCTTTGAGACGCAGGAAATATCAGGCCCGGGTCGGGCTCTGCGGTCGCCTCACATTCCAGGTTCTACCCTCTCCCTCCAGCCTGCCCGCCCCGTCCTGCCTGCCTCCGTACCTTGGCCATCAGCGCGAGGACACTGACCAGGATGGCATATAGGGTGGCCTTCCCCAGCAAGATCTCATAGAGGATGGTGGCCGACAGGACCCCCTGCTGGTAGGACGCTGTGGGCGGGAAGGGACAGCACAGAGCTCCCTGTGAGCCAGCGCCCCTGGCTCCCCCTCGCCCCCAGGGTCCAGGGGTGCCCCAGCTCTGGTGCCAGGGAGGCAGAGAGGAAGCGGGGGAGAGGGTCACTCACCTGAAGTGAAGCCACAGTCTGCAAGAGAAAAGGGGGAGGGAAATGGATGAGAGACCCCACCTCCTAAGGCAGAGGAAGAGCTGCTAAGTCGGGCACACCTGAAACTAACCCGGTGTCACCTGTCAACTGTACTCCAGTTAAGAACGACACGAAGGTCACTAACATGACAGGCGGAGTCCACCTCGCAGGTGGACACGGACTCCCAGGCTCAGACCAGCCCGCTCTCAGGCTGGACGGTCCCTCCTGTGCGGAGCCAGCACAGCCTCGTCATCCCTGAAACCCGTGGAACGTGGTGGCACGGGGGTGGGGGCACCCCGCTCGGAACTGAGCCCCACGGGCTGGGACACTGAGGGGCCCCAGCGGCAAAGCCCTGCGGGGCTGAGGATGCGGGGGGGGGGGAGGGGGAGGGGGGGCAATGAGCCCGAGGGGCCCGCTCACCCTCAGAGTGGGCTTTGGTCTTCCTGCTCTGCCCCACCCCACCCACCCCCCGTTTTCTACATCCAGTCTTTCTGGTCTCCTGCCTGCCTGCATCCCCCCTTTCTGTGCCCCAACTCACCCCCTGCCCATCCCCCCGGCCCCCCGCTCACCTGCTCTGCCCCAGGTGTCGGCACTGACGTTCTGGGTGACGGGTTTGGCCTCGGGGTAGTCCCACTGGTCATCCTTCCCGAGCCCGTGGAACTGGACCTGGCAGCGGAAGTGGTTCCGAGGGTTGTGCCAGAAGGTGGCGGAGACCCTCAGCCGGCTGCTCAGACAGTAGCTGGAGACACTCGCGCCGGACTGTTCCTTGTAGGGCTCAGGGTCCGTGCTGACCCCGTCGCGCACCTCCTTCCCGTTCACCCACCAGCTCAGCTCCACGTGGTCGGGGTAGAAGCCTGTGGCCAGGCACACGAGCGTGGCCTTCAGGGTCCGGGAGATCTCTGCTTCTGATGGTTCGAACACTGTGACCTTGGGAGGGCTCACCTTTTTCAGGTCCTCTGCAAGGGAAGAGGGGTTGGGGCCAGGCCTGGTCTGAGAGCTGTCTGGGTTTGGAAGGACAGTGTGTGTGTGTGTGTGTGTGTGTGTGTGTGTGTGTGTGTGATGGAGAGGGAGACAGAGAGAGACAGAGAGAGACAGAGACAGAGAGAGCTGGAAATGGGGTCATCCTAAAGCAAAATTATGGAGTTGTAGGTCCTGTGTGTTTGGGGGTCACTGTCCTCTGTTGTTATTCTCCCACAACTTCACGATTTTTTTTCTGGGTTCCTCCATGGACGCACACACTTAGACTCCCTGGGCTAAGGTAGCAATGGGTCCTGATTCTCTTGGCTGTCTTTGCAGAGTCTCTTAAACAAGGCCTTGTTCCATATCTATCAAAAGAGTATATGTGTCTCTTTTTCTTCCCCATTCAAAGTCCTCTTCGCCATGTGACTGTCTCTTGTTTTAGATGGAGAAGCAGCTTTAGTAGAGGTGAATGAGACCGGATTGTGAGGCAGAGGGTTCTCTCGCTAGCAACATCATCCTGGAAACCGAGCTGACTTTTCCTAATTGTCATTGTTCTCTTGTACAAGGTGTTGAGTGTCCGTTTAGGGAGGGGGAGCAGGTACTAGAATTAGCCTTTGTTGTCTAGAAGACTCACTGTCCTGTTGCGTCTGACTATACTTTTTCCTAAATGCTTCTTTTCCCAACTCACTTTTTTCCCTTTTCTTCCTTCCCTTTTCTCTTTCTTTCTTTCTTTAGCATAGAACCTGCTTTGAGGAGCCATGAAGTCTCTGGCTATTATCAGATGCTCCACATTCGCTGCACTTATACTGGGGCACATGGGGTATGTGCTAGCTTGCCCGGGTTGGCTATAATCCCATGAAAGATATTGCTCATGGATTGAACCCTTTTTTCCTTCCAATGCCCAGCAAGCCTCCCTGCCAGCTTTGGAAATCCTAGTTCACAGCCAAGCTTCACATTTTTAAAAGCAGCAAAACCTTGCTGGGTATGAACAAATTCCAAAGTCCAAGGGCCATTTCATCTGAGCATTCATGTTGTAAAGTCCTGGGCCCTTTTACATGCCTGACAGATAGGGGAGAATTTCTGGAGTTGTTGGAAGCCATGACCTCATGTAAAGACACACAGGGATAAAAGAAAACACATCCATCTATTAAGCTTCCTTTTTTTTTTTTTTTTAAACCAGAATGGACTCTGCCATCTATGGCTCTATATTGACCAGAGGAATGATTTTTTTTGGAGCGGAAATGTGGGGAACCTGGATGTTTCCACTTTATCCAAATTTGAAAAATGTTTCTAATGGGAAAATTGAGACAGAGGTTGGAAAAAGGCCAAACTCTGACACGTGATGATGACCGCCAGGAGCAGAAAGGATTATCACGATGAGGTGAGCCTTTTATAAAGGTGTCTGTAGAAGTTAGTCCCTAACAACTTAACACCCCCAGAGGCTGGCGCTATTACCCCCATTTTATAGATCTCAGAGATTCTGAGATTTCCACTTTCCGATTGTTCAACCTCCCCCCACCCCCCCACCCCCCACCCCGCCAACTATCCCTTGAGCCCAGGCATTTCGAACCTCAGTAATTTGTACTTTCTACTTATTACACTCACCGGCATGTGCCTCTGTCTCTGCAGGACAGAGTCTGCTCGAGCCAACCAATCTGGTAGGACCAACTCTCCCGTTCTTCCCGCCTTGTCTCTGTTCCCAGCCCAGACTCATCCCATCCCTGCCCTCCCCTCCACCTGCCCCCCTCCTCCGGAGCATGCCAATGGTGTGTTAGCGTTTTGTGATGGGCCCCTTACCCTACCATCCCAGCACAGGTCCTGAGGTCTGGAAAATGGGGCCTCAGCCTCTTTTCTCTTCTTTGTACCTTATCTGTTACTAAGGTGGCCTAAGTTTCCAGTTGTATCAGAAAGTTTATTCACACCTATCTCCTCGGATCCTGCCAAGCACTATGTCCCTCAGACACCCCTTGCATCTTTCATGACACTGAGACGCGCCTTCTGTCCCTGGGGCTCAGAAATGCCCCTTAAACCCCAGCCTTGCCAGTCTATACCCCACCCCCTGTGCCTCCAAAGCCCTAGATCCCTTCAGGAAGACACATATGGGTCTTTGGAGACTGGTGGAGATGGAGAAGGAGGACAGGGAAGGCAAGGGTGGAGTTCTGAGCAGGTGGACGGCGTTAGAAGGATTTTAACATAGAAAACAGACCCATTCGCCCAAGTGGAGTCAACCATGAAGGACTGGAGTTAGCTCAGGAGGGAAAATGGAGAAGATCTGACTCAGATAAAGAAGGGAAAGTAAAACAACCACCCCTGAAAAAGAAGAGAGTGAAAGAAGGCGGCCCGGAGAATGAGAAAACAGCAAGAAAACACAAAGCCCCCAAGACCACGTCTACCCCTGAGGGTCTGAGACAAGCACAGCAGAGCAGCCAGAGAAACTCCCAGAGGGAGGGGGCGGCTCAGACTTCTGTCTGCCACCCTCGTCTCCTTCCTGGACTGATGGGTCACGCATGGGCACCCCCCCACCCGGAGCGCGGCCCCCAACCTGTCACGGTGAGCCTGGTGCCCATCCCAAAGTGGAGGGGTAAGTTATAGGAGCACAGCTGCAGGGAGCTGTGGTAAAACCTGGGGCGGGGGTCTCCTGCCAGAGGGCAGGTCCTAGCTCCCAGGGAACGGGCTCTGCCACCTTCTCCGCCTGGGTGCGTGGCTCTGGACCAGAGGAGACCTGGAGGAAGGTCCAGACATATGATGGGGAAAGAGGAGAAGGCTCAGGGTGGGAAGAGGCAAACACATGAGAAGGAAGGATGAACCGAGGAAAGAGCGAGGAGGTCACATCAAGGACTGAAGACCCAGGGAGGACAAATAGAGGGTCCAGGTGAGCCACACCAAGAGCAATGGCAGCCACAGCTCCCCAGAGAAGGTCCCCAGGATAAGAGAGTTTACCTGACCCCTGACAACCAGCCGTGGGGAGAGACGGGGCCCCGGGTCCCCGGGACCACAGCTCTCTCACCCTGGTCCTGCTCCTTACCTGAGACAGAGTTGAGTCCTATCTCCAAAGTACTGTGCCTGGTTGCTCCACAGCACAGCAAGAGTGTGACAAACCCAGAATTGCTGCTCTGGGGCCTTTCCTTCCAGAAGCTAGCATCCACCCAAACTTCTGGGGGCTCTAGCACCTACTCTGTTCCCCACACTCTCTGCGCCTTTTCCCGCTGTGCCCCCGTCCCCACCCTGTCTCCGGAGTCCTCCTGGGACTGTACTTTTCCAACACACTACCCCCACCCCCCCCAGGGAGGCCGCTTGCTTCCCCAAGACAGAGAGCTTGGCTCCACTTGTGAAAAATTGTCATTGTTACACAACACTGCAGGCTGGTAGGAAAACTGCCCACCTGCGTCCAATTCCTGCCCTTCCCAAGTGTACCTGCCTGCTCTCTTCTCCCTTTCCGTAGCAGAATTTTGGCACTGGGAGGGGGAGAGGGGGCACGCGTATGGCCTGAAATGTCAGGGGACCAATGTGGCCATGTGACCCCCACCCCTTTCTCCCGTGTCCCTCTCTTTTCTGGACGAGGGGGGAAAACAGAAGGACGAAGCTAGCTCTAAGGCTAGAGGCTTCCCATCTACCGTGGCCATGATGGGGTGCGCTCCAAGGAGACGGGAGATGGACACGGTGACCCCAAGACGAGACTACTTGCCTCCCAGCACGGGAACCCAGACTTGGCATGGCCAGTCTGTGAAATTACCAGGGATGGAGGCCGTCCCTTCCTGATCGCCTCAAGGCAAGAATTCAGATCTTTCTGATAAAAATGTACTTTAAGCTAAGCCCCCAGAACGGAGGCTCCATCTGGAGCCCTGCCCCTCCTTGTAGGTTCCCAGCCCTTGAGCCTCGACGAGCTTACCTACAACAGTGAGCCGGCTCCCTTCCCCAAAATAGAGGGTCTCGCCATAGCACAGCCTCTCAGATCTGCTTCAGAACCTCCCCTTGTCTGCTGAGCTCAGCTGGGATTCAGGGACAGATCGGGGTGTTCGTGGATCTCTTCGCTCACAGAGACACCAGCCCTACTTTGCATATCCCCGTGCATATCCCCGTGCATGGACAGTCAGAAAAAAGGAGACAGCGTGGCCTCCTGTGAAATCCAGAGCAAGGGAAGATATGAAACCCCTGCAGAGAGTTCCAGTCAGTGAGGAAGGTGGGCCAGTATCAGGGCTCATTGATTGCCTTCTGGGTTCTCTCTAGGTTTTCTCTGGCAGGTAACTATTCAGAGGGGGCAGTGCTATCTCCTCTCCCTCCTCTGCCGGAACCACCGAGGCGCAGGTCTGAGTTTACAGAGGACCACCGGTGGCTGCGTGGATTTACCCTGACCGGGACCCTCCCAGGTACTGGTTCCCAGATGCACGCATGACATCTCCTTGCCCAGGACCCAGGGGCTGGGTGATCCCTTCCCTCCCACACTTTGCGGGATAGAAGCCTCCCGGTCATGCCCTGCCCGGAGTCCCCACCGCCTTACCGACGACTGTCAGCTTGGTCCCTGGGCCGAAGGTATAATCATAGCACATCAGAATATGGCCACTCTAAAATGGACCTGCCATTTTGGACCTGCTTCCCCTATGAGGGGCTTGGAAAGACCCAGAGTCTAGCTTACCTATAACTGTGAGCCTGGTGCCTGCTCCAAAGAAAAGTTCAGTGTTCACACAGTGACTCCAGGCCAGGAGGCAAACAAATTTGAGGCGTGGAAAGAAACGGGGGCTGTAGTTGGTGTCTGAGGATGCTGGGGTCAGAAATCCCCGCCTGTGTTTTACCGATATTGCATAAAACATTTTCAACTCTGACTCCTGGGGCCACAGAGCATGGCCAGAGTGTATCCAGAGGATCCCACACTACTTTCTTGATTTTTTTCTGAGGGTCCATTAAAAGGACGTGGGTCTGGAGAGAAAGGCAGGGTCCTAGAGCCAGTGACCATATCCACGGAGAGCGGGGATATCTCTGGCTTCTTCCTCTGTGGAATGGGTCACCTCCCATGCACCTTCCCACTGACCTTGTCCTTGGTTCTGTGGGGCTTGGAGTGAAGGAGTCTCCCGAGTCCTTCACCCGAGGGGCCACTGAGACATTCTTCTCGCATCTGGGCTCTCTGCCTGGAAGATTCAGTCCCGATCCAAGCCTGTCCTTATCCATGGTCTTGGCTTGACAGGTGAACAGGGGTGAGGCGGAGGCGTTCTGACCTGAACCACCCTCAGGCCGGTGACCCAGGACAAAAGTGGAGAGACTGTGGGTTGGGAAAGGCAGAAAGGTTTTTGTAAAGCTTTCCCGTAGAGTTGAATCACCGTGGCCCCCCCTGTCCCCACAATGTTACAGCTTTGTACAAAAAACGACCCCTCCCATGGTTCTGCCCATCAGAGCTTGGGAGAAACCACCAGAGCAGCTGCTCCTTCAAGGGCATTGGAGGGCAGGTCAGTGACATCACTCCCCCTGGTGCGAGGCGGTGGCAGGGGTGCAGACCGGGCCGGGGAGGGGCTCCTCCCCACCCCCATGCCCTTCCTTCAGGATGTTCTTGGCTTCTCAGAGCTGTGTGTCTTTGCAAGGCTGGCTGCTGCAGGGGCTGGTTTTCCCTGGTTTCCGCCCCTCTGCAAGATGTCGTCACTGTGGGGACCCACCCTCCCCACCCCCCAACCCAGCAAGAAGCAGCAGCCCCCTTTCAGCCTCAGGCCTGCCTGTGGCTCTGTCACTCACCTTTCATCCGGGAATGGGATCCCGCAATACTCAGACGCTTTGGCCCAACTCCGAACCTCTAGGGTGGTCTGGAGGGGAAGTGACCTTGAGCTACACTGCAGGGACGGGGTGGAGGACAGGGGCGTGTAGGGGTCCCTAGGTAGAGACAAAATAACAGCTAGGAGCTCCAGCATATTTTCAACTGGGTTTGGACATGGGAAGCTCCTGTGTGCATCAGCCCCCCTTCTTGTGGACTTCAGACGTCAGGTTAGGAAAAGGGAGTTGGGGACATGGAAATGAATAGTCAGATGCATAAAGTCGCAGGAACGCTCAAATGCAGTCCTGGACATAGCCTTCTCCTTTTTATCCCCGAGGGGCAGACACATTAAAGCTGCTGGTAGATGTTTTACTTTCCTGCACAAGAAGACCTTGAAATTCAACCTCCAGTTGAGTGGCCTGGATCTTATTTCACTCGGTGGTGTTTCCTTTTATTGCCTTTCAAACTGTGAAGTTTCAAACTATTAAAATCTGGAAGAAGAAGAAAAAAAAAGACAAACTTCACTCCTTAACGATGACACACTTCCGTGGAAAAATAAACGCAGAATCCAAAGAGAAATGACAATATGGGGAGAACAGTTGCAATCTTCCTCATGAGGGCTGATCTCCCCAGTATATAATGAACTCCTAGAAATCAGTAAGAAAATAATCCAGCAGCACAATAAAAATGGCAAAGAACAGATGGTTCAGAGAAAAAGTAACGCAAATGGTGCTTCACCGTAGGAAAAAAATCTTGCAAAGAAAAAGCTGCATTGAAATATCTTTGTTCACCAATGTGACTGACAAAGTTGAATTAGGGAAGACACTCTATTAGCTTGTGCGTCCTGGGATATGCATTTCTACACGTAAAAGGATACCCATCTAAGTGGGGACCAATTTGGAAATATCTATGAAAGCTACAAATGCATTTACTTTTTCACCTGGACATCTCTCACATCTGGGCATTTATCCTGTAGTTATTCTTGCAGACAAATAAAAAATGTTTGTAAAATATTTGCGTTATCTGGGGATAGCAAAGAGATTGGGGAAAGTCCAGTGCCCATCAGGAAGGGACTGGATAAATGATCTGTGATACATCCACAAAATGGAATATTGCTCGATGCTAAAAAAAAAAATACAAATGTTTCATGATACTACAGAAAGCTCTCTAAGATGTATTGTTAAGTGGAAAAAAAGGAAGTTGCAGATTAGCATTGCTGTACATTGCCTTTTGTCCGGCAAAGGAGGGGAATAAGAACTGCTTGCTTGGTTCTGCATAAAGATACACCAGAATGATACAAAAGAAACTGATCAAAGTAACTGCCTACTAAGAATGACCAAAAGTAACATTTTTCAGTCTCAACTTTATTGTGTTGTTTCAGTTTTTGAGCCAGGTGGCTATATGATCTATTTAAAATAAAACTTTAGGGGCGCCTGGGTGGCTCAGTCGGTTGAGCGTCCGACTTCGCTCAGGTCACGATCTCACGGTCCGTGAGTTCGAGCCCCGCATCAGGCTCTGTGCTGACAGCTCAGAGCCTGGAGCCTGCTTCAGATTCTGTGTCTCCCTCTCTCTCTGGTCCTCCCCCCATTCATGCTCTGTCTCTCTCTGTCTCAAAAATAAATAAATGTTAACAAAAAATTTAAAAATAAAAAAATAAAATAAAACTTTAAAAATTTAAAGAAAATACAAAGAAAACATTGCTTTAAGTAATATTTTGAAATGTGCTACTTAAAAAAGAAACCTACTTGTGTAATTTACAAACTCATTGTTTTCTCCAAAGAAGATCAGTTTACCTAAGAAGATATGTTATGGTCCTGACTTGACATACTGGGTTCCCAATCACTCAGGAAGCTTGTGAAAAATGCATATTTCTCAGTAGTCCTTAGGATACGTTGTGTTAAAAATCTCTAGTATTGGAGTTATTATGTATTTAAATAAACAAAACAAGCACAAAATTACCCCAGGTATTTCCATTTCAGCACGGCGCTTGGGATGCACTGCTTGTCCCCTGACCAGGAAAAGCACGGGCGCGAGCCATGAAGAATGTCAGAGTGCTATCTGGTGGTGTCACAAGCTGGGTACAATAGTGTGGCTCTGAGAATTTAGGGAAAAAAGGAAAAGACAGTCTGTGCTTTTTACTCACGAACAGTGCTGGATCTCACAACACTCTGCCAATAACCTGAATAAAAGGTCACGGATGGCCTTTATCGAGTGGAAAGTGGCAAGCTTCCTTCTTTATTCCTTTCCCACACTGAGGATTTCTTTCGTCGATGTAATGATTTATTTTGATCTATTTCCATTTTCCTGCCTTATTGCATATCAGTAATATACCCTCTAGGTAAGTTTCCTTTCGGCCATTTAGCTGGGGACTCTCCACCACACCGGCCTTACAAAGAATACCGCTCTGCCTACTTCCAATCCTGATGGAGTTTGCCCCCCCCCCCGCCCCGTTTGCTACTCAGTCACACTGTCAGTGTGCGTAAATGCCCGTGAAGTTTTTTTTTTTAAGGTTTATTTATTATTTTTGAGAGAGTAAGAGACAGTGTGAGCCAGCGGGGAAGGAACAGAGAGAGAGGGAGACAGGGAATCTTAAGCGGGCTCTGCTCTGTCAGTGCAGATCCTGACTCAGAGTTTGATCTCACAAACCGTAAGAAGTGACCTGAGCTGAAATCAAGAATCCAACACTTGCTTAACCGACTGAGTCGCCAAGGTGTCCCAAAGCTTCCCCCCCCCCCCCGCCCCTCCCCCGCTGTGAGTGGAGTTTAGCTGGTTAGGCAGGTTCCAGTGGGGTCATTCATCATCTTGGGCAGCAGGGGGCAGCCTGTCCTTATTTATTTTAGAGGAAGTCCTTGCCATCTCAGCGTGGCCACTTGAGGGCGTGAGAAGAATGTGGTTCGTGCTGGAGGGGAACCCCCCCCCCCACCCCCAGCGGGAAACTGGGTTACCTGCCTGCCTTTCTCAAGGCTGAGATGTGGGAAGCAGATAAACACATTGCATCTCACATGTGTGTAATTCTTGAAACTTTTCAAGTGAGTTCTAGATTCATCTAAACCCCAAATGTGTCTCCTGATTTCCTCAGATGAAACTGAAATCTGAGGAGGCTAAATGAGTCGCCCCAAGTCATACATAATGAAGTGACAGCTGGCACTGACACCCAGCCCTCCCTAAGTTCTAGGGCTCTGCTGGGGCCACTGCAGGGCACTGAGGCCTCCACCCCTCAAGGAAGCCCGCCTCCTGGAGCCAGACTGCCCGGACTCCCACCCACCCCAGGCCCTCTTCTTATGTCTGTGAGGCCCTGGGCCAGTTACCAAGCCCCTTTAACAATAATACCACCTACCTTATGGAGTTCTTGAGAGATCTGAATCAGATAATACACATAAAGCTTCATTATGGTGGCTGAATATAGTCAGCAAACACGTTAGGGGCTACTGCTTTCACGGAGAGCACTGGCCTAGGGATACCTTTGCTGCATTGGTTCTCACGCTTTAGCGTGCGTCACAAGGACTTGGAAGTCTTGTAAAAATGCAAGAGGCCAAGCTCCATCGCAGAATTTCTGACTCAGGAGATGGGGGAGGGGCGCCAGAATTTGTATGTCTCCTAAATTCCCAGGGGATGCTGGTGCCGCCGGTCCCCCGGCCTGCACTTGGAGAACCATTGTTCTGGAAGGCGCTTTCTTTCTTCTGTACATTTCCTTCCAGTCCTAGCTCATACTTGAGTCATTCAACCACTGGGTGCCTATTCTATTGTAGATGTTGTGTGATCACTAAATGTCCAGGATGAGTAAGACAAGATTACTTGCCTAAGGAGCTCACCGTTGAAGGCCAAGTAGATACAACCACAATTGCTAGGCAGCAGGAGCAGGACTGACCGCTGTAAGCATGTGGCAGGAGGAGGAGGAGGACTCCTTGCTCAGACCACAGGGCCAACGGGGCCAACACAGGGCTGGGGGAGGAGGATCCCGGAGCAGGAGACGTCAGAAATGACTTTCCTAAAGAAGGCAAAGGGGCAGGTGGGAAGGCATCAAGCCAGCTGGACCAGTAACACGCAGAGCTAGAGGTGAGAGGTCCGTGGCGTGTTGGAGGAGCCACCAGGATCTCTGAGCACAGGAGCAGAGACAGAGAGGAGAGGAGAGGAGTGGAGAGAGACCGAGGAAGGAAATACAGGCGGGGCAGAGAAGGAAGACCTTCCCATCTGCAGGGTAAAGAGCTCAGGGTGTATTTTAGAAGTTGTGGGAGGTCGGGAGCCGATGTCACATGCAGGACCTCTGTGACTGCAGTGCTGGGAGATGGTCAGGGACCAGAGCCCCCGTGAAGCACAGGGAGGCAGGGAATGGCCCACAAGTCTGTGAAAGATCAGAGCCCACGGCCAGGTAGCGTCTCAGACCCCAGCAGCAGCAGGAGAGACAGTGAGGTGGGTAGAGAGAGCACAGGCTTCGGGGCCAGGCTAACGAGGAGCCCAAGTCCAGATTTACTATCTGCTGGAGGAGGGACCTGATAAGCCAACAACCTTCTCTGAGCCTTTGCTTTCTTGTCTGTATCACTGGAATAGTAACCACTTCAGAGTCAAGAAGGGACCAGATATAAAAATGTCTGTAACGTGCCCAGTGTGGTAGACACGTGTGGGTCTCATTACGTGGGATGAGTAAGAGGCAGATTTCTTCAGAGTGTGGGGGCTGTTGTCTCCCTTAGACACAGGAGCACGTTGTGGGGGGAGGGTCCAGTGTGGCCTTCTGCTGCCGGGAGGCAGTACGACCTGGGCTAGAAAGAGTATGTGTACAGGGGGCTCAGCAGAGGCCAAGGTGATTGGCGCAGGGTCTCCGAGGTGATTAGCTCTGGGTCCCAGTGAAAGGAGGTAGTGAGACCCTGCAAACTAGGACCTGTGTGGCCCAACACGAGCCCTGCAGTCCAGACCCGGGGGAGTCCCAAGATCAAGGAACCTCTTTAGCACAGCCTTCTGCAAGGTATTGTTCTCTACTAAATAGCCCCCCATTGTCCCCTACTTGTAGGTTTTTAGATTCCTTCTCTTCACATGCTGCTAAACCAGTATTCCACGGAACATATCTCGGGAGCTGGGGCATTCTGTTTGTCTCTAAGGGGTAGAGCACTGTCTGGCCTCAGATGGGAGGATGTCCACAGAGCGAGGGGGCAGGAAGGAGCAGGTGCAGACACAGGCAGTTGTGAGAGGCTCACTTTATTAGGATATGGATGGCAGGGGGCCTGGGGGCTTTAGCTGTTGGCAGCTATCGTCTCCTTAATCCAGTTTGTGAAGTTGCACACCTTGGTGTAGACGCCAGGCTTGTTCTTCTGGGCACAGCCATAGCCCCAGGAGACGATGCCCTGGAGCTCTCCTCTGCAGACCACAGGGCCACCAGAGTCACCCTGGGGAGGAGGCAGATGGGACAAGGGTTAGAAAGGAAAAAAGGGTAAATAGAGCCACACACAGTCTGAACCTTAAAAGACTGCGTTCTGGTCAGATCTGTGGTTCTGCACCCCTCCCATGGTGGCCCGTTCTCTGTTCTCACTCGAAGAGGACTGTCACACAGACAAGCCTTCCTCGCTTCTTTACGAGTCCACTGCACGGAGCCCTCCTCCACCAACCCCACAGCCCTGGCCGGGTGTTCCAATCCTGCTGCTGGGCAAGGGTCTCAGCGTGGGAAGGGGTCGAGTCACCTGGCAGGAGTCCTTGCCTCCCTCGAGGAAGCCAGCGCAAACCATGTTCTCCGTGATCTGCCCGGGGTAGGCGGCTTTACACTGGTCCTGGCTCAGCAGCGGGGCGTCCAGGCACTGTAGCAGCTCGGGGTAGTTGGCTTTGAGGAGCAGGAAGAGATCAAGGAAAGGAAAAACGGGAGTCAGGCCAGGAGAGGGGATAGCCATCCAGTGCTGAACACGGAGGGCGGCCAGGGGAGGACTCCAGGCACGTAAGCCCCAGTGAGGGACAATGGGGTTCGGTTCCCAGAATGATCGCTGCTGACCCCCTCCCTGGACGCGACAGTAGAAAGGGCTATATTTGTCCTATATTTCGATTCTAGGGAGTCAACTCCTTAAAGCTTTGCCTCTTTCTAGCACCCAGCCCCGAGCTCGGAGTGTAGAGGGGTTCAAGCCTAGGGGCATGCTTGGTTCTGGGAAATGCGGGGAAGTCAGAGGGTGAAGCAGTGGGGGTCCCACTCACTGCCAGAGCTCAGGGTGTTGCCCCAGCCGGAGATGAGGCACTGGGTGCCGGCGGGGGCACAGGCGGAGGGCAGCGATATGGTGGACACCCGGCCAGTGAGGGCTGCAGGTGAGGAGAGCTTGATAAGCATGATGTCATAGTCCAGGGTCCAGCTGTTAAATCTGGGGTGCTGGATGACCTTGGTCGAGTTGATGAACTGCTCATCCCCCTCCAGGACTTCGATGTTGTGCTCTCCGAGCCTCACTTGGATGCGACTGTTGGGAAGAGAAGCGTGGGGAAACCCTCTTGTCCATATGCCCACTTTTCCCCAGGGTTCTCCAGGTTCCTGCTCATGGGTAGGACTGTAGCAATATCACCAGGCAGGAGAGGGGTGGTGGGTCGGTGCAGGTGTGAGACCAAGAACTTTCTGCTTGAGAGGTGGGTGGTCATGGAGCAGGGATGAGGTGAAGGGACCCAGTGGGGACTGCTCCTCAGCCTGCTTTCCCCAACAAACCCCCATGCACCTGGCACCACAGGCACAAATGACCTGCTAGAAGCTTCCCATGCATCCCTCAGCCTCTGTCATTTCGCTACCTACACGCAGCGACCTTATTCCCTCCCTTCTCGGTCTGGTAAGTGCCATCATCCTGTATGAGCTCACCCAGTGGTTCTCAAACTGTTGCCCTGGGACCTGCAGCCTCAGCATCACCTGGGAACTTACTAGAAGTACAGAGGGTTGGTCCCCACCCCCGCCCCCACCCCCGGATCTGCTGAATCAGAAGCTCTGGTGTGGGACCCAGCGGTCCATGGTTTAGCAAGCCTTTCAGGTGATTCTGATGGAGAACCCTTGGTCCAGGCAATGATCCTCAGCTCTGCCACAGGGTAGAGTCACCAGAGGTGGAGAGCATTAAAAACTCACCAGTGTTCAAACCCCTCTTCCTGAAAATTCTGAGTTAAGTGCCCTGGGATGGGACCCAGGCGTCACTATTTTTTGAACAGATCTTAGGTGGTTTCGATGAGTAGTCAACTGGCAGAGGAGACTCGTGCAAGGTCCTTGCTGCTTTCCCATTGGACCTCACCACCCCCAAAAGAGTCCCTCCCTACTTTTCTGACCCAGAGCCTTTGCTGTGTCATCCGTTTGTTTTGGATGGGAGAGGCTTTCTATCCAGTGCCCCTCTTTGCCCCCTCACTTCTGTGAGTGGGTGGCTGGTGACAACCTTGCCTCTCCATCCACCCATCTTCTCCAACCTCCGCACTCCCGGGCTGACCCAGCACCCGAGAGGGCTCTGGGTGTGGGGGACCCAGCACTCACGACTTGTAGCAGTGAGCCGCAGACACCACCCACTGGTCACTGATGAGGGAGCCGCCGCAGAAGTGGTAGCCCGAGTTCAGGGACACCTGGTAGGGGATGGAGTTCTCCTCACAGGTATAGCCCCCAACGATCTTGTCATCGTCGTCAGTGGGGAAAGCAACTTGAACGGAGAAAGGAAGGGAGAAGCCAATTCAGCGGATGTGGGCAGGGGGAGCCTGGAGCCCTGTGGTTGGATCATGCTAATCAGGAGTCCTCAACAGGCGCAGAGATGACAGACTGGCAGGCAGGGGGCGTTACATCCCCAGTAGGTTCCCCAAGCGCGTAGCTCTCTCCTGAGCCTCTCCGTGTGTCTGCAGGGCACATAGCCCGGTGCCTGCTGGGGCTCAGGCCCAGACCTCTGCCGGGGGCACCGGGCGAGAACACAGGACATGCCTCACACTGCACTCGGTGTGACACAGGTCTGAATGTGGTTTTCTCATCCACCGAATGCTTCTCATCCATCATTACTCTACTCCTCATGGCTGTTTGAGCTCCAGATTGTCAGGATGGGTTGGCCTAGAGAGGAAAATCTGGCTAAGTAGCCCTGGCTGTACCCAGCTTTTCCCATAGCTAAAAATCTACAGGAGCCCCCAGGCCCATTAGGCAGGACAAAGGCAGACCAACTGTTATTGCCTAATAGAACAGTGATTCCCAACCTTGGCTACACACTTGGGAACCCTAAAGTCTTTTAGGAAATTTAAAAATTCAATATACAGGGGCTACTGGGTGACTCAGTCACGTGTCTGATTCTTGATCCCGGCTCAGGTCATGATCTCACAGTTGTGGGATCGAGCTCCGCAGAGGGCTCTGTGCTCACAGCACAGAGCCTGCTTGGGATGCTCTCTCTCCCTCTGTCTCTGCCCCTTCCCTGCTCACTCTTGCTCTCTTGCTCGCTCTCAAAGATAAATAAACTTAAAAAAATAAAAAATAAAAAAATTCAACGCACAGGCCACACACCAGGCCAACTAAATCAGAATCTCTAAGAATAGGACTCTGGCATGAGTATTCTTTCAACTTCTCTAGGCATACCTGAGGTTGAGAACAGCTATAGGGAAGCTATCCCAGAGTTGCCAGAATGAAGCCTCAAGACCCCCGGTTCATTTCATGGATGACTGGCACCTGGTCTCCCTTTCCAGCCCCTCCCAACAAAGTCCTAAATGGGTCGATGATGGGGTTGGGAGTGAGGTCAGCACAAGGTGGGAGAGTCTTACAGAGAGCCCAAGAATGAGGAGGAGGGCTCCCTGGCAGGGGAGAGAGACTATCAGAACCCAGGTAAACACAGAAGAGCTGCAAAGGTAGAGCAGGTGTCTCTGCCGGGAGAGGGGCGAGTGGGGCCCGAAGCCACGCGTGGGACTCACCAGCAGCTCCCACGAAAGCAAGGATCAGGAGTGGAGTCATGGCGGCAGAAGTAGAACTGAGTGAGTAGTGGGGATGCTTTTATACCTCCCCAAATGAGGGCGAGGGGTGTGTGTGAGGGTGGAGGGTCACCGCTCCTCCTGAGACAAACACACCTGTAACTTTCCCTTCCCGGGGCCTTGCCTCAGCTCTGTGTTTGGCCATCTGTGGATTCGTGACCCGCCGGTGATAAGAAAGCTTACCTTGTGAGGGCAGAGAGGAAGAGCAGCTGACTCCTGGGAGGGTTCTGGGGTGAGGGGAAGAAGCCAAACCCCCATATGTCACAGCTGGACCTTCTTGAGATGAGAGGAGGAGGAAGAATGGCCTGGGCCCTCTGACCTCATGGAGATTTATTGAACTCTAAGCAAGAGCTGGTATTGGAAGAAACTTGGCTGCTGGTAACCTGAAGCCCCCACAAGGGGAGAGAAGTCTTGTCTAAGTCTTGTATCTGTAAGCACGAACACCCTTCTCCCAAGTCTAAACCACTGGGTAGGAAGGCCACACTCAAGGGAACCAGCATCCCAATGTCAAGAGCTGATGAGAAGGGAGAGGCAGAGTTTCTTGGGAATCTGGGCTTTCAGCTGGCTTTCCTTCCTCCCTAGGCTTGTGGACAGGAGCGTTTGGAGGGAGAAATGAAGTAGGCATTTGCCTGATGTATTTGGAGGACAGAAGGCCAACACCATATCCCTCCTCATCGTCCCTATCACGATGCCGATCTTTCTCATCACTCACACTGTCTTGGGTTTTCTCTAAGCAACCTCTTGGTTGTCCTGGGAAGCTGCTCCCGTGTGATGAAAACTTCCCCCACCTGCTGGGGGCTGGCAGCCTGAGGTCCAATTGTGTGCTCCAGATCAGATGCTAAAAAGGGTTTGAAAGTGGTAAACGTGGGTTCTGATCAGAGAACCAGCAGTAGGTAGAGAGATTAGCACATAGTGAAGGGGTCGAGTATTTGATCATCGGGAACAACAAAGGAATGGGGGAATTCTGGAATTTTCCATTTTAGATGCAGTGGGACTATTGTACCGGCCTCAGCCCAGAGTTCATTTTCCCAGGAATGACTTCAGTTTGGGACCTGCCACCACCAAGACACAACCTTGTAACGTATTGAGGCAAAACCTGACCAGAGGGGACTAGAGGTGGAGCCGGTGTCTGTGCTCAAGTGTAATTATGTGAACCAGGTGGAGAAGCCGTCTGGTGAAGACACTTCTCCTTCTCAGCCCCTCTGAGCTCCAGGGTGGTGAAGAGCTGGAGCGGGCATGGTCCATGTTCAAATTCTCTGAAAGGTGGAAGTGAGGAAAGTTTCTGGCGTTGGTGAGCAAGGTGAAAAAGGCCGAGGAGTCTGGTGGTGGGACAGGAAGTAGGCTGGGGGAATGGAGTAAATGGAAACTGGCAGAAGTTGGGGAAAACGCTATCGTGGGACTCGTGGTGTTGGGAGTGGCCCATAGGCCGGTCCGGTGCCTGGCATGGCTGGAGGCCAGCTTCCCCACAACAGGGGAGCCGCTGCTCAGAGCTCTGGCCTTGCCTATGGCACCCCCTCTCATCCTGGTGGGCTCACACCTCTGGGGGAAGGTGCTATATTTGTACAGTGCCTGACAGCTTTTAACGAGCTTTCACACACAAACAGCAGTGGCACGCTGAGCTTCGTTTGTGTTGAGTTTCAAATTTGGCTTTTCACAAATGTTTTAATTGTGAAATGTGCAGAAAGAAATTATTTCCATTCCTAGAGGAAGAGACTGAGAATCAGCAAGGTTCGGTGTTGCCCAAGAACGTACATCTAAAAATGGCAGAGCTGGCCTCAAGGCTACTGGAAGACGTGGAAAGCGTTGGAAGTCTGGGAATTGCTGCAGGTGCCATCTAAGGGAATGTCGATTTGGGATCGAGCCAGAGGCTCCCAGAGGACAAAACGTACCTCCTGATCCCTCCTGATGCTTGGCTCCCTGGCAGAAATAGAAGATTAATTAGTCCTCTACCTGGCACCCGGTCTCAGAGCCTTACCTTGCCACGTCCAAGGCATGGATGGCATATCTCTCTGTGCTCCTGGGTGGCTGCCCCCGGTTGTGGAACCTTGACAGTAGGGGCTTTCCCTGTAACGTCACCAAATATGCTATTTTATCCCTTTGTTGTGGGGTGTTCGTAGGAAGCCCTGCTGTAGTGGATAAAGAGAGGAACACGTCCAGTGTTCCCTGGAGAGGTGCACTAGGAAAAGGGGATCCTTGGTAGGAAACTGGGGAGCAGGGAGAACATTTCTGGATAGGTGCTTGTGGCTTTGACTCTGTCTGAAAGGGAACACCCAAGAGCTTGAGGACTTTCTGTGTTTAAAGCCTCAAGACTAGCTTTTTCCTGATATTTTGTGCTCTTCCTCAGAATAAACTATTACACCCACAACACAGCACGAAGTCAGTTTTCTTGAACGTAGCAGGAATCACCTTCTAGGCAGAGAAAATAGCTGTAAGTGACACTATTACCTTATGCTTTAGGCTCAGGCATGTAGGATGGATTCAGGTGCCCCTTTGCCCAAATTCAATATGGATAAGTCTGTGCAGCTCTTACACTCTTCATTCTGAGCATTTCTCTAAGACATTCTCCTAGTTCGTATTTCACGATTAGCGTATCAAACCACCGGCTTTTAATTACGGTAACAGTGAATAGTTTCCTCGTGCTTACTATCCCAAACATTGTCTCAGTCTTTCATGGACCTTTTTGTTTCACTTTATTATAACAACTACCCATGAGGTTGCCCATTTTGTAGATGATGAAATGAGCCATGTAGAGGTGGAGTAACTTGCTCAAGGTCACACAGCCAGTAAGCTGTAGAGATGGGATTTAAGCACGATAGTTGACTCTAGAACCCGCCTGCTCTACCATAGAATATTCGCTTCCCTTCTTCTTTATTTGATCCGCAGTGCAGCCTCATGAGTTAGGCAACGGACACCGTTTTCTCCGTTTTACCATAAAGAATCTAAAGCTCAGAGGTCAGTGACTTCTCCAGGGTCACCTGGCTGATGAATGTGGAGTTGACACCAGAGGCTTTCCCTACACACGCTAAGTTATTTCCCATTGTGTTGCTACACACTGGGGTCTTTGGGGCATCTCAGTGGTCTGAAAAGTAGATTTTGGTCAGATTCCAAGTCACTAGTTGTGGGTTTGGTTTTTTTTGACACTTTTCTCCCAAGCCCACCCCTACCCCCCACCAGGCTCAGGTATTTCTCCTCCGCTTGTAGTCAACTCCCCCTTCGGCCCAGTGTCCTTCACTGATCGCCAACCACATTGTCCAATTCCGAGCTGTCTTCTCTTTAAACTTCCAGCTTTTTTCTTCCTCCATTATTTTTTTCTAAACCACATATTTTCACGATGGCACAATTTCTCGTCCGATAAGAACTGCTTTCTTGAATATCTGAGCCTGGGAATCACTGACTCTTGATAGTGAAGGGGGGCACTTTGTGTGGCCCAGAAAAACGTGAAGGCTGAGACAGAGGTGTGGAGGCATAGGCTGGCCATAGCTGATTGGCTAAATGGGGGTGTCCACCCTTTCTCTCCCCCTTGTCCTGCTCCCCACCTTGAAGCCAAGGAAGATCAAGTTTTGTGCCCAGAGCAAGGTTCCATTTGCATATTTTATCTATTCTTCAGGTTTCTTTAGAGGGGTAAGTGGGAAGTCTCTGGCAATTAAGGTTTAACACTAGCTAATGAAAGACTGGTTCCTGTAATGTTACGGCCTTCCTGTTCACATTCCCACCCCTCCTTGTCTCGTCCCTGAGCCTATTAGAGCTGCTTAAGTGGCTCCAGTATCTATTGGAGGGTAGTAAGCAGAAGAAAGGCAGGAGAGAGTCCAAAAGGAATAGGCATGTGGGCTGTTATTATTGTAGCAGTCATGACTTGTCCCATGATACTCGGATTTAATTAATGGCATGTGTATTTATCTTTCTAAATCATATTAGATCCAGATTGAGCTCCACAAGCAAAGTTCAGTGATAAGCCCAATCAGTCAGTTGGGCTCCGTCCACTCATTTGGATTATAAAAACTCTAGAATGTGTTGTCCATTTGGAAGGCAGCCGCTAATTTGTCCACTTATCAGCCAACCTGCCCGGACGATCTCCAAGGCTCAGCACGGAGTGCTCACTTCACACAGGCACCTGTACAGTTCCAGTTTGAGGACAATCCACTTCAGAGCCACTGTGTTTGAGCAGGTTCTGGGCTTAGGTCTCTAGAATCCATCACATCTGTTCCCTTTCCCAGCCTTGGGAATGCAGCAGAGGGGACTGGCACATTGTGGGGCCGCCTTTCTCTTCAAACATAAAAGTCAAAGCATCAGTTCGTCCCTGTTAGAACAATTCAGTTCATTTGCTTATGGGATTACATTGTCTAAGCTCTTTTTCTCCTGGGAAATCCATACTGCCTGGCAAAATTTCCTCTTTTCTTTTGAATCATATTTATTTACTCAATATATTCGTTTGCTAGGGCCACCAAAGCAAAATAATACAGACTAGGTGTCTTAAACAACAGAAATCTACTTTCTCACAGTTCTGGGAACTGAAAGTCTAAGATCAAGGTATCAGAAGGATCGGTTTCTCCTGAGGCTGAGGCCTCTCTCCTTGGCTTGTAGACGGCCTTCTCCTCACTGTGTCCTCATGTAGCCTTTCCTCTGTGGGTACAATCCTCGTGTCTCTTCTAGGATGTCCTAATCTCTTCTGATAAGGATACCAGCCAGATTGGATTAGGGCCATCCTCATGGCCCCATTTTTAAGTTAATTAGATCTTTAAAGACCAAATCTCCAAATATAATCACATTCTAAAATACCGGGGCTTAGGGCTGTACTTGTACGAATTTTGGAGCGCATTTGAGTCTGTAACACTCAGTAAATATTGGCTGAATTCCTGAAGCATTCCTGCAGTTTTTCTAAGTTGTAAGGAAATAGCAATGAAGAAGATAGGAAATGTCCTTTCATGGCATTTATGTGCATTTCTGGGTGTGGCTACACATATGTGAGGAGGTATATTTATATCAGATTATGGTGCTTAGGTATTGTTAAAATAGGATAGAGTGGTAATAATTGTGAGCGACTTCTGGGTTCACAAGTGCTATATTAGGTAAGGGGGTCAGGAAAGACCTCTTTGGGGGAGATGAGATTTGAACTTGAGACCTCACATAAGAAGGAGCCAGTCATGGGGTGCCTGGGTGACACAGTCGGTTAGGCGTCTGACTCTAGATCTTGGCTTAGGTCACGATCTCACGTTTCATGAGTTTCAGCCCCGCATCGGGCTCTGTGCTAAAGGTGCAGAGTCCGCTTGGGATTCTGTCTCTTCTTCTCTCTGGACCTTCCCTGATTGTGCGCTCGCACTCTTTCTCTCAAAATAAATAAATCAACTTTAGAAAAATAAAAAAGAAGGGGCCAATCATGTAAAGGCAGAGTAGGGAGGGCTTTCATTATTCCCTGCTGAGTCTGTAACAGAAATAAATCAACACACACACCATTGCTTTTTAAATTAAACAACCCTGTCATCTAGCATATGATACTTACCTTGCCATTGGTTTTAATTGTAAAAATTGACCATCAACATATTGAAATGGTCTTACAAAACTTAATGTAGATTTTTTGACATGAAATGGTATTTGTGGAATATTAAGAGAGTAAGTTATAAAGCAGTATGTGTTGTATGATCTCACTTTATTTAAATGAGTGAGTTTACATTTTGCAAAAATATGCATGGATTTTGTGATTCAAACAGCTAAAAGAAAGAGAAACAATGGCAATAATAAATAAAATGTTCCCAGCGAGGGCAATACCTAACCTTGAGGAAAGAATTACTAGTGGTAAAATATCATATATTATAGTGAGAAAGAAATTTAGGCAGGACTAAATTAATTGTCTGTTTTGTCTCTATCAGGCATAGTCTTCTGTGTTTTATGTGGATGATTTCATCTCATTCTCAATTTCTACAATCATAAGCCCAGGGTCGTGGGATCAAGCCGCGTGTCCGGCTCTGCACTGAGTGTGGGGCCTGCTTAAGATTCTCTCTCTCTCTCTCTCTCTCTCTCCCCCCCTCCCCCTTGCATGCTCTCTCTCTCTAAAATTAAAGAAAACATAAATAATAATAATAAAAACATACAAGGGCAAGATGCTTTCAAAAATGACCGCTCATATTTGTAAAAGGTCCAGGCAGAATTTCTAGAAACAAAAATATAATTTAACTAGACAAGGTCAACTGAAGAGTTAAATGGCTTATTGGAACTGAGGAGTGAATTAGTAAACTGGATGCTGGTTCCAAAGAAATGACCCAGAATGCACCACAGGAAAGCAAAAAGAAGGAAAATGTGAGTGAACAGTTAAAAGGTCTAAATGACAGTGTGAAAGAAATGTGAACACAGGTTAGAACTATACCTCAGGCCGTCTTTCCTCCCATAAAATGGGAACACCTAGATTTAGAGGCTGAAGTTCTGGCCCCTTGAGATGATCATCGTCACCACTCCCTTTCCGACCACACTTGTGTGGCACTGTACTGTTGATTCCAGGGAAACGTGTCACCCGGGCCAGAACACGGGCCCAGGGTTTTTCAGCTGGAACTAGGAAACTCCCATGCAGCCTTGGTGTGGATTGATGGTAAAGATGGGTAGGGTCGGAGCAACCCTGAGACTCACGCTTGCTCTTGAGAGTGAATTGAGACTGGGCTTGTGTATCTACTCTGTGCACGTCTAGCTTTACAGATCCGAGGGGCAGCTAACACACAGTTCTGACTGCCATGATGCGACGTGACACAAAGATCTAGGGTGCTCTCCAAAGGAAAAAACAGCTGTTGGTGGATAGAAGAGTGTGGCTTCGCTCTAAAACTCCTTGCGTCTGCTCAGTGCGTCTCTTACTGGGGAAGGCTGGGGGCACTCCCGTCCCGCCACAGGGACTTGGAGAACGATGGACCTGCCTGGTGTATGACCCGAGGCAGCTTTAATCACAGCCTTGTTCTGTGGAACCCCCTCTCGCACTTCCCTCACCTTACAGATTACACAGCAAATGGACCAGACTGGCACACCCAACTGTGGTATATGGTAACTCCCAAGTCTAGAGAGGCCCTCTCAGCATCACGCCTCTCTCCTTGGCAGACAGTATAAGGTTTAGCAGCTAAGAGGGTATAATCAAACACGTCCCAGACCTTGGACCACTCAAAAGCTCATCAATGTGGCAGGTCCCTGAACTTTTGCAGATTTTACGTTGGTCCGGCCTGCATATGGCATACTGAGGCATCTCGAGTGCTTTATGATTCCAGGTCACCAAGAACAACCAGCAACATGCCATCAGTCTAATGGACCAGTATGATAGCAAGATGGCTAAGAGCCTTCTGAAGTATATCAATAGAAAACGAGCCAAATAGAGCTTTGAGATAAAATAGTTGAAGGGGATTTCTGACCCTGCCCCTTGAAGGCAAACTGTGTCCAATGGTCTTTCCCGAGTACTTCTAAATACTCTTACGAAGGAAATTTTATCCGTAGCCTCCTGACATCTATACTTCCTGTGTCTGTCTGGAGTCCCCCTCCCCCCCCCCCCACCCCCAGTTCGTCCTGCAGATTCTCTCCCTGTGGCCAGTCTTCCCCTTCACACCCAGACCTGCCCACAAGCACAGGAACAGCCAGAGCTGTGGTTTCCCCCTCCCACCTGCCTTGACTGGGGCCTCGGGTTCATCCGGTGGGAGCCAGACAGGAGGGAGCTGGCTGAGGTTCTTGCTCAGACCTCTGATCCGTGCTGAGTACTGTGTCTCCGGCACTACAGAAGTAAAAGCTGCTATCTTCAAGGCTCACGTTGCTTATGGTCATAGTTGAGAACACTAGGGTTGGGCGGCTGATGGGAAACTTGTCCTTGGTAAATCCATGTTCGTAAGTGGCCTCCAGACCCTGGTTTGTGGTTGCCATCAGCACCAAGCTCTGTCCTGGGAGCTGATGGTACCAGAACATCAAGGTGAACTGGGTATCGACCTCACAGTGGATTGTCACGGAGGTCCCGCGTTGACAGATGTCCCTGTGTGGCTTCTGAGAGAGGAGAGCGCTGAACACAGTGTCTAGTTTCAGTGAGAGAGAGAGAGAGAAAGCTGACAAGCTCATCCCCAGGCAGGAAGGTCTTTTCACTATTTGCTTTAATGTCACTTTGGATACCTGGCACGGCCTCCATTTTGTTCTTCCAACTGTTATACCATCAGAATCCACTAATCCACTAATCCAGTTCCCTCATCCTCTGATGGGTGGCCTCAGACCCTCTGCTCCTCCACTGGGCATCAACATTAACCCCAAACTTCCCAGTGGGATCAGACTCATACCTTGTCCCAGGAGAAGTAGCAGGCAAGTCAGCATCTTTAGGTGATAGCCTTTCACCTTCCCTGAGAAAAGGCACTGAGAAGGCAAACTCAAGTTCATCTCTCCTCCCCAGCGTGGTCTTCCTTTCCTACTGCGTCTGTTTCCCTTCTGTAGTAGGAGGAGGAGCCTCTGCAGAATGTGCCGAAAATCCATCTGCCCCCTAGTGGAGCTGTGTGGCTCTTCACTTAGGATGGATCTTCACTCCCAAGGCTTAACATTCACCTGCCATCCATCCGCCACGTATCCACCACGTCCCCACCTGTCATTATGGAGCACCACATAGGTGCTACCCTTTTGGTAATTGTCACTGGTGAAGCCTGAAAGATCACACATAGGCTTTCAACCATTTCTCACCTCCTCACAGAACCTTTGCATTTCCATATACATTTTAGAATAAGCTTTCTAGTTAAACAAACAAACCCCACCAAAATTCAGTTGGTTCAAGAATTGGGATTTTGTTGAATCCATGGATGAATTTGAGGAGAACGCTCATTTTAACAACATCCAGACTTCCAATTTGTGAACATGATCTATCCCACGTTGCAAAGTTGTCTTTCGGGGCACCTGGGTGGTTCAGTCGGTTGAGCCTCCATCCCTTGATTTCAGCTCAGGTCATCATCTCACGGTTTGTGAGTTCGAGCCCCACATCGGGCTCTGCATGACATCGTGGAGGCTGCTTGGGATTCTCTCTCTCTCTCTCTCTCTCTCTCTCTCTCTCTCTCTCTCTCCCCCTCCCTCTCTCTGTACCTCCCCCACTCATGTGCTCTCTCACTCTCAAGATAAATGAAGAAAACCTAAAAAAAATAATAATAAAGTTGTCTCCCATTTTTCTGAGTAACGCTTTTTGCTTCTCAGTATACGTGTCTTGCATGTCTTTTGTTAAATTTGTTCTTAAATACTTTGGGCTTGTTTATATTCTTTTAAATTCAAATTTTAAAACTCATTTATCCCATTGTTTGCCATAGCATATAAACTGCAGTTGATTTTTGCATGTTAATATTATAGCCCATGCGCTTAATAAATTCACTTATTAATTTCATAATTTTGTAGTTTCTTTTGATATTTTAATATAAATGGTGATTTCATCTCTTAAAAGATTTTACCTTATCATTTACTCTTCAGCCTTTTCGTCTTTTTCTTGCCTGGATGTGCTGCCTAGCACCTCCAGTAATGTGGGACAGAAGTGCTGTGCGTGAATGTTATTGACTCGTCTATCATGCTGGGGCTAAAGTGTTGAATATTTCTGCCATTCATTATGCTTTTAATTGTTGGCTGCTTGCAGATGTCCTTCGTTAGACTGAGGAAGTTCGTCCTGTTCTCACTTCTCCGAGTGTTCCTATCAACAATGGATATGGAATTTTATTAAGTGTTTTTTCTATCTCTAGTTATAACTGTTGTAGTTTTTATACATGTGCTAATAAGGTAAATGATAATGACTTATTTTTTTAATTTTTTAATTTATTAAAAAATGTTTTTTAACGTTTATTTATTATTGAGAGACAGAGACAGAGCATGAGCAGGAGACGGGTAGAAAGAGGGAGAGACACAGAATCCGAAGCAGGTTCCAGGCTCTGGGATGTCAGCACAGAGCCTGACATGGGACTCGAACCTGCAAACCGCAGGATCATGACCTGAGCCGAAGTCGGACGCTTAACCGACTGAGAAACCCAGACGCCCCTAATTTTTTAATTTCTATTTTATTTTTTTAATGTTTATTTATTTTTGAGACAGAGACAGAGCATGAACAGGGGAGGGTCAGAGAGAGGGAGACACAGAATCAGAAGCAGTCTCCAGGCTCTGAGCTGTCAGCACAGAGCCCGATGCTGGCCTCGAACTCACGAACCGTGAGACCATGACCTGAGCCGAAGTCGGAGACTCAACCAACTGAGCCACCCAGGTGCCCCTTTAATTTCTATTTTAGAGAGAGAGAGAGACTGAGAGTGCGTGTGCAAGTGGGGGAGGGGCAGAGGGAGAGAGATCATCTCAAGCAGGGCATCCCATGCTCAGTGCAGAGCCAAACCTGGGGATGGACCCCACGACCCTGGGATCATGACCTGAGCTGAAATCAAGAGTCAGACGCTTAACCAACGGAGCCACCCAGGCGCCTCTGCAGTGACTGATTTTTGAGTATTGAGCAAGCTTGTTCCTGGGATAGACCCTATTTAATTATTTGAAAACAATCTATTTTGACTTGTTAACTATTGACATTTCAGGTATCTCTCTATTTTTTTCTTTTAGTGATTGGCTGAAAATTATCATACTCATTTTAAACTTTTTACAGTATACTTATGATTAATATCGTAAAGATTCATTGAAAATATAAAACTTTACGACTACGTGGGCCTGTTCTCTCCAACCTCATCTTTTGTGGTATTGTTGTCATCTTTATTGTGTCTATCTGCCACATGCCCGGCAGTGCAGTGCTGAAATTTTTGCTTTCACCGGTTGTGTGTACTACAAGGAATTAAGAAAAATCTCTAATATGTATCTACACTTCACTATTTCCTGTGCTCTACATTTCTACCTCAAAATCCAAGTTTCCAACAGCTATTGTCTTTTGATATTTATCTACAGACCACTGGAATCTGTTACTCTTTTTGCACATCCCCCCCCCCCGCCCCATTCGCTAGACACTAAAATTTCTATTGCCATAAATTCAAGTTTACTGAATTTTTCTTCTGTTATCTCTAATCTGCTGCAAGCTCATTCAGTGAGGTTTTTTTTTAATTTCAAATATTGCCATTTTAATTCTCAAATTTCCATTTATTTCTTATAGTTTCCATTATTGTGTTGTGAATTCCCATTTGTTTTCTTCATTACAGTAATATTTTCTTTTATGTCCTTGAACATGCTTTAAGTGCCTGTTCGTGAATTCTATCATCCAGGTAAGCTCAAAATATGGCTTCACATCAGGAGTTCAGAGCTTGGAGCCAGGCAGCTGCCATACTGATGTTCTTTTGACTATAGGTCATGTTATTTATTTTCTTTATATACCTAGTAATTTTTTCATTGTGTCTTAGACACTGTCAAGGGTATGTCTGGATTTTGGTTATCTCTCTGAGGGGTGATTGGGTTTTTGTTTTCACTGGCATTTAACTTGCTAAATTCAACCTCTGAATTCTGTTCTCTTCTGTTTGACAAAAATGGAAATTTCTGTTCAGTTCTTTTACCCTTAGCATGGCTGATTGGAGTGCTTCTCTCATGCATAGTTCAGGCATTAACCAGAGACTGGGACAGATTTGCATGCAGAATTTTGGATTGCCATTTTGTGGATATCTTTTTTTCTGAGACATCCTCACTAACTTTTTAGTCAATTCTTCATGGGTTTCTACTTGACTGCGATCTATTTTTTGGCAAAAATCTATAGAAACAGAAAACGTACCTTTCATGCAAGTGTTTACTTCCCCGTAGATTCTGCCTTCTTTTGGTTGTTTTGCAGCCCATTAAGATAAACTTTAAACTTTTTTTTTTTTTTTTTGGTCCAGAGTTCATATTTGTGATTTGTGAAGGATGAGTCTTACAGGAGTTATCATGGCATTACAAGAACTGCCTCATTCTTTTGAATGGCTGTTAGGTAATCAGCAGACTTTTATCGTTTGGTTGGTACCTATATCTGAAGCCTCTGAGTCATCTAGATTATTTTTAAGGAGGTCATCTTCTCCAGGCTGGATCTGGGTTTCTGATCGTGTGAACTGACGCTAGATGATGTTCTGGATGAGTTTCTCATTTAGTGTAGCCACAGTCTGTGTTTTGGCAGTAGCTGAAAATTAACCTTGGAGTCTTCCTGCTTCAGTCTGGCCTGGTTGCTAACTCGTTGCTCCGTACAGTTGTTATCCTGATGCTTTTTTTGGTTGTTGTTATTCTGAGTCAGATTCCCTATTTTCTGAATCCTGCCGTTCCTTCCCTTTTCGACTTTCTCCTGTCGTTTGCTGATACACATTATCCAGGAACTTCCTTAGGAAGAGTGAAATGGAAATAAAGGGTTTAGATCCTGGCAGAAATGAAAATTGCATTTGACTGGTAGCTTGGGTCTGAAACATAGGCTGAAAATTGTTTTCTATCAGAGTTTTGCAATTATCTTTTACACCACCGTGTTCTAGCATTCAGTGTCGCTACTGAGAAATGTGAATCATTCTGTTTCTCATTTCTTTATTTATAACTTGTTTTGACTTTTAACATTTTTCTTTGTCTTGCATCACTTTAGATCATTTTGTCCGCACTGTTCTGAAACTGAATGAAGATATACCTTAGTTTCAGTTGTTTATGTTCATCAAACATATCACTGGCCTTTTTTAATGGCCATCTTTCCTTGTCCATCACTAGGGTGATACCGTTTCTTCTGTCAACACTTCATCGTTCTACTTCAAGGTGGAAGTGTTGAAAGTATATGCTACATCATGGAAGACGTCTTTGGTGCTGGCTATGCTGCTGGCACAGAGGTAGGAGACCCAGATATTTGGCTGTGTGAATTATATCTTTCTACTAACGGTTGGATTTGAGACCCATTGAGCTGAGCTTGGAAATTTACCCACATTGGACTCCATTATCTGATCATTTCAAAAGCAGTATAGGAACACTTATCTCTGCCATTAACTTTCCAGCTGTGTGGCTTTGGGCAAGCTATTTAGATTTAGGTTTTTCATTTATAATTAGTAGGCAGTAATACTTGTATTTCACAGCTGTATGTTACAATAAACTGCTTGGGATATCTCACGCTTGTCTAGGAAAAAGGGGAGATGTTCTCTTCTCTTTCATTGCCCCTGTTTATTAAGAGGCTATCCCCACTTTTCCATCATGTCCTAGCAAAGCCTGTTTATATTTTCATTTAACACAGAACAATTTGCTGTATTTACCCAAGTCACAGAATTTTAAACCTCTCTTTCTTGGAGATTTAGGATGGCATCATTCCTTCTATGAATTTTTCAGTATCTTAATGTGATGTACCTTTATCCAAAATCATGGTTTACATTTTCCGAATGCTTCCTTGTACTCTTGGTAAACATTAGTAATATTTTATGTGCTTTTAAGAGTGTATTCTGTGAACTCTCTTTGGGACACTTTTTTTTTTTCAATTTATTTCTAAACTCAAGCCTCTTATCCGAATCTACAATCCTTTCAACCTCTTTAGATGTCTTGTATAATTCATTTGATGTATGATATTCAATCTCTGCATATTTTCCATTTAAGTCATGTGTTCTACCTCTCTGCTTGGGCGACAGCTCCTTAGCAAGGTAAGATGCCTTTGAAGGAGCAAGTGGAAGCGTGTAAGGACTGAAACCTGGTCTGGGGTGGCGCTCTTTCCACCAGGGTCTCAGTTTAGTTGGGGATGGTCCCAGAAAGCACTGGGAATGCTCATATCTGTTCCCCTCTCTTGAGGTTGATCTTCTGGGTTGGTGCAATGCTTGCTGTGGGAAGCTAATACTTTATGAGAAATTATAGGACTCCCGGACACCCTGAAGGCCCACCGAAAATAGATGTTTGCAGATGTGTTCTGTCGTTTCACACTATTCTGCGAAGAGGTGCTTTCTCTGTTCTAGATGTCGACCTCCATTGGGAGACCTATGATCCCTATCTTTTTTTAGAGAAAGAATGCCACCTTTTCATTCCAGCAGGATCTCTCACAAGAATGTTGCAGGATATTTCTTACTTTTAATACTTCCTCTTGCCTTTACTTTTTATCTAAAATCAGCTCAAACTGGGTGCTATATGTAAGTGATGAATCACTAAATTCTACTCCTGAAACCAATACTACACTATATGTTAACTAACTTGACTTTAAATAGAAACTCCGAAGAGAAAAAAAAAATCAGCTCAAGTCTTAGCTCTCATGTGAACTTAATACTGAATATTGTAATGTGATCGATTTACTTTTTTCTCTGAGTTCTACACCGTAAAAACTTAGCACTGAATCGAAGCATCTAATATGCCTGTTTTGTCTCGTTAATACTTTTGCACTGACATTTGGATTTCCAATATCCTTTACATTTCTTTTGTATTCCCAAAGCAGAATAGGCTCAATTCATATTTACTGACAGGATAGTGTATGTTTCATTCCTAAAACAAACAGATATTTTCTCCAGAGGATTGTGAGTACAGATATAGCATGACTAATTCTTTTTCTTTTAAGCTTTTTAATTTTTAGTTTGAGAGAGCTCTAGAGAGCAAGAAGGGGAGGGGTGGAGAGAGAGGGAGAGAGAGAATTCCAAGCAGGCTCTGTGCTGTCCACACAGAGCCCAACGCGGGGCTCAAACTTACAAACCATGAAATCATGACCTCAGCCAAAACCAACAGTCTGGACATTTAACCGACTGAGGCACCAGGGTGCCCTTAGCCTAATTTTTACCACCTTCTGCATCAAAGTGTATTCCTTCCCTGATCAGAAATTTCCAATCAAACATCATCGCACATTTAGAGAAACTTAAAAAGATCCATTTTTGTCGGTTTTTCTCTTTCTCAACTGAGTAAACAGAAGTCAAACTCCACAAGCTTTCTCTTGAATCAGCACAAAGACAAGAACATTTAGCTAAAAAGTTTAGACTGTGTGAGCGCCCTCTAGCGAAATGTCAATTAAGAACATACGGTGATCCAAGTAGCAAACAGTCTGAGGGAGGAGGAAAGGAGCAGGGAGGAAAGATTGATAAACGGTCATAGGGCAGGGCTGCTCCAGTGTGAATAAGTGAGAGACTTCTCCTGGTTGGGGTGGGGTCTCATGAATTTAGGTTGGGGATGACACATACGGTGGGGCGGGTTAAGTAAGTTCAGAAGGGCCCCCGACTTGGGAAGCGGTGGTGAGTGGGGCCTGAAAAACATCCACGCTCTCCTAGCCAAGATGCGTGCTATGGCCTTGCTTCCCCTTAGAGGCCGCCTTACTTCTAATTGGCACAAATGTGCCGTGGGAGCCAGTGCAGCTCAGCCCTGAGTTGGGGTCACTTCCCCCTGATATCTGCCCTTTCTGAGCAGAGAGGATGTGGCTGTGAGGCACTGTGGATTTACTGCTGGCACAGAGGTACACAGATGTCTGGTTGGTGCTGGCAGAGTCCAGGGTCAGGGGGAAAGCATTCTTCTTCTTCCTGGAGACCCTGTACCCGTCAGGGCATCTCCTTTCTCAGTACTGTCAATATTATATGACCGATGGAGGAGCTGCAGCCCCAGACCTGGGTCTTGTCGATACCAGTACATTGTTTCGTGGTCCATATTCTGCAAACATTCCATCAAAACTTTCGTTCCCACTTTCTCGATGAGATATTTCGGAGTTTGGGTTCCTTGTGTGTCCACAAAGCCTAAGAAGGAAGGACAGATGAGGCGAGAAAAGAGGCCAGGAAGCCTGCTGAGGGATAAATCTTGTATTCAGGGCCTAGGAATAATGGCACAGGGGTCTGCTGCCAACTCCCCAGACTCACCGACTCCCAGGAAACAAAAGGCCACAGCACAGAGGAGCCTGGGCCCCATGGCAGGCTCGAGGCAGGAGTGGCTCTTCTCTCAGGCTCCAGGTTGGTTGTCTGTGCTGTCGCTGTCCCTGCCCACGCTCACGATCCCTTAGTCATCTTCTAGATGCTGGAGACTTTAGAGGTGCCAGAGTGAAAGCCGTCTCTGTTCTGCAGTGTGTGTGTGTGTGTGTGTGTGTGTGCACGTGTGCATGTGCTTGTGGGTGCTTGTGTGTGCATGCATGTGTATGCGTGTGCACGAATGTGTGTGCATGTATGTGTATGTGTGTGCGTGCATGTGTGCGCATGTGTGTGTGTGCATGCACGTGTGCGTGTGTGTGCATGCACGTGTGCATGTGCTTGTGGGTGCTTGTGTATGCATGCATGTGTATGTGTGTGCACGAATGTGTGTGCATGCATGTGTATGTGTGTGTGTGTGCGTGCATGTGTGCTCATGTGTGTGTGTGCATGCACGTGTGCATGTGCTTGTGGGTGCTTGTGTGTGCATGCATGTGTATGTGTGTGCACGAATGTGTGCGTGCATGTGTGTGCACGCATGTGTATGTGTGTGCATGCATGTGTGTGCATGCATGTGTGTGTGCATGCACGTGTGCATGCGCTTGTGGGTACTTGTGTGTGCATGCATGCGTATGTGTGTGCGTGCATGTGTGCGCATGCGTGTGTATGTGTGCGCACAAATGTGTGTGTGCATGCATGTGTGTGCACGCATGTCTATGTGTGTGCGTGCATGTGTGCGCATGCATGTGTGTGTGTGCATGCACATGTGTGTGTGCACATGTGCGTGTGTAGAAAACAGCTGGCAAGGTAGGCCTGAGATGGCCATCCTTAGAAGGACTGGCTTGCAAGGCAGGCATCTGGGCACTGGGACTTCAGGAGCGTTCCCACCACCTAGTAACTGGTAAGTGTAGATCGTTTTGCCTGGACTGCTTGCACAAACAATGTAATGTGTGCTGAACACCTGCTTTGTTTCTTTGGGTGTGGAATTTGGGTACGTATTAGGTAGAGAGTGCCTGTATGGTCAGCTGGATTACTTTTCCTGGACTGCCAGGGTGTTCCACAGACTGGGTGACTCTCCCTACGGAAATGGGGTTTTCTCGATGTTCCGGAAGCCAGAAGTCCAAGATCAAGGTGTGGCCGGGCTGGTTTCCTCAGACGCCTCACCCCTCGACCAGCAGGTGGCCTTCTTCTCCCTCTGTCTTCAGTCTTTCCTCTGTGCGTGTCTGTGTCCTAATTCCCTTTTCTTACGAGGACACCAGTCAGATCGAGAAGGGGCCGCACCAGTGACCTCATTTAATCATCTCAATTAATTACATTAATTACCTCTCTAAAGAGCTCATCTGCAAATATAGTCACATTCGGAGGTCCTGAGGGCTGGGACGTCAACACAGGAAATTTGAGGGGACACAGTTCAGCCCATAACACCAGCTGCCCCACACAGCTGGGATGCTGTGTCTCTAATGGGCCCCCCTGGGCAGAACCCTTGCTCGTAGGTTCTGCGTTTTCCTTGCAGGGGAAGGTATGCATCTTCCTGGGAGGGAGAGAGCATGAGGATGTCTGCATGGATGTGTCCAGACTCCACCTTGTCTCTTTCCGCCACCGCCTGCCTGTGTATCCTAACTCGGTCTGTATGGTAGAGCTCAGCCAGGGGTCCTGATGTGCCGGGTCCTCCTAGTGAGTCTCAGGAAGTGAGTCTCCAAGATGGGGACTTTTTTTCCCTGACTAACTCTGATGGGGGAAAACATTATGTTCTCCCTCCCTCTCTCCCCCCACCCCCTCTTTCTCTCCTCTCCATCTCTCAACATACATTTCCTTCACAACAATTTTAGTTTTTCATACGATCTCACTGAGTAACAATAGTTACCACAATTAGCGCACTGGTTACAAAGGCAGGCTGTGGAGGTGACTGTCTGGGTTTGAAATCCGCTTTGTTGTTCATGTTACTGGTTGTGACCACGGGCAAATTCTGGGCCTCAGTGTCCTTATATGTCAAATGGGACTAATGACAGCACCAACCGCACAGGGTGAATGCAGGAAGGAACAAGTTGGTACCTACGGACCGATCATAAACAGGCAGGGCTCCGTAAGTGTGGCTGGTCAAAGCACTGACTCATCACCACACCGTTGTTTACTGAATACTGATTCTGTGTCAGACAGCATGTTAAAATTCTTCACCCACATGATTTCTTGGACTCATCCTATGTTCCCCTTTTGGGATAAATCTTTGTCTAAAAAGACTTGCTTTCCAAAATATTTCTCCAGGAATTGTTTTCCCAAGAATTCAAATCGACAAAACCAAAACCGCACTTGCTGTTAAACTCTTGATATTATACTCTGGTTCATTACCAAGCGTCCTACACCAGCCCTGCTGTTTCTTCTTTAAGCTTCATGATACTTCTGTAATAGGGACTTCGCCCAGGCAGTGTTCGATCCTGCTTATCCGCTAGGAAGGAAAAGCTTCAAACTCCAGAGTAATTCTGACTCAACCGTCAATATCTTTCCCCTGAATTCCCCGGGAATCTCATAACCAGAAGCGGCCAGAAGAAATATGTCTGACTTCGTGTTCTGGTTCAAATTCCATCTTCCTGTTGTGCTGTTCTCTGCTTTTGAAATGATTAGCTTTAGTGTTTAGGGGATTTTATCAGATCCCTAGTAGCTCCTTGCCATCCTGGGCACATCCTTCTATCCAGGTGGCATCTCGAATTGCAAAGGATCACCAGTCCCCGAGTCCTCATTTCTACATGTCCATCCTTAAGGACACATGTAGTACGCTGAAAGTATTTAGTTGTAGATATTTCTTTTATCTTTTTAATGTTTATTTATTTTTTATTTTTGAGAGAGACACAGAGCGTGCGTGGGAGACGGGCAGAGAGAGAGGGAGACCCAGAGTCCAAAGCAGGCTCCAGGCTCTAAGCAATCAGCACAGAGCCCAACGCGGGGCTGGAACTTACAAATTGCGGATCATGACCTGAGCTGAAGTTGGATGCTTACCTGACTGAGCCACCCAGGCGCCCCTAGTTGTAGATATTTCTGTTCTAATTGTTGTGATTTGCTTCCATAGATGTAGGGACATACAGAGATGTGATTCTTCCCGTGAGTAATAGGCTAATTCCTTCATAAAACACTTGCATTTTCTGTCCTCTGTGTTGGTGGTGGAGACACAGTGGTGCCAGTGCCCACACATGCAGGTCCACCTGGCAGTGTAGTGGATACCATGGGCGACCAATGGTGGAGTTCAGGTGTGGCTGGTTCCAGGTGCAAGCACTAGTGTTACCAGAGGGTGGGAGAGACGCTGGCCCCTGTCTCACGGAGTCAAAGGATGAATCTTGCAGACAACAGAGAGTGAGCAAAGCGGTAGAGTTTATTGAGAGAGCGTATAAAGCTCTCAAGAGTGACAGGGTCCCGACTGGGTAGCCGCCAAGGATTTTTGTCCCTGACTTTTTATTGGGACCTTGTCAGAAAGTTCGTGAGACTCCACGCATGGCACCTAGCCCAGGCGGGTCTGGAATACCTTCATCTTTTTTCTCTCCAAACCCCTCCGTTTCTCCAGCCTCCCACTTGTTGTTGCAACCTGCCTCCCCGAGCCCCCCTTCTCTCTCCCTGCCTAATGTCGCCCTTCCCCATTCAGTAGGAGTGCACTGTCTGCAGAGAAGTAGAAGAGGACAAAGAAGAAGGGGAGTGGGAGGGAGGGAAAAGGGAAGGAAGAAGAACTTCAGAGACATCACAAGCAAATGCATAAGCAGGTATTTAAAAGGGCATTTTCAAGGTAATAGGAGAAATGTGAATATAATTCTGGCAGTATATAATAGTAAGGAATTACAAATAATTTTGTTAGGTAGGTGATACGATATAACAAGGTGTTATTCTTTTTTAGAGCTTACTAAAATCTGGAATAAAATACTGTGATGTCTGGGAAATTGCTTCAAAATGTATCAGCCCAAAATGCTGGGGAAATGGATGATGGTGGGGGGGAGGGGAGTAGCAAAGTGTTAATTATTGAATCTGGGCGATAGGGCTCATTGTATTATTCCTCTCTATTCTTGTGATTAAAATTTTTCATCATAAAAAGCTTGAAAATGTAATACGAGGGGAAACATGGAAAGTACAAATTATTTTCATCTAACGCTTCACCTCCAGCATGCTTTACCACAGTACTAAATTAAGTACCGTTTTCTGTAAAGTAACTGTTTATATTCCTCCAAAGTATTGAATTACAAAGGAAAGCCTGAGGAGAGGTCCAGAGTAAAGAGTACAGGGAAATAGCAGCTAAATACAGAATGTAATTCTGGATTGGAATTACATGGGCCCGAATCTGTTTTTCTGTTTGTTATAAAGGAATCATTTGGACAATTGCCAAATATGAATAATGTAGCAGATACTGATGTAAAAAAAAAAAAGACAATAATAAAATCCAATTAAAAGTTGTTCTGCTTGTGTTCCCACCATGTGCCAGAAATTCTAAACAACTTTGGTGCTAAAAGACTCCTTTTGTGTAATATCTGCCCTTCGGCGACTGCCTTATTTCACTCAGCCCAGTGTCAAATACCTAGAAACAGAAAACAAGCAGTTGCCGGGGCCTGGGGGAGGGGAAGTGGGGAGTCGCTGTTCAGCAGGTACAAAGTTCCAGTCTTGCAAGATGGTTACCTTCTAGAGATCTGTCTACAACATTGTGCCTGTAGTTAACAAGACTGGATTGTACATTTTTTAATGTTTATTTATTTTTGAGAGAGAGAACAAGGGAGGGGCGGAGAGAGAGGCAGACACAGAATCTGAAGCAGGGCTTTGGGCAAATCCAGGGCTATCAGCACAGAGCCCGACGTGGGGCTCGAACCCACAAACTGGAAGATCATGACTTAAATGATTGAGCCATTCAGGCACCCCCAGACTGGATTGTACACTTACATACTTGTTAAAAGGGATTCGTGTTAAGTGCCCTTATCACAGATATGCACACACACACACACACACACAATTTTAAAAAATAACCCTACAGAACAAAACAAATCCTCAACAGGTGATTTTGGGGCACGTTAAGATTTGTAATTATTACATGACTGTTAACAAAAAAAATATTGTGTAGAGGAGGGAATGCTAAAATATTATTTGCTCTGGCAGTTGAATAGGCTTGATACGCCATGGGCAGGAGGCAAAGGATTATAGGACATTTCTGTTACTCATTATGAAGAAGAGAAATCCCAAACTGAGACATACTCCAGTAAAGCTTACTTCCACAGTGCCTCTTTGTCACAGTCTTCTTCCTGAACTCACAATAGCAATTTGGGGCAGAGGGTCAACACGTCGGCTCTGAGCTCAGTGACCCCAGCAGTTCCCATGAAGGGTCTTTCCTCGGGAGAGCTTGCCTCCCCCCTCCCGCCCCCCCTCCCCCCCCATGTCACCATAGCTCCTCTCTGAGGCTGGAGGTGATTATGGAGTCTGTGGCTAGAAAATTCTGTCCCTGAATCTTTAATGGTGAAGCTGTTGCAGAAATGGGGCATGGCTAGCTCAGAGATCAGCAGCATCTATGCTTAATAAGAAAAGCTTGTCTCAGAGAATTTATCCATAAGATTTGTCATCTAAGCTGCTTATTAAAAGGGTGCTTAGCTGGAAAGAGAGATCAGGAAGACAGATCCTGATTAGAATTCTCGAAGGCCTCTTAGAATCCTTGTATTGATATTTCTCGAACGCTTGCTATGTGCCTGGCCCCGGGAAGGCCCTCATGGACCACAGAGGCATGCTCCATGCCTCACGGAGCTTCGATTGGATCCGTGGATCCATCGTGCAGTGCTTCAGGCACAAACTGGAAAGGTACATTACCTTAAATCAAAGAACAGATGGCCCTAAGGAAAGATTTAGAGCAAACAGTAACAACACGGTAAGACGATTGCAGAACTGAGATGTGTAAAAGGTGTGTGTGTCCAGGAAGTGACCAGGGACATTTGGGGGAGCGTGGGAAGCAATCAGGAGATCAGGAGAGCAAGAGGGAGCTTGCCAGGCAGGCCTGGCAGAGGAAACGTCGTGTGCAATTGGATGTTATCCTGGCAGAGAGGTGGCGGCGGCAGCTGAAATGCAGTTATAAAATAACGCCGAATACAATGTTGAGCCTTGGAGAAATGAAGTCTAGAGGCCGACACCTGAAATTAAAAAGGCAGTTTGTCTAGGGATGGAGTGGAGCTGGAAAACGAAATGTGGGCGATGGGGGAGGGAACAGGGCAGTGCAAAGGGCCGGACAGCGGGGGTCCTGGAAGGAGTCCCTGAAGCCCCGCGTGTCTGGGTAGAAAGAAGCTCCCTCTAGCAGGTGCTTGGAGGGAAGCCGAACTGACCGCAGGGGGATCTTCTCAGGTTGCCTGGGCTGCGGAAGCTATGTACAAACCCTGAGGAGGAGGGAGGGAGAGAGGACTGTGACAGCTCATTCCCAGGTGCTGTCCCCCCTCACCGTCTCCCATGTGGGTGCCACCTCCCTGCTGTGACAACCCTTCTGGAGCAGAACAGAAGTGGCTGGGCAGCGCTGTGGGTTAACCGCTGGCAGGCGTGTCTGAGAAGGGCTGGACGTCTGAAGGTTGGGGAGAATGCTCGGTCTTATTTATAAGACACCTTGTCTCTTAGACTTCCCATTTGTTGGTACCCCTGGCACTGAGTAAAAGATTAATTGTAGCCTCACTCCCAGCTCTTGTCTGAATCAGCATATACGGGTCATGGTATGTATTTTGGTCACATCACAGAGTCACCCTTCGTTTCTGACCCTGGGATTTCAGTGGTGCTGGCATTCATGGGCACTGTGGATTGAAAGAGGGTACCTGAAGAGAGAGAGCTTAGGAAGGACGCCAATGTATGACCACCAGAGAAAGGCTTAATGTAGTGGTCTGGCCAACCAAGTTCAAAGACACCTACTGTGCCCATGAACCATCTATCCCAAGGAGGATATCATGGCAGGTGAATTCATGGTAGGGTGTCTGTGTTGGCTCTGCTGTTAGTGTAATGATACCTGGGTACCCCACTTTTAAGGGAAGAACATAGAAATAGTAGTCCACCAAGGACATTGACAATTAGTGAACAAAAATTAATGTAAAAAAAAAACACGTGACTAGGATTCTAAATCTGAAAATTCTCGAACTCTTGTAGATATTTCTTTAGCATGAGTGAGATTGATTGAGGTGTGATTTATGCATCAGAAATAGATTCCATAAAGCAGGCTGTGGGTGCATCCTCTAAGGAATGGTTTAGAACCAGAAATCTCCTGGTCCTAGAATCAAGGGTAACAGAGTAACCTGGTGCCTAAGGCAGGTCCAAGTTAAGAATAAGGGCATCCTAGCTCAGATCCCTAGGTCCTATAATAGAGGGCTAGGTGTGTGGGACTCTGTATAAGTATGAAGGGGTCTGTCTACATCCTTGTCCCATGGGTTCGCATGGGATAAGGGGTCACTTGAGATGACTTCCAGGAAAGAGGTCATTAGATGCAGAACCATTTACAGGAAACAGTCTCTCGTCTTATAATCTCCATTTACATCTCCGATTTAATTAATATAATTGTATTTATACTGAGGATGTGATCAAAGGTATAATGGAAACTCAGCTTAGACTGGAGAAGGAACAAGTTTTGTAGTTTAGAAATGTCTGGGCAAGTCTTTCAAAAAGGAGGGATTGGTCCACTGGAAGCCTATGTGAATAACAGTGTAAGATGCCTCCTTGAGAGAGCTCATCCTTCCGTAAGGGGTGGGGGAATGGCAGGGTGGACCAACCCAGCAATGCAGCCGTAGTTCTTGGAGGGATGAGTGGATTCTGAGCTCAGCTGTTGTATTTTGTCTTGTTTTGTCTTGCCAGATTCTGCATCCTGGATGAGGTTCTCTGTGTTCCATTGTTCCAGGGTGTAACTACTATTTTGCTGGTTGGTGAGGAATGTATGTCATTGCACGAGCCTTTGTGCTAAAGTCTGTGTAAGAGATTGGGGATCGAGATACAGAACTGTAATTTTGCCCTTCCAACACAGAGAAGGGAAGGGAAAAGCCCGGGCAGAATGTTTCCTCTTGTGCTTCATTAATAGAGGTGTCACTCTGCAGGAAACTACCTGGGAGGGATGACAGAGCCCGCTGGCCCCGTTTGGCACATCGTACCGCTTGGCAAATGTAATGGTTCGGAGCAGAAGCAGCAGCGGTGGTGGGCAGGTGTTTTAGGGCCCATCAGAAGAAGAAAAGGATCCTGTGGACACAGTGGTACCCGGAGAGGCAACATCCTTGTCAGGCTGACATATAGCACCGAGTCAACAAGGGGCCGGAATATAATAAAAAACTCTATTAGGGCACATGAGTTGTCTGGCTTGTCTACAGATGTGAAAAACCCTGGAATCTCCCCAAACTATGTGTAGGAGAGAAATTTGCAAGGGGTCTAGATACTGGACTAGTCAGAGAGGCTTTAGAAAGAGGGTCTGAGAGAAGAAGGAGTCACTCATTTACTTAACAAGTCAATGGCAAGTATGGAGATAAAAAAGGTAAACAATATAGGCATGATCCTTGTTCTCATTAACCTTAATATTTATTAGCATAAACTTAAAAAAAAGTTTATTTTGAGAGAGAGCACGCATGAGCGAACTGGGGAGGGGCAGTGAGAGGGGGGGAGAGAGAGAGAGAGAATCCCAAGCAGGCTCCTCCGTTGTCAGTGCAGAGCTTGACGTGGGGCTCGATCCCATGAAACACGAGATCATGACCTGAGTCAAAATCAAGAGTTAGACGCTCAATCGACTGACCCACCCCGGTGCCCCAATTGTGTAAACTTTAAACAGTAAACAGTTGAGCACGTTGATTGCCTTGAGGCTAGCGTGTCAGGCTGTCATAAGAGCAGGGGGCAGAGGCCTCACCCAGCCAGGGCTTCGAGGAAATCTTTCTGGAGGAAATGACTTCTGAATTAGCATGCAGAGGAACGATCGGTCAGCTCTCCGGGTAGGTGGGGAGAGGAAGGGGGCTCTAGGTAGAGTGAACATTACTGGTAAAGACCCAGCAGGGAAGCAGCAAAGGGCATATGTGGGGACCTGTAAGAGATGGAAATGCCCCGTAGTTGTGAGTGAAAGAAAGAGGACTTTCACGTTAGGAAGGTAGAGACAGGTATGCAAAGACCACATCATGGAGAGGCTTGGAAGTCTCCAGTTTATACCGGAGACTTTGGCCAGGTTAAGAAAAGACACTGATGGGTTTCAAGCTGGAGACAGTGGCTTCTGGATGGGGGCAGGTGGCAACCGGGAAGTGGGGGGTGACTACTTGGAAGGTGGTTGAGGAATCCAGGTGAGAGACATTTGGTGGGCCACACTATCATCGGTGAGGTCAGAAACATTGGTAGAATTGGCGAGGGATGGAACATCTAGAAATCTGCGGGGGGTGCGACGGATGGGGGGGTGGAAGGATGGGATGTGAGAGAGGGTGAGGCTGACTCCTGCATTTCTGGCTTGGCCGTCTGGGTGGATGGCGGGACCATGTGCTGAGATGAGGAAAATGGGAGATGGCAGATTTTGTAAACAACTCAGAACGTGCTCTTCCTCCCAGTGGCCAACATCCGGGACCAGGACCTGGAATGTGGGACAAAAGTTGGCGGAGCGACTGGAATGAAGATGGAGGGCTCAGGTTGGGCAGCCCTGAAGCCCGGTGAGGAGAAAGGGCTGCAGCCTGAGCTTGGGGGGGAGCTTGTTCAGGGTCCCCGGATGTGGGGAGTCAGGGAAGGACTTCTGCCCACACTGATGGTGGAGGGAATTTTCCTCCTGCTTGTGGGGTGGGGGGGCTCCCCAGGAAGGAGCCTCCTTACTCTTGTGGTCCTCTTTTTGTGCAGAGAGGATTTACTGCTGGCACAGAGATACAGAGGCGTCTGACTGGTGCTGGTGGACTCCAGGGTCAGGGGGAAATTCCTCTCCTCCTTCCGGGAGACAGCGTACCCATCGGGGGCGTCTCCCTTTTCAATAAAGTCAACATTCCTCGAATAGTAGATCAGCTTCAGACCCAGCCCTGGGTCTTGTCGATTCCAGTACAAAGCGTCATGGTTCATGTCCTGAGAACAACGCACTGTCAACCGCTTTCCAGTCCCCATGATGAGGTGTCTTGGGGTTTGGGTCACCCTGGCTACCACGGGGACTGTGAGGGAGGGAAACAGAGCTAGAGACAGCTGAGGAGGGCATCTGCGGCTCTAGAAAAGGACTTGAGCTGAGACCTGCAAGCTATGGCCAGGTTGTGCACGTCCCGAAACTCACCTGCTCCCAGGAGACAAAGCACGACCCAGCCCAGGGGCCGGAAACCCATGGTGGCTTCACACAGGTGTCTCCTAGTCCCCGGGGCTCTAGTCGGTCTCTGTAATGTCTCCATCTCTGCAGCTTCTTGGCCCTCATTTTCAGGGGTGAAACCACTCGCCTTTCCTCCTAGGGCTGGAGTGAAACCCAGGCAGTCAGTACCGGCCGCTGCGGTCGCTCTCCTTTGAGGCTGTGTATTTCTGCGCACCGGACAACGTCTCATCAGTATCCTCTTGCCCAGCTTGCAAATATTGGTGTCTTTTAAATCTTTGTGATGAAAACTGGTGTAACATGTTGGTCACTCAGATATGCGAGAGCGTGAAACACTGTCATCAAAATTGCACTTTAGAAGTCTTCACTTCTACTCTGCAGAGAAGATTCCAAGTGTTTTCCTGTCCTTGTGTACCCACCGACTAGCCTCCACCGTTTACAAGAGGCTCATGCGTAAAAATCCCGTCAGGTCCCCAGGGCGGATTATTTCACCGGTCTGTATCCAGTTCAACATGTTAGATGCAGGACCCTTTCCCCGTTAGCACAGTACACGTAGTTGTGGGCACGAGTGGCTGCTTTCTTCAAGGTTGGTGTTAGGCATACCTTTCTTCCTTTCCCTCTTCTCTCTCTCCCTAAAGGCAGGGGCGACGTCTGCTGACTTCAATGATCTCACATACTTACCAGCCCACATGGTTTCTTTGTCTGCTATGGACTTACAACCTCTTTCTGGCGGTCTCCTCGTGCCGCTCCGCACGGAAGCATGGATATGTCCCGGATCCTGGCTGTGACTGGCTGTCTATCCGAGTCATGGGAAGTTCTGTCTGTGGCTGGGGCCATCGTGGCGTCTCTTCTGAGTTCCTGCCACACATACTGCTTCCTTTTCCGGGTCACTGTGTCCTCCCTGCATTGAGGTGACTTGCCTGGGGTTGTCCCCAAAACTTCCCCTCTTGGACACCTTTGAGTTTGTTTGTGCTTTGTTGGAGCCAGAGTATTCTTGAGGGGCCCAGGGGAGGAGGAGCGAGAAGAGACTGCCTCATCTCCCCGAAATGCTTCCATCCACGGCTAGGGCTTCCCAGAGATTTTGCCAAATCATTGTCATCCCCAGGCAAGAAGTGGGCCCTCATCCCTGTTTGGGGGCAGTGCCCAAAACTCAGAGATGGCTTTCTTGCCTGAAGTCGCCCTCAAGCTGGGGCTCCAAACTGTCACCATTCTAGGCCAGTGAGAGAGGCGCGCTTGCTCTCAGGACGGTAACTCTGCTCTAAGGAGGCGTGTTCTGTCCTCGTATGTCGCTACCAGTTCTGTTCCTTCCAGGAAAAGCATGACGGGGAGCAGGTTTGGCTCCACTTCAGCCCTTGGTGTTTTCCATTGTCCTGAGAGTATTCAATATCCTAGCTGGGAGACAGGTGTTCTCCAGGAAGGGAAAGCAGTTTTCATTCTCAGGAGCCCTCCTCAAGTCAACAATTTCCTTGTTACTTAGTAAACCTTGTCGTCCTGAATTTCATCTTTAGAAACCTTTCACAGTTTACCCACCTCCACAAAACTAAACCCACTATTTACCTCCCATCCAGTGGGTTTTCCCAGGTTCCATGGTGCTTCCCACATCATGGAGGTGGATAATTACAATTGAAAGATTTATAGTTCATCCCAAGCATTCTCCATGTTAGATTAACCTAAGATTCAGGAGGTATCTGATTCATTTTCTTAAAAATGTTTATTTATGAGAGAGAGAGAAAGAGCAGGGGAGGGGCAGAGAGAGAGGGAGACAGAGGATCTGCACGGATAGTAGAGAGCCCGATGTGGGGCTCGAACTCATGAGCCATGAAATCACAACTTGAGCTGAAGTTAGATGCTTAACCAACTGAGCCACCCAGGCACCCCCAGGAGGCCTCTGATTCTGTCCTCCTTTCCCCCAGTAGCTAATTCACTCTCCTCAGACACAAGCCGCTCCCCTCCACCACACCCCATGGCCAGTGATCTGGTCTCTCTTTTCTTCCTCTACATCAACCCAAGACTCTAAAGCAATGCCACTAACCTGAGTTCCTGATACCCTTAGGTCACGAGCCAGTTCCTATACCTTCCCACCTTTCCTTCTTGAGGCTTCCTTGTGACCTTTCCTTCCCAAAGGCCACCACTTTCAAGAGTTTGGGAGCTTTCTCCCAGTGTGGGGCAAACTTCTATGTCCCTAACAAAGAGACTGGAAGAAAAGAGAATCCTGTAGATGGCCAGGAGCCCTGAAATATCTCCCTCGTCTTTTGTACTTTAATGTAATGCATCTTGCTCTGTGCTGTCCATCTGTCCATGGACTTCTTCAGTGTCTGCTCTCAGCCCCCTCCTCGGGCGCACTACTTAGGAAGTCTGCATCTCCCATGCATTCCTTCTGGGGTAACAGTCTCGGGACAATAATACTTATGCCTGCCTCGGCCACTGAGGAGCCATTTCTTAAAAAGCCCTGTAAGGGAACACGTTTATCCCTTTAAGTGCATGGCAATATCTTTTCTATGGGTGATCCTGAGCCCAGATATAGGCTGTAGAATGGTTACCACACTTCAAATCCTATTTTACTTATGCTGCAGCCATTTTAGTTCTGAGGAATTTGCTCTGCCCTATATATTTCCCTATTATATGATTAACCTTTGAAAGACCTCATGAGAGATATTTGTATACTGGTTCTCTTTAACTGGTGATACAGTGTTCAGTTTTATCAGATTTTCTCATTTATCGTTATTTGAAATGTAGTGTTCGTAATAAGGAATACGCTAGTGCCCTCTAGTGGAATCTTACTGCAATTGGCAGAAAAATAGGCTCAGAAGTTCACACCCCATAAAATGAAAATGTTCAGAGTAGATTACAACAGGGAATTAAGGTTGTAGATACAATGAAGGTTACTAATCAGCAAGCCTTGATCGAGGAGACTATCCTGGGTTATCTGGGAAGCTCAGTCTAATCACATGGGTCTTTAAAAACAGGGAAACTTGGGGCGCCTGGGTGGCATCTGACTTTTGATTTTGGCTTAGGTCATGATCTCGTGGTTCTGAGATCAAGCCCCATGTGGGGTTCTGAGCTGATGGTGCAGAGCCTGCTTGGGATTCTCTCTCTCCCTCTCTCTCTTTGCCCCTCCCTCTCCCTCTTTCTCTCAAGATAAATAAACAAACTTTAAAAGCAGGGAATCTTTTGCAGCTGTGTTTAGAGGGAGATGTGAATGTGTAAGAAGGGTCAGGGAGATAGATAAAGATAAAGGTGGGGAGTAAAGGTAGAAGCGGGGAGTCACAAGGCAAGGGTGCTTGATTTTCTCCTAGAGCCTTCAGAAAGAAATGTAGCCCTACCAATACATTGATTTTAGCTGAATGAGACAGGTATTGGACTTTTTTTTTTTTATGTTTTTTTAAATTTATTTTTGAGAGACAGAGAAAGAGACAGAGCACAAGCAGGTGAGGTGTAGAGAGAGAGGGAGACAGAATCCGAAGCAGGCTCCAGGCTCTGAGCTGTCAGCACAGAGCCCGACGTGGGGCTCAAACTCACAAACCGCAAGATCATGACCTGAGCCGAAGTCGGACGCTTAACCGACTGAGCCACCCAGGCACCCCAGGTATTGGACTTCTAACCTCCGGAACTGTAAGATAACAAATTTGTGTGTGTGTATTAAAAAATATATGTGCTTATTTATTTTGAGAGAAAGAGAAAAAGAGAGAGAGAGAGCGAGTGAGTGTGAGCAGGGGAGGGGCAGAGAGAATTCTAAGCAGGGCTGCTGGGCCACCTTGTGGGTGGGGGTGGGGCTCACGAGGGCAGAGTCACCGTGTACCTTGGGTTTGCCATTTTTTTTTGTTCAGAGGATGTGGCCGCATTGATAAACTGCTGGTGCGGAGGGACTTGGGTGTCTCGGTTACTGCTGGAACATTCCAGGGACGGGGGAGCTCATTCTTTTCCTCCTTTCCCTCTCTCTCCTCTTTCTGTCTCCTTTTCCCTCCCTCTTTCCATCTGCATGCTTGAGTGTGTTTGTGTGGTCACCTTGCAAGTGGGTGGAAGCTTCAAAGCCAAGAGACTTCTGCTGAGATTCACCATAACAGCACATTCTAATCTCCTGCTGTTTGGAACGTGACTTCCTGTGTCCCATGTCACAACCTCCCTGCCTTCTGGGCAGCAGCACCTTGGTGGCTCTGAGCTACTCTGTGCTGGCCACTGACTGTTCACACCAAAGGCAGAATTCTTTCCAAGAGAATAGGCCCCTGAGGCTGGCAGTGAGTCTTCTGGAACATTCTGGTCCAAAGCCTGTGCAGAGGAGGCATTTGCAAACATGGAGCGCGCCAAGAGCAGGAACTGGCAGCATCTGCCTTTAAAAACGGCATCATCTGATTCAACCTCCTGTCCTTATTATCCCTCTGCCTCTTCTTAGGCTTCTCCCGGAGTGACTTTCTTCAACAGCAGCCTTCTTTCAGGGGCTCAGGAGTGGGGCTCTCTCTGTGTTAGTTTCCCGTCACTGCTATACCAAAGTATCACAAACTCAGTGGCTTGAAACAACGTATGTTTAGAAGTTTGGGTTCTCAATGGGTTGAAATCAAGGTGTAGCAGGACCCTATGCTCTTCTGGAGCCTCTAGGTGAGAATCCGTTTCTTTGTCTTTTCTGGCTTCTGGAGGCTACCTGAGCTCCATGGCCCCTTCTTTCCTCTTCATTAAAAAAAAAAAATTATTTAATGTTTATTTATTTTTGAGAGAGAGAGAGAGAGCATGAGCAGGGAAGGGGCAGAGAGAGAGGGAGACACAGAATCCAAAGCAGGCTCCAGGCTCCAGGCTCCGAGCTGTCAGCACAGAGCCTGATGTGGGGCTCAATCCCACAAACCATGAGATCATGATCTGAGCCAAAGTCAGATGCTCAACCCACTGAGCCACTCTGGCGCCCCCTCCATCTTCAAACCCAGTCACAGAAGGTGGAGTCCTTCCCATATCACTCTGTAAGGACCCATGGAACTGCGCCCACCTGGATAATCCAGAATAATCTCACCATCTATCTCAAGGTCAATTGGTGTGCAAATTTAACTGCATCTACAGATGTAATTCTCTTTTGTCATGGAAGGCAATATATTCAGATTCTGAGCATAAGGAAATGAATACTTTGGTGGGGGGGGGGCATTATTAGGCCCACTAGGAACCCTTAACCAGAAAAGGAAGGTAAGGTTGGGAACTGTTTAAACTTAAGGAATGTAATTTTTAGGGGGAGAAGAGGAAGCAAGCCCAGGACCCAGTCACTGTGGACACTGCTGAACCATTTATCCTTTCCTTTAATGGACATATAATGAATACCAATTGGGTGGCAGGATTTAGACTATGTTTTAGACTATGGGAATCCAGGTCCTTTCCTTTAATGGACATATAATGAATACCAATTGGGTGGCAGGATTTAGACTATGTTTTAGACTATGGGAATCCAGGCACGAACAAAAAGGACAATGTTTCTGTCTCTAGGCTGATAATATTTAATATTGATTGTTCACGGTACTTGTATCCCAAGCACAGAGGAAAATTCTGGGGAAGGACTGATGGCAACACGTGTCTTCTTACATTGAAGATTTTGTAGTCCAATGGGAAGTTAGCCATACCAATAATCATTTTAACTTGGCATCTGCAGGAAGGAAGAATTGTGTAAGTAAGGTGTAGTGAGAGTACAGAGGAAGGAGCTCACGATCTTGGGAAAACAAAGCACATTTTAGATAGTGCTATTGTAAGTGATATTTTGAAGAGCAAAATGAGTTGAGGTCATTCAAGGGAAATGCTATGTGCTGCATGTTTGGAAATAGCTGGAGTTCGATGTTGCTAGAGTCAAGTGTGTGAGAACATGAGTGCCGGAAGGTGTGGGTGGATTTTCTAGAAGGGCTGTGATCACACCTTACATATGCAGGAAGTTTTGTCCACCGCCACACATCTCTGTCCTGGGGATTCACTTCTGTGTCTTCCGAAACCCACCACCATACCCAGGACTCTCTTGACCCTTATCAAGCTTGAGAACTAGAAAAAGTTTTAGTAGATGGAAGGAAAAAGAGCACTTGTCAGCATAGTACACATGTGCTTTAAGAACTGGTGAACCTAGGAAGACAGAGGGGCGGGAAATATCTCGAGTTTCATTTGGAGGCCGGATCTAGTCAGGTCATTTGGTTTTCTCCTCCTGTGACAAGACCTGACGATTCTGAAGCACGGACCTCTTCCAGGTACATACAGCACATGGGTAGGTCTTCCCTAATGCCCAACTGTGATGGACCTAATGGAAAAAGAGATCCGTAACTCAAGAGGGAAAAATAAAGAGCTTTTTATCATTATTCTAGACTCTAATGAGAACTTGACATTCTAATGCAAGGATATCTTTCTTGTAAGGTACTTAGTTTCCTTCCTTTCAAATTGTTTAAAAGGATTGTCATAAGTTTTTTTCCCCATGCTAATATATTTAGCTTTTATGTCTGATAGACCACAGAGAGCCACGGACGGATGCAGCGGAAGGGAGTGACATGGCCGGGTTCTTGCAGTCAGGACGATGGCCCTTGGTACTGGGAGGCTTATACCGCATTAGATGGGGGAGGCTGGAGCTGGAGAAATAGCTAAAGAGGCTACTAAATTTACCTGGGGAGCTGACTAGAAGAGCATGAACATGGCAGTGGTTGCACTGAGAGAATGGATGAAGAGAAAGGTTATGTAGGAGTTAGAAATCAAAGCACTTGGAGATGGATTGAGTGAAGGAGAACGAGGGTAAAGGAGAACGAGAAATGTAGGACAACTTCAATCTCAAGCAAGCAAATGCCTCACGCGTCGATTCACCAAATCGGCAAACCAGAAGGGTGGCTGTGGGTCAAAGGTGACACGTTGTGTTTAAACTCCAGGAGGGAGTAGTCAGTTGGTGTCCTGAATGGACTTGAGTTGAAATTAGTAATTGGGGTGGAGGGGACAGATCTAGAACTCATTAATTACAGAGTGGGATTCTTTATGCTCCCAGCCCCCATCTTGGGATGGTGGAAGGCAGCCACCTTGTAGAGAAAGACAAAAGACTGGTAACTTCTCAGAAAGTAGCTTTTCTGTCTAAGAAAGTAACTTTTCTCTCCTCTTCCAATGATCACTCTCCATCTATGGCAGCAGGTGGAATTCAGTCCTGCTTGACTCATTAGTACTTGGGTTACCCTGACAAGAGCTCTGTTGTCTGATCATGGAAGAGTAGGTCAAGTCAGGAGAAAAACAATTTGCTGCCCGAGACACTGATCAGTATCCAGATGATGCTCCAATTTCTTCTCCAGGAAACTTTCGCAAAGTGGCTGATAACGAAACTAAAATCACATCCAATAATGTCCTGCTAACTGGATCCTGATATCTGTTGTTTCCCCGAGGCCCCACATCAAGGTTGTTCACTTTCTGACTCATTGGAATTTCAAGAGATTATACTACCTCCCCCAAACAATCAATAAACTGTTAAGTTATTTCCATGTCAGGTTACCTCAAAATTCATAGTAACAAAGCTTATTACAGATCGCTTTCCCTCTGCCCACCGAGTTTATTCTCTTCAAAAAAGTTCTCTCAACTCTCACTCCATCCTTTTCATGGGCAGCTGTTCTGGTCTCATCTCTTGTCTCTTTTCTCAGCCCAGAGACTAAAACGATATGGTTCTTTAGCCTGAGGCTTTGGTGTCCTTCCAGTAGGAACTAGATCTTTCTTCTTCCCCTTTCCTTCCTGTAACTTCTCTTTGCTCCCTTTACCAAGGGCCACTCCGTTTTACTTTTATTCTGTGTCCTTGATAAAACAATAGGAAGAAAAATTGATCTATTGTGTGTCCAAGACTCAGAAACATCTTTCAAGTAGTTCTGAATTCTAATTTAGTGTATTTGGTTGCATGCTCTCTGAATTTCCTGTCCCGATACTTTTGGTATTTGTTCTCCTTTGGTGTGGTAGACGGAACGCTAAGAACAACGCCCAGGGTCCCTTGCCCACGTATTAGCCCCTCCTCTTTGGGCATAAGTGGTACCTACGGATATGACAACTTGTCGCTCCTATGATTGTTTTACAGTATTTGGCAAAAGGGATATTATCCAGATGACCCCATCTTACTCTAATCACATGAGACCTTTCAAGGCACAGTTTTCTCCAGCTGGTAGCAGAACGAGGGGGTCAAAGAGCTTTCTGGGGGCATACGTAGGATTTGATGTGCATTTCCGTCCTTGAAGATGAAGGGGACCAGAGAGAGAATGCAAGGAACTGAGGGCGACCCCCCAGTGACCACCAACAAGGAAACAGGATCTTATTCCTACCACCGCAAGTAAGTGAATTCTGCCAATAATAAGAATGAGCAGGGAGGAGGAGTGGGCTCCAGAAGGGAGTGCAGCCAGATGACATGGTGGTTTCAGCCGACCTTGAGCAGAGAGCCCAGCCCCACCACCCTCACCTTCCCACATGCCGAGGTGTGGGATGATAAATCGGTACTGTTGCAACCCGTCTAATTTGCAGTGATTTGTTACACCACAACAGAAAATGAATACAGTTGATTATCACCCAACATTTGCCTTTGGGGAACTGCGCAATGAGCCTGCTGCGTCTCTGATCTACCTACTCAGCACCACACGTTTTCGTTTTCAACATGACACCTGCATCTACCCAAGTGAGGTTCTGCTCCCTAACGATCCCTGTGAACAAACACATTTTGTGTCTCTTATTACCTACTGCTCTCCCTTCCACTAACTTTTTCTCCTTCTCGGTAATCCTGAGTTCACGAGTTGTCTGAGAACTTGTCATCACCCTCTGCATCTGCATTACTCACGCTCAGGAGTTCACATCGGAGGAAGCCCCCCTCCCGACTTATTTTCCTGTATGACTCAATTATTGAGAGACGCCATCGTAGAATCTTTGAAGGATCTTTGCAAATCTGAGGGTCTTTTTCTTTACTTGATCAGGCTTCAGTTTTATCAAAATTCCCCTACATCTGTATCTGAAAATTGAAGTTCGCATTAGGAAATATTCACTTTGGGTTAATGCCCTCTGGTCTAGTGTAATATCAACCAGGGGTAAAGATTTTGATTATGACAGGAAAGATGCCTTAGAGGGACAAGAATGGGGAAAAAAAAGGCAGCAAGGAATATTAAAGTCAAGGCAGGGATTCCATACAATCTCGTGTGATAACTTTCCCTAATTTGGGTTGGGAATCTTTTTTTTTTAATTTTACAATTTTTATTCATTTTTGACAGAGAGAGAGAGGGAGAGAATGAGTGGGGGAGGGGCAGAGAGAGAGAGAGAGAGAGAATCCGAAGCAGGTTGGACGCAGGGCTGGAATTCACGAACCACGAGATCACGACCTGAGCCAAAGTCAGAGGCTTCACGGGCTTAGCCACCCAGGTGCCCCACGGTTGGGGAATCTTGAAGGCAGTGTCCCCTCCCTCCTTGGTTCGCCTCTTTCTTGTGCAGAGAGGATGTGGCTGTGCAGCGCTGTGGATAAACTGCTCGCGCAGAAATACACAGATGTCTGATTGGTGCTGGCAGAGTCCAGGGTCAGGGGAAAATATGGCAACTCATTTCGAGAGACGTGATACCCCTCAGGGACGTCTCCTTTTTCAAAGGCTTCAGTACCAGTTGAGTAGTAGATCAGCTGCAGGCCAGATCCAGGGTCTTGGCGATACCAGTACATTGAAAAGTGATTCATATCCTGTGTGCACTGGAGGGTTAATTTCTTTCCTGTCCCCAAGATCTTATGTCTTGGGAACTGTGTGACTACAGCATCCTTGAGGCCTGTGGCAGAAAAAAAAAGTGGTCAAATAAAGGCAGAGCCTGGGGAGGGGAGACTGATGCTACCGTCCTGAAAACACGTTCTCTGGGTGGAGCCTGGGAAGACGGTGACAGGTGCCCAGGACTCACCTACTCTGATGAGACAAGGGACAGCACAGCAGAGGAACCTGGTGCTCATAGCAGGACCTGATGAACGGTGCAGTCTGGTGCTGTGATGAACTTAGTCTCTGAGGCCCACACTTTTTCAGCTGCTTCCTGGCCGGAGACCACACCCTCCTCCCTCACTGCTTCAGAGGAGAATCAAAAGCCCCTTAGGCTTAATAGAATGTGGTTGGTTTCCTTCATTTAGGTCACACAATCATGTATGATGTTCTCTTAAAGCATTAGCATGGCAGGGTTTTTTTTTTTTTTTTTTTACCTCTATGAATTCTAATTTCCCTTATACGATATATCCTTTCTGATATGGTGGGTTCGTGTTTTTAGAATTTTTACCAGACCCGGGGAACCTGGGTGGCTCAGTCAGTTGAGCGTCCAACTTCGGCTCAGGTTGTGATCTCATGGTTCACGAGTTCAAGCCCCACATCAGGCTTGCTGGGTGTCCCCCTGTCTCTCTGCACCTCCCCCAGTAGTGTGCTCTCTCTCTCTCTCTCTCTCTCTCTCTCTCAAATAAAAAATAAAATCAAATAAAAGCATTAGAATTTTTACCAGACCCTTATTGTGAGTTGAGCAGTGTTGCATGAACCCTTGAGGATTTTCTCCAAACACTTCTCTGGAAACTCACTTCCTCATGTAAAACCATGGTACCTCTCTCCGCAGCTTGAAATTTTACTGTAAAAGTACTCTGATTTTAGCCAGGCTTAATGTCTTCATTTCCATGAATTTCCACTATATAATCTCGGCATGCTTTCCCTATAACGCCTGTGTTTCCTGGGCTGTGAGCAGGTTGTGGTGGAGGGAACGGAACAGGAAAAGGTGCACAAACACAGGAAAATCTGGTAGGTGCCTGGAACATGCTCAGAGGTGCTCTGGATCTGTTGTAGGAACCTGTTTTACCAGAGGTTTACCAGTGGGGACAAACACTTTGCAGGCACTGGTAGTTGTTGATCCCTTCGGGTGACCTCGTAACTGCTCTCAAAACTGCTTGCCTGGGGAAAAAACATTTTAGGGAAATTGTGGGATGTGAGTCACCACAGATGAACTGAAGTTCCAATGTCATAGATGTGGCTTTCCGCCGTTTAACGCTATTTCTAGGAAGATCTTTTTTTTTCTCAAATTCTGGGCCACCTGTGGAGGTGGCTGTGGACCGTCATAGAATGCTAGCACAGAGCGCAAAGATGGGTCCAGGGCCTGAAGAAACCTCTTCCTTCTTCCAGGAGGCACTGCACGCATCAGGGAATCTTCTTCGGTGCGGCCAGCAGCAAGTGAGCTGTGGATCAGCTGTAGCCGCAACCCTGGGACTTGGTCACGCCAGAACATTCTGTTACAAGCAAAGTCCTAAAGACATTCAAACAAAAGCTTCCCCCCCCCCCCCCCCCAATTCTGGATTTCCTGAATATTCAAGTGACCTGGGAGAGAAGGAGGCAGAAGTGATAGGCAGGGTCCACCAGGAAGGTCGTTTGGCCATGAAAAAAAAAAAATAAGGTTTATGCCAGAGCCTAGAAATCCCAGTGTGTGAGTTTTCCTTGCGCTGCATGACCTCAACCACTCCCAGGAGACAAAAAGCTGGTTCCTCAGAGGAGCCCGCTCCCCAAGGCATGATAAAAGAAGGGACGTGTCGTCTTCCAGCTCTCGTCAGCCTGTAGGTGGTTTGCCTGTGATGTCACTGTCCCACCCGCGCCCATGGTCCCAGATCCTGCAGAAATGGAGTCCTTCCTTCCCATCACAAAGCATCACCCGGCTAGGCTCCACTCCTCTGGGCAATTCAGATGGGGAGACGTAGTTGTTCTTTTGGGTTTATACATGCTATTCCTTTGCGTTCTTTCTGCCACAGACACAGTTTTTCATCGCCAGCACTCTTTGACGACCACTACTGCCTCTAGGTTAGCGGTTACTATAGAAGGCTCTAGAGGGAAACTGCCTGGATTCGAATACTGGTTCCGCCGCTTACTTTCATCGTAGGTGAGCAAACGAACCGTTTCGTGCCTTAATTTTACTGTCACTAATTCGTGCCAATGAAAGCGTGTGCCTCATGGAGATGCTGTGAAGATCGAATGGGTTAAAATTCAAACGTTAAGAGGTTGTAACAAAGCCCCGTATAAAGTACCCACTCATTAAGATCGAGCTCGCAAAATGGTAAACTAGAAGCGCTGCTACTGATGTTACCGCTACTAACATCATCATTTATTATTGAGTCAAATTTTTGTGCTGGGGGTTGCGTTAGGCAGTCCATGCACGTTTTCTCGACTAAATAAAAACTCTGGGAGATACATATTACTGACTCCGTTCTATAGACTAGGAAATGTCTTTAGAGAGGTTCAGTACCTTGGTAAAACTAGGAAGTGGCCAGGTAAGTCGAATTCCAAAACCTGTATTTTCAACTATTAATAATGAATTTCTCAAGGTTTCTCTCTCTTTCTCTTTCTTTCTCTCTCCTTCTCTTTCTCTCTTAAGAGTTTGACTGGAGTCTTATGCCTTCAGGAATTATTTTTCAATTTACTCTAACTTCTAAAAGTAAAAGCACACTTAGTATGCTATCTCCATCTGCCTGAAATGCAAAATATTCTTTACTCTCTGGTGTCCTAGGCTAACTCTGTCTATTCTTGCTGCAAACCTTGAGCATACTTTCGGCAGATGGCTTGCTCAAGCCCAATTTTTTCTTTCTAAATTCTTGGTGGATCTCTTTTCTTTCTTTCTTTCTTTCTTTCTTTCTTTCTTTCTTTCTTTCTTTCTAAATATATTTTTTAATTTTTTAATTTATTTTTGAGAGAGAGAGAGACAGCATGTGAGCAGGGGAGGGGCAGAGAGACAGGGAGACACAGCATCTGAAGCAGGCTCCAGGCTCTGAGCTGTCAGCAACGGAGCCCAACGCGGGGCTTGAACTCATGAACCTGCGAGGTCGTGACCTGAGCCGAAGTTGGTGGCTTAACTGATTGATCCACCCACGTGCCTCCTATTTCTTATTTCTAAACAAATATCTTCAGCCTTTAGCAAGTCTGAAGTGATTCCAAGTACTTTCTTATCATGCCGAAGCATCCTTGTTAACCAGGTTGGGCTCTTATGATGAGAATTAGGATAGAATTCTGAAGAATTTTGTCCTCATGTAAACATTTCTGTTTATAGTAAATACTTCATCCAACTGATATTTCTGTTGTAGCGATTTCTGTTCCTTTGGCTACCAGTTTGCTTCCAGTAAAGGAGAAAGTTGCAGGGAATGTGATTCTGGGAATGTGCATGCTGCTAAATGCCCCATAAACTCTCTTCCCACCTTTCATTTTTATTGGGGCTGCTTTGTTGCTGGGATGGTGATGGTGCACGTATTTCTCTTAGGGCCATTAGCCACTGTTCTGCTTAGACTTTCTATCTGCATTAGAGTCAGTTTTGTTAGACTGCATTTTCCTAAAATGTGATCCATTTCATTTAGGCTTTGAAGTTATTTGTGGAGAATTGTACAAAATACTGTTTTTAAAAATGTACTCTATTTTGATGATTTCCCCTTGTCATTCCTTATTTAGTATATTTGTTCTCCCTGTCTTTTAGTTGACAAGCAATTTTCTATTTTTCCCAAGAACTTATTATGTATTTCTTAGTTCTACTGTTTCAAAATTTTCTACCTCATTAGCTTCTGCTTTTGTGTTTATCTATCAATCTATATCTATCTATCTAACTACCTACCTACCCACCTACCTATCATTCCCTTTATATTGACTTTTTCAGGTGCTTTTATTTCTTCCTATGGATTCAAGGTACTGTCAGTGTCATTTTCTTTCAGCCTGATGGCCCTAAGATTTTTCTGTAAGGCAACTGTAACTGCTAACTAGTAATCTCCTATTTTTTTGCTTACCTGGGAATGTCTTTATTTCACCTTTGTTTCCAAAGGGTATCTTTGTTGGGTATAGAATTCTTGGCGACTTTTGTTTGTTTCTTGCTGCATGTCACACCATCTTCTGACCTCCATCATTTCAGCCATATTGCTGGTCTCCTACACATGATGAGTCATTTTTCTCTGGTTGATTTCAATATTTTCTCTGTGTATTTTGGCTTTCTGAAGTTTGACTATAATGTCTAGATGAGTATCTCTGTGTTTATTGTACTTAAGAGTCATTAAGTTTCTAGATTCTCTTGATTAACGTTTTCAATGACTAGAGAAATTTTTGGCTATGAATTCTTTGTTCCTCTTTCTCTTGCTCCTCTCTTTCTGAGATTCCCACTTTGCGTATATTGGTAATGTTGGTGGCATCCTATAAATTTCTAAATTTAGTCCATTTTTGTGTAAAGAGCATTTGCATGGGCAACACTGGGGTGTCTCCTGACACATAGCAACAGAGTTCCAAAATGCATGAAGTAAAAACTGACAGAAGACATGAACATATCAAAACTATAGTTGGTGGTTTCAATACTCTACCTTCAAAAATTAAAAAATAATTTTTTTAATGTTTATTCATTTTTGAGAGACAGAGAGAGACGGAGCATGAGTGGGGAAGGGGCATAGACAGAGGGAAACACAGAATCCGAAGCAGGCTCCAGGCTTTGAGCCGTTGGCACAGAGCCCGATGCAGGGCTCGAACTCATGTACTGCGAGATCATGACCTGAGCCGAAGTCAGACGCTCAACCGACTGAGCCACCCAGGTGCCTCTCTACCTTCAAAAATTGATTGCACCAACTAGACAGAGAACAAGTCAGTGTAAAGAGACTGAACAACACTATCAACCAAGTTGATCTAACTGATGGTTTTAGAACACTCTACTCAACGACCAAAGAATATGCATTCTTTTCAAGAATGTATAGAATGTTTTCCAATATAGACCACATATTATGCCATAAAATAATCTCAGCATGTATAAAAGGATCGAGAGAATGTAAAGTATCTTCTCAGATCAAATTACTTAGAAATAAACAACAGAAAGAAATTTGGAAAATTCCCAAATACTTGGAAATTTAACAACGTACTCTTAAATGAATCATGGATTACAGAAGAAATCTCAAAGAAAATTATATTTTTTAACTGAAGAAAGAAATATAAAATATGAAATCACATGGAATGAAGTAGTGATTAAAAGAATATTTATAGCATTAAATGGCTACATTAGAGAATGAAAAAAAAAACAAAGGTCTGCATTCTAAGCTAAATTTCTTCCTTCAGAATCTGTAAAGAGAAGCAAAAAGTATACCAAAAGTAAGAATAGGGAAGGAATAATAAAGATCCCATTTGGGGTCAAATAAACAGAAAACAGAAAAACAATGAGGAAATCCATGGAACTAAAAGTTTGTTTCTTGAAACAATCCACAGAAGTAATGAACCTCTAGTTAGACTGAATAAAAACGCAGGGGACAAGTCAGTCCTCGAATGCGGAATTGGCCATTCCCCATCTTCGTAGAGACTGACCCAGGGTTAGTTTTCTACCCACACCGTCATTCAGACCGCACTGTCTTCTCAGGGCCGAGGAGTCTGGGAAAATCTTCGGTGGCTTTTGTAGTTTCAGATGAGGTTAAGGTGGGGCTTCCTCACTTTTTTATGCAGGCTGTAGGTGCCTGTGTAGCACTGTGGATTCACTGCTGGCACAGAAGTACAGAGATGTCTGTGAGGGGCTGGTGGACTCTAGTGTTAGGGGAAAATCTTCCTTCCTTATTCTAGAGACGGTTGATCCGGAGGAGGCCTCTACTTCCTCCGTGGTATTAATACCATATGAATAATGGATCAGCTGTAGTGCCTTTCCTGGGTCTTGACGATACCAGTACATGCTCTCGTGGCCCATAGTTTGAGAACATTCCAGAGTAATCTTCTTTCCTGTTCCTGAAACGTAGTGTCTTGGGGTCTGGGAGACACTAGCATCCACGAGACCTGAGAAAAGGAGACACAAATTGACGACAGGGTCCTGGGTGGACCTTGATGCTGGAACCAGGTTCAAAGCCAGAACAGGGGAAAATGATTCTTTCTGATTTTAAAGAAATCTGTGTCAGTGACTTACCAGCGCCCAGAAGGTAAAGGGCCACGTAATAGAAGAGCCTGACAGCCATGGCACAGTTAGAGCAGGAAGGGTGTCTCCCAGTTCTGGGGAAGAGGGGTGGGCTCTTGATGAAGTCACCACGTGACAACACAGTCCCTGCAGATCATCTGGGCCCGACAGCCATCCTGTTGACATAGCGGTGTCATCTATCTCCCTTTACCTATCAAAGGACTGATATTTCTGTTTACTTTTCTCACGCCAGTAGGCTCGATGCTTTGCTGGTTTATCTTAAGTCTCTACTCTTTTTGCAAAACATTAGATTGCAACCCTATCACAAGCTATGAAAGGGAGGACTGCAGAGCTTTGAAAGGCCACAACAGGAAGATGTGATCTACTTGGGAAGGTCAGGAAAGGAAGGGCTGTTTGGGGTGAGCTGAAGGATGAGCTGGAATGGACTTTGCAAAGCTGAGAGAAGAGCTCAAAACCAGGGCCCAGGGAACAGGGCGGCTGGATCAGACAGGGCACAAGAGACCGTGTTGGGAGGATTACACGAGGGAACACATTTAGGCCACATGTGGGAAGGGCTTAGGGTGGCAAGCGACATGTGCTGAGTTCTCCGAAAAACGTATGGTCATTGTCAGGTGCTAATTACATTGCTTTCTTGGTCTTATTTCTCATGGACTCGGGGTTCAGATTTTGCTGACTTTATCAACTTAGGCTCCATTTTATCAAGTTCATCTTTCTCTTCACTGCACCGCCAATCATGATAGAATAGAAAATTCAGACCTGCAGTTCTTTCTAATACATGCTTTGGTAACACTGGCTAAAATATTTTGGGTGCTGTCGCAGTAAACAGCATCCACATCAAGTACTGTTCTCTTTCCCCCATTTCTTTTCAACAGAAAAGTCTATAGCTTCAGTCATGAGTCACAAAGATTAATCCCAGGACCCCTTCCCCCTTTCTCTGCCTCTTTTTGCCCTGGTTCACTGGGATTCACAGGTGACAGTCACTCAAAATCTTGCTTAGCTGCTGCTGACCCGGGATTTGGAGCTGACGGATGACCTCTTCAGACTTTATGCATTTTTTTGAGTTTATATATTTATTTTGAGATACAGAGAGAGAGAGAGAGAGAGAGAGAGCTTGAGCATGAGCAGGGGAGGGGCAGGGAGAAAGGAAGAGAAGGCGAATCCCAAGCAGGCTCCACACTGTCAGCGAGAGCCTGATGTGGGGCTTGAACTCGTGAACTGTGATATCGTGAGATCATGACCTGAGCTGAAATCAAGAGTCAGATGCTTAACCAACTGAGCCACCCAGGTGCCCCTGGTCTTTATGTATTTTATGTATGACAACTGCACACTCGTGTTCACTCTTGGTCTCTCATACATCCCAAAAGAATATACCAATTTTGACTTACCAAACCCTGACATCTTCTTGTCCGCGAAAGCCTTCCTTTAGACAAGGGTGATCATTAAAACTGAACAACATTCGGTCTTTGCTTTTACTTTGAAAGCTGGTCTTGCCTTAATAGGTAGCATCTAGGAAGAAAAAAATAATAATGAAATTTTACTGCCCCCTGCTGAAAAAAAATGTGAAAAGGATGAATAAACACTTAGAGATTTGGGAAGGGTTTTCTGATGAATTTTAAAGAAATAGGAAGGGGGGAGGCCCCAAGTGTGAAGATTTAAGAATGAGTGATGAACGGATGAAGATGCCAGCAGTAACTGGGTGTAAAATCTGATTCTCACAGAAGGAATTAAAGAAAGACAGAAGAACTTGGGGCAGGTCTTGGGCTGGGGCAGATATGAGAGGCTCGGGTCCCACTCGGATGAAGGAGTATTTGAAGGCAGAGATGACTCTCCAGCCTTCGTTTCCAGGGCAGGAATAATCCGTGCATGGCCCACCTTCCTGGCATAGTTCAGGAAGTGTCTGGAGCAGCTGCTGAGAATTTCTCAGTGTCAACAAGGAAGGCCACAGCAACGATCAAAGACAATTGTTATGTATGCCTCCACACTTTGGGTCCAGTAAAGCACCTTCTCTCATTTTCCAATGTTCTTAGTCTTCCTCTAGCATTATGCTTAACCAAACTTACTTTCTTTCTTTTGAGAGGACTTGTAGGTGGGGAGTGTGCTGGACTTAAGTAAACATGCCCCAGAACTCAGAAAACGTGCTGCTTGCAAGAAAATCCCAAAGAACTACTTGGAAGACGTATTTGAGTCTATTTTTCTTTCCTTCCTCCCTCCCTTCTTTTCTTCCATCTTTCCTTTGCTAAGTCAGACATTATACACAGTTCTAGGGATATAAAATTGGAGGGACATCAGTCTTCTTTCAAAAAAAAAAATTTAAGTTGATTTATGTATTTTTGAGGGAGATAAGAGTGTGAACAGGGGAGGGGCAGAGAGAGGGGAGAGAGAGAGAATCCCAAGCAGGTCCTGTGCTGTCAGCACAGAGCCAATGCGGGGTTCGAGCTCACAAACCGTGAGATGATGACCTGAGCCAAAAATGAGAGACTCTGAAACCAACTGAGTACGCAGGCACTCCTGGAGGGACATCACTCTTAAACTAGAGAATATATAGACTCGGTGAGAGTCAGTCTAGAATACAGTAAGTATAGTATCTGGAAGGGATAAGAGCTGAATCTTCTCTGTCCATGGGAATCACAATAGCCGTTACAGATAAGCTCATCTCTGAGCTAAGAATTAAAGGCTGTGCAGGAGTGAGCCAGCAGTGAAGAAGTAAGTCCATCTCGGATGAGAGGGAACATTTGCAAAGGTACAGTTGTCCAACTGGCCTTGGCCTCGTCAGGGAAATGTAAGGCAAGGCGTTTCAGCTGAGCTAGAGTCTCAAGGGCTGAAGGGAACGTGGATCATTTGGCTGCATTTTCGGACACAGATCTTTTCATGAAAGGCTTTGTGTACCGTGTGAAGAATGCCACATGCAATCAGGCTGGTGGCAACATCTAAGACCGAGTAAAGCAGAGGAAGTAAGAGGCTGATAGACCGTCAAGAAGGGCACCGAGGTTTTTTTCTGGGGAGTGGATGATGAAAGTCTGCACTGGAGTAGAAGCTCCGAGGAAGGAAAAGAGCAGCTGAATCAGATAAACACGTGTGTTGAAGACTGACGTGTCCCCTGTATCTCCCTTCAGGTGTGAAGGACAGTTTCCCCATCCATTAGGGGTGCTGCTGGCTGACGGCCCTCTTTATGAATGGTCTCAGCCGTCCCCACCACCTGCGGGCGTGCCCTTTCTCAGGGCAACACATTCACACTGACATTGTTGCAAGGAGAGTGGGGTATAAGACCTGGCCCCCTCACCTCCACCTCGGGTGGTTCTCAGGGCCACCCTATGGCTCAGCTAAGGCTTTTGCTAAGGTTGCAGAACAGCCCGGCTTCTTCCTCAGTCCATCCTTCCTTCTTTCCCTTCTACTTATGTTGATCACAATGGCATTTTTTTTTCAATATATGAAATTTATTGTCAAATTGGTTTCCATACAACACCCAGTGCTCATCCCAAAAGGTGCCCTCCTCAATACCCATCACCCACCCTCCTCTCCCTCCCGCCCCCCATCAATCAACAACATTTTCTAATAACCCACCGAACACTGATCTCCCCTAACAAAGTCTGCTTTCTAGAAAACCAAACCTATGACAATATGAAATACAGAAGCAATAGATTTGCAAATGGATTTAATGAGAGCTTATGGAAGGAGGAATCTAGAATGGTGGTTTAAGACTGAGAAGAAACACAGGGTTTGGGCCAGAATGGGTGCATATAGGGGAGAGGGGATGATAAATTCAGCAGTAAATCACTTGAGTTTGAACTGTAGAGCAGGTCCAGGGGACAGTTGAGTCTACCAGTTTGGAACTTGTGAAGAAATTGTCATGATCATGAGTGGGAAGGTTAAGGATGCATATCTATACTAAGGGGAAAAGAAGGCAGAAGAAAAAGTCCTAGGAAAATCTACTAGACATATCTAGTAAATAATTAAAGGGTGCAGTTAATAGTTTATGAGAGAAGAATTATTATTACAGAATGAGGCTTCGATGAAGTGTGCATAGAAAGCAGAGAACAAAACTCTAGCAAACTGACCTTTTAAAGGGAAAGCAGATGAGCTAGAACTCATACAGGAGATTTTTTTTTTTTTTTTAAAAAAAGGTGTGACATTCTTCTCAGATCAGAACATGTAGAAAATGAAATAACTTGGGTTCTTTGAGTGAACTGTCACTGAGTCATGGATTCTTTTGCCAAAATAATTGAGGCTCGTGGAGTACAGAGACAAAGCACATAAGAAAGTCCTCAATTTGATTCTTAGGCAGGTTTTATGCTATGGAGCCCTTGATTGAGTATTTTTGTGCCGGGAGTTCGCTGGCTCCCAGGAGGGTCCCCTCTGCAGGGGACTGGAGGCTTATTCCAGGGCCTTTGAGAGGAAGAGGAATCTCCAAGCTCCGAGCTTTGGCTCCATGCTGGGGAGAAGGCACATTTTGGGGGGATCCAGTACATCCAGATAATGACACGGTCTATCTGCTCCTGCAGGTTAAGATTATTCTCAGCAGAGATCCACATGTGGGGCAGTGGATGAAAGATAACTTTTCTAGATCCCAGTCCTGGTACTTGACAAACTTCACCTTCTGAGTCAGATTTAAATAGTAATGAAATTTATTTAGGATGAAGTTTTAGACAACAAGGTAGTCGGTTTGTTCCTGGTCTAAAGGCACTCAAATACAGAGCTGAAGAATGGCTGGCACTTGGAGGAACCAGGACAGAGAAGGGGACAGCAGGAGGAAGGGGCAGTCGGTAGGAACAGAGTGGAGAGGGGCACAGTGCAAAGTGGGCAGAGGCAAAGGCAAAAGAACCATGAAAAACCACATTGTGTTTGAGCTAATAAGAGATGTTCTTATTGAAAATCATGGTGGGGGCACCTGGGTGGCTCAGTTGGTTGAGCATACAACTCTTGATTTCAGCTCAGGTTATGATCCCAGGGTTGTGGGATTGAACCCTGCATCAGGCTCCTTGCTAAGCGTGGAGCTTGCCTAGGGTTCTCTCTCTCTCTCTCTCTCTCTCTCTCTCTCTCTCTCTCTCTCTCCCCCTCTCCCTCTTCTTCTCCCTCTCCCTCTTCCTCTCCCCACCACACCCCAAAGTAAAAGAAAAAGAAAAACAGAAAATCATGGTGGTATTGACAAATGTCAGGTTCATTCTAGAATGACACTATCGGGCTAGCCCCACTAGAATACAAAAAGAGGGTCAGTGGGCAGGGAGATAGGTTCAGTCCAGCCTGTGGTTTCAGTCACCCCATGGCCTAGGGACATTGATCTAATGTGGCCTCAAGCTTAGATTGAGGCACATGGAGCATAGAACTACTGAGACCTCTAAAGATCCCCACATCTCACACGGGGGAAGCCTTCTGTGCCCCTCTGAGCAAATGTGCCTGTCTTTCTGTATAGAAAGCAGGTGGCCAAGAAGCACTGTGAAAGTCTCTGGTGGCACAGAAGTAAAGAGCTGTCTGTTTGGGAATGGCAGTCTCTAGGAACAGGGAGAATTTCTCTCGCTCCTTTCGAGAGGCACTGTACCCATTGGAGACCTCTCCTTTGTTAATATCGTCGGTACCGTAGGATAAGTAGACCAGCTGTAACCCCAGTTCTGGGTCTTGTCGATACCAGTACATATAGGCATGATCCATAGTCTGAGAACACTCCAGTACAATGCTCTTTCCTGTCTCTATAATCCCATTCCTTGGGGTCTGGGTAATGCCAGCATCCACGGAGCCTGTGAGAAAACAAGACAGAAACCGGAGCCAGAGCTCAGGAAGAGTCCTCTTGCCACAGACTCAAGGGAAAAGCTTCAGCCAGGACCTGGGAGATGTAAGGACTTCCCTATGTTTCCCAAACTCACCTGTTCCCAAGAGACAAAAGGCCACACAGCACAGGAGCAAGAAGAGGTCCATGGTGGGGAGAGGCAAGATGGAGGCGTTTCCAACTTGGAGTGCTGGGGAAACAGGGCACGGAGATAGGAAATGGGAAAAATTCGGTCAGTGATGTCCTTGCCCCTCACAGCTTATCTGGCCTTGGAGAAAGATGCAGCCACACCCCTTTCCCCACCAGGCCTTACCTTCGCTCCCTTATTACTCAGACAGGTGGTGCCTTGGTTTACTTACTGGGGGTCCTACCAGAGGATGTTGAAACTCTTCAACTCCCCCCTCTTCTCTTCCTCCTTCTTCTCTGCCACCGGCCAGAGACTAGTCTCTTCCTCTTCCCACGCCTTAGCTATTTCAGTAGCTCAAGGGCGTGCCCTCATCCCCGTTGAATAGGCTATGGAGTAAATCCAGATTGCTTTCACATAAAGAGAAACTAGTTCCTGTGGAGGTTGTGACACTGTAACATTTCTTTCTTTCTTTCTTTCTTTCTTTCTTTCTTTCTTTCTTTCTTTCTTTCTTTCTTTTCTGCATTTATTCATTTTTTTTTCTCACTCAGGTCTAGGTAGGCTATGCAATTTGAACATATTCACCATAAAGTTTGAGAGTTTTGTCTTTTCCTAGGGGGCCAGTACTATTAACTTGGTTCCAAATTTACATTGCTCTTCAATGATGCTCTTGTTCTGGTCAATGTTTCCTGGGCACAGATCTTTATGGAAAATACAGGCTAATTGTAGGAAGGTATTCTCTTAATGTGGGTATACGCTTTAGAGAATACTTAGCACCTTCCTTCACATTTGAATGAACTGAAAAGAGTTCCGTGAAGAGGTAATTTTAGCTCAACATAAATTGTTTCTGACTTTAGGAGGAAAGTCTTCAGTATTTCATTACGACAAAGTACAAAGACAGCACAACCACGGGCATTGAGGACAGCGCCCGTTGGGATGAGCACTGGGTGTTGTACGGAAACCAATTTGACAATAAATTTCATATTAAAAAACAAAACAAAACAAAGATAGCAGAACCACAAAGATCATGTGAAATATTGATGTGATCAGTTAATCTTCTTTGCCCCTCCAGGTCTGTGCCTCTCCTTGTTCCTTATCCAGGGATATACCAGAGCCTCCTACACTAATCGGTTCGGCTGTATATCACATCAGGAACGTCTCCTTTTTAATAGCTTCTCTTTTGATTATGAAAATTTATAACATGTATAAAACAGATGCTGTCATGATACAATGAGGCTCCCCATACCCCCACGTTACCTGGCTTAAATAATTACCAACTCATGGTCTCTCTTGTTCATTTGCCACCATTTCTCTCTCTCTCTCTCCTGTTATTTTGAATACTCATTGCTTTATTCAGAAGTACGCAGGCACATTTTGCAGCCAGAGTACACGTTCGCTATGACATATTCCAGTGTTCTCTCCCTTCTCTCTCTTTCTGGATAGAGTTCTTCCTTAATCATATCCATAGAAACTTGGGGTTTCCCCCCCAATAAATTGCTTATCCAGGGGCTTGATTAAAATAAACAGGACAATTGTAAGGACGATTGTCATTTGGGTTTGTCCTTAGTGGGAAAATCATCACCCGAATCTGCAATTCTTAACATAAACATGCTGCTTTGCTGTTCCCCCCCCCCCCCTGCTGTGGGCAGTGACTGGAGTGGGAGAGATTTGGGAGGTGAATGTAAACTGTTTTCGGGGGTCCTGTCCGTTGAGGGCTAGTGGAGTCTGACGGGAGAAGTGTGCAGACACGTGGCAAAGAGAAGAGAAACATACATCGTACTGGGAGCAGAATCTGTGCCAGAGGAGGAGTGAACGACCATCATCAGAGGAAGGAACACAGGAGACACATAACTGGGTGGGAACAGAATTAAAAAAGACACTCCAATTTCTGCACACCCCAGATGGTCCTTGATGGCACGGACCAGTATTCGCCCTCCTCTGGGATGGCTCTTATGGCTCTTAAATCTTATTTACAACCCACTTCTCCTCTGACCCCTCTCTCACCACAGGCAGAGCACACATCTCTCAGTCTCCGCCCACACTCTGCTTTTCGCAACGTGCTGTGTGTTCCTGGGTGTGATCCTAGGGACACTGGAAGCTCTCTTCTCATTTGTGAATTATTGATCTGTAGACACATCCTTGGGCGCAAAGAATTTTTACTACTGGTTAGTGCTTTCTGTGTTGTAAGGAAACTCACAAAGATGTTTTCCTGTTTTCTCCCAGAAGGTGTGTAATTACAGCTTTTATACTAGGTCTATGACCCATCTCAAATTGACTTTTGTTTATGGGATGAGGTATCAGTCAAGTATATTTCATTTTACATGATCATCCAATTGTTCCAATGTTATTTGTTGCAAAAACTGCTATCTTAATGCACTGAAATTTCCAATCCATAGACATGATACATCTTTCCATTTTTAATATTTTCTTTAATTTCACTTTGTGATGTTTTGTAGTTGTTCACTGAACATCTTTTGTTAAATTTATTCCTGTTATTCTTACTATCGTATATGGTATTGTCTCCTAACATTTCTTTTTCAATTGTTTGCGATTAGCATAAAAACACTTGATTTTTTTTATATTGACGATGTGTCTTGTCTTGCTACATTCACTAATTATTTCTAGCTGTTGTTTATTGAGTTCCTAATGTTTTTAATATACACAACCATGTGAACTGAAAATAATCATAATTTTATTTATTCCTTTACAATAGTTAGGACTTTTTATTTTTTTTCTCTTATTTTTTTTTCACTTGTCACAAGGTCTGGTTAAGACCCCCAATCTAATGTTGAAGAAAAGTGGTGAGAGTAAACATCGTAGCTTAATCCAACCACAAGAGGAAAGTGTTCAATATTAACCATTAAACTGGACGTTCGCTGTGTGTTCTTTGTTGATCACCTCCAACAGACTGGGAAAATTCTGTTTACCAGTTTGATAAGAGTGCTTACTTTGAACGAGTACTGGATTTTGTCAGATTTTTCTCAGCATCTATTAAGATGATCAAATGAAGGGCGCCTGGGTGGCTCGGTGGGTTAAGCGTTGACTTTGACTCAGGTCATGATCTCACAGTTCGTGAGTTTGAGCCCCGCGACAGGCTCCGTGCTGACAGCTCAGAGCCTGGAGCCTGTTTCAGCTTCAGTGTCTCCCTCTCTTTCTGCCTCTCCCCCATTCATGCTCTGTCTCTCTCAAAACTAAACATTAAAAATAATAAAAAAAAGGTGATCAAATGATTATTCTTCATGATTCTGCTAATAATTCTCCTACAATAAACCTACTTGGTCATGATGTATTACCACTATATATGGATATACACATATGCACACACATCCATATGTATATGCATTTGGATTTGATTTGTTAATATGTTGAAAAGGATTTTTTTTTCATCTACGGTCATAAAAATATCGTTCTGCGATATCTTTGCCAGATTTTGGCATCAGGTTTTTGCTAGCTTCACATAATGAGTTGTGAAGTAGTTCTAAACTAGTAGTTCTAGTTTCTTTTCTTTTCTTTTCTTTTCTTTTCTTTTCTTTTCTTTTCTTTTCTTTAAAATGTTTTTATTTATTTCTGAGACAGAGAGAGACAGAACATGAGTAGGGGAGGGGCAGAGAGAGAGAGAGACACAGAATTGGAAGCAGGCTTCAGGCTCTGAGCTGTCAGCACAGAGCCCGACGCGGGGCTCGAACTCACGTACCGTGAGATCATGACCTGAGCTGAAGTCGGACGCTCAACCGACTGAGCCACCCAGGCGCCCCTAGTTTAGTTTATTTTCTAAAAAAAGTTTCTGTAAAGTTGGTATGATTTTTTTTTCCCCCTTAAATGTTTGCCAGAGTTCACCAAGAAATGAATCTGAGTCCGTAGTTTCCTTTGAGGGGATGTTTTTGATAAGTAATTCAATTTCTTTACATTTCTAATTCCACCCTGAATCAGTTTGGTAAGTTTGTGTTTTTCAGGTAATTTCGTCTAGTTGTAATACTTATATATGATATTCTATTATTTTAAGGTCTGTTGTGTTTATGGAGATATTCTCTTTTTCATCATTGATATGGGAATTTGTGTCTTTCCCCCTTTTGTCTTGACTGCTATGGGTTAATCACTTTTATCAGTCGATCAAATTATGAACATAGTTTCCTGTAAATCCTGGAACATATTTCTATAATAATAATTATTTAAAATCTCTTGTCTGAAATTTCTGTGTTATTTCAGGGTTGGTTTCCATTGCCCATTTCCCTCTATGTATGGGGGATATTTTCCCATTTCTTTCCATGTCTAGTACTTTTTCGTTGCATGACTGAAATTGTGCATGCTGCATGGTTGAGAGTCTAGATTTTTCTTTCTTCTTTCTTTCTTTCTTTCTTCCTTTCTTCCTTTCTTCCTTTCTTCCTTTCTTCCTGCCTTTACTTAGCGAGTGCTATGCAATTTTTCTCTAGAAGCCATTTAATTTATTGACAGATCAGCTAGCTCCCAGGGAGGCTTGTTGAAGTTTGTTAGGGCAGTTGTAGAATGGCTCTTGCTCTTGGACCTGGGTGGCCCCCTTCTTGAAGTGTGACCCCCAGACTTGAGGTGCCAAGTGTATTCCCAGGGGATTCAGTGGGATCGCTCCTCTCTGGCTGGTCAGGATTCACATGGACCCCTGGACTGTGTGGCAGCCAGAATCTCCAGCCCTGCTCTCTGTCAGGCTTCACTGAGGCTCTCTAAGTGTCTGCTATTTGGTATTTGACCCCTGGGCAATATTGGAGCCCTCTGTCTGCCATTTTCCTTCCCTACAGCAGCTCAGCCCTGAACTCTGCTCTCTGTCTCCCTGATGTTGCTCTGCTTGGGTTCCATGCTCTCGTGCTGCAGTTTAGAAGCTGTTCCAATGCACAGACCTGGGGCAATCATGACACCCCCTTTCATCTTCCCTCCTCTCTGTGATGATGGCCCTCCACTGCCTGCTGTCTGATGCCTGAGAGCTGCCTTAAAAAATTCCATCAAGCTTTACAGTAGCTTCTAGATGTAGGCAAGTATGGTAACAACTGTCTGTTCTGACTTGAAGCCAAATTCCTGTTATTCTCATTAAGGTCATATAATTATGACATTGTTTATTGCACTTTTAAGGTTCTGATCCTCTTGTCAAGCTGACACTATTATAAGAAGTTTATAAGAGTAACCCTCTGATAGGGTTCTTGATCAAACTGGATAATACAATTCATCGTTTAAGGGTTCTTAAACACTTTTCACAAGTATTATTTATTTCCAAATTTACATGAGACTTTTTATATTTATATTTTCTCATTCCTTGTTAAATTGTTGGTTTGATCCTTTTCTTAAGTTATTATTATTTTTAATATTTTCCTTTGTGTGATTTTTTTAATGTTTTTTTTGAGGGGCGGGGCACAAGTGGGGTAGGGGCAGAAAGAGAGAGGGAGACACAGAATCCAAAGCAGGTTCCAGGCTCTGAGCTGTCAGCACAGAGCCCAGTGCGGGGCTTGAACCCACAAACTGTGAGATCGTGACATGAGCCGAAGTCAGATGCTTAACCGACTGAGCCACCCAGGTGTCCCCTTTTCTTATATGATTGTATCCATCTTTATAGTAAATGCTGATAGTTTTCTGGGTATCACTTAAAATTTGTTTCCCTAAGTTTATTCCTCAGGAATTTGTTTTAATTTGTCCAAAGAAAAAGCTCTCCCCACAGAGCATATAACATTCTCATGTTTTTGGTAAAAAAAAAAAAAAAATCTATTTGCCATAACTATACATGTTATTTGAAATACACGTATCGTGGCTCTCTTTTTACGCTTCTCTCTTCCCCAGAGACTAAAATTCCACGCAATGTAACTAAAAAATTCCCAGTCTTTTTATGTCTCAGTGACTTAAAATGGTAAAATTAATGTGAATCAGCTATCATATCAAGAGCTCAATGAAATTGGTGATTGCCCTGGATGGCATTTGGTTCTGAAATAGACAAACTGAGGACAAATGTTAAGTCTTTAAGAAAAATGTGTGAATTTCTACTGCTCCTTGCTGTAACCAGCCAGCAGAATCCGGTTAGAAAAAAGAGGGAGAAAAATTCATTTGGTTTCCTCCAGGGGGCAAAAAGCATAGCCGAATGGAGTGAAGCATTTTCTTTTCATTTCTGGATGAAAGGAGGTTGTTGATGGGTGGTAAGCAGTGTGGGGGGCAGCAGTGGTTGGAAATGTTTGTGTGATACCCAATGTGGGGAGTAACAATGGGGGAGAAATAGCGGTGTCTTTCATGTAATGGAGGTAACGTGCACCTGCTCAGAGGAGACCCACCTGTTTCTCTCCATACCTACTGGCTCTTTGAAGTTTGAGACAGGGGTGCACCATATAGGGAGGCGATATTTCAGCTTTATTCTAAAATAAAAAAGGGACTGATATCTACAAACCTTTGAGAAAAATACAGAACTCTCAGTAGAGAAATGGCCGAAGAATACAAATAGACCATTTCGAGAACAGAAATCCAGGACCACCATCTAATGAGGAAGGGCTCAAGTTCATTAGCAGTCAGAAAAAATGCAAATGGGAGAAGTGGGGAGGGAGAGACCATCATCCAGCTTTCTAGATTGTTGCCAGTTGATAGTATAGGAGTGTAAAGTAACTTCTCTCTCTCTTCCTATTAAATTATTGGTTTTATTTATTTTTCTTAAATTGTCATCTGCATTTTTAAGGTAAGCACTGATGGTGTTCTAGGAGAAGGGGGGTGGATAAGAGATTGGAATCTCTTTACCTTCTTAGACCAATAATCTAGACAACTGGATAACGCCATAAGAGGGTAGGGGATATGGGAAGCTTTATGTACTTTTCAGTGAGATTTGAGACTCATACACCAACCTGCAGGGCCCTCTGATGGTATCTAGATACAGAAAATAATGTCCACAAATGGTACTCGGTGTCTCAGCAGTCATGATTCTGGGTATACAATCCTATAAAATGATCCTACAGGTCCAGGAAGGGTTGTATACAAGCACACTCAAAGCTGGCATGACATCAGAGGAAAACTGGGTCTATTCCCGGAGAAACAGGCATGGAGCGCTGTAACTCACTTAGAAGCAACAGACTACAAGTACATACAGAAGAATGAAGTGTTTCACTCACCTGAGCTGAGTGGGGAAAATCTAAAAGGCAGAATTGCATGCATAATAAAGATTTACATGATTTTAAATACATGCGTGCATGCACACGTGGTAAAGGTTGAATGCTCTAGGAGAAGGCTCATGGTTGGGTCATGACCAGGCTATCGTTTCCCCTGGATTTGACCCCAGGTTTAGAACGAGGTGAGCTGGTCGGTAGCATTGCGGTGGAATGATGGCAACTGAACTCGTGACCTTCAGTTACCAATTTATCCTCACCTTCCACCGTGAGGACTGGAAGAAAAGAGAAAGACAGAACACACGGAGAGAAAAACATGAAGTGGACAAAACAAGAAGAAAAGTGAGCCCCGAGAGGCAGTCATTCCAGCCCCTGGCCCAAGTGGTGTTTTTTTCCAGAATTGTCCATCACTCCTTGATGGCTGCTGAACATCCTTTAGCCTCGTATTAAAGCCACTGTGGCTTAGGCTAGCTCCAGCTGACTTGTTGCTTCCTTTCAACCAAATTCGCCACCCGCTTCCTGAGTGGGGTCCACGACGAGTTTGTGCACTAAGAGGAGCTAACACTTCCGCGTTCTGCGATAGCCGCAGAAGTACAGCGCTGAGCCTCCTGGTTCAGAGGACCGGGTTTCCAGGCTGCAGGGTGAGTTTGGGGGACATTTAGCTGAGAATCGCTCCTTGAGCAAGTCGATTTGAGTAAGCACTTTATCGTTCTGAAAGTAAATTAAAAAGCTTAAACTTTTTTTTCTGGGTCTGTTGATATCAGTAAACAAAAGTATGTCCTTTTTCGGGGATACAATCCATCCTTGTTTTCTGTCCTTTGCCTTTGACCAGATGTCCTGGAGTCTGGGTGACTTTGGCATCAAGACAGCCTTTAAGCAGAAGACACAGAAGCTGTAGACAAAGCCCAGGAGGGATCCTGTGAGGGAAGAGCTTGAAGCTGGGAGTTGACAAGTGGGAACTGGATTTTTATTTTGTGCTCAGGACTCACTGGCTCCCAGGTGACAAAGGGCTGCACAGCAGAGGAGCCCTGAGCCCATGGTGGCATCAGAGTAGCAAAAGGATGAGGCTTTTTCAGGCTCCATCAACAACCTTCCTGTGACGTGACTGCTTTGCAGACTCATAATCATCATGAAACTGCTTCGTGTCAATGAGCAAAAACACATCATGGCATCGGAAGGAAAGCTTTTATCCCAGCTCAGTAAATACACCCAGTTTGTGTTTTATTCATTTAGAAATATTCATTTTATTTACTCTTTGTCTTTTTTTTCTTTTTTGAGAGAGAGAGAGTGCAAGCAGGGGAAGAGGGGCATAGGAGGAGAGAGAGAGAGAGAGAGAGAGAGAGAGAGAGAATCCCAAGCAGGTTCTGGCTCAGCACAGAGCCCGACGAGGGGCTCGATCCCACTACTGTGGGATCATGATCTGAGCTGAAATCAAGAGTTGGATGCTCCACTGACTGAGCCACCCAGGAGCCCCTAGAAATACTCACTTAAAAAAAATTTTATATCTAGTTTTGCCAACAGAAACAACATCTATTTTTTAGAAAGTTAGAAAATAAAGATAAAACCACATGACTGCCAAAGATGATGCCTGTTAACACCTTAGTGATGGTCTTTCCAGATCTCTCCTTTCCTCCCCCACTCTGCGTGCATGTGTACATTCTCTTTGATAAAAAGTATATCATTCTGTAAACGCTGTTGTATAACCTTTTAAAAAATTGTACTAACTTAATATAATTTTCATAATCTTTCACTATCGATGCATTTTAATTTTATCTACTACCCAATTTTTATTCAGAGTTTAGCAGCTGTTTGAAAAAAACCCTTTTACATGGATTTAAACACAGTTTCTAACCCAGGACTGGGCATTGCTTTTGATGATTAATTATCTAATTATCTTTCCATTTAATACAGGCCCCTTTTGTTACTGTTGTTTTTGTGATTCTGAGGCTAAACACTGCTTTGCAGAATATTTCACCTTCTTGATATTTTTGGTATGTTTTGGCTTGTTCATTTATTGTGAGATAACCTCTCATTTTCTTCTCTGATTTTTCTATCAACCTTTAATTTAAGTAGTACACTTCTTTTCTTGTGATCTATTTTTGCTTACTTTCTTCCTTCCTTCCTCCCCATCCCCATTCTAGGGAAGTAATGTTAACAGCTTAATGTATACCTTTCCATAGGCTTCTCCTTTCCCCTTCAATTGTTTAATGGAGATTGTTTTCTCCACATTAAAATACTGATATTGAATATATATCCAATAATTTGATAACATACCAATACAATGAGCACTTGAACAAATAACCCCACTCCGGAAATAAAATATTGCCAGCGTCTTTGAAACCTCTTGGTTTTCCCTCCCAGACCTCATGACCTCCCAATACCACCCCTCTATTCTATTCTATTCTATTCTATTCTATTCTATTCTATTCTAATTACTCTCTTCCTAGACTATTAGCTCCTGGCAGAAAGGATGTGTTTCTATTCAATTTTGTATCCTTTGCATTCAGAAAGGGGACCAGACACAGTAACATCTCAAGAAAAGACACAGATAAATGTAAAAGGAGTGATTAAAACCCGGGAGGCACACAGAATTAAGTGTATCCCCTGGGTCTATTTTCTTGAGTGCTTGATTAAGAATCCAGAGAGGGGCGCCTGGGTGGCTTGGTCGGTTAAACGTCCGACTTCAGCTCAGGTCATGATCTCACGGTCCGTGAGTTCGAGCCCTGCGTCGGGCTCTGTGCTGACAGCTTGGAGCCTGGAGCCTGCTTCAGATTCTCTGTCTCCCTCTCTCTCTGCTCCTCCCCCACTCATGCTCTCTCTCTGTCTCAAAAATAAATAAACGTTAAAATAAATAAATAAAAAAGAATCCAGAGAGAGGGTGCCTGGGTGGTTCAGTCAGTTAAGTGTCTGACTTTGGCTCAGGTCATGACCTCAAGGTTTGTGAGTTCAAGCCCTGAGTCTAGGCTGACAGCTCAGAGCCTGGATCCTGCTTCGGGTTCTGTGTCTCCCTCTCTTTCTGTCCCTCCCCCACTTGTGCTCTGTCTCCCTGTCTCTCAACGATAAATAAGGATTAAGAAAAATTTTTTTAAAAATTGCAAAAAAAAAAAAAAATCCAGAGAGTGCAGGAAGGCTACTCGGCAGAGGGGGAGTTTAGAAAGATTACAACAGTGGGGCCGCGGGGCTGCAGCAGGTGTGCGTGCAGGTGGCCAGTGGCCGTGCTCCACTGTGGTGCGCTTCCAGAACAGAGGTACAAGCCTGTTTGGCTGGTGTGCGCCAGCTTCACAGTGAGAGGAAATAGCGCCTTCTCCTCTCGAGAGACACTGTGGCCTTCAGTTATGTCTCCCCTCTGAACATCTTTTTCAACCGTTGAGTAGTAAATCAGCCTCAGACCTCGGCCTGGGTCCTGCCAGTACCAGTCCATTGCATTGCATCGCAAGTTCTGTTTACGCTCCAGGGTCACATGGCGCCCAGCCCTGCTGAGCAGGACTGCCGGCGTCTGGTAGATTTCAGCATGCGTGAGTCCTGTGGGGGAAAGGCTACAAATGCTGAGGATAATGTCCAGAAGGGGGGCCCAATGCTATCGTAAGAAGAAGGTAGCCGAATGGGGGGCTGCACACCCAGGATAGGAATTTGCTGACTGGGTGTTGGGCTCACCTCTTCCCAGGAGAAACAGGGCCACGTAGCAGAGGGCGCAGCTGCCCATCACAGGGGTAGAGTCTTTGTGAAGGTCTAGACACGGACTGAGAGAGCCCAAGGGAGGGGACTAGAACGTAGGGCTCCCCTGACTTAGTATGCAGAAGTTATCACCGCTAGAAGATGAATGACTGTCAAAGCTCATTTTGCAAATGGGTACAGTAAGACTCAGAGATCAAGTCACTTGAGTCTTCTGCCTACGCAGCTCTTTATATCCCTTCTAAAGGGACAAGGTCCTGAGTGGTGAGAGGACCAGGTTCCCCGTTTCCCGGTCAGTCACACCCGATACACCCCGTGCCTCTGTGCTCGCCGTGACAAGAGCTTGGAAAAGAAATGCCTGCAATTTTCAGAGTCTATTGCTTGTCTATCAACTGCCCTGTTCCTGTCAATACTGTTGCAGATACAAGAACATGTTCGAATTGTTCGTGCTTATAAGATAGAGCCAATTCTGCCCATCCTCTGTATTTATTATAATTGATACGGTAGATGGAGCACAGACTCCTCGAGTGATTTTGGCGATAGCAAAGGGTCCTAAGCCCACCCTCCCCTGGGGCCCGGACTAGGGCCTGGGCTTGCGTCCCGGTCCGGACATTTAGTAGTTACCTAAAGGTGGACAAGTCTTGTGCTTCCCTGTAATTTTATTTTCTTATTGGTAAGATGGGTATCATGAGTACCTACTTCAAAAGTTGTTGTGAACTTTATATAAATAAGGAATTTAGGATAGTTCTTCATACAGAATAAGCACCATATTTGCGTTTGCTATTATTATTCTCTGGACCTGGTGTTGTAATCCATGGGATTTGTGGAATTAGTACTATGTCAGAGAAAATCAGACATTTACTGACACAGAATTGTGCTAGCTAACTAAAATATCAGTTTCCAGTATTGAGTTGAAATGTATGCAATTAATGTAAATTCATTGCATAACATAGTTTCTTTTTGAGAGTTTTAGATAAATGAAAATAAATAATTGCAGGTTAATTATTTCTTAAATGCTATTATTTTGGTAGATTAATGGTTTCTTTATTTTTATGTCTGAGGTCATCTGTAATAAAAGAAAATTTCATGGGGCACCTGGGTGGCTCAGTCAGTTAAGCGTCCAACTCTTGGTTTTGCCTCATGATCTCACTGTTCTGGGTTCGAGGCCCTCACCAGACTCTGTGCTGACAGTGTGGGGCTTGCTTGGGATTCTCTCTCTCTCTCTCTCTCTCTGCCCCTCCCCTACTCATGCACTTGCTCTCTCTCTCTCTCTCTCTCCATAGAAATAAATAAACTTAAAAAAAGACACTTTGGGGTGCCTGGGTGGCTCAGTCAACTAAGTGCCCAACTCTTGATCTCAGCTAAGGTTAAAGATCTCACAGTTTGTGAGTTTGAGTCCCCCATGTGGCTCTACATTGATGCCTCGGTGCCTGCTTTGGATTCTGTTGCTCATTTTCTCTGCCCCTTCTCCCCTTATGTGTGCCCTCTCTCTTTCTCAAAATAAATAAATAAACTTTAAAAAAATTTTAAAAAGACACTTTTATGATGAAGCTTAGAAATGGTTGCTGCCTGCTCCTAGAAGAAAGGGGCCTGTGTGTTTGTCCATGTGTGTGTGTGTGGGGGGGGGGGAAGGCAGTGGTATAATGATATAGAATTAGGACCATCAGAAAGTGCAGCAGTGAGTGTAGAACTCGGAGAAAAAATTGCCTCCAATGACCAGGTCTAGGCTTCAAGTTCTCAATCACATCTGCAAAGCTGAGGATCTCATTCCTCATGCAGGGACTCTTAACCTTATTCATACATGGACCCCTTTGGCCATCCAGTGAATCCTAAGGACCCCTTCTCAGAATAATGTATTAAACCCACAAAATAGAATATATTGTATTATGAAGGAAGCCAGTTATTCTGAAATGCAGTTATCAAAATATTTTAAAATAAATTTATGATATGTTAATATGACATCTTTAAAAGTTATTAAAAAATATATTCTGGTGAATTGAAAACTACCCTTATTCAAAGTAGTAATAAGAGTAAATGATATTTATTTTATGTAATGAGGTATAAAAATATCTATGACTTTCATACCAACTGTAATATATGCAAAATATCTATGATTTCTATTATTGCCTTTGTCCAGGTACTGTGAACAGTGCTATGTTTATTAGCTGTATCTATCATGAACTAAGGTCTATAGTTTAGTTAGAGGTTAGTGAAGGTAAAGATAACATTTATCCCATTCAAATTCATGGATTCCCTGAATTCCATCTATGCACACTTTGGAGGTCCATGGGTCACAGATTAGGATTGCTGCTTTTTTTTTATTTTTTCATTTATTTTTGAGAGAGAGAGAGAGCAAGCATGAGCAGGAGAGGGCCACGGAGAGAGGGAGACACAGAATCCGAAGCAGGCTCCAGGCTCTGAGCTGTTAGCACAGAGCCCGACGTGGGGCTCAAACTTGTGAACAGCAAGATCATAACCTGAGCTGAAGTCAGATGCTTAACCCACTGAGCCATCCAGGTGCCCCAGGATGATTGCTTTGAAAGAGGATATGATTCGCATTGCAATATGTGGAAGGAAGCATTAGGAAGCTCATATATTCCCAGAAATAGTTGGCCCACAAGTCTCAGATTTGTCAAAAGTGTCTTGATTTTTTTTTAAAAAGAAGAAAAAATGTAAAGCACTACTTTAGACTGATGTGCAGACCTAAATTTGACCATCATGGGTACTTAGTGTAGTTGTATTCTAGTCCTGAGAATGTGATACAATTTCTATAATCTAGCTTTCTATGTACCATCTTCAATATCAGCTACCTTCCACCTCCCCTTCCTCCTCCTCCTCTTCCTCATCTTCTTTATCACGACGTATATGTGATTCTTGATGGAACTTACCGGAATAGAGAGTGACAGTGACACAGTGTGATAGAGATATAGTTTCTTGCATGGAAGAGTGAGGCTTTATGCAAAGGAACTCTGCAACTGGAAATAATATCTCCAAAATGGAATAGCAAAAAATCTACACAGTATAAACTTTAATATAACCTCTTACAATAGCAAACGTAACTAATTCTGAGACACGTCAGATCCCAATGAATGGTAATATATGCGTGTGCGTGTGTGTGTGTGTATGTATATATATATATATATATACATACACACACACACACGCACACACATATAGTCTTCTTGTTGACCAAATTTAGACCATTCTGGTGCACTCAAGATCCTTGTCACATTCATTGCTAAGCTGTGTCAGGTTTCAGAGGCAGCTCAAAGGAGTAAATAATGAAAAGTCGTATTATTAAACGTCTTTCCCCATATTGCAAAAGATTCCATGGCCTGTTCCCATTCCATGCCTTTGGTGAGGTACTTCACCATCTGGGATGTTTATATATTTTCTTATTTAAAAATTTTTTTCTTTATTCTTATAATTTTTTTTTAATTTAAAAAAATTTTAAATTTATTTTTCATTTAAATCTAAGTTAGTTAACATATAGTGTAATAATGGTTTCAGGAATAGAACTGAGTAATTCATCACTTACATATAATACCCAGTGCTTATTCCGACAAGTGCCCTCCTTAATGCCCATGCCCATTTAGCCCATCTGTCCACCTACTTCCCCTCCAACAACCCTCAGTTTGTTCTCTGTATTTAAGAGTCTTTTAGAGTTTGTCTCTCTCTCTGTTTTTATCTTATTTTTCCTTCCCTTCCCCTACATTCATCTGTTTTATTTCTTAATTCCACATATGAGTGAAATCATGTATTTGTCTTTCTCCAACTGACTTATTTCACTTAGCATAATACATTCTAGTTCCATACGCATTGTTACAAGATTTCATTCTTTTTTGATCACTGAGTAATATTCCATTGTGTGTTGTATCTATCATCTATCTATCTATCTACCACATCTTCTTTATCCATTCATCCATCGATGGACATTTAGGCTCTTTCCGTACTTTGGCTATTGTTGATAGTGCTGCTATAAACATGGGAGTGAATGTGTCCCTTTGAAACAGCACACCTGTATCCCTTGGATAAATGCCTAGTATTGCAATTTCTGGGTCGTAGGGTAGTTCTATTTTTAGTTTTTTGGGGAACCTCCCTACTGTTTTCCAGAGTGGCTGCACCCATTTGCCTTGGGATGTTTATATATTTTCAAAACAAACAGTGAAAGAATAAGCCAGGAGAAAAATAAAAATGGTTACCTAGAAGGGGAAAGAAGAAATAGGGTAAATGGAACACATAGGAAACAATAGCAAGATGTGGCATTTTCACTCAAATATATTAATTCTATTAAAAGTAAGTGGTCTAAACAATCCAATCAAAAAGGAAGAGATTGCTGATCTGGATACTGAAAGCCAGGAACACTGAACTGATTGGGTAGGAAGGAGAGGAGAAAGGTGACCCTGTGCTGCAGGACCAAGGACCTGACAAAATGGCCCCCGAGGGGAACAAGAAGAGGGTTCCCGGCGGGACCAGCAGGGCTGCGGCGCCCCAGCTCCACTCCAAGTCACGTGCTGCAGGTAGAACACACCCTTCTATTATTCTTAACTCCCGGCTTATTTCCACCACCAAACCTCATCTTAGAGGGCACTCTGCAGAAGTTTCACAACTTTTACCAATATGTTTGAACTAGTATGTTTTACCTGACAGCAGAGCTGACTGATACTTAAGTGGTTCACAGAGGAGGTGAGGTTGACATTGTGAGCTCACATACACTTGCTGGTGATCGTCTTCTCGAGAAGGTCTGTCTTTTACGTAATGTACTTACGGCGAGGCATCAGTTGAAAATGCAAAGACTAAACTGAATTGGGCAAATGTGAAATCTTGGTGGAAAATATTTGAATACAGTTCTTATGAATATTAAAAAGCACATTCACAGTATATTTCTTTAAAATGAATAGGAAAAATTCAACAAAATACGTGCAAGGCGCGTCTGATAAAAAAAATTCATAGTGGTGCTGACAGAAATTAGCAAAGGCCTCAATGAAAGAGTTTGGGGGAATGTTTTGGGGAGTAGGAAATGTTCTATATCTTGAATGTCGTGCTGGTCACATGGGTGTCAAAATTGGTCAGAAAGTTTTGAAATCCATACTTAAAATGGATACATTTTATGGTGTGTACGTTTTGCCCCGAGAAAGTTGCTTTTAAAAGTTGCATAATTGTAGTATTCTGGAAGAAGGGGGTTACTGAGTTTCCTACCAAGTTTCTAGGGAAGGGACAGCTGTGAGGAGTTATGAACCCTAACAAGTCTCTGGGTCTGGTTCAAAGAAATGTGTTGGCCCAAATGGTCAGGGTTCACATGAAAGACAGGTGACCTACCCATTATCCTTTGCCAGGTAAAAGCACAGAATTACATATTTTCATAGAGATTGTTAAAACTCCACCAGATTCATGGGGAAAAAAGGTATCTTGGGTCTTTCCTTCTTTTATTTGCCAGATATCCTGCAAAGTGGGGAACCTGAGCCCTTTTTTTACACTTTCCTTCTCTCTCCTTGGGTTTCTGTCCCCATCAGCTGTTTTAAACATCCCTTTCTGCTCACCTAGAGTTGCTGTCTACCGTTTTTTCCTCCTGGTTTATGCTCCTCCACACTGGGTTTCTGTTAGTTCCTACCTACCTAATATACCACATATTTCCTGGGCTGGGTCCATGATGTGTTTGTGTTCTAAGAAAAGCTGACATTCAGCACTGTGGATTTGCTGCTCGCACAGAAATACAGGGCTGAATCCCCTGGCTCAGTGGACTCGATTTTCAGGCTGCAGGGTGAGTTTTTGGGGCATTGAGCCGAAAACTGATCTTCAAACTTCTCTATCTTATCAAGAATATCTTCATTCTGTAAGTAAACCAAAAACTTGAACTCTTCCAACTTTTGTCGATACCAATAAACATAACTGTGTCCTTTTACAGGGATACAATTCATCTTTGCTGACTGTTTCTTCCCTCTGACCAGGTATCTAGGACTCTGGGTGACCTGGGTGTCCATGGAGCCTGTGGAGGAAAGAGACAGAAACTGGAGAAAAAGCCCAGGAGGCAGACTGATACGACAGCCACGGGAGAAAGTCCAGAAACGGAATCCAAGAAGCTTACCTGCTCCCCAGAAAAAAAGGGCCACACAGCAGAGAAGTCTGAAGCACATGGTGGGCTCAGGGGAAAAGCAATGGCCCGCGGCCTTTGCTTTAAGGCTTCCCCGTCCCCATCAGAACCTCCCTGTGACGCGATCGCTTGCCGTTGCCTTCACAGCCACTGTGTGTGCGAGTCCAAAATATTTCACAGGATGTGGGAGGGCAGGGAGAGCTGCTGAAAACCACTAGGGTGAGTTTCAACCTGCGTTCATTTTCTTTCTCCCAGACTCTGTTCTTTTGCTACTTTTTATAAAGTCACTTACACATTATTCACTTCTTTGCTTTTTAACTTGTCAGTTTGCCTTCTCCCTTTCATCTCAGGCAATGAATCACATAGCGTCGTGTATATCAATCATAGTTTTGCCACACTTACACAATCGCTGAGCAGTTACTTTATATGAAAAAATGTTGAACTATACAAAACAATATTTATGACAAACGCGTGATGCATCTAGGGAAACAATAGAATGACTACTCTCGCCTGAGGCAATCAGCTTAGGAAATGGGTTACGATTAAGAATTTATATTCTTCCAGTTGTCATTGTTTTTCTCACCATGTCCAGGTCTCCATTGCCCTTTAGTTTATATTTTTATTCTCTGGCCTTTTGTTATATTTGTAGTACTTAAGTAAACATCTATACATTACAGATTATTTAATGTTGTATGTCTTTGAAATTTATCTCAGGGGGATCATTTTGTTCATATTTTCTCTGTGACATGTTCTTTTTTCCTTCAACATTAAGTCTGTGATATTAATCTATGTTGATGCATATGATTTTAGATAATCCGTTTTCACTAATATGTAGCATTCTACTCTACTCCACTCATTTGCTAAAATTCATTATCCATTCTTGAATAAGCGTTTGTTCTATGTTTTAATGCTACTACAAACAGTGCTCCATTTTCGTACATTTTCCTGCATATCTCGGTGCAAGATTTCCTCTACACCTGGGAATTGAAGACTGAGCCTTAAAGTGTCCATGTCACTTACATAATGTGGCCGGATGCTTTCCACATTAGTCAAGCCACATAAATGGTCCCATCAACAGTTCGTGAGTGTTTTCAAATTCTCCACATCCAAGACTTAAAGAGTAGCTAATATCCTTTTAATGTTGTCAGGTTAAAATGGATCCCACTACACTTCCATTTGGCATCTTTCTGATTGCTAAGGAAGTTGAGTATATTTTTCATATTTCTAGACCATGAGTGTTTTCTGTAAATGGCTCTTTGCTCATATTTCTTTGTGGTTGACTAGCTATTATTTATTTGTAACAGTTCTTTGTATATTCTGGGAACCAAACCTTTGTCAGTTGTGTATGTCATTAATATCTCAATCTGTGGCTTGTGTTTTCATTCTCTTTGTGATTTTTTTTGGTTGAATTTCTTCATTTGGTAGAGTCTATCATTCTTTTTTGGGGGGGGCATACATTTTTAAATTTTTTATTAAAATTGCTCCCATAACCTAAGTTCATAAAGATACACTCCCATTTTATGTACCAAAAGAATGAGCATTTAGAATTTTTCATTTAAGTGTTTAATTCATCTAGAACTTATTTTTGCTTATGTTGTAAAGAAGGGTTTCAATTCATCTTCCCTTCTATGGATAACCACTTATTCTAGAATAACTTACTGTCTCTTCCATCCTTCCCTCATATTCCCACAATGATGGCTGTCATATATTAAGTGCTTTATAGGCATTTAATCTTCATATTATTTTCTTTTTTTAAATGTTAATTTTGAGAGAGAGAGCATGAGTGGGGGAGGGGCAGAGAGAGAGACAGAGACACAGAATCCAAAGCAGGCTCCAGGCTCTGAACTGTTGGCACAGAGCCTGACATGGGGCTTGAACCCACAAGCCATGAGATCATGACCTCAGCTGAAGTCCAACGCTTAACTGACTGAGCCACCCAGGTGCCCCAAGTCTTCCTGTTATTTTCAATTTGTGTATTTATTCATGCCTTTCCCATTATATTAAGTTATAAAATAATTGGGTGATTGGTGGGGCAATCTTTTGTAAAAAGCAAGAGAGTTATATGATCTGAAGAGAAACCAGAGTATTGGTAGGGCAATCTTGTGATTTTAATTAGTGCTGCGTTGATGATGATACTGCGGAAACTGGAACACTATTCCTTTTGGGTTTACTTATTTATTTTCATGGTACGTGCCTCCACTTATTTCAGATTTTTAAATTTTCTGCTTCTAATATCCTGCAAATCACCAGGATATTCTTCCAACCAGCACCGAAAGTACCTCACCTGAGGTACCAAAAGTATCCGACAGCTTCTTAGATGGAGGAAGATCTATGCTTGCTCCTGACGCGTCGGAGGTTATTTTACAAGAAGAGCCACATCACCCCCTAGTGGTCAAAGGGGCAAATTCATCAGCCGACCTCTGATCCCTCCCTGCCGTCACCTGCCAGGAGGTGAGTGGGGGTTGCCGTTTCCACGTTGTGAAGGAGCAGCCAAGCACCTCCAGTATTAGAGGGGGACTAGGACCCAAGCAGCCCTTGGTGTGGTAGCCTGCCTCCACACCGCACAGAATTGTTACTAGTAATTGCTACACATTTACTCAGTTATTAATCTAATATTGTTTGATGCTTTATTGGTATAATTTGCCTTCTCAACGTTTTCTAGCCGCCATTTAAGTGCGAGTCCTCCTTCAGTTTCTGTCCTAGATTCTCTTCTCTTTGTACATTCCATCATCAAGGATCGTATGCTTTCATTCTTCCAGTCTTGCTAAATGTCCCAAAGTTTTAGCTCTCTCCCGTCTCATCTGGTACTCACCCTCTTCCTCCCTCTTTGCTCATGCCTCCCTACTAACTGCACCTTTCATTAATCACACCAATTGCTTTCCTAGCCGAAAAATGTTGCACCGACTCTTCCAGGCATGCCTGTCGGTTCATTATCCCCAGTTCCACTTAATTAACTCCGGCTCATCTTTAGGATGTCGTCTTAAACACGACGTCCTCTAGAATCTGCTCTGTGGCTCTGTTAGGTCTCCCTGTGTCATAGGCAGAGGCACCTGGGTCCACACAATGCCCTGCCCATGCCTGACTGATACAAGGGCAGAGACACCGGATCGCAGCACATATTTCTTTCCCATGACTTTGAAACTTTAACCTAGACAGGAGGTAGTGGTTGCTGAGGCTTTTTATGCCTCTTTCAGAAAGAAGATGTATGAGCTCCTGTTGCTTAGGAACACGGGGCTAGGGTTTCTGTTCTCATTAAACTGCAGTCAGTTGTCTCTTTTCTCATCCTCTGAGCTCATCAGGGCATCCAGGCAAGCAACCAATTCCCTTTAATAAGTTAAGTTAGTGGGTTAGAAAAGGGGCCCTTTCCTCCTGTATCGGATTTACTTTCCTTTTATTTTTGAACAGCTTTATTGAGACATCATTGATGCACAAAGAGCTGCACATATAAAATGTATAGAGTTTAATGAGTTTGGAGATAGGCATACACCCACGAATCCAGCACCACAATGAAAGTAACAGATGTATGTGTTAGCTCCAGAAGTTTCCCTTTATCCCTTTGTTGTGTGTGTGTGTGTGTGTGTGTGTGTGTGTGTGTGTGTGTGTTTTGGTGGCAAGAACAGTTAACATGGGACTTACCTTCTTAACAAAGTTTGAAGTGCACAACACAACATTGGTAAGGATAGGCACTACGTTGTACAACTGTGTGAACAGCAGATCTCGAGCAAGTCTCCATCTTGCATAACTGAATTTTATATCAATCCAACAAATCCCCATTTCCTTCTTCCCATAGACCTTGGCAATCACCATTCTACTTTCTGCTCCTGGGAGTTAACTACTTTGGGTACTTCATGTAAGTGGAGCCATGCTTTACTCATCTCTCTGTGACTGGCTCATTTCACCTGGCTTTGTTCTCCAACAACATCCATGTTGTTGCAAATGGCAAGATTGCCTTCTTTTTTAAGGTTCAGTAATATTCTATGATATGTATATACCACATTTCTTTATCCATTTGCCTATTGATGGTCATTTGCGTTGCTTCCATATTTTGGCTGTTGTGAATAATGGGGTTGCAGATATCTCTTCAAGATCCTGATTTCAGTTCTTTTAGCTAAATACTCAGAAGAGGAATTTGTTGGGTGGTAGTGTTTAAGTTTCTTTTCTAATTAAAAAATTTTCTTTAAATTTTTGGTGGAACCTCCATATTGTTTTCCATAGCAGCCCCATCATATAGTGTATGAGGGTTGCAGTTTCTCCACATCCTCACCAATACTTATCTTCGTTCCTTTGATAATAGCCATGGGAAGTGATATCTCATTTTGGTTTTGACTTGCATTCCCCTGATGATGAATGGTCTTTCGTGAGCACCTTTTGATCTAACTGCTGTCCATTTACATGTCTTGAGGAATGCATATTCAAGTCCTTCGGCAATTTTAAAATTGTTATTATTTATTATTTTTCAATTTGCTATTGAGTTGTAGGAGTTTCTTATACATTTTTAGATACTAACATTTTATCAGATATGTGGTTTGCAAATATTTTCTCCAATTCCATACAAAGCTATAATAATTAAAAGGGTATGATACTGACATAAAGACAGACATATAGACCAGTGAAACAGAATAGAAAGCCCAGAAATAAACCTACCTTGACCTTCGACAAAGGTGCCATAGTGGGAAAGGACAGTCTCTTCAACAAATGGTGTTGGCAAAAGTGGATATCCACATGCAAATGAATGAAAATGGACCCCTATCTTGTACAATGCACAAAAAAAAATCAATTTAAAATTGATCAAAGACTTAAACATAAGATCTGGAACTGTAAAACTTCTAGAAGAAAACACAGGAAAACTTGTTGACTATGGTCTTGGCAATGATTTTTTTTATCACCCTAAAGGCACTGACAACAAAAGCAAAAAATAGACAAGTGGGACTATATCAGAATAAAACGCTTGCTTTCCTTTCAAACAGTGAATTGGAAGTTTTTTACAAGAATCTTAAAACTGTCTAAGAGATTTTCTACTGGCTTTTCAATTTCTACCCAAGACACTCACTTGTTGTCTATCCTGTTTACAGCCCTCTGCTTGTAAGAGGCAAACAGTGAATTGGAAGTTTTTTTACAAGAATCTTAAAACTGTCTAAGAGATTTTCTACTGGCTTTTCGATTTCTACCCAAGACACTCACTTGTTGTCCATCCTGGTTTCAGCCCTCTGCTTGTAAGAGGATTAATTTCAAAAGTCTGAGCCCTCTCTACCTGCACCCCTTTGGGGATAGTGAATCTAGAGGTTTTACTTACAACCAAGTAACAGCTTCGAAGGTGGATGTTATTTTGATTGTTTTTATGAACATTTTTGGAGCAAGGAAAAATGACAACCATAGCATCTAATCTTAATTTCGTTAGTTATTTGAAGTGGTTTATTTTATGACACTATGCTTTCAGAATGACTACAAATGTGTTCCTCAAAAATAATTTAGACTGGGATCTTTCAAAGGATCTTGTAAAACATTTTCTTTTTGCCCTATATTCTTATAAGGAGAAAACAATGTGTCCGGCTAAAAGGACTCATGGATCTTGATATTAGGAACAATATTTAATGTTTTTTTTTCTTATACCTTTTCTTAAAAGGAGGATAATCATTAAATCTATAAAATCAGGGGCTTCAAATTCTCAAGGGAGTAACTGATCAAGAGTCACCTGGAGTAAATTAGCCATAGTCCATTTTTCTTAGAAAAAATAAAAGAATCTTAACTGATTAAAAAATGTTTTTAATGTTTATTTATTTTTGAGAGAGACAGAGCATGAGCAGGGGAGGGACAGAGAGAGAGGGAGACACAGAATCTGAAGCAGGCTCCAGGCTCTGAGTCAGCACAGTCTGACGCAGGGATCGAACTCACAAACTGTGAGATCATGACCCAAGCTGAAGTTGGATGCTTAACCAACTGAGCTACCCGGGTACCCCCTTAGTTGATTTTTTTAAATGGCACCAGAGAGTAGATTACAGATGACACTCGGATATTTAGAGAAAGTTTTAAATGGACATTGGTCAGTCAGAAGTAGTCAGACTGCTTTCCATATTCCAGAATGGAGGAGCGACCACAGTGGTAGGAGGTTGTGATAGGCAGGAGCCTATCAACTGCTCACTGCCACGCCTGAGGTAGGGCATGTGCTGTAGCCACTGGGTTGAGACTCCTGTAAACTACTTCTGGAAATTATGTTTGTGGGACGTTGAATTACAGAGCCAGTAGACTCATAACCTGGAAAGTCTCTCATGTATAAGATAGGAAATGGACGCTCAGAATGGGCACATCCAAGGATATTGGAGACTTGAGGAACCCTGACTTCCTAGAAGCCTGTGAAGTACTCCCAGTGATGTCTCCATTGCTGGGCAGTGTTGTGCCTCTGTGGAGTGTGCGTGTGTGTGTGTGTGTGTGTGTGTGTGTGTGTGTGTTGGACAGTCAGGAAAAATACCTAGGTTTTACAGCTTTTAGCCCAGGGACATTTCTATGTAGCTCGGCCACTTTATAGGCTCAGCTCTGTTTCCATCTTGCTAGTTATGAAACAACTCCATACTCAGATATTCTCTCTCTCTCTCTCTTTCTCACACACACACACACACACACACACACACACAAGCTCACAGATGTCTCAGTCAGAAAAGCTGTGGTTTTTTTCTCTCCGCAATTCCTTCCACAAGGCTCCAGGAGTTCGGTGAGGTGGGGAAGAGGGCGGCTGTTGACAGGGTTCTTGTCTGGGTCTCTGGTCTCTGCCCAGCGCTGTGTTACTAGCACTGCAGAAGTAGAGGCTGCTGTCTGCAGGTTTCGCACTCCTCACCGTCAGAGATGAAAATGTTGTATTTGGATGGCTAATGGAAAACTCGGTCTCAGAGAAACCTTGTTCATATGCAGCTTTGGAGTCCACATTAGAAGTTGCCATCAGCGTGAGACCCTGTTCCGGGAACTGACGATACCAAAACACAGTTGTGGCTTGAATGCCCACCGAATGGCACTGGATCATCACAGAGGTTCCACTCTTACAGACAGCTGTCCTTGGATCCTGAGAGACGAGAGCACCAAGCCCAGAACCTGCTGACACAGAGGTCAAAGAGGTGAAGGAGGCCTGTACCACAGGCAGAAAACTCACGGCACCCAGAGATTCCTGCTGTTCTGTGAAATCTTCCTGTTAGACCCCCTAGGACCATAATCCCCCACCTCCCCTGCCTGGTGACTTCTCACCTTACCCTTCATACCTCCAGAGAGCAAGAATGTCCCCCCTCATTTTGATCCGCATAAAATAATCCACAACCTCTGCCTACTGCTCCACTCATGCCATTACACACACACACACACACACACACACACACACACACACACACTTGCCCCAACTACTCAGGTTGTAAGGCTCATACTGGGCCCCAGGAGCAGCAGAAGCATGAGCATCTTCAGATACTGGCCTCATATCACACCTCTCTCACTGTATCTCATTCTCCCTTTCTCCACCCCTAGAAGGATGGGCCACTGCTTACATATTCCTGAAGATGCTCCAATCTGCCCTCTCGTGGTGATGGTTTTTTCCAGTGATGCAGGATCCATCAAAGAGCTGAAAGGGGCCTCAGATGTTCTAATTCTACTCCTAACTTTATAGAACATGCGCTAAGACCCAGATCATTGAATTGACTTAAGTTTCTTAGCTTTACTCATGAAAAAAGCTGTATGTTTGTGCATTAAAAGGAATTATCGCCTCTTCTTTACTTCTGTAACATATCCTCAAAGTAAGTCAGACAACTGATGATTGTTAGTCACTAACAATCGTGGTGATAAACAATCATGAGTGAGCATCAGAAATTCTAGGCTGTAAGTTCAATGTTTCTTCATACTGATGATAAAGACAATTTCTCATCTTCTAAATGAAGTATTTATTTCACGACTATCTCATGCCGGTCGCCGTCATATGGATGGTCTTAATACTAAACGTAGCTATTTATGGTAGTTTGCACATCTCTGTGTAAATCACTGTGGAGGCTACGAGGATAATTTGTTTACAGCTATTTCCCCATGATACAGGTCATAGGCTAAGTATTGGCCAGTGGAAATAGGTTGTAGGAGATTTAGGGAATTATTTCTGCTTTGAACATGCTGTAATATTTATTTAAATGGCTCGTGCTTAGAAATGTATAGCAATTTCAAAGAAACTAAAGATTTTTCTCCAAAACATTATACTTTTATTCTTATAACAACCTCCCAGTTTTGCTTCATGAATATTTAGTTCTGTATATCTGGAGTGAGTAACTAAGGAAGGTGGGATTAGGACTTGATCCAACAAATTACGTTTGTAGCGTAGTGACATAGATTTTTATCATAGTGAATATAATATTGTGTACTAAAGATTACTATGTACAAAATACTGATGTATGTATTGAAGGGCATCTGACATGCTCTTGTGGCTGTATTTTTTTCATGGTGGGGGCAGACCGCATTACGATGAGGCCGCTTCTCACCATAACTGTACTTTTTCTGCAAAGAGTAGGTGAATGTGCCTTGTAATGTATTACATCTGCACAACATTATGATGTATAAGGGATGAAGTGTCTGGAGGCCCCTGGATCAGAAGAAACTCTCTACTCTTCTTGAGGACCAGCAGCCATCAGGTATATATCTATGGTGTTTCATACTCATCATCAACTGAACTATGGAAGAAATGCATTTCCCAGAACTTTCTTTGTGTTATAGCTCTTGATTAGAGTTGACTTCAAGAAAAATATTTGCAGGGGCGCCTGGGTGGCTCAGTCGGTTAAGCGTCCGACTTCAGCCAGGTCACGATCTCGCGGTCCGTGAGTTCGAGCCCCGCGTCAGGCTCTGAGCGGATGGCTCGGAGCCTGGAGTCTGTTTCCGATTCTGTGTCTCCCTCTCTCTCTGCCCCTCCCCTGTTCATGCTCTGTCTCTCTCTGTCCCAAAAATAAATAAAAACGTTGAAAAAAAATTAAAAAAAAAAAGAAAGAAAAATATTTGCAAATGAAGTAGCTGTCATACTCTGAAGTCATCATTGGTCTAAAAGCAGTGAGGAACAGGATTAGTAGTACCAACTTATTACATTCTGGTAGCTACTTCTCAAAGATGGCACCCAGAAGAACCATCCTTCCCAGCATTCCCATTCCTATAAAGATCTGGGCTGACTTGAACGTGGGGGAAGGGACACTGTATGATTTTCATATGTGACTTTATAGATTCCACCTGGGTCTCTTGAATGCTCACTCTTGGGGAAACCAGCCAGTATGTAATAGTTTTAGCTACGCCGAGGCCGTGTGGTGACGAAACCTACCTAACCACATTGAAGGGCTCTGTGGAAAAAAGAGACATGCTGGGTGGTCTATAGCTGCTCCAGCCATCCCAGGTGAGGTATCAGACATGGGCATCAGGAAGCCACCTGGGATGTCCAGTCCGGCTGAGCCTTCAAGTATCTCCAGCCCCAGTGACTATCTGTCTGTCATTACATGAGAGACCCCAAGTGGGCACTGCCTAGAAGAGCCCATTCAACCCACAGAACCATGAGAGAGACTATGTGTTTTAAGTCAGTACATTTTGGGGTGGTGGCAGTGGTGGTTTTTCTAAGCTTTTAAAGGGAGATATATAATCCATATAGTAGATTGCACAAATCTTAAGTGTACAGCTTCTTGAATTTCAGAATGAATGCACTCAGATAACTACCAGCCAGATCAAGATATAGCACATTTTTGGAACCCCAGAAACCTCTCTCATGCTTCCCTCTAAGAAAATTAAAAATGCCTCCACATGCAGCCACTACCTTAACTTCATACGCTATGTACTCTTGTGTCTGGCTTCTTTGTTCGACGTTAGGTCGATGAGATTCAGCCATGATTTGGCAAATAATATTTGATTCTTTTGCTATATTTTATTCTAGTGTATAAATGTCGCACTATTTATCTATTGCATTATTGATGTTGGGGTGTTTTTCCATTTGAAGTCATCATGAATAAAGCTGTTGTGATGTTATTTTTCTCCCATATCCTTTTCTATTTCCTCAGAATCCTGGAATATTCCCTGAGTGTGCATACAATTAGAAAATTGGTTTTCTGGCTAGTCTAATTTACTTTTGATTGTTTCCAGTATATTTTTAAATTCAGAAATTATGTTTACTGTACCCAAGAAGCACTACAGCTCTTTGATTATACTTTTCTATAAATTGCCCTTCCTCATTAATAGACATAATGGCTCCTCAAAACTTGCTAAGGAAAGACCTAGTGATATTTTGACTTTTTGACTTCCATTTCATATAATAACTCTTACAATTTGGTCATGGGAATGGAGGAAATAATAATGATAATAGGAATGATTATGAAACTTCACAGCTAAGCAGTTCTTTTTAGTATCAAGATCACTCTGAAAAGGTAAATGGTTCAATAGTTTTAGAGTGGATGTTTTAAAATCCTGTTAAGTCTTTGTTTTCTAAATTTGTCAACTGACAGGAGGAAATCTGTATCCTTTCAAGTTGTATCCAAGATAATAAAGAAAAGCGAGACTGTCTCCTACTGTCCTCCCTTTAATTCCCTTTCTTTCATTGGACAGATAACCTCACCCCATTCTATCACCTCTGGAATATGGTTTGTACCCATGGAGGAGCAAACTCTAGGGACTGTGTCTCCTACTGGTCCATGACTGTATCAGCCTGCTCAAGAAATTATTGATCGGAAGGTATCAATGAACATGGTCTGGACAAAGTAAAGCATCTTAGATCCATCCCGTTTCGGATGGTTTCTTTACTATGGTCCAAAGGCATTAGTTGCAATGAGGGCTAGTGTTCACGCCATATTTCAGGGTTGTAAATCCTATTCGTAGGTTAGTGTCTCTTTCCCATGTCTGTTTCCTCAGTATTTTGGCTTCTGTGTGAGGCAAGCTTCCACAGACTACATGAGAGAAGAAATCCAAGGTTAACAGTTCAGAAAGGAACCCAAATAAAATGCACGAAGCCCAGGCTTATACGTAATGGTCAGGGACTCCCTACATCTTCCCAGAAATTGCTTGTCCTGGGAAATACAGGGCCTTTCAGGAGAACAGACTAAGGTTCTTAACTGCTTCCAAGAATAATTAAGAATGTATTTCATCCAGCATTTTTAGTTACATGCAGTGGATGGGACAGTCTGAACAATATAAACTGTCATTCATTTCTGCAAGCAGAATTATGTGATCAAATAAATATTTGTAAACAAATGAAGTCCTAAGAACTAACACCATTAGCCTTTGAATCTGATAGATTGGTGTCAGACCACAGAGGGAGAAACCATACAGACAACATAAAGAGCATTTGTAAACTAATACTGACCTCCTGTCTGATGATTAATCATGCAAATATTTCTCTCAAGTCCAACTGTCTCTCTCAAGTGCCAGGTGTACATTTACATGGGCTTACTAGGTATTTCTATGCAGGCATCCAAAGAAGGCCCACTGGAAATAGAAACTCAACTCTCTTAACACCCTCGCTCCACTCGTTCCTCCAAATCATCTCCTGTTGCCATGTTCTGGGGGTGGAGGTGACCATCTTCATTCCTGACTTTAGCTCATCACTCCCTCCTGCCAGTTCCCTAAGCCTGTCACTGTTGGTGCTTGTCTACCTCATGAAATTCTACTCATCGTTGAAGTTTCATCTCATGGTTTTGCATTCTCTTTGAAGCCCTTCCTGGTGTCACCAGGCAACATCGGCCATGTTACTTCCCATAGACCACTGACATCTCCGATTAAAACACACATTATATGAAACTTGACCACAGTGTTTGTCTTCTATTCCTCTTTCTCCCTCCTTGGCTTTTATTATTCTGAAGGGAGGGACAATTTTCTGTTCATTTGCATTTTCTAGTATTTGGTAAGAAGAGCCAGGATGTAAAATTAACATCTTTTTTCTTTTGTCTATTCTCTTTCCGCCTCCCCACCCCCATCCTCCTCCTCCTCCTTTCTCTCCCTCTCTCTGTTCTGTCCCTCTCTGATACAGATACAAAAAGATATAGACATAATTTTAAAAACCAACTTAGTGGATCACTGAGGTGTCTTGTCATTCCGCGAAGCACGTTGATGACAGCAGCTGCTTTGAGCGTCTGGTGAAAGTGGAAGAAAGCAGGGAGGTGAGGGCACTGAACACAGAAAGGCCCTGCCACCTGGTGGGGAAGCAGGGCTGGAGACGCACTTCTGCATAGAGAGGAGGTGGCTGTACTTCACTGCGTCTCTACTGCTGGCACAGAGACACAGAGCTGTCTGGTTCTTTTTCGTCGATGTCACAGTGAGAGGAAAGAATGGCCTCTTGCCTCGAGAGACACTGTAGCCTTCAGGTATGTCTCCGTTCTGAACATCAGTTGCTACTTGTGAGCGGTAAAGCAGTCTCAGCCCTTGCCCTGGGTCCTGTCGGTACCAGTACATGGAGTCGTGATCACAATCCTGTTCACATTCCAGAGTCACGCCTTGTCCTTCCTCTCTGATCAGGTATTTTGGGGTCTGAGTGATTCTACCATCTGCTGTGCCTATAGAAGAAAGAGAGGCTCTAGAAACACAGCCCAGGAGGGTGCCTGATGCTGCTGTCATGGGTAGAAGGACTTAGATCTGGAGCTTAGCACCTTTGGGACAGGAATTTGCTCCCTGACCCCAGGACTCACCTGCTCCGAGGAGACAAAGAGCCACACAGCAGATCACCTGGTGACCCATGATGGGAGAGGGGGCTCCCTGGAGTGCTAAGCACCTGTTGGAAGACAAATGACGGTAGAAACTTAGCTCTGGGGATCCCCCTGGCTTAAAATGCGGAAGTTGTCAGAAGGCTGGAATGGATAACTGGAAAGGATCCCACAGGTATTCTGGACGGGGTCTCTAACTTTGCAGATGAGGAGACAGACAGGGGACCTGAAGCATTTGCACCCCCTGGGACCTCCCTCCCCAAACTGTGTTCAGCCTGCCTGAGTGGGCGGGCAGGGCCAAGGGTGCGGGCCAGAGTCTCTCTCCGATTGGCTCACTGCACCCTGAGCCAGACAACCTGGGTTTGTATCTTTCCTCTCTCTTTTGAGCTTGCGGAAGAAAAATGAACTCGTGAAACCGCATTTGCTTTTTGCTCATGTTGCAAAAGACAAAAATATTTCCTTTGTCTGATTGTCTTAGATGATTAAATGAAATTATTTAAAGCTTGCAACAGAGAACTTGAAATAGAGTATAAAGTGAAGAAAAGAGAACTTTTGCTCCCTAAATATCTAACCTGAAAAATCATGTCCGGTTTTAAAAATCTTTACCTTTTTCTGGTGACAGTCTTAGTTCCTGAGCATGGGCTGGGATGTCTCGTGATACTTCCACCACCATCCCCTGTTTCCATGCTCGCCCCGCAAAATGCTTTCTAGCGAATATGTTCATTAATCCAACTACACGTGCCCTTCCCTTCCCCAGCCCGTGGCTGTTTCTGGGGCGGCGCCTGGAGGGTGTTCCTGCATTGACAGGATGGGACTCTGCATTGATGTGGGTAAGGAGCTGGCACAGAAGTACACTGCAGAGTCTCCCAACTCTGCCAGCCGGATCTTTAAGACGCTGGGTCCCTCTTTGGGAAATTCAGCAGAAAAGCGTTTTGTCGGCATTCCGGAGTCATCTATGATATTTTCCTTCTGGAGGTAAACCATGAATTTCAGACCTTCTCCCGGGAGCTGCTGATACCAGTAAACGTGATTGTGTTCTTTCTCTGGGCTGCATCTCAGCGTTGCTTCTTGTCCTGTCCCTCTGACCAGGTGTTCTGGGTTCTGGGTGACGCCAGCATTCATGGGACCTCAGAGGAAAAGAGATTACATGAGACAGGGTCATAATGGCGGAGGAAGTGCGTGCGTGGCCACGCAGCAACCCAAGGCGAGTGCGAATATCTTTTAAGTATCCCATGTTCGAGTGAAAACTCACATGAATTTTGCTTTTCGTGCCATGATGCAATTATTTGTTTTCATTTAGATGTCAAAAAAATCGGAAAATCTTTCAGAAAATCTTTGGGCAACATGAAGGTCCAGGGCCTATTTGAGACACAGAGAGCCACGGACAAAGCCCAGTGATGCTGATCCGTTAGCCCAGAGCTCACCTGCCCGCAGGAGCCAGAAAACTACCCAGCAGAGGAGTCTGGTGTGCATGGCAGAGATGGCATGAAGAAGACCCACAGGCATGGCCCAGGAGGGATGCTCACTGTATTAGCCCAGGGAGTTAGACTTCAAAGCCCCCTCGTCTGAGGCGGGTCTTCCTGTGAAGTCACCATTTCCGGGGAGCCTGTTGTCTCTGGACCTAATCTTGTACATCACTTGAATGAGACATCTTTTTTTCTCTACTGTAAACACATCCTGGCCTAGTATGTGTTACTACAGGGACAGCGTTGCGCAGGTATGTGGAGTGATAAACACCTTCATGATTGGTTCCCTGGCCTTCCGAAACATTTTTACCACTCCCCTCTCTACTTCTTATCTTTAGTTCCTTTATTTTCTTTCATTGGCTCATATCATCCCTTCATTTTCTGTTGTTGAGTAGAGGCAGTGACTAGGTATGATGTCTAGTTACACACGTTGAGAAACACGGAAGTGGAAGCCAGGGTTGCTGGGAAAAAATTAGAGGCAGGAAACGATTTGATTCTGGTTCCTTCTTTCTTCCTCCCCCTCAGCTAAGCAATGGTTACAAACATCTTCAGGGAACCTTATTTTATGGTTTATAACTCAGTTTTATTTTTCTTTTTCAAAAAAATGTTTGTTTATTTATTTTGAGAGAGAGTGTGTGAGTAGGGGGACAGGCAGAGAGAGAGGGAGAGAAAGAATCCCAAGCAGGCTCCATGCTGTCAGTGTAGAGCCCGATGCGGGGCTCGATCTCACAAACCATGAGATCATGACCTGAGCCATAATCAAGAGCCAGACGCTTAACGGATGGAGCCACCCAGTGCTCCACTCACTTTTCTCATCTTTTGTTGTTCTGCCTGAATTTTTGATGTAAGCAATTCAAAGAAGAGCCATTAGGAAAACTATAAGCTCTCCCTCTGACCTTGTGTCCCCCGACTCTATTTATCTATCTGCATTATTCTCCTTAATCGTGGATGGGATGCCTGTTTTTGAGGGGTCTTCCTTCCTTCCATTCTTCTGTCCTTCTTTCCTAACCTGCAGGGTTAAATAAAAATTACGTGAAAACCTTCTTTGTTCTAGGCATAGTGAAAGGAAGAGTAAGGCACAGCCCACCCTATCAGAATGTACAGGCTCCCTGGGAGATAAAATCTGTACACCTAGGATACTCCAGGCTTTGAGTAATGAATAAGATCATCTTAATGTTTAGTGTCCAAATCACAGTGGTTTATGACCTTCTCTTATTGACAGCAGGGTCCCAAGTCCTCCCTCAAAGGGTCTCCATTATTTTGGTAAGTAGTTAGTAGGCTTCCCAAAATGTACACTTAAATCAAAATACAGCTGCCATCACCACTTAGAAGCACCTCAGTGATTTTTCCTGGAGATACTCCTGTTGTTCACTAATGTTATTGATGAAAATGCCCCACACTAAACACCCACGCCCAGTCTGAAGGGTCTCTTCCTGGGTGCTGTTAGACACTTATCTTCAGTCAGCTAGGGCAGTGGTGGAGTTGACACAGATGTGGGGGAATGAGTTCTCCTCCTCATCGATGAGGTGTCCTTGTTACTTAGGGCTCAAAGGAAGCTCTGCCTGTGTGCAGAATCTCACCAAGGAACTTGTGAACGGTTCCGTCAGCTGCTAGTTACCAGTCTTCCCTCTCTCTTGGCTCAAACCCAATAGAAGGGGTTAGATAAGGAGCAGGTGACTTACCATTCCCTTTTTTTTTTTAAATATAATTTATTGTCAAGTTAGCTAACATACAGTGTATACAGTGTGCTCTTGGCTTCGGGGGTAGATTCCCATGATTCATTGCTTACATGCAATACCCGATGCTCATCCCAACAAGTGCCTTCCTCAGTGCCCATCACCCATTTTCCCCTCTCCCCTACTCCCCCATCAACCCTCAGTTTGTTCTCTGTATTTAAGAGTCTCGTATGGTTTGCCTCCCTCTCTGTTTGAAACTACTTTTTCTCTTTTCCCTCCCCCATGGTCTTCTGTTAAGTTTCTCAAGTTCTACATATGAGTGAAAACCTATGATATCTGTCTTTCTCTGACTGACTTATTTCACTTAGAATAATACCCTCCAGTTCCATCCACTTTGCTGCAAATGGCAGGATTTCATTCTTTCTCATTGCTAAATAGTATTCCATTGTATATATAACCACATATTCTTTTTTTTTTTGTATTTATGCCTTTTTTGGATATGAAATTTATTGTCAAATTGATAAACCACGTATTCTTTATCCATTCACCAGTTGTTGGGCATTTAGGCTCTTTCCATAATTTGGCTGTTGTTGAAAGCGCTGCTATAAACATTGGGGTACAAGTGCCCCTATGCATCAGCACTCCTGTATCCTTTGGATAAATTCCTAGTAGTGCTATTGCTGGGTTGTAGGGTAATTCTATTTTTAATTTTTTGAGGAACCTCCACACTGTTTTCCAGAGCAGCTGCCCCAGTTTGCATTCCCACCAACAGTGCAAGAGGGTTCCCAATCCTCCACATCCTCGCCAACATCTGTTATTTCCTGAGTTGTTAATTTTAGCCACTCTGACTGATGTGAGGTGGTATCTCTATGTGGTTTTGATTTGCATTTCGCTGATGATGAGTGATGTTGAGCATCTTTTCACGTGTCTGTTGGCCCTCTGGATGTCTCCTTTGGAAAAGTGTCTATTCATCTCTTCTGCCCATTCCTCCACTGGATTATTTGTTTTTTGGGTGTTGAGTTTGGTGAGTTTTTTATAGATTTTGGATACTAACCCTTTATCTGATACGTCATTTGCAAATATCTTCTCCCATTCCGTCGGTTGCCTTTTACTTTTGTTGATTGTTTCCTTTGCAGGGCAGAAGATTTTATCTTGATGAGGTCCCCATAGTTCATGTTTTGCTTTTTTCCCCCTTGCCTTTGGAGACGTGTTGAGTCTCCTGTTCATTACTGCATGTTCCAGACCAAACCTTTCCCCTTTGGTCTTCCCTACCAATCAGTCATCATAATGAGAGTCAATGAATGCAAGCAATAAATTGTGTGTTGGGATGTGAGGAGTTACAATGCAGTGGTCCTGGTGTCCCGAAGAGTCATGGTAAGACTATGGTCGATGATGGCAGGGCCAACACCCAGCTCAGCAGCTCTGGAGGCTGCAGGACGACCGCTACAGTGTATGTAATCGTCTTGGGCGCCTGGAACTTAACTGGTCAAACTTCCAGACCTTCAAACTTGGCTCTTCTGGCAAAACTGTAGGTCTCTTCCCTCCCCGTGGAGCATGCAAAGGCTAAAAATTCATCCCAGGGGCTAAAGCCTCATTTCTTCCAATTTAAAGCCCTCATAATGTGTCCCTGCCTTCAACTGAGAGAGCACTTTTTAAGAGGGTAAAAATTGGCTAAACTACAGACAGGTCAGTAGCAAAAATTAATGCAGAATAGAAAATGTCATTTAAGTTCACTCATCTGTCTCCAAGCAGGTAAATTATTGGCTTAGACACTTCGTCGATTCCCTTTCCTGTTATTACTATTATAAACTTCAAAGTGGCTAAGACACTGGATCTTAATTGTGTTCACCACAAAAAGAAATAGTAATTAGGTGACGTGATAGAGGTGTTAAGGAGCACAATGGTGATAATCATGCTATGATATATAAATGTATCCAATCAATATACTGTACATCTTAAGCTTACATAATGTTTTATGTCAATTATAACCCAATTAAAAACAGCTTTATTGAGGTATAATTGACATACAAATCAACTGTACACATTTAAAAAGTTTTGATGTATGTATGATAACAGGGGACTATCACCACAATCAGGATAGTGAACATATCCATCACCCCAAAAAGTTTCTTTCTATCACATTTTAATCCTTCCCTCCCAATCCTTCCCACACCTGTCCCATCCCTAGGCAACCACCGATCTGCTTTCTGTCAATTTAGGTTTGCTTGCATTTTCTAGTTGTTCATATAAATGGAATAAAATAGTATGCTTTTGTTTGTGTCTGGCTTATTTCCAACACTGTAATTATTTGAGACTCATCTATATTATTTATGTACCTCATAGTCAGTTAATTTCTTTGGCCACTTAAAGAGTGCATTTACTGAGAAGTTTATAAAATGTTTTATAATTTTAGAAGATTCACAAATTCATCAAACAAGTTGGTACACAATGCAAATTATACAACACGTTCCTCTATTCACGAGGGTATCTCTTGAAAATATGCTTTTCCCCCTGACATTCAACCTACAATATTTGAATCTTTTTAAGTTCAGCTTCCAGATCTTTTTTTAAATTGAGATAGTAATTCATGTACCGTAAAATTCACCATTTCAAAATGTAAAATTCAATGGCTTTTAGTGTTTATTAACTGGTGCAAACAATAATGCCATATGATTCTGGAACACTGTCATCATCCCCAAAGAAACCCTGTACCAATTAGAAGTCACTGTGCATTCACTCCTTTCTGCAGCCCATGGCAACCGTTAGTCTACTTTTTGTCTCTGAGGTTTACCTCTTCTGGACTTTTATATAAATGGAATCTTATATTATGCGCCTTTTTGTGCTTAGCTTCTTTCACAAAGCATTTTTTTTCAAGGTTCGTCTATGTTACAGCATGTATCAGAACTCCATTCCTTTTTATGATCGAATAATGTTTCATTGTATGCATACACCACATTTTGTTAATTGACCAATTGATGAACATTCAAATTGTTTCCATTTTTTGGCGATTATGAATAATACCCAAATAAGGGACTTGTATCCAGAATATATAATTTTCAAGGTTTTCTGGATGCAAGTCCCTTGCAAGGTATATGATTTGCAAATATTTATCTTATTTGGGGGGTGACTTAAGCTTTCTTGAGAGTGTTCTTTGAAGCCCAAATTTTTTGATGTATATTTGTTTTTGAGAGAGAGAGAGAGAGAGAGAGAGAGAGAGAGAGACAGCACAAGTGGGGGAGGGGCAGAGATAGAGGGAGACCCAGAATCTGAAGCAGGTTCCAGGCTCTGAACTGTCAGTACAGAGCCCAACGTGGGGCTCGAGCCCATGAACCACGAGATCATGACCTGAGCTGAAGTCAGACGCTTAACCGACTGAGCTACCCAGGTGCCCTGAAGCTTAAATATTTTTTAAGTTTGAAGAAGTCCAATTAATCTTGGTTGCCTGTGTTTTGGTGTCATATTTAAGAAATCGTCACCTATCCCATGGTCAGGAAGACTTACACTTGTGTTTTCTTCCAAGAATTTTATACTTTTAGCTCTTACATTTACGTCTTTGATCAATGTCGAGTTAATTTTTATATGTGGTATGAGGAAGTCATGCAAATTCATTCTTTCGCACATGGACATCCAGTTTCCTCAGCACCATTTGTTAAAAAGACTATTCTTTCTCAATTCAATGGTTTTGGCACTCCTATCTAAAATCAATTCCCCATAAAGTTGTGGCTTTATTTGAGGACTCTTGATTCTGTTTCACTGATCAATGTGTATTCTCTTCCAATACAACACTGTATTGATTTCTGTAGTTTCATAGCAAGTTTTGAAACAGGCAAGTACTGGGATGCCTGGGTGGCTCAGTCAGTTGAGTGTCGGACTGCAGCTCGGGTCATGATCTCACAGCTCGTGAGTTTGAGCCCCGCATCGGGCTCTGTGCTGACAACTCAGAGCCTGGAGCCTGTTTCGGATTCTGTGTCTCCCTCTCTCTCTTCCCCTAACCACTCTCATTCTGTCACTGCCTCTCTCAAAAATAAATTTAAAAAAAACATTAAAAAGTTAAAAAAAATAGGCAAGTATGAATTATCTAACACCTTTCTTCTTTTTAAAAATGCTTTGGCTAATTTTGGTACCTTAGACTTTCATCTGAATTTTAGCATTTACTTGTCAATTTCTGGGGGAGGAAAGATAGCTGGAATTCTGGAATTTGATAGGGATTTAGTTGAATCTGTAGATCAGCTGGCAAATTTTGCCATCCGAAAAGTATTAAGTCTTTCAATCAACAATCATGGTATATCTTTCCATTTATTTGGGTCTTTAATTTCTTTCAAGCAATATTTTGCACTTTTCAGTGTACAACTTTTTGATTTCTTTTGTTAAATTTAGGCTTAGATATTTTATTATTTTGATGCATTGGCTCCCTGAGAAACTCTAATTGGCAATTATATGTCCCTTAATAGTAAAAGTGGAAATATGGATTAGCTTTTACTTCTCCAGAACAGTATTCTTGTTGGATATAACAAGTTAGTTAAATGGGGTAATAAGACAAAATTGTTAATGAAAATAAAGCCGATTAGACTGCTTTTTAAATCTGGTAGTGCCCTCTGCTGGGGAGGAAAAGCCGACGTGTACCTCTACGTGGATGTCTTCGTAGGCATGGGTATGTATGTGCATTAGAATGTGTATGTGTAAGCCTTGAAGTGTGAGGTGGTATTGGGCAAGGCCACTGGCCATGGAAAGAGAGAAAATGAGTTTCTTTTAGTTTTAAGGATATTCATGTGGATGCTTCAAATGTTTCTTATTTCAAAATGACCTTTTATTGAACATTCTCTTTCATCTTTGATTTCTAGATTTGTTGACCGTCTTTTTATCCTTAGCCTGTTATTTTTAGACTCCTTCATCTCTTATAATGGATAAGAGTTAAAATTCTGTCCATTCTATATCTCAAGAGTCCATTCTCCCCTTTTTCTGTTTGGTCCCATTCTTGGGCAGTCCTCAAGAGTCTAATTTTAATCAGAATCCTGCTAAGGTGGTTAGCCAGCATACCTTCAATATCTGAGTGCTCTTGATGTAAGACCAAATTCCTATCCCCGACAACTATCCCCCAGATGATTTCTGATCATCCTGGAGGGCCTTCAGCAAGAGTTCTGCTAGGACAGTCTAGCCAGAATCCTCCCTTACCCTGATGTCTCCTTTTCGTAATTCTCCATCCAGTTCCACTCCCTCTCCCTGCTTCTTGGCTATAAACTCACTTTTCCTGCTTGGAGTTGGAGTTGAGACCAATACGTCTCCCCTACCACAGTTCCCCATTGCAGCAGTCCCCCTGAGTGAAGTCTGCCTCATAGTTTGAGCTATAAGTCTGAATAACATTTTCTATAACAAAATTCACTTCAATAGTAATAAACAATTTTATTAAACATCTCTTTTAGCACAGAGATGTTATGGTTTGTGTCATCATCAACAGTAGCTTTCTTAGTTTACTGTCTGAACCGGAACCCGTTAATATGTGAAAGAGCATGCTATTAATAATTTTGCCAGAACAGCAAGCCTGAACCAGGACTGTCTTGGGAGCCCAGAGCGCTTGACTGCTCTACATGGTCGACTCTCTGACGCTCGCCTTTATTGTCATCGGGCAGCAGTCGGGGGGATGGGAGGAAATAATCGACCATTTTTTTGTCATGACCTCATTTCAAGACTATATCAATGCTGGGGCATACAGGGATGATCTAGAATGCCCCTTCTAACCAGATCTTCCCTGGATCTGTGTTAGCTACATTTACAGTTTCCTCAGTTATTGCCAGATGGTAGCGACATCCCCGGTGGTCACACGTGTGAGAAACGTGGAGATATATCCTGAGTCATACTCATGTCAAATCTTGGAGAGCAAACGGTGTGAGTTTCTAATTTTAAAGAGGAGAAAACTGAATCATAGAGCTAAGAGGGCACTTGCCAACACCTTACAGTTTAAAAAAAAAAAAGCCAGAGTTTGGATTAGGAAGCAGGTATCCTGACTCTCATTCCACTGTCTGTGGATCCAAGATCTCCAAGAGAGAGAAGGGACCCACTGAGTGTACAAAATCACAGAGTCAAACTCCATGATCCCCTGGATTTGAGACTTGAATTTCCTGAAGAGTCTCTGAATGGGGATTACTAATCAGTGTTTCTCCTGTTTCCTTCCTTTCTAGAGGTTTGTGGTTGCTGTTCCCTCACGTTATTCCCCGTTGAATCACTGCCCTGGAGAGACAGTCAGTCTTGTGGGGGAGGCAGATCTATGACAAAAGGAGGAGAATAAATCTCTAGAGGTCAACATTCTGTTGTTCCACAAACAAGGAAGTCATTCGTGTCTGTAGAGGGAAAGAGTCTTCAGAGGGGTCGCGTTTGAGATAAAATCAGTAGTAATTTCTTAGAGTTTTGGTAAGTTAATATCAACTTCAAATATCCAGTTTCTGTAGTTCAAAAAAGTTTGGGGGAGGGAATGGGGGCTTTATTCTGAACTTGAGATCCACAGACTACCCAATTCTGTGTTCTTTTTAGGCATTTCCAAAGCCCATATCCTGAAGCATGATGCCCACTATGATAATTTAAGAGCTAATTTGTAGCCTTGCCCTCTCCCGCTTGCACGTGGAGCCACAACTATCCACCTGCCTCTTTCTTTCTTCTGAAGCGCAAGACTGAGAAGTGGCCTTCTCAAATGCCTCCCTAGAGCTCAGGGGAGAGGAGAAGAGCCAGTGAGTTTGTACGCTGGACAGAACTGGTTCACCTGCACTATTCCAATGCCACCAGCATGGCGATCACAGCTGAGTCCGCCCGCTCTGCGGCAAGATGGGTCTTAGGGTGGAATATGTCCCATTGGGTCTTTCAACTGACAGTCGTTCCTTGGGCATCCCAACTCGGCTGCAGTGTTTTAGTATCGGAAGGAAATCAGAAATTCCATCTCTTGCTTCAGAGTCTGTGGGCACCAGTAAACAAGTATATGACCAGAAATTGGATCACATCTCAGATTCCCTTCTGTCCGTCTTTGTGATCCTGTGGCTGGGGATCTGGCTGACTGCAGGGTGTGTATGTCCTGTGGGAGAAGACGGAAGCCATAGAGAGTGGGTCTGGGAAAACATCTTCTACACAAATTCCCACACACTCCCAAGCTCACTTGCCCCCAGGTGTCCAAGGCAAGATCACTGGCAGGACAAGCTTCCCCAGCAATGGTTTCTGATGCACAGCAGCAGAGAGGAATGGAAGTTTTGGGTTCCCTTAGCCCCACAAGGTAGAATCTAGCCATGAAATCACAGTCCCTGGGAACACCCACAGTCTCAGGGCACCTTCCACAGAGGGGATCATTGGTCCAAAAGTATGACCTCATGTTTATTTTGGTACATGGATGATGTAAACAGGCTCCAAACCCACTTGAGCATTCTTAGGAAAAGAGAAGTTCAAGGAAGGCACAAGAGGAAGAGGAAAAGGGGAGAAGAGAGTAAGAATAGCAAGAACAAGAAGAAAATGATGGAGCACCGTGCTAGAGTTGCTATTTTACCAATCTTATAAAGATTGGCAGAAGTTCTCAAAACCCCACCAGGGGCTTGATAAGATGAAATGTATTCCTATAACCCACTTCTGGAAATTTTGACTCAAAATTCAGATCCTGTCCTAGAATATACCTGTGTAACCTGTCCCTCGGGTGATACCGAAGAAAGAAGTTGTTTCAGACAACAGTTTCAATCCCTTCTGAGTAGACATTTTGAATATCCCAAACTAACAAAAGAGAAAACCTGTTAATGAGTTAGATTAGAATGTTAAAACTTAAATAGAACAAGAATTTTCCTAGGACTAGGAATAACTAATGGATAGACTTCAGTTCTGGAAACTCCATTTACAAAAAAGAAGAGGTGGGAAATTGAAACCTAATTGAAAGTGAGGTGAGTGACGTCAAGGGAAGAGAAGTTTCCAGGGTTTAGGGGACAGTCAATATTATCAAATGCTTCAAAAAGATCAAATAGGCAGAGGAATGAAAATAAGCCTTCGATCCAGCAAGTTTATAGTTTTAATATTTAGGAGAATAGTTTCATAAGAATGGGACCATTCCATGAAAGGAGGCCCCCGAAGCAATGATTCCTCTGTGATGAAAGCAAAGGTGTGGGTGATGGATTGCGTGTTGTTACTTGGAGAGGAACAGAAATGGACACTAAGGAAGACTCACGTTTGAGTGCTGGAAAGAGAACCTGAAATTAGAAGCCACAACATTGGATACACCAGGAAGTTGAGAGCTTCTGTTTCAAAGGGTCAGAATGATGTTTGTTTGAGAGATGAAGTAAATTTGGACTTCTGGGGGTAAGAAAACCAGGTTCAGCTTATACTGAAATAAGAACAGACGTGACTAGAGAGACTATATAAACTTCTCTAAAGCTGAGTGGTAGGTGGTGGGGAAATGAACAATTTTATAAACAGGATGGATCATCAAATTTTAACAGAGGTATTTTGAATTCTATGTCTGTTCTATGTACCTGCAATGACCTTCCAAGGTGCAGTTGACGCCATAATATCTCCTTTACTCCCATTGGTGTTGAATGCATTGTCCCTCAGTACAATTTGGATCACATAACTGGGGATTTTCAATTGTCTGCACATCAATTTTCAATTGTCTGCACATCAGGTGTTTTCCCGCTGAGGTTAATCTGTCCCCTCCCTCAGCTCCATAGAATTAGCTCCTACTAATTAGTGACTTAGGTTTGAATTGTCATACTGAAAATTAATGTGCTTTTTGTATTACCTGGATTTAACTCCTTAAAAACAAATTAACCAGAGTCTTCATTTGGTCTGACCAACTAAGGATCTTGATCCCCTTTCACATTCCTTCTTCTTTCCTAGGTTCTCTGTTTCTGGCACTGCTTTTCTGTGATGGACAGCCATTGGGTGTCCTGCCCCTAACTGGAGAATTCCTGTCTTTGAAATCTTTGATCCATAAGGCCAGAGTGATAGGCCTCCAGCTGCCATGTTGTTCCAACTGACCCCCTCGGCTAATGTTGAATTTTCCAAGAGCATGTTCTTAACTAAAACAGGATCAGTTTGTTTTCTGTTTTTAGGCTTTGTGGTCTTACAAGAGAGAAAGTCAAGTTGGTCCTTCCCAACGTGCCTGGAAGACCAACATCTCAATCTATAGTCTTTTGCTCTATGAGATCAAAAAACTGGAAACGACAATTTCTACTAATGGGGAGAACAATGGGGCCAACAAGGTGGAAAAAGAAATAAGAGTTGTCGAATCAGCCATGTCAGGGTCCCAAAGATTTCATTCCAGTTTGTTCCTGAGAAATTGCTGTGTTCTTGTTTTGGGTTCTATAGGATATACATGTAGCCTTGTGATAAATTCCCGTTTGGCTGAAGCTAGCTCTAGTTAGATTCTGTTATTTCCTTCTACCCTAATATGCCAGCTGCTTCCTTAGCTGGGCCCAGGATGTTTGTGTATTAAGATTAGCTAATATTTAACACTGCGGATTCACTGCTAGCACAGATACATGGCTGAATCCTGCAGCTCCGTAGTCTGGGTCTCTAGGCGAGAGGGTGAGTTTCGGGGACACCTAGCTGAAAATCCCTCCTTGTGCATCCCCGTTTTATTGATTTCATTCTGGAAAGAAATCAAGAACTTGAACTCTTTTGCCGGGATCTGCTGATACCAGAAAACGTAACTGTGTCCTTTTATTGGAACACAGTACATCGTTGCTCTCTGTCCTTTTCCTTTGACCAGGTGTCCTGGAGTCTGGGTGACTTCTGCATCGAGGGGGCCTGTGAAGCAAGCAGACTGAAGTTGGAGGCTTAGCCCCGGAGGGAGTCCGGTGACAGGAACCAAAGGCCGAGAGCTGGGGGGTGGGGGGCTGAGGAGTTCAGAGAAGGGGCTTACCTGTGATCAGGGGACAAAGGACCACGGTCAGGTGAATATGAGGCACATGGCCGCATCAGGACCAAAGAGAGGCAGGTGGCTGTCTCTGAGGCTTTGCCTCCCCCACGTTACCAGCTACTCTGCGACGTGATCACTTCACAGAACCCAATCGTCTCGGGTGTGCTGCTCCGTACAAGTGAAGACACAAAGTGGAGTAGATGAAAGAACTGTACTCGGTCGCTGGAAAACAGGCAGCTCAGGACTGGGATTTTTCTAAAGCGAGAAAGAGTAAGACAATGTCCGCAGATGGCGAGGGGGAGACACTGAGCATGGCAAATTTTCTGAGTTGAGGAGACAGAGGTCGAATGTTAGAGGCCACACAGCAAGGGGAACTCACGAGGAGGACGACCAGGGAGGTGGAAGACACCCAAAGAACCCCGGAAATGTTCAGAGGGATCGTAATGAAGTTTCGTCCTAACAGGAACCCGTGTCTGTGTGAGATGAAACTTTAAGAAGGCACCGGAGACAAACCCCAGAAATGAGTCACCAGCATCCCCAGAGTGGCCATGCTTTTGCAGTAGGACAAAATTTGGTTAGAGCAAAGAGGTGGTAACTGACAGCCCAGGGCTGGCCACCTGTTCACGTACAGTTTTACTGGGGGTGAGATGCGCTTCTGGAATGGCAGCACGAGATTTGAATACCCTCTTCCCAGAGGAAAACAAACAAACAAACAAACAAACAAACCTAACTTCTGAAAAGTTAGAAACAATGATTTAAAGGGCACCTGGGTGGCTCGGTTGGTTAAGTGTCTGACTCTTGATTGCGGCTCAGGCCATGATCTCACAGTTCGTGAGTTCGAGCTCTGCCTCAGGCTCTGTGCTGACAGCGCGGAGCCTGCTTGGGATTCTCTCTCTCTCCTTTCCTCTCTGTTCCTCCCCCAGTTGTGGTCTCTCTCCCAAAAATAAATAAAGTTAAAAAAAACACAACCATTTAAAGCCTCTGAACATTGTCCCAAGAGCATACGGCGAATGAAGAAACACTTCTTGGAGAAAATTGAAATCTCAGTGGGGCCAGTGAGACTCGGTGGCATTTGAGCCTCTCTGCCTCCTGCATCAACCTAAGCTCGGGGTGATGGACGCTCTATGCTCTGCGGATGTGGTCGAGGACACAGGGCCCCCACAGCTTTTCCTGAGGAGGCACAGGCTGCCAGCAATTCTCATCCCCACCAGCTCCATGATGCAGAAACTCTTTTCCATAGCAACTGCAGCTCAGGGCTCTGGGCTCCCTTTCTCCACCCGGCGCCCACTCGTGGGGTAGACCCTCTATTCCAGAAACAGCAGGCCAAGACTGCTAGGCCCCAATATTCCTCATTCTGGCCTGCTCATAGCGTGGGGGTTCCACAGTGGGAGATGCGAGTCAAAAAGACCCGGGCTTACCACCCCACCCAGCGACCCCTCAGAGCGCAGCGGTGTCCTTCCAGAAGAAGTGGGCCAGTGTCCCTAGCCCCAGCTCTGGAGGCTTGATGCAGAGTTTCTGTCCACGGGGGGAGGGAAGTCACAGAGCTGCATAGCTCTGCTTTGACCTAAGGACCCTCCAGCCTGGCTGAGATTTGCTTGGAATTGTGCGGTAGCCCAAGACCTACTTTACTTCCTGCCTCTTCCCTCCCTTTTTCTTCCTCTTTTCCTTCTTCCTTCCCTCTCTCCTTACAGGGGTCGGATCCACACCGCGACCTGACGGCCTCCCAGCCTCCTCCATCTTTTGTCCCATTTTCTCCGCTACGTCTCCTGCATGACTGACCCGCCTTGGCATCTACTTCTTGGAGGACCTGAAATAATGCTTCTTTCTTAGGTGGGTGTGGGGCCTCGATAGGGGTCACAGTCAGTAGTCATCTGTGCTGAAGGGACTGTCAGTTCCAGGAAACAGTTGGTGCCTGTAAATCCATCTGATGGCACTGGATCTTCACAAGGTTCTGCTCTTACAAGATGTCCTCATTTGGCTGTTGGGAAATGAAAACCCTGAGCATAAGTGGGAGAGATCAAAGAAGGCTGAGGCTGGGATGAGCCATGAGCCCAGAAAGAAAGCCCTCCTTCCTGTATAAGTGGGATCGTCCAGTGCCTGTCCTTCTGTGACCGGCTTAGTTCACTCAGCATAATGTCCTCAAGGTCATGTATGGCAGGATTTTGTTCTCTTTTAAGGCTAAATAACATACCATTGTATGCACACACCACATTACACAAGATTTTAAAAGGGTAGATCTCGTGTTAGGTGTTCCGGCCACAGTGAAGTGAAATGAAATGAAGTGAAGTGAAATGAAATGATAAAATAAAATAAAATAAAATAAAATACAACATTCACGCTTGCTCCCCAACTCTCTTTAAACTCCCAGAGCATCCAACATTCCCTTGTGTATGTTTTCCGGTTTTTTCTATCAGATTCTCCAAAGATTTTCATTTTCTCTTTCCCTAAGCGTGCCCTCGCACTTTGGGTGACCATACCTGCTAGAGAACAAGGGGATTCTCTGCTGCTCTGCTTCGCTACAGCAAATCCCACCCCCTTCCACCTCCTCCTCCCCCGGCTGGGTATGAGGATCAGATGGTCACCAGGAGCAGGACTTCATCTTCAGTCTCGAGGCCTCAGCTGTTATCTGAGCCTGGAATGGGGTGAGTCTTTGCTCTTTATTCCTCTCCTCCCTTTATTCAAGAGGATGTTGGGTATTTACATTGCCTAAAGAAGCTCTAACCTGCCCCTGGGTTGGATTTTTTTGTTTGTTTGTTTAGCTCAAGACGCACCAATTTCTTAAGCCTCATCATGGAGCCACAAATGAAGGAAGAGATCTGACCCCAGCATCTCATTTTACAGAAGAAAGTTTTGAAATGTAGGTAGAAGCGTAGAGATACACTTGTGAGGAACAGAGTACGGACGTTGGTGAGCAAAAGAGAGAGGAAAAGCAGAACACTGTAGTGACGGTGGGTGGCCCGGATGACAGTGGTTAGATTCTCTGAATTTCTTTTAGTTATCAATTCAGGTACTGGGTGGTACCTCTTGGCCCCTTGATTACAGACTTGGAAGCATATGGCATTGTTGATGACTCTATGAGGAGATGTAATAAATCGCTGCTTGGTAGGAATATCTTTGTGTTCTTCAGAATTAAAACGAGGACTTCGTCCTATCCTCTGAAGCGGGCATCTCGCAGCTGGCAGATGCTGGTTCTTTCTTGCACTGATGATACATGTATTTTTTCGATTGGTTATCGTGAATACTTCAGTCTCTTAAAGGCCATAAGATACATACTGGCTTTCAGAAAGCTGTTCAAATACGTTCCAGAAATCCCTTTTGCTTCAAACAAACTGCAGTACTTGATATTTTTTATTAATATTAAAAACATAGGGCAAATCTAGTAATTTTAATATATCTTCTAAAGCACAGCAGCTGGGTTTTGATATGTGTCCTATCTGCGTGCCACTTAAGTGGTTTATAGGCAAATCTATATCATGCAAAATAGCTAAATGCATTGTGAATAATTCATGTCCAAGGCAATTCATTCATCTTTGAATCTGGCACAAATTTTTAGCAGTTCTAATTTTCCCTACTCAATAAGAAAACCATGAGATTGCAGCAATGCCTCTGAGGGCACATTCTTCCCTTAGGGCAAGGATTCATGACAGTGAGGCCATCTCTTGCCTGGTCCTGCCCCTTGTCATATTTCTATGTCTCCAAATTATATTTATTTATTTTATTATTTATTTTCTAAGCTTATTTATTTTGAGAGAGAGAGAGAGAGAGAGAGAGAGAGAGAGAGAGAGAGAGAGGAAGAGCCTGAGAAAGCAAGGGAGGGGCAGAGAGAGAGGAAGAGAGAAAATCCCAAGCAGGCTCTGAGCTGTCAGCACAGAGCCTGACACTGGGCTCAATCTCATGAAGTGTGAGATCATGACTTGAGCCGAAATTAAGAGTTGGATGCTCAACTGACTGAGTCACCGAGGTGCCCCTCCAACTTATATTAAAAAAAAAAAAAAAAACTACCTAAAAAAAAAGTCCCTATTTATCTACTGAAGAGAACAGAATGGGCAACTAAGGTGATCCTGGGAAAATACCACAAACTGTATGTTGGGTTAATGTAACCACTTTTCCACTCTTGGCATAACTGTCAGTGGTTTTTGTAGGTTTCTGCCCAACTTCTATGTAGAGATGAGATGGCGACAGCCACAAACCCACATCCTACCATTGCTGTAGGGTGGGAGGGTGGTCTGTCGAAGGATCTTGGATCTGGGAAACAGAGAGGTTTATGATCAGGGGAGAGGTAACACCCTAGCTCTGTGTCTTTGCTGCTGGCACAGAGATACACTGCTGTGTCCTCGAAGCCAGCCAAGAGGATGTCAAGGGAACAGAAAGAAGAGTTATCCCGGCTGGCTTTGAAGTTATTAGAGGTGTCTTTTTCGGTGTAAAGGTTTGTATCATAGTAGTAGAGCAGCAGCTTTGGGGCTTGGTTCGGCTTCTGTTGGTACCAGTACATGGCATCATGATTCAGATTCTGAGAACAGCTCAGAGACACTTGTTTTCCGATCCCGGTAACCTGGTATCTTGGGCTCTGGATGACCCTGGCACCCGTGTGACCTGCAGAGAGAGAAAGAAAATACAGAGACAGAGCCAAGGAGACTGTTATTGCTGCCGTAAAATAAAGGTACAAAACTGAAGACGAGATCACTTTCTCAAAGATTTCCTTTCTGACCAGGACTCACCTGCCCCAAGGAGACAAAAGGACATACAGTAGAGCAGCCGGGGACCCATGGCAGGGCCACAACAGGAACGGGGCATCTGTGTCTTCTAGACTCTGACTCTGGGTGGAGAGATGGGAGTTCAGAGAACCTGGTCCCTGATAGGTAAATCTGTCTGTGATGACAGTCTGCCATTGGCTTCACTGAGACAAGGGTCACTCCTTTTTGTGATGTTACACACAGCTTCCTGCTTGGCAGTGGGACCTGGGCTTGGCTGGATCACGTATGGAGCAGATGCCGTGTTACCTCATTTGCCCCTTTTCCTACATCTGCCCCACGTTCATCCAGGCTTCTCTGTCTCACTCCTCATTTCCTACAGCCCGTAAGCAGTTCAGGGGTTCCTCAACATAAGAATAGTTTTTGCTAAAGTATCATTTATAAACCTGTTGAGAAAACGTCTTGCTGTCTACATCACAGATGGGATTGATGGCTGCAACCTATCCTCATCTTTTTTTTTTCCCCGTATATTTCTGATTTCAATGTTTATTAAGCACAGCACCAAAACAAAATTGTTTGTGTGTGGGAGCTAAATTCTCCAAGATGGAATGTCTGAGTCAGGATGGCAGGGTGAAAATGGAGGTGTAAAAATAGCAAGATCAAATCATCTGCTCATTTTTTCCCTAGTCTTATGCCAATTTTTTTTTAATTTACATCCAAATTAGTTAGCATATAGTGCAACAATGGTTTCAGGAGTAGATTCCTTAGTGCCCCTCACCCATTTAACCCACCTCCCCCACACTCTCTCCAGTAACCCTCAGTTTGTTCTCTATATTTATGAGTCTCTTCTGTTTTGTCCCCCTCCCTGTTTTTATATTATTTTTGTTTCCCTTCCCTTATATTCACATGTCTTGTGTTTTTAAGTCCTCATATGAGTGAAGTCATATGATATTTGTCTTTCTCTGACTTATTTTGCTTAGCATAATATCCTCTAGTTCCATCCATGTAGTTGCAAGTGGCAAGATTTCATTCTTTTTGATTGCCCAGTAATACTCCATTGTGTGTGTGTGTGTGTGTGTGTGTGTGTGTGTGTGTATCACATCTTATTTATCCATTCATCCATCGATGGACATTTGGGCTCTTTCCATACTTTGGCTATTGTTGATAACAAACTATCCTCATCTTAATACAGAAGTCAAGCCCTGCAATCCTCTGTTTATATCCACACTTCATAGAATGCCAAAAACATTGTCTACAATTTTTGGCTATCAGTGACACCATAATGCCTCCTTGTGGCCAGTAGAAAAGTATCTACAAGCATCCTTCTTTCACTTCTTGTATTTCCAACTTGAACTCTGACATCAGGGAGCTCACCATGCTCTGCCTGCGTCTCCTCTCCTGGGCCCCATCATAGCCTCCCTCCAGGTAGTGAGGTGGATGGCCATAGAGCTCATATTGGTTATTTCTCATCTCTTGGGGATCACCGTCTTTTGTTGCCTGATTTATAATTCTTTGAAAACTGTTGTTTCATGTATTATGTTTGTTTGTTTTAGCTGCTTTGAGCAGGTTAAATCAGCTTCCTGTTAATCCATCTGGGTTGGAAGCAAAAGTCCACTCCAGGGCCATACTGAATTTCTTACTCTTGGGTCCCCAAGGGTTTCAATGGTTGTAGACCTTCTTTTCAGTTTCTGAGTGTGTGGTTTCCATTTCACACAACATTGGCAACATTTTATTCCAAACGTGTGAGACACAGTCCAGAATTTCAATTTCTCTGCTAACTTTTCCCTTTTGTCTAGCACTCAAGGTCCTGACCAAACACACAATTCTCTAACTGCATTTCTGGGTCTTTGAGTTGTAATACTTTTAGTCTGTGCAGGCTGTGACCATTTTGAGACTCCAGGATTAATGTAGGAGTTATTATAGGTCCCGTGTCATCTCTATTATATGGGCATTGAAAACCTAGATCTGGTCTGAAACCTGCTAAGTTCCTATACCTTTAGCTCTTCCTTGCTCTGCCTATAAGTCCTCTCTTTTTTCTTCTAACTGGTGAATTTCTTTTTCTTTTTAGATTACCTATGTATCATGTAGTGGTAAAGGGTATTTCAAATTTAGAAAGAAAAATGGACTAAGACAAGGGTAATGATCTTTCTGCTCTTCCTCTGTAGCTTTGTCCTAAATAATCAGTGGTACATTTTACCACTTCTGCCTTCCTTGTACAAACATGCAAACGTATATAAACTTCAATAAGGGGTTTTATTGATTTAATTATTCTTAAATAACCTTACATACTATGCATTATTCTGCAAATTATCTCCCCCTTGACAGTTTGCCTTGATCATCCCTACAAAATAAATAAACATGCTATTTGGTTTTCTTTTAATTTCTTTGTGCCTGTAAGGTGAAGCACATACACATAAATGCGATCAGATCATACATTCTAGGTAAACATATGTTTTCTTAGTGTTTTTGTAGTCATCAAAAGTTTAACTATGATTGGGGTGCCTGGGTGGCTCCATCGGTTAAGCATCTGATTCTTGATTTTAGTTCACGTCATGATCTCACAGTTTGTGAGATGGAGCCCTGTGATGGGCTCTGTGCTGACAGCTCAGAGACTGCTTGGGATTCTCTCTCTCTCTGCTCCTCCCCTGCTCATGCTCTTTCTTGCAAGATAAATAAAGTTAAAAAAAAAGTTTAACTATGATTGATGGATGAAACTAACAAGCAATAAAAAACAACAATTCTTTAATAAAAGTCTACAGCCTCCTATGTTCAGATGGCCTTACAGACTTCAAGACACAGTCTGCAACTGTAATGCTGCTTGGGGAGAGTAAGGAACCTTTCAGATTCTCTGTGCCACTCAAAGATCCAGAGAGTAGACACCACCCCCAACTCCAGGTATGAAAAGTAGTAATATGGTAGAAGGAAAGAAGAGAAGTGACATATGAAGTATTACAGTTCCTAATGGGGCTGAAGAGTGGCTTCAGGGTAGAACCAAGGATGGGATGAGAGGAGGTTGTGGGAGAGACTAGGATGTTTGAGAGATTGATTTTGGAGGCAACTCAAACTATTTGTAATTACAAGACTAGGATATGAAGAATGGAAGTGAGTATCTGAGATGCATTGGAAGAAATGATTATTGGGGTGAGCAAAGGAAGAAACTGAGTATCATCTAGGTGCTGCAATCCACTCAAGATGCTGGGAATTTTAAGGTAGGAGAGACAAGAAATGGTTGAGAAGCAACAATGGAAAGCAAAAGGGACCTCAGTGCTGATGAGGGCCACTCACAGAAACCGATAATGCCACTGATTAATACCAGCAAGAGGAACGAATTTTTCCACCACTCCATTTCCATTGGGAGGTCAGGATCTGGGAACAGCAAATCTCTGACTATGACAATAGATTTGTGGTCATAGGGCAGTATTCACGTGATCCTAAATTTCCAGCGAAACTTCAAATATAGACTTCTTAAAGCCAAATGCCACCGAAGCGTTGCTGACTACATTACAATCTTACGTGTACGTGGGCTGCCATTGGAATGGCTGTATGAAATAGCTTGACAATTAGCACAACCAGAATGAGTTGCAAGCAACGTCTATGAATTCCAAGCAAAATCCAGAGAAGGGTATGTGGTCTTGTCTCTGGCAAGAACATGCCCAGAGAAGTCAGTGTGTACACTTGGAACCCGTAGAACTAAGCACGTTGGAGGAGACATCATTGGGAACTTGATGTTTTTATGAATCACGTGGCCGGCAGTGGATTCACAGCTTTCTGAACGGCTGACCCTGCATCAGACAGCCGCAACGAGTGATGACTACACTGAAGAGGCAGATCCCCAGTTGGATGAGGATAGAAAGAATTCAAATATTCTAAAGAGAAGTGTACCAAAGCATCCAAAGAAAAGAGTATTTGAACCTACCGCGTTTGATTTTCTGTTCTTTTGGTCCTTTGCACACGTGTTGTGGAAATAATAAAATGGCATGTCGCATGTAAATTGAAATCACTGGATGAAAAATGAATCTCTAGGAGTGTCAAATGGTACAGCTGTTCTGGAAAATAATTTGGCTGTGTCTTTAAAAAGTCAGAACACACTCGGGGCGCCTGGGTGGCGAAGTCACTTAAGTGTCTGACTCTTGATTTCAGCTCACGTCGTGACCTCAGGGTTCGTGAGATCGAGCCCTGTGTCAGGCTCTGTGCTGACAGCATGGAGCCTGTTTGGCATTTTCTCTCTTTCTCTCTCTCTCTTTCTCTGCCACTCCCCCACTCTCGCATGCCCTCCCCCCCCCCCCCGTCTAAATAAATAAACTTAAAAAAAAGTCAGAACACACTCAACGTGTAATCCAGCTACCTCACTCCTGGGCATAAAAGTATCCCAGAGAAATGAGACCTTGTGTCCTCACAGAATCCTGCGCACAGATGTTTATGTATAGACACTGTATTTGTCATAGTCAAAACTAGAAACAACCAAAATGTCCTACGCTAAGTGAATGGTGAAAAAAACTCTGGAACACGCATGCCCCCAGAACAAAACTCAGCAATAAAAGAAATGAATTATTGCTAAATGCAGCAACTTGGGTGAATCTCAAGGGAATACGCTCAGGAGAAAAGCCCATCTCAGGGGTCACCTACCATATGATTCCACCTGTAAGACAGTCTCAATGGTCTCAATATGACAACGTTATAGATGTAGAGACTAGATCAGTATTTCCCAGGGGTTACAGATGGTGTGTGTGTGTGTGTGTGTGTGACGTTATAAAGGGAGATTTTGTAGTGTTGCAAAAGTTCTGTATCTTGACTACAGTGGTGGCTGTGTGAACCTACACATGTGACAGAAATGGCTTAGAACTGCTTCCACACATGGAGCCAATGTCAACATCATGGTCTTGCTAACTTTAGTATGATGATGTAAGATCTAACCATTGGCAGAAACTGGATGACGGGTCTCTGGACCCTTTTGATCTACTTTGCATCTTCCTGTGAATGTACAGTTATTTTTATTATTTATTTTTTAAAATGTTTATTTATTTATTTTTTATTTTTTATTTTTTATTTTTTTACCCCAGATATTTTCATTTTTTTTTCAATATATGAAGTTTATCGTCAAATTGGTTTCCATACAACACCCAGTGCTCATCCCAAAAGGTTCCCTCCTCAATACCCATCACCCACCCTCCCCTCCCTCCCACCCCCCATCAACCCTCAGTTTGTTCTCAGTTTTTAAGAGTCTCTTATGCTTTGGCTCTCTTCCACTCTAACCTCTTTTTTTTTTCCTTCCCCTCCCCCATGGGTTTCTGTTAAGTTTCTCAGGATCCACATAAGAGTGAAAACATATGGTATCTGTCTTTCTCTGTATGGCTTATTTCACTTAGCATAACACTTTCCAGTTCCATCCATGTTGCTACAAAGGGCCATATTTCATTCTTTTTCATTGCCACGTAGTACTCCATTGTGTATATAAACCACTATTTCTTTATCCATTCATCAGTTGATGGACATTTAGGCTCTTTCCATAATTTGGCTATTGTTGAGAGTGCTGCTATAAACATTGGAGTACAAGTGCCCCTATGCATCAGTACTCCTGTATCCCTTGGGTAAATTCCTAGCAGTGCTATTGCTGGCTCATAGGGTAGGTCTATTTTTAATTTTTTGAGGAACCTCCACACTGCTTTCCAGAGTGGCTGCACCAATTTGCATTCCCACCAACAGTGCAAGAGTGTTCCCGTTTCTCCACATCCTCTCCAGCATCTATAGTCTCCTGATTTGTTCATTTTGGCCACTCTGACTGGCGTGAGGTGATATCTGAGTGTGGTTTTGATTTGTATTTCCCTGATGAGGAGTGACGTTGAGCATCTTTTCATGTGCCTGTTGGCCATCCGGATGTCTTCTTTAGATAAGTGTCTATTCATGTTTTCTGCCCATTTCTTCACTGGGTTATTTGTTTTTCAGGTGTGGAGTTTGGTGAGCTCTTTATAGATTTTGGATACTAGCCCTTTGTCCAATATGTCATTTGCAAATATCTTTCCCATTCCATTGGTTGCCTTTTAGTTTTGTTGGTTGTTTCCTTTGCTGTGCAGAAGCTTTTTATCTTCATAAGGTCCCAGTAGTTCATTTTTGCTTTTAATTCCCTTGCCTTTGGGGATGTGTCAAGTAAGACATTGCTACGGCTGAGGTCAGAGAGGTCTTTTCCTGCTTTCTCCTCTAGGGTTTTGATGGTTTTCTGTCTCACATTCAGGTCCTTTATCCATTTTGAGTTTATTTTTGTGAATGGTGTGAGAAAGTGGTCTAGTTTCAACCTTCTGCATGTTGCTGTCCAGTTCTCCCAGCACCATTTGTTAAAGAGACTGTCTTTTTTCCATTGGATATTCTTTCCTGCTTTGTCAAAGATGAGTTGGCCATACGTTTGTGGGTCTAGTTCTGGGGTTTCTATTCTATTCCATTGGTCTATGTGTCTGTTTTTGTGCCAATACCATGCTATCTTGATGATGACAGCTTTGTAGTAGAGGCTAAAGTCTGGGATTGTGATGCCTCCTGCTTTGGTCTTCTTCAAAATTACTTTGGCTATTCAGGGCCTTTTGTGGTTCCATATGAATTTTAGGATGGCTTGTTCTAGTTTCGAGAAGAATGCTGGTGCAATTTTGATTGGGATTGCATTGAATGTGTAGATAGCTTTGGGTAATATTGACATTTTGACAATATTTATTCTTCCAATCCATGAGCACGGAATGTTTTTCCATTTCTTTATATCTTCTTCAATTTCCTTCATAAGCTTTCTATAGTTTTCAGCATACAGATCTTTTACATCTTTGGTTAGATTTATCCCTAGGTATTTTATGCTTCTTGGTGCAATTGTGAATGGGATCAGTTTCTTTATTTGTCTTTCTGTTGCTTCATTGTTAGTGTATAAGAATGCAACTGATTTCTGTACATTGATTTTGTATCCTGCAGCTTTGCTAAATTCATGTATCAGTTCTAGCAGACTTCTGGTGGAGTCTATCGGATTTTCCATGTATAGTATCATGTCATCTGCAAAAAGAGAAAGCTTAACTTCATCTTTGCCAATTTTGATGCCTTTGATTTCCTTTTGTTGTCTGATTGCTGATGCTAGAACTTCCAACACTATGTTAAACAACAGCGGTGAGAGTGGCCATCCCTGTCGTGTTCCTGATCTCAGGGAAAAAGCTCTCAGTTTTTCCCCACTGAGGATGATGTTAGTTGTGGGCTTTTCATAAATGGCTTTTATGATCTTTAAGTATGTTCCTTCTATCCTGACTTTCTAGAGGGTTTTTATTAAGAAAGGTTGCTGAATTTTGTCAACGGCCTTTTCTGTATCGATTGACAGGATCATATAGTTCTTATCTTTTCTTTTATTAATGTGATGTATCACATTGATTGATTTGCAAATGTTGAACAAGCCCTGCATCCCCAGAATGAATCCCACTTGATCATGGTGGATAATTCTTTTTATATGCTGTTGAATTCGATTTGCTAGTATCGTATTGAGGATTTTTGCATCCATATTCATCAGGGATATTGGCCTGTAGTTCTCTTTTTTTACTGGGTCTCTGTCTGGTTTAGGAATCAAAGTCATACTGGCTTCATAGAATGAGTCTGGAAGTTTTTCTTCCCTTTCTATTTTTTGGAATAGCTTGAGAAGGATAGGTATTATCTCTGCTGTAAATGTCTGGTAGAACACCCCTGGGAAGCCATCTGGTCCTGGACTCTTATTTGTTGGGAGATTTTTGATAACCAATTCAATTTCTTCGCTGGTTATGGGTCTGTTCAAGCTTTCTCTTTCCTCCTGATTGAGTTTTGGAAGAGTGTGGGTGTTCAGGAATTTGTCCATTTCTTCCAGGTTGTCCAGTCTGTGGCATATAATTTTTCATAGTATTCCCTGATAATTGCTTGTATCTCTGAGGGATTGGTTGTAATAATTCCATTTTAATTCATGATTTTATCTATTTGGGTCATCTCCCTTTTCTTTTTGAGAAGCCTGCCTAGAGGTTTATCAATTTTGTTTATTTTTTCAAAAAACCAACTCTTGGTTTTGTTGATCTGTTCTACAGTTTTTTTACATTCTATATTGTTTATTTCTGCTCTGATCTTTATTATTTCTCTTCTTCTGCTGGATTTAGGCTGCCTTTGCTGTTCTGCTTCTATTCCCTTTAGGTGTGCTGTTAGATTTTGTATTTGGGATTTTTCTTGTTTCTTGAGATAGGCCTGGATTGCAATGTATTTTCCTCTCAGGACTGCCTTCGCTGCGTCCCAAAGCATTTGGATTGTTGTATTTTCATTTTCATTTGTTTCCATACATTTTTAAATTTCTTCTCTAATTGCCTGGTTGACCCACTTATTCTTTAGTAGGGTGTTCTTTAACCTCCATGCTTTTGGAGGTTTTCCAGACTTTTTCCTGTGGTTGATTTCAAGCTTCATAGCATTGTGGTCTGAAAGTATGCATGGTATGATTTCAATTCTTGTATACTTATGAAGGGCTGTTTTGTGACCCAGTATGTGATCTACCTTGGAGAATGTTCCATGTGCACTCGGGAAGAAAGCATATTCTGTTGCTTTGGGATGCAGAGGTCTAAATATATCTGTCAAGTCCATCTGATCCAATGTATCATTCAGGGCCTTTGTTTCTTTATTGACCGTGTGTCTAGATGATCTATCCATTTCTGTAAGTGGAGTGTTAAAGTCCCCTGCAATTACCACATTCTTATCAATAAGGTTGCTTATGTTTGTGAGTAATTGTTTTATATATTTGGGGGCTCCGGTATTCGGCGCATAGACATTTATAATTGTTAGCTCTTCCTTATGGATAGACCCTGTGATTATTATACAATGCCCTTCTTCATCTCTTGTTACAGCCTTTAATTTAAAGTCTAGTTTGTCTGATATGAGTATGGCTACTCCAGCTTTCTTTTGACTTCCAGTGGCATGATAAATAGTTCTCTATCCCCTCACTCTCAATCTGAAGGTGTCCTCAGGTCTAAAATGAGTCTCTTGTAGACAGCAAATAGATGGGTCTTGTTTTTTTATCCATTCTGATACCCTATGTCTTTTAGTTGGTGCATTTAGTCCATTTACATTCAGTGTTATTATAGAAAAATATGGGTTTAGAGTCATTGTGATGTCCGTATGTTTTATGCTTGTAGCGATGTCTCTGGTACTTTGTCTCACAGGATCCCCCTTAGGATCTCTTGTAGGGCTGGTTTAGTGGTGACAAATTCCTTCAGTTTTTTTGGTTGGGAAGACCTTTATCTCTCCTTCTATTCTAAATGACAGACTTGCTGGATAAAGGATTCTCGGCTGCATATTTTTTCTGTCTAGCACCCTGAAAATCTCGTGCCAATTCTTTCTGGCCTGCCAAGTTTCAAAAGAGAGATCAGTCACGAGTCTTATAGGTCTCCCTTTATATGTGAGGGCACGTTTACCCCTTGCTGCTTTCAGAATTTTCTCTTTATCCTTGTATTTTGCCAGTTTCACTATGATATGTCGTGCAGAAGATCGATTCAAGTTACGTCTGAAGGGAGTTCTCTGTGCCTCTTGGATTTCAATGCCTTTTTCCTTCCCCAGTTCAGGGAAGTTCTCAGCTATTATTTCTTCAAGTACCCCTTCAGCACCTTTCCCTCTCTCTTCCTCCTCTGGGATACCAATTATGCGTATATTATTTCTTTTTAGTGTATCACTTAGTTCTCTAATTTTCCCCTCATACTCCTGGATTTTTTTATCTCTCTTTTTCTCAGCTTCTTCTTTTTCCATAATTTTATTTTCTAGTCCACCTATTCTCTCCTCTGCCTCTTCAATCCGAGATGTAGTTGTCTCCATTTTATTTTGCAACTCACTGATAGCATTTTTTAGCTCCTCCTGGCTGTTCCTTAGTCCCTTGATCTCTGTAGCAAGAGAGTCTCTGCTGTCTTCGATACTGTTTTCAATCCCAGTGATTAATTTTATGACTATTATTCTAAATTCACTTTCTGTTATATTGTTTAAATCATTTTTGATCAGTTCGTTAGTTGTTATTTCCTGGACGTTTTTTTGAGGGGAATTCTTCCTTTTTGTCATTTTAGATAGTCCCTGGAGTGGTGCGGGACTGCGGGGCACTTCCCCTGTGCTGTCTTGAATAACTTGCGTTGGTGGGCGGGGCCGCAGTCAGACCTGATGTCTGCCCCCAGCCCACGACTGGGGCCACAGTCAGACTGGTGTGTGCCTTCTCTTCCCCTCTCCTAGGGCCGGGATTCACTGTGGGGTGTCGTGGCCCATCTGGGCTACTTGCACACTGCCAGGCTTGTGGTGCTGGGGATCTGGCGTATTAGCTGGGGTGGATCGGCAAGGTGCACGGGGGTGGGAGGGGCAGGCTCAGCTCACTTTTCCTTCAGAGATCCACTTCGGGAGGGGCGCTGGGGCACCGGGAGGGAGTCAGACCCACTGCTGGAGGGATGGATCCACAGAAGCTCAGCTTTGGGTGTTTGCTCGTTGCCAGCAAGTTCCCTGGCAGGAACCGGTTCCCTTTGGGATTTTGGCTGGGGGTGGGCGAGGGAGATGGTGCTGGCGAGTGCCTTTGTTCCCTGCCAAGCTGAGTTCTGTCTTCCGGGGCTCAACAACTCTCCTTCCTGTTGTCCTCCAGCCCTCCCATTTTCCGAGCAGAGCTGTTAGTTTATAACCTTCCAGATGTCAAGTCCCGCTTGCTGTCGGAACACACTCCATCCGGCCACTCCGCTTTTGCAAGCCAGACTTGGGGACTCTGCTTGGCCGGTGGGCAATGTTTATTTATTTTTGAGAGCAAGAGAGAGAGCCGGGGAGGGGCAGAAGGAGGGGGACAGAAGATCTGAAGCAGGGTCTGTGCTGATAGCAAAGAGCCTGATGCAGGGCTTGAACTCACCAACTGTGAGATCACGACCTGAGCTGAAGTCGGATGCTTAACCGACTGAGCCACCCAGGTGCCCCCCCCCACAGTTATTTTTCAATGAAAAGTTAAAATAAATGAGACTATGAAAAGAATTTTACTACAATTAAGGAAGACTGTTATGGGAAACTGACAATGAGAAGGGTTGGAAGAAATGGGAAGGGCCAGGTTGTTCTGTGGAGATAACCACTGTCGGTCAACCATTCTGATGAAGGCAAAGGCGGGGGTAGGGGGGCCGGAGGAGCACAGATCACTAACCGAAGAGAACTCAGGCTATGCTGTGGCACAGTTGTGAGTTTACTTAATCACTCGAAAGCCCAGTGGGTGACATTCACCCTCAGTCTTGAACTCAGTCATCCTCTGTGAGAATTTGTGAGGAATGTCAGAAATCAACCCCCTATTGTCTTCCTACCCAAAGTTTTCTATTGATCTGTTCTTGCCTTCCCCGGGGACATGTAGAACACCAGATTCACGTCCTTGTGCTGAGAGAAGAGAAGCCTCGAAAGACGGCCAAGGACAGCTGGGGGCTGGAGGGAGAAGGGGAAACCTGAGGGTTTCTGTGCAGGGAGGGGGTGAATCTGCAGCCCTGTGTCTTTACTGCTGGCACACAGGTACGTGGCCGAGTCCCCGGGTTCTGTGCCCTGGATCTCCAGGGTGGAGAATGATCTGTCAGGCATCTTGGCCGAGAAGCGGCCGTTGGGCATTCACGAGTCATCTATAGTGGCTTGATTATTGAAGTGAATCAGCAGCTTGAGTCCCTGCACTGAGGTCTGTCTGTACCAAAAAAGGACTTCATGACCAGAAATAGGCTCGCATCTCAGAGTTATTATTTGTCCCATCATTGCCACCTTGTGCCTAGGTGTCTGGGTGACTCCAGCATCTGTGGGCTCTGTGGAAGGGGACAGAATTTGGGGGCAGAATAAGGGACATAAACGGAATTGTAATCAGAGATATCTAAAAATGAAGATTGTTTATTTCTGGGGACTTACCTCCTCCCAGGAGACAAAGGGCCAGACAGCAGAGGAGCCTGGTGGCCATGGCAGGGTGGCCAGGAAGGGGCTTCACCCAGATGAGGCCCCTGTGGGCATGAACAGAGGGGCGGGGTGTTCTAACCCCTCCCATTTCCATACAGTAGAGAATGGCCTGACAGCGATATTGCTCTCTGTCACTGCTCATGGGACCTCCTTCCAAAAGTGAGCATGACTTCTCTACAGAGGATTGACTGGACTCGATCATAACTACCCCAAGGTGTGATTGGCTCATTCAAAGCACCTTCCTCAATTATACCTCCCACAACCCAGGCCTCCACCACTCTACCCTCCCAGACACATCACATATCCACCATCTACTGGATATTTCCACTTGGGTGTGCCACCAGTACTCCGGATTCTGACACCGATAAATCACTTTTTGGGGCTCCTGGGTGGCCCAGTCAGCTGAGCGTCCAACTCTTGATTTCAGCTCAGGTCACGATCTCACGGTTTGTGAATTCGAGCCCTGCGTCGGGTTCTGTACTCACAGTGCAGAGCCTGCTTGTGATTCTGTGTCTCCCTTCTCTATTTGCTCCTTCTCCATGTGTGTTCTCTCTCTCTCTCTCTCTCAAAAATAAACACCAAAAAAAATAAATTACTTTTCAGATCTCAGTACTTTTCTTCTTCCTCTCGTGGGCAATCCCTATCGTGATACCAAACACAAAATCAAAATCGTTCCTTGCTCAGTTAGGGCTTTGCCTCAGATCCTTGCGAAGAAGCACTTTGACTTGGCCACAGTGCTCGTGGGGGAGGGGCCTAAACGGAAGCCCTGGGAAGAGACAGGATTGTGAAGACGTTATTCTTGGTGAAGCCTAGAGACCGATGCCCTTGTGCTGTGTGATCCCTGGCCCCCCGCCCACATCACAGTGCTGCTAGTATTTCTGCATTTCCACACATAGGGGTCCCATTTGACTTCTCTGTGGTGAAGCCCAAATTTGTGCTAATCCTTCAGGCACTGGTGTGGATTGTGTGTGATAAATGAGGGCTTTAGTTCTCCTTGAAGATCCACAATAAAGTGTCCCCGGTTAATCCTCGGCTCCTAAAGTTTCCTCAAAACTGAGCGCCTGTCTCTCTCCCTATACTAAGCCAACCGATACCCACAAACTAACTCTTTCTGCGGGGGGGGGGGGGATGCAAATCTAGAAAATGACCTGGTTCTTGGGGTATGAATAGTGATAAGATTTCTGTCCATGGAGAAGGTGGAGCACGTTTGCTCCCAGGTCTCTGCTGTTGGCACAGAGCTACACTCCTCCCGTTGCCCAAACTGGGAATATGTCAGTATGAGAGAGAAAGGTATGATTAGCCACTTGGAAGTTACAACAGTAAAACTTTCTTAAGAGAATCAGCAGCGTTCACACCCCAGTCCTGTGTTTACTTGTTTCTGGGTAGCATCCTGCAGCCTGGGGGTGAAGAAGTCAGAGCTGCATACAGACCTTAGGAGGTGCAATATTGACAGAGATGCATGGGAAGCATCCTGGATCAGGGCATAGCATTGCAGCGGGGATTTTCTTACTCCTCTGCAGGATCAATCTCCTCTGGGAGACACAAAGTCATAAAACAGAGAAGCTGTGAGCATGTAACAAGTTCAGAGGGTGAGCGGGCTAGCTCCTTCCTCAATACTCTGATCCTTGGTTGAGAGAAAAGTCAGACCTAAAGTCACTCCAGGTCCTGGTGTTGCCAATGTATTCGTGGACTTCTGAAGGTTCAGAGCCCCTCGACTTAGCACAGTGTGGCCATCCTCCTCCGGGCCCTGCCTTAACCCCCTGCCCAACGCCATCCCCAGCAGTGGGCTGGGACCAGGTTGGGATTAGAGGATTGTGCATGTCAACAGCTTCTCTGATGTTCCTGACTCGGCTTTGTTTTCCTTCTAGCAGGACACGCAGTCTTATCCACGCAGCCCCTCGCCCCCACATCCTGTGCTGGCTCGGAGGTGCCCACAGAGCAGAGACAGATGGCCTTGGGGGCTCATTTCCTAAATCTCTTCAGTAACATAGCAGAGAGCTGGCTCCATGGTTTGTACCAACTTAGAGAACAACAAGATCCTCTTTTCTATCAAGGCATTTCTGCCACCGGGAAGGGGCTTCCGTTATTACGTAGTCACAGAAATGAACCCTGCCCGGCCCTCCTGTCCCCATGCAGGGAATGGGCCCCCTCAACAGAAACTCGGCCGTGATTTTGCAGTCTACTTCTGACCCACCTAAACACACACCTCTGTGGGTCCACGAGACTTGGGTCGGAGGAGGGAGGAGATGGGAATCCTATGTGCTTGTTTACTCCTCCACAGTGTCTGTTTGCCCAACACACATGAAAACTACTTTAGTTCGGACCCTCTGGTACCTCTGGGGTGTGAACTTGTGGACCCTGTGTATGGTGCCCATTCACTTCTTGCCTGCAGTCCCATGCTCCCTATTGGTCTTAACCCATCTGCGCAAGAATAGAAGTCTCTGCGCCCTCGTCTTCTTTCCAACACTCAGCCGGTGTCTGCAAATCAGGTTCAGGATTCAGCTACCAAGCCAGTGCTTCTCACTAAGGGCCGCTGCTGTTAGGCAGCGCTCCCAGCTCCCCCCAGAGCCGCTGAGTGGTAGTGGAACCACAGTGCCTCCTGGCGGCCAGTGGGGCAGAGTCACTAGAAATGAGCCTTTTTTTTTTTTGGTCAGGATCCAAAGTGCCCTATACTGTGTCCCATGCCTACAGGGGTAGAGCGGAGTTAGAGCTGTTGGTTTTTTAGGGGTTTCGGAAATACCAACCCCTGTTTCTAAGATCGAAAACATTTGAGAGGGAGATACTGACGTCAGAGAAACTGAAAACCAAACTGCAGCTTTGGCGCTGGTGCAGGTAGGCCTGAAGAGCGCAGCTACGCGGGCAAGCGAGCGTTCCCCTAAACTGACCGGCCCATCACCCTGACTTCCTACTTCCTGAATTGGGTCTGCCTACTAATTTTACTATAATTTCAAGGCAGGAAAACAGAACGTGTCTTCCCCACAGGCTGACAAATACAAAGGTCCAAGCTGGAGGCCGTGAGCTGAGCCTGCTCGGGTCCTTCCTTTCCCAAGTCCCCCTCGGGGAGCTCTGCTCTCCTGCCACACCGAGAAGAGGGAGGGGAGGGGTGGCGGCTGGGAGCACTGCTCTGGAGGACCGCCCCCGTAAAAGAGAGTGGTGAATAAAGGTGCCTGGTGTGCAAACTCTTTGCCTGTGAGCAGCAAGAAATGAGCATCTTTTAGGACAGTTCTGCTCCCACCTGGAGGCATCTCCCCCAATATCATCCCTGCTCCTTAGGATACCCTCCTGGAACCAAGGCTGTGCAATTAAGCTGGGCCTTGGAAGACAGGAAAAGGTTCACAACAGTATAGTAATTAATTCCAAGTCCACACTGGCTGAAAAACTGAGAACTAGCTCTCTATTGTCTCTTCCCTCCCCAATCCGTCCTGCCGTATTTCCCATGATGCCACAATGAAATGACATCGTAATGAACTACCAGTAATAAAATCCCAGAGATGCCCTGAATCTGATATGTATTACTTTCATTATACAATTCCTTATAAGGGACCAGGAAAGTCCAATCCAGTTTTTTTTTTTTTCATCAGCTGACTCTCTTGTTCAAATATGGAATGTTCCAGGATTTGATTCGTATTTATTTCCATTACACCTTTTTATTGCTACAAGAACGATACAAATGTAATCATTTTATTTCCCTCGGCTCTTACCTAATCCTTTAAGAAAGATTGGGTTGAATTTCCAGGAGTTTAAAATGCTTTGAAAATTCATCCTGTTCCTTCTCAAACACAGTGATGTTAGTAATAATCACCGGAATTGAATATGTTTTCAAAATTCTATGTTTGCATCCTGGTCCAAATCTTTCTAATATAATCTTGATGTTATCTCTGTGATCCTTCCTAGTGAGATCTGTGACATTAACAACGTCTGGGTCTTCTAAGACAAGCACCATTAAAACAAATATTGCATATCTTCAATTTCCTCTGCTGAGTAATCCTATCTACAAGGTATTCTCACGTTTTGCCTGTTTCCTTTGTAATATGCCCCATTTTTCCTAAGACTTTGCTAAGATTCATAATTTTATATTTATAATATGTTTTTTAAAATATTTATATATTTTATACATAATAGACATGTCTTTTAGGCCAGACTATATAGCTGGCACTCACAGAATAATTTTAGTGTTTTCAACTGATCTTTTAGGCCTCTCCATCAGAACTATCCAGATCATATGTAGCCATTTTTTTTTTTTTTTTTTACGTTTTATTTATTTTTGATAGAGAGACAGGGCACAAGTCGGGGAGGGGCAGAGAGAGAGACTGAGACACAGAATCTGAAGTAGGCTCCAGGCTCTGAGCTATCAGCACAGAGACTGATCCGGGGCTCGAACTCACAAACCACAAGATCATGACCTGAGCTGAAGTCAGACGCTTAACTGACTGAGCCACCCCGGCGCCCCCATATGTAGCCATTCTTACAGGTATGGTTCTGAAGGTCATCCTCGTCTTTTGGGGAGACATTCCAATGTGTCCCCTGAGGTCCTGTACTATTTCCTCTATTAGGATTCTTTGGGCCCGATTATCTGATCTGCCTCAGAAACAAGAACTCCTTTGAGAGCAACTGAACCCCAATGCCTTCCCTTTTCCCTTTAAATCTGTCTTTCCTAGCCCTCCGGACTCCCTTTTCATTTCACATGAGAATACGAAGTCTCCTAAGATTTTGGCACTTCTCCCAAGAAAATCTCTTTCTTTCTCTAGTTGAGTAAATCTGGATTTTTAATTTTGTTTGCAATAGTTTGAGAACGGTTAAAAAGAATTTGATGCCAAATTTCTTGTGTTTGAATCTCCCTTCCATCATTTCTTAGCCGTATGACTTCTGGAAAATCACATTTCTTCCTCAATTTCCTTGTCTGTAGAATGGAATGTACTAATTGACTGTTTTCAGCTTCTAGAGGGATGCCCAACATATATTAAGAACCATATAAGAACTTTCTACTGTAAATAGTCTTCCTTTGTTCCTATCCTGGTGGCAAAGAGGAAAGACAACATGTAATGTTTCATCCAGGCTCTTAGCAAATTAAACTCCCTGTGACATTGTTCCGGACACGAGAGTCCTTTTTAAAAAAAAAATTTCTTTAATTTTTATTTATTTTTGAGAGACACAGAGACAGAATGCGAGTGGGTTAGGGGCAGAGAGAGAGGGAGACACAGAATCCGAAGCAGGCTCTAGGCTCTGAGCTGTCAGCACAGAGCCCGAGGTGGGGCTCAAACTCAAGAACCGCGAGATCATGACCTCGACCGACTGAGCCACCCAGGTGCCCCACAAGAGTCCTTTTAATTGTCCTCTAAACTTTTGCTATAATTATGTTGATTGATTTGGGGCCTTTGTGTATACGTGATCTAACTTATTTCTCCCAGAGTGTCCTCCTAATTACTTTTTCTTTGAGAGAGAGGGTCTGGCCAGTTATGCTTCCTACTGCATATGACAAAGTATTTCTGTCTGAGAGTTCACCGGTTACTGATAGTTCACTCTCTCTGACTTTCAAGAAGATCCTTGGAAATATAAATTCTCCCATGGCAAGCCACCTAATGAGGCTATTTCAATAGGTACCTTCTCACTGTCTAAAAGACTTAGTATTAGTATTAGATTTGACCTTGTATTTTTAATCTCTCAACAGTAAATGGGGAGTTTGTCATCAACCAGGATCTCAGAAAATATCCAGACAAGAGTACCTGCCATTTTATAGTTTTTTGTGTAATGGAGAGCCCCGAGCCTGGAACTGTGTCATCCAAAATACAGATTCTGCACTTGATTTGAGGAGTAGGGAAGAGAAGAGTTCTATTACTAAACCCAAATAAATCTGTTGGATGTTATTAATACATAAATTCAAATAATCTACATGGAAAATTAAAAGAGCATGACTTTTTACATGTGAAGGCAAATAGTCCTTTGTATTGCGTTTTTTGGAAAAGGATTATTGTTGAATTTGTAATTACGTGTCAAAGAGTTACCAGGGATGATGAATTGTCTCAGGAAAAGATAATGGCCACACTTAGGCATGACTCAGAGACACTAGAAATAGTTCATAAGATTTGATACACAAGCAGGAACTGCAGAGACCACGGTCTGTTCAACTCCTAATGAGATATATCTCTGATCACTGACATGGGACACATTGCAACATTTGGCCACTTAGTTTTAAATAGAGATAAATAGGGGTGCCTGGGTGGCTCAGTCAGTTGAGCGTCTGACTTCAGCTCAGGTCATGATCTCACGGTTTGTGGGTTCGAGCCCCGCATCGGGCTCTGTGCTCACAGCTCGGAGCCTGGAGCCTGCTTCTGATTCTGTATCTCCCTCTCTTTCTGCCCCTCTCCTGCTCATGCTCTCTCTCTCTCCCTGTCTCAAAAATAAATAAATGTAAAAAAATTTTTTTAAAAAAGATAAATAATGGCAAAAAAAATTAAGCCCCTCTTTACCACTCCCCTGGGTTCTTTCTTTTTCTCCATTGTGTAGCCATTATTTGGGGGTCAGTAAGTCTATCTCCATCTTTTTCTTTTACATTTTTTTTTTTGCATATGGGTTTTTATCCAAAGCCAACAGTCAGAATAAACGGCTATAGGTGTTGAAAGCTTTTATGTACTTTTCATGGATTGATTTATCTCTTAAAAAACACCACAAGGCACTTATCACAATTATTCCTTCTTTAAAGATGAAAACATTGAAACGATGAGACATGGAGTAAGTGTGCACATGGTGACATACTTATTAAATATATAAATCATGTATGTGATGACTAAGTCACCAAGACTGATGACAGGCCTCGTGGTAGAGCGAACAGAAAGGGAAGGAAAGGCCTGATGGCAAAGAAGTCAGTGCAACACTCAAGAGTGAGATTCTAATGCTATATTGTATAAAGGAGCCGAGTTTTAGGGCAGATGAAGAAAATAGTCTGGGAGCAGCAGGGAAGAGCCAGAAGAATAAATAACACATGAAATCAGACACGGAAACAGATTCTGTGTCAGTGTAAACACAATAGAAACGGAATTTACTTTTTCATGGTTTCCATCATAAAAGTCAGGACCCTGGAAGGGCAAAAAGTGGGATAGCGACAAGTGGAATTTGGCTGTATATGCAGAACTCATTCATGTAACCCTGAATTTCCTTGGGCAGTCAAAATATAGGCATCTTTGCACCGGTTGCCAAAGATGCTTTAATAAGGGGTGAGAAAGGATCAGTACGTAAAATAAGACTATGGAAGAAAGTAATCATGACCATGCAGAATGGAATGGGAGTTTCTGGCATAAATCAGAAGAAACATATAGGTTTGGGTGTTCAGGATGTATGATCAAGGAGAAAAGCAGGCAAAAAAGTGTATACGGGTCAGCACACTTTTAGATATTCGGTGTGGACTCCATATTTATTGTTCCAGAGCAGGGCAGCTGAACAGGCCCCACCCAGCCTCCAGCTGGCACTGGCCTCTGCTGTCTATCCTCTGTCAGGCCTGGGCTCTCCTTTGGCAGGACAGAGACAAATCCCAAGATTCCAGGAGTGGTAGCTTGAATCTCATGTATGAACCTGGCTGCTTTACCTATATTTGTGATGTTCTTTGAATGCAATGAAAAGGCCTCACATAAATGTTAAGTTGTATTAACACTAAGGAATGTCTACAATGACAGTAAAGAGGTTTCTGTCACCATCAGGGGAACTTGTGGTGGGTGGCAAAATTCTAGAAAAGAATGAAGAAGACCGAGTAGCTCTGAAGACACCCATTGGCAGGAGTGCCCACCATTCAGATGGGGATGGCCAAGGCAGGAAGGCAGGGAAGTCTACAGGGCAGGTAATTAAAGTTTATCTTACATGTGTGGTGAGTTTTGAGCTCACGATTTGAGAGGAATCCCTGAAACCCATTTCCTATGTCATTTCCTACGTAAGATTTTCTACGTTGATACCTTATCACTTTCTGTCCTTGTCGTGCCTCAAACCCACTCATTGCTTTCGTGAAGGAGGAGCAGGAAAGACCTTTACTCAGGAGGGAGAAGGGGAAGCGACGGTTTCTGCACAGTTTGGGGATGACTCTACAGCACTGTGTCTAAACTGCTGGCACACAGGTATGTGGCCGAGTCTCCGGGTTCTGTGCGTTGGATCTCCAGGGTGGAGAGTGATTTCTCAGGCATCTTGGCTGAGAAGCGGTCACTGGGCATTCCCGAGTCATCTATAGAAGCTTGATTGTTGAAGTAAACCAGCTGCTTCAGTCCTTGCCCTGAGGTCTGTCTGTACCAGTAGAGGGAAGCATGGCCTGAAATAGGCTCACATCTCAGAGTTACTGTTTGTCCCTTCATTGTCACCTTGTGCCTGGGTGTCTGGGTGACTCCAGCATCTGTGGGCTCTGTGGAAGGGCACAGAATAAGAAAAATATTGGAGTCACAACGGAGAAACCCAGAATGAGGATGCTAAATTTTCTGGGGACTCACCGACCCCTAGGAGACAAAAGACCCCAAGGAGACAGATGGCCGGAATGCTCATGGCAGGGTGACAAACACACGTGGAACAGCCCAGACCAGGGCCCTTGTGAGCATGAGCAGAGCAGTGAGTTTGGGGATAATCTATCTCCACAAGATGTGTCTGTCAGTGACATCACTAAATAAGCCACCCCCCCCTCCAAGTCAGAAGCTCACTTGAAGTGAATCGGATACACCTGGACCCAATTACAATTGATGCGAGAGACAGATTCACACATCCAGAAGCTACTCACAGGTTTGTTTTGAAACTATCAATTCATAATGCCCTCTCTATACTATGTCTTCATTAGAGTCTGCCAACTATTCCCATTTGAACCTACACTCCACGTATTTAAAGATAACTGCATGGTCTCCCTGCAAGCTAGCTTCTCTGCAAACTCTCATATTCCCCTCACTGGTGGCTAAAGGCTCCTGGTCATATGACCAGGATATATATACACACACGCTCAAAACCATCCATCAGTTAGGAGCTGGGCTCTGAGCTCCCCAGGAAGAACAAGAATACTAACTGCGTGGTTAGGGCTCCAGGGGCTGAATTGATGCTCCCAGGACTGATTGAATTTGAAAGCTCTTATTTGCAGTGAAAAACCGAGCTTATTCATCCTTGAGCTCTATTAAATTCTCAAAGCCCATAGGATAGAATCTCCCATATTGCTGTCTCCCCACCATGAAATAAGTGAAGGATTTTCTTGTTCTTCAAGACTTGCAAATAAAATTCTCTAGAGTTTATTTAAATATTATTCTTGCTTCTAGAAAAGCTCATTGGTTTTAGATCAATAACACCCAAGCCTTTCCCTCCAAAAGGGGTCTGATGCCTCAAACCCACTTCCTCTCATGGTAGAGATTATGGGGAGCAGAGAGAAGCCTGTTTCGGGGGTTGGTCAATTAAGTTATTTGTTAACCAAGAAGAAGGACCCATTCAAGCCCATATTTATTTTGTGGTTAGCAAAGAGACATCCTGCTGAGTCCTCTGAACCTGATGGCCATATACTAATTTTAAAGAGCAGATTGTTTATAGACTGGATTGTTACCTGAGGTATCTGTTTTCCTTGTGGGGTGTGTTGGACCCAGAGCATAAAACTGTGGCCATCAGTCTATTTCCAAAAAGATCATTGGTTGTTCCTTCCTTGCTACCATGTACCTAGGTGTGATAGACACAATGATGGCTCCCCAGAGATGTCCAGGTCTCATCCCTGGAATTGTGGTTGTGTTATATTACATAACAAGAGGCAATGAAAGTTCCAAATGGAGTTAAGGCTACTAATCAGCTGAACTTAATATAGGGAGTGTATATGGAAATTTTCAGGTGTGCCCAACGGAATCACAAGGGTCCCAACAAGAGGAAGAAGGAGTCAGATCAGGGTGATGTAGTGTGAGAACAGACTCGACCGGTCATCGCTGGCTTAAAAGATGGAAAGTGGCTATGAGCCAAGGAATGGCAGTGGCTTAGAGGCTGAAACAGGCAAGGGAACAGAGTGTCTCTAGAGCCTCTAGAACCCTGCTGACTCCTTGATTTTAACCCAGTTAAATCCATTTTGGACTTCTGGCTTTCAAAACTGTACGATAATGAATCTTTATTCTTTCAAGCCACAAAATGTGTGGTCGTTTGTTAGAGCAGCCTAGGAATGGAATACATTACGGTGTCCATGAGCCTTGGGCAGAAGAGGCAGTGGCTGGATACAAGATACGGGCAGGGGAGAGACTGACACACAATCACACAGAAAGAACTTGAAATCAGGCAGAGGGAAGTCCAGGCAAAGCCTTCTTATCTCTTATCCCCAGACATCATTTGCTTTCAAGGGACACATGGGAGTCTGGGGCAAATGGCAAAGTCAGAACTACATTGTGGCCTCTTAGTGGTGAGAACAAAAGACCTGGGGAGAAATTCTGTTGTTCTGGCCCACCCCAGTCCCTGCCTGAAAAGTGGATCTGCTGGTGGCGTCCCTGTGACTTGCCAGCTCCCTGGGGCACAGGTCCCTCTGATGTGGTGCAAAGTATCACCTGCAGGTCTCCCTGCTTTATCCTCTGCAGAACCACAGAGCAGGTGGGCTGGCCGGGGCTGGTTTGGGTCAGGCTCGCTAAGACTCCTCTGACATTCAGCTTTTCCCAGAGCCCAGAACATGCAAGCCTCACCACCGCCAGCTCTGTGAGTCGCCACATTGTCAGCAAACCACTGCAGGCATGCTTTCTGTTCAGAGCCCAATCCAGAGCAAAAGTCATCTCCACAAAATAGAGGAAGAAGGCTTGGTCTCTAGTTCCTTCATTCTTAGCCAGCATTCAGGGCATCTGCAGCTCCCTGAATCTAAACCCAGCCCCCTGGTTTAATTAACTCTTAAGCCCCCTCCTTCCAGGGAGCTTGTTCAGCCCCTCTAGACTCTAGATGACAGCGAAGCCACAGTGCCTCCTAGTGGCCAACGGCCGGAAACAGCACCGATGTGCTCTCTTGCCAGGACGTAAGGGGAGTTGTGCTTTGTGTCACTGAGTACAGGGAGTATGGGTGTTCTCATTTGCTTGCCTTAGAGGGTCAACAAATAATATAGTCTTATAACCACCTGAGAGTTAGACATTGGAGTCACACAGGTGGACATGATAATGCCCTTTCTGATTTGGTAAATAACGGGACTCAGATGTGAAACCCAATGGGCTGGCTAGCAGTATACCGAATCAGAATTTAACCCATTTTCTCTCCCCTCCACACTGCAGGCTACCATGTATGGAAAAGAAAGTTCGCCACTAATCTTAGTGCATGTTGAGAAACCACCAAGGAATTGATCTCTTCCCTAGGTACTAGGAGGAAGCCACAAAGATGAAGAGAGACTAAAGAAAGATGAGGAAATTAAACAAGATCATTCATTTCCCTTCCCATAGAGAAAGCTTGGTAAGGAATAGGAAGATTAGAACGGGAGAATTACTTTAGGGAAGACTCCCAAAATGGGGAATGTGGAATAAAGTGTTGTCCCAGGAGACTGGTTTAAGTGGGGAAGACAGAGTCACTTATCAGTTATTCTCTCAATTCCAACCACTGCTCCTGGGAGTACTCATGAAAAAACAGCTCAAAAGTGTCACGACAGCACCTCAGTTAAATGAATTCCAAGTCCACTTTGTGCTGTCTGACCAAATCTAAATATTCACTCCCTATTTTGTTTTCCATCCTGCCATATGGTTCAAAGGCATGTCAGAGATTATGCAATAAAAGTAAAAAAGAACATAAAAAGACTCCAATAATATAATGACAAAAACCAAATGTCTCAACTTGATTGTAAATACTCTTTAAGTTCTTTTTTCTTAAAAAAATTTTTTTAATGTGTATTTATTTTTGAGACAGAGACAGAGCGTGAGCAGGGGAGGGGCAGAGAGAGAGGGAGACACAGAATCTGAAACAGGCTCCAGGCTCTGAGCTGTCAGCACAGAGCCTGACGCGGGGCACGAACCCACGAACTATGAGATCATGACCCGAGCAGAAGTCGGATGCTTAACTGACTGAGCCACCCAGGTGCCCCAATACTCTTTAAGTTCTTAAAAAATTCTCTGATTGAAATTAAAGTTTAAGTGTTACATCTCTATGCCACGTAAGTCAAATACAAAGAAATTACAGACTGAGAATCTAACATGAATGAATTTTTATTTGAAATTCCTTGACCTCAATCCTGTAATTACAAATAAGAGCGCTCAAATCAATCCTTCTGTTGTTATCTAAACAGATGAGACAAATAACAATATCAAAAACCTCAGTTAATTAATGTCCCCCCAATATAGTGAGAGACACAAGGCTGGAGCCTTGCAGAAAGTGAACAGCTGAAGAGGAGAGCATAATAACCTCTTTGCCTTTGGGGTCACTTGCCTACCCTCACTCAGGACTCACGAAGCTGACTCACAGGCCAGGAGAAGTCAAAGTCAAGAATGTATCAAATGTGGAACATTAACAGAATCAATGTAAAGATGAGCGAGAGAGGAATCTGTTCTCTAGGTGATCCAGGCCACCTCGGGCCTTGACTTCTGAATCAGCAGCCCCAGGTTGTTTATACCCACATGCAATCGGCAGAAGCAAAATGAAATTCTCTCTGGAGGAAGATCCATCCATCCTAGACAAGAATTTATTTCCACAAATCTAGTGTCTGGCACAGAGCCAAAGAGAATCAGGCTCATAAGGAAAAATACAAACATCATGGCTTGGGAAGCAGCAGAAAAAATCAACAAAAACAGCCCGACAAAGACGTTAGATGTGAAAATTATCAGGCAGACTCAGGAGCAACTAGATTTCCTAGGTGTGAGGAGACAAAAGACATGTTATTAGGGTGATCATAACCATAAAATATAGCAAACAAACAAAGAAAAGAAGAGACCAACAAAAAACCAGACTCTCAAATATAGAGAGCAACCTGGCGGTCACCAGAGAGGAGGTGGGTGGGGCGGTGGGTGAAAGAGGTGGAGGGTAGTGAGAGTACACTTATTAAGATAAGCACTGAGTAGTGTGTAGAATTGTTGAATCACTGTTGTATACCTGAAACAAATGTAACACTATATGGTAACTATTCATATATATATATATATATATATATATATATATATGATTTACACACTTTTATATATAAATAAGTTGATATATTAAATATTTATAGTATAAATGTACATAAATATATAGACAATAAATTTATAAATACAAATATATAAAACAGCAGACTAGAGAAAGAACCCAATAAAAATTCTGGCAAGGATATGGTGGATAGCGGGATTCATCAATGACTGCGGTTTTCTCAGCCACGTAAATTGGATGAAGATACGGGCAGAGGAGGTGATACGGGCAGAGGAGGTGATATAGGCAGAGGAGGTGAAGGGGTATGCAGTAGTTAAACGGACACAACTGATGAGTTGCCTCTTGGTTGGATAAAGAAGGAAGCGAAGCCAGCAGGGGCGGAGGGGCAGGGAATTTCAGGGAAATCTCAATTAACTGCTTTCCCGACAGTTCCAACCAGTGGTTCAGAAAGCTATCTTAGAGAATCCAGCAGAATTTGTAGTAGAGGAAATGAATCTCAACACAAAGGGCATTAATTAGAGAGTTCATCAGAGGGCATAAGTGGGCAACTGACTGTTTCAGAAGTTCTCACTAAGGAATATTGAATGCACGGGGGAGCTATTTTATTTATTTATTTTTTTAATTTTTTTTTTCAATGTTTATTTATTTTTGGGACAGAGAGAGACAGAGCATGAACGGGGGAGGGGCAGAGAGAGAGGGAGAAACAGAATCGGAAACAGGCTCCAGGCTCCGAGCCATCAGCCCAGAGCCTGACGTGGGGCTCGAACTCACGGACCGCAAGATCGTGACCTGGCTGAAGTCGGACGCTTAACCGACTGCGCCACCCAGGCACCCCTTGGGGGAGCTATTTTAATGTACTAAGGCGGACAGCTGGAAATGCCCTCAAAGCCCCTGAGCTGACTGGCTCAAGCCTGGGCACAGTGCTGAACTGTGTTGGTCACTTTGAAGAGTTACAGCACTCTGGAGAAAGAATCCGTTTCAGAGCTAAGCTTTGGGACCAGATGCCAGGATATCCGTTTGTGCGTATTCCTTTCAAGTTGGGAAAGGGCTGAAGAGAACAGCTGAAATCATCATCATTACCATCATCATTAACAACATCAGGAAAACAGGAAAAAGATGCTTTCTGAGCACACGCTGCGTTGAGACTTCGATGCAGAAAACTTCCCACGGCAGAGGAGAAGCTGGAGACAATTCGAATCATTTAGACGGTTTTAAGAACCACAGAGGGAGAGCCTGCTACTCGCTCCTCTCGAAGACCCGCCATCTGTATTGTTAAAGTTTATTGCACGTGTTTGGTGATTGCATATTTTATAGGGGAACAGCCGTCACTGGCCCCTGGTGGCTGAGTGTGTGACTAGTCACTTTTAGTTCGGGATCCTTGAGTTGTCACCAAGAGGTGCTTCTGAACCCTGAGTCATAATTATTTTCACACAACATTTTCAGTCCTTATGTCTCAAATAAGCCATGTCTTCCCTTTATATGAATCATAACTTATCTCTGCAAACCTGCTTCTATCCCTTGCATAATGAGGAATAAGGTAAGGCCTCTGTTCAGAGCCTCCAGGAGCTGAATAGAGACAAGAATCGTAATGTTTTGTGCACAGAAGGGAAGGGCCTCTGTGATGCCGTGGCCAAGGTGCTGGCACAGAAATACACAGCCGAGAAGCCCAGCTCGGAGGCCAGATCTCGAGAATAAAGTCTATTCCTTTGGGCCTCTCTCTCGAGTCTCAGGCAACTGTGAATCATCTAACATGGCCTCATCCCCAAACCGAATCAGGAGCTCCAGGCCCTGTCCCAAGGTCTGTCAATACCAGTAAAGGGTTCTGTGGCCAGAAATAGGATCATACCACAAAGCGACAGCCTGTCTTTTTTTCTGTGATCTCACGTCTGGGAAACTTCTCCATCCAACCCTCGATGTGCGTCCTGACCACCGCTGGTTCAGGGCCGCTGGGCTGAGGTCCTTCGTCCACGGCTCAGGGAGCCTAGTGTAACTACACCACCTGCACTAGAATCAGGCTAGTATTGGACGGTGCTCATGAGGTGACAGTGTTCATGAGGGACAGCATTTGTGAGGGACACTTCTGATGAGGGTAAATCCTTCCAGTTCCATCTGATTCTCTTGTCCCTCCCATATTAGGCAGATGCATGCTGTTCAACCACAAGTTGGGGACAGGCTTCTTTTCTTCGGTCTACAGTCAATGAACTTCCCACTTTGTGAGTTTTTCACTAACCTTCAGCATGCTTGGACTCCCTTGGCACAGAGAAGCCTATACATTTGCTGAAAGGCCTCTTGGCATTCACCACTGGCTAAATTTTGTGCTCATCTCAGAGACATAGAGCTGTTTTGTCCTCAAACTATGAACTGTCTTGCCTTTCAGGACATCTTTTCAATCATAGCCTGTCTCCTGTGGGGAAAGTGCGCTATAGGGCTGTAAGAGGTTTTCTCTTACACTTTTATTTTACGGTCACTATAGGATATAATAGAGATTAAAAATGAATATGGGACGCCCGGGTGGCTCAGTCAACTAAGCGTCTGACTCCCGATTTCAGCTCAGGTCATGATCTCACGGTTCACGAGATCAAGCCCTGCATCAGGCTCTGTGCTGATGGTGAGGCGCCTGCTTGGGGATTCTCTCTCTCTCTCTCTCCCCCCATGCCCCCCAAATAAATACATAAATCAATGAATATGAGAAATACCTACCATCACACTAAAATAATGCCAATATTATGGGATCTTAAGATTTTTCCTCCAACTTTTCACCTATGGGAAAGTTGAAAGAATAGTAAAACCAACAGAATAGTAAATGGAACAACAATACCATTTGTTGACATGTTGTAACATTTGTTTTATCTCTTTGTATATATTTTACCTTTAACTTCCGGAACATTTTATCCTTAATAATTCAATTCGCCTCTCCTATATAAAGACGGCATCGTCCTACATAATCACAAATGCCATCATTACAATTAAAACAGTTAACATTCACATAATATCATTATCTAATATACACTTCACATTCAGCTTCCTCTAGCTGTCCCCAAAGTGTCCCATTTTATAGATTTTGACTTTTTTCCTGGGACAAAAATCAAAGATCAGTTATTTCACTTGATTGCCAGGTCTCTTTAGTCACTTTTAAAATAGGCATGTCTGTCCTCACCTTTTTTGTTTTTTATGACCTTGAGATTTTGAAGAGTCCAGGCCAGCTGACTGGTAAAATGATCCACAATCAGAATTCCTCCATTGTTAGATATTGTTAAATATCTATCTATTGTTAAATATCTTGGCAAGTACACACTATAGATGATCTGTAGATGATGCTCCTGGTACTTTTCCTGCCCTGGATCTGGAAGAATCAATTTCAGCTCTGTTCTTTCTATTGGGGAATAACATTTAGAGATCAAATATTTGGCAACAGTGTTGCTCATTGGTGCTGGAAGCACAACCACGAGGAAAATAAAACAATTAGCCAGTTGGCTTTTGAGTTGTTTCCTAGACCCTTCCATGGATAGAATTAGGAACTAGATCATCTTTTTTTTTAATGTTTATTTTATTTTTGAGAGAGAGTGTGTGAGCAGGGGAAGAAGCAGAGAGAGAGAGAGAGAGAGAGAGAGAGAGGATCCAAAACAGGTTCTGCACTGACAGCAGCAAGGCCCACAGGGGGCTCGAACTCACAAACCGAGAGATCATGACTTGAGCTGAAGTCGGTGCTTAACTGACCGAGTCGCCCAGGCGCTTCAGGAACTATATCATCTTTAAAATCATAAGTTCATACCGGGGGCACCTGGGTGGCTCAGGTCACGATCTCACAGTTTGTGAGTTCAAACCCTGCATTGGGCTCTCTACTCTAAGTGCAGAGTCTGCTTTGAATCCTCTGTCCCCACCTCTCTCTGCCCTTCCCCTGCTCGTGCTGTCTCTCTCAAAAATAAACATAAAAAATAAAATCGTAAGTTCATACCAATACCTCCAATTCAAATCAGAACAGATTTCTTCCTCATCTTTCCCTGTTTTTTTGTTTTTTTTCATTACAGCTCCCTTCTCTTAGTAGGAATCCTGGTTTCCCACAGTATCAGTAAATTTACTCTTTTGTGTCTTCCACAGTATACTACAAATGTTTCAGAAGTACCACGTGCACTAAAAACATTGGGAACAAATCTCCCAAGTGAACTTCGTCATCAATCTCATTTAGCCTCATCACAGTAAAAGTGCTAAAATATAAAGACAAAGAGAAACTCTGAAATGAAAGACAACCAGACAAAAAAGACATTACTTCCAAAGATTTACAAAGGGCCAATAAGTACATGAAAAGATGCCTAACACCCTTAGTCATCAGGGAAATGCAAATCAAAACCACAGTGAGATTCTGCTTCTTACCTACTAGGATGGCCGTGGAAGGAGAGGAGGAGGATGAGGACGGGGAGGAAGAGAAAAACAAGTGTTGGTGAGTATGTAGAGGAACTGGAACACTTGTACGTTGCTGATGAGAATGTAAATGGTGCAGTTACTGAGCAAAACAGCTTGTCAGTTACTCAAAAAGTTAAACATAGAATGACCATATAACCCAGAAATTCTGCCTCTAGGTGTATGCCCCAAAGAATCAAAAACAGGAATTCCAACAGATACTCATAGGCCAATGGTCATTGCAGAATCACTCACAATAGCCAAAAGGTGGAAACACTCCCAATATCCATCAGCTGATGAGTGGATATACAAATGTGGTCTATCCATACACCGGAATATTATTTGGCCATAAAAAGAAATGAAGTTCTGATACAACATGGACAAACCTGGAAAGCGTTATGCTGAATGAAAAAAGCCAAACACGAAAGGAAGGATAGTGTATGTTTCGACATTATATGAACTATTTAGAACAAGCAAATTCATACAGACAGAAACTAGATTAGAGGTTACTAGGGCTTGGTAGGAGGGAGAAGTGAATGGGTAGCTATTGCTTAATGAGTACAGAGTTTCTGTTTGAGGTGATAAAAAGTTTTGGAAAAATATAGTGGTAGTGGTTGCACAATATTGTGAATGCGTCTAGTGTAGAGTAAGAGGGTTTCCACTAATCTATATTTTTACTTGAATTTCAGACTGTTAGTCTTTTAAAAATTTTCCAGTCTGGTAAGTTTGAAGTCATAACTTATTTCAGTTTGCGATACTTTGATTCTAGGCAAGGTTGAGAATCTATCCACATGTTTAGTGGTAATTCATGTTTACTCTTCTGTGAATTACCTAGATTTTTTTCAAAGTTTATTTTGAGAGAGAGAGAGAGAGAGAGAGAGAGAGAGCATGCACATTCATGCACAGGAGTGGGGGAGGGGCAGAGAGCGAGGGAGAGAGAGGATCCCAAGCAGGCTCCATGCTGTCAACACAGAGCCTGACACGGGGCTCAGTCTCACAAACCATGAGATCACGACCTGAGCTGAAATCAAGAGTTGGGCACTCAACCAACTGAGCCACCTGGGCGCCCCTGCGAATTACCTAGATTAAGTATTGCCATTTTTATTGGGTTTTCTTTTTTATTAAGTAATAAGAATTCTTTATTCCTTCTGGATACTATCAGACAAAGTCAACTATGCTACAGAAAGCGAAAGAGATCCTAACATTTCAGTTGTTTAACTCTATGAAGTTCTATCTCCCATGACTGTAAAGCCCAGTGTGCTATGAGCAGCTTTCTTCAGTGATTGTCCACCAAATTATGATCGAGTGAGCCAAACTGCTTCTAATATTATCATTAGACAATCTATAACTTGTACCTTTCAAGTTCACCATGGCATGGGAAAGAGACATGAAGGGTGTCCGCACAGAAAGCAGTTAACACAGCCTGAGACAGTCGTGCTCAGAAAGCCTTATAAGATGGGTCTCTGGCTGGCATCTGGGAACTTAACAGGTAGACAGTTATCTGTACTGATACCGACTTTTCCCAGCTGAGAAAGATGCCTAGACTGTTAATGGAAACACACAGTTTATGCTGAGCACCATGAACTTCTGGGAACCACATTTTTAGTACGTGGTGAGCAGTGGGTGCCTATATAAACAGCCCCCAATAAAAACTTGGGCGGGAGCACCTGGGTAGCTCAGTTGGTTAAGTGTCCAACTCTTGATTTCAGCTCAGGTCATGATCCCAGGGTCCTGGGATTGAGCCCCGCGTCAGGTTCTGCGATAGGGGTGGAGCCTTCCTGAGAGTCCCTCTCTCTCTCTCTCTCTCTGTCCCTCCCCTGCTCATGAGCATGTGCACACACTCTCAAAAAAATGTTTTTTAAGATTAAAAAAGACAAAAAGATAGTAAGCAAACAAACAAACAAACTTGGGTATCAAGTCCCTAAGGGGCTCCTGTGGCAGAAACATTACTGCCTTTTTGTCGGGGGAAAGTGTGGGCTCTGGGTGACCTCTCCAAGGAGGAAGAGAGCGTAAGAAAATTTGCCTGTGGATTCCTTCAAACTCTGCCTGTGTCTTTTCCCCTTGTGATCTGCCACTGACTATTTACTGTGTCACCAATAACTCTTAGCCTTGACTACAACTACATACAGCTCCTGTGAATCCTCTTAGCGAATCTCCAAACATGGGTGTATACTTGGGGACTCCCAACACAGCGCCGCAGGATATTTTACAAGGCAAGCCTTGGAATTGACTTAAGTCATTTTTATACACATCTCATTGTTCAGAACGTGGTTGTAGGTCCCCAACCCCTTAACTGCAAGTGAGGCCGGGAATCCCAGTGGCGAGGCTGGGAATCACTGGGGAGCAGGAATGGTATCTGTCCCATGGGTTCCTCATCATTTGTTTGTACTTCTCCTGTCTTTTCCCAGTCTGTGCCTTACCTTTTCATTTTTATGGTGTTTTTTGATGGAAAAGAGTTTAATTTAATGCAACTGAAATTCTAGTTTTCTTTGTGGTTTGTGTTCTTTTGTGTCTCCACTTAAAAAAAAAAGATCTTTCCTCAAATAAATGCCTAAAAATATCTTTCTTAATCTCTTCTAATAAAATTTAAGTCTTACTTTTTGTAGTTAAAAGTAGACCTGAAATATATTTTCATATGAGGGATGAAGTAGAGATCCAGGAATAAGAGGGAGGGACATATGTTTTGTGAAGAAATAGCCTGTAAAAAACAGATCCCTATGGTGGAGAAGAACGTGGCGTGTATGAGGGAACAACGGAATGTACATGAGTGTGGACTGGGTAGAGAGAAAGCCGGGGGAAAATCATCCAAGCTGATGGTGGAGAGGCAGGGGCAGGACAGACATTATAGGACCTTGTAGTGCTATCCATCGCCTCACAGAAGAAAGGCAGCCAGGAGCACAGACCATATGAGTGAAGGTCTATGACTGTAAGCTGAAGGGTAGTAGAGGGTGGGGAAAAGAGTGAGGAAGTCCCTGAAACCCATAGCGGGAGGGAGGAATGTGGGGGCTCTGAGATTGTCAAGAGACTCTTCAGGTACCTCAACTAAAGGTGTATTTTTCTTTCTGCCAGCAGAAAGGGAGACCAGCAGGAGAGAGAAAGAACAAACCAAGGATGCTAGGGTGACTTCCAGTCGGGGTGAGACTGGCCGAGGGATGGACGGCAACACTGGATGCTAAGGTCTGGGCCAGGCCTTGCGAGCTCAGGGTAACTCAGTGTTTCTAACCACCCTTTATGTGCAGAGAGGAGGCAGCTGTGTGTCACTGTGGAGTAACTATTGGCACAGAAGTACACAGATGTTTGGGAGGAAGTGGCCGATTCCAGTACGAGGGGGAAATCCTCCATATTTTTTCTAGAGACAGCGTACCCATCGGGGACATCTCCTTTGTTAATGCTGTCAAAACCGTTTGAATAGTAGATCAGCTTCAGCCCGTGCCCCGGGTCTTGTCGATACCAATACATATAATCATAGTTCTCAGTCTGGTCACATTTTAGAATCACCCTCTTTCCTGTCCCTGTGACCTTGTATCTTGGGTTCTGGGTGATTTCAGCATCCATGGGTCCTGTAAAGGAGAGTGATACAGACTGAAGTCATCTCTGGAGGAAGGCTTGTGTTGGGTGTCGGGGACTCCAGGGAATGGAGCCGTCCCGTACTCACCTGCCCACAGGAGACAAAGAACAGCCCCAAAGAAGAGCCTGGTGACCATTTCTGGTGAAGGGCAAGATCTTCTGTCTCCCAGTTTTGTGTTGGGGAGATAGAACTGGGGTTCTCGGTCACTCCGTGACGTCACTGTCCTTGACAAATGCTCAAGCTGCAGAGCTACCCTGCCCCACCCCTTCTCCACAGGAGCAAATCATTAACATATACGAAGTTGAATGTCTCAGAAAGGGAAGGATTTGTAAGTGTGCCTTTTGAAGAAGCCTTACAGGTGTATATGCTTTTCCTCTGCCTTTTAGTAAGGAAACTCGTTCTTCTATGAAAAATGATATAATTCCTTACTTGTATATTGTAGCAATTTTTCATACAATTTCTGTAGACTAAGAAATAGTATTATAATGCTCTTGGTACTTTTGTGACTTTTCTGCTCAAAATTTGCCTCCAAACACCTTTCACTAGTCTTTCTCTTTGCCTTAACTCTAGATAATTGGGTGTCAGCCTATGGTGTTTGGTTGTTTTGTTTTGTTTTGTTTTTTTGGTTTTGTTTTGTTTAAAATAACCCTGCCTGGAAAGTTTCCAAAGTATCAAGGTCAGGGTCGTTGGAATTTGAAGAATTATTTTATGTTGTCTCACAGATCACTGATCGATGGGAGCCCTGCCATCTGTATCTAGGTCTTTGTGCTGTCATGAGTAGGATTCCTCCTTTGTTTCAGAGGAGGCCACGGGGCACTGGACCACTTCAGTTCCATGGCTGTGCTTTCTTTGAAAAAAAGAGGGAGCTCATTAGCCGCATGGATGAGATCCTCATCAAGCAGTACACATGCTTGATGTTTTGTCTCCATTCAGAAGGTCTTGCACCCACCACATGGGTGAATATTGGTGGGATCCTAAATTTGCTGCAGTGTAAAACTTATAGGTAGTCAACACCAGTACGTAGTGTTATTTCATATGTCGGTTGTTTCTCGGTGCGAAGCTTCCCTATTTCTGTGACTGCATGTCTTACATACTCTTGGTGGGTAATTCCTACAGTCACACAGTAACGAGAAAGGACATGGAATAAGAAATCAGACACGGGTGGAGGCTGTGTAGTACCACACAGAAAGGCTTGTGGCTGGGGCCTGGCAAACCCAGGAAGGACTTTCCCCTCTACGCCCAGGACTCGGTCCCGTTAGCCTAAGAACCACACAGCAAAGAAGCCTACTTCCCATGGCTAGGTCAGTGCAAAAAGGGGGAGTGTTTCCATCAGGACTCACATTCTTGGGCGTAGGGTACATGGAATCCCATAGATCTAAGGATTGTTCTTACGATAAAGTATGGTCCACCCAGAATATCGGTATTCTCAATGATACCTAATGTCTTTGGGGAGTTAAGCATTTACCATGAATATTTCTTCTCAAATTTATTTTTAAATTAGTTAAATATTGAGTCACGAATTCATCACAAAATTTGCTAAAAATATAGACCTCATCTCGAAGCTTTGTCTGTGTTTTTGTTTTGTTTTGCACTTGTGTTTCCCAAACACTGGAATACTTCGTACACATGGTCAACAGTCAAGGGTGGGCTGTCTGTGAAGTTAATGAATAACTTCAGGCCCTTCTCATTTGCCCAGGACCTTTCTGAGACTTAAAATAAAAATTTCTATCCTCTTTTGCAAAGAGCACCCTGAAATGTATAAGGTTTAGGCTCTATAAAACCTGGATCTGCTTTGCACTGGCATTCAATAAGTATTTGTTGAATTCATGAAGAAAGTCCAGGCAGACTCTCCTCCTATAAACATAACCCTAGTCTATTCAGTTTCTGATAGCTTTGGAGCTTCAAGGGAGCAGAGACCCATATGAGTCTGTTGGGAGTTCAAAATGAACCGAAATGAACTGGGAAAAGATTCTTTCCTATATGTTACTATAAGACTTTGAACGGATGGATGGCAATATGAATGAAAGAAAAATGGCCATCTCTTCCAAAGGGAAAGGTCTTGTGATGGTCACTTCATTCTATCATTGTCAGAGAGCAGCAGGATGAAACAGGATAAAGGTACAATATTGAGGATGTGTTGGGGCAAGAGGAGACGGATTGCACCGGGACCTTCTGAGAAGCCCATGAAATGCCTCCCTAAATTTTCCCCCTGAATGCGGACACTGGAGCTTTCATGTCTGGGCTCGTGTTGCTTCAGGAGTATCGGCACCCCTGCAGCCCTGGCTGCCCTTCTGTACGGGCTAAGCGGGCTCCTGTGATGTCAGAAGGCCTTGGGGCAGAAAGCAGAGGGATCCCGGGATGCGTATGAGGGGTGCCGTCAGCACAAGGTGAACAGAGGCAGACTTGCATGAACGTACTGTGCACAGCAGTGGAGGCTGAAATCAGAGGCGGGGCAGAAGGCACTAGAGGCTCCACCATACCGGACTCTCTTGAATGAAACTGTCCCTTTCTTTTTTAACGTGTATTCATTTTTGAGAGACAGAGAGAGACAGAGCACAAGTGGGGGAGGGGCAGAGAGACAGAGAGAGAGGGAGACACAGGATGCGAAGCAGGTTCCAGGCTCTGAGCTGTCAGCACAGAGCTCAACGTGGGGGTCCAACTCACGTCCGGAGCCGAAGTTGGACGCTTAGCCGACTGAGCCACCAGGGCACCCCTGGAAACTGTCGAAACTGTCCCTTCTATCAGACCTTTTGTGTGGCCACCGAAGCCACAGCTTTTTGGAAGCACCATACCTTCCTGCATATCAGACTTAATATCAAACACCAAGTGCTGTCATAGGCCTCATTCTTGCATTCCCTTAAGTGGCACCTCTTTGCAGCGAATTTCACATAATAATGTTCAGACGACTGTATTTACGTTTCAGATGACTTTGTGTCTGGAACACAGGTGAGTCAGGCAAGAGTAATCCGTGCCCGCCTTATGATCCCACAATTGCACCCAGTAAATAATTGTGCCAGACCAGAGATTTATCAGAGTTAGCAGAGGAACTAAGACTTCTTGGACCTACGCTTTGTCTTGGGGAATTTGTTTTATTTTTTTCCTTGCATAAAGTCTCTGCAAGACACATATTATTGGCGTCAGTTTACAAGTGGGAAAACCCAGCCAAATATTTTCCCAGGTCGCCCGTCCAAGGCAGGTCGGAATACGAACAGACAGAAAGTAACAAGCATCCAAAGTCCTCCTCGGCAGGTAGCCTCCCAGCTGAAAGGCGAGTCAAGGACTGTTGTCAATACCGGTGTTTCTGAAAGGCACTTTTGGGCCAATGTTCCAGTCGTGAAGATGTCTCCCTCTACCAAAATGCAGAAGGGGCAGCGGTAGGGTCGGCGTGGCCTAGGCTGGTGTGCTAATTCGCCATCTGCGTGCTGTGCCTCCTTCAGCAAATCACCTGAACTCTAACAACCGGCATTTTCACCTGCAATGTGGGTAAATTGCTCTATCTCACGTGGGTCTTAAGAAAAATAATTGAAATAATGTACTTAAGTATAGGGCACCTTGGGGCGCCTGGGTGGCTCAGTCGGTTAAGCACCCAGCCTCCGCTCAGGTCATGAGCTCACGATTCGTGAGTTCGAGCCCTGCACTGATGCAGGATGCACTGATGCACTTTCTCCACGGAAAGTGCGTACGTAGCCTGCTTGGGATTCTCTCTCTCCGCCCACTCTCTGCCCCTGCCCCACTCGTACTTTCTGGTTTCTGCAGGTACCGACCTGGGCAGAAGTCGCAATTTCAGCTTTTCTGACCGAAAGGGCTAGGTGTGGGAGCGAGCGGCAGCCTCCGGAGACCTCCCCGCCTTCCAGAACTCCCAATGGCTTAAAAGCACTCCTCCCCTGTTAACTCTCGCTCTGCTTAAAATTCCCAGAGAGCTCTTGTTTTCTTGGCTGAATCCTCTGATAGGCTGGGAGCCCCCTAGTCACTTGCTCCTGTACTGGGGGATACCCTGGCCCCACTCTAGTGGAACTAAGACAGGACTAACACAGGGCAAACACACATTCTCTGGCTGGAAGCTAGTCCTAGAAGCGGGGGAGGCAATAGCCACGGTCACCCCACATCGTGACGTGCGACCTCCCCACCACGGCTCAGCTGGTCCTGAAGTGGAAGAGACGGTGCTCTGCTACGTCATAGTGACCAAGGCCCAGGAGACGCCATGGAATTTTAGGGAAATGTTGATTTCAGAGGCACGGAGACATAGATTTGACTCCTACCTCTGCTACTTGAAATACGACATCTATGGAAAGCCCATGAGCTACTGTTTCTTTCTTATGTATAATATGGCATCCGGAGAATTTCCTCATCTGTGAAACGGACACACTAACGTCTAGCTTGCATTAAAACATGTATCGTACGCAGACACTCTAGCACAAACGCTGCAGCTCCTCACACTGGCTAGGGACCGTGAGAATATTCATGGAATCTGGGCCCCAAAATGTTCAGGAGTGCTCCAGCTGAGCTCAGCAAGGCAGAGTGCTGGGAAAAAACTGGAAGCATCCCTGGAAGTTGGCTGAGGCCCCCTTCCCCCCTCCCTCTTACATCCTCAGCTGGGACAGGAAAGTTTGAGTACGGAGAGCCAGTCATGCGGCAGGGCTGTGCCTAAGCTGCTGGCACACAGATACGAGGCTGAGTCTCCCAGCTCCAGGGAGCTCATGTTCAGCTGGGAGCTGTAGTCACTGAACTGTTCAACGGAGAAGTGACTGGGGAGGTTTCCTTTCTCTCTCGTCTCCTGGTCAAAGAGCTCAATGAGGAACTGGGGGCCCTGCCCCGGGGCCTGCTGGTACCAGCTCACACTTCTGTGTCCAGACATAGGACGGCATTTCAGGACGGCCTTCCCCCCGCTGCCTTTGACCAGGTGTCTGGGGGACTGGGTGACTCCAGCACCCGCTGGACCTGTGGAGGAAGGAGATAGCGGCTGACAACGTGGCCCAGGAAGGAGTCTGAAGATTCTAGCAGCAGTTCAGGGGGTGTCCCACCTGAGCTCAAGACTCACCTGTCCCCAGGAGACAGAGGGCCACACAGCAGAACAGCTGGATGCCCCTGGCTGACTCAGGCAGGACAGGACCCGCCATCTTCCTACTCAGGGCTCCGGTCTCCTCCCTTTTCTCTGTTTGGAGGGCTTGCCTGTGACGTCACTGTTCTGACGTCACTGTCCTTGGGTAGGCTCCGGCAGGCACCCTGCACTGCCTGGACGGGCTCAGCGGATGCACGGCCCCCTCCGTCTTGTCCAGAGGCCTACTGGGCAGGCGTGCTGGCCGTGCTAAGCCGGGCCGGGCAGGGTCGGGCCAGGTGGCCATCCCCCGCAGTTTCTCTGTTGTCCTCTGTGCTCCTCTCTCTGCACCTGGCTTGGATTATGCAGGGTGCATCCCTGAAGCCGGTCACACTGCACCAGTGGAGGCTCCGAGAGATGCCTTTACACCAAGAAACGTGGAGTTCGTAGCTCCCTGTTGTGGCATCAGTTCCCGTGGGAAGATTCTGATCAGCCCTTCCCGTGCCAGCACTAACTCCGATTCACCCGCTATCTCCTGATGCCCACCAGGGCACCGCTTCCCCTCAATCCTCCCTCTCCCACCTGCTGCCGTCAGCGGCTCCCTCAGTGGACCCGCAGCGCCCCCAAGTGGCCCAAGCAGGCCACGTACTGTCAGAATTGGGCCCCAGGATCCGCTAGGGCAGCACAGCTCTGGGGGATTGGACGTTCATCTGTATCAAGCTCACCCTTTGCACGTGTCCACGTGGGAGGCATGAAGCAAACCTTTTTCCGAGAAAAGAATAAATATTCTAAATCTCATCAGTTAGTGTTCTAGGAAAGGGGATACCAGCCAGTCATTGGATGCCTGCTGCCCTGGAGAGGGGTAGGACTTTGGGCAAAGTGCTGTCTTTAACCAAAGAGAATTCCTGCAAGTGGCTGACGGTAGAGTTCTAGCAGCCAAAAAATCTAAGCAGCTGGGGAAATAAACCCATCAATCCCATGAAGAGGGAAGTGCCTATAGTGTATATATATATAGTGTGTATATATATATATATATGGTGTGTGTGTGTGTATATATATATATATATATATATATATATATATTAAATACCCTGTTCACATCTTTTGCTATTTTTTAAAAATTGAATGACTTGTATTTTCATATTATTGGCTTTTCATATTATTGGCTTCTAGGAATTCTATACATTGTGGATACCTGTCCTCTCTCAGATAGCCATCTATCTATCTTAATATCTTTTGATGAACAGAAGTTTTAACTTTTTGATAAAGAAAAATTTACTTTTTCAAGAAGAGAACATTTTTTTTTTGTCCTCTTCAAGAAATCTCTGCCCCCTTCAAGGTCAGGGAGCGAATGTGCTATGTTTTCTTTCAGAAGCTGTATAGTTCAGAAGCTGTAGAGGTCATTGAGGATATTGACCCGGCTCATAATAATTTTCCTTTACGGCAAGGCCAGTAAGCTTTTCCTGTAAGGGGTCAGAGAGCACATGGCGTCAATGTGGTGCACTAAGGTCCCCGTTCTCACCACTCAGCTCCAACATCTTAGTGCAAAAACAGGCAGAGACGTCTGTAAAGGAAAGGGCATGGCTGGTCCTCCAACAAAACTTGCTTTATGGATACTGAAATCTGAATTCCATGTAATTATTGTCTGTCCCAAAATAGCATTCTTTTTATTCTTTTTAACCATTAAAAAATGCAGAGACCATTATTGGCTTTGGGGTCACATAAAAGCAGGCAGACAGGGCGCCTGGGGGGCTCAGCTTGTTGAGCGTCTATGGCTCAGGTCATGATCTCACGGTCCCTGAGTTCAAGCCCCTCTTTCAAATATAAATAAACATTAAAAAGAAGTTTAAAAAAAATGGTAGGCAAAGGCCATGTTTGGGTTGTGGGCCTTAGTTTACCCACTCCGAATTTATGGTGTGACAAGAGTGTTGAGATTCATCCTTTTTCCATGTGGATTTACAGCGCCTCTAGCGCCATTTGTTGGAAAGACTGTTTTCCTCTCTGTGCTACTTTCAGGGTTTGGTCTGGGGATTACAGAAGGCCATCTTTAACTTATCATAGTCTACCTGCAAAAGCAGTAATTGTTTTCTTTTTATTCATACCCTTTATTAGGGGAAGGAAGTTTCTAATTCTCCTTATTTGTGAAGACTCTTTATCAGCAATGGATGTTGGATTTTTCAACTATTTTTTGAATATCTATAGAGGTGATCAGATGATTGTCCTTTTTTAGTATTTGATATGGTAAATCACAATGATAGTTTTCTTAATTTTTAATTTTTTTTTAGAGAGAGAAAGAGAGTGAAATCTTTAGAGAGGGGCAGAGAGAGAGAGAGAGACAATCGTAAGAAGGCTCCATGTTTAGCACAGAGCCCCGTGCAGGGCTTGATCCCATGACCCTGGGATCATGACCTGAGCCAAAATCAAGAGTCAGGCACTCAACCAACTAAGCCACCCAGGATCCCCCATTGATAATTTTTTAAATGTTTAGCCAACTGCACGTTACTGAGACAAACTCCACTTGGTCATGATGCGTTACCCTTCTTAGATATTGTTGGATTCCTTATACTAAAATTTAAAAGGATTGTTAATCTGTGATCATGAGGGATATTGGCCTGTAGTTTTCTTGCAGTGTTTTTGTCTCATTTTGGTATCAGAGTAGCCCTGGCCTCAGAATGAGTACAGGAGGGTTCCCTATCCTTCCATTGTGCCCCCAAGGACGACTTTAGTATTTTATAATTTATAAACACTTTATAGTTTCCCTTTTCTTTCACTCTTTGTCCCATGGTCAGAGAACATACTGTGTATGACTTAGATTCTTGTAAACATATTGACACTTATTTCAAGCCCAGAGTCTATAGTCCATCTGGGTACATGGTCATGTGCATTTGCAAAAAAGATATATTCTGCTGCTGCTGTTGTGTGAAGTATTCTATTAATGCCAGTTCGGTCAAGTTGGTTCAGAGCGTTGACCTTACTGACATGCGCGTGTTAACTTGTTTAGTCAGTTACTGAAAAGTATTACAATGATGGTCTTAGTTGTGGACCTGCAGCCCTACCCATTTGCTTCAGGATTTTGAAGCTCTGTTTTTAGGAGCATAAACATTTATGGTTGTTACATCCTCTTAAGAGATGGCCCCTTGGTCATTAGAATATGAAGCTGCTTTATTCCAGAGGATCTCTGCTCTTAAATTTACTTTGTCTGATATCAGTATTGCTTTCCAGCTTTCTTTTGATTAGTGTTATCATGGTACACCTTTTCTATCCTTTTACTTTTTACATTCTGAGTCTTTATTGTGCATTTCTGGAAGGTAGCATATGGGTTTTTTCATTCAATATCACAATTTATTCTTTATAATTAGGGCATTTAGACTATTTAGATTTGATGTGATTATTGATCTGGTTATGGTCATGTCAATCATGTTGCTATTTATTTTTATTAGTCTTGTCTCTTCTTTGTTCCTTTATTCTTTTTTAAACATCTTATAGATTAATTGAGCATTTTCAAAATTATTTTATTTTTGTTTTTATTTTTTATTTAAATCCAAGTTAGTTAACATATAGTGTCAGAATGATTTCAGGAATAGAATCTAGTGATTCATCACTTACAAAGAATACCCAGTGCTCAGCCCAACAAGTGCCCTCCTCAATGCCCATTGTTTAGCCCAACACCCCACCAGTAACCCTCACTTTGTCCCCTGTATTTAATAAGAGTCTCTTATGGTTTGTTAACTGGGCATTTTTGTAATAATTCCATTTTATCTTTTTTGTTGCCTTTTTAGCTATGCGTTTTGTCATTTTAGTGGCCCTAGGGGTTGTGGTATACAGTATTCAAGTGCTATTATACCACTTCACATAGATTATGAAAACCTGACAATAATGTGACAATTACGCATTTTCTCCCTCCCGATCTTTATGGTATGTTACCATGTATTTTACATTCATATATATTATAACTCCCCCCACGTCGGAATTATTTGGGCAGATACACCCAATTGTCCTTTAAAGACATTTACGTTTTTAAAACCTTGCCTTTGGGTCATTACGCATTGGACTCCTTGAAGTTTCCCGGTAGCTCACCAGTTCCCTTCTCTCTCCATTTCATGATGAATCGTTTACGATTATGCCTTCGAGACCATTCATCTTCTCTCCCATCATGTCTAATTTGCTACTAATTCCATCGATTGTGTTTTTCATCACAGAAATATATTTTTATCTCCAGAAATTTGATTTGGATTTTGAGTTAATTTTGAACACATAGGATATAGTTATAGCAACTGTTTTAATATCTTTGTCTACCAATTTGTCATAAGGGGGTTTGTTTCTGTTCACTGATATTCCTTCCCATCATGGATCATATTTTCTTGCCTCTTTGCATTCCTATAATCTTTGATTAGATGCCAAACATTGCGTATTTAACATTTTTAGGTGCTAGATGTTTCTATACTTCCATGGCATTCTTAGCTTTACTCTGTGATTCAGTTAAGTTACTTGGAAACAAAAAGCAAATAATTCCTAGCAGGCATTTACTCTTGAAGAATTTGGCAAGATTATTCTAAACATGTATGAAAACTACACAAGGGTCAAGAGTGGTCAAGAACTCTTACTAAAAAGGAACAAAGCTTGAGAAATTAGACCTCAAGATATCGAGCACTATTATAAAGCTATAGTAATCAAGACAGTGTGTTATTTGCACAGGGACCGACAAAACAGACCAACGTAACAGATTAGAGATGTAAGAAAACAGACCCACACATATACAATGACTGATTTATGACAAAAGCAGTATTACAGAGTAGTGAAGAAAGTGTTCTTCAACAAACAGTATTGGGTCAGTTGGAAAAAACATATGGAAAAACATAGTGACTCCTTCCCCATTTCATACACAAAGAATTAATCCCAGTTGGGCTGCAGATCTAAATGTAAAAGGTATAAAATAGAAAGAATTTAGAAGAAAATATAAGAAAGCATGATCATTCTGAAGTAGGCAAAGATTTCCTAAACTGGACACCAGAATACAAAATGGAATGATTTTTGATTAAAATTTTCTGTTTATCAAAAGATACCATTAAGAGAGTGGCAGAGCAACCCACAGGGTGTGTGCATATGTGCACGTGTGTGCATGTGCACATGCATGGGTGAGCATGAGTGTGTGTGGGGGGGTGCACGTGCATGTGCGCACCAGCTGGAACCCTCCGATAGCCCTGGTGGGGGCATCATGTGGCAAAGCTACTTTGGAAACCTCAGAGTCCCAAATGGCTGATAAAACTGTCATTCAGATCTTCTCTGAATCACTTCCTTTCACCACCTTCTCAAGTGGAGTTATATTTTACGAAAACCAAGTTGGGCTTCTATTAAAAAAAAAAACTAGAGAAGAAAGAAATTAAACACAGAATCGTCAAGAAATAAAAAAGGAACAGAGGAACATATGTTAATGTGCATTGTTGCGGCTGACGGTTGTTCTGGACAAATGATATCAGTGGCAATAGTTACTAAGGATTCTAACGTGTTTATCTTTATGGCTGGTAGCTACATATGGCCTTAGCCATATCGGCTGGCCCACCCCTGGGCAGAGCGTGGCCTGAATTAGTGACACTGAGTAATAGTTTATTATAAATGTGCTGAAACTTCATAGTTTTACAAAAGGCTATGTCACTATACCTGAGTCTAAGCTCTGACATTCTATCCCAATTATAGAATCTGTTTTTAAAAAGTTTATTTATTTTGAGAGAGAGAGAGAGTGCTAGTGGAGGAGGGGGCAGAGAGAGAGAGAGAGAGAGCGAGAGAAAGAATCCAAAGCAGGCTCCTCACCGTCAGCACAGAGCCGGTGAGAACTGTGAGAACATGACCTGAGCTGAAATCAAGAGTCAGATGCCTAACTGACCGAGCCACCCCAGCGCCCCTAGAATTTTGAACTGTATGAAGGAATCCCAGAAGCACAGGAGCCAAAATTATTGTAACCCAATAGATGTTCTGGTATTTTGAAGGTTATTTCTTGACCTTTTTCTATCAGAAGAAGAGCCTAAGTCCCAAATCCACATGCTGCCCCTGATGAAGAAGAAGCAGGCAACTCCTTTGTGCGGGGATTCTGTGAACTATGAGAAGTAGACACATGAGGTTGGTGAAGAGGAAGGAGGTGGCTGTGCCCCACTGTGGTAGGGCTGCTGGCACAGAGGTACACAGCTGAGTCCCCCGGCTCCGCACGCTGGATCTGCAGAATGGAGTAGGACCCCTCGGACCTGTTCACCTGGAACCGATCGTTGCTGGGCATCCCTGAGGAGTCTACTTTGTCCTTGTTTTGGAAGGAAACGAGAAACTCCGGGCCTTGCCCCACGGCCTGTCGGTACCAGTAGAGGCCAGCATGACCAGAAATTGGGTCACACCTGAGGTCCACGTCCCGGCCCCTCTTTGTGACCTTGTGCCGGGGGGACTGGAGGACACCAGCTCCTGTGTGACCTGTGGAGACAAAGTTGGGAACAGCGAGGAGGAAATCGATTGCAATCATTGCATGTATTTATCCCTCACGCTCACACACATGCACTCACTCGGTTTTCTGAGGACTCACCTGCCCCCAGGAGACAGAGGGCCACGCAGCAGAGGAGTCTGGTGCCCATGGCAGGGTCAGGACAGGGCTAGGATGTTTGCCACATCAGGTTCTCCTGAGCACGAGCGGAGGAGGAGGGAGGCCCCTCATCCACACAAGGGAGTTGGCTTAGTGACATCACTGAACCTCACGTTCAGCTGCTATTAATGAATTAAATCTAAGGTTCCAGCCACCTCGAGATGCACCATTCTATCCTGACCATTAAGGAAGAAAAAAGATGAGTGTCGCTCATATTCAGAAATGTTAAAAGGGAAAAAACTGTGAGGCATAGAATGAATGGAAACTGGTCATTCGAAAGTAGATGGACACGGATACGTGGATTCTGTTCAGTCCCCTGGTCGTGAGCCCTCTGGCCACAGCACTCAGCTGCTGGTACCCGCGCCGGGTGTGTGGCCTTCCCCTTGTCTTGTGACTTCTCCGTGTGTATGTGTGTGTGTGTGTGCATGGCACCTCCAACCTGATGGCTGGAATGCTGGCCTCATCACCTCCCCCTGCATGCTTCTATTTTGACCTCACCCTGCGTTTGCTTGGTCGAATCCACGGTTTGGGTATGGGACTTGTGGGGGCTGAGGTGGCCACATCTTTGTCCGGAAAACATTGCCAATTCACCGTTCAGAGCTGCGTGATGTCAGGCTCCACAGATCTTCCTAGCACTGCTTCCAGTCTGAAGATGGTCCTCCCAGTGACCTTGTGGTTCCTGCCCCTCCTCCCACACAAGGACGAACAGACTGTCCTGTATAATCTGGTTCCAGCATGTGTTAGCTCAGCCTGTGCACAAGGCCATCAACCCCCGCAAACCTGAGCCTCTTCATCTGTAAAGCGGGTTAACACCCCCTCACAATGTCTTATGAGGAGGAACTGAGAGATTGTGTAGTTTCTAGCAAGTGCCCACCCCTTTCTCCCTCCGGTCTTGTCTTGTGAGGGGGTGTGGCTGGGGCTCTCAGACCTCCAGGACTGTGAGTGATGGAAACACTGTACTCATCAAGAAGGAGTTGGAGTCGAGAACGTGGGAGCATCAGGAGGCTATTCTGTTCCCGGTCAGGGAAGCTTTTCTTCTGGGGCGTCTGGGTGGCTCAGTTGGTTAAGCAGCCGGCTCTTGGTTTCTGTTCAGGTCAAGATCTCGTGGTTAGTGAGTTCGAACCCCGCCTGAGGCTCTGCACTGACAGTCTGGAGCCGGCCTGGGATTCTCTCTCTCTGGCCCCCACCTAAACATAACAAGTAAATAATTTTTTTTTGTTGTTTTTTAAAGGGGCTGTCCGATCACTTTGGGAAAGATCAATCAGGAAAGGTGTAGGACAATGATGACAGAGTCAACGTATCTGTCACCCCATCGTGCAATCTGAAGATGGCACCAAATAGGAGCCAGTTAGGTGTCTATCAACGTGGACAAATAGAGTCCAAAGTAGATTAAAGGGGAAAAGTACGCATGTGGCAATGAAGGTGAACAGGCGGTCCCACTTTTTGTAGATGTGTTTGGGTGGACAGGTTTGCATGAGCCCAGAGGAGAGAGCTGGTAGGAAACACACCGGGGTGTTCATATTGGTTTCCCACCTGAGGTAGCGACAGATAGAGGTGTGTTTGGAGAGGAGAGAGTGTTATTAACCTTAAATATCTTCTTTACACATTGTTGGTGTTTAAATTACAAAACATAGCTTAACCGCGTGACAACTTTACATTCAGACCCTTGATCGGGTTGCAAGACGTGTGGGGTCTAAATGGACAAAGTCCAGAAAGGCACGAGCCATGGAACACTTATAAATGCCCATTTTCTTTGAATATGCCAAGGGGAGACTGTTGCGTAGAAGATCACAAGCCCTCGGTGCACATGAATGGCCTCTCCCTGGCGAGGAAGGTGGGCAGTGAGGTTCGCACACTTGATGTTGCCTTTAGCTGGTGCCGACTGTGAATTTGCACGGCTCCTATCTCTGAAAGACTGACCACCGCCACGGAGGGGAGGTCCTGACTCCTCATTACAGAACAAGCTTTGAAGAAGCCCTTGATTTGAAAAAGAAGGGGCATGAGCGCCCTCTAGTGCCTGCATTTCCAAACTCAGTAAAAATAAGTTGGCGTTTTTACAGGCTAGAAATGCTTTTTTTTTTTTTTTTTTTTTTTTTTAATTTAAATTCAAGTTAGTTTAGCATATAGTGTAGTAATGGTTTCAGGAGAATTTAGTGATTCATCGCTTACACAGGACACCCAGTGCTCATCCCAACAAGTGCCCTCCTTCACGCCCATCACCCAGTCATCCCCCACCCAACACCCCCCAGCAATCCTCAGTTTGTTCTTTGCTTCTAATTCAAGCAGCATTGTTACAAGCTGATTGTGATGTTGTCCCAGGGTCTGTCAACAGGTCACAGCTTCCTCAAATAAAGTCTTTGCAAATGAGTGGGAAGAGGGGCTGTCCCCAGGGAAGATGTTCTGACTCCGGTCTTTGTCAGGTTTGACTCTTTGAAATAAATAGTCTATTTTTGGTCTTCCCCTGCCTTAGGAGATGAAACTGTATTAGTCTTTAAAGCTTTGATGTGAATCATTCAGGCAAACTGGGGTTTCAGTCTCTCCTTGGGCCATCCTAGGCAAGCGGTTCATTATTTCCACCCAGAAAGACTCTTACAATTCTTCAAGGACTAATACAGGGCCTCTCCCTATAAATAGAGCCTCTGAGTTCACAAACAGCCTTACTCATCTGGCAAAGGAAGGAGAGCCGGGCAAGGGTCCTGCACCCCGTCCACAACACTGTCAGGGTGCTAGCTGGGGGACGCCGGGGCGCAGGGTTGAGGGACCCTCAGCTCGGTGACTCTGGTGTTGCCCAGGGATACGTGGACGTGGACATCCATGCCATGGTTCAGGGTTTTAGGCTGGTTACTTTGGCCCCTAACCTTTCCCATGGGTATGTGTGCCTTGGGAATCACCCCCCCCCCCCAACAGAATAGAGGAGCCATTTTTCTCTCTTCTCCGTCACCTTTGAATACCAGTGTTTGACATCCTGTTTCTGATCATGCTGCCATTTAGGGAGTCCAGGAGAGGCTTCCCTGGGACGACATCTTCCCTGATGGGGACAGGCCCACCTGTGTCTTCTGCTGGCCTGTCTGTGCAGGGAGGTGGCTGTGGGGTGACGGCCGGAACAAGAGGACACAGAGGTCAAGGATGGACTGTCAGACACGAGGACAACACCTGTGGCTGTGACAGAAAGTCACAGGCCTGTCGGGGATTTCTCCTTTGTGGGTGCGATACTAGATCAGCTTAGCTCTGTTCGGGGTCCTATTGATACCTATACATATAGTGCGGACGACAACCATACGCATCTCAATGTCCCTTTCTGTCCCGTTCTTGTTACTTTGGGGGTCTGGGTAGTTCCCGTATCCGTGGCACCTGAGGTTGAGAGAAGCCGAAGCAGGAGCCAGTGCCCAAGAGGGACCCTGATAAGGTAGACTCAAAGTAAAGGCTTAGAATAGGGCTTAGTGTGCCCCAGGACAGGGCTCTAGAGGGCTCACCGGCCCCAGGGGACAAAGGGCCACACAGCACAGGAGCCTGGTGGCCGTGCAGAGTCGCGGCAGAATGGGAGACGAAGGGGACATTTCTCCAGCCTGGGTGTTGGGGAAATAAGAGCTGGCTCTCAGTGGAGCCAGCCAGTGACTCCCTCATTCACCTCCCACCTTCGTCTACCCTCAACCACCCTCCACATCCAGACGTAGACCTTCACTCATATGGTCTCTGCTCCTGACTGCCTTTCTTCTGTGAGGTTATAGCATTATAAGGTCCTATACTGTTTGCCCCCCACCTCCCCCCTGGCTCTCTGTGTCTCAGCCATGCCCAAGCGGGTCCAGGTTTCTCCTTGCACGTGCTGTGCTCCTTTCGTCCCTCGGAATCTTTTGTTACAGGCTATTTCCTCTGCCCCGAGTGAATATACGTCCCTTTGTCTTATTCCTGGATCTCCACTCCATTCCTCACGTGAAAATATATTCCAGGTACACCTATTCTTTCTTGTGAAACGTAGAATTGTCACTTTCCTGGAATAAATTAAGGAAAATACTTTTAGGCTTTCACTTAAGGAAGAATTTGTTTCGAGGAGACACCAAGAAAACTGTCATTTCAACTGCATTACATCAAACTCGCGTGCAGCAAAGCACCCCGTAAAAATGAAAACGTAAACGACAGATTAGGAAAAGACATGAGGAATGGGTACAGATGACGAGGAATCCGTGTGGAATTATACGTCCCCCAGTGCTGCCACGGAACAGGCCACGATGGTGCCTGGACTTTCCATCGCGGCTCAGCGGGGCCGCAGGGGGCTCTGGGGGTGCCTGGGCCTCTAACTACTGATGGGGAGGCTCAGAGGCTATGGGTGGGGGAAGGGTACGTGGGGGAAGCTGGGGCTTGAGAAACACAGACAAGCTGACTTCCCAGTTCTGCCTCTTCTAGACCAGGAGACACGTGGGAAACCACTTAGCCTCCTCACCTCTTTTCATCTACAAAAAAGGTAGAGGAGTATTTGATTTGGATGATCGTCACAAAGTGTTAAAACGTTGAATATATACAAAGGATCTAGCCCACGCTGAGGGCTCGGTTGCCCCTCCTATGCTGGAGTCACCCAGGACTTGACAAGCGCCTGGTACTGTGGGGACAGATGTGGAAATGCTCAGTGCGCGTGCATGCCTGTGAGCCCGGGTTCTGTGTGGGTCGTGCTCTGAGCTCAGGGGGATGCAGGAAAGGTCTTCGAAACGACTGAAAAGCTCCCTGGAAGGAGTGAACCCTGGGTGGAGGCCTGTGTGCTCTGTCGCTGTTGGAGCAAGCAGGGAGGTTTGTGCACAGAAGGCTGGTGACTCTGCAGGGCTGTGCCAAGCTGCTGGCACAGAGATACACGGCCGAGTCCGTCGGCTCCAAGGAGCTCACATGCAGCTCAGAGGCGTAGTCGTGGAACTGTTGCCCTGAGAATCGATCCGGGAAGTTTCCTTTTGTTCTTTGTGCATACTCAAAAAACTCAAAGATGATCTGGGGACCCTGATTCAGGGCCTGTTGATACCAAGATACGCTGGAGTGCCCAGAGATAGGGGAACATCTCAGCGTCCCTTGCTGTCCTCTTGCTTTGATCAGGTATCTTGGAGTTTGGGTGACTCCAGCCTCCACTGGCCCTGTGGGAAATGCAGACATAAAATGAGCATGGGAGAGAGCCTGATGGCTTACCCAGAAGCTAAAGTGGAGGATTCAGGAGTCAGCCAGCTCGGAAGACTGATGCTTGTCCTTGTTCACGGGACTCACCCGCTCCCAGCACACAAAGCATCACCCAGCAGAGGAGCCTGGAGCCCATGGCAGTGCCGTGGCTCTTGTGCTTAGGGTTCTGGTCCTGATGGGTAAGAGCTGAGCTCTCGGGTTCCCTTTTCCTGGCTGGAAGATGATTCTGTGATGGCACTGCCCTGTTGGCATCACCCCACGGACAGCGGGGCCCGGCACACCAGACTCCCCTCTCAGCCTACGGGCAGGAGGGCGGGCCCACGGGGCTGTGCTGATGTTTCTCTGAGGCTGGCCTCCTCTGATGCACCTGCTGACCACCCCTCCCCCCCACCGACCCGCCCTCCCTACCCCACCTCTTCTCCGGCTGGAGCTCGCCCACCATCGCACCGGCTGGGGTGACGGGCTGTGAGTAAACTCTGTCCCCACCCTCCCTGTGTGTCCTCAAATCCCCTGTCAGATGTTAGGTTCAAACCAAGCTTTGTCCTTGCGTGTGCCTTTCCCCGACAGCATTCCCAGCCCCTCGTCCTGAGTAGCTGGTGCTGCAGAGTCACCACGATCCAGTCCATCTGATTGGATCCAGAGGGGCCTGGGTGGCCTATAAATTATTAGGAGTGAAGATTCCCCAGAAACCATTCCGTGACTTTATCGGCTTATAGCACAGGCTTAGCCACCCTGGGGTTTCTCACCCTCGAGGCAATCCCAGGTGTAATGTTCTGGATAGTTTATGTTTATCCCTTCAGATCCACCCTGTCCTAAGAGGCTGACCTCTATGGATGATACTTACTGGGGTCCTTTCTTTTCGACCTTGCAGTTGGGTTGTGTGTGTGGGACATAACGGCAGGGGAGAAAAGGGGACGGGGTCACCGACTCTTTGCAAGATCTGTTCCCTCAGCTTCCTTCTCGGGGCTACGTCTCACAGTCAGTTCTTTTCCCTGCCAGAGGCCACAGCACCAACGGGCTTAGCCACGGCGCCTGAGTGTCCAGGGACCCACACGTGTCATTTCCTTGGGCCCAGTTGGCTCAGGGATTAAGAGCCACCCACTTACCCCAGGCCTAGGATGATGCTTCTTCCCTTACTAGTTTCCCTTAGCCCCGCCACACCTGTGCACTAATAGACATAACAAGGGAGAAGGAGGTCTGGAGACGGTATTTTGGCTTAAAAAAATAAAGCAACAAAAGCCCAAACATTCTGCAATTAGCACTGTTGAGATACTCAGCAGAAGCGTAGAGAAACGTGAACATGAAAATGAACAGTGTGACTCGGGGACAAAGAATCCAGAGGCTTCAGGGAAGAATGACTATATTCCTCACCTACTCTCACCTAGGCAAGTTCAAGGCAGGCCAGTTTCTTCACGTATGTGGTAGACAGCATGGTGCTCTGGGGAGATCCCTCTTCAGGACCCTCACTCTGACCCCCCCCCCCCCACGGTTGTTGTCCTTCACGGGACAGTGCCCTTGGCTTTTGATTTAAACAGCAAGAAGGAAAGAAACGCAAATTTTAAGGTGAGTGAGAAAGGTTTGAAATATTAGACACATGTTAGATATTTGAAGGCTAACAAGAACACTGGAATCTCAAAGCAGGGATGCAAAGGCAGGTAAGGTTATTAACCAGTGATTTATCGCGATACTGGTTCGTGCAGGTGTGTGGCTCATTAGAATGGCACTCGGCTGTCGCTGTGAAAAACAGAGATCAGTGCATGCAACTCTGGCTTGGTTTCTGCGATGTAAGGGCAATCTAAGAAGATCCTGGTGGGAGAGTGAAGATGGTTTGTAAGGTTGTATCAAAAGAATGTAACATCATTGAATTTACCCTAGTGTGAGGTAATGAGACTTTGGAAGGACCCCAGGGAACAGGAAGGAAGCATGGATACCAATGGATGGGAGATCCCAATAACGTCAAGGAACAAGAGGGATAAGAAGCTGTGGGCAGAGAGTGGGGTCATTACCTTGTGATTTTGGAGGTGGAGCATTTTCAGCTGATGACAGAGAACAAGGAATGGGGCAGCCACAGCAGAGCAGAGCAGGAAATAGAAAGGAGAGACTCGGGCCACCCGGGTGGTTCAGTTGGTTAAGGGCCCAACTCTTGATCTCACGGTTCATGGGATCAAGCCCCACATCAGGCTTTGCACTGATGATGTGGTGCCTGCTTGGATTCTCTCTCCCTCCCTCTCTGCCCCTCCCACGCTCATGTTCTCTCTCTCTCAAAATAAATAAATAAACCTCAAAAAAAAAAAAAAAAGAAGGAAAAGACTCAACTTTGGGGTAGGCAAACATGTTTTAGACAGGATGCAAAGGGCACGAGATGGAAAAGTAAAAACATTGCATAAATTTCTTTTTTTAATATGTTTTATTTTTAATTTTTTTAATGTTTTATTTTATTTTTGAGAAAGAGAGAGAGAGAGGGAGACAGATGACCCAAAGCAAGCTCCGTGCTGACAGCAGAAAGCCCGATGCGGGGCTTGAACTCACAAACCTTGAGATCATGACCTGAGCTGAAGTCAGACGCTTAACTAACTAAGCCACCCAGGTGTCCCAAAAGTAAAAAATTGTAAATGAGACTTTACAAACATGTAAAACTTGAGCTCATTGAGAGGCAACATCAGGCAAGCACAAGGCAGAGCCACTCCAGGAAGACAGACTCGGCATATTCAATGGTCAAAAAACTCCTATCTAGAACATAAAATACCTCCCACAAATCCATAGTATAAAAACCACCCAATTTTTTTTAAACGAACATATATAAAAGCAGGCACTTACAAAAGAAAATAGGAACATAGAAATGGCCCAAAAGCAAACATCATTACTCAGTGGTGAAATGTAAACGAGATACCACTACACTCCCCACGGAATGGATAACAAAAGATGGAGGTCACCAAATGTTGGTGAGAATGTGGAGCCAGGGGACCCCCATCCCTCGATAGTGTAAATTGGCCACTTTGGAAAACCGTTCAACTCTTTCTAATGAAGTCAAATGTGTATCCACCCTGCGAATCAGTAATTCACTCTTTTGTCTATACCTGAGGGAAATAAACGCGTTTATCCACAATTATTTGCCCAAGAATGTTCAGAACAACTTTATCCATAACAGCTGAAGACTGTTACAAGCCTGATATCCAAGCAGAATAGAATGGAAAAACAAATCTCACTACATTTATACAATGGAATACCACACAGTAATAAGAAAGAATAAACTGCTGATAAACACAACAACGTGAGTACATTTCAAAAATATTAATTTTTGAGGAAGATTAAAGCCAACTAAAAAAGAGCATTCGTTATGTGGTTCTATTTATGTAGCTGTCAACCTAAATAAAAAGGAAAACTGAGGCCAGATCAAAATTGTCAAAAAGATGAGCTTGGGGAAACAGCAGAGGAAGTACTGTTCAGGACAGGAGGACTGAAGCAAGCTCCAGGGGAGTCCGCCGAGGGTTGGGGATGGGCTGTTCCCATGGGCAGGGGATGGGGAGGGGAGAGAGCTCAGTTAGGTCTGTTAGAATTGAAAACAAAGGGAGACCAGCTTTGAAAATACAGACAAAAACCAGTCCAGTCAGGCAAACAAAGCTCAATTCAGCTTCTTTTGCGAGACCAACATGACCTGGGTCATTTCTCGGTTATGCCTCTGGAAACCATAAGCAAAAATCTCCCGAGGGCGATATGAGGCAAGTCCTGACCAACTCCCTATTATTAAGAAAATTCCAACATTAACACTTTTCTATAAATGAGGCATTTGTGGGAAATCAGTCTCTCAGTCCTTACGTTTTGTTTTTCTGAGGGTTCACATGCATGAGATTTTTTCAATTTATATCCTCTGGTCCCATTTTAGATTGAAATTACTTCACATGGAGTTCAAGTATAGGCAAAACTATGGTGATAAACATCAGAAAAGTGGTTAGCTCTGGGAGAGAAATTGATTGGGAATGAGCATGAGGAAACTTTTCTTGGGTGATGGAAATGTTCTTTATCTTGATTTTGGTCAAGGTCGCACTGGTGTATACATTTGTCCAAATTTACCAAGCTGTACCTGTATCATGTGTTAATTTCAGTATTTTACTCTCTCTTAATTGTACTTTAATAAAGCGTTACTAAAGCATAAGTAAGTTTCATAAAAGGTGGGAGACCTACACAATTTTATGCTTGCATTCCACATAGTCTGATTTGGAAATAAATCACACGCAAGTAAGAGAAGACAAGAGCACTCACGTACATGAAATACTGAAAATGTTAGAAGTTCTCCAAGAATGAAATATATAAGCCTCCAAATTTGGCATCAAAATAAGCTTGACTAACAAGTTTGTTAAGAAACAGCTGAGGATCCAAGGGTCAAAAACTTAAAAAAATATCCTCCAACGCTTTAGAAATTCCACGAACCCTAACGTGCTGTAAGCCCCATAGTTTGGGAAATTGGTCATTTGTTAGTTTTGCCACCCAGCATTTCATTTCAGCTTTCAGCAGATTGTCCCATCAGTGAATTGATTTTTTGCCAGGCAAGCAGCCTTCTCCCCTCTCTGTGAGCACGTCATGGGTGAGCCTGCAGCAAATCACAGGTACAGTCACCTTGTTCAGAGTGGACAAGGGCAGTGCAGGACCACATCCTCCTGGGGTCTGCACTTCCTGTAAAGCCCAACCATGGACTGCCCACTGTTGGGAGTTAATGGATGCCAAGCCAGGCCACATCGTTCCTGGGTTCGGACTTTTACCTACAGGGACCCAAGGAGGGAAATGAACTGTGGGGAGAATAAAATGATTGCCCAATATCATTTTGTAATATTTTACAAGAAAAACCCTGAGGAGCTTGTGGATTTCAGTGTAAACCAAAGAGATGGTAAGAACTCGGTTCCTTCCTTAAGAATTCGAACACTCCCGAGCCCCAGAAGGTTCAGAACACTAGGCGACAACCACAGACAGAAACTTAGTTTGTAGTCCCTTTGGCTGTAACGCTGCTGTTTAAAGCCTTTAACATTTCCCCTGAGCGGGAAATTTCCCCTTATGTGTTTTATAAATTGTTATTAACAATTTTTTTTTCCTCCAGAGAATTTTTGCAGGGTGTGCAGTGTTTTTGAAGCCTGAGATTTTATGTAGTAGTTTTAGATCTGGAGCATCCCAGACCATCCAGGGAGTTTCAACCTGCTTAGCTGCTTTCTGCTTTGTTCCTCTCCATTGAAAAGAAAGTGAAATATACATTTCATGTTAGATGCTACTGTTTCTGTGCTTGACTCAATTACCAGAATATTCCAGATCGAGTGGAATAACATTAGGTGCTATTTGCTTCTACTTACACACCCCCCTCCTGTAGTGATGGACCTCAGTTCACACCACGGGTCCCTGGAAGAAGGCCCCTCGGCCTGAGATCCCATCGCTGGGAAGTCAGGCGAAAGCCTCGGAAGCCTCGGTAAGGGCTGTTATTTCCCTCTTGAGGCAAGGCCTCAGGCAGGAGTGTCCTTCATGCCTGCGGCTGAGCTTTTTGTGCAGAGAGCAGCTGGCCATGCAGTGCTGTGGTCTCACTGCTGGCACAGAGGTACAGAGAGGTCTGGTTGGTGCCGGCAGCCTCCAGGGTCAGAGAGAAATGCTCCTTCTTCCCTCAGGAGACCCTGTACCCCTTCTGGGACACCCCCTTTGACGGAGCTGCCCGTACCACTTGAATAATGGATCAGCTTCAGCCCCTGTCCTGGGTCTTGTCGATACCAGTGCATTGCAAAATGGTTCTCATCCTGAGTACATTCCAGGATCATCCTGGTTCCTGTTTGTATAATATGGTGTCTTGGCGTCTGGGTGATTGCAGCATCCACGGGGCCTGCGGGAGAGGGAGACAGAGGGTCGAGGCAAGGCTGAAGGTGTGACCTGAATCTGCAAAGCAAAGGGAAAGGCTTGGAGCTGGGACTTGGCAAAATCATGGCTCGGGGTTCCAGCTGAGTCCAGAACCCACCTGCTCCCAGGAGACCAAGAGTCACACAAAAGAGGTTGAGCTCAGCTCATGGCAGGGGCAGGGTGAGAAGGGTGCTGTCCCAACTAAATGCTGTCATCCGCAGGACTGGGAGAGCGAGCTTGGAAGCTCTTCAGTGGACAAACGGGTCTGCCTGGGATGTCATCGCCTCCCACCTCTCCAACTCTGCCTGGCCCAGGGTCCCTTCTGACTTGGCTCAGGAGGGGTCAGCTACTCCTCACGTAGACGTTGCTTAGCAAGGCCTGCAGGGGCAACGGGGTGTGGCCGCGGTGCACTGAGTTTAGGGTGCACCCACCCCCTTGGTTTCCCATACTCCTCTGAGACAGTTGCTCCTCTGTCTGCACCTGCCCCTGACATCAAGCCTGCCTCATCCAAATCCTTCAACTGTGGAGCTCATTAAAGTTTAGAGGGACCTCCCACCTCTTCCATAGCTGTAGGTAGCCTAGCAATAACGGAAAACTTCAACATCTGCCTGGTATTGGATCCACGCCTGTTTTTCTTAACCCTCTCCCTCCCCAGGCTGCTCTCCCAGACTTTTCCGAACCCCTCAGATCTCAGTGGCATCACAGTGCCATCTTGTGGCCAGTAACTGAAGTTGCATCATTGTTTCTTCTGCGATGGCCCAAGGGATGCTGGGAAGTGTCTGCATAGTCAACAGGGAGAATATTCCAGAAGTAGCGTCTTGCAAACTTTTTTAATAAAAACACTTTTTTAATGTTTATTTATTCCCGAGAGAGAGAGAGGGAGAGACAGAGCACGAGCGAGGGAGGGGCGGAGAGAGGGAGACACGAATGTGAAGCAGGCTCCAGGCTCCAAGCTGTCAGCGCAGAGCCCAACATGGGGCTTGAACCCATGAACTGTGAGATCATGACCTGAGCTGAAGTTGGACCCTCAACTGACTGAGCCAGCCAGGAAACCCAGCATCCTGCAAATTTTATGCTCAACTTCTTTAAACCCTAATCCCAACACCAATCCGAACCTTGACTCTACTCCTTTGAGATGCCATGCTTAATCTCCCGCCCTCATTCTACTTAACTGCTGTCACACATCTGGCAGTGAGAGTCCAACCAAAATCTTCTCCCTTAAAACTATCTCCTGAGACGGAGAGGGACAAAATGGGAGGAATGGAAGAAAATAGTATTTAGTCTAAGATAGGAAGAAAAGTATGGGAGATGAAATATAAGAAGGCTCATTTATCTCTGTTACTAAAAGTAAACAAAAACGCCCCTCTTCCACCACCAAGGGGGCAATCAACCAACCGTACCTCCAAAATACAGATCAGCTGAGGACTAGGACTATAACGAGACTACCTTCACAATGGGGTCCCGTGTGTGCAAATAAAAAGTAAAATTGAAATATAAGAAAAATATGGAACATCTTACAAGACAATAGGCAGTCATGGAAGATACAGCGTCTAATGGGAAAATAAGGAGGGACGGAATCAAGGTGAGCCAGGGACAGGCGACACTCAATGGAGAGCTTGTACAACGTGCGTGTCCTGATTTAGGCAGCAAGGAGGGAAGATGGGACTGCCAGGGTCACGTGGAGAATGGTGGCACAGTTGGAAACAGGGCCTGGGAAGGAAGTCTCTGGCATGGCCTTCCAAGGATAAGGGATTCCCAACGGGGCCCTAGCCTGGCTCACTTCCGGAGACACAGGGAAGCAGACTGAGCAGTGCTTTGCTGATGCCACATTAAAATAAGACCAGGATTGAGGTGCCCGGGGGGCTCAGATGGTTGAGCATTGGACTCTTCATTTCAGCTCAGGTCACGATCTCACGTTTTTGTGAGATCGAGCCCCGCGTCGGGATCTGCTCTGACGGTGTCGAGCCTGCTTGGGATTCTCTCTCCCTCTCTCTCTGCCCCTCCCCATTTGTATGCCCTCTCTCCCTCTCTCTCTCTTTCTCCCTCTTTCAAAATAAATAAATAAAAATGAAAAAAAAAATAAGACCAGGAAAACTCTCTTCCAAGAACACCCATTCTATGGGGAAACAAATCTGGTATCCTGAGACACCACAGTTTCTGAAAAGTGGATTTGGGATGATTGTAACCCCCTTACCAGCTGTGAAAGGCTCAGGGCACCTCCATCATTGCTGAGTCTGTGACAGTCTATCCCAGACTCAGGGTCCTGGACCATCTCTTAGGACACCCAGAAACTCATGATCCATCCATGAGTCTATGAGCTCTGACCATGGCTTTTGACTTCATAGATACAAACCACAGCTTCACCGGCGGGTGAGTGGAAGATGTTATAACTGCATAATTATTTATATTTATAACAAGTAACATATCATGATATATAATGCAGCAAATAAAATAAGTAAAAAGGAAATAGGGGCATTATTATCAAGAAAATATCCTGTCTTCTTGAATCAAAGAATTCAAGGGAATTTTTTCAAATGAAAAGGCCAGTGCATCAAAGAAAACGCTGCGTCTCTAAAAATTGGATTCACTCAGGGCGTCGAGGCGAGCCTGGGGAAGCTGTTCAAATGTGCTGCACTCTCACTACTAGGACCGCACACGTGGGAAAATGACAACAGAGAGAGAAAATGGCGTGTCCAACCTGGGCAGAGGATGGGACATCTTGCCGTTATGATCCTTCTTGTCCCGTCACCACCACGAAAGCAGTAAAGACCTGGCTTCATACAGGAAGACAGACTTGCTCCTGTGTTGCTCAAGCTTCCAAAGTTTCAGGGACAGAGAGGCTTTAGAAGTAAGAATATGGGGGTGCCTGGGTGGCTCAGTCCGTTGGGCGTCTGACTGTTGATTTTGGCTCGGATCGTGATCTCACAGCTTGTGGGTTCGAGCCCCACATTGGACCCTGTGCTGGCAGCCTGGGGCTTGCTTTGCATTCTGTCTCTCCCTCATTCTCTGCCCCTCCATGGTCTCTCTCTCTCTTTCTCTCAAAATACATAATTAATAATGAAAAAAAAAAAGAAGTAAGAATATGTCAAGAATGACACAAACTTCCCAGATGGCACCACAAATGCAGAGAAGGAGGCACCGCCCACTACACGGAAAGCCTCAGGTCTTGCAGAAGGACCACTGTGTCCCTGTTGTTCAGTCCTGGCCTTGGAGCCCGGAGCCAGCCCTGGGAGTCTTCCAACCCTATGGGCCATAATTATTTGATCCACCCTCATTTACATTCCCTTCAGGAGTTTAGTGTCTTTTTCTACCCAAGGACAGCTGAGAGCTGATATCCAAATCTACTTCTTGTGATTGGGGAACGATGAGTAGGGACAGCCTGTTTACGGTCTTCAGGTGCAGGGAGAGAGAAGTCTGAGGTTGGTGAAGAGGAAGGAGGTGGCTGTGCCCCACTGTGGTAGGGCTGCTGGCACAGAGGTACACAGCTGAGTCCCCCGGCTCCGCACGCTGGATCTGCAGAATGGAGTAGGACCCCTCGGACCTGTTCACCTGGAACCGATCGTTGCTGGGCATCCCTGAGGAGTCTACTTTGTCCTCGTTTTGGAAGGAAACGAGAAACTCCGGGCCTTGCCCCACGGCCTGTCGGTACCAGTAGAGGCCAACATGACCAGAAATTGGGTCACACCTGAGGTCCACGTCCCGGCCCCTCTTTGTGACCTTGTGCCGGGGGGACTGGAGGACACCAGCTCCTGTGTGACCTGTGGAGACAAAGTTGGGAACAGCGAGGAGGAAATCGATTGCAATCATTGCATGTATTTATCCCTCACGCTCACACACATGCACTCACTCGGTTTTCTGAGGACTCACCTGCCCCCAGGAGACAGAGGGCCACGCAGCAGAGGAGTCTGGTGCCCATGGCAGGGTCAGGACAGGGCTAGGATGTTCACCACATCAGGTTCTCCTGAGCACGAGCGGAGGAGGAGGGAGGCCCCTCATCCACGCAAGGGAGTTCACTTAGTGACATCACCCTCTCTGTCCATCCCCTCAACCTCAGGGAGCAGGATTTATGTTGTAGCATACTTGGATGACTAAATAAGTATTTGTAACCTCCTTTCTGCTTTTGAAATTTATATATTTATTTTTAATTTTTTTTTTAATATTTATTTTTGAGAGAGAGAGAGACAGAGTGTGGGCAGGGGAGGGGCAGAGAGAGAGGGAGACACAGAGTCTGAAGCAGCTCAGCCTTCGATGTACGGTTGTCAGAGAAGTTTGTCTTTATGATACCAGTACTTTAAAACCGATTGAGGGGCGCCTGGGTGGCGCAGTCGGTTAAGCGTCCGACTTCAGCCAGGTCACAATCTTGCACTCCGTGAGTTCGAGCCCCGCGTCAGGCTCTGGGCTGATGGCTCAGAGGCTGGAGCCTGTTTCAGATTCTGTGTCTCCCTCTCTCTCTGACCCTCCCCCGTTCATGCTCTATCTCTCTCTGTCCCAAAAATAAATAAAAACGTTGAAGAAAAAAAAAAATAAAACCGATTGAGAGAAAAGTCTGGAAAATCTAGAACAGAGACACACCAGCTGTGTCCGCCATTCCCCTGGAAACAGGTGGGCCCAGAAAGGGCAGGCCACCCAGGGTGACCTTGAACAGGAGCATGAGTGGGCGTCAGCCATTGCAAGAAGGAAGGACTCATGCCCAGTGCAGAGGAAATAGCCCTGGATGTCCCTGAGATGGGAAGGGACATGGCAGAACTGAGGGCCTAGCAGTGTGGCCAGAGCCGAGGGCCAGCGAGCTGTGCGAGCTGGGCCCGGAGGCAGCTAGAGGACAGACCCAGCAGGGCCTTGTTGGGGCTGCCCCTATGGAAAGGCTGGGGGGAGCAGGGTCCCCCCCGGGCATCGGAGAGCAATGCCCTGAGGTGCCAGGGGGAGACAAGGAGGGGGGCGTCTAGATAGATCTGATTTCATAACACATTGTTAATAACACATTGTGCTGTTTACCCAGTGCGAACAATTTCCATCCCGGAAGCATCAGACTTAGGCAGGGGGTAGAACAGTCAGAGCTGGGGAAGCACCTTCGCAGCCAGCCAGGCGGCTCAGAGCACAGACCAGAGGTGGAGACATGGCCGCCTGAGGTCTGGTCGGGTCCAGGCCAGGCTGTCAGTGCCTTGCAGACGGACCTCAGCCCACACCGAGGTTCACTCTGGGCGCTTGGGCCCCTCGGGGCTCTGGGGCTCGGGTCGGGGCGGGGGGGCTGGGAGTGTGCCGAGGGCTCTGCCGAGTCCCGGGGCGCAGGCCCTCCCCCTGCCTTTTTTTGTGCAGAGAGGAGACAGCTGTGCAGCGCTGTGTAGTCACTGCTGGCACAGAAGTACACAGATGTCTGGGAGGGAGTTGCAGACGTCAGCGTGAGAGGGAAGTTCTTTGTATTTGACCTAGAGACGTTGTATCCGTTGGAGATTTCTCCTCTCTCGGTGGTACCAGCACTGACGGAGTAATGGATCAGCCGCAGCCCATGTCCAGGGTCTTGTCGATACCAGGACATGTAGTCGTGGTCCTTGTCCTGTTCACATCTCAGCGTCATGCTGTGTCCTGCCCCCAGGATCTGGAATGCGGGGGTCTGAGTGATGCCAGCATTCACGGGCCCTGTGGAGAAGGAGACAAAGCTGATGCCACAGACACCACAGAGAGGCCTAGAGCGGGGACCTTGAGATTTGCACTCAGGAAAGGGACGCTGCTCAGGACTCGCCTGCCTGCAGGAGACCCAGGGCCACACAGCACAGGAGGCCGAGGCTCATGGCAGGGGCAGGGCGGACGGAGGGCTCTTCTGGGAATGTGTGCTGAGGGACGGGGAAGGAGGCTCTCGGGGGAGTCGTTCTGAGACGTCACTCTTCCTGCCTGGGCCGAGCCAACCCTCGCAGGGGGCCGCAGCCCTTCCCCAGAGGGTCAGATAAAAAGCTCCACGTACACGTGAACAGCTGAGGATGGGAAGAAAGGACTTGTCTGAACTGACACAAGCCTTCACTTTTTTGCGAAACAGTTTGTAACCTTATGTAATGTTTTCCTCCCGTGACAGAATTCTTCATCGATGCACTGGTTCTGTGTGTCTGCGTGTTTCTGTAGTGCTGAATTGGGGAAAAATCATTAAGGGCTTCCCGATGCCTTTTATGACTTGTGCGTCCCAACTCCTCCTCCAAGTATCCGTTTCCGCTTTGCTTAATTGACCAGCGTCCTGTTAACATCCTTCCAGCGACGGTTCTCCTGATACTGGGTTTCCAAACCTCAAGGGCCGGCTCATCAACTCTTGGGGAACCGTTTTGCTCTGTTTCTTACCGAGTCAGGACACCTGCCAAAGGTAGCAGAGCACCCGCCTCCCTCGTTTGGGCTGAGACAGCGGCAAGCAGAAACACGTCGCACCTGTGAGTGACCTTTCCTCGTGGCAGGACGATGGCTACTCGGTGGTGCCGATGATGTGTTAGCACAGAGGTATTCACGTGTGTGAGGGACTGTGGGGAAGTGGCCGCCTCCAGGGTAAGTGAAAAGTGCTCTGTTATTTTCATCTGAGACATGCATTCCGCGGGGAATAGCTTCTTGTGGAGAACGGCTGGCATTAATTAAGTGATAAGGACAGCGGAGCTCAGAAACGATCGTGGTGCCCACAGTCCCCCACTTAGAAAGACCCCACACCCCGGCTTCAGTGCTCTGCTGTTGTGATCTTCAAATTCTTAATAATATCTGAACCATGAGCTCTGCAAATTATGTAGCTGGTCCTGGGTATATAATTTTGTGTTTCCTGTCTGTGGTCACCTTCCTGTCTGTTGGTTTCCCTTTAGCATGACCACATGTCTGGAGGCTCAGTGAATCAGCATCTCTGGGGCCTTGAGAAGGACACAGGCACTAAAGCTGGAACCCAAGGGGAGCCTGATGTTATAACCACAACGTCGAGCCTTGAATTGGGGCCATGCGAACCCGTGAGTGGGTTTCGCGTCTGTGCCTGGGACGTCGCCGGTCCAGGAGACAGAAGAACACACAGTGCAGAATGGTGGCAGGCCGGAATGGAAAGGGGGATCTTCCAGTTCAACGCTTGTGTTTTGAGGGTTCGGCACTGGGTCCAGACAAAGGGGACCCTTCTTCCAACATGGAATGACCTCTCAACAAAGCCACAGTTGCCCGTGGTCTGCTCGGCCCCAGCACACAGTGTGTGAACATGAAACCCAGCTATGTATGCATCTGATAGGAACTCAAAATAATGTCCTTGGAGATGATGAATTTGTGTCAACACTCTAGTATAAAATAATTTGAATGAAGGGACACATGAGAAAAAGCAATGAATTCAAATGAGTAAGTACATTTTATAGAAACAGCTGCAAACAGCTAAAAAGAGCTTTCGGTGATCCTTTTTTCAAACCATCTGTCTCCAGATAGAATTGTCCCTGACACGGATCAGGTATCTCACATGATTTCAAGCACTCCTTATCCACAGAACTTTCTAGAAGCACCTCACTCTCTTGAATATTTATCTGTGAATTATTGTAACGGGTAGAGACTTGAAATGTCCATTAAAAAGATGCCTAAGCAAAATTAATCTATAGCAATAGAAATCATATCACTAACTTGTCAGAGATGGAGAGAGGTGTTTGAAAGGAGCATGAGGGGACTTTCTGGGCGATAGAAATGTTCTGTGTCTTAGTAGGGTGTGTATTACATGGGTACATACATATAAATTGCAAAAGAAAATCATTGCTCTGTTGATTTAAAGTGTGGAATGCGGGGCGCCTGGGTGGCGCAGTCGGTTAAGCGTCCGACTTCAGCCAGGTCACGATCTCGCGGTCCGGGAGTTCGAGCCCCGCGTCGGGCTCTGGGCTGATGGCTCAGAGCCTGGAGCCTGTTTCCGATTCTGTGTCTCCCTCTCTCTCTGCCCCTCCCCCGTTCATGCTCTGTCTCTCTCTGTCCCAAAAATAAATAAACGTTGAAAAAAAATTTTAAAGTGTGGAATGCTTATTGTATATAATTCTTATGTCAATAAAGTTTATTTCAAAATGGCTGAGAAGGGATGTATGTTACATGCTCTAGATAATTTCAAAATGAATCATCAGGCATAAATATTACCATTTCTGTGACAGCTATAGGAGTTTTAGGTAAAATGTGTCCATATCTACCTTTGCACATAGGAAATGGTGGAAAAAGCTGTCAGGGATTAGCACAAGGAATCAATATATCCAGATTCTTATTATGTGCTAGGTACCTTGGCTTATTAAATTTTATTAGTGGTTAAAAAATATTTTTAAATGCTTATTTTTGATAGAGAGAGAGAGAGAGAGAGAGAGAGAGAGAGAGGAGAGAGAGAGAGACTGGAGGAAGGGCAGAAAGAGAGGGAGACACAGAATCTGAAGCAGCTCCAGGCTCTGAGCTGTCAGCACAGAGCTCGATGCAGGGCTCGAACTCACAAACCGTCAGATGGTGACCTGAGCCAAAGTTGGATGCTTAAATGCCTGAGCCACCCAGGCACCCCTAAATCTTTTATACAAACCTAGAAGTTAGTATGATGGCTAATTTTATGTGTCAACTTGGCTGGGCCACAGGGTACACAGACACTTGGTGGAATATCATTCTGGGGGTTCCTGAGAGGGTGTTTTGGGATGTGGTTAACATTTACATAGGTAGATTTTAACATTAGGTGAGAGTAACATTTTAGACAGTAGAGTAAAGCAGATTGCCTTCCATAACGTAGGTGGGCCTCATCCAATCAGCTGATGACCTGAATAGAACAGAAAGACTGATTCTACCCCAGGTAAGAGAGAATTGTCCAGCTGCTGGCCTGCGAATTGGAACATCAACTCTTCATGCTCAACAGCCTTTGAACTTGGACATCAGCTCCTCCTGGGTCTCCAGCACAACCAGCTCAGCTCGCAGATGTTGAACTTACTGGCCTCCCCAGTTGTGTGAGCTGATTCTCTGTAATAAATAAGTTACACACACACACACACACACACACACACACACACACACAGTCTGTTTTGTTTCTTTGGAGTACTCTGAGTGATGCTGATAGATATTATTAGTCTCATTTCCTACGTGAAAATTCTCAGCCTACCATGTCAAGAAGCTGGCTTCAGGTCTTGACGAGCGGCTTGTATTGGAGTTGGAATTAGAGCCAGGCACACACGGTGGCCAGCCGGAAGTCTTTCCCACGCCCCTTTCTCCCGGGTAAACTGATCTCTGTCAACGACGTCATTAGAGCTACCCAGGCTGAGAAGAACAGGCAGCAGAATTCTGGCTTTGAGGGCAGATGTCCCCACGAATATGCGTGATAGCAGAGAGTTGTAAACAGCGCTCAGGAGGCAGTCAGACGGGGGTGGGGGGTGGGGGTGGGGGTTGAGTCCCACATCTGCCCCTCACCAGCTGGTATTCAATATGGTCAAGTTCTTTAACTTAAGGGCAAATCCCTTCATCTCTAAAATGAGAGCAGTCATTGCATTTGCTTCTTAGGCTTTTTTTTTTCTCATCGTTAATTGAAATTTTACAAATAAAGGACTTTTATTTGGCATATAGTGGGTTGTCAGTAAGTAATAGTGTTATTTTCCTCTGTGAGTCTCTCCTGCTGCAGAATTGAACCGTGGTCGTGCATTCACGTACCCAGCACCTGCAGTGTTGTGATTCTCCTGCACTTGTGTGACCGGTGAATCCAATAGAAATAGTCAAATATTTAAGACGAATATTATGCATTGAATACTGCAGATGCTAAAACTGTCAAAGGCAAGAAACATACTGATTTTCATTTTGCATTTTATGTGATACGGTATCTTGTACAAAGCAAGGGACCCACAACTGTTTGCGTCTGTTCCTCTTCCCAGGAGGAGGCTGTGATGATCACATATGGATGCATGATCTTCCCCGTCCTGCTAATCTGGACCTGGGAAGGGAAGCCAGATCAGGGGACATTTCTGGGCAGGGGAGAACCACAGGTGTTGAGGAACAGAACTGAGTTTGATTTCTTGCTCTGAGACCCGGGAAAAGCCACTTCTCCTCAGGTAAACGGGTAAAATAATACTTAACCCTGCATGATTTCTGTGAGCATTAAGACGTGTCACACACATAAACAGCAGAACGAGCGTCTGGGAGAGGCCTGTCTCTTTACCAGGACAAGAGCCCACTTCCTGAGCTGGGAGGGGGCGGATATTTTTGTACAGTAGGCTGTGGATTGTGCAGGGCTGTGTTAGGGCTGCTGGCACAGAGATAGAGGGCCGAATCCGTGAGCTCCAAGGAGGTCATGTTTAGCTCAGAGTGAGAGTCAGGGAACTGTTGAGCCGAGAATCGTTCCGGGAAGTTTCCTTTGCCTCTCTCTTCCCTGTTGTAATACTGAATGAGTAACTGGGGGCCCTGGCCCACGGCCTGTTGGTACCAGTACAAAGACAGGTGTCCAGAGATAGGGAAACAACTCAGCGTCACTTGCTGTCCTCTTGCCTTGACCAGGTGTCTTGGAGTCTGGGTGAGTCCGGAATCCGCTGGGCCTGCGGGGGAGGAGGGAGAAAGCAGCCAAGGGCAGAGCTGGGGGGACGCCTCCTGCTGCGGCCATCATCAGCAAGTCTGTATTACTCAGGTGGCAAACGCATATCGGAGGCTTCCACGCGGTGCCCAGGACTCACCTGCTCCCAGAAGACAAAGGGCCACGCAGCAGAGAAGCCTGGAGCCCATGGCAACACTGGGAAGCCAAGATATCATCCAGCTCAGGGGTGGGGGCCCCGGGGGTGAGCAGCCTAAAGCTTTGAACCTCCCATTTCCCTGAAAGGAGTATTTGCCTATGACGTCACCACTCCCACATCGCCACTCTCGTGACTCTGCAGGGCTGTGCCGAGCCCTGTGGCTCCGAGAAGTTCATGTGCAGATCAGAGAGACGGTCACCCAAATGTCGCACTGAGAGCTAATCTGGCAAGGGTCGTTTTGCTCGCTGTAACTCATCCTAATATGCAAAGGAGAGCTGGGACCTGACCCAGGGCCGGTGGGTAACAAGATCCACTGGGGCGCCCAGAGAGAGGGGAACATCTCAGAGTCACTTGCTGTCCACTTGCTTTGATCAGATGTCTTGAAGTTTGGGTGGCTCCAGCCTCCACTGGGCCTGTGAGGGAAGGACACAGGGGCTGGGGAACAAACACGAGAGGGAGCCCGATGGTGCCATGCACTTAGGTGCTGTCACGCTTAGAGGAGAGATGTCCTACCTGAACAAGGACACACTTGCTCCCAGGAGACAAAGGTCCACGTGGAGGCTGCAGCCCACAGCATGCAGCGGGGAGGGCAGGTTTCTCCCCGCTCAGAGTTCTGGGTCTCCAAGAGCTGAAGATCTGGGCATCCCTTCTCTGACTGGAGGTTAGGCAGTAATGTCACTGCTCCGATGTCATTATCCCTCCTGGTTCTCATGAGCCTCCCTTGCCAGGCCCCCGGCTATGCCAGTCCAGGAACTCTGCTTTGTTCCGCAAAGCCCCTCACATGAAGGGCAGGGCTGGGACGGTCTGGGCTAGCTGGGGTTAAGCCACAGGCGTGTCCACAGCTCCTCACCTTTTCCTTTCAGGCGGGGGTTCCTCTACCTGTTCCTGCTAGGGCAAGGAGTCTGCCCCCTCCCAGCACCACACTGCACTTTTTTCCCCTTGCAAGCTCAGAGAGACTCCCTAATGACTGCCGAGCTGAAGGTTTGGCCCCCTGACGGGACTGCACAACCTCAAATTAGTGTTGATAGCATTAAGCCTTGTAGTGGAAAAGAGCTCCAAGCAAGGCTTTCCTTAACCCTCCTGGTCCCAGATAGCTGGCTCTATGCCCCTGCTCTGCCCAGGCGACTTTTGGCATTCAGCGGTTCCACAGTGCCCCCATGTGGCCTACTGGGCAGTAATCAAGAGATCGCCTCCACCGTGATGTGAGTCCTGGGGTATGTTTAAATTAGAAGCTATTCTGGGGCACTTGGGTGGCTCAGTTGGTTAAGCAGCCGACCTGGGCTCAGGTCATGATCTCACGGTTTGTGAGTTCAGGCCCCGTGTTGGGCGCTGGGCTGACAGCTCAGAGCCTGGAGCCTGCTTCGGTTTCTGTGTCTTTCTCTCTCTGCCCCTCCCCTGCTCATGCTCTGTCTCTGCCTCTTAACAAGAGGTAAAGGTTAATAAATTAGAAGCTATTCCATCCTTTGTCTATTGCACTATTTTTGTTTTCTGCCCCCACCCCCAGCAGACCAAAAAAAAAAAAAAAAAAAGAAAAAAGCCAGCCCTAACTACATTGTAATAAAAATAAAGGTGGCAGGAGGAAATGTTTTGGTTTTGAGAAAATTCCCAGTAAACCTAGCCTAAGTTAGATGGCGCTGCTTAAGGAGGAAGCGTGGCCGAGATCACCCAGAGACAGCCTGTGTCTGATTGCGGATGGAACGCCAAGGAGTTTGGGATGACGAATAATTAACTGACGTTGTTTTTGCTCTGCTGACCCCAGACAGTCGCTCGAGGCAGACAATTCAGACAGGTCTCTTTGCAAGGTGTCTGCCGATCAGCTTTCCCCAAAATAAAGGAAACAATACTCACTATTACTCTATTGCTAGAGAATTTCTTTCTTTCTTTTTAAGATTTTATTTTTAAGTAATCTCTACACCCAATGTGGGAATCAAACCCACAACCCCGAGGTCAAGCGTCTCTTGCTCTACCTGCTGAGCCAGCCAGGAGCTCCTGGAGAATTTATTTCTTCCTCTTCTAACCTTACTCTTGTAGAAACGCTATTTTTCTCTGTTCATTGTTACCAGAATGCCCATTTCTCCACATATGATTGCATGTGTGCATGTGATTAAATTTCTCTAAACTTTCTTCAATGCCCAAGTAGGAAATAAATAGTCTAACCCTCTGTACAGAATGCTAGGAAGGAGAAGCAAGCCAGTCTGGATTAATGTACAGTAAAATATAAATAAATAAACAGGAATTCGGGAAAACAGAATCTGAGGAAGTTTAATCCCTAAACCAGTTAACATCCATCCACTTGCTACTTTCTTAGTTCACTGCCAGCATAAATTTCTTTAAACATTTACATTTGACCTAAGCGTTGCTAAATTTTATTTATTTATGTATTTGTTTGTTTGTTTATTTATTTATTTTTAAATGTTTATTTTTGAGAGAGAGAGAGAGACAGAGCAGGAGTGGGGGAGAGGCAGAGAGAGAGGGAGACACAGAATGTGAAGATTTCAGGCTCTGAGCTGTCAGCACAGAGCCAGATTTGGGGCTGGCACTTACGAACCGTGAGGTCATGACCTGAAGTCAGACACTTCACCGACTGAGCCACTCAGGCGCCCCAAGTGTTGCTAAGTTTTAAATAGTGCAATTTGTAGAGGCGCCTGGGTGGCTCAGTCGGTTAAGTGGCTGACTCTCGATTTCCGCTCAAGTCACGATCTCACGGTTCGTGAGTTTGAGCCCCACATTGGGCTCTGTGCTGGCAGCACGGAGCCTGCTTGGGATTCTCTCTCCCTCTCTCTGCCCCTCCACTGCTCACTTGTGATATCTCTCTCAAAATAAATAAATAAGAACACATTTTTAAAAGAATAGTGCAATGTATAAAGTGAATATGGACTAATCTATTGGACTAGTCCAACAGTCCAATAGTCTATGGACTATTCTAATCTATTTCTTGACTTTCTAAATCCATGGCAAAGCACCATGTCAGGTGCCACTGAGACGAGATCCTTGGTGCAACTGCATCTGGCACCGACGGTCACCAGCCCCAGTGCCAGCGAGCTGTGACCAGGGACCCCTTCTCAGATGCCACCCAGAGGCGGAAAATCCCAGCCAGAGTGAATCTCCATGGATATAAACCAGATAAAATTATCTCAAGCCCAGATGGCAATGTTCTTTAACTGAACGGTTTTTATGAATTTTGTGCACGTGAAACTCATTAAAACCTTTTATCAGAGCAGCTGATGCGTCTTATGGAATTTCTGACGGTAGAAAGGGAGAAATTTCCACACCAATACATAGAAATATAAACTATTGGTATAAACCACACTAAGAAAATTTATTTTCTGCTTTAAGGAATACCTGGCATGTTTTTATTCAATTAGATAAAATTCCTAGATTGTCAATCAATTCTTTTTTTTTTTATTCTAATGTTTATTTATTTTTGCGAGAGAGAGGAGAGAGAGAGAGAGCGGGAGAGGAGCAGAGAGAGAGGGAGACACAAAATCCTAAGCAGGCTCCAGGCTCTGAGCTGTCAGCACAGAGCTTGATGCGGGGCCCGAACTCACAAACTGTGAGATCATGACCTGAGCTGAAGTTGGACACTTAACCAACTGAGCCACCCAGGCGCCCCGCCAATCAATTCTTAATTATAAATAAAAACCAAACAGAATATAGAAGATTGCTTCAGAGATGCCTGAGACCCTATGATACATAGCCATTATATTTCAGACAAGAGAAGCCCAGCTGATATTCTAAAGATATATGAAATATGAAGCATTGGCTTCTGGATCCTTCTGGTATTGCAAACTGGCATCATCTCCTGCCATCCCCCCCCCACCCCGCTAGAGGAACCTTGTGGGGCACAAAGCAAATAGAAATACTAGAGACTATCCAAAAACCAAGCGAATATTCTGGAAGGACTGAAGCCATTTTGGGCTGGACTCCAAAAGAAAGATAACTAACTGGACAATATATAGCCCCAGGAAGTGAATTATTAAACCATATGAACCAAGAATTTAAAGCAAGCATGACAAATATGCAGATGTGCAAAATAAACAGGAATGTAAAAGATGTTAGCACATAAGAACACATAGGGCCAACTTATTGGAGGTCTTAACAGCAGCATACCTCACATATTTTACATCAGCATGTCCAAGTGTTTTATTATGGGGAAGAATGTTCTAAGAGAAACCAATGCCTCATATAAACACTGAGAGTTTTTGTCCAATAGGAACTAATATTATTTTCCTAAAGTAATGACTCATCATCACGGTTGGGTTTTTTTTTTTTTTTTTCTGTTTTTATAAAAATAAGATTTTGGCTAATACATTTATAATCCAGATAAGACCTGGGAAATTCTCTCTTCTGGAAAAACTAGGAGGAATTTCCTAGAGCTTATAAATTGCCTAGGGCTTCTAAAAACTATAGAAATCCAAAACCCTTCCTGAGATTTCTGACCATTCCCATGGACGACTGTTTTCTTCTGGTCTTCTCTAACCTTGACTATAAAGCAGAGGTCTTTTTTACTCCTTCAACAAAATCATGCACATCAAACATTGGAGAGTTTAGTAGAAGCTGATGAAGATTTGGGGAGGGCTGCAAAGGAATCATGTGAGGCAGAACACTGATTTTCACCACTTCCGTCCCATCCTTAATCGAGATGGCCCCTTCCAAGACTTTCCAGGGTTTCCAGTTCTTCTACGTGCATGATACATGTTTTCTAACTTTTAATTCACCGTGTTTTTTACTTTTATTGTGGTGTTAAAATATATATACCGTAAAACTTACCATTTTCAAATCTACAGCTCAGTGGCATTAACTATGTTGACATTGTTGCACAGCTGTCCCCACCATCCCTCCCTAGAAATTTTTCATCTCCCCCAATTGAAACTTTGTATCCATTAAACACTCACTCCCACCCCTCCCCCACTCTGGGTCAGGACCCACCATTGTACCTTCTGTCTCTATGAATCTGACCCCTCCCCCCCCCAGATACCTCATAAGTGGAATCATACACTATGTGTCCTTTTGTGACTGGCTTATGTCACTGACCATAATGTGCTCAATGTTCACCCATGTTGCGGCATGGGACAGAATTTCATTCCACTTTAAGTCTGAAGAATATTCCATTTCATGTGTATATCACATTATGTTATCAATTTACCTGTTGCTTGGATGGGTTGTTTCCACCTTTTGGCAAATGGAAATAATGTTGCCATGAACATTGGTGCGTTAAGATCTGTTCGAATCCCTGCTTTCGCTTCTTTGGGGAATATATCCAGAAGTAGAATTGCTGCATCATGTGGTAATTTCATGTTTAAAATTTTGAGGAACTGTCATACTATTTTCCACAGCTATTCCAAAATAGCGCGCTCTTTTATCTTCCGTCAGCAATGCGAAAGGGTTCCCGTATCTTTACCACCTCATCAACACTCATTATTTTCTGTCTTGTTTACTTACTATTATCCACACTAATATTGTCCTTCAATATTATCCTTTAACATTATCCACACGAATAGGTATGATGTTCTTGAATTTTTGAAATTAATGGGAATGCATAGTGAGGTTCTCTTTTATTTTTACTGTTGCTGTTATTTTAAACGTACTATTTTTCAAACCTCAAGTCAAGTCAACATTGGTCTCCAAAATTTTGGCAGGTAGACTTCATCTATAAAATCCACTCTGTACCTTTTTGAAAACTAGACAGTCTTTCCTTACATGAACTGGCCATTAGAAAAACACGATTCTAGCTTGGGTCTCGCTAGAGTCTGTAAGTAAGGATCCGGTGAATCAGATTATGCCTTGGGGACAAGTCTTCATGAAGGGAGCGCAGGGCACATGCTAGCCCCTGGTCACCCCACAGCTCACCTGGAGCGTGATTCTACAAGAAGTAAAGAGCACCAACTGAAATTCAACAGGGGCTTGTTTAAAATTTGCAGCTGGTGGGTGAGAGGGGGCCGGAAAGGGCTTCTGGGCTTCCTTCTGTGTAGGGCAGGGGCCTCACGAGCAAGAGGCCACCTGCTCTTTCTGAGCTGAGTGGCTGTGACAGCGCAGTCTTGTGGAATCACAGACGAGCACGGAAGTACAGAGAGGTCTGGCGGGTGCTGGTCGACTCGAGAGTCAAGGGGAAATTCTCTGTATCTTTTTGAGACACGTACCCCTTCCCGCACATTTGTTTTGACCATAAGCTCAGCCCTATCTGACTAATGAATCAGACTTGGAGTTCAGTCCACAGTCTTGTTGCTATCAGTACTTTGAAAACTGTTTCATTTGTTAAGAACATTCAAAGGTCAGCTTCTCTTCCATCTCTATGATAAGGATCTTGGTATCTGAGCATCCGCGGGTTCCATCAGAGAAGAATAAATAAACTAAGATAGAGACAGGGAAGCGACAGTTGTCCAAATGAAGGAAATGTCCAGGATCTGGAATTGAAAAGCCCACATCAGGAGTGTGCTTCTATTTCCTGGACTCATCCGCTCCCAAGAGATAAAAGTCCACAAAACTGAGAAACCTGGTAGCCATGGCAGGTCAGGGAGTGAGGGACTATTCTCCAGCTCAATGCTCTGGCGTTCTCAGGGAAAAGCTAGCACTCTGAGCCTCTTCACCAGCCGTTAGCCAGGTCTTCCTGGGATGCCAATCTTCCTACAGGCTTTTTAGGTCCAGAATCTCCTTATTTGGCTCATTCTTCATTTCTTTCTTATTTCCACAATAGGGCATTGCCCAGTGGAACTGGGTTCAGGGGACAGGTTCACACCCTAGTTTCTCTGATTTTTCTTTGAGGGTATTACTCCTCTGTGTACACGTCCCCTGGGGATCCAGTAGGCTCCTTCGAACTCCCTCACTGTCCTCCAGTTTTGAGAGACTCCCCACCTCCTACAGAAAGCTATATTCGTGTTAAAAAGGGAAACAAGCCCCAAATGGAGCCATTTGTCCCTGGACAGCAAACGAAGACTTAACTACAGTTTCAACCTGTCCCAGGAATATGATCTTTAACAGTCTCTGAAATGTCCTGATCCCTGAGAAGGAGGTCATCTGCATGATAAAAACTCTGTCTTCCCTTGCTGCCCAAAGGTGTCCTGTCTTTTGCCCATTTTTAAAAATTTTTTTTTAACATTTATTTACTTTTGAGACAGAGAGGGACAGAGCATGAACAGGGGAGGGTCAGAGAGAGGGAGACACAGAATCTGAAACAGGTTCCAGGCTCTGAGCTGTCAGCACAGAGCCCGATGCGGGGCTAGAACTCACAGCCCTCACGGACCGAGAGATCATCCCCTGAGCCAAAGTCGGCTGCTCAACCGACTGAGCCACCCAGGCGCCCCTCTTTTGCCCATTTTTAATTGGATTATTTGATTTTTTGGTGTTGAGTTGTAGAAGGTCTTTATTTATTTGTGATGCCGACCCTTTACCGGGGAGGTCATTTGCAAATATCTTCTTGCCTTTAGTAGTTTGTCTTTTAGTTTTGTTGGTTGTTTCCTTCACTTTGCAGAACACTAACTCGAAGGAATACCTGCATCTCTATGTTTATCGCAGCATTATTTATAATAGCAAAATTATGGAAGCAGCCCGAGTGTCCATTGATAGATGAATGGATAAAGAAGAAATGGTGTGTGTGTGCGTGCACACACACACACACACACACACACTGGAATATGAGCCATAAAACAGAATGAAATCTTGCCATTTGCAACAACATGGATGAATCTAGAGAGTATAATGCTAAGCAAGATAAGCCAGTCAGAGAAAGACAAATACCATATGATCTCACTCATACGTGGAATTTAAGAAACAAAACAAATGAGCATAGGGAAAAAAAGAGAAAGACAAAGCAAGAAACAGACTGTTAACTATAGAGAACAAACTGATGGTTGCCGGAGGGGAGGTGGGTGGGGGGACGGGTGAAACAGGTGAATCTCGGAGGAAGAGTCCACTTATTTTGATGAGCACTGAGAAGTGGATAGAACTGTTGAATCACTATACTGTATACCTGAAAGAAATATAACACTGTATGTTCACTACACTGGAATTAAAATTAAAAAAAAGAAGAAGAAAGAAAAAAGAAAGTACCCTGAACTCACACCACTCTCCTTTCTTTTGCTAATAACTTCCTTTCCCCACCCTTCCTTCTAGAACAACCTTAGATTTTGTACAACTCCTCGGAGCACTGCTGTACTTGCTCAATGGGATGCTGCCCCATGCATTAACTGCTTAATAAAGCCAGTTAGACCTTCAAATTCACTTGGGTTGAATTTTATTTTTTAGCACTCGTATTCTTGTAGTGGCTTAAGTAATTAATCCGCCTGACACATTACAAAGCCTTTCTAACCCCCTTTCCCAGTCATCCCCCGCTCTTTCTGCCTTCCTGCATCTTCTGTGTCCCATTGGAACCACAGTGCCTTCTTTCAATGAACTGAAAGTGTTTATATTGTCAGCTGTGCCAGGAAGGTTTCCAGTAAATTCTCTGGGTCCCATATCCTCATTGTCCCCGGAGCCCTCCCTGTTTCCTGTGTGGTATTTCCCAGCAGAATGTAGTACTGACTCCAACTCCTTTGAACGACTGTATTGGCTTCTTCCCCACATTCTACTTTTTTCCCCACTGCGAACAAGGGAAGCAAATGGAACTCCCATTTCTGACGAGAAGGCTAAATGGTATCGCCATGTGGGAAAACAGTGTGGCCCCTTTTTATAAAGTGAAGTGAGTACTTACCATATAATCCAGCGATCTCACTCCTGGGTATTTAGCCAACAGAAAATAAAAGTATATGTCCACACCAAAGTCTCGTACCAGAATGCAATAACCCAAATCTAGAAACAACCCATGGGTCCATCAACATGTAAGTAGATATACAGATTGTGGCAGGGTCACACGATAAAAAAAATACACAGAATAAAAAAAGAATGAATTACTAATACACCTAACGATAAGGATGAATAACAAAAGCACGTGTTAGGTGAAAGATGCTGGTCACAAAAGAGCATATGATTCCATTTATATGAATTCAAGAACAAGCACGTCTGATCTATGATGATAGGCATGGAGCAGTGATTGATTACCTGTCGGATGGGTATCGACGGCAAGAGGACTGAGACCAAGAGGTGATGACGAGTCTGTATCTTGGGTGGTGTTGCTAGTTTTTCCATTTGACAAAATGTATATAACTAACATTTATCTTATGCATTTCACTTCGTGTAATAAAAGATGTATCCCGCGATCCAGTGTCAACAACTGTTAATATATTTTTTAATCATTCTTCCAAACAGAATTCTTTCTAAAATTACTTGTGAAATCTACATGTTATCAGATGTTCACAGAACTCCCTAAACTGTCCTTACAAAGGAAGAACACATATTCGTGCATATCCAAAAGGCACCACTTCTGGGCATTAACCTACCAATGTTGAAGTGCAGGTGTGTGCCTGGCTCGATTGCCTACAAGTCCCTAGGGAGCCCCAAGATTTACTGTTTATTGTTCCTGAATCACCTTCCATCTGAGGCTGAACCCAACCAGGGTCAACTCCTGAAGATTTCCATCTGCTGAGTTGCACCAGGGACTTGCATTTCTTCCCAGATACCAGGAAAAGGCCTTGTCTGCTGCTTCCGGGGGTCAGGACTGGGGGAGATGGGGTGTTTGCCACAAGATACCATCCGCTGCCCTGTGCTCTGCTTTTGTAACCACTGGTGCAGGGTATCCTCCCTGGTGCCCTTGGGCTCAGCCCTTAGTGGTTCCTCAGGGAATAAGGGACAGCATCCTCAGGGCCATCCTGCCAGGGAAATCCCCCTGCAAAATTCCCTGGGGGACCATGGCCACTGTTCCCAGGACCATTTCTCTGGCTCCCCCTCCTACAGTTCTCCTCTTCATTTTGCATGTTCTCTCCATGGCGTTTCTGTCTTCGCAGCCCCAGCACCCTTTCTAGAGGACTTGGCTGCTTCATGGCGTGAAGGAGAGTTCACTGCCTGGGGAAGTCTGAGCCCTGATTCACACACGGCCCTGTGACTCACTCTTCCTCTAATGCCCATGGGGTCCCTGCAGCGCACTAACTATACTTTCCGTATCTTGGGGTAGGATATTGTCTGTTTAAAGAATAATTGAATGGGGGCACCTGGGTGGCTCAGTTAAATGTCTGGCTCTTGATTTCTGCTCAGGTCATGATCTCACAATTCGTGGGTTCGAGCCCTGCATCCAGCTCAGCACTGACAGTGCGGGACCTGCTTGGGGTTCTCTCTCTCTCTCTCTCTCTGCCCCTCCCTGATCTCACACACTCTCTCTCTCCAAATAAATAAAAAACTTTAAAAAAGAATAAATGAATGAATTAGTAAATGAATAAATAGGTGTATAACCAATATGATAAATGCAACTAGCCTTGAACACTAATGTTGATTTATCTAATTGAAAACTTAAGTCTATCTGCCTTATTCCTAAGAAACATAGTATCTCCCTCATAAAGTGTCCCCTACATCATCCCTCCTGCTGCTTGTTCAAGAACCCTCGGGTCTTAGCTTCTGAAAAGTCAGTCCTTTACAGGTTCCTCTGTAGCCTCATCTGGTCGCTCACTTGGCCATACTTGTCCCACCCTTGGGGTCCACAGCCACATTCCGTGGCACCTGACAATATTTCCTTAATACCACAGCCCCGGATATCCCCGTGGAAATTTCCTATTCTGCAAATTAAAGTTAGCTTCTGACCTCTGCTCCTGGGAAGACGCTGCAGCCCGGCCCCCCGCCCCTGTGGGCAGGAAGGGCTGCGGGAAAGCCTGGGGGCAGAGCAGCCTCGAGTTCGGGGCAAGGGCAGGAAGCACCTGCAAAGCCGGGGCTGAGCTGCTGGGGCAGGGGTGCATGGCTGGGTCTCTCAGCTGCGCGGCCAGGGTCTTTGGAGCAAGTACGATCTGTCAGGAGTCTCAGCTGAGAATCAGTTCTTCACAAAGCCTGTCTTCTCTGAAGGAGGCTTGTTACAGATGGAAATCAGTAACTCCGCTCCGCTTTGCAGGCTCTGTCGGTACGACAGGCAGTACAAGCGACCAGAGACGGGCTCACACTGCAGAGCCGTGCTCTGTCTCATCTCTGGGATGTAGCAGCTAGGGTTTTGGGTGACTTCTGGGTTCTCTGTGCCCTGTGGGTGGAGACAGAGGCCAGAAAGAGAATGAGGCAGAAGTTTGGAACCGGTCTTAGATAAAGGGGGTGGGAAAGGAATGTCCCCCACACTCCCAGGACGCACCTGCTCCCAGGAGTAGGTGATCAAAAGTCACCCAGCAGAAGATCCTGCTGCCCGTGGCAGGGTGAGGGGAGGCCTCTCCCCGTTGGGCATCTGGACGTTAGTAGCCCAGGGAGGAGACCCTGTGATGTCACAGTGTGGGGCGGCACCCGCAGGTTCAGGAGCACCCCTGCAGGAGGGAGTGGGAAGCCCTAGTGCCCCCCGCCGCCCATACGCGATGCCCCGGGGCTCAGCCCCTGGCCTTCACGCTCTACTGGAATATGGCAGCTGCAGAGGGACCCTCCGAGAGTAAGGGCCTCAGGGCACCAGGCCAAGGGTCCGGCAGGACCCGCTCTCCTCCCCGCGGCCACATCGCAGCCACAGTCCGGTGGCGCGTCGACTCTGTGACTCGCACTTCGGAGCCTGACGACTTAACGCTGGGAATAAAGGGACCAAAAAAAGAAACAACCTGGGAGCGTCAGTGTGGAGAGGAGCGCACGTGAGGAGGAGAGACCTGAAGCCTGACAGGACATTTCAGCGCAAGGGAAGGAGGATGGACGAGGACACTAAGTGCCCAACCCATTCATTGTCCACTGGCTCTGAGCTGGTGGCAGCAGAGGCCCGTTTGCTGCCTGTGTGGTTTAGGGCAGGTGTCTCTGCAGATCTGAAGCTCCAGGTCGAGCCTTGAGTGAGAAGAAAGGAGAAATCGGAGAAGGACAGCTGGGTTACAGAATAAAAGAACGGGCGAAGACACACACACACTTATGTCTCGAACCCATTTCCCAAAGGCTGGTCTCCCCCTTCCCTTTGCAGCTGGCTTGGGCACCGGGACCTCACCTGGAAGCCCCTTCTCCGATTCCCCAAAGCTCAGTGCTGACCCTGAGTGTCAAACAGCCATGACTCAGGGACCCCTTGGTTCCTGAGGACCACAGCTCAGAAACCGTGGGCCTGCCGGGTCCGGAGCAAGACACTGCCCGTGAGGACCCCGTTCTTCTCCTCTGGTCCTCTGTAGGGCATGATTTGTGGGGACACAGTGTTTGTTTAGAGGATCCCTGTCAAACCTTAAACCAAACAATGCACTTTACAGCAGGCTAGTTTTATTTCATGATAAAACAGTCCTTAAAAAATACCGAATCCAGAGGTGTTTATCTCTTTCAACCAGTTGACAGGGAAGAGTCGCATTCAGGTAAAAGAAACCCCACAGTCTAAGGATGTGCCTTGATAAGAGAGTTGCCACATTAGTTGAACGGGCACCTGGTTTTTTTGGTCTGAAACTTTGCTCAGGGGTCCTCACTGCCCCCTACAGGAGAGAGGAGGGAGCCTTTGTGTCAGTGCAGCATTGGACTCCCCAGGACACAGGGCTCCGCTCAGCCCTTGGGGTCCCAAGGTGTGTGCAGCACTGGGGCCATTGCAAGGGGCGATGCCAGAAAATATGGGGTTCAGTACAGACAACCCCGAGTATACGGTCCTGCTCTGAAACGCTGGGGGCCTTCTCCCCTTCCTGCCTGTTGTGGGCAACGATCCAGGGCCATCAGGCTCTCTGGCTGATAACGCAGGATGTGGAGACCTGAAGAATTAGGATTAAAGGGACAGAAGGAAAAAGAATCCAGCCTCAAAGTGTCAAAGCCCGAGACGAAGAGGAGCCTGCGCAGAGCTGAGTCCCCGGGTGTGCAGCAGAGAGTGGCCTCGAGGACAGCGATCCGAACCTCACGAGGGAGCCACTATCTTCCGTGGCAGGGACTGACAGGGCCCTGTGGTGAGGCAAGCAGGTGTTCTGCAAAGGGGCTCGGAGCGCGTCTGGAGCTGGGACCAGGGCTGAGATCCAGGGTCTCACCTGGGTGGAAGGAACAGGCGGAGAAAGGTACCCGTTGGCAAGAGGCTTGGCAGGGCCGCCGCGGCCAGAGTGCAGCGCGTCTCCTGAAAGAGTCCCCGGGGCCGCGTGCCGATCGGAAGCTACAGGAGGAACTTGAGGTAGACCCTTTCCGTCCCGCACACAGCCGCGGGCACAGTCCGGCCCCGGGCAGAGCCAGGCCACAGGCTGTGGGCGTCTGTGCAGGGAACTGGGCCTTGCTGCATCCAGCGAACCGACCGGCACGTCGTGGCCTGGGGTTTCTGTCCGTCTGGGGTCCCACCGGAGATGTGGAGCTGAGCTGTGGTCGCCCCCACGGTTCCCCGGCTGCACCCAGGAGGTTTGTGCACGGGGAGCAGTTGGCTGTGCGGGGCTGTGTCCTCGCTGCTCGCACAGAGATACAGGGCGGAGTCCTCTGGCTGTAGGGCGGCCACGTGAAGGTGCAGGTGGGAGCTGTCTGAGCACTCGGGTGTGAAGCGACTGGGGACACTGTCATTTTCGGCGAGTTCCTTATAGCTGTAGGCAAACATGAGCTTCGGTGGCCTCTGAGCACTCTGTTTGTACCAGTACATAGCGTTATGTCCCAGACGTTGTTCGCACTTCAGGGTCCTCTTACTCCCTGTCGCTGCGACCAGGTGTTTTGGTGTCTGGGTAACTGCAGTGTCCCCGGGGACTGTTGGAAGAAAGGAGCAGAATTCACACAGAGAGTATTGCTGCAGCCCTTGGGACTTAGCATGGGGTACAGGGGCTGCCCATCGGGACCCAAGACTCACCTGCTTCCAGGAGACAGAGAGCCACACAGCAGAGCAGCCTGAAGCCCATGGTGGAGTCAGGGCCAAGGTGAGCACCAGGTAACCAGGTGTTCTGGGCAGGGAGCCAGGCTCTGGTCTCCTTGGCCTTGGTTGGTGGTTTGCCTGTGATGTCACTGTCCCAGACCCAGGGGGGTGTTTCTTCCTCCAGCTTCACACCTTGTCTTTGTACAGATTCTGGCAGAAGGTGGATTTGAATGGACTGGGATGAGCTATTCCTCTGACAGATGCTCCCCTGCTATTAGCTTCCATCCTCGTTTTTAGGCTCTCTCTCTATCCAGCTTCCTTCCAAGACACCCCTCGGCAACAGACCGTTTCCGCTTCAAGAGATCTCCTTCCTTCTCCGCTCAGTCATGCAGATGCTTCCCTCAGTGTCTAAGCCCCATGGAGCCCTTTTGCCCACCTCATGGAGGAGGGAAATAGGAAGGCTGTGGTTCCATTTGGGCCCAGTGCCCACCACTAAAAAGGCAGGACTGGATGCCAGTCAGGAGCCAGACACTGGCTGGGGGGGGGGGGGGGGGGAGGCGGGGAGGACGAGGGAGCAGCCATCCTCTGTCCCAGCACTGAGGGTACAAAGCTTGGCTGGGCTGAGAGCAAACAGGATGCTCAACGAGAACAACAGAAGGCATCCTGTGCAGGACGAAGGGAAATCAATTTGAAAATGATTTTAGTTTAGTATCTTTGAGGGACCTTCAACTGATGCTCCCAAATGACCCAAGGATGGAGCCCCAATGCACTCTTTCCCTCCTGACCCCTTGCCTCCCTTCAATCCCATCCTTTCCCTTCACCTCAGCCTCAGAGTTTTCAATGGCGCCACAGCGCCTCCTTGTGGCCAAGGCAGCACATTTCCCAGATTGCGGGCTTCGAACCAGACCAGTGGCGGCGCTGCAGAGGGCGCCCTATCCCTCATTCCACAGATGGGGAGCTGGAGGGGTTGGGGCTGTGATGACACCAGATCCACGGAAGTGTGAAGACGAAAGAAGCCTCTGAAACAACAAAAAGGGTTGGCAACGTTGCCGTTCATCCGCATACCTAGGACATTCAATTCCTACTCATTTTTCTAACGGAATAAAGTCTATCAGAGTTTCCGGGTGGCCCATAAAACAAAAAATGTAAGGGTAGTATGGGTGAGAGTTTAAGCAAAGGCGTTGGATATTCTCCTCCTGAACAGGTTACGGATATGAGGGGCCTCTAATTCATACAGGTGGAGACATTCCATTCTTAGGCAAGAACCTAAAATTAAACTTAGTTCAAAGGCTGGCATTGCTACTGTTGTATTTCTTACGCTGGACATCCACCGTAGCAAGAAGACACTCCTCTACAATGAAACCGCAAAAACTTGGGACTGTTTGGCTCCCAATAAGTAAACTCCCAAGGATTACAAAAGACAGTAGAATTTAAACTGAAACCTGGAGCAATAAGTGGAAGAGAAAGGCGGGGTTGCCCTGAGAACAAAAGCGAACATAAGCATTTCCCAAAGCAAGGGGTGGGTGAAAGGGGAGTTTCGGGTACCTGAATTAGGGATGTGCCTGAAGGGGGAAAATGATGTAAAGAAAATCCGAGTTGCAGTGAAGAAGTAGAATGGTAAACATGTAAGGAAATTCAAATAAACGTTATCTGTATAACGTAGAATAGTGTATGTTGCTTGAAGATCTAGAGAAAAGACATAACTGATCCCAAGACAGCTTGGATCGGGGCACAGAGTACTGAAAAGGAACCCCAAGGCTGAGTGTAAGGAAATCCTTTTTTTTCTTGCCTACTTCCTTATGTGCATGCTCAGGGTGGGACTCCAGAAGGCTGAGCAGAGGGCACGTAGTAGGCTGGAGAGCTGAGCAGAGATTTCAGAAGGCACTCAGCTGGATGACATTGGCATTCAGACCCAGGTAGGATAAGAGACACTGGTGGATGTTCTGTGATGCCCACGGAGTCCGCTGAAAGGCCAGGCGCTAGTAATAATGACCGCATGCTAGGGCTCCCTACAGGGGAGGGCAAAACTGAAATAGATCCTAGCAAATCCTACATTAGAAACTGCAAGGTTGAAACCTAACGTTCTTCAGGAGATCATAACATAAATAAGCCAGAGCTTCTCTTCTGTATTGTCTATAATCTTTCAGGTAGAATATTTTATTTTTTTAATGTTTATTTTTAAGAGAAAGAGGGAGACACAGAGTGTGAGTGGAGGAGGGGCAGAGAGAGAGGGAGACACAGAATGTGAAGCAGGCTCCAGGCTCTGAGCTGTCAGCACAGAGCCCGACGTGGGGCTCGAACTCACCAGCCATGAGATCATGACCTGAGCCAAAGTGGGACACTTAACCGACTGAGCCACACAGGTGCCGCATCATGTAGAATATTTTCAAAGTCTCCGAGTTGTTTATTTCCTCCCCGAAACATCTCTCTTCTGATCCATACTGGTACCAGTGCTGTACCAAATACAAATTTGCTCATGTTATCTCGCTTAAGGTAGGGCCAGCAACTAGCTACCGCATAGAGATTTGTGTAGAAAGTCCTTTCAATGTTCAATGTCCTCTGCCACCTGGGTACTGCCTGCTCTGGAGGAATCTTCAAGATGCTACTCGATCAGATTTGGGAAGAATCGCCCCGGTCAGCCCTCCTGGAGGAGGAGTCTGTAGTGCACAAACCTACCCCTGTGGGTGTTCAGGAGAACATAAGCAATCCAGAGCTTCTATTCTATATTGTCTTTCTTTCTCTCTAGTTTACCTATTGCCATGAACTTTCATGCTTCTCCAAATATTTTTCTATTCACCAGTGCACTCATTAATAATCTGAAGTTCCCTGTGGTCTTAGAAACTTTTGTCTTCGCCCCACTTTCCTCTAGGCTTTTGCTCAGGGAACATTTTTAGTGAATAGCGTGTTTTCAGTCACAAGGTTTGTACAGTAAGTACCGGCAAAGAAATTCAAGGAAGGGCTTCTTCCACCAGTTAAGATCTTCTTGTTTGTGAAATCCCGAGTACTTCCGTGAATTTACTGGAAACCCCTGCTCTAGCTGATAAGTAGAATTCTGGGAGACTTCTGTGGGCATAAATAAAGAAGAACCTCACAGGGTGTATGGGCAGCCTGTACTACAGACTGGAAACTCCCGTCTAGGGGTCTCACGGGGGTGAATGGAGCCTCAGGGTCAAGACATAGCCCCTTCCGCAGCTTCCTGGCTGGGCCAGGGGGTTTGTGCACAGGGAGGCAGTGACTCTGCAACGCTGTGTTGGCTGCTGGCACAGAGATACACGGCAGAGTCACCTGTCTCCAGGGCTCTGACACGAAGGTTTAAATGAGCTTTGTCAGGAGATTTAGGTGAGAAACGACTTGGAACTGTTTCATTGTGAACGAGTTCCTTATTATTGTAGGCAAACATGATCTTCAGCAATTTCTTGGAATCCTGCTTATACCAGTACATAGCATCATGGCTCAGCTTTTGTTCACATTGTAGGAGCTTCTCAGTTCCCATCTGTGCGATGAGGTATTTGGGAGTCTGGGAAACTGCTGTGTCCAGGGGGGCTGAGAAGGAAAGAAGCAGAATTCAGACAAGTCCCAGGAGGTAGCCTGTTGCTGGACACCTGGTGACCACAGGCTTAGAGACTCAAAGCTGCATCACAGCACCTGGACCGAGGACTCACCTGCTCCCAGGAGGCAGAGGACCACACAGCAGAGGAGGCCGGAGCCCATGGTGGAGACAGGCGGAGACCCACCAGGGGTTCCAGTCCTCAGAGGTAAGAGCCAGGCTGCAGTTGTCCACACCCTTCCTGGTGCCCTGCCTGTGATGTCACAGCCTAGAATGACTTCCCCATTCTTGGGCTCTCTTCGTTTTTCACTTCTTGCACTACTCCTTTCAAAGACATTTTCATTCCTACTCCTTTCAAAGGAGTTGGGAATTTCTGGGGGTAGTTTGAATGGGGCAGGCATGTTGCCTTAAGGATCTTTCTCTGCCGGGGCACCTGGGTGGCTCAGCTGGTTGAGCATCAGACTCAAGCAACAGAGTCTGGGATCAGACCACCAGACTCGACCAACTGGGTTGTGGGATCGAGCCCTGAGTCGGGCTCCACACTGAACATGGAGCCTGTTTGAGATTCTCTGTCTCTGTCTCTCTGTCTCTCTCTCTTTCTCTCTCTCTCTGCCCCTCTGCTCATGCTCTCTCTTTCTAAAACAATAAAAATAATTTTTAAAAAAGGATGTTTCTCTGCCTCCCTGCCTTTTCCCTCCTCCAGATCTGGTCTCAGAGTCTGGCTAGTTTCTCTTCTCTGGATCTTCTTCTTCACAATAATTCAGGGTGATCCCACTCCAATCTTGGCTCCCTTGAATGTCTGATTTTTGCTCAGCAGCCCCCGTATAATTCTGTGCCGTGGGAGCTGTCCTGTGCACTGGCCTCTACCCACTGCACGCCAGTAGCACTCCCCAGCCCCAGCTGGGACAACAAAATGTCTCCTAAGTCACCAAATTGCCCTGGTGAGAACCACTGCCCCCTTGATTCTTTCCCTCCTTCCGCCCCACCCCCGCTTCAGGGTTCTGGAAAAGCCACAGCGCCTCCTAGTGGTCAGCAAAGCACACTTCTCAGACCTCAGGGCCCTCCCGGGCCAGGCTCCAGCCAGCCCTTAAGAAACCGAAATCAGCAAGGGCCAGGCACTGGAGCAGGGAGCTACGACTGCGACAGAGGCAGCACACGCACGCACGCACGCACGCACACACAAACCGGCAACACTGTCAACTAGTGGTGAAACTTCTTCCAAGACAAGTGGTTCCTTTGTTGTTGTTGTTTTTCATTGAACACAGAACAAGCACCAGGGAAACAGTAGTGAACAAAACAGAAACAACTACCATCCTTCCTGGAATTTTTAGCATGTTTTGTTTGTTTGCAGTCATTGAATGGCTACTTAGTGCAAAGCCCGAGTAAGGCAATATGCTCACTCTCATGATGCTTATACTCTGATAGGAGCAAAAAGAAATTCACAGACTACTCTAGACTAGAGATAGAAAAATCTATGTCATATGGAAGTTAGGAATCTATTCAGCAGTAACACAGTTAAAAACTATCCTTCACGTGACTTCCCATTTCCTCTATCTATAAAACAATGAGCTGAAATAAATAATTTCCAGGTCTTTTCCCAGTTTTAAAATTGTATGATGCTGAGGCACCTGGGTGGCTCAGTTGGTCAAGCGTCTGACTCTTGGTTTCGGCTCAGGTCATGATCTCGCGGCTTCGTGGGTCTGAGCCCCACATCGGGCTCTGTGCCGGCAGGGCGAAGCCTGCTTGGGATTCTCTCTCTGCCTCTCTGCCCCTTTCCCCACTTGTGCTGTCTCTGTCTCTCTCAAAATAAATAAATAAATAAATAAACTTTAATTAAAAAATAAAATAAGTTTGTATGACACTAACCAGGAGCACCCCTAGATGTTTGCTGAGCTAGTGAGGCTTGTGCACCCAGTTCCCAAGCACCTACCTCATCGCACCTTGTAGCTTACAAGTGAAGCTTTGCAAAGAAAAGAAAGAAGGGAGAAGGATAAGAGATCAACATCCCAGAGAGAAAGGATAATCTGAATGTTACTGCCAATTTAATATCAGCAGCTAAGAAGCTAAGAAGAAAGAGAAGTCTGAGAAGGGAGAAGCTTGGAGGAATCACATGACCTTCCTGGTCTGGGGAGCAATGTCTGTGTTCAGGGACTGCCTAAGAGAAGGTCTTGGTGAAGACTGAGGCCTTGGGGCCTCAAGTAGGAGTGGGGATTGACTGCAAATGAGGACAAAGGAAATTTGGCGGCAATGGAAGCGCTTCAGAACTGATTCATGGTGATAGTTGCCCCGTGCATAAATTTATTTAAAGTCACTGAGTTGTACACTTGAAATAGGTAAATATTATGTTATGCAAATTAAACTTTAATAAAGTAAAAATACGCCAGACATTTAGTTTGGAACCTAAATGATCACATACTAGGAGCAAAAGTGAACAGCCATCAAAAAAGTAAAGCTTAGCTTCAATCCGGCTCAATTATCAACCAGATTAAGAAGATCTGGGGGCGTCTGGGTGGCTCAGTCGGTTGAGCGTCTGACTTCGGCTCAGGTCATGATCTCACCGTTTGTGAGTTCGGGCCTGGCGTCGGGCTCTGTGCTGACAGCTCAGAGCCTGTTTCGGATTCTGTGTCTCCCTCTCTCTGCTCCTCCCTTGTTCACACTTTGTCTGTCTCCCTCTCTCTCAAAAATAAATAAACATTAAAAATTAAAAAAAAAAACGATTTGCCTCTTCCAATATGTCCTAGCATAAGCAAAAAGGAATCCTCTCTACAGGAAAATATACCATCCAGTACTTAAGATTATATCTATAGTTTTTCATATACAATATCTAGCTTTCAAACACATATTATCTATTGCGTGAGGAAACAACATCACATGGCCAAAAGCAAGAAGAGAAAACAAACAAAAGAAAAATAAGTGTCAACAAAGTGAATGACAAATGGAGAATTTTAGTGGACAACTGGAAACTATAGTAAACATTTAAATGGAGACGGTAGAAACAAAACATACAAAATACCTATGATTAACAATTCAATATATGGGGTTAAAAGCAGAACAGATACAGCTGGAAAGAATAGGAAAAGTAGAAGATAAGTCAGATGGAGATATCGAGGCCAAATCATGCACAGAAACAAAAAGGATGGACAATATGAAAAATATGTATATTAATTGGGCCATCATTATAGATAAATGGCTGCTCGTCAATCTAGAACTTTCTAGGGAGTCTGAGACAGACACAAAGCTTTATTTATTCGTTCTTATCCCCCCATTGGTTGAGGATTGTCCCCTAGAGCATTAACACCCTGACACTTCTGGGTCGTGCATGTATAAGCTTCTAGTAGGCCATTCATGTGTCTCAACCACAGCCACAGAGCACTTCAGGAAGAAAGCTAGATACACTGCCCATATTTAAGAGGAGGTTCAATCAATATGAAAGGGTCAATGTCTGCTTGGAATAGCTGCATGAAATAGTTGTGGCTGGAATCGGGGGGGGAGCCAGGAAGACAGGTGGTGATACAATCGAGGCATTTCAAATAGTCTACGCCCTGCATTGTTTCAAGTCCAAATAATAAGGTCTTCAAGGTGGGGTTCAGCTGCAATCTGTACAAATACAGGGTTAGGGGTATAGGACTGCTGCTCTTACTGTATACAAAGCCATTACTGAGATTTATTATCTCCCTTATCACCAATTCTAGATTTTCTCCAACTTTGCTTAGCACTTCTGTGGTCTAAGATGTTTGTTTTGTGGGGTGACCCAGACATTCGTTTCTGAGGGTTTTGAGTCCCTTAGGTACATTTACTTTGTCAGGCCAAAATGGTTGCAATTGCAGAACTGTCATTATCACCAGGAATTTAGGCACCAAGAGATGTTTGAACTAGTTCTCTGAATTCCAGGTAAACCTTTCCATTTCCATTATGTAGGAGCAACTCTATCACCTCATGATAGTCAAGATCAATACCTCCATCCTTACCTATTGGGCTTCCATCAAAAGGAGCCCCAAATGACCAGGTACCGTCATAGTTTATGTTCATATGTCCTGTGGTGGAAGCATCCCTGTCTTAAAGAATCAGAACTTTTTATCTAGACGACCCTAAAAATACAGGGAAAAGAAGCCTGGATTTGCAGCTGGCTCACTAGGGGTGGTAATGAGAGGGATACCCATCCTCCCCCCACCCTTTGGCTTCTGGATTCATGGATTGAGTACATAGTTCCATATCTCAGCCTTGTGTACAAGTCATACCACATCCTAGAAAGTATCTCCCCAGCTTGAGGGTATTATATCTGAGCTAGCCCCTTAGCCAAACCTTTACTAGGTCCTTTCTTCATTTCTACAAGGTAAGATGCTTCTGAAGGACATAGTACATGAAAACAAGAATGAATCCCACCACTACAGGTCCATGATTTCATTTCCTTAGCTGTAAAATGGCATCCTTTGGTCTGCAAAGTTGGTGGGATTCATGTCAGGGGGAAAGTCATTCTGTAGATGGTGGTGCTGTAGATGACCCTGTAGAAGACCCTGTAGATGGTGGTGTTGGCATGGATATAACTTGAGTAAATGAATATTTCATGTGTTTATCACTGATATGATCTGCTCACACTTTTTTCACCTCTATTCATTGCTTGAGCTCATCCTGACTTATTATGAGGAAATTCATTCTTTTCTTTTGAAGTCTTCACTCTGCCTTTCCTGCTCCAGGCCTTCAAGAACACTGAGATCTTACTCAAAACCCAGGAAGTTAATCTGGATGCCCCATGTCAAGTTCAGGGTGACAAGTTCATTCATGCTCTGCTTCTAGATGCTACTTGATTTTTGCTGCTGAATTCGATCCTGCCCTGTCCTGCTATATTCTGGTGGTTCTCTCACTGGTTTAGACCTCTGCTGGCCTTGTCCCAATAGCGGACTCCATTGTTACTGTTCTCTTAACTCATTCTCATGTGAGTTAACATCATTTCCCCAAACGCATCAAGTACTTACTGGGAAACACTCATCGACAGTCCAGGCCCTTATGCTGAACTGCACGTCCTTCTGAAGATCTACTGTTGGAAATCCTCTATACTCTTATGGAAATACTAAAGCCCTTCCTCGATAACCATTTCTGATTCTATGAGTTAAAATGGTTTTTTTCTAAGCTACTAAAACAAAACAAAATCCAAGATGCAAAAGGAAGTAAAGAGAAGACATAGGCCATGTGATGGTCTTTTCCTGGGCAACAACGCTCCCATCCTTGGAGGCCACAGTCAAGCCCTGTAGTGTCTATAAAAATTTGGCAAAAAATGCTCCCTGGCCATTCCTGCCAAAGATAAACTACTTTGGTGATTAAATTTCAGATATCTATTTGGAAACAGCTGAAAAATCAAGTCAGATCAGACTTTCTTGGGCAGCAAAAGCATTCTGGTAGCTGGAAAAGAGGCAGATACATACAAAGAGGGTTTGTGTGCAGGCAGGAGGTGTCTGTGCAAGGCTGTGGCTGAGCTGCTGGCACAGAGGTACGTGGCTGAATCTCCCAGCTCTGTGGGCTGGATCCGCAGAGTGGAGAATGATCCATCAGGCCTTTGACCCGAGGATCGATCCTTGATTGTTTCAGACTTCTCCAAGAGATCATCCTTGTAGAATAAAACTAGAAACTCCACTTTCTGTCCTGGGATCTGTCTGTACCAATGTACAGAACCCATAGATTGGGTCACATCTCAGGATTACTCTCGTCCGCATCTCTGTGACCTGGTGGCTGGGGGTCTGCCTGACTTCAGGTTCTGTGTGTCCTGAGGGAGGAGAAAGAAGCCAGAGACTGAATAAGGAAATGGTTTGAAAGAGCCTCAGGTAAATCCAAGATGAGAAATTCCCAAAGATTCACCTGCTTCCAAGAGACTAAAACTCACCCAACATAAGAGCCAGGAATCCATGACGGGATTGGGAAGGAATGAGTTCTCTCCTAGAACAGACTTCTGGGCATCAGAAACAGGAGGAGAATTCTGAGCTCCCATGGTTCCTAGTCAGTCTGACTGACGCATTACATTTCCTGCAATGCCCACTTCCCCCTGGAGCGCCCCCTACAGGAGAGAGGAGGGAGCCTTGGTGTCAGTGCAGGCATCGGACTCCCCAGGACACAAGGCTCTGCTCAGCCCTTGGGGTCCCAAGGTGTGTGCAGCACTGGGGCCATTGCAAGGGGCGATGCCAGAAAATATGGGGTTCAGCACAGACAACCCCGAGTATACGGTCCTGCTCTGAAACGCTGGGGGCCTTCTCCCCTTCCTGCCTGTTGCGGGCAACGATCCAGGGCCATCAGGCTCTCTGGCTGATAACGCAGGATGTGGAGACCTGAAGAATTAGGATTAAAGGGACAGAAGGAAAAAGAATCCAGCCTCAAAGTGTCAAAGCCCGAGACGAAGAGGAGCCTGCGCAGAGCTGAGTCCCCGGGTGTGCAGCAGAGAGTGGCCTCGAGGACAGCGATCCGAACCTCACGAGGGAGCCACTATCCTCCGTGGCAGGGACTGACAGGGCCCTGTGGTGAGGCAAGCAGGTGTTCTGCAAAGGGGCTCGGAGCGCGTCTGGAGCTGGGACCAGGGCTGAGATCCAGGGTCTCACCTGGGTGGAAGGAACAGGCGGAGAAAGGTACCCGTTGGCAGGAGGCTTGGCAGGGCCGCCGCGGCCAGAGTGCAGCGCGTCTCCTGAAAGAGTCCCCGGGGCCACGTGCCGATCGGAAGCTACAGGAGGAACTTGAGGTGGACCCTTTCCGTCCCGCACTCAGCCGCGGGCACAGTCCGGCCCCGGGCAGAGCCAGGCCACAGGCTGTGGGCGTCTGTGCGGGGAACTGGGCCTTGCTGCATCCAGCGAACCGACCGGCACGTCGTGGCCTGGGGTTTCTGTCTGTCTGGGGTCCCACCGGAGATGTGGAGCTGAGCTGTGGTCGCCCCCACGGCTCCCCGGCTGCACCCAGGAGGTTTGTGCACGGGGAGCAGTTGGCTGTGCGGGGCTGTGTCCTCGCTGCTCGCACAGAGATACACGGCGGAGTCCTCTGGCTGTAGGGCGGCCACGTGAAGGTGCAGGAGGGAGCTGTCTGAGCACTCGGGTGTGAAGCGACTGGGGACACTGTCATTTTCGGCGAGTTCCTTATAGCTGTAGGCAAACATGAGCTTCGGTGGCCTCTGAGCACTCTGTTTGTACCAGTACATAGCGTTATGTCCCAGACGTTGTTCGCACTTCAGGGTCCCATTACTCCCTGTCGCTGCGACCAGGTGTTTTGGTGTCTGGGTAACTGCAGTGTCCATGGGGACTGTGGGAGCAAGAAAACAAATTTAGAGCGTCTTGGGAAGCAGCTCCATGAGAGAAGCTAGAAACCCGAGGACAGAGATGTCCCACCTGTTCCCAGACTCACTTGCCCCGAGGACACAAAGGACCACACAGCAGAGGGGCTGGTAGCTCATCGCAGTGTCTGACGGAAGGGACGCAGTGACTGTCTGCTCAGGTTCCTGTCTTCTGCATGTGTGTCTGTGGCCCCGACAGAGGGTTTGCTCGGGAGGTCACTGCCCCTGTTGGTTCTACAGCTCACGTTTCCTCTCCCTCCCCCCTTCCCGTGGGTTTGGATGCAGGTCCCTAGGCAGAGGAAAGGCCCATCCCCCCTCTGCCTTGAGGAGGTTTCTCGCAGTTGCTTTTTTTGTCATTGTCAGTAGCTTCCTCCCCTCCCCAATGAATAACTGAGTCTTTCCTTCCTCTTTCTGCTTAACAGCACCTCCTCCACTCAAACACACATCCCTTCCCCTTGGACAGGTGTCCCCCTCCCCCCCCCCCGCCCCCACCACCTCTCAGGGAGCCAGGAGAAACCCACGCAAGCCCCATCCTGGCTTAACTCAGAGGCCACCTTGCTTGGCTTCCAGAACCTTTCCCTGGAGCCAGCTGCACTCATTTTAAGACACAGGAATTTAATGCTAACTGGGTAGGAAGCACCGTCAGTGGGTGCTGACGAGGTTATGAGAGAAATATGCTGCAAGCCGTGCCCCTGGGAAGCATCTCGCCTACTTGGGGTGCTGAGCCTGAACATGGCACCCACACATACAGGGGAAGCACTGGAGAGTAACAAAAGGTCCTGAGGGACAGGGGCCACGGGGACCGCAGACACGATGCTATTGAGGTTGGAGAAGTGCAACCTGGACTAGATTTTCGCATCGAGGCTGTTCAGGTACCATGTCCCAAGCAGAACCAGGAGCAAACCCTGCTGCCAGAGCATTTGCTTCCTTCTTAAACCTCCTTCCCATTCCCCTTCCTTCTTCCAGACCAGCCTCGGGGATTTTGGTGAAGTCACAGCTCCTCCTAGAGGTCACAGGGGCACATTAACCTCCTCTCCACCTGCTGCCTCCAGTCCTTACTCCTGGGCCCAGGGGAGCACAGAGCACACAGAATTTCAGTTTGTCCAACAAGCATTGTCAAGAAAGGCAATATTCTCATCCTCAAAATGTTTCTAGACTCATAGGAGAAATATGACATGCTTTTTTATTATTTATTTTTTAATTTATTTATTAATGTTTATTTTTGAGAGAGAGAGTGTGTGTGTGTGTGTGTGTGTAAGCAGGGGATGAGCAGAGAGAGGGAGACACAGAATCCAAAGCAGGCTCCAGGCTCTGAGTGGTCCACACAGAGCCCCACGCGGGGCTTGAACTCCTGAATTGCGAGATCATGACCTGAGCTGAAGTCGGCCACTTAACTGACAGAGCTACCCAGGTGCCCCAGGATATGCTTTTAGACAACATTGAGTTTGGAGAGGTTTAGTGTATGTTTTTCGGAAGGTTAAAATATAATTGGTTTTTATCTGGCTAAATCATTTCATCTACTCACCTTCTCATTTCCTCATCTCCGAAACCTGGATAAAGGGAGAGTCTCAAATACTATCTCCTACCCTTTTATTTTTTTTTCAACGTTTATTTATTTTGGGGACAGAGAGAGACAGAGCATGAACGGGGGAGGGGCAGAGAGAGAGGGAGACACAGAATCAGAAACAGGCTCCAGGCTCTGAGCCATCAGCCCAGAGCCTGACTGACGCGGGGCTCGAACCCAGGGACCGCGAGATCCTGACCTGGCTGAAGTCGGACGCTTAACCGACTGCACCACCCAGGCGCCCCTCTTACTCTCTGTTTAAAACAGTATGAGCCATTCAGGATAAGCTTCCACCCAGATGTTTGCCCTGCTAGGACCTTCCAGAGTCTCCCCCCACCCCCACCCCCACCCCCGCTGCCCCCTTATCACAATACTGAACACTTTGCAGGTAATTAACACATACTTGAATGAATGAATGAATACATGGATGCAATGGAAAAATGGTAAGAGACCACATGTGAGTCTAACCATTAAAAAATTGTTTCCCAGTGTGGTATGGTTGGCACTGGTATATTTATTTGTACTTGTGGCTTACAGCAATTAAGGGCAGGGCATCAGGATACAATACAAGGCTGAAATGGGAATGATAAAAAAATGAATTTGGCTGGCATGAGGTGAGCTTCAGTACTAATTTTTTTAAGTTTATTTCCTTTTGAGAGAGAGAAAGAGCATGTGAGCCAGGGAGAGGCAGAGAGAGGGGGAGAGAGAGAGAGAGAAAGTCCCAAGTGGGCTCTGTACTGTCAGCACAGAGCCCCATGTGGGGCTCGAACCCATGTACCGTGAGATCACGACCTGAGCCGAAACCAAGAGTCGGATGCTTAATCAACTGAGCCACTCGAGCATGCCCCCCCTTTTAAAGTGTATTTATGTATTAGTACTAATTTTTATTTTAAAGAATAGTTATGATAATTTTCCAGTGTTTGTCGAGCACTGTCCAAAGATTTGGAAGTGAAAGTATTGTTTCCCTTTTTAAACTAGCCTTGTTGTCAGGGCCCCCAGGACGATGGGCATTTGAGGATTTCCTTATAGTATAGCACAAGAATATATTCTAGGCTCATCCTGTGCTTTCCCTGCTCCCATCTTGGAATCAGCTATTTCTCCAAAGAGCCCTGGTTCCTTTAAGTGGATAACGGTGTTCAGAAAACAAGAGATGGGCACTAGATCTGGGCTTTTGAGGTTACAGTACTTCTACATCCTCAGTAGACAGAGCCCAGGGAACACACACGAATGCACACGCATTAACATGTATCTTTAACTCTCTATCCATGTACATGTATTGAAAAGCCATAAATTTACACCAGTAATTCCAGTTCCAATTTCAGTACTCTAAGGTTCACTCTAGTGTTCTTTCTGTATTCGCAATTCCTTTATCCAGTACTGAGAAAACTGGCTCCTGTTCTCAACAGATTTACGTATTTGATCAGTCTCCTTGTATGGACCCAATTGTCCACTGCAACCCCAACCGTCTCTCCCTGGCACACGCCCCCCTCACCCTGCTTGGGAACCAACAGCCTGTGCCAAAGAGTCCTCTCCACGTTGGAATCCTCCTCACCTCAGTCCAGCGTCTGATACCCGACATGGCACATGTCCTGCCCAGTATGGACACCCTTCTCAACCTGCTGGGGCTTCAACGGCCTGTACCAGGCTGTTCTCCTCACCCCACTTGGGTGCCAACACCTCCTTTCTTGGGAAAACCCTCTTCACTTGGCAGAATCTCTGTCACCTGCACCAGGCCTCCTTCCTGCACAGATACAATGCAAAGCACTAGTCCTCTGACAGCAAAGATATTTCACTTCACAGATTGCTTGGGGGAATAATTCGATGCACTTCAGGTTAGCGGTGGGTGTGGGGAGGCCTCGGGGCCTTGTCTCTCCCCTTATGCTCTAGACACAGGTCAAGATCAATGCAGAGTGATGGCTGCAGCTAGTGAACATGTACTTGACTTGCTTGGACTTTTCTGAACCATTTGTATTTCTCTTCCCCCCCCCCCCACCCTGTTCTCCAGGAAGCAATGCCAATTTCCTTGTTCTAAAAGTCCGAGATTTTTCCTTTCTTCCCTCCTATACTAACACATTATTGGCATGCGTGTACCTGTCTTCCTGCTGAGTTCGAGCTTTTTAAGGTCACAGGCTGTATCTTTTTAAAAAATTGCTTTAAAAAAATTTCTGCATATTGTTCTCTAGGGCGTTACTTATTTTTTAACAGCTTCACTGAGGTATAATTGATATACAAAGACCCGCACATATGTAATACCACCATGTCTAGATAATACACGTATGTTAATCAGTTTCTTTCTCTTCCTTCCCCGCAAAACCCTTTCTCACCTGCCAGTCTTTTTTTTTTTTTTTAAATTTTTTTTTTCAACGTTTATTTATTTTTGGGACAGAGAGAGACAGAGCATGAACGGGGAAGGGGCAGAGAGAGAGGGAGACACAGAATCGGAAACAGGCTCCAGGCTCCGAGCCATCAGCCCAGAGCCTGACGCGGGGCTTGAACTCCCGGACCACGAGATCGTGACCTGGCTGAAGTCGGACGCTTAACCGACTGCGCCACCCAGGCGCCCCTCTCACCTGCCAGTCTTTGCAAAGCACCTTAAAGGTGAGCTCCTCTGGCCTGAAGCAGCAGTGATTCCTGATGGCCCACTACATGCTTCTCGATATTTCCTCTCTTGAAGGAGGAGGGAGGGGGCCCCTTCAATCATCCCCAGGTGCGCACATGTTCTCATCACTACCCTCTCATCTCCCCAGGACCCCGGTCTTCAGAACTACAACCTGATGCTCTCCCTCAGCATTCAAGAGTCTGCCTGAAGGGGGACTGGCCCCCTCTATGTTCTGGTCACCAAACAGCCATTGATTGTGACTCTACCGAAGAGTCCTGATTGCAATGGGTTCAGTGTGGAAGGGGAAATAAAATGATAAATAACAAAACCTATGGGGTATACATCTTTGGTTTTGTGTGTGTGAATATTCTAGGTGGTGAGACAGAGCCAATAGTGAGATGAAGCAGCTAAAATACTCCTGTATGATGTTTCACTAATCGTAAAATGGTAGGGTATAATCCGTGTTCAGCAGCATTTGAAGGACATGCAGAAAAACAGTTGTTCGGGGATTGCCGAAGTTGGAGAAGGCTTTCTGAAGGAGATGAGTGTAAGCCAAATCTATAAGCAATCTAGTCCTGTACGAGTTTATTTTTTTTTCTAAGAACCAGTTCTGGTTCATTGTGTATAAAGAGGTTAGCACATAGCTTCAACTTTTAGTTCTGGCATGCTATTTTTCTAGTAACATGAGGCAACTTTTGAGGTTGCCTTCTGAGATTTTCTCCTGCTACAAACAGGGACAGGGAAACTCTGTTGGGTTCGAACCTTGCCTTATCTTGGTTCTCCTGTTTACTATTCTAAAACCCATAATCTTCTGCTGGCCGTGACCCCTGATCACTTACCGTTTATTATGAGTCTCCTGATCTTCCATTACCAAGGGACAAAATTAAGAAAAAATGGTTAAAAGCTCTAAACAATCTTCTGGCTCAACACAAGGAAAAACTTTCCAACTGGATGGTTGAGAAGGTACTGGGACCTCCTTTCTGCAATAGAGGCTGGAAGACCTTCGGTGGGATGTTATAGACGGGGCCCAAGCATCTGATGTGGCAAAGAGAAACTGAGGCATCTACTCTGTGCCAGAGACAGAGCTACAGACTGAGAACTTAAATACAAAATATTTGTTTCAGGAGATCATAATCTAGTTGAGGAAATAGACAAAAATAAACGTTTACAAGAAAATTCAGAAGTTATAATAGCAATACACACAGGGCTTTAAAAGAGTGCAGAAAGGTAACAGAGTTATCTGTCAAGTCAGAGGCAGCGTGGGGTGGAGTTAGGGGTGGGCATAGATAAATGTCAGAGGTTAACTCTAAGAAGAGATGATGTCAAGGTAAATTTTAATGGATGAATTGGAGTTTGCGAGCGAAGAAGTGAGGGAGGTAACCCCATTCAGCAGTAATTTGCTGAACAATTACTATGTGTCAGATACATGTTGGCTTTGAGGCAGAATGGTAAGCAAATCAGACATCAGTTGTGCCCTCAGGAATTTTAAACCATCAACACTACACAGATAGATACTCACACAATTTATATATAATTGGAAGTAAATGTTATAAAAGTAGAAGCTGACAAGAAAACTCAAGAAAGCCTGATTTGAGCTAGAGAGTGCAGGTGAGGTTCATCAGGACCTCTGATTAGAGACCTAGAGAATGAGTGGGTGTTAAACTGGTGAGGCAAGTGGGAAAGGCACAGAGGTGTGAAATAGTGAAGAGTGTCCAGGTTCATAGGCTTCAATGCCATGCCCAAGAACTTAAATGCATCCCAACATCAGTATGGAGCTATTGAAGAGATTTATGCAGGAAAATGACATGATCCATTTGAATTCTAGAAAGACCACTCTGGTAAAACAGTATGGAGGTAGGTTGAAGGACAGTAAATCCAGAAACAAGAAAATACTAGTAGTGCTATTTACTTTAGCAGACCGTGGTCCTGAACGAAGGCACAGGTGGTTTGTTTGAAAGGTAAGTCAAGGATCTTCAAAGATAAGTCAAGGATCTTTAGGACAGAGCAGTGGGAAGCGAATGCTGACAGAGACATAATTTAGTTGTGTTAACACTTTAACAAAACTCTTGTATGTGGATCGAAGATCATGTTAACTTCTATTTCCCCCTGATTTTCTGTGGGTGTTCATTTTATACATGAGGATGTTAATGTGCAAAGACCCCCCAAAATGGAAGCTAGCGGCAGAATGAAGGCCAGAACTCTGTTGCCAGATTGAAATGTTCTCTCCCAGAATTTTATTGTTTCTCATCCTTTGGTACAAGTTTCTGTCTCTATCATTCTCTTCTTTGTTTTGCCCTGTTCTCTGTCATTCCGATATTCTACCCCTAAACCCCCAATTCCCTACCTCTTACTTTCTCCCGAAAGCATTACTTGAAGGTCAACAGTGAGCTAATTCTCTTAAGATCACTAGTTTTCTTTCAAGCCACACCTGATCATTTAAACAATCACCATTCAATTTTAAGTCTGGATGTGGGGCATTTAATTCATTTCTGCCTTCTCTTCTGGAGAGGGTCAACAGACTATGGCCCAGGTTTAAGTCTGACCTGCAGCCTGTTTCAGGAAATGAAGAAGGTTTACTGGAACGTAGCTGCACTCAACCACACATGTACTGTATATGGCTGCCTTCACGCCGCGATGAAGAGTAGTTGTGACAGAGACTGTATTGGCTGCAAAGCCTAAAACATTTACTATTGGGCTCTTTACAGGAAATGTTTGCTGACTCCTGCAAACAATATCATGGAGAGAATCACATGTAGCTAGAATAGAAATGTCCTCAAACTAACGCCATCCTTGAGCAGGGTTCTCAAGGAAGCCTGTCTGGTTCCAGGGTTCACTTTACCAAGAAAGAGCATTCTACTTGCCAACACTGGTTTTCTGTACATGGAAATGATTAGAAATTGAGCTTAGCACGGACTGTCGGGTTAGCATCAGGGTTATGACACAACCGCGTACTTTGTAACCTTGTTCTTTTTTGCATTCTTGTTGCCCTGATTGCTTATTTCAGGTTTTTTTTTTAGTAATTTAATATATCTTTTTTTCAGGGAGAGGAATTCTTATTTAAAAATTTCCCTTCCTGTTGGCACGGTTAAAGAGCCAGTAAATGGCCTCAGTAACTAGAGTTGTGTTAGCCAAGAAGGTGGCTGGAGCATCTAAGCGAAAAGAAAAACAGACTCCATCAGAGAGAAGATCATAAAGTTGCCTTCAGAGGCCAGTGAGTCTTGCTTCTGCCAATATAAATGTCAACATATTTTCTGGAGCCCAACCAGCCCTTAATTCAGGCCCAAGTTTAGATAGTCCTCCAAGGCCACTCAGCCGTGTGTATGGGAAAGAGGGGTGACAAATACAGATGCATTAAATACAGACACATGCCTCTGGACCTTCATGTGCTTGAAGTGAGGAAAAGAAGTATAGGTACCAACCCACTCTGCCCAGAAAAAGGAACGTGGATATTACCACACGTTGCACATGGCTATTTTCACGGACGTGACTGAGGAAGGAGACCCCCCACCTCCTCCACAACCACACACTGTGGCATGACCAGTGTTGACTGCAAACAAGAATTCATCGATGTTATTGAGGACAGATGTTTTGCACACACAAAGCGCAGACAAGAATATCTATTGAATCTGAGAAGTTTCAACCCAGTTCTCCGGGGCCCAACTTCACAGGATGATTGAGGCACAGTATCTCAGGAGTAAAAGGTATCTTTTACTTGTGTGAGCTCCCACACAATCGTGCAAGGATATCTTCTTCATGTTTGTTCACCCACTTTACAGAAAAGATCGGCATGGCGCTCATGTAGAGAGACACCTCACACTGATCCCGTGTTCTCCTGGCCTCTTCAATAGGGAGCATTCTTCTAGTATCTTCTGCTTGGCGTACTTTGCGCTCTCACTTAATATCCAGATCTACTCTGTTCCATGCCCTTTCCACACCCAGCAGCCACCACAGCCATGACCACCAGTGATACTTGGGATTTCCCACTCTCGTTTTGTCCGGCCCTCTGCCTGATGCTATGGGATCATTCTTCAACATGTGTTTGCTTTGGCAGCACATACACAAAACAACTAGTCTTCAATGTGATTTTAGGGAGCGCACAAATGACCACTGTTATTTAAAGAGCTATGTTATCAAACAGCATGTGTTCATTTTAATGTGCATTAGATAAAGATTCACCAACACATGAAATATCAACATCTATGCTTGAGAAGAGGCTCAGGAAAAAAGTCTACTTTAAAATCAAAACTTGGGGCGCCTGGGTGGCTCAGTCGGTTAAGTGTCCGACTTCAGCTCAGGTCATGATCTCGCAGTTCGTGGGTTTGAGCCCCGTGTCAGGCTCTGGGCTGACCGCTCGGAGCCTGGAGGCTGCTTTGGATTCTGTGTCTCCCTCTCTCTCTGACCCTCCCCAATTCATGCTCTGTCTCTCTCTGTCTCAAAAATAAATAAACATTAAAAATTTTTTTTAACCAAAACTTATTTTAAAGGCATTGTGTGCATGGTTTCCATGCACCACATGTGAGAGTTATTTGGGAATACCTAAAGTCCAGAACTATCACTCGGCATTTTCCCCACATCCCCACTACTGCTTTAGATGACTGAAGAGTCATCACGCTGCCACTGGATGGGTCCATGCTCCTTTATCTCAGGTGTTTATTTGGGCATTTGCAGGTGAGTCTAGATAATTCCTCTTACCTGGCAACCCTCACACTTCCCCTTCCAGGGAGAAGGGGTCCAAGTGATAAAGCCCAGAATGCACCAGGGAGAGCTCCCTACAGCATAGCAGCACATGAGCCAACTATTGTGGGAACTCTTTGAAGATGATGTGCTTTTCATATGGGCTAAGGTCTCTGGTGAGTTTCAAGGGAAGTTCCAGGGGTGATTCAGAACCACACAACTTCCAACACTTCACCATGGAGGTATCAGAAAGGAAGATAATTGGACGGGTTGAGAAGGCTCTCCCTTCTTCACTCTGGGCCTGGCCCTTCTCTTACTCCTTAATTTCCATGATTTTTAGGTATCAGTGAGGGACGGCCCCCTGCTTTATGTGCCATTCATTCAGTAGTTGATTACTGCCTACATTGTCCTAACATTCAAATCACTTACCCATGGCTATGGCCTTAGAAGCTACTTTGCCCATCTTTTCTCCTTAGATCAGTCATTCCCAGCTGGGGATGATTTTGAACCCAAGGGAACATTTAGCAATGTCTGGAGACATTTGGGTTGTCACAACGTGGAGGAGGGGCTAGTGGTACTTGTAACTAAGGCCAGGGGTGCTGATAAATATCCTACAGTGTTCAGGGCAGTTCCCCACAACACAGAATTACCTGGCCCCAAATGTCAGTAGGGCCGGGGGTTGAGAAATTCTGCCTTCTAGTGAATCATCTTTATATCAGCACAACTTTGAATGTAAAAGCAACAAACTACTTCATGAGAGACGATCATCTGCTAAAGCAGAAGTACATCCTGGTAGGCCATTCAGATGTGTGGGAGTAGAATCTGGTCCCTGAGATTCACTTATTCTGGATACTTCTGCCATGCTTCATTAATTATGACAACTCCTGCTTCAGGAACCCATTTCTTCAATTTATCTAAGAATTCTCTCTGCTCCCTAGGGTCATCCTTTAATTTGGTGGAGTTCAGGTTGTTCTCCTTAGTTATGTTTATGGCATCACAGTAGAGTTTATGATCCTTGAAATGAGTCTGCTCAAGTTTGAACACTGTGTTAACCACTCAAGAGCATAAAACTTTGAGCAAAACATGTAATTTCCCCAAGCTTCACTGTCCCCATATATAAAATGGTAAAAATTAGAACAACACCTATAAAGCTGTTGGTAAGGATTGAATGAACTGATGTATAGAAACCCCATCCACGGTGCCTGACGCATAGTAAGCACTCCATCGATTTCAATTGTATTACCATTTGTCAAGATTTCTGTATTATCTTGGTGTCCAGATTGTGATGAACTAAGTGGAGAGGTGTTGTATAGTGGTTAAATGCACAGACTCTGAAGCCAGATTTCCTGGATTGGAATCCTGACCCTACCGTGTACTTGCTAGGTGATGTTGCTCAAGTCCTCTGTAAATTTTGTGTGCCTCAGTTTCCCCATATGTATAGTGGGGATAGTAACAGGTATCTTCTAGGGTTGTAATGAGAATTTCTAAATTAATATATGCAAAGTTTTTATAGATATAAAGTACATAGTAACTTCTAGTAAGTTATCCTTTCATTCTCCTGTTTACCTCAATCATGGTTTCAATTCAGAACACTTTTTTCTTTTCTCAAGGAAACAAGTTTCCCTATTAATAATGAAAATTTAATGTGGCTATACAAAGCCACAGATGCCACAAGAAAAATTATATAACTTTGAAAGAGCCAATATTAATTAAACATCAAGGGGGTAGTGTTCAAGAGAGTTCTCAGATAAAAGTTCACACTTGAGACAACCAAATACTTAAGATTTTTGTCTGGGAAACAGGACACCTGCAGCCCCGTTCTGTGACCTTGCTCCAATGTACTTTTCTATTAAGGGGAACAAATTGCACCAGGTGGGTTTGTTATTTCCATTTCCATAACTTTCTGGAAAAGTAGACAAAAGCTGATGTTTAAATATGATGCTGAATTATCTTCAGTTTGGCATAGAATTGAATTCTAAATTTGGATTTGTAAGTTTCCAGTCAAATCACTTTTCTGGCACCCATGGCCATGGGTGTCAATGACAAACCTGGGGGTATAAATACCTGTGGATGAAAAGCGATCATCACACTTCTCAGTCCAAATCCAGTGAGCAACCATGAAGACCTTCATCTTCCTTGCTCTCCTGGGAGCTGCTGGTGAGTCTTTACGAATAAATGAATGCAGTGGATACATCTACCCCAGGGGATGCCTGAAGCTGCAGATAGTACTGAACCCTGTATATGCTATGGTTTTTTCCAATATGTATGTACTTATGATAAAGTTTAACTTATAAATTAGGTACAGTAAGGGATTAACAAAAACTAATAACAAAATAGAACAATTATATAATAATCATAGCATACTGTAATAGAAGTTATGTGTCTTCTCTCTATCTCTGTCTCTAAATATCTTATTGTACTTGACTCACTCTTCTTGTGATGATGTGAGATGATAAAATGCCTACATGATAAATGGAGTGAAGTGAATGATGTAGGCATAGTGAGATAGTGTTAGGTTAGTAATGACCTCCTGATGATACATCAGAAAATAGACCATCTGCTTCCTGACTGTGGTTCACCGAAGGTAACCGAAACCATGGATAAGGGGAAACTACCATAGTATAAATATTTATACATAATTAAACCTCACTTGTTGGGGACAGATTATAGTGAGCAGGAGTAACTAGTGTAGAAAGTATAAAGAGGCAGAAATTGCCCTGAACGTCAAGATAAAATCCATGAAGGAAGAGAGAAAAGGAAAGGATAGTTAACAATAAGGAAATGTTGCATTTTGAATTAATAATCGGGAACAATGACTAGTCTTGGGCTCATTGAAGAGGCTGTGAGGGTCAGAACCAGAGTCTCCTCTATACCGAAAGGATTTTAACAGGCAAAGATACTTTATTTCTCATGAATAAAAGCTATGGGCTGGGTTTTACAATGTCTTTCTTAATGAAATATCTCTGGTGTAAAATAACATATCATTTAATCATCAAAAGATGTAGAGAAATATCTGTTTCTATTCTTTATACTACCAAATTTTATCAAAAACTTGCTATTAAACTTTCCCGAATTGGATGAGTATAAATTCAATACACTAGTCTCTAAATGTCTTTCCCAAAATTACTGCAAAATATTTGAACACTAGGGTGGATATAATATAATCATAGACTTTGGGAGCCATAGAAATCTTAATAAATCAGTGGGCCAAACTTCACAATGCTGAATAAATTGAAAAATGTTAGAAAGATAATTGGAATAAGGGGAAAGGTTGGAGAGGGAAACCAAATATAATGTTCTATGAAATTATTTCATGAAAATTTTACACAATAACCAAAAAGAGAAATTTGGGGAACAAAAGTACAAACTCCCAATTCCTTCCAGGCTAGAACATTCTTAGGGGGCTTCTAAAAGCTTCCTTCCCTCTACTTCACGGGAATAAGTATCCTATACCAACCACCATAAATCAATATAAGCATGGTTACTGCAAAGCTTCACTGAACACCTATTTGCATGTCTGCTGAACAAAGTTTTGTATAAAAAGTATTCTGTTTTTAATGTTTATTTATTTATTTTGAGAGAAAGAGAGAGTGAGCAAGTGAGCAGAGGAGGGGCAGGCAAAGAGACAGAGGAAGAGAGAGAATCCCAAGCAGCAGAGCCTCATGCAGGGCTCGAACTTGCAAACCATGAGATCATGACCTGAGCCAAAACCAAGAATCAGATGCTTAACCAACTGAGCCACCCAGGCACTCCTAAAAAGTATTCTTTACATCCTTAGGTAGTAATGTTCAGGGCATTTAATACATAAGAGTCTCTGATCAAGGTGTGTGTGTGTGTGTGTGTGTGTGTGTGCACGTGCGTGTGTGTGTGTGTGTGTTTGTGTGGTACATATGTTGAAAAACAGTATATTTATCAAATTTAAAGCATAACTTACAAATTAGATACTTATAATGGTGTAAGTAGAGTATGTGTCAAAGGTATAGATAGAGTAATAAGATTTTGGGAAAAACATTATGGGAAAATTATGTTATCACCATGTCCTGATTATGTGTGACAAGAAAACATTATCTTCTCTTTTCTAGTTCACCTACAAAAACTTAGTGGTAAGTAGAAATTCTAAGATGTATCTTTTAACAGATAGTTTCCAACTTTTCCTTGTCAGTGGCTTTCCCCATTGATGATGATGACAAGATCGTTGGGGGCTACACCTGTCGGAGGAACTCTGTCCCCTACCAGGTGTCCCTGAACTCGGGCTACCACTTCTGTGGCGGCTCCCTCATCAATTCCCAGTGGGTGGTGTCTGCGGCTCACTGCTACAAGTCGTAAGTAACTGATACTCACATATCTGTTCTCCCAGATCAGCTCATCCCCCAGCCCTGCCAAAGCACAATCAGGGTAAACTAGAGAGTTATGCTTGAGGGGTGAGCATTCAGATTCTAGAAGCCTTGTCACTCTCCCCAGGCACTGTATGTTGCATTGAGGGAATTTTACATGGACAGCTAACCTTAGAGTTCCCTGGTAGCCTTCCAAATGATGGTACCAGAGACAGAGGAGGGGAACTAGTTAGTGATGAAGTATACCTAGGATTAGCTTAAGAGCATTAATCGATAAATAGTCCCAATCATTATAGCTCAACCAGGAAAAAATGGCATATGGAGGTAAAAACCCAAAAGAAGTTTCCAGTACAATGTTAAAAATAAGTACAACTCATTCTGCCCCCTTGAAATCCTGGCATGTTTCTGATTCCTGCCATGTCTCCCTACAATAACTGATAATCTCAACCAGAGGAGGAATAGCATGTGCTGAATAATATTCATCAATTCCCACCAAACCTGCCATCATTGTATTGGTGTCGTTCAGTCATGGGAACTAAAGGCATCTAGCTATTCTAACAAGATGGCGGGCTGGTAGTGACACCCACTTAAGAGTTACTCTAACCTGGACCGTACCTGGTAGGGCTGCCTTAAGTGCACAATTACCTATGTGTGGGAACACTTGAAGGGGATGGTGTTCATGCTTATGCTTATGACTGGGGGGAACAGGGGAGGGGGAAAATCTCAAGTTGGATACTTATAGAACTTTGCATCCTCTAATCCAGCCGAATCCAGGTGCGTCTGGGAGAACACAACATTGCAGTCTCTGAGGGCAGTGAACAATTCATCAATTCGGCCAAGGTCATCCGCCACCCGAGATACAATGCAAACACTATTGATAATGACATCATGCTGATTAAATTGAGCTCACCTGCCACCCTCAACTCTCGAGTGTCTGCTATCTCTCTGCCAAAATCTTGTGCACCTTCTGGTTCCCAGTGCCTCATCTCTGGCTGGGGAAATGTCCAGAGCCTTGGGGGTGAGTGTCACCTGGAACAAAAGCACCAAGTCTGAAAATCCTAGAAGTGAAAGACATGTTGGGGGTCAGTTAGTCTGAACTGTCACTCAAGGCAAGGTTCCCAGAGGATAGTTTGTGGATGTATGGAGTCTTAGGAAGATTCCTTTGCTGGAAAACACAAGAAAAAATGAACTGTGATAAAGATAGCAGATGTTCAGCTGAAGTGTGATTCGTGATTTGCAAAGAAGTAGAAACCGAGGAGGTAAACAGAACAGAGGCTGAGAGATTTGGTACCACCTAAAGTATAGACCTGCTTAAGAGGTAGTCTCCAGATTTGAGATCTGGAGTCACTGATGCCAGCGTCAGAGAGAACAACTTGTTGATTAAAACTGTTTGGAAGACTTTCCAGATAAAAGTTTTTCTTCCAAAATAGAAGTTACTGGAAAAGTAGGGAAGGAGGGAGAGATTGGGAAAGAAATCTCCAAGAATCCTGTGGGTAATTCCATTTTTACCCTTGTGCCCAACAGAAAAATATCCCGATGTCCTGCAGTGTCTGAAAGCTCCCATACTAACTGACAGTGCTTGCCGTAAAGCCTACCCAGGCCAGATCACCAGCAACATGATCTGTCTGGGCTTCCTGGAAGGCGGAAAGGACTCTTGCCAGGTTAGTTTCTCTGTACTCCTTCTGGCCAAGCCGCAGGCATTTCCACCATATTTTCCCTTTCCTGAAACACAGATTGAGAAGCTGTCTCTGGGATGGATTATAAGGGACAAGGGAGAGATTTGGGATAAATGATAAATTTTCCTTTTGAGATATTAATGGTTAGGGTCAAGGGTAAAAAGATACACAGAAGATGCTGTGCAAACAGCACACCCAGGCACCCTGCTGAGGAGGTATATTGTACCAGGAAACTTTCTGGAAAAAAAAGCAGGGCTAGCTGGGCAGCATTGCACTCACCTGTCCTCACCTCTTCTTGGTCCTGCCCGCCTGCAACTAAGAGAAGAGCAGGAGCTAGGAGGCGGGGGGTGGGGTAGAAAGGATAGGGATGTAGTACAGAGATTGAGGGTTGGATTCCCAGGAAAAGTGAAGATGCTTCCTGGAGAATCAGCAACCTGGGAAAACGGACCCAGGGTGATGGAGAAACAACTTTGAGCCTTTCCCCCAACTTGGTGTAACTGAGAGTTCTTATTGTCTCTTTCCTCTTGTTCAGGGTGACTCTGGTGGCCCTGTGGTCTGCAACAACCAGCTCCAGGGCATTGTCTCCTGGGGTGCCGGCTGCGCTCAAAAAGGCAAACCCGGTGTATACACCAAGGTCTGCAACTACGTGAGCTGGATTCAGCAGACCATCGCTGCCAACTAAGCACATGGACCTCTCCACACCTTATCCCGTTAGTCAACCTCGCCTTCCACCTATGCCTGAAAACAGTATCTAAATAAAAAAATTTTGTCCCACACCACATGTGTCCAAGAACTGTCCTTACTTAATATTTATGAACTTTATCTTCAAACTGACTGCTGAGTAAGAGAGTGGGCAGAGAATTGAACAATTACATGAGGATAGAATTGGAAAGGTTACATAGGTATTCATTCAACCTGATCCAAATGAATTTACTGATCGTCTATCTGCTAGGCTCTGTGTGGTCCATTGAAGATATAAGCATGGATAAGCTTTGAAGTCACTATTGCCATCACATTTTTGAACAGATGATGATGACATCAGGGTACAGAAAGGGCAAATCAACTGCCCAAAGTCATTGAGTTAGTTCAGAGTCAGGGAAGCTCCAGTGGCCCTTATTCCCAAAGCATTGCTACTGCTGTGACACTATGGTCTCCTTTTTTTTTTTTTTTTTTGGCTCCAGTCCATCTGAAACTGTGAGGCTAGATAATGGAAACCACCAGATGGAGAATTTGTTTTTTTGTACAAACCACAGATTTCCTGCATTTCCCAAGATTTTACCTACCTACATATTCCAGTTCTCTAAGATCTTTCTTGCTTTCCCACTGGGATTTTATTGCTATTGCAGGCATGATGTCTGTAGGCAGTCTGTGCCCATTGCCCGTCTTCCACCACCAGACCCCCACATCCCACCCAAATAATGTACTATTTTGAACTATAAAAGAAAGAAAGTGAAAAAGCAGGTCAGTTTACAGAGCAGATCTATTACACTGAGATCATAGAAGTTGTGGCTACAGAGTTGGTTTGGAGAAAAAGTCCCAACACGTGATTCCTGTGTATATCCAGTATGGATTCAGGAGAAGAATATAATGGGATCTAAGCATGGACATCCTGGAGCAGATGGAGGAGGTTTGAAACGGGAAAATGTTCACAGCCTCAGTAATAAGGTGAAGGAGGGATATTGTCTTAGTCGGTTTAGGTTGTTATACCAAAAATGCCATAGACTGAGTGGCTTAAACCACAAACATTAACTTCTCATAGTTCTGGAGGCTGGGAAGTCCAAGATCAAGGTGCAGTGGGAAACAGTGCAGGCCCACTTCCTGGCTTGTAGACAGGGGCCTTCTCACTGTGTCCTCACCTGGCAGAGAGAGGGCTCTAGTCTCTTCTTATAAGGACGCTAATCCCATCATGGGTTCTCTAGCCTTATGACCATATAAACCTTGCAAAGGTCCAATCTCCTAATACTGTCCTGTTGTGGGTTAGGTTTGAGCACATAAATTTGTGGGCATGGGGGAGGGGCACAAACATACAGTCCACACCAGGTACTTTGGAAGAGGAAAATATGGGAAGATACATGCCCCATTACCAAATTTCTATTCCTTTGTAATTCTGGATGGCACATTCATAGGAACCAGTCCTGAGCCCTTCATATTGCCTTGTCAATTCCACTGGGATGGAGGCCAAATTCCTTAGCCTTGCATTCAAGGCTCTTAAATATATGGTCATAACTAAGTTGTCCTGTCTTATTTCCAGAGTTCTCATTGAACTGCTTTCATGTTTGCATATGGCCTAAATTAATTAATTTCATATATAACTCCTCTATGTTAAAATAGGTAGCTTTAGATCTACCTTAACTAAATATCTCAGGCTTCTCTCCAGAAACAAATGACCTTAAAGATTCTCCCGTTTCCTCTAAAACATTTTCTATTCCACACCAGCACCACCCACCTCACCGCAAGAAGAGGGCAGATTCAGAGACCTGGGAGGTTAAGGGAGTTATATAAAAGATGAGAGATGAGGGAAGGTCCAAAGAAAAGTATGGAAAAAAATCCTTTTTCTTGATACTATTCAATATTCCCTTGTCAGCCTATCTTGTCATTTTCTATCAACTGTCTTTTTAAAAAATCTAACTCTTCATAATTTGTAAATTTATACTAAAATGTAAAATCTGTATGCTCTTTGGCCCAGAAACTTCATTTCCAAAACTCTATTCTATTGAAATATCCATACAACCACAAAAACAAAGTATAAATGGGAGTGTATAATTTAGGAGTCATTCCATTGCAAAGAACAGAATAGCCAACTCAAATGGCCTTTAAAGATGTACTAATGGAAGCTTAAAAACTTGGAAGGCTTCAAGGATGCTTTGATTCAGCAATTCAAAAATGTCAAGGACCCTATGATTCCTGTCTCTGTCCTGTGCATTAATGTCAGTTTTATCCTCAGGATAAAACCTCGTGACTGAAATGGCCCTCAGAGCCTGACTCTACCTTGTCTATATCAAGGGGGAAAGACAAAGTTACTCCCATCAGATCTAGGAAGTTTCTTTCCCAGATGTCCCTGGCAGACATCATAATGTGTGTCTTTCACTGAATTTGGTCACTGGCACAAACCTGAGTCAATAGTCTAGTGGGATTATGCTGATTAATTTACAATTAGGTTACCCAGCATAACCTCAGAGCAAGGGGTGGACCTTCATTCCGCAATGAACTTGGTACGTGTTTGGTTAACTGAATGGTTATAAGGATGGTTACCAAGAGAAGGAGGAGTGGATGTTAAGAAGGCAGCCACAATCTCCACTAGAGTAATCCAGGGTGCGTATTGATACATTGTCTATGTAATTCTGAAAATCCAGAAACAATCCAAAGATCCATTAATAGAAGATTGATTAAATACATCTGGTACATCCCTCAGTGGAGACAATGTAACTATTTCATTCATTTATCCAACCACGTACTCAACAAATACTTAATGATGACCTACAATGTCCCCACCCTGTCTTATGCTCTAAAGATACGGCAGAAGAAATAGTCAAAACCCTACCTTCATGGTATATATGTCCTCACTGGGTAAATAGAAAACAAATAAACAGAGACGGTAGACTATAATGCTGATCAATGCAAATGCTACAGAAAAGCAAACCAGATAAAGGGGTGGATGACTGGAAAGTACACACCTGCTTCTAAAGTACAGTTGACCTCTGAACAATATGAAGGTTGGGGCACCAACACCCTGCAGAGTCAAAAATCCTTGTATAACTCATGGTTCCCCCAAAACTTAACTGCTAATAGACTACTATTGGCCAGAAGCCTTACTGATAACATAAGCAGTTGATTAACACATATTCTGTATGTTATATGCACTATATGCGGTATTCTTACAATAAAGAAAACCAGAGAAAAATGTTAAGAAAATCAGAAGGAAGAGAAAATACATTTGCAGTCCTGTACTGTAAGAAGTCCGCATATAAGTGGATCTGTGCAGTTCAAACCCATGCTGTTCACGGGTCAACTGTATAATCTGAGAAACACATAAAAAGACCTATGAAAGCATCCTATAATTTGAAATAAAAAGCCACTTTGTAAAGTCAGAAGAGATATCTCTCACCAAAATATATTTACTCCAAGTAAATACCTAATTCATGATTCAATAAGATCCAGGAAGACACGGTATCTGTGCAGAAAAATACGGAAATATAAGGAGGTAACAATCTGAGATTAGGAACAACTGCATAGAGACAAAAGTGTTTTTTTCTTGCCATGTCTAATCATAGCAACAGATGAGTTTTCTTTATGTATCACTTGCTCCTGTAAACCCTAAGATGGCTCTCAACTGTCAACCTCATGGTTGTGACCTTTTGGAGCTGTGTAAAATAAAGTGATATCTGCACCTAGAAGCTTAGTTCCTTATGCAAATATTTTTTTCATACAGGATAGCTAGGCTGGGTAGAAATTTACTTCATACTGGTACACACCATAATCCACTTGTTAGTTTTCCCATTAGCCAGGAAAGAATTTCAACATATGCTCAAGATGAATTTATCAGAGAATATTTGTTCTAATAAGACAAAGAGAAGCCTCTTTTACCCTACAAACCTTATTTAAATTCATTATTGAAGTCCGAACCATTGTCATCGTTTATCTTTTTTTTAATGTTTTTATTTATTTTTGAGACAGAGACAGAGCATGAGCAGGGGAGGGGCAGAGAGAGAGGGAGACACAGAATCTGAAGCAGGCTCCAGGCTCTGAGCTGTCAGCATACAGCCTGATGCGGGGCTCAAACTCACAGACTGTGAGATCATGACCTGAGCTGAAGTCGGACGCTTAACCGACTGAGCCACCCAGGTGCCCCCATCATTTATCTTTTATAGCATGTTATTTTAGTATTGATATCAACTTTTCAAACGCCGTTAAAAATAAAGATATTTACTTACTGTCTTTGTATTATTTTAGTCTCACTTTTAAAAGTCCATTAAGAAGTTCTGTCTCGTTGAATGGATACAAATACAAAAGTCTTTATTTAGTCTTAGAGATACTCATTTATTCTGAGTAACTCAGTCTAATCATTGTCTGTTTATACCCCATCTCAGCTATGGAATCTGCTGAAACATAATCCGACAATCGAGATGAAAACTTCTCTCCACACAAAAATCTGTGCATGGAAGTTTACAGCAATTTTATTTATAATTGTCAAAATTTGGAAGCAACAGAGATGTTCTTCCATAGGTGTGTTGATAAATAAGCTGTGGGACACCCAGCCAATGGAGTATTGCTCAGGGCTAAAACAAAAATGACCTATCAAGCTACAAAAAGACACGGAGGCAACTTAAATGTATATTACTAAGTGACAGAAGCCAAAATGAGAAGGCTAAATGCTGGATGATTCCAACTATATGGAATTTTGGAAAAGACAAAACCGTGGAGTCAATAAAAAGACCAGTAGTTTCCAGGGGTTGGGGGAAGGGATGAATAGACAGAGCCCAGGGACTATTAGGGCAGTGAAAATACTCTGTGTTATGCTATGATGGCACATGTCACTGTACATTTGGCCAAACCCATGGAATGTATAACACCAAGGGTGAATCCTGGGTAAACTACGGATTTTGGGTGGCAATAATGTGTCCATGTGGGTTCATCCATTGTAATAGATGCACCGATCTGGTGGGGATGTTGATAATGGGGGAGGTTGTATGCATGTGTGAGATCGGGGAGGTCAGGCAGCACATGGGAAGTCTCTGTATCTTCCTCTCAGTTTTGCGGTGAACCTGAAAATGCTCTTAAGAGAAAAGTCAAAGAATTATTAACATTTTTTATTGAGGGAAAATGAGAGAGGATGGGCAGAGCAAAAAGTATTGCAATGCTAGCCATGCTAATAGTGGACAACTTTAAGTGGAGTTATAATTAGTGAGTTTTTACTGTTGTTTCATATTTCTGTTGTTACTTTTCTATATTTTTCTCAATAAACATGGAATAGATTTTACGAAACAAAAATGTCGCTTGTTTTTAGTGAAATTCCCAGGCTTTTTAGTTCACAGAACTTGGTGGTAGTCCTTGCCACCTTACAAAAGTCTTCTCTGAGGAGGAAGCCTGCTGAGAATGAGTGCCACGCAGGGCAGGCTGGGACTGCTGACCAGCTCCGTCCTCCTCCTCTTCCTCCCACATCTGTCCAGAGTCCCACATTTGTCACCGGGTGTCACACATGAAACCTGGTTACAACCGGAGGGGGTAGTAATTTATTTCCATAGAAAGAGCTGTATTAGACTGGGCACACTTTAAACCCATGGTACTTAATAACCCCGAATCCCTGACTTTCACGAGCAGCATATTCTGGGACAGTGCTGAGCCAAAATACACAATTCTGTGAACCAGAGACATACTGAAGGTTTGCTCTTCTTAGTATTCAGGAGCCATTTCTCATTGTTGCAGGGGTGGAAAATGTAATCATCATCATTATAACAACTAGTATTTATTGTTTTTGTTTCTCAATGTGTTGCACCATTCTTACATGCTTTTCAGTAGTATTCAATCCTCACAAGTATCCTATGAGATAGGTACAAATCTCTTTCCTCCCTGAGGCTTAAAGAGGTCAAATGTTTTTCTCAGGATAAGGCAGCTAGGAAGTCCTGCAGCCAGGAATGAAATCCTAGAAGCTGGACTCCAGAGCTCATGCTTTTCATCGCTCTGTAGGACTTCACAACAATATTTAGACGTTAAGAAAAAGAAGGCATCCCCAGAAGCCTGGAAAATCTGGAGATACTAAGGTTCCAGTTATTTCACAAAACAAGCATTTATATAGCATTTACTATTTGCCATTAGAACTCACTGTTCTGAGCACTTTATAAATAGATCATCTGAACAGATCAGTGAGGAGTAGAGATTGAATCAGTAATCAAAAACCTCCCAGCACAGAAAATCCATGGCCAGACCTCACTGGCAAGTTCTACCGAACACTTGAAGAGGAAATTAACACCAATCCTTCTCAGACTCTTACAAAAAGTTGAAGAGGAGGGAACACTTCTGAACTCATTCCACGAGGCCAACATGAGCCTGATCCCAAAGCCAGAGAAGGACATCACAAAAAAAGAAAATTGTAAACCAATATCCCTGATTGAACCCACATTTATTTCATATGTCTGGGGGGTACAGTCAGGAAGTTATCATGTAAGGCTAACTTATAAAGAGGAATATTGAAAAGAGTAATACATGTGAAAGACAAAAAGTGTACATGGAAAGGGATTGGCTGTATTCAGACTATTCAGTAAGAGCACCCCAGATCCAAAGATCAGAGAGTCTCAGCAAGATGGTTTTACCTGAAGACACCTTAGAGGGAGTAAGAAACAAGTTACAGGTGTGGAGATTTGCAGTAAAACAAAACAAAACAAAAAAACAATTATTTTCCAGTCGGGACTTCTCAGCTGAACAGAAAGTGTTTTCTCTATGTGTAGCCAGTTGCAAGGTAATAAAGAGTTCTAAGCCTAGCTAATCATTCGTGAGATGAAGAATGGGGAAGTTGGAGGGTCTGTCTGGCCACCTCAGCAGTTACAAGCAAACTGGGAAAGGTGTTTGGCCTTGTCACAGGTAAACAGGGGAGTCATCCCAAGCTCTACAGGAGCCATGAGAAAGAGTGGATGGAGTCTCTAGTAACTCGTGTGTGGAAGGGTAATTCTTTGTGGTAAGCCATTTCCCTGAGCACAAAAGTGCCACAGGATTTTTGACAGCCACTGTCTTCTGGGAGCACAGGGCTCAGATAAAGTTCGATATGGCAGAGAAAATCTAGAGACTCAGGGCCGAGTCCTGACTTTGCCAATAACTTCCATGAGGACCACAGCTGCCTCATGATGAAAATGGGGGTGGGGAAAGACTTGTTACATTTATTTCACATCCCAGTGTTTGAAGAGTCTCTAAGAACGGCAGAGGGACTCTTTAGAAGAAGGGAGACAGCAAGTGAGGCAGAGAGAGAGGGGACCCAGTCACAAAGGGAGGAGGGGACAACAAAGAAAAGCTATGTCACAGAGAGGGAGGAAAAATGTCAGCAGATACATCATAACTCCTGAGATATTTGGGATCAGAGAAGAAGCACCAGGGGTTTGACTTGGTCTGCTACTTCCTCTCTTGCACCCAGATCAGAGACAGCGCCCAACCAGGCCTTATACAATTGGGGTTTGAGCCCTAGTTTCAAGACTGCTATAAGATTTTTGCTTCTCCTCCTAACCCCCAGTTAATGTTTCTCTCCAGCTGTCTTTGCCAAGGGCACTTGGACTAAGGATTGGGACATTTACAGCTTGATCCAGTGCAAGATCACTGCCCGCCATGAAGCCGTGTCTCGTCTTCACTCTCCTGAGTGCAGCTGGTGAGTGGCTGGCCTGGGCCTCCTGGCGAGGGATGGGACAGTGGTCAGGAGGGTTGGGAGGGTCAGAAGGGGAAGCAGTCAGCCACAGCTGAAGAGACAGGAAGAGGCAGGCATTTCCTTCAATTAACTGTTGAAAAAAACAAAAGGAATCTCTAGCCATGTGACTTATCCAATCAGCGGGCTCTCCCATCCCCTCTGAGACCTGTGAGTAAGTTGGAATATGTCACTATAGTGCCCCACTCTCTCCTGAGGATTGAATGTGTGATACCTTAGACTGCCACTTTCCCTGGACAGCCATGCTTCCCTCTGCCTGGCAGATGGACTCAGAAGTGTGGGCAGGGAAGGCAGGCAGGCTGGGGGCAGTGCACTGGAGGCCCCGGGGCCCTGACCAAAGCCTTTCCATCCCCTCACTACCAAAGGCAGGTGGTATGCAATCATTACTTCCATGCTTGGTTGCCATGTTAATTAAAAATAATGTTTTGAAAGGAATAATTCACTTTCCCCCATTTTTATAATATACCACACTACCAGTCAAGAGTTCCTGATCAGCCCATGAGTTAATGTTAATATGCTTCCTTCTCAACCAAAGACAGTGTCCCTGAAGCATATAGCTTGGGTGGCATGCATGCTTCTCTCTGATTTTTAAAAAGATGTTTAAAATAATTTGAAGTCCTTGGTATTATCTCTGAAAACCTTAGGCTGAAAAAAACTACCCTAAGTGTTGCCCCACAACCTGTTTGACTCTCTCTCTACCTGTGATTCTGTCAATTCTTTAGGAGTCATTTTGGCCAGAGAGTCTGAAGCTGATAAGCTGAACTTACCAGAAGATTTTACTATTCCTTACATGGTCTATTTGCAGTCCAGCCCAGAACCCTGTGTGGGGACTCTCATTCACCCTGAGTGGGTACTGACAGCTGCCCACTGCCCCTTACCGTAAGTATCCCTTTGTTCTTGGGACTGGGAGGGATCTATTTAAAGAAAAGCAAGTCTTATAGGATATCCCGGCAAGTCTTAATGACATTCTAAAGGAACCAGAAGACCCAGCAAGAGAGAGGATATCCTTCCCAATGGGAAAAGTAACACCCATTTGGGTGGCTTAAGAGGAGATCAATAGGAAGGTGTCAGGAAACTCTCTCATGGAGAATAACTAATATTCAATATATATATATATATATATATATATATATATATATATATATATGCCCCCAAATATATAAGTCAATTAATAACAAACATAAGGAAACCCATTGATAAAAATACCCTAATAGTAGGGGTCTTTAACACCTCACTTACAGCAATGGACTGAAGCAGAAAATCACCAAGGAAACAATGGCTTTGAATGACACACTGGGCTAGATGTACTTAACAGATACATTCAAAACATTTCATCCTAAAGCAGAAGAATACAGATTCTTCTCAAGTACAAATGGAACATTCTCCAGAATAGAACACATACTGGGTCACAAATCAACCTTCAACAGGTACAAAAAGACTGAGATCATACCATGCGTATTTTCAGATAACAATGCTGTAACACTTAAAATCAACCACAGAAAAAATTTGGAAAGCCCCCAAATACATGGAGGCTAAAGAACATCCTACTAAAGAATGAATGGGTTAATCAGGAAATCAATGAAAGAAATGAGCAAAAGAATGAGCAAAAGAAAATGAAAACATGACAGCCCAAAGCCTTTGGGATGCCACAAAGGCAGCCCTAAGAGGATTACAATTGCATTCAGTACATTGCAATTCAGGCCTATCTCAAGAAGCAAGAAAGGTCCCAAATACACAACCTAACCTTACATCTAAAAGGTGCTAGAAAAGGAGCAGCAAATAAAACCTAAAGCCAGAAGAAGAAGGAAAAAAATAAAGATTAGAACAGAAATAAATGATACAGAAACAAACAAACAAACAAAAAACCCCAGTAGAACAGATCAATGAAACTAAATGCTGGTTCTTTGAAAGAATAAAATTGATAAACCCCTAGCCAGATGTATCACAAAGAAAAGAGAGAGGACCCAAATAAAATAAATCATGATAAAATCATGAATGAAAGAGGAGAGATCACAACCAACACATCAAATACAAACAATTATAAGAGAATACTCTGAAAAATTATATGCCAACAAACTGGACAGTCTGGAAGAAATGGACAAATTGCTGGAAACTCATGCACAACCAAAACTGAAACAGGAAGAAATATAAAACTTAAAAAAAAATTTAATGTTTATTTATTTTTGAGAGTGAGAGAGAGAGACAGAGTGTGAGAGGGGGAGGGGCAGAGAGAGAGGGAGACAGAATCTGAAGCAGGCTCTAGGCTCTGAGCTGTCAGCACAGAGCCTGATGCGGGCTTTGAACTCACAGACCGTGAGATCATGACCTGAGCTGAAGATGGACGCTTAACTGACTGAGCCACCCAGGTGCCCCAGAAATATAAAATTTAAACAGACCCATAACCAGCAAAGAAATTGAATCAGTAATCAAAAAATCTCCCAACAAACAAGAGTCCTGGGCCAGATGGCTTCCCAGGGGAATTCTACCAGACCTTTAAAGAAGAGTTAATACCTATTCTTCTTATTGTTCCAAAAAATAGAAATGGAAGAAAAGCTTCCAAACTCATCCTATGAAGCCAAAATTACACTGATTCCAAAATCAAAGACCCCACTAAAAAGGAGAATTACAGTCAATATCCCTGAGGAAGCTGGATGAAAAAATTCTCAACAAGATACTAGCAAATTGAATTCAACAGTATGTTAAAAGAATTATTCACCATTATCAAGTAGGATTTATTCCTGGGCAGCAGGGCTGGCTCAGTATTCACAAATCAATGTGATTCACCACCTTAATTAAAGAAAGGATAAGAACCATATGATCCTCTTAATAGATGCAGAAAAAGCATTTGACAAAATACAGCATCCTTTCTTGATAAAAACCCTCAAGAAAGTAGGGATAGAAGGAACATACCTCAACATCATAAAGGGCATATACAAAGACCCACAGCTAATATCATCCTCAATACGGAAAAATTGAGAGCTTTTTCCCTAAGGTCAAGAACACGACAGAGATGTCCACTCCCAGCACTGTTCTTCAACATCTGGAAGTCCTAGCCTCAGTAATCAGACAATAAAACAGACAATAAAAGGCATACAAATTGGCAAGGAAGAAGTCAAACTTTTACTCTTTGCAGATGACATGATACTCTGTGTGGAAAACTCAAAGGACTCCACCAAATAATTGCTAGAACTGATACATGAATTCAGCAAAGTCACAGGATATATAATCAACATACAGTGGGGTGCTTGGGTGGCTCAGTTCATTAAGCATCTGATTCCCAATTTTGGCGAAGGTCATGATCTCATGGTTCATAAGTTCAAGCCCCATCTGGGGCTCTGTGCTGAGTGAGGAGCCTGCTTGGGATTCTCTGTCTCCCTCTTTCTCTCAAAATAAATAAATATGTTTAAAAAAATAAAATGAAATCAACATACAGAAATCAGTTGCATTTCCATACACCAATAGTGCAGTAGCAGGAGAGGAAATCAAGGAATTGATCCCATTTACAACCGCACCAAAACCATAAGATACCCAGGAATAAACCTAAACAAAGAGGAAAGAGATCTGTATACTGAAAACTATAGAAATCTTATGAAAGAAATCGAAGAAGATACCAAGAAATGGAAAAACAGTCTATTCTCATAGATAGGAAAACAAATATTATTAAAATGTCTGTACTACCCAAAGCAATCTACACATTCAATACAATCCCTGTCAAAGTAACACCAGCATTCTTTGCAGAGCTAGAACAAATAATTCTAAAATTTGTGTAGAAAAGATCCCAAATAAGCGAAGTAATGTTGAAAAAGAAAACCAAAGTTGGAGACACCACAATTCTGGACTTCAAGCTGTATTATTAAAGTTGTAATCATTAAGACAGTATGGTACTGGCACAAAAACAGACACACAGATCAATAGAACAGAATAGAGAGCCCACAAATCTATGGCCAACTAATCTTCAACAAAACAGGAAAGAATGTCGAAGGAAAAAAGACAGTCTCTTCAGCAAATGGTGCTGGGAGAACTGGACAGCAACATGCAGAAGAATAAAACTGGACCACTTTCTCATACTATACACAAAAATAAATTCAAAATGGATTAAAGACCTAAATATGAGACAGGAAACCATCAAAATTCTAAAGGAGAAAACAGGCAGCAACCTCTTTGATCCTGGCCACAGCAACTTCTTACTAAACACTCTCCAAAGGCAAGGGAAACAAAAGCAAAAATGAACTATTGGGACCTCATCAAGATAAAACCTTCCGCACAGCAAAGGAAACAATCAGCAGAACGAAAAGGCAACCGACAGAATGGGAGAAGATATTTGCAAATGACATATCAGATAAAGGATTAGTATCCAAAATGTACAAAGAACTTATCAAACTCAACACCTAAAAAACAAATAATCCAGTGATGAAATGGGCAAAAGACATGAACAGACACTTTTCCAAAGAAGACATCCAGATGGCTAATAGACACATGAAAAGATGCTCAATATCACTCATCATCAGAGAAATACAAATCAAAACCACAGTGAGGTACCAACTCACACCTGTCAGAACAGCTGAAATTAACAACTCAGGAAACAACAGATGTTGGCAAGGATGCAGGGAAAGGGGAACTCTTTTCCACTGTTGGTGGGAATGCAAACTGGTGCAGCCACTCAGAAAACACAGTATGGAGGTTACTCAAAAAATTAAAAACAGAGCTACCCTACGAACTAGCAATTGCACTACTAGGTATTTATCCAAAGGATACAAAAATGCTGATTTGAATGGCAAATGCACCCCAATATTTATAATGGCATTATCAACAATAACCAAATTATGGAAAGAGCTCAAATGTCCACGACTGATGAACGGATAAAGAAGATGTGATATATATAGATATATGGAATATATAGATATATGGAATATATAGATATGGAATATATATAGATATGTAATATATATGGATATGGAACATATAGATATGGAATATATATAGACATGGAATATGTAGATATGGAATATATATAGATATGGAATATATATGGATATGGAACATATATTTGGAATATAGATATATGGAATATATATATATAATGGAATATATATATATATGTATGGAATATATATATATAATGGAATGTTACTTGGCAATCAAAAAGAATGAAATTTTTCCGTTTGCAACAACATGGATGGAACTAGAGTATATTATGCTAAGTGAAATAAGTCGGTCAGAGAAAGATAAATATGTGATTTCACTCCTATGTGGAATTAAAGAAACAAAAGATGAACATAGGGGAAAGGAAGGAAAAATAAAATAAGATAAAAACAGGAAGACAAACCATATCTTAAATATAGAGAACAAATGGAGTTGCTGGAGGGGGGATGGGCTAAATGGGTGATGGGCATTATAGAGGGCACATGTTGGGATGAGCACTGGGTGTTGTATGTAAGCGAAGAATCACTGAATTCTACTCCTGAAACCAAATACTATAGTATATGTTAACTACCTTGACTTTAAATAAAAAGATAAAGTATTGAAAAAAACACAAAACACAAAACAAAGAAAAACCCCAAACACAGATGGGATCTCTGCTCTGCACATCATAAGAAATATGAAGTAAAGACAGTTCATCCCCTCCCAAGAACTGGAGTTGGAAAACTTGATGTTCTTCTCTCAGCCAGATCTAATGCATGAATGGTTTTTGTAGGAAATGGCTCTTGTATCCGTAACATGATTGGACTCCTGGTATAGAAGCGCGTATGTTGGAATGTGTCCAGGGAATATAATGGAAAATGATAAGTGGGCATCCTGATAGATTAAGAGCCTTGGGAATCAGTGATACAAGTAGGCAGCACATCATAAATATAATGACATGGGGGCTATAGAGGGGCTGGGAGAGACCTAAGAATATCCAGAAGTGAAGGGTTCAATACACTTGCTCAAGAGCTGCTTGGGACAATGGAGTGCGGGCACATCTCTATCACCTGCCTATGCATGTTTTCCAAATCTTAATAATAATAATAATAATAATAATAATAATAATAAACAATACTAGACTGTACTAAGTGCACTCGAGGTGGCAGATACACCCCAGGTTTTATATACACACTGACTCTAGACTCTACAACCCCGTAAACTATTAGTACTCTTTCACAAACCAAAGCAGGTCACTTCAGTTTTCAAGTCTGAGAGACAAAATTAAGATGGTTGGGGGGGGGGGTCAGTTCTGGCATTTTTTGTGGTTCTGACATTCTTTGACCCTGCTCTTCTCTATCTCCTTGCCCTTTTTCTTCCAAAGTGTTAAAATCCGACTGGGAGTTTATCAACCCAGCGTCAAAAATAAGAAAGAGCAGATACGGAATTACTCACTGACTGTGCCCTCCCCTGAATTCAAAGCACAATCTCTGGAGAATGACCTGATGCTGATAAAATTGTCCAAGGCTGCTGCGCTCAACTCCCACGTGGGAACCATAGCCATATCTATGGAACCCTTAGCATTTAACGATTCCTGCTTTATCCCAACCTGGACTTGGAATGAATACAAAAACCGTAAGTGTTCGACTCTGTTCTTCATCCTGAGGAGGTTTTGGAGCTGGGGGAGAATGTGGAGGGATTTACGTGAAGGGAATGGCAGCTATGAGGTAATGTTCCTGACCCTCGTGATTACTGCCAGGACTTTATCCTGCCGAGAGATGAAATCCGAAGAGGCTGACACAGGGCAGCCAATCTGATACCAGTGAGTGGAGCCACAGGAACTGTGGTATCTCTAGGACATTCAAGACCAGAGTCTGGGGAACTGAATTCAAATAATGGTTTGGGGAACCAGGAGTCCTCACTCTAAAGACAGTATCAAGGCATCTTGTGGGAGGGTAGCTCACTGTCTTCTTGATGGCTGCTGACAGTCCAGCAAGCAATTCATCAAGCAGCAGTGGGAAAACAAAAACAGAGCATGTGGGGAGCTGGCAGAAGATACTCCCCATCCCCCGCCGCAGACAACCACACCTATATCGATACGGTTCACTCAGGTGGACCCGGAGAGGTGGGGGTGGCTGAGGGAGCTGCTCCTATACACAGAAGGCAACTCTTATACCTGCTGCTTCATCCAACAGTCCCCCCTTAGAAGTGGACACCAGGGCATGCACAGAGGACTTGATTATGACATACTGTTGGTGTCTCTCTGGCCCGACCTACCAGTGGGAAAAACTGCCACAGCCTCTGCTTCAGGCACACATGTCTCCAGCCTCTCAGTTCTCATTGGCATGGGCAGAGGGGACCTGGTCTCTGCAGAAGCATGTCTCACCACGGGCACTTGAGGAAGAGAGTTGCTTTCTTACGCATCTGTTGACTGTCGGTGGCCTTTACTTCATGTGGCTGCTAGTAACCCATCGGGCTCTCTGTATTGTCAAAGGATGATGGGGGCACCACTCAATATCTGAAATGAAATGGTAAAGCTAAATTTATTGCTGATCACAGTGAGGAAGAACAATGCTGAGCAGACAACGTCTCCCTGAGCAGAGCAGAGTACTGGGACTACATGCGGTTTGGGAGAAGTTTTTTGAACAGGGATTACAAGACTTTAAGAAGCTTAAGGGGGTTGATGTCTATAGAGGCATGGTTGTTGTGTGAGATTGTTGTTCACTGCTTGGCACTTTGAGGCATGTTTATTGCAGGCGGTCTGATTGGCTGACTTTAAAAAGTGACACTGATTGATCAGCTTGATGAAACTGTGTTCATGATGAACACATGATGAAACTGAGTTTCATGATGAAACTGAGGCAAATGTCATGATATTAATCAAGTTTAAACCCTGGGCTGATAGCCACAGAACACTCCTATCTTTCCTGTAAAACAAAACAAAAACAAAAACAAATAAACAAAAAAAAACAAATAAAAAGTGAGAACTTTGATATTCTCAGTATTTGGCAATTTCATTTTTAATTCAGAAGCAACATTCCTGGGAATCTAAATGAATATTTTTTTCTAAGCAAATTGAAGTGTACAATTTTTATCCTTGACTTTACAAGCCTTATTCAAAGTAATCGAAAAATAATTTATTACATATCATTTGAAAACAAAATAAAATCATATGAAGGTTTTATCACATAGGTTCTTCATGTCAGAATCACAGTGACAAAATAATTCTGTAAGCTCTTTGGTGCAAGGCTTCAAATATTTGTTAGGAATTCATTATTTCAAGTACTTGGTTACTTTCACCTAGCTTATTCTATGCATTTCAATTCAATTCCCATAAAAACTTAAAACTGAACATAATTCCCCTCTTTCTTGTCTGACCTGACACTTTGTGTTTTAGGACGCTAGGTTGGATACACTATGAGAAAAATTCTGCTCCATAAGTGACACTAGGCTTAGTTTGAGCAATCTCTAATCAGTTTTGTTGTTTCCTTCCTCCTTGTCACTCTCCACCAGAGATTAGAATTCTTTAATACTGTGGTCAGAATCCTTGCATCCTAAGGTTAACAGCTGAGTAACAATCACTATGAGGAAGATGAGCACCATAACTTCATACACTTACAAATAATCCACTTTTAAACAATCTATTTCATTAAAAAACAGCTTCAGACACATTAAAAATAGTTTTTTCCCTTTATGATTAAATGTAAAAAATTCGACGCCAAAAATAAAGGTTTCTTAGGGACAATGGCTTTGTGTCTGACTGCTTTTATGTCATTTATAATCTTTTCATGGGTTTTGAAAGGTTTCTAAATTAGGCAAGTAGAGAGGGAACTACAGATCTGATTTCTGATGTGAGGGGGACATCATGTTCTGAATCTACTGATTTGACACAGATATTGAATGAGAAACCCTAAGAAGGATTTCTCAAAATAGGGGCCGATTACAAGAGTATGGGTGATAAGCAGAGTGACTAGATGTTATTTGTCTTCCTTTTCCCCACAGTCAGCGACCCTGACATCCTGACTTGGATAAACCAATATTCTCTCCCCCTCAATGACTGCCAGAACATGGTGGGACAAATAATGGCAGCACGCATCATGTGTGTGGGACAACCTTTAAACATCTTATCTAGAACTAAGGTAACTTTCTTCAGACAGAAAGATAGCAAGGGGACTTTGAAGGTAGTTGAGGAAAATCACATGGCACTCATCCAAAAGGCCTGGAGTCCCTCTCCTCTCTCCCCCGAGATTTTGGGTTTGTCATTAGTTCCCCTTCCCTCATTTTGCAATGGGAAAGACTCTGGGTAGAATCATTTGTCCCTTCTCCTCTTTCTTCCATTCAGTTTGGGCTCGAGCTTGAACCAAGAGAGGTGAGATCTAGGTGGACGTGAAGAGAGGGTTGTTACCTTTCAAAAACAAATGAGTCCCGTCCTTTAGATGCCTCTTCAACTATAATTTACCACCTCTTGGGATTTATTCTTGTTCCATGAGGACAAAGCAACATTGACCTCCTATTCCTTCTCTCTGGCAGGAAGTTTCAGCCGCCCCGGCCATCTGTGATGGCAGGTTGCATGGAATCTTGTCCTGGGCCAAAGGAAGTATCACCCTGGGAAGCGAAGGGTTCTTCACAGAAGTTTATCACCATGCAAGATGGATCTTGAAAGTCATAAATAATTACTGAGGCCCTTCCATTCCCCCGTCTTCAGTGCAACATCTTCATAATTTCTACACTGAATTCACAGCTCTTGATCTTTCTTGTTTTTGAACAGAGTTCAAACAGAAAACATTCAGTAAACAAAAAAAAATGAACTAAGAACTCATGCTGTGATCACTGATCTCTTGATATATAAACTGTAAGCATGATGAGAAATGTAACAACCTCCCCCAGCATTTGTTCATTCAATCAAAAATTATTGAGTTATCAGCAATTTAGTAGGCACCGCATATGAAAGGGATAAAAGAGTGACTCTCATCTCCATCAAACAGCCGATTATTCTACCTGATGACTATTGTTACAATGGAGATAAGAGGTTTCATGAGAGCACAGAGAAAGCCATTCTGGGTGTCAGAGCCAGGGAAGGTTTCACCAAATAGACAACTTAGGGAAGACTTTTATAAAGCTGAGGGGATAGTTAAGTAGAAGTCAGAAAAGCACAAGAATGTGGCATGTTCTGGATAATATAGGTATATAAGTAATACTGGAGGGTAGAAAATAAATTGTAGAGGAGGAGACCAGGTGTGAAAAAAGATTCTTAAGTAGAGGTGAGCAAGGGTTAGATAGTGAAAGGCTTGACCTCTTTGGGGAAGGAATTTAGATTTTTATCTTGTTGGAATCAGAGGGGGTGTCACTAAAACCTCCATGGTAGAGAGAGCATCATCAAATTTCTGAATTTGGACTAAAGAAGCAGAGTCTCTACAGTTTACATGTATTGACTGTGAGTAGAAAGAGAAAGGGAAGTGTCTGGAATAATTCCCAGGTTTCTGACTTGGGCAACTGGGTAGGTGGCGGTTCGCAAAGATAACAGGAAGAGAATCAATGTTTTCATGTGTAAAGAATCAGGAGCATGGTCGTGAGTAGGAGGGATGGTCCAAGTTATATTTGAGATCCCTGAAGGACATGGAGATGGTCATTTCTAGCAGACAGCTGGAGACAAAGATCTGGATCTCAGATGTCTAAGCAAAAACAACAGGGAGTTGTCTGTTTATGGGTGGTAGCCGCAGACTTCAGCAGAGCTCTGTGCCCCTGGGAAGAGCTCTGACAGATGCTCAGCCCTCTTCTCACCCTGGCATATAGTGGGGAGAGGTATAGCATCCTAGACCTATTGACCAAGACACTTAAAAATAGAGAATTGAGAGGATTCCAAGTGACCCAAAAGTAGGGTCTAGAGTGAGAGGCCATGGTGTTACATAGAGGGGAGAGGCAGTGCGATATGAGGTCATCTGCTAAAAAAGGTAATAGGAAGAGGAACAGAGAGGGTCGGTGAGATGAGAGAGAGAATAATGCCATGAAAGGAAAAGGCTGCAGAGAGAGGAGTATGGCCTTCCATCCCACGAGAGAGGTGGCAAATCCATACATCTGTAGAGATGGCAGAGGAAGGTTGGTTCTATGCTTTTCATCCCTCACCAAGGTAAAAAAGTGAAAAAAAAGGCAATAAAACCTGGGTCACAAGTAAGACCATAGATTATCCTGACACATAAACAAAAATCAAATTCTCAAATTTGGATACTGAGGCCATTTAATTAAACGGTACTTCTTTTCCTTGTAATCCTTGGTCATTCAAACTGCAAGCCCTTCTGTTTGCTTGTCTTCTCCAGTAGCCTCATTCCTAGTTTCTCACTGCTTCCCATCTCTGAGTCACTGCCCAACACCCCCTGTCCCTTTTATTGAATCACATTTATACTGTTCCAGAGTTTTTAATAAAACACTCATCTGAGTATTTAAGTAACTCTTAAATTATGTCTTCAACACATACTGGCAATCCTGCATTTCCCATGTCACTGTCTGTACAATTCTCCATAATGGCCACCTCAAGCATTTGCCTCTCTGCTCCTGTCTTCAGTGCTTCATCTTCATTGGGTGACCTCTGGCATGGGAGTACAGGGAGGTTGAAGCCATCAGCGATAACTTCACTCAACCTCCCACCTTCTACCCTGCAAACATACTTGTGCTTTTCTTCCTCGTTCTTTTCCATCCTTCCTGGAAGTGAGACCCTATTATCTACAGCTTCTATGTCCACCTGTGATATGGATCACATCTCCCCTGACTTCCTCATGGGTGTGCTGTATTGATTATCTCTACTTCTTTGTATTTTTCCATTTCCCCTATCTATTGACTTCTTTCTGTCACCATGGAAGCAAGATAAAGCCTATTCCATCCAAAATATGGAGCCTAAGGATGGGCTCCCTTGATCTGCTCTCTGGTTGCCTCCTGGGTCTTCTTTGCAGGCAGTGCCAGTTGACAATTCTTGAAGGGCACATTCTGTGGGATTCTTCTGGGTCTCTCTTCACACTCTTCCGTACATGCTCTTCTCTTTTGAGTCCTCGTCTATATCTCCAGAGACTTTTCCCCCATCTCTTCATTTGCTTCACTTCTACTCATCCTTTAAGCACCAAACATCTCTTCCTCAAGGAAGTCTTCTTCTAACCTTTACATTAGGGTCCCTTCTATGTGTTTTTCTACATCCCTTTCTTTCCCCCATTGGGACATCCATGGTGGCAAATCTTGTTATATCTGTCTCCCCTATGGGTCTTCATCATCTGTGAGGGCAAGATTCCCATTTCCCTTACCACTAAATCAATAATATCTAATAAAGTGCCAGCACACCATATACTTTGTATTGGTTTTCCACTGCTGCATAATAACATTGCCACAAACTGAACAGCTTAAGACAACATGTATTTTCTCACAGTTTCTGCAAATCAAGAGTCCAAGTATGACTTAGCTGGGTCCTCTCCTCAAGGTCTAGTAAGGCTCTGAAGTAAGAATTTGATTTCTAAGCTTTCTCAAGTTGTTGGTAGAATTCATTTCCTTCTGGTTGTGTGACACAGGATCCTCACCTTTTGCGGGCTGTTGGCTGAAAGCTGCCCTCAGGTCCTTGAGGCAATCCTTTGCGCAGAGAGGGCATCTGTACATAGTTCTTTGACACTTAATCTTCCTCAGTGTGGCTACTTACATCCCCAAGCCAGTGGGAAAAATCTCTCTTGTGCATGCTAGTCAGGTAGATGTGTGTGTACATCTACCTGACTGTACAGGTCAGGTGTGTGTACATCTACCTGACTGTACATAACACTAACACACACAATGTTAGTGTTATGTGTTAACATAATTATCAGAATGGCATCCCATAATTTTTGCCATATTCTATTAGTTGGAAGCAATTCACACATCCCACATCTAAGAAGAGGATATTAGGGATTATGCAAGGCATGAACAGTGGGCTTAAAGTCTGTCCAAAATATTCAATAGAATTTCATCAAGTAATAAATTTATTGGATCCTTATCTCCCACACAATCAAGACTTACACAAGTCTTATATATGCAGGGCTTATACACTAAGGCTTTCCGTTATAGAATTCCTGCTTATCTCTCGACCTAGTTCTTAACACTTTCACTGTAATACATAGCTGCTGTTCCTCAAACACACCACATTGTTACATATATTCATGCTTTAACAGAAGGCTTTCCCTCTTTTTGAACTACTTTTTCTCTCCTTTTTATGCGAGACAAGTTCCTCCCCTCCTCTAAGACCCAGGTAGAGTGTAAATTTTTGGATACTCCTTCTTTATGACAATGGAGGCTGAAGAAGTATCTAACTTGTGTTCTAAGGCAATACCTCAACCTCCATTAAGAAACAAAACAAATGAGCATAGGAAAAAAAGGAAAGAGAGCAAGGGAAACCAAGAAACAGACTCTTTAACTCTAGAGAACAAACTGATGATTACCAGAGGGGAGGTGGGTGGGGGGATGGGTGAAATAGATGATTGGGATTAAGGAGGCCACTTATGATGAGCGCCAGGTATATGGAAGTGTTGGATCACCACGTTGAACACCTGGAACTAATATTACACTGTATGTTAACTAAGTGGAATTTAAGTAAAAACTTAAAACTCTCCTACATGTTATTATGAAGATTGTTAAACATGCAACAAAGCTGAAAGAATTTCACAGTGTATACCTGTATACCCATTACCTGGATTCTACCATTGAGCAATCTATTAACATCTGGCATTGGTGTGGTATATTTGTTACAGCTGATGAGCCAATATTGACACATTATTAGTAACTAAAGTCCATAGTTTATATTAGGGATTGCTCTTTATGTTATATAGTACCATGGCTTTGGACAAACCCATAATGGCATGTATCCACAATTAGAGTATCATATAGAATAATTTCACTGCCCTGAAAATGCCCTGTGCTCTACCTGTTCATCCTTGCCCCCTTCTCCTCAAATTATGACAGCCACTCATCTTCTTACTGTCTCTATAGATTGACTTTTTCAAAATATATAATATTTTTACACTGGCTTCTATCACCTAGTAATAAGCATTTAAGGATTCCCCATGTATTTTATCACTTGGTAACTCATTTTTTTAAATCACGAAATAATATTCCAAGGCGGACGTACCACACTTTGCTTACCCATTTACTTATTTAAGGACATCGTGGTTGGTTCCAAGGTTTGGCAAGTGTGACTACAGCTGCTCTAATTATTCATGTGTAAGATTTTGTGGACATAAGTTTTCATTCAGGTAATCCCGAAGAGTGTGATGGCTGGATCATGTGGTAAGATTATGTTGAGCTTTGTACAAAACCACCAAACTGTCTCCCAAAGTGGCTGTACATTTTGTATTCCACCAGCAATAAATAAACATTCTTGTTGTTTCACATCCTTGCCAACATTTGGTGTTCTGTTTTAAACTGTAGCCATTCTCTGAGGCGTGTAGTTGTTGCTTTAGTTCGTAATTCCCTAATGTATGTTGAGAATCTTTCCATATGCTATTTGCCATCTGTGTATCTTCTTTGTTGATACGGACTGAACTGTGTCCTCCAAAATTCATCTATTGAAGCCCTAAACCCCAAAGTGACTGTATTTGGAGGTAGGTCCCATGGGAAGGTGGCTATCTACAAGCCAGGAATGAATTTTCTGGCACTTTGATCATGGACTTCCAGCCTCCAGAACTGTGGGAAAATACATGTCTGTTTATTAAGCCACCCAGTCTGTGGTGTTTTATCATGGCGGTCTGAGCAGACTAATGCATTTGGTAAGGTATCTGTTCAGAGATTTGGCCCACTTTTTTATTGAGCGGTCTGTTTTCTTGTTGAGTTTAGAATTTCCTTACATACTTTGGATACAAATCATTTAACAGATCATGTGTTTTGCGAATATTTCCACGTAGATAGTGGTACAGGTAGAGCTTGAGCTCTGAATACTTTATTTTGTAATTGCCTGTCTATGTACCCATTACTCCCACCAGTGTATAAGCTCTTTGCAGGCAGAGCAGTGTTTTCACATTTAAGCAGCCTCTATAGTGAGCACAGAGCCTTGCACAAGTCAGACACCTAATATAAATTATTGACTGGCTGGGGGAGTAAATGAGTGGATGGACGGTGACATGAAAGAAAAGGCTGATCTATCTCAAGGAGGAGTTCAGTGTCAGGCAGAGGGGTCAGGCCAGCACCAGAGGGCTGGGTTATGGCCACTGGAGACAAATGTCTGTGTCACACAACCAGGGGTTAGCATCACACAGATGGGAGGAGTCACTGTCCTGAGTATAGTTTGGAGAGGGCCATGATTGCAGAGTCTCACAAAGGCCAGAGCACAGAGGAGGGGGCTGTGGAAACACTGTGAGCCCTGACATCTCTCAGATTAGGTATGTTTTCCCCTGAAAAGGAAAACAAAAATGCTACATTTCAGATCCATTCTCTACTGTGTCAGGGACCAAGACACCTGATCTCAGTTCTTATCTTTCTGATACCTGACACCATCCTGACTGGTGGCCACCTCTTCTGGAACTGAATCCTGCCACTGGAAGAATTCAGATGATATATTTGGATGATATACCCCTTCTTGCTGTATCTTCCTTAGCCCTTTTCTGTCCCTCTTCTCCATCCTTTCCAGAGACTCTGGGCTGAAACTCATCCTTTGAAAAGGCTTTTGACATCAATATGAAGTTTATCCTCTTCTGGGCTCTCTTGAACCTGACTGGTGAGTATCTTCCACATTCTTCTCTTTATTTGCCAAAAGAAATCCGGGAGGAATCACGAAAGATAGATAAAGACAGAAGGCGCTGCTCCAGGCTACAAGTGAAGAACGGATTCTCCCTCCCTCCCCACCACTACCATCCCCACCAGCTTTCCAACTGTGCCACTGCCCATCTGCCTCATCTCAGCTGATTGCTTGTATGCTTTTGGGGGAGACGTGGACATTGACACCCCGATACCAGACCTGCTCCCAAGGAATACTGGCCCAACCCTGGGCCTGTCTAGAACAGGACCAATGTGCGCATGAGGGAATGAGAAGCAGAGCCAGGGGTTGAAAGCAGAGGTCCAACTAATGGACATAGCAGAGCATTAGAGGGTATTTGGTCTTGTCCTGGCAGGTTCCAGTTATTCAGGCAAAAACCTTGGAGGTATGCATAAAAGCTCTTTCTCTCACACCCCGCATCCAATCTATTTGGAAAAATTTCGTTGGCTCTATCTTCTAAATATATCCTAAATCCAATCACATCTCATCACCTCCACTGCCCACGATGGCCAAGCCACCATCTCCTGCCTGGATTACCACATTATTCTCCAACAGACCTCTCTGCTTTCTACTCCTACCCTTCACACTTTTCCATAAGGAAATGACTATCACTGCCTTATACAAATGCCTTAGCCACCCGGATGTGGCTTAACATTCCTTCAGAAGAAAGTCCACATCCTAATGATATTCTATAAAACCCTACGTCACCATTCCAGTCTCTGTGCTTTCCTGCTCTTTTCCCCCTCACCTTCCATGCCAACCACACCAGCCTCTGTGACGCTCCTTAAATGAGCCTTGGGACACTTGCTCCAGCTGTTTCCTCCACCTGGAACCCCAATGACCCAGATATCTGATGATCTAACTCCCTCATCTTCATTTCATTGGTCATGACTCATGCTGTCCACAGGTCTACCGACCCTGACCGCTATGTAGTATTGCAGAAGGCCCCACCACATGCATGCACATCTCAGTACTACCTTTCCCTCTTTCCCTGTTGTACTATTTTTTCCGCAGCACCAATCACCATCTAACACGCTGTATCATTCACTTATGTATTGTGTTTACTGTCATTGAATGTCTCCCCTCATCAGAACGTACGAGAGCAGGGATATTTACCTGCTTTGTTCCCCATGTTGCTCCAGCACCTAAAACAGAGCCTGGCGCCTACTAGATGCTCAGTACTTACTTGCTGAATGAATAAATTATCTCCCCCTCCTCAGATTCTGTTAGCAGTTGGTCCATTTTTTAAATGGCACTTGTACTGTTTTGCCTTTCATTGTTGTAGGGAAAGGGATGAGATAGATAAAAGCATTCTCAAAAAAGGTAAAAACATAAAGTTCTCTATGAGTTGATTTAACATATGTTCGCTGAATTGTAGAAAGTATTTAGAAAACTTGTATTTTAATTTGAAAAATATTTATTGACAACAAAAGGGGAAATACCCGTATCTTTTGGAAATTGATATGTTTGTATCCTTTTCTTCACGTTTTTAGAACAAAGTAAGCCAGTTTACAAATTCAGCTTACAGACAAAGGTATTAGAAGGGTAGGGGGAACATAAGCGTATTAAGTAATTTTCCTTTGTTTTTCCCAGAGATCCCTGCAAAACTCTCAGAACTTCCTATGTTTCTCTCTCCAGTTGCCCTGGCTTTTGATCCAGATTACCTAACTGACATCACTCCTCCATACCTGGTCTACTTGAAATCTGATTACTTGCCCTGTGCTGGAGTTCTGGTTCACCCCTTATGGGTGATCACAGCTGCACACTGCAACTTACCGTAAGTAGTAAGCCCCCAACACCACTTTATGCTTTGGGGTTTCAGGTTGGGCACAGACCCAGAACCCTGCCTTGTGCCACTGCTCAATTAAGTGGACTTAGGGAGGTCTTCTGGGGATGTCCAGTGGTAGAGAAAAAGGTCTGTGGGAAGGGGCCAATAAAGGCCCAAAAGGATGGATAAATAATCTCTGTCAAGTCTTCTCTCAAACAACTACATTGTTCCAGAAAGCTTCAGGTTATACTGGGGATTACAAATCCATCAAACTATGATGAGAAAGATATACAAGTAGTTGGCTATGAGAAGATGATTCATCATCCACACTTCTCAGTCACTTCTATTGAATACGACCTGATGTTAATCAAGCTGAGAGAATACATTGAACTCAATGACTATGTGAAACTGGTCAGTCTGCCTGAGGAACCTGCCCCTGAAGAAGCCATGTGCATGGTCTCCACGTGGGCCTACAACCTATGTGATGCCTGTGAGTGACCTCAAGATAATACTGTTCTCTCAGAGTAGGAGACGCCTCTGTTCCCTCTCTATTCTTGGCTTCTGCAACTCTTCCCAGTGAGGTTTCCTTCTGACCTCTTAATTCATTTTTTCATCTCTTTTCCCTTCCCCTGTACCTTAGTGAGGGAGTCCTTTGAGCTTCCTCTCCCACTGTCTCCTGCTACCATCTATGCTTCCAGACATGATAGAAATGGTGTTAGTGGAAAGAAGACATTTGTATCCTAGTCTTAATTTGCTGTGTGACAGGTGGTCACTTTGCCTTTGGGGCATCAGTTTTGTGACCTCTAAAATGTGGCACAAACTGTAGCAGATGTTTTCAAACTATTTCAGGCAATACAGAAACTTAAAGCCTTGATATATCATGAAATAATATTAATGTATTCAAACATAAGATAAATATGCAAACTGTGCCAACCCAGGCAGGGCTTCTGTATGCAAGACCGATGCAAGACTAGCTCATGAGTAAGTTTATTTATGTATTTAATATTCGTCATGTGAGATACACACTATAGTATGGAAAGGAGATTGACGTTGGCCAAGCTTGTCAGCTTATACCCATCCATCTACCCCAATCCTCCTTTTACAGAAGTCAAGAGGCAGCTGTACACGTATTCTAACAATGCTGCCATGGCTCCAACCTTTTTAAACTGCTCTTTGGTAAATACCTTCAGACCTTGAGGTACATTTACTTGAATATTCCAAAAAAAAAAAGTAAAAATTCTTTTTCCCCTAGCTTTATTGAGGTATAATTGAAACTTAAACATTGTATGATTTAAGGCGCATAGCGTCATATTTCGATATACATATACAATGTGAAATATGTATATTTCACATTGTAATATACAATATTACATATACATATTTTGATATACATATACATATACATATTTCGATATACATATACAATGTGAAATGATGGTGCCATCACCTCACGTAAGTGTGTGGGGTGAGGATACTTAAGATCTACTCTCTCAGAAAGTTTTAAGTACACAGTACAGTGTTATTAACTATAGCTACCAGGCTGCATATTAAATCTCTAGCACTTCTTTGTGTAATAGCTAAAAGTTTGTACCCTTTGATCAACATACCCCTATATCTTCCACCCACCAGCCTCTGGCAACCGCCATTCTATTCTCTGTTTCTGTGAGCTTGGCTTCTTTTAGATTCTATGTAGAAGTGAGATTATACAGTACTTGTCTTTCTGTGTCTGGCTTATTTCACTTAGCATTATGTCCTCTACACAGGTAGAAATTCTTTGACCTCTGAGATTCATTCCATTTGAGTTTTGAAAATAGGCAAATGTCCCTCTGATGAGCAGTATGTTTGACTCATCCGGCTTATGCTACTTGGTCAAGAAGAGATATGACATAACCAAAAAAATGCAATACATTTTGATCTGGCTTATGAAATAATTTTTTTAGCAGATACTGACTTTTTCTGATCTGACAAATGAAAAACTAGGCGCTCTAAATTCCTTCAAACTCTAAAAAGAAGAGATGTTGTTTAAGGGTACATACTTGCAGCCAGTAGTTAAAGAAGTTCTGGAGACCCAAGACATAGCATATTGAATATAGACAGCAATATCATGATATGATCAAACTTGCTAAGAGACTAGATCTTAATTATTCCACCACAAAAAAGAAATGATTATGTGACATGATAGAGGTGCTAACTATGATGGCAATCTTATTACAATATATAGATGTATCAGGGCGCCTGAGTGGCTCAGCCAGTTAAGCTTTCGACTCTTTGGCTCAGGTTGTGATCTCGCAGTTAGTGAGTTCAAGCCCCGCATCAGTCTCCACACTGACAGCGCAGAGCCTGCTTGGGATTCTCTCTCTCTTCTTCTCTCCCTGCCTCTCCCCTGCTCTCTCTTGCTCTCTCTCAAAATAAATAAACTTAAAAAAAAACCCACAATACATAAATGTGTCAAATCAACACATTATACACCTTAAATTTACACATTGTTACAAGTCAAATATATTTCAAAAAAAAAAATTTAAAAAGGAGTCAGTGATGAATTTCAACTAAAAGACAAATAAACATAAAAGCTCAAAAAATAAATCAGAATTCCATATCAAAGGATATTCTTGAAACGTTTAAAGTTCTAGAAAATTGTAAAGTGATTTATTTCATTTCATTGCAGAAATGTCTCATATTTACGTGTCACTTCCAAGAATTTAATCTCTTTTATAAAGAGATCGACACTCATATCGTGAGAAATTGTTAATCTGATCATTTCCTGCTGTCCAAGTAGCCACGTTTTGATTTCTCTCAGTGTTTGATCTCTTTTCCTTTCTGCCAGAAGGAATATGTTGAAAAAGAGGGCAAGGAAAAAAAGGAGGTTTGTTATCTACTGACTCTTACGGAAGCTCTGTGTCTTTCTGTCCTCTAGCCAAGGATCCTGACTCACTGCAGAATGTGAACATCTCCATAATCTCCAGGCGTGAGTGCCACAATGCCTATAAAACCTACAAGATCCAGGAAGGTATGCTGTGCTTAGGCATTGTGCCAGGAAGGAGGCTGTCCTGCAAGGTAGTATGTTCTTAATGTCTTAGTTTTCCCATTTTATTTCTTTTGTGTTTTTTGCCAGAAAGATAAGATAACCTAGTTTCCTTTTTTTTTTTTTTTCTTGGCAGGAAGTCACAGCTGCCCCAGCAGTCTGCAATGGGGTCCTTCAAGGAATATTGGCTTTTGCAGATGGATGTGTTTTGAGAGCTGATGTTGGCATCTATACCAAAATCTTTAACTACATGTCCTGGATTAGAAACACAATCAAAAACAACTGAGCTCCCATGGCAGGAATTCTGGATCACGTGGCACAGCCTGTCCCTGTGTCCAGCCTCACAATTAAACCTTGAGTAGATGCCCTGGATTGCATCAGGCATGCCTGTCTCACTTCTGCCCAACGGAGTGAGTGATTTGTACATCCCTACACTGTGACCTTACATGATAACCCTTTGTCTTCCCCATTCGATAAAGATGGCAAACTCATTACCCCTTAGGCAGTTGAAGTGTTATCAAGTGGGGATTGTGTTCTAACAAAGGGATCATTGACCTATTGAAAAAAAAGGCCAGTCCACCATTTTGGGTGATAAATCCCTACTACTTGCACTGAATTAATGTGCACTTTTGTCGAATTGCACATAACAAAAGGAAGAAGGAAATATGACAAAGAGAGAGCTGATTAGACATACAGGTGAGGGAAAAGGCTCCTAAGAAGGAGACTATAGGAGGTATTGCACTCTGTTTCTCCTTGCCCACATGACTCTCTACACCAGGCGTAGATCATGGTCATTCATTTTGCAGAATTCTGGATAGAGGCTGGAGTCATGGGAGGTTAATACAAAAGTGAACTGAGGCATATGACACAGCAGGTGTAACGGGGAATTGGGGCCAGATTTTGCCATATATGCTTGCCCCTTCTATTATGCCTGCCGCTGCAGGGACTCCATTCTCCATAACTGTTACTCTTGCATTTTTCTTCCTTACTCCCTGTGTTTTCATCTCACCCCTGCAGCGCCAGTTACCACCTGAGAGTTTTAATGAATAGTTACTTAAGATCAAAAGCACAAAAACAAAAATGAATTTTAGAGGGTACTGCCTGTGGCCACCACAGGTAGGCTATGGGAAACTTACAGTCTAGCTAGGGGACAAGAGAACTCCTCTCAGGAAGCAAAGTGCCAGCAGGAAATCTTGTCCTCTCTAGGGTTCGAAAACCTCGAACTGAGTAAACCCCAGCTTGCAGTGTTGAAAAGCAACACTTTGTGCACAGGTTATTAAGGCAATTGTGAGAACTTTACCTTCAGATATGGTATTAACTGACATTTTAGCTATGGAAAAACAGATGGTTTTTGCAAGAGAGCACCTTACCCTCTGGAGATGTTTCCCACCTTAAAATGGTACTATGATTTCAGTAGTTTATTCTGTTATCTTATAAGGCTACTTGATTCTAGGTGATAATGCATACGTCACGGTCACTGCATTCCATGGGCATCAGCCTACTGTCTCACCATTGTCACTGTACAGTGGCTTCCTTGGTTGGAAAATACATTCTGGGGCTCCTGGGTGACTCAGTTGGTTAAGCATCCAACTCCTGATTTTGGCTCAGGTCATGATCTCACATTTCATGAGATCAAGCCCCACAATGGGCTCTGCGCTGACAGCATGGAGCCAGCTTGGGATTCTCTCTCTCTCCCTCTCTTTCTGCCCCTTCCCCATTCATTCTCTCTCCCTCCCCTCTCTCTCTCTCTCTCTCTCTCTCTCTCTCTCTCTCTCTCTCTCTCTCAAAATAAATAAACAGTTTTAAAAAAGGAAAATACATTCCTTTTTTTGTAGGATACGTAAGGCATTCAGTTAATTCAAGGATGATGGTGCTGGGAAGGTGGCAAGGAGAAGAAAGATCAAATACAGACTATGTCATTTTCAGTAAGGACAATAGCTACTCCCTCCACGATGAAAGGGGCTGCCAGGGGACCTGGGGTACAGCACTACATCAGAACTACATCAGGGCTGAGATTGGTCACTGACGCTGGCACACTGAATCTGCAGCAGTGGTGGTAGGCAGGTGCATAAGCTCCATTTGGCCCCATCACTTTTTTATGGAGCCACTAAAAAGCACTCGGGAGAATGAAGAAGGACTTCAGAACAGACCCGCTTATCTATACGATTCTTAAATTCCTCAAAAGTGAGAGCATTTTGGTGAGAATTCTCATGGGATACAATATTCTCCTGCTCCAAACTGACCCTGAAAAATCCCACTACATTATTTTTCCCCAAACAGCTAATCCCCATTCCGTCCATCTCCCTCCTTCTGAGTGTCTGTCAGGGCAGACCACTAGCCACTCTCAAGAAATTCACATATACCCTACCCCAGGTAAGAAAACTACGTATGTTGATTGAACTTCTGTCTCCTGAGAAGAATCCCATTCTCCTCTTTCCCTCAGGGCATCCCTCTGAGGGGCTTTATTATCACATTAGTAGATGTGCAATCAGTATCAACCTGTCAACCAGTAAAGTCTTTCCATCCTCAGTGAACGGTTTATGAATAAACCTATTTGAGGTCATAATGTGGCTTAAGGAAAGATTTCCCAGGGCAATTGCTAGTGCAATTCATTTGGATTTTCAGGGCCTAATTTACCTCTGGCCCATTACACTAGAAGTTGGGGATGGAATGTTGTTGAGCATATATCCAAATCAATAACAGTTACCCACCTAGAGCAAGTTTCATGGCCAACTGGTGATCTGGAGTCAGGCATTGAGTCTCCACTAGACCCCAGTGGCAAACCAGAAGCTATTTCCCAAAAAAGAAAAAGGAGCATGAATTTGCTACCATGTTTTGGGATCTCTATTTTGATTTTCTTATTAGGTTTTGACATGAGCTTCATTCAGTACACTAAAGATACTTCCAGCACCATTGAATCAACAGAGTTTACAACTAACAAACAGCCAATTGTACTTCAACCTGTGCTGGCTGCAAAGTCTTCTCTGACTTACTCTCTTCCTAAACTAGCAACTTTATAGATCTCTCATTACATGGTTCAGAGCATGATATCCTAATGAGATGGATGTTGCTTATAAAAGTTAGAGATCTTCAGAGACCATTCTTCACAGTAGGGAGCACAAATATAAAACATGTTCAGTTCAGCAGAGGAATCCAACATATACCTGCCTGTAGTAGCAGGTGGCTGTATTTTACTGGTTGCATCACCTGCCCACTATCACATATCTGCCTTTCCAAGACACCCAGGAAACTTGCTACTCCCTGTTATCTCATCCTACCAACATGGTATCATCAATACAATAGATCAGCCTGGTACCCTTTGAGATTGTCAAGTTCCTTAAAGACTATATTCAGTTTCAGGGGCAGAGCAATGGTGACTGCTTGAGCATGGAGGTAAAAAAATACTGTTGTCCCTGACAAATGAAAATGAATTAATTCTGAGCTTCTCAATGCAATGTACAAAAATACATTTTCCAGATGGGTAGTTGCATACTGAGTGTGAAGTACTGAATTTATTTTCTCTAGTAAGGAGGCTACATATGGAACAGCAACTATAACTGGTGTTACCATGCGATAATCAAACACTATCATTCCCCACCACTCTTATGACATGGCCAACTGAAGAACTGAATGAGATTAAAATACAAATTATCACCCAACATATTTCAAGTCTGTGTTGGTAGTACTGACCTCAACAATGTGCTGATGTTTTAGATTTACTAAGGGAAAGTCCCACCAACTTTCTCTTAGCCCCTTCTATGATAAAAGCCCTCACTTCACAGACCCAAGAGATATTGTAGAGATTCTACCAGTTGTAAAAAACAAATGCACCCCTTCCATTCTCACCAATGCACATAGGAAATATGGAAGTAAATTCTAGATGGTTTCAGAGCCCCATTGAATAACTCCAGGGATGACTTAGGTTAAAAAAAAATCCATTTATCCCTCAATTTTCAAAAGCCCCACACTGATCAGAGGACAGCACTGATTGTAAGTCTTCCCTACCACCACAAACACCACAAATTAGTATCAATTCAGAACCCAGAATCTCAAAAAATTTAGCTATGTTCTTGTCCCTAGAGCACAAGTTACCAACTAAATAGACCCAGGTCACCTTTGTATGGGCTAAAAGGGAGACTCTCAATGTTAGAACACGGTCCATTCTCTAGGGTACCAGGTGGGCACTGAACCAGTTTCTGTCACTAACAGGTTTGTGACCTAGGGAGGATCCCATCACATTTTAGGATGTTGACTCCCATTGGTCCACTATTACCAAATCTGTCAGGTGGTGTTTGTTTGTTTGTTTGTTTGTTTTGTGTGATATAAATCAAATAAGAACTTGAACTTCCTATCAGTTTCGTTCCTGGGGATCCCATTTTTATGGAGAACCCTTGAAAGAATCCTCTTAAGGGCTCCAAAACATCACCACATAACATTGTTTGTTTCCATTTAAGAGTAAGAGAAGCAGATGAATTTAATAACTTAACACTTATCTGTTTTCCTGAAACAAGTTAGACTAAAATCTAAGAGGCCCTTTAGTGGGAGACAAATGCCACTGAAAGGGGAGAACATCTGGCATCTATAAGGTTATTTGTTTATTTATTTGCACTTTATGTTTTTAGTAGAAAATATGGTAGAGTCCACCACTGGTAGAAGATCCTGAATGGTGGGATACATCTTTCTAATTTTAAGTTGCAGCCTTGGGAATCCCTTGTTGCCATGTGTCTAAGCCATATTTTCTATCAGCTCTGTAAGTAACCTTGCCAGAAGTTTCCCTTCCCATCTGCCTTACCCCTTTGTCTCCCTCCATTTGTTCAGAAGTTATGTGGAGAAAATGGAGCAGGGGGAGGGTATTTATCAGTTTCCTCAAATCATAATAACATGTTAGGATTTTGGAGAGTATGCTGCTCCATTGAGTAAGGGGATATCCCCTGTAACCACTGTTCTCAAGGCTGAAAAGCTATGATCCCCAAAGCTAAATGTGAGTGAGTAGGCCAGGATCTCACAAAAACAAGGTGAAGATAAGGCTAGAGCCTATGCTTGTGCACAGAAATTAATGTTAGCTACTGTACTGATGAGACTTTCAAGACTTCTTACAATTTGCAAGTCTTCCTTTGTGTGTTTGTTTCAAGGACAGGAGGATTTCAGAAACCATAAAATGAGCTCTGTTCCACAGGGAATCAGGGTGGAAAAAAGCTTTGATTTGGAGTCATTGTCTATAACAACTGGAGTAGAATCAAGTTGCCCATTGGAAGCTAAAGATGGGGGTTGAGAAGCCAGTCCAGGGGCTGACACTGCCAAGGAACCCCAAGGTCATTGCTCCCAGGTCTGTTGAAAAGTCAGCAGTACTAGGTACCTTCATTATCTTACTTTGGGGTGTCTGGCAGCTACTTTGACTAAAATCAAACCAGTGCTCCTTGTTGCTCTATGATTTGTTGTTGTTGTTGGTGGTGGTAGTGGTTTGTTTTTAAGAGATTATTAAATGTTAGTAAATCACATGTAGGATTTGCTTCAACTATAAAATATGCATTCAAACTTGCTTTTGGCTGGCTCTCTATAGCCCATATCCCTACCTTGAGCCGATCAATTGGCATACCTATAATCTCTAGAACCCCCTCTACAACAGCAGCCCAAGACATGGGGTCAATGCTATCCTTGGTTAAGAGAAGTTTAACTCATCACCAAGCCAAACTTGTCATTACCCTTTTCTACCGAATAGCCCAAATCTAGTAACTGGGACTCTGTTCTGTTCCTGCAGTGAAGCACCCCCGCCCTACCTTTTAATCCCAGTTCCATTAATGCTGTCTTTGTCTTGACAACCTTGTCTCATTCCCCAGCTCCTATAAGCCTAGGGCTCTGCCTTACTCTTCCTAGATGTTGCTGGAAGCCCATATGAGGCCAGCTTCTTGCTGTCACAACTTCCTGCTGCTGCCTACCTGCCATATAGTCGGTTCTCCTGGCTGCTGGCCCCTCGACTGGCCACCTGCCCGACTTCCCTTCGGCCTTCAATATGCTTTGCTGTCTGGATTCTGTCAGTTTAGCTGGCTCCGTGCTGTGACTGCTATCCCTCCACTCTTGGATTTCCAACATCTCCCCCTCCAATGTAAGTTTATCTCATTTCTAGATGCCCAAAAGTATGATCCCAGGCTTAGTGTGCCTGAAAGAGCATGGATTTGGGATCCAATTTGGTATTTAATCCCAACTTCAACAGCTACTAACTCTGTGTCCTTAGGCAAGGAATTAAGTAATTTAACCTGTCTTGTTTGAATATATCTATAAAATGGGACCAGTAGTACATAAGATAACTTATGTAAGGCATGGAGCATAATATTTAGCACACAGTAGGCCCTCAATAAGTGATAATCCCATTTTTATGTCTTTGCCAAGGGATGACTGGTAATCTGTCATCATTTCTTTTTTCTTTATAATTTTTAAGGTTTTTTAAAAAATTTATTTTGAGAGAGAGAGAGAGAGAGAGAGCGCGAGCGCATGGGAGGGGCAGAGAGAAAGGGAGAGAGAGAATCCCAAGCAGGCTCTGCATTGTCAGCGTGGAGTCCAATGAGGGACTTGGGCTCATGAACTGTGAGATCATGACCTGAGCCAACATCAAGCCAAATTTATTGAGGCTTAACTGGCTGAACCCTCCAGGTCTCCCTGTTACCATTTCTTTACATCTGTGTTTGTCTTTCTTCAACTTGGATGGAAACTATTTTCATGTCCACACACACAGACAAAATAAATAAATAAGTAAATCAGGTTATATCAGAGAGCCAGAGAACATTCTGATAGAATTTACCAATATATGTTCCCTTTCCTCAGGTGTCAGGCACCTGTCTTTCCCAGCCTGTATAGAAGAGGCTCTTAGGCATAAAATATAAAAAGTAAGTTTTACAATATTATTGTACTTATTTGGGTAGAGGTCAAAAACTATAACTGCAAGACAAGTACATTGTAATATCATTTAGATAGGCAACTGTCAGATAGAGTTGCTTTGTTTTTGAAGTGTTTCCTTGATTTCAGAAACCCTAAACACTCATTGTATATAACGAGGAGAACCCACAACAGTAGAAAAATAAGTTTAAGTTCACAACCCCAACTATTATACAATTTTGTAAAGCTTTCTAGTATTCTAAACTTTCTCCTCAGCTTGGCTAACTGCTAATCTGTGTCAGGATTCATTGTCTACCAACCCCACTTTATTCCAGTTTATCCTTAATAAGCCCCACCAGGGTACTCATGGATGTGTGCCTACACTCAAGGGACTTGCATGGATCCTAAGCCCTAATAATTATTAGCCTGTTATCAACTCCCTCTTCTTAAGCCCACCTGTATCTAAGCCCCTGCCTTCACAGGAGACCCACGCTTGTCCTCCTGCTCAAAAGCCCTGAAATGATGGTGTAGGGACCATAAATATGGGCTATATTTCTGTTCAGGGCTCAGGAATCTGAATGATAACAAAGAGGCCCCATCCTCCTTCCTCTGCCTCTCAGAGCTGCAAGTGCAACTTCGAGCTCATGTTTTCTGCTCTCCAAGGACCTTCCAAATGAAAGAATAAAGAAGAGAAGAGGAGTAAAATTTGGAGGAGGTAAAGAGGAAACATGCCTGATATTTCTTGAAAGTCACACCATATCTAGTAAAAGACTGAAAACGGAGTGGGTATTCTACGCACGTATTGATTACTTGAGAGGATGGCTGAGACAAAAGAGAACAAAGTCTTAAGTGACTGTATTTACCTGCCTGTCCTGGAATCCCATAAGTTTCAAACCAACCCAAACTATGGAGTTAACTACAGAGCAGAACCTAATTTACACCATCAAAATATATTACTTTCCCCTCCAAATAATTAGATTTAATATGTATAACTCTTTCTATTCCCATCTGGACCCACTGAATCCTAGGACAAGTCTGCAGGGTACTTAGGGTCTCTGCAGGACACTCACCTGACTTGCTGCCACATCGTGTGTGGTCTTCCCTGGGCTCTCTGACCATGTCTGCACCACAACAGGAGCCGCCTTTCTGGAAGGGGCAGAGATGCCTTCCAACTCACACCTGCCTTGTCCCGGTGGCAATGTATTCATTACGCAAAAAGGCAGCATCATGAGGTGTTGAGAGTCACAGATCTGACTTAGAATTCCTCTACTTGAGTCCTAGCTGTATGCCGATTACCTGCGTGACATCACTGTTGAGGACCCATTTCCCTATTAAAATAAGAGCAAAAATAAAAAGCAACAAATGGTGGTACTTGCCTAAGAGGGCATTTGAAAGTATTGAATAAGAAAATGAAGCTAAATATACTTTGTAAAGACATGGACAAATCACTCTCACCAGCCTGTAGACAGGAGACGACATCACATAGATCAGTATTTCTTATCTGGATAACAACGGATAAATAAAATAATCTAATCAAAAAGCACCAATCAAATTTGATAATCTAATCAAAAAGTGTGAATCCCTACCATCTGCCAATCTAGGAGGGCTAGTTCAATCAGCTAGGAATCGAGGGGCTAGGAAGTGGTATTCAGGCGTAGTTCATGGTCCAAGTGAACTGATTTGCGTCTGAGAAGTCTCCAGGGAGCTCCCGCGAACTGGGGTTGAAGCGAACCCATCAACCAGAGCGACGGTGCCCTCTATCGCTCCAGCAGGAGGTGCTTGGCTGAGTTTCAAAAGCTGCCAGCAGAGGGCCTCAGCTTTCCTTAAGGGCAGGTGGCCCAGGCCTCTCTGCCCTGCCATCTCGGTGTATAACAGCCTCTTGCTGGCCTCGGAGGAAGGATCTAAGCGGGGCGTTCTCAGAGGTACCCTTCTTGGAGGGATGAGAGGACAGATACCCAAATGTCCCCAGTGCCCTGGGCCAGGCTCTAGCCCTGCTCCCTATCACCGTTCTTGTCCTCTAGAGCCGCGCAGGTGTTCACCACACACTGGAGAGGGGGCCGAGAGAAGACTCACCTGTGACCCATGCCAGACTATCTTCTGAGCCGATCATGGAGAACTACGGGCAGATGGTGCCCCCTAGTGGACAAACTCCCTCTCCACAAGCACTGAGGAAAGGACACTTGCCAGCGGCCCAGCCTCGCAGCCACCCAGACCACCATCGGGACTGAGGTTCCTTTGAGATGTCTTCTCGTTCACTCCCACCTTGCACCCCAGTTACCTGCTCGTCTGGTCCACACCCTCTGGGATAGAGATGTTCCGAGCTCGCGGCAGAGTGGAGCAGCAGCCTCTCGGCCTACCGTCTCTGCAGGGCACCCAGGACCGGGGCCTCTCTCCAGGCCCTGCACCGGCCTGCTGGTTCTGGTCCATTTGCCTGGGACCCTAGGCTCCTTGTGTGGCCCTCACTCCTTGTATGACCTTGCTCAGTTTGCAAACCCAGTTCTGAGCCATGGTTTTTTAGTCAACGTTTGGCGAGCCCTCTGCTGTGGCTCCAGACCCTGGTCCTTCCCAGGTCAGGCCCTCTCTGGAGGATTTTACTTCAAAAGAGATCAACTTGAGATTGGGGTGTGAGTTGTTTAGGTGGTGGTGAGTGCTGCATATGGGGATCTAATTGGAAAAGCGGGTGTTCATTCTAGAAGTGTGGATGAAGGGGCTACCTATTGAGATACGCATTCTTCCTCCTTTCTGAGCTCCCAGAATTTCCCCAGATTTCTTTCCAGCACTCCTCTGGTATTAAAATGCATTGGCTAGTTATGTAGGCATATTGTGAAGAATCGTGCCGTTCGATCCTCACAGCAAGCTCTGAGCTGGGCGGAGTTACTGTCTGTACTTTATAGGCACAGAAACCAAGTTTCTCCCAAAGCTCCCAAGTGGCAGAGTGGTCTGCAACGGAGCCCTTCGGAGCCTGTGGTCAAATCGCCGTGCTACTCAGGCGGAGTGTTCACCAAAAGGGCGGTGGGAAAGCAGCAGGAAGAGTCTACAGAGGGGCACAGTCGGTTGGCTGTGCGACTCCTGATTTCGGCCCAGGTCATGATCTCACGGTTTGCAAGATGGAGTCCCGGGTCCGGCTCTGCGTTGGCAGCTTGGAGCCTGCTTGGGATTCTCTCTCTGCCTCCCTCTCTCTTTCTCTTCCTCTCTCTACCCCTTTCCTGCTCCCCCTGGTGCACAGCCTTTTCTCACACATTCTCTCTCAAAAATAAATAAACTGGGGGAAAAAAAGAGCCCGTTTATAGAAAAGAGGCGACAAGGGAGGATCTGGGAGGAGAGGAAGCAGGCTTACGGGGGCTGTCGGGGCGGGGGAGGAGGTTGGGTCTGTGGTTGCCAATCCGGGATGGTTTTTATTCATTTGTCCAAGGAGGGCGTCTCACTGTGTCTTTGCTGCAGGTGCAGTACAGGGTTCTGCCCTGGGTCACGTTGGCCACGTGCAGCCCCAGCTCCGTGTTATCGACCCGTGTCACCTGGTAATCTGCTCCAGGATGGGATACGACCTCCTTATCCCCGGTATTCCGCAGGGTGGCCAGCAGCTGTAGTTGTCCCTGGAGATCCTGTTGGTACCAGCTCATCCAGGGGTACTGGGAATCCCTCAGGATGCACTGCAGGGTTTTAGCTTGTCCACGAGGTACCAGGACCCACCTGGGCCTTTGCTCCACCAAGCTTGCTGAAGCATCTGAAATACACAGTCAGGCCAGGCTAAAGGTACTGAGGGTAGCGATACCCGCCTCCCCTCCCCCAAATCAGCTGCCACAAAATCTCAGAGGGGGGCCCATGAGCAATGGCAATTGGAGACGGAAGGGATGCTTCCTCGGGGGTCGGAGGTGGGAGGGTGCTATGGCTGGGAGAATCTTAGAAAGCCTGGGATGAGGGAACAAAACTTTCTGTGCCTACTGGTCCCTCTTTCCCTCCCTCAGCCCATGGAGTGGCTTTCTCGGCCTGGCATCTGACCTGTTGTCACGGTGGCCATGAGCACCCAGCCCCACAGAATGGGAAATGGTACCATTGCCTGGGCCCCACGGGCTTTCTCCAGCTCGGCAGCGGGACGGGCCCAGTCAGGCAGGAGAGCAGGGTCCCGGTCCATAAGGTGGCAATCAGTAGCTGACACTCTGGGCCTGAAACTCAAAAGGGAGTGGCTTCTCCAGGAAACTCAATATTCTGTCTCATTTTCTCACTGCGGTTCAGACCCCACGGTTTCCTGTTTCCTGCACGCCAACAGCCCTCACATGGGCGCGCACACGCTCCCCACATTCACTGAGTGCCTTGGTGAGGGCACTTAGTTTAGTCCTGCACCCTCTCAGAATCTCTGGGATTCTGGGACACAGACGACAGTGGTTCTGAATCTGTGCCTCAGGTCTTCCCAAGGGATTAAAACATCTCAATGCAACCAAGCAGGCTGGTGGATTCAGCGAAGACCTCTCTCCCCCACGTGCAAGAGGCCACACGGGTCAGTACACAGTGGCCGCTCGTTTCTAATCACACGTGTTCTCCTCTGTAAGGGTAACTACAAATTAAACATAAGAGGCTTCATTTTCCCTGTTGAAAATAAGGAAAGACACTTAACTCCTGTCCATTCCCCCAGAGCATTTACTTTAGAAAACTTGTAATTTTAAGTTCTTTCTCTGTTTCTTTGAAATGTGTGTAAATCACCCAGGAATGTTTTTCGCAAGGTCCCGCCATCCTCTCTTTGAAACACAAGCATCAGGATGAGCCTAACTAAATTTAGAGGAGATGCCTCCCGTCAAGCTGCAAAACGATTCCCTGGCCTAAAGATATGGCAAGTTACTTTGCCTTTGGGTAAAGCAAATCAGCAAACCCAGATGGACACCCCCAGTCACCAAGTGACTGTAAGATGAATTGTGGGTTAACAAAAGTCCTGTCCCGGCCTCTTATTTGAGGTCTGGCTATAGTTTATCTCGAGAACATTTATGTAAAGGGTTGTATCCGATTGCCTATATAAAAGGCCGGGATTTCTGTCTGTCTTTGCAACCCCTTAACAAAATGCCTGGGATGTGTATCACATCGGTTTAATGCTTATTCAGTAATAAGACTGCTTTCTTTCTCTCCTACTTTTGGGGAGAGGTTTTTCTGAATCGGGAGGAGCTTTGATTTTCAGTGACATCTCCCTGACAACTCACAGCCCCGGCCCTACCTAGCAGGTGGCCTTGGGAGTGTTTCTCCCTCTGTAAGATGGAGATAATTATGAAGGTGACTTTATAGGAGTAAATAGATTAATACATGAAAAATTCTTGGAATAGAGTTTGGCACAGACTGAGCACTTAGAGTTGACTCCTGTCACCGCCATGGTCAACTACCAATTCAATTCCAATTTCACAGAATTAATAGCAGCGTTTACGTCTCCTTCTCTCTCAGTCATCAGCTGAGATTAAGATCACAAGATCTTGTAACTTTTCAACAGTGGGAAGAGGCCTTGTTTTTTCAGAAAGTTTGGAAATCAGCGATCTGGGAAATCAGATGTAAAGGCCCATAGCTACCTTCTCTTCCCCCTCAGAATTTTATGGACAAAAGTAAGGGGACACGTAGGGATCTAGCAACTGAACTTTACAATTTCAAGACCTGGGACTGCACCATATTCACGTCGGTGTTCCCAGTGAGGTGTCTGCGCTGTCACAGACACTTGATGAATGAAGAAGACAGCTGGAGCACGGTAGGACCGCAGACCCACCACCCGGGAGACTGCACGTCAGGGAACAGCTGTGGCCTGGTGTCCTGGGGCTTTGCGCCTCCCAGATTCACTAATTTTGCTAATGTGCTCAGGTGTAAATACTTACAACAATATGGTTCCCATGATTCTGGCAAAGGATAACGGTTACTGATGCCATGTGGTGACAGCATAATACAGTTTATAATTCAGTTGGCGCGATGACTTCAAAATTGTGTGGTTGTTCATTTAAAAAAAAACCCACATTTTCATTATGTACAATTTTGTGTATAAAACAAGTTCATTAATATTTTCTATATCTGACTATTTCAAATTTGCATCATCTAATCGTAAAGAAAATATCAATCGCCCTGCATTCTCAGTAACATGTGCTGGTCTCCTTTTGCCTTTCGCTGTCCTGCCTGTTCCCAACCTCATCTCTCCAGGGACGGAGAGGGATGAAGCTCTGGGAAGAATGCCCAAATCGCACATCTTGAATACCAGAAATATGTACGTGCCAGGACAGAGACGTCCTCACTTAGCAAGCCACGTGCACTGCATTCTGAGTTTATTCTGGGAGAGAGTTGCTCTGGGGATCAGAGGGTAGAAGGGAAGGGGGCTGGGAGAGGGAGCAAACCATAACTGGGGGAACAGGTGAACAGGGAGAGAAAAGGCCAGTGGGTGGCCAGAAGGAAACCAGGAACAGAAACCGTGAGCTGCAGGCGTGGGCTCCCAGCTTTCTCCCTGAGGCAGGCTCTCTGGCCGGTAGACAGATTGCAGGATAAGGGATCCTGGCCCCATCTTGGTTTATAGGACGGGCTGCCTGTCTCCCTGCCACCCCCTCCCTTAGCCTTAATCCCCAAATGCGATTGGGATCAGAATGTCTCTGATACTCCTGTTATCTCCTCCCTGGATTCCTGCTCCTCAAGGTCATTGCGTCCCAAGGCTCCTCCTCTGGTCTTGGCCCTGCTCCCATCCTGGGCCAAGGTAAACCTCTTCCTTCCAGATGACTGCCAGCAATCTCCTCTCTCTCAGAAAAGGCATGGGAAATGGGTTTTCTTCTCCCACTGCACCCCAGTTCCAACTCAGGTGCTCACAGAGCCTGCCAACCACCCCAGCTGGGTCCATACCAGCTTTGATGAACTTAACTGATACTAAAAAGAATATGCATGTCCCAGAGGGAGGCGTAAATAGATGCCCCAGCTCCTACCCACTTCCGAGCTGACTTCCTGTGTGATGTGTGATCTAATTTCTGTGCTGGCAGATGCCCCCTGGACGCATGTCCTTGTTAATTTTTCAGAGCCTCTCCATTGCCTGACGCAGGAAGGACACTGGGGGTCAGTGAGGTGATTTCTGGCTCAGGCCCAGCTGTGTCATAGCTTGGGCAGAAAGAACTCTGGAAATAGAGTGAGATGTGGGTCCCCTCCCTAAGAAGCAACCAGCAGATGATAACCCCTTCCACCAGGGCCAGCCACGGTGGGGAAGGCATGGCAGATGGCTGGGTGCCTTGTGGGTGTCTGTAACCTAAGCAAATAATGGAACGGGCACTGGCCTGGGGGCAGAACCCCTGTGTTCTTGTGTTCGCTCTGCCTCTGACTGGATGGGGGGTCAGGCACTCCTCATGTTACCTCTTGGTATTTCCCTTTCCTCATTGAAAATTAAGTGGATTGCAATACTTGAAAAATTAAGTGGGTCTAAAGTTCCTTTTCACTAAAATTCCTTTTTCTAAAATGCATTGCCTGGCAGTAGTGTCTATTTCTCAGTAAATCTGGTGTCCTAATATTCTAACACTCCTTCTGTGTCTTTATTGCCTGAATACCAAAGCCCCCTAGTGGAGAGTCAACTAAATGTGACTTCTCTGGCAGGCAATTCATGGAAGGAAGGGTAAACACCAAACATCCCAAAGGCCAGTTTACATTTATCCCCCCATCTCTCCCTCTTCTTTCCTTCCTCTCCTCCTCCTCCCTGCTGCTCCCCAGGAATGTGCAGAAACTCAAGACTGCCTCAGACTCACCCATCTGGAAAGCTGATTATGGTTCCTTCACCTCTATGTGTCCTTCCAGGGATTAGTAGCAAAGACTCCTCCGGGAGATGGAAATCGTAGCCTTCCCCAAACACCCCCTCAAAAACTTCTCTCCTTCCTCTGCTGCGTGTAATCAGTCCTGCCGCCACCCCCGGCTATGCACCAATTCCAGATATAGAAAAATGCCCATAAAAACTGGGTGGGGGACAGGCGCCAGAGGGCAGGGTGCTCAGTAAGGACATCCAAGGATATAGGGATGGGGCAGAGGTGCAGAAAGGGAGAAAGAAAGGCGAGGGAGGAGAGACAGGGAGAAACCCAACCCCCTTGATTCTGTAGGGTCCCCACTGGCAGGACCCTCGCATGGGGTCGGGGTGGAAGAGTCTAAATGACCCACTCCTGAGAATTTCATGTCAGGTCTCTGCTCCAGGGCAAGAGCAATCTGCTCTGCACCCTCTCTGACCACCTCACACCTCACAACCTCCAGGGTTATGTAAGTGGCACCACTTGGAATCCAGGGGATAATCAGATCAGAAGAGCCCCAGTCTGTCCCTCCCCTGTGGCACAGTGCCTAGCACAGGTAGAGGCACATATAAATCCATACTTCTTGAGTGTCCATCTGTAGGAGAGATGCTCCAGACCCCAGGAGCCATGACCTGTGCCCTTCTCTTCAGGCTTCTCCTACTTATGACTCTGGCAGCCCTCTTCCAAGGCAAACGCTTTGGCCCCACATCTCGCCTGCGTTACTCCAGGTTCCTAGATCCTTCCAATGTCATTTTCCTGCGCTGGGACTTTGACCTTGAGGCTGAGATCATCACGTTTGAGCTCCAGGTCCGGACAGCCGGCTGGGTGGGCTTGGGTGTCACAAATCGCTACACCAGAGTGGGGAGCGATCTGGTGGTTGGAGGAGTCCTGCCCGATGGCAATGTCTATTTCTCGGTAAGTCTGAGGGTGACTCCCTTCCAAGGATGAGGGTCTCTTGCTGGGTTGAGGATGACTCTGAGTCCAGGAAGGATCCAGGTTTTCCAAACTTATCCAGGCACGCGCCCAGAACACCAGCTGACTTCTGACCTCTCCCTGTAGAAATGGTCCACTGGAGAGTTTCAAACTAGGTCTTCCAGATTGCGTGTCCCTAAGGTGCTAAGGAGTGGAACCACTGTGCTGAGAGAGGGTCCTGCATGACTAAAAGCAGGACAATGAGGGAGAGTCAACGCTGTTTGAAGCAGTCTTCAGCCTTAGCTTCTATTAAGCTCAGTTGGGTGGACCACAACATAAAATAGTCTAATAAACACAGCAGCAGCTACCATAGTAATAGCTTAAAATTGTAACGTACTTTTGGGGTGCCTGGGTGGCTCAGTCGGTTGGACGTCCAACTTCGGCTCAGGTCATGATCTCACAGTCTGTGAGTTCAAGCCCCGCGTCGGGCTCTGTGCTGACAGCTCAGAGCCTGGAGCCTGTTTCGGATTCTGTGTCTCCCTCTCTCTCTGACCTTCCCCCGTTCATACTCTGTCTCAAAAATGAATAAATGTTAAAAAAAATTGTAATGTACTTTTGATTAACCAGGCATTGTTCCACAATCTTTGCTTGTGAAACCTCACAGCCTCACTATGAGGTGGGTGATTATGACCCTATTTTACAGATGAAGAAGCAACTCACCCATCTCCCAACCTCACCCATCTGAACTGCATTTGTATGGGGAAGGGTCAATGTTATGAGCCACAAGAGAGGACAGATAGCATTGAGAGTCCAGAGGGTATGTGACTTTTCACGGGCTAGAGATGCAGGAACACTAGGATTTAGGGACTTGCGATTTGGAACGGGAGAAGTAAATCAGGGTCAGCTGGCGAAATTCCATCAGAGTTTGTTCATCCCTCTGCCTGAGGATCCACTTTGATGCCATGCTCTGTCCCTGGAGCAAACTACAAAATGAAGAAGACCTGGGTTCTGCTAACTTAGTACCTTGGGGGAGCTAAAGGGTCACTAGCCGCTCCACAGTCATGACCACTGGAGTTTCCTGTTCTTACTCTTTGACCTTCACTGGACCCCAGGATCAGCACCTGGTGGATGAAGACACCCTGGAGGAGGACGGGAGCCAGGATGCTGAGCTGCAGGGGCTGACAGAAGACGCTGTCTACACCACCATGCGCTTCTCCAGGCCCTTCCGCTCCTGTGATGCCCACGACCAAGACATTACGGTAAAATAGGAAGGGGAGGGAAGCATTCGATTACAAGCAGCTTTTCCTTCTGGGTAGGCGGAGTCACTCCCCATCCGGAATGTGCCTGTATCTCAGGTGGCAGGCACAGTTCCCAGGGGTTCTGTCCCTCTGCGCCTTTCCAGGCACCTCCCCAGTCATGTCCCTCCCCAAATCCACAAGCCCTCTACAAGGGGATTGATTTCCCACTGATTCAGCATCCACCCCACCCTCCCCTGGCTTCCCCTATCCAAGAACCTTGCTTGATTTTACTGAACTTTAGTGTGTCACTTCTCAGATGTGGATACAAGCATTGAGAGGGAATGCGACTTGCTTTTATTTCCAGCAAGTTGGCCTCTGAGGTAGAACTAGAACCCGAGGGTTTCGATCCCCCAGTCTGAAGCTCCTTCCATTCCACGGTGTAGATGTGAACAAGTGGCTTGTGTCAGTCCTTGGGTGTGGGTATGTGCAAAGTGCTACTCACTGGCAGAAGCACCTCAATGCCAATCACACCCCCAGAGTGACACCATAAGGGTTCTGGCTGCCTATGGCCTGGATGACACTCTGAAGCTGGATCGGGATCGTACTTTTGTCAAGTCCATCTTCCTGCTACAAATAGTCCACCCTGACGACCTTGACGTCCCTGAGGACACCATCATCCATGACTTGGAACTCACTGATGTAAGAGCCCTCCACCCCACCCAGCCATCTCCCAGCCCCCTTCCCACTCAATCATGACCCTCCTCTTGCACCCAATACTCAGTACATTCCTTAAATTGAGATTGCTATGACTTCCCCAGTCCGCTGAGGACTGCCAAGCTGGCCTGTCCCTTCCCCAGCTTCTCTGAGAGCCTCATTTCCCAACCAGCTCAGCCTCTGTGTGTCCTTCTCCAGTTCCTCATCCCAGAAGATGACACCACATATGCCTGCACCTTCCTCCCTCTCCCCATCGTCAGCAAGAAGCATCACATCTTCAAGGTAGGGCGAACCAGATGTTGCTAAGGCAGTTGAGCAGCGCCGTGAGCACAGCCAGCTCTGGAAAGATGATGTTCAGAAAACTGCTGAGAGGAAGCTGGAGAGAAGTAGCTGGGAGCACAGGGAGGCCAGGCCAGATTTGGTGGAGGTGGTAGTTTCATGATTTCTTGAGCCCAACACTGTTCTATTTGAGTCCCATAATGCAGCAGAGATTTTGATGAAGGTAACAAATTAGTGTTTCCGAAGGGCAAAATACAAGCCCCACATTGGGCCTAGAATTGTGCTCATAGCCCAGGAGGAAGTTCAGGCTGGGGGTCATGGCCAAGGGCTGTCAGGTCCATGAAGTCTGGCTAGAGGGAGCTTCAACTTGGCCACCTGATTTCATAGTTGAGTGATTTCAAGTTTTGATCTTACAATAACTAGCAAATGTGTGGGAGCCAATTTTTTTTCTTTAAGAGGCGAATCCAATGAGGCATGTGCTCAGATATTGTAGACTAGTGAGATTACTAAGGGAAAGTCAGAAGTCATGAGGATATTCTCTGCTAGACTTGGCATGTTGTGCACTCAGGGAAGGACTTTAAAAGGGTGGAGGCTGAGAGAGAAATCAGACAGAGCCGGGGTAAGTGATGGGTTGGGAACAAAAAAACAGAGAGCAAATAGAAAAGAAAGAGAAAGAGAAGTGGGAAATGGGTATAGTTTTCTTTGGGGCAAAGGGATGGGAGAAATAGGACTTGACATAGAAGATCTTGACTCTGATCTGCCTTCCTTCCCTCACCCAGTTTGAGCCCAAGCTGCTCAATCACAACGAGACGATGGTGCATCACATCCTGGTTTATGCCTGTGGCAATGCCAGTGTTCTCCCCACGGGCATCAGTGACTGCTACGGGGCTGACCCTGCCTTCTCCCTCTGCTCGCAGGTCATCGTGGGCTGGGCTGTCGGGGGCACAGTGAGTCTTGTGATGAGGGAAATAGGTGGCTAAGTGTGTGCATGTTGTCAGGCTACTGGGATTGCTGGACTGATGGAAGGCCAGGAGATGGGGGAGGTCTGGGATGAGGGCCATAAAACATGGGCAGGTGCTGGTCCCTGCACCTAGCACCAAGCCCTTCCTGCTGCCAAATCTTCCTCCATCCAACAGAGTTACCAGTTTCCAGATGATGTGGGTGTCTCTATTGGGACTCCCTTAGACCCCCAGTGGATCCGATTGGAGATTCATTACAGCAATTTTCACAACGTTCCGGGTGAGCATCTGGAGCATTTATAGAAGAACTGGTGTGCCTGGCTGATTCCTTGAGGTGTTGGGAAGGTGCTGCGGGATGCACGCTGGCTCCTTTTGGCCACAGCCCTGCCCTGTCTTTCCTGGGCCTCTTGCTCCCACATGGTGACCAGCTCTCTTACCTTCTGTGATTCTTCCATTCTGCACCAGGTGTGTACGACTCCTCAGGCATCCGATTATACTACACGGCAAAGCTGCGCAAATACGACATGGGAGTCCTCCAGCTGGGTTTCTTCACTTTCCCCATCCACTTCATACCCCCAGGCGCGGAGTCCTTCCTGTCCTATGGGCTGTGTAAGACGGAGAAGTTTGAGGAGGTGAAGCTGGGAGGCACATCCTCCCCAAGGTTCCTTGTTTCCCGTCACAGATCTGGGCTGGTCCATAAGCACACACAGCCTGAGCCCTGGACCGGGAGAATAGCTACCTATGTTCAGGAAAACCTATAATCTGGGTCATGCAAGGGAAGGAAGGAGTCAGGGCTTTGGGGCTGGGGGGTGGGGCAGGAAGAGGGTCCAGGAGGACCCAGTAAGAACTAAAGGGGCTCGTGTCAGTCATAGGAGGAAGATGTCAAATATTAACGGGGAAAAATCAAGGAACAGGGCAAGATGAGAGTTCTTAACAAATCAGATGTGTCTTCTCCTCCCTGCCACAGATGAATGGGGTCCCAATGCCTGACATACAGGTATATGGCTACCTGCTCCACACCCACCTGGCTGGCCGTGCTCTGCAGGCCGTGCAATACAGGTAAGGGAAGACATGGACTTGAAGCTTTCGCATCTGCATGTGGGAACAAATGTGAGAATAGTTACTTATTCTGCAGCCTAAGGTTATGCTTGGTTGGGAGTAAGGAGGAGCTAGAACTACCCATAGAATAGAGGTGACCGGAATAAAGCTGTGGAAGGAGGAGATTTTTTGTTTTATGGTAAATCTTTGCCCACAGTATGAGCACATTACACTGCTTTGTTCCCTCTAGAAATGGAACACAACTCCGAATAATCTGCAAAGATGATTTCTACGACTTCAATCTGCAGGAGACTCGAGATTTACCTTATCGAATGGAGATTAAACAGGTGGGAGCCTGCAGGGAGGTGTGACTGGAGACAGGCTGGGGAGGCAGGATCAGAGCTCATCCCTGTCAGCCAAGGGGGTTCTCAGGCAGTAGCAGTCCTTCTGTGTCTTGAAAGACACAGAATGGGTCTGAAGGGGTCCTTCATGTTTCACTCTGAATAGGGAGATGAGTTGCTGGTGGAGTGTCATTACCAGACGCTGGACCGGGACTCCTTGACTTTTGTGAGTACCTCCCTCCCCACCATGGTCAAGGACAGTAGCCTCAGAATAGACCCCACCCCTGGCCTTGGCTGTTAAGTGACTGATTGTTCCAGCTGAAGCCCCTTTCTTCCTCCAATGATATTATTTACATGGGGCTTTTCATGCTCTCACATCACAGTGATTTTAAGATGGGTACAAGGATTCCCTATTATCTGGTGTCAATGACCCACTAAGACAATGGACATACAGCATGTTATAGAGACCAAGAGCTTGGTCTCTTTGCCTGGGTTTGAATGCCAACACAACTATTAGTAGTTTTCTAACCTTAGGCAAGTTATTCAATCTCTTTGTGCCTCAGTTTCTTAATTCATATAAGAACTAACAATACTATCTCATAATATTGTTGTGAGAGTCGATTAACATATGTAAAACAATGGGGCACCTGGGTGGCTCAGTCGGTTAAGTGTCCGACTTCGGCTTGGTCATGATCTCACAGTTCATGGGTTCGAGCCCCATGTCGGGCTTTGTGCTGACAGCTCAGAGCCTGGATCCTGCTTTGGATTCTGAGGCTCCCTCTCTGCTCCTCCCCACTCATACTCTGCCTCTCTCTGCCTCAAAATAAATAAAAATTAAAAAAATAAATAAAACATCTAGATCATTGCCTGACTTATAGTAGATGTTCAATTAGACTTAGCTATTATTCTTTTTTTTCTTAAGGTTTTTAAAAATTTATTTATTGAGTGAAAGAGAGAGAGAGAAAGAGAGGAGGTGGAGGGGCACCAAGAGAGAGAAGGAGACAGAGAATCCCAAGCAGGCCCTGAGCTGTCAGCACAGAGCCCAACAGGGGTCTCGAACCCATGAACCGTGAGACCATGACCAGAGCCAAAATCAAGATCAGCTGCCTAACCAACTGAGCCACCCAGGCACCCTATGAGTTAGCTATTGTTCTTATAGTCACAAGGAAACCCAGCCATTTGTATATCAAAAGTAGTTTCAGTGTTTATAGGATTCCTAAGGGGTTGTGTGCTATTGAGGAAGAAACTATAGCCATATATACTATGATGCAAAGTAGAAAGTAATATATACTGTAAGAGACAGATGGGGAAAATGCACTAGGGGATTCACAGGGAAAAACCATAAGGTCCTACTACAGTGAACTGAACATGTGATATATTTGAATGGGTCTTGCTTTAGACACATAGAGATGGAGAGCTCAGAAGGGAGTGGCTTTTTTTGGAAAACTCAGTATCTTCTCTCATCTTCTCAACCATCTTCTCAAACCAGAGCAGTGGCTGTGGAAATGTAGTGGATAGGGCAGATATATGGCATATTTCTTTGAAAATAACATCAATGAATCCCCACCAATCAGAAAAGGAAACGGTAGCTAAGAAGTAGCAATTAACACTCAGTGAGCTCCTTGCAGGCTAAGGGAAAAGGAAAACAGAATCATTGGTAGAATGACACATAACCTATTTTCTGCCTGCCTTGTTCCCTTCTCTCTGCTTGCCTTTGTATCTTTCTGTTCCATTTCTGGCTCTCTTTTCTTCTCCAGGGGGGTCCCAGCACCATTAATGAGATGTGCCTCATCTTCCTCTTCTACTATCCCCGAAACAACATCTCCAGCTGCATGGGGTACCCTGACATCATCCACGTGGCCCATGAGCTGGGGGAGGAGGTATCAGAGTGAGTCATCCTGGAAGATAAGACCTTCAGTTGTGTGTGGGAGGGGTCTTGGGGAGGACGAGGAAGGAGGAAAAGGAAGACCACCTACTACCCCCTATACTAGTGAGTTAGGATTCCTCAGCAGGCTCCCTGGTTAGCCCCTGCCTGCTTAATGCTTGCTTCTGTCAGCGTCTGACTCTTGAAGCTCTGACGTAAGATAGAAGATTTTTCCATATTAGTGAGGTCATTCAGAAAAGCAGATAAGAACTGACCTCTAAAAGTTAGATCACTTATGTACAAATTCTTTGCCTTTTTCTCATGCACTACCTGACAGTCAAAGACTGTTTACTTTCAAGTAGTGACCCCTAATTATTTAGGGGTAAGGGTTGTCTCTGAGATTCTAATGAAAGTTCTGATCATCCTTTCCAAGGAAAATGCACATCTGTGCAGACACACACATCTCACATACTATTTCAGGGCATTTATAGATTCCCTGAAGTCACTCCATCGACTTTCTTGAACTTCATGGCCCTCAGATTAAGAACCACTTTTTAAAGAGTCAAGAGTTTCTCTTTTTCACTTAAAAAATGCTCATCTCTGAGTTTTGATATTTCTCCTTCTGCCAAATTCATCGTGGTCATATTAAATCGTGAGGCATTCTTTTTGGTTTATGCTGACCTAGAAATTATGCTAACAAAAGTGAGGCTATTTTGTCAAAGCTTTAAGTTGACCCTATCTTATTGTGTGTTCCCCTTGCCCATGGCAGTTCCATGGAGGGCATGATAGCCATGAACAATGTTGAATGGACCCCAGAGAACATTAAGAAGGCTGAGAAAGCCTGCAAGGAGGCCCAGCAGACAGTGATAATAAAGACCATTGATGTGAGTGTTCCAAGAGACACCACCCTCTCAGGGTTAGGGATGGAGGGGGGTGGAATGGTGTTGGACAAAGCCAGGAAAAGAAAGAAGGAGGTAGGTGAATGGCAGTGGTAAGAACACTGGGTCGGGGAAGCAAGGGCTGGGGAGCAGAGAGATGGGCTGGTGCTGTTCTGGATTGTGGGGTTGTTGGAATATCCCAGTTGGTTTGTGAGGCTGCAAGGACTGGGGATCACTAAGTAAGTGAAGAAGAAAGGAAATGAGGGTGGGAGAAGCTTCTGCCCTTACCCATTTCCCCCCATTTTCCTTCTCCTACAGGAGGTAGTGGAAAACACAACAGGCTGGATTCCAGAAATTATCCGTGCGCCTCGGGGACCCTGCTTGGAGTCCTCCGGAGGCAAAGTGGAGCCCCAGGACAAAACCCCTGCAGGCTTCAGGGCTGCACCAATTGCCCTCTCAGGCTCCAGCACTGCTACCCTGAGGTGCCTCCCTCTGGCTGCCCTCTTGTTTGGGCAGGGGGCTCTTTCTTGGCTTCTTGCCACCCTGCAGGTTGAAGTCTGATACTATCTCCTTATGTCAAATACTCAGGTTCCTCTCTGCTCAGCCCTCCCCTTACTACCAAATACAGAAATTCTGCTTTGCTTGGGCTCTCCAAAGCCCCCCATCTGTTGCCCCTTCCCACGACCCAGGCCTGAGGACATCGTGGGCCTGGGGATTGCACTTATTCCGTAAAGACTCATCCATGCCTAGGGATACAATTCATCCTTTTGGGGACCAAAAAGGTCCATATTTGGGACCATATGTTTTCTGACAAAGTAAGGATTCAAAGCTGGGTGTGCACCACTCTCTGAGAAGTTTGATGCTCCAGCTTACCCAAGGGGATACCATTTGGGGAGGTGGGAGCTTGAATGCAGAGGGAGAGCCCTGTAAACCCTCCTCTACCCATGCTGACCCTAAAGGGGGCTCCTGTTTCTCTTTTCTTATGGCATTTTTTGCCTCACCTTCCCTATGAGTCAGAGGCAGGAAGCCACATGTATGATTGGTGGGAAAGGGAGAGGCTCTGTTTATAAGGGACAAAACTCAAGACATCAGATTAAATAGAACTGAACTTGCTTCCTGTTGCCATCTCCTTCCTTTGAGACTTTGGTCCAGGAGAGGCAGCTGGGAGGTCTCTTGAATGGCTCAGTATAAAGCACCTGGAGGACATTTAAGGACCTGGTTGTCCCAAATGCAACATCTAATGCAGTCCTTGCTCTCCTCACCTGTGCCTCTATTATCAGTTGATCTTTATCCCACCAAATGTCACATTCTCAACACTCAGATTGCTAGGTGTCAAGAGCCTAACTAACCAGGAAGGCTGAACTGGGCTCTGAAAAGAGGTCAAGGCCAAGGAGGAGAGGAGTAGTCTTTAGCTCTGGAGCCCAGGGCATGTCAAAAAGGTTCACATGGACACAGAAGGGAGTAGGCACAAATGGTTTGTGGAGTCAGACTGCAATTTGGAACCACAGTTGACAAGAAAGGTTTATTGGTGGTGGCTGCTCTGAGCTTCTGGGGACATTTCTGTCTTCTAAGCTTAAGAATAATCTCTGTAGAACCGTGTCCTTTGAGATTTAAAGTCACCATGCTACAATAGGAATTGCCTTGTTCTTTGTTCATATGCTCTGGAAGGGACCCCTACTCTGGCTATCCCAGCGTGTTTAGAGGGATCTTAATCCCTGAGAAACAGGGATCTGGCCTGAGTAAATTGTTTACTACTGCTCAAGGAGCCAAGTTTTGATCTCACATCATAGCCCTGCTTCCTGGCACAGCAACCTCTGGGATTGGTGAGGTGTATGCGCGATAACGAGCCCGTTACCTTTACTGTCACTTCTTCTGGACAATTCTGGAGGCTCCATCCTAAGATTATGCAGAATATTCAGTGTTCACATTCTGTTCCTGCAATCTCAGTACTGGACATTTTCAATGCTTGGGGTCACTTCTGGGCCTCATGATGTGTGAGCAGAGGGAGTTGGTGTCCTTAAATCAAAAAGAATTGTCAAAGTTTATGATTATGGAAAAAACTAGGCTCACCAGAAGCAGAGGGCTGTGTGAGTTCACTGTTGAGTATCTCTGTGGTCCCACCATCCAAGGGAAATGAAGGATTTCCTTTTGATTCTAAAACATGGTTGATGTTATTTGGTAGCTATGTGAAGTACACAAATGACTTGCCACAGCATGAGGGAACACACAGATAAAGATGAGGTATAGATAAAAACACAGAACAACTAGGCCACTTTTTTCCTTGTTTTGTCAAATCTGACATTTCTAATCCAATCTGTATTACTCCGAGGCTCCCAAGCAAATTCTTTCAACCCCAATCTTCTAGGTTAAAACAAAAACCAAGCACCGCTTCTGGCTGGGTTTCTGAAGCCAACCCTCAGGTCTGCTTTGACAGGTTCAAGCCAGCTGGGCAACTACCCCAACGTTCTGAGCCAGAATCTCCCACTGGCTCCCTTTGCCCAGCTCGTGGCCCAGTGCAGCTCCCAGGCACCTCTGCTTTCTTTTGTGCTTCTTTGAATTTCTTGTTCCTATTTAGCCTTCCTTCTTTTGTTTTACTTTTCTCCCCATCTCCTGACTTCAGCATTTTGTGATCATGCACATATTCCCTGAGCACCATCTGTGTGCTTGACATCAGGTTAGAACAGGAGCTACTGAAATGAATGGAAAATGGGAAAGGCACCCTCTCTGCCCTTTTAGGTCTGTTCTTGAGTTTCTACAAGCATCTCAATGGCCATTTTCCCCGTGGGCTCAACTATCCACCTCTGACCTTTCCCCAGTGCCACTGAGCATTCCTCCCCCGATGCCTGGAGACAGGAACTATATCTATATCATCCTACAGAGAATGATGTTTCTATAGTTAAAAGGGATGCATTCCATTATATATATTATATATATTATATATATTATATATATTATAGTTAAATCTATAGTTATAGATTATATCTATAGTTATAATTATAACTATATTATAACTATAGTTGTAATTATAACATAGTTATATCTATAGTTAAAAGGGATGCATTCCATTATACATATTATATATATAATATGTTATATATATATATAATATATATATATTCCATTATATATTAGAGCGCTCAGACCAATATTTCTGGAGAAATGTTTTTTTTTTGTTTTTGTTTTTTGTTTTTTGTTTTTTTTCCAATATATGAAATTTATTGTCAAATTGTTTCCATACAACACCCAGTGCTCATCCCAAAAGGTGCCCTCCTCAATACCCATCACCCACCCTCCCCTCCCTCCCACCCCCCATCAACCCTCAGTTTGTTCTCAGTTTTTAAGAGTCTCTTATGCTTTGGCTCTCTCCCACTCTAACCTTTTTTTTTTCTTCCTTCCCCTCCTCCATGGGTTTCTGTTAAGTTTCTCAGGATCCACATAAGAGTGAAAACATATGGTATCTGTCTTTCTCTGTATGGCTTATTTCACTTAGCATCACACTCTCCAGTTCCATCCACGTTGCTACAAAGGGCTATATTTCGTTCTTTCTCATTGCCATGTAGTATGGAGAAATGTTTTAAAACCTTCATACTTAGGGTGGGGGACTTGATTAGATACCTCAAGGCTTTTTTCCAATCCATGTGCTTTGTGACTGCAGTTTGTTGATGGTCTAATGGCACACTGTAGGAGGAAGATGCTCTGCACTGAGGTGGAAAGGGAAAGACCCCAACTTTCTCAACATTGCGTCACTTGGGCCTGTCATCCCTCATCCCTGAGGGGTCTCTAAGGTCAGGTCAGACCTCCTTTTCCACCTCACCTCCTCTACTCAAAACCCCATATTAAATGTGGAGGGTAAATAAGAATTTATTCCCTCATTATTTTTTCTGTGGTTTTGTGAGGAGAGGAGGAACCATAGGTTAATGTTTACAGTGGCTCTGGTCTTTCTTGTTGAATATTTTGATACAATTTCTAATTAATAGAAAAGTTGAAAGAATTCTCCTATATCTTTTACCTAGCATTATCCATTGCCTATATTTTATCACATTCTTTGCTCCTTCCTTCTTCCCTTCTCTTCTCTCCTTTTCCCTCTTTCTCCTTCTTCCTCTTTCTCCTCCCTTCTTCTCTTTGTCCCTCTCTGTCTCTCTCTCTCCTTTGGGAAACTGATCACTGAGTTTCTTTTTCCTGTTGGCTAGAATTCTCATTAGTGTCCAAATTCCTGGTACTTCTGAGTCAGCTGAGACTGAACAGGAAATCTCCCCCACCTCACTACTCCACTAACACAGTGGCTCCCAGTCTTGACTCCATATTAGAATTAACTGGGTGATGGGCATGGAGTCCAGGCATTAGTCAATTATGGAACTCTCCAGGTGTTTCCAATATGGATCCAAGACTGAGGACCCCTGAACTAGTTAAACTGCCCTTGATTTGTCCATTTCTTGGACAGGCAAGAATCACATTCCGGTTTTATACACTTAAGCCATTGCACAGGCACTCACCGATCAGAGTGGCCCCGTAAAGAAGGGCACTGGAAGCCCCCTGATTTCTAGGAGTTAGAGTTTTCATTGCTGGATTGTTAGACTATGTGGGGATCTCAGAATAGGGGCACATTTAGCGGGGCTCTGGGAAGTGGCAATTTACCAAGAGTTACTCAAAAAATAAATAGTAAAGAAAGAAGAGCCTTTATAATACCAAGTGACAAATGTAGAAGGAACGTTAAAGAATATCACCATTTGAGGGGTGCCTGGGTGGCTCAGTCGGTTTAGAGTCCGACTCTTGATTTTGGCTCGGGTCACAATCTCACACTTTGTGGGATTGAGCCCCACACTGGGCTCTGAGCTGACAGCGCAGAGCCTGCTTGGGATTCTCTCTCTCTTTCTCTCTCTGTCCCTCCCCCACTCCCACTCTCTCTCTCAAAATAAACATTTATTTACTTTGTAATTTATTTTATTATCTCAAAATAAATAAACATTAAAAAAAAGGAAAATCACCACTTGACAAACTCATAGTAGTAATTGATTCAGGCCAGACTCATCAACAGGTGGCCAAACAGATAAAAGAGGAAGCAGATAGCCATATAGCCTCAAAGTATCTCCTTACAATATATTTATTATTTACTATGAGAAAAAAAAAGCAACTACTGTGGAGAAACCTGGCAGACACCACCTCAGCCAAAGTAACATTGCCAGTAATGGACAAATAGGCATCCCATACTTCCTGATGTGTGCACCAAGAGGGACACAGCATCACTTCTGTGTTATTTCTGCCTCAAATGTACAACATCATTGCAATCATGCGAAATATTAGACAAACCTAAAATGAGGGATATTCTACAAAGAGCTGGTGTGTTATCTTTAAAATGTCAAAATAATGAATGAAAAAGAGGGACTGAGGAATAGTTTCAGCATGGAGACAATTAAGCAGCAAACAAAAATCCAATGAAACAGGCCAACGCAACATGCAATATGCAGTCCTGGGCCAAATTCTTTACTGTTGCTGTTGTCATCATTGTTGTTTTGTGTTGTTCTTAAAAAGCATTATTGGGATGATTGGTGAAATTTTACTGGTGTCTGTGCGTTAGGTGTTAGTATTACATGAACGTTAATTTCATGATTTGGCTGGTTGTATTGTGGTTATGTAAGGATATGTTCCTGTGTTTAGGAAATACGCACTAAAGCATTTTGTTCCGATGAGACATCTTGTTTACAAACTCTCAAATTCTATACATGTGTGTGAGAAAGAGGGAAAGGAAGACAGAGAAAGTAGATATGGTAAATAATTCATAATCTAAGGATAATGTTTGGGAAATCTGGGTGAAGATTACACTGGAGTTATTCATATTGTTCTTGCAGCTTTTCTCCAAACTCATTTCAAAATTAGGGAGTCAATTTAAAACAAGAAACCAGCCCAAGAACTATAGAGAGACAGCATGCAATATCAAGGAAATGTTACAAATGAACAAACAAACAAACAAACAGCACATAGAGAGTAACCTGGAAAAAAAATCAATTTAGAAAAGTGTCAAGTTTTTTCTAAACAAGAGTTTTTGGCTACTCTGAACAGAGAACTTCCAGCCTGCAAGCTATAGTATTTGTTTGGATTAATTACAGCTATTGTGCATAACACAACAAATAATAAGTGAGTAATAACACATGTTTCTTGGAGCTGCAAATCACTAGAATTTTATAGACAATTATTTAAATAGCCAGAAAAGGGTGGCATTTAAATAAAAATAAGCAGGACTTTTCATAAAACGACAGGTCATGAGAGTGATGTTTGAGAAATAAGGAGCTCTGATCTCGGTGATTAATAGGAAAATAGTAGCCACCATCAAAAAAAAAATGGAAGGTTATCGTAGACATGGTTTAGGATGTGAAATTAAAGCTCATGAAATCATCTCTGAGGAGCCAAAATTCATCTTTGTACCAGGAAAAATGTTTTAAAAATTAATACTGCCCAATAATTGAACGGGCAACCCTTCAAGAAAGTATTTAGTCAGATGATGATGAAGACTGGAAAGATACGGTTTAGAGGAAATTTTAGGATGTAACAGTTTCAAACTACATAATCCCTAAAGTCTGTTCCAACTCAGGTGTGCTTTCATTTGGGCATATGTTGGGAAATAAGCTTGTGTTACATCCATAACATAGCCTGTCATCTATATTATCAACTCTGTATCTGACTAACCATCTATTTAAATAATCCAATAAAAGACTAAATTTTCCTCAAGCTGGAATTAGAAATATATATCTTCATAAAGGTCATAGGATATGTTATAATTATAAATTTTAATTTACCATAAAGAAAAATATAATCTTGTCTAAATTGCAATAGCCGAAGTATGGAGAGAGCCCAAATGTCCACCGATGGATGAATGGATAAAGAAGATGTGGTGTATATATACAATGGAGTATTACTCGGCAATCAAAAAGAATGAAATCTTGCCATTTGCAGCAAGGTGGATGGAACTAGAGGGTATTGTGCTAAGTGAAATTAGTCAGTCAGAGAAAGACAAATATCATATGACTTCACTTATATGTGGAATTTAAAATACAAAGAAGATGAACATAGGGGAAGGGAAACAAAAATGATATAAAAACAGGGAGGGGGACAAAACATAAGAGACTCTCAAATACAGAGAACAAATTGAGGGTTGCTGGAGACACTGTGGGTGGAGGGATGAGCTAAATGGGCAAGGGGCATTAAGGAGGACACTTGTTTGGATGAGCACTGGGTGTTATACACAGGGGATGAATCACTGGAATCTACTCCTAATAATCATTATTTCACTATATGGTAACTAACTTGGATGCAAATTAAAAATAAATTTAAAAAATAAGAATATAGATGCTTTATAAAATGCAAAAAATAATCTTATCTAATTTGAAATTAGAATATTTTGTATTATTGTTGAAATTAACATATGATAACACTTCCAGCTGTGGGTAAAAGCAGTTTCCCAAAGATCTCTAAGCATCTTGTGCCCAAATGAATCAGTGTCTGTCCGGTTTGAGATCACCTTCTCTGAGGTTTTTCCATCACCAGGTGCCATCAAAGAGCCTCCAGCTATGGAGAATTGTTTCTTCTCCTCCCAGCACGGTGCCAACCCCATCTCGCCTCACATCCCATTCACTGTGGTGTGACTGTAAAAATGTGCATGCTTTATTTCAATGAACAGCTCAACATTTATATCCTATTTAGACAAAACCTAAGTGAATAGAAGTATAAGCACATGCAGATAAGTTGAGAGACAATGATCAGCCTGTCCACACCTCAGTGCAGAGACTAAACATAAGTCATTTTGGGGAAAACATCGTGCAACTCAATATCTCACTGCCAGAATAGGAGATAAACCAAAGCCTCTCCAAGCAATAGTGCTCACATTTATTCAGTGAATCACCATCAAATAACAGTGCTCTTTGAAGAGCATGAAGAAACACTGATATGTTAAAGTTCATTATACAAACCAGAGAAAATTTTACCAGCAGAAAATATGATGTTTGCTATGTAAGATAACGTGCATGAAAATACACGCACACGCACACACACACACACAAGATACACATACACACTGCACATGAACTCTACTGGCGATTTCAAAAGTTTTCTTGTCTGGTTTTTGTTCGTATATTTTGTTCTTTCTAGAGGGAAACATATGAATAGCAGCAAGTATAAAAAGTTTAAGAAAAATATAGAAAAATAACATAAAACTGGGATAGTTGTATCTATTTTATAAAGTGAGGAAAAGATGGGCATTATTTAATTTAGCAGTGAAGCATTTGAAAACATTTGAAAAAAGAGACTCAGAATAGCCTTATTACAAAGTACCAGCTCAAACGAAAAACTGCTATGTATCAGGAAGATACATAGGGGAAGAAGAACAGAAAAGTGTAAATAGACATAAGGACACTCAGTGGATTAACAATAAAATTTGTATGGCATTCTACAGACTGAAAATGAATTTCCATGTACATTGCAGTTCTGATGTTTCCTCCATCTTATAGATGAGGAAACTGAGGCAAGGGAAGACATGTCTACCTATAGCCATAGTCGCTGAAGCAACCTCGTAGCAGGTGGTGTTCTTAGAGCTGGCCCAATGGGGTATACCATCCATGTTAGGGTCTGACAGAAGCACAGGGTCCAGCTAAGCTCAAGACCCACAAGGAGGAAGCTGACACTTGCTTTTATCTCTTCTCTTTCCAGGTGTTCTCAACTTGGTTCCAGGATCATATCTTGTGCCTAGACTCTCAAGTTTCAGTTCTCAAGTTCCTTCAAACTTCTGAAGTCCAGGTTTCCTTTTTCCTGTTCTGTTTGTTGTTGTTGTTGTTGTTGTTGTTGTTGTTCTTTTTTTCAGGAGTACTTACCTTTACAAGATCCCAAATTTTCACTTATGGTTGATTTCTATACAAAGGGAATGAATTTTAGTAACTAAAGAACAATGGTTGTTTCAACAAATTTATCCTCGGTTTTCCAAATCCCAAGTGTTTTAGGTGAAGCCTTTGGCCAACTAATCTGCTTCAGTGTGGTGGGTTGGCAGCAGGACTCCCATGTGTCTTAGGACACAGAGCACTTTGTCCCATATCAGGGTTTGTGGTGCCCACCAGATAAGTGCACTGAAGCTCCCTTGGTAAAGAAACAAGTGAGGGAGTCTATGACCAAGGCCATTAGTACAGTTTGGAATTATGAGTTTTGTTTTGTTTGGAGTTGAAAGGTCAAATTAAGAGGCATACATACCCTGGTGGAAGATCTATCAACTGTATTCAGAAGGCCACAGCTTGTGGGAAGACTTCAAAAGGCAAATGCAACTAACTGAGGAATCTGTGCCCCTCATGTGGAACTCTGTCAGGCCAGCCAGACAACAGTACAGGTGTGGTGTTAGGTCAGAAGGCTACACAGATAGGTGTGCAGTAGGGGGTAGACATTCACGTGTGGTTAGAACCTCAAGTCGCAGATGCTGGAGATTTTGAGTGCTGGGGAAGTTCAATGTATTTGACCTGGACCCGAGAGTGGATCCAGGCCATTGTGGCCCTATGGAAGTGATCCTCAAACTCTTTGGTCTCACAACCCCTTTATGTTCAAATTTAATGAAGACCTTATGCTTGGTTTAGGTGGCTTATATTTGCTAACATATACTGCATTTGAAATTAAAATTGAGTCATTTGTAAAATACTTTGTGAAATATTTATTTTTTCATTCATCAAGAATACAATGTATCAATTACATGTTAACATAAATAATGCATTTTTATGAAAAACAGCTATATTTCAAAGCATAAAATAGTGAAAAGAATGATATTTTGTATTTTGTAAATCTGTTTAATGTCTATCTTAATCGAGACAGCTAGATTCTTGTGTCTGTTTCTATATTCATCTACTGTGACAGCACACAGCATAAAGTCTCTGGAAAATGCCACTGTATATTAACAGAGAATGAGAGTGAAAAAGGAAATTAATGGTGTAGTATTATGAAGATAGATTTGGCCTTGTGAACCCCAGAAAGAGTTCTGTGGCCTCCCATGGGCACCCAAACTACATTTTGAGAATACTGTCTAGGGTTAAGCCTTCAATAGCATTCAACTGGCCATATTCAGTTATGACTATGAGTCTCTTTATGGGGTCTGGCTAATCTAAGAAAGTAACAGACCAAGGGAAAAATAGTAAATTTGGATATGAAAGACCAAGAACATGCTGAAAGTCCTAACACAGAAGGAGCGTCTTCATGGTGGAATAATAATGGAAAAGCTGGTAGGTGAGAGAAAAAGTAAACAAGAACTCTGACCCCAGGGCAGAGACTATCTCTCCTATGCCATATCTTTAAGTATCCATCTCCATCTGCGTGATTTCTGGTCTACAGAAGAGTTGGAGACTTGTAAGTGAATCCAGCCATTCAGAGTAACATCAAGGGCCTAAAATGATCTCCTAAGATGAACTGTAATTACCTGGAAGTACTTTTAATATCTGCACATAAAAGTACTTCTCAAATTTGTAGTAAGACTATCAGTAGCACTTATGGAAGTAGTGGTTGCAAAGTTTAGGAAGTTATGTTTTCAACATCTATAATCACAATTTTATTTCCTATAGTAGTAAAAGTAATCATATTTTTAAAATTTTTTTTAACATCTATTTATTTTTGAGACAGAGAGAGACAGAGCATGAATGGGGGAGGGGCAGAGAGAGAGGGAGACAGAATCGGAAGCAGGCTCCAGGCTCTGAGCCATCAGCCCAGAGCCCGACGCAGGGCTTGAACTCACGGACCGTGAGATCATGACCTGGGCTGAAGTCGGACGCTTAACCGACTGAGCCACCCAGGTGCCCCAAAAGTAATCATATTTTTAATGTAATTATTTTAGTTCCTGGAGATAAAGTATGTACAAGATCTATAATGATAGCACTTTCCCTATCTATAGTTATAGCTAGGATGTAGGATTGCTTTAGAAACAATAATACTTTCAAGATGTGTAATAGTGAATTGCTATATTGGTAGCCATGGTATGTGGGAAAGTCCCTAAGAAAATAAAGCATTATTTTTTAACATTGCTAATTAAATAATCTACTATGATATTAATAACTGTTGCTTTATTGGCCATGTGAGTGCCCCATATCACCAGTGCTGTCAGTTATGGTATCATGTCCTGTAACCCAAGAATAAGTTAGGTTACTTCAATAACTACACCTAAAACAATAGTATTTACAGAGCTAAATATGGTATTATCTGAGCTACCAAAATTATCTATGAAGTCTCTAGCAAAGATGTATAACATATCTACAGTTTAATTGCTGGGACTACAGGAGTTATAATTTTCAAAACAGGAGTATATATTCTGGCTGCAAAAGAAGTATCCATGCCTTCTTTAATTACACTTATAAAAGTAGTCATGGATACATCTTTAGACATATCTGCAAAGTTTACAGTGCTCAGAATAGCCATATATGTAAAAGCTAATGTTAACATTTGTGAAAACTTACGTAGCATAAGATCATGTATCTGTTCGTTCATTTTTTATATCTGTAATACTTGTTTTTTCATGTTTATGTATTTATTTGGAGAGAGTATGTGTGTGTGTGTGCACATGTAAGAGTTGGGGAGTGGCAGAGAGAAAGGGGGAGAGAGACAGAATCCTAAGCAGGCTCCACACTGTCAGTGCAGAGCCCAGTGCAGGGCTTGATCTCATGAAATGTGAGATCATGACCTAGGCTGAAATCAAGAGTCAGACTCTTAGCCAGCTGAACCACCCAGGTGCCCCTGTAATAGTTTTTTTAAAGAGATGTCCATAGTAACTGTCCTGCTTCAAGTAGTAATCATGGAACTAGAGTAGCATTTACGGTGTTTGCAATGTAGGTAGATACAGGAGTAGAAGCATCCATTGTTGTTCTATCAAGAATGGTAGTGTTTAAAGCATATATGGTAATATTTGTACTATCTGTGGTAGCATTAGTTGCAACAATAGGTAAATAACTAACTGCAGAGTTGGCTGTTACCTGATTGTGAGCTGCTGTGTCTAGAAGAACAGTCATCAATGTGTCTGAGGCCATTGTAGCATTTGGAATAGAAACATGGGTAGTGTTATATGGAACACTGTTAGAGTTATCTGCATCAGTAATATTTACTGCATGCCCTGTACCGTTTACAGTGTTGGTGGTGGTATTAGCTATTACACTAGTGCTAGGAGAATAAATATCTGTAGAAGAAGGAGTAGACGTTGTAGGAATAGTAATGCTAGTGCTATTCCCACCGGATATCATAAGGGAAGGAGAACTGGTAATAGGAGTGTGGTTGCCAGCGCTAGCAACATCAGTACTTGTAAAAGAAGTCGTTACCATAGCAATAGCAGTGTTTGTATCATAAGTACTTACAGAAAAAGGAGTCGTAATAGGAAAACTGTTGTTAGTAGTATTAGCACCCGCATTCATAGGAGAAGCAGTGGGTGTAATTAAAACACTATTATTAATGGTAGTGGTATCAGTACTTATTGGGGAAAGAGTAGCGGTAATAAGAACACTAGTATTGGTGCTAGCATCAGTAGTATTCGTTGGGAAGGGGGTGGTTGTGATAGGATGAATACTACTAGTATTAGCAGTAGTACTGGTAGCAGATGGTATAGTGGTATCAGGAATAGTAGTACTAGTTGTAACTTCAATAGTACTTGTAGGGAAAAGAGCTGTTGCAATGGGAAGAGTAGTAGTAGCATTAGCCGTAGTTGTAGGGGAAGGTGTAGTGGTATCAGGATGGGTAGTACTAGTGGTAACTTCAGTAGTACTTGTTGGGAAAGGAGTGGTTGTGACAGGAAGAGTACTAGTGCTAGCAGTGGTACTTGTAGGGGACGGTGTAGTGGTATTAGGAATAATAGTACTAGTTGTAAGTTCAATAGTACTTGTTGGGAATGGAGTGGTTGTGACAGGAAGAGTACTAGTGTTAGCAGTAGGAATACTTGTAGAGGATGGTATAGTGACATAAGAATAGGTAGCATTAGCTGTAGCTTCAGTAATACTTGTTGGGAAAGGAGTGGGAGTGATAGGAAGAGGTGTAGTACTAGCAGTCATACTTGTAGGGGTGGGTGTCGTGGTATCAGGATATGTAGTACTGGTTGTAAATTCAATAGTACTTGCTGGGAAAGCAGTGGTTGTGATAAGAAGAGTACTAGTGCTAGCATTCATAGTTAGAGGGGCAGGTGTAGTGGTATCAGGCCCAGAAGTACTAGTTGTAGCTTCACTAGCACTTGTTGGGAAAGGAGTGGTTGTAATAGGAAGTGTAGTATTAGAAATAGTACTTGTAGGGGAAGGTGTAATGGTATTAGTGATAGTAGTACTAGTTGTAAGTTCAATAGTACTTGTTTGCAAAGGAGTGGTACTTTCAATAGTACTTGTTTGCAAAGGACTAGTACTAGTGCTAGCAGTAGGGGTACTTGTAGAGAATGGTGTAGTGGCATCAGAACTGGTAGTACTTGTCACTTCAATAGTACTTGTTGGGAAAGGAGTGGTTGTGACAGGAAGAGTATTAGTACTAGTAGTAGTAGTAGTAGTACTTGTAGCAGCAGGTGTAGGGGTATCAGGACCAGCAGTACTAGTTGTCACTTCAATAGTACTTGTTGGGAAAGGAGTGGTTGTGATAGGCAGAGTACTAGTACTAGTAGTAGTGCTTGTAGGGGCAGGTGTGGTGGTATCAGCACCAGCAGTACTAGTTGTCCCTTCAATAGTACTTGTTGGGAAAGGAGTGGTTGTGATCGGCAGAGTACTAGTAATACTACTAGTAGTAGTGCTTGTAGGGGCAGGTGTGGTGGTATCAGCACCAGCAGTACTAGTTGTCCCTTCAATAGTACTTGTTGCGAAAGGAGTGGTTGTGATAGGCAGAGCACCAGTACTACTACTGGTAGTAGTATGTGTATGGGCAGGTGTGGTGGTATCAGGACCAGCAGTACTAGTTGTCACTTCAATAGTACTTGTTGGGAAAGGAGTGGTTGTGACAGGAAGAGCACTAGTACTACTACTAGTAGTAGTACTTGTAACAGCAGGTGTAGTGGTATCAGCACCAGCAGTACTAGTTGTCCCTTCAATAGTACTTGTTGGGAAAGGAGTGGTTGTGATAAGAGTACTAATACTAGTAGTAGCACTTGTAGCAGCAGGTGTAGGGGTATCAGGACCAGCAGTACTTGTTGTCACTTCAATAGTACTTGTTGGGAAAGGAGTGGTTGTGATCGGCAGAGTACTAGGACTACTACTAGTAGTAGTACTTGTAGCAGCAGGTGTAGGGGTATCAGCACCAGCGGTACTAGTTGTCACTTCAATAGTACTTGTTGGGAAAGGAGTGGTTGTGATAAGAGTACTAATACTAGTAGTAGCACTTGTAGCGGCAGGTGTAGGGGTATCAGGACCAGCAGTACTTGTTGTCACTTCAATAGTACTTGTTGGGAAAGGAGTGGTTGTGATCGGCAGAGTACTAGTGCTAGCAGTAGGGGTACTTGTAGAGGATGGTGTAGTGCTATTAGTAATAGTAGTACTTGTTGTACCTTCCATAGTACTTGTTGGGAAAGGAGTGGTTGTGACAGGAAGAGTACTAGGACTACTACTACTACTAGTACTTGTAGCAGCAGGTGTAGTGGGATCAGGACCAGCAGTACTAGTTGTCCCTTCAATAGTACTTGTTGGGAAAGGAGTGGTTGTGATAAGAGTACTACTACTAGTAGTAGCACTTGTAGCAGCAGGTGTAGGGGGATCAGGACCAGCAGTACTTGTTGTCACTTCAATAGTACTTGTTGGGAAAGGAGTGGTTGTGATTGGCAGAGTACTAGGACTACTACTAGTAGTAGTACTTGTAGCAGCAGGTGTAGGGGTATCAGCACCAGCAGTACTAGTTGTCACTTCAATAGTACTTGTTGGGAAAGGAGTGGTTGTGATAAGAGTACTACTACTAGTAGTAGCACTTGTAGCGGCAGGTGTAGGGGTATCAGGACCAGCAGTACTTGTTGTCACTTCAATAGTACTTGTTGGGAAAGGAGTGGTTGTGATCGGCAGAGTACTAGGACTACTACTAGTAGTAGCACTTATAGCAGCAGGTGTAGTGGTATCAGGACCAGCAGTACTTGTTGTCACTTCAATAGTACTTGTTGCAAAAGGAGTGGTTGTGATCGGCAGAGTACTAGTGCTAGCAGTAGGGGTACTTGTAGAGGATGGTGTAGTGCTATTAGTAATAGTAGTACTTGTTGTACCTTCCATAGTACTTGTTGGGAAAGGAGTGGTTGTGACAGGAAGAGTACTAGGACTACTACTACTACTAGTACTTGTAGCAACAGGTGTAGTGGTATCAGGACCAGCAGTACTAGTTGTCACTTCAATAGTACTTGTTGGGAAAGGAGTGGTTGTGATAAGAGTACTACTACTAGTAGTAGCACTTGTAGCAGCAGGTGTAGGGGGATCAGGACCAGCGGTACTTGTTGTCACTTCAATAGTACTTGTTGGGAAAGGAGTGGTTGTGATCGGCAGAGTACTAGGACTACTACTAGTAGTAGCACTTGTAGCAGCAGGTGTAGTGGTATCAGGACCAGCAGTACTTGTTGTCACTTCAATAGTACTTGTTGCAAAAGGAGTGGTTGTGATCGGCAGAGTACTAGTGCTAGCAGTAGGGGTACTTGTAGAGGATGGTGTAGTGCTATTAGTAATAGTAGTACTTGTTGTACCTTCCATAGTACTTGTTGGGAAAGGAGTGGTTGTGACAGGAAGAGTACTAGGACTACTACTACTAGTAGTACTTGTAGCAGCAGGTGTAGTGGTATCAGGACCAGCAGTACTAGTTGTCCCTTCAATAGTACTTGTTGGGAAAGGAGTGGTTGTGATAAGAGTACTACTACTAGTAGTAGCACTTGTAGCAGCAGGTGTAGGGGGATCAGGACCAGCAGTACTTGTTGTCACTTCAATAGTACTTGTTGGGAAAGGAGTGGTTGTGATTGGCAGAGTACTAGGACTACTACTAGTAGTAGTACTTGTAGCAGCAGGTGTAGGGGTATCAGCACCAGCGGTACTAGTTGTCACTTCAATAGTACTTGTTGGGAAAGGAGTGGTTGTGATAAGAGTACTACTACTAGTAGTAGCACTTGTAGCGGCAGGTGTAGGGGTTTCAGGACCAGCAGTACTTGTTGTCACTTCAATAGTACTTGTTGGGAAAGGAGTGGTTGTGATCGGCAGAGTACTAGGACTACTACTAGTAGTAGTACTTGTAGCAGCAGGTGTAGTGGTATCAGGACCAGCAGTACTTGTTGTCACTTCAATAGTACTTGTTGCAAAAGGAGTGGTTGTGATCGGCAGAGTACTAGTGCTAGCAGTAGGGGTACTTGTAGAGGATGGTGTAGTGCTATTAGTAATAGTAGTACTTGTTGTACCTTCCATAGTACTTGTTGGGAAAGGAGTGGTTGTGACAGGAAGAGTACTAGGACTACTACTACTACTAGTACTTGTAGCAACAGGTGTAGTGGTATCAGGACCAGCAGTACTAGTTGTCACTTCAATAGTACTTGTTGGGAAAGGAGTGGTTGTGATAAGAGTACTACTACTAGTAGTAGCACTTGTAGCAGCAGGTGTAGGGGGATCAGGACCAGCGGTACTTGTTGTCACTTCAATAGTACTTGTTGGGAAAGGAGTGGTTGTGATCGGCAGAGTACTAGGACTAGCAGCAGAGGTACTTGTAGAGGATGGTGTAGTGGGATCAGAACTGGTAGTACTAGTTGTCATTTCAATAGCACTTGTTGAGAAAGGAGTGGTTGTGATAGGAAGAGTCATAGTAGTAGTCGCAGAACTAGTGATAACAGTTTCAAAAGTGGTAGCCTTAGTCGTAACTGTAGAAGGATGTAGAGACTCTGTCGGGAAGGTACTTGTCATAGGTGTAGTGGAAATTATAGGGCCACCGTATATCCAGGTAACCTCAGTTAGTTTTTCCAGGTTGATAATCTTGTCAGTCAATTGAATTGTTAGTATCTGCCAGAAAATAAGAGATAAAGTTGGTGTTTCAGAACTACTTAAACATTATATTTAAGGCATATTTCAAATTATAATTTAACAAAAACAGATGTATTCATTCTTTTTCCAGAGAGTAATAAAAGGATATAGATTCCTTTCCAGGTCACTGATTCCAGACAGATAAACAGAAGGATGTGTTGTGTACATGATCCCTGTGCTGGAAATCTGTGTCTTTCCACTTCATCAGGCCAAACCACATTGCTTTCAAGTATTCGAGGCTTTGATAAAAACCAACATGTATTAAAATCTCATTGCTTTGCCACTAGATTTTAACTTTCCCAAAGGCAGGCTGGTTTCATGTTTCACCATCCCCAATGCTGAGTATAAGTGCCTGGCATATAATAGGCATCTGATATGCTACTAAGTTTCCTAAAAAGAAGGTGTTGAGAAATTTTCTGCATCAGCCTTAACCAGGGTGGTCTTGAACACAATAGTCCAGGAAAAATGTGTTGAAGTAGATCATTAGAAAGGACTAGAGAGAGAGAAGCTATCTGAGTGTTCAGAGGGGCATTTTCCAAAATCCAGATATTAGCAGGTCACTCTTTCACTGCTTGGAAAACAGGAATTATATTTACCTATTTTCCCTTCTGAATGATCCCACCTAAGAGTCACTAGTTCATACTTAGGACAGGTCTAGTGTTCTAATGTGGGATACCTTTCCCTCTGTGGTTACTCTTGGTACACCTCTGCTGGTAATTTGTCTTCCACATAGGCATCTCCTACAGCAGACCCTGCTACAGGGTCTAGTAGCATCTGCTATTTATGTCACTCCGTTTTGTTAACCAAATAATTTTACCTCACATCACAGGTGGGACATATTCACTTTGATGATGACCACAGTTTACTGCCAATTTTCACCAACCTCAAGATCTATCAATTTGACCAGGGGTTAATTTCCCTGGGAGTAATTTCAGGAAGAAGGGAGAAAATCTCCAACAATTTTTATGCGATCACTCTTCTTTTGTTTTAGCCTCTGTCACAGAAGCAAATAAATTTTGTGATGCTAGCCCGAGAGGCTAACTTTACTTAACACATAGCACCATTTCTGGGAAACACATGGAAAGGATTTCATCAGACTACTAAACATCGATCCCTGGACTACATTGGGAAGACTGCCGATGTTGCACATTTCACAACAGGATTCGATACTCACAATTTTTCATGAACATACTATTGCACATATCTCTATAGCCTTTCAAATAGAAGCACATAAAAGAATGATAATAGTGGTGACAATTTGGCAGAATAATAAATTTAACTTATAATATGATAATATTCCTTTGAGACATACCTGATTGTAAGGGTCACTCTTGAAATTCTTCTCCATGAATTGCTTGTTGTCATAAGTAAAAGTGACTTGTGTCACATAAGTAGAATTTACCCCCCAGATTTTAATATATCCAACTTTCAGTGGATTTGAGTCACTCAAATACTTATTGTGCATGGTTTGGATTTGCAATATGTTCTATAAAGAATATGTAAAAAGAAAAAAATACTTAATACGTCTGCTGATAGACTATACTTCACTTTAAAATGTTAAGAAACCTCAAATTAGTATTGTTGTGCTGGTTTGCTGTTTTAATTCTTAAACACCTCATGAAGAAACACTTCCTGAGTACCTGCTACAACAAATTTGATAATGCCAACATTATGAAAGTTATTTTACCTATACTGTTACTAATTCTTATAAGGATCTTGAAAAGAAAGCATCATTATCTCAGTTTTACAGATGAGGAAACAGGCTCTGGGAGTGAAGTGAGCAGCTAAATGATATAGATACGTTTGGAATCATGATGGGGCTCTGAGCATTGTACTGTGTGAGTTAACACAGGGTGAACAAAGAATTATGGCAAACAGTCCCTAGACTAAGGACAGTTTGCAACAAATATAGGGACTTGACTAAATCATAACTTGATTAAGCATCAACACAAGGGTTAAACCAATGTGAGATAAGTGGCAATGTAGAGCATGATTAAGGCCTAAATGAAAATAAAAAAAAAAAAAAGAAGGGAGAGGGAAACAAACCACAAGAGACCCTTAACAACAGAGAACAAACTGAGGGTTGATGGAGGGAAGTAGGTGAGGAGTGGGCTAGATGGTGATTGGGCATTCAGGAAGGCACTTGTTGGGATGAGCACTGGGTGTTATATGTTAAGTGATGAATCACTAAATTCTACTCCTGAAACCAATATTGCACTATATGTTAACAAGCTAAAGTTTAAATTAAAAAAAAAAAGAAAATCATAGTGAATATTTGTCATGGGTGTTGAGAGAAAGGAGAAATCACTGTGGAATAGGGTGGTCAAGAGAGGACTTAGGAAGGACATGGAACTTCAGGAAGCCTGGAAGGATGGATGGAGTTAGAAAGGTGAAATGAGAAAGGGAATGGGGGCAGGGACACGTTGAAGAAAGGCACATTCATTGAGCGCGAGAACTACGGTAGCTGGTGCTGAGCCAACAGGAATAAGACTGGTTACAACGTAAGATAGGAAAATGAAGATTTTATACAATAAATCAAGGGGATAGTGGCAATAGAATGATGGTATAAACTCCTTAACTGGCAACAGTAGAAAGAAAAAGAAATATGTTCAATTGTCTTTATGGAGAATTTAACAAGATTTTGAGACTGATTGCACAAGCAGAATCAAGGGGAAATGAAGACAAATTGATAGAACTTGAAGTAAATGGGTGTGCTGAAGCCAGTTGGCACTTACTGATTCGAGAGACCCTACCGTTAAGTTGCCTAGAATTTTGCAGGCCAGTTGATAGCTTGAAATTGGCTAAAATGGTGGGAGTACTTACACCACAGGAATTAGCAAATGCTACAAATCAGGCCCACACCCGCATAACCCCGTACCAGCCAGCACACCATTGGTAATTTTTTTTAAGTTTATTTATTTATTTTTGAGAGAGAGCAAGCATGAGGGGGAGGGGCAGAGAGAAAGGGAGACAGAGAATCCCAAGCAGACTCCGTGCTGTCAGCACAGAGCCCAACATGGGACTCGAACTCATGAACCGTGAGATCATGACCTGAGCTCAAATCAAGAGCCAGAGGCTTAACTGACTGAACCACCCAGGCACCCCTGAACACCACTGATAATTACCCACAGGGAAAGTTAGAAGTGTTCTTTCATTTCAAGCCACTGATCCTTAGAAAAAATTCCATCAAGTGTCACAGAGAAATACAAATTTATTTATCCCTTGTTTGGAATAACAGAAGAATGGAATATTAGAGTTAGAAACTATTTACAGGCGTTTTGTCATCAAGAAACACATATTAAACAGGGGAAGTGCCTTCCCTAGGTTAAATAACTAGTTAGCAGTAGAAATAGAACTAAAATCCAGGGCTTCTAAATCAATGTGAGCCATATATGCAATTTTTAATGTTCTCATAGCCACATTTTTTAAAGTAATAAGAAATAGGAGAAATTAGAATAATCAGATCTGGAAACCCATAGAAGCACAAAATAGGAGAAGTGTGAAGTTTGCCTGCAGATGTATAATTTCAAGAGAAGACAGAAAGTATACACAATGGACATCTTCAAATACCTGAAGCAGTATGATGTATAAAAGACAATAGAGTTGTGTTATACTATTCCTTAAATGCAAATAGGTAAAAATTATAGAGAAGCAAATTCCAGGTCTGACATAGAATGATCATTTAACATGCCTGGTAGATTGGTTGTATTAATTTCTCTAATTATTCACCCTTCCCTATTCATACCCTTTTCTATGTAATTTTGGCAATGCCCTCTCTCTGGATGGGGCGTTCTATTCCACCTTTGTCTTTGAGCTTGGCCGTGTAACTCTCCCTCGCTAATAGGACAGTAGTCAACTTGCTGCAAATTGGAGATTTTAAAAAGTGCTCAAGCATTTCCACTACTGTTTTTGCCCTCTTCTGAGGTCATGAAAAGGTCATGCCCAGACCTGCCCATAAGGCCATCCTAGGCCATCGAAGAGCCAGCTGACAGGTATGAGTGAGCACAGCCAGGATCACCCTAGTAGCCTAACGGTTCCGCAACTGAGCGCAGATGCATGTGAGCCAGACAAGATCAGGCAGGTCCAGCCCATAACATCTGACCAGAACTTCCGAACACTACAAACTCATGAGCTAAATAAGTATGTATTGTTACGTACTGCTGAAGTTTTGAGGTTGTTTGTTACACACCATTGTTATGCAATAGATAACTGATCTAGCATTTATCCTGCAAAATATTATTAGCCAAGAAATGCTGTTTCATCCCCAGAAAACATGTTGTACATTTAAGGACTCATTTTGTAACCAGCATTATATGAATTACAAGCATCTTGTTAGAGAATGATGGCATATTGGGTAATTGTCAAAACAAGGACTATCCTTATATTAGTTATCGACAGACCCAATTTATAAATGTAAAGGCAGGAAGTTCCTCCTACTAAGAGGCAGAGTATTATTTCAATACAGTTAACTGATAACGCTTAACCTGCAGCTGACTGGGAATGGATTTATAAAATTCAATAAAAATAGTCTTACCTGAGCTGCTATAAAGTTTGCCAAGAAATAGTTTCCATTTTCATAGGTATCTGCAAGTAAGAAAAAAAGAGTAAGTGACTAGTCGTTGCTTCAACTATAGCAGATAATGTTGCATTCAGTCAACGGGGTCACAGTCACTGATCAGGATAATCATGACCTCTCTGAGGAACACTAAGGATAGTAGCCAAGGGACTATTTCACCCCAGGGTAGCATGGGGATGTACAGATAAGAGGATGTTTCAAGTATGGGTCAAGTGGTTATAAAAAGTGGTTATAAAAGTAGAAAATCTTGGTTGAACTCAGGATAGATACCCCAGATGAGGAAACATGGAGGCTAGTGATCGCTTTTTTCTGTGCTGAGATAGGAAGCATGTAGCCATGAGAGTTGACATGGCTATGATCATAAAGGCTCAAAGCAGAGGACAGTGGTGAGGAATTCAGGCTTTCAAGTTAGATTGGCATGGATTCAAATCCCTGCTCTTATACTTAGTTGTTGTACAAGCTCAGGCAAGTAACTTAACATTCTGTCACCTGTAAAATGGAGATAATAATAGTACCTAGTTCATGGCATGCTGCATGAGCAGAATAAGTGCTCAAAATGTATTGTTCACTATCATTATCTGCATCTTCATTATTCTTCTCTCCCTACTCTTAGATCATCCCACCACAGTGCTCTAGTTCACAAGCCCTCCTGCCTCTACAAAACTTAAGCCATCAGTTCTTCCCCAGACCCTCTCTGCTCCTCCAGGCTCCAATTAGGCTCCAAAGGACTCCATTCCGACAAACCCTTTTACTTGACTCTATATCAAGCAACCACATCTCCACATCTCCTTTTTAGTGCCATCTTATCTCAAAAAAGGTAGCCTCTGTTTGTTATGTCCGTGTACTCAACTCATAATTCAATCCAACATCTCCTACATTTCATTTCCTGTTTCTTTTTTTTTTTTTTTTTTTACTGATTCTGATCTTTTCAGAGTCACCAGTGACACAGTATATTAAATCTAAATATCTCTTCACAAGATTCAGGTTTTTACACCTTTCCCCACACATCCCCTCCTTGAAATCATCCTTAGTAGAGGTCTACTTTACTCATTCTTATCATGTGGCTTCTGTAACTCCTATTTCTTAAAAGACAGTTTCATTTCATGTTTTGTTCTTGCCCTTATACATCTTTTAATTAACAGTCATGCCACCATGAGCAACAATTATCTAGCCCCAAATGTTAGTACTACCAAGGTTGAAGGAATCTGCTCAAAACAAAAAAATGCACTTTCTTAAAAAAGAAGAAAGTTGGAGAATTCTTGCTTCCTGATTTCAAGATTTACTCAAAGCAACTGTAATCAAGACTGTAGTACTGGCATGAGAATAAATATAGTATATGTATATATAAATATATGTAACTGTGTATATGTATATGTAAATATATATAGTAATATAAATATATAGTAATAAATATAGTATGTGTATATATAAGTATATGTAACTATGTGTATATGTATATGTAAATACATACAGTAATATGATGAAGATTTATTTCTGTGTCCATAATTCTATTTATATTTAATATGTATAATATAAATATATGCATATATATATAAAATATGCATACACCTTCATATTTAAAATCAGTTGATTTTCATTAAGGGTCCCAAAACAACTCATGATGGAGAATAGTCTTTTCACATATTATGCTGGGACAACTGGATATCCACATGCAAGGTAATGAACTTGGATTCTACCTCACACCATATACACAGATCAACACAAAATGGATCAAAGATCTAAATGTGAGAGCTTAAACTCTTAAAATTCTTTTTTTTAATGTTTATTTTTGAGAGTGGGGGAGGGGCAGAGAGCTAGAGGGAGACAGAAGATCCCAAGCGGGCTCTGGCTGAGAGCAGAAAGTCTCATGCAGGGCTTGAATCCTGAACTGTGACATTATGACCTGAGCCAAAGTCTGAGGCTTAACCAACTGAGTCATCCAGGTGTCCCCTAAACTATTTAACTCTTAGAAGAAAACAAGGGTAAATCTTTTTGATCTTGGATTTGGCAATAGTTTCTTAGTATACCACAAAGAGCAAAAGCAACAAAAAAATAAATTTGACTTCATCAAAATGAAAACCTTTTGTGCTTCAAAAGGACACTACAAAGTGAAAAGACAATCCACTGGATGAGAGAAAATATTTGCAAATCATATGTCTAATAAGGGACTTGTATCTAGAATGTTGTTTATAAAGACATTTACAATTCAATAATAAAAAGACAATCTATTGTAAAAATTGACACAGGATATTAATAGACATTTCTCCAAAGAAGATATGTGAATGGCTAGTAAGTACATGAAAAGATGTTCAATGGCATTAGTGATTAGGGAAATGCAAATCAACCAAAACCACAATGACATATTACTTCACACCCACGAAGACGACTAGACTCAAAAAGACAATAAGTGTTGACAAGGATGTGGAGAAACTGGACCCTAATGCACTGCTGAAGGAAAGTAAAATGGTGCAGCCTCTTTGGAAAAGAATCTGGGAGTTTCCAAAAAAGTAAACATAGACTTACTGTATAGCCTAGAAATTCCACTACTAGGTATGTACCCAAGAGAATTGAAAAAAAAGTAGGTCTATACAAAAACTTGCACACAGATGTTCATAGCAGCATTTTTCCTAATAGTGAAAAAGTAGAAACAACACAAACGTCTACCAACTGATAAATGGATGTGTAAAATGTGGTATTTTCATCCAAAGTTTTATTATTCAGCCATAAAAAAGAAATGAAGTATAGATACATGCTACGACATGGTGGAACCTTAAAAACATTCTGCTAAGTGAAAGAAACCAGTAACAAAAGGCCACATTTATTCAATTTATATGACTCCATGATTCCATTTATAGGGAATATCTAGCATACACAGATGTATAGCGACAGATCAGTAAATGCCTAGGACTGCATTTCCTGGGGCTGGAAAGAATGGGGGTAGGGTAAGGAAGGATTGAAGGGTGGTATTTAAAAGGTGGAGGGCTTATTTGGCGGGTAAATAAATTGTTCTAAAATTGCTTGTGTAATTGTTATACAACTTGGTGAATATACTAAAACCACTGAATTGTACACTTTAAATGGGTAAATTACACACTGTGTGAATTATATCTCAATAAAGCCGTTACCAAAAAAAGTTGAAGGCCCAAGAACAACAAAAAAAGGGTATTACTTTTTTTTTTACAAAAATATATATATTATTTAAAATTTATGTTAATGTTTATTTTTGAGAGAAAGAGAGAGAGCGCACGTGAGCTGGGGAGGGGCAGAGAGAGAGGGAGGCACAGAATCTGAAGCAGATGTCAGGTTCTGAGCTGTCAGCACAGAGTCTGACATGGGGCTTGAACACACAAACTGTGAGATCATGACCTGAGCCAAAGTCAGATGCTTAACTGACCGAGCCACCCAGGTGCCCCTAAAAATATATATTAAAAAAAAATCTTCTACCAGATCAATCCAATCCAGTGTATCATTTCTATTTGTCATAACACTCCCAGGCCTATCACTCTGTGGGTCCCTCAGTCTTTCTGGCATCACAGCCATATTTCCAAATCCCTGCTCCACCAGGAGGCTCCACAGGCATCTCAAAATCCAAGTGTGCAAAGTTAATCTCGTTATCTCTCATCATTCTCAACGTTTATTTATTTTTTGGGACAGAGAGAGACAGAGCATGAATGGGGGAGGGGCAGAGAGAGAGGGAGACACAGAATCGGAAACAGGCTCCAGGCTCTGAGCCATCAGCCCAGAGCCTGACGCGGGGCTCGAACTCACGGACCGCGAGATCATGACCTGGCTGAAGTCGGACGCTTAACCGACTGTGCCACCCAGGCGCCCCTCTCTCATCATTCTCTAAACTGACTTTATTTCCCATGTTCCATACCGTGATAATGGAATTGCTCCCTGCCCAATCACCCAAGCATACAGCTGGCATGCAAATAGTTGGCAGTGACCTTGGCAAGAGGGCACTGATACAGTGTTGAATACCTTGTCACAGCAACTAACTCCTTTTGCTGAAATTTGCCACTCACCAAACAAATCCTTGATTAAAATTTCATCCTTCACATAGGTTTAAGATTGGGAACATTCTAGGTCATTAATAAATACAGTTCTTAAATTTAAAAATGCATTGTAGCACATTATTCTCTTACAAGGTTCAAGTCTGCAACTCTCTCTCTTTTCTTTTTTTTAACAGAGAGAGAACTCGTGCAAGCAGTGGGGAGGGGCAGAGGGAGAAAGAATCTTAAGCAGACTCCACACTCGGGGTCTGACATGGGGCTCGAACCCATGACCCTGGGATTGTGACCTGAGCCAAAATCAAGAGAGGGGTGCTCAATGGAATGAGCCACCCAGGTGCCTTAAGCCTGTAACTCTCTTAAAATCTAGTGGGTACTTGGTTAATCTCCTTTCTCTGACTTATGGACTTTCTGTGGTCACATTAACCACACTGATTTGAATGTAATGCATCTTAAAGGCTTATCCTGGAATTTTATTTACCTTGTATATTAATGATATGTTTTATTCAGTATCCATGTGCCAGGAATTCTCTCTACACATTGAATCATTTTGTCTGAATAAAAAAATCTATATGATAAGCAGAGGTTTCTAGATGTTAAAGATGAGAAAATGCTGGCAAAGAAATGTTAGGCATCTTTCCAAAAGACATACAACCAATTGGGGCGCCTGGGTGGCTCAGTCCGTTGAGTGTCCGACTTAGGCTCAGGTCATGATCTCATGGTTTGTGAGTCAGGCCCTATGCTGACAGCTCAGAGGCTGGAAACTGCTTCGGATTCTCTGTCTCCCTCTCTCTCTGCCCTCCCCAACTCACGCTCTGTCTCTCTCTGTCTCTCTCTCTCAAAAATAAACATAAAAAAAAAAAAAGACACACAACCTGTAAATGATTGAAATGGTATCTGAATCCAGATCTATGGAATGCCACATTCCACGTTCCTCTCCATGGAGTTTACTTATCACATTGAACTTTACAGAACTAATCGAAGACTAGATTGAACTTTGAAAAAGAGTAATCTAATTCTTTCATATTCCTCTCTTTAGCCAGGTTCCACCTCTAAATGAGCAACTGAGTCATTTGAAAAATAGCTCTTTATATACTATATTAAATGAGTATGACGCTATAAGAAGTATCCATTTACTGAGAAGACATTTAAAGTGCCATCTGCAATATTATCAAAACCTTGGAAATACTTGCGATATATTTAACGAAATATGTGTAAGACCCATGCACTGAAAACTACAAAACAGTGAGATAAACAGGCCAACGTAATTAAAAGTGATAGGTAGACATCCCCAACTGATTTATAGAATCAGTGTAATTGCAGGCAAAAATTCTAGCAAGTTTTTGTTAATTATTACTTGTTAAAACAATTTTGAACCCACATTAGTTAACGCAGCGTGGCATTGGCATAAGTATAAACGTACAGATCCGTGAAACAGAATAATCCAAAAATAGACTTTCAGCCATACATGACCTATTCACAGCTGATAAAAGTGTCAAGATAATACAGCAGGGGAAAGGCTCTGGATCAAATGGAAACACTCGCGGGGGGTGTGGGGGGGTGGAGAATGAGCCTTCACCATTATGTACAGACACAATGTAATACAAAAGAGCTGAAAGTCCTACATGTAAAAGCTAAAACTGTAAATCTTCAAAAATATAGGAGGGAGAAAAATCTCTGTAACCCTGAGTTAGACCAAGGGATGTTGCGGCGTATAATTTGTATTTGGTCTTCTTCTGGCACAGAACTCTTAAAACCCTTGGATTTTTTCCTAACTGATGAAAACAAAGTATCTTTTGTCACGTTAAGGAGGTGACTTTTGGAAAGCACCTCAGGGTCCTGGCTGGTTGCCTGGAGAACCAACCCTGTTATTTGAGGGCTGGAACTTCCAGCCCCACCATGAGACCCTTGCAAGGGCAGAGGAGCTAGAAATGGTATCAGTCGCCAATGGCCAATAATGTAGCCAATGATGCCAAGATAACGAAGCCTCCTTAAAACCCCAGAAGGATGGGGCTTGGAGAGCTTCCGTACTGGTGAGCACGTAGAGATCTGGGAAAAATACTGCCTCTGGAGAGGGCATGGAAGCTCTGAGCCCCTTCCCACATACCTTGCCCTATGCATTTCTTCCACTTGCTGTTCCTGGCTTATATTCTTTGATAATAATCTGGTAATCTAGTAAGTAAAATGTTTCTCTAAGTTCTGGGAGCTGCTCTAGCAAATTAACTGAAACTGAGAAGGAGGTTGTGGGACCTTCTGATTTACAGCCAGTTGGCCTGAAGGACAGGTAACAGTGGACTTGAAAGTGGCGTCTGAATCCCAAGCAGGAGTTGTTGGAACTTCCAATCTGGAGTGGGAGGAATGTGAAGTGGGAGAGGGAGGAGGAGGCAGTTTTATGGGACTGAGCACTTAACCTATGGGATCAGAGGCTATTTCCAGGTAGATAGTGTAGGATTTGTGTTGAGTTGAAGGACACTAGTTAATGTCCCAGAATTACTAGTTGGCATGGGGGAAACTCCTCCCACATGTTAGAATTGGTACCAGAATACGTTTTAGGCCAAGACGCAAGAAGTATAGATCTTTTTGTCAAGAAAAGCATGGAAAAAATGGACTTTTATAAAAATTAAAGTTTGTTTTTTGCAAGATGCTATAGAAGAATTGTATAGGTGAGTTATAGACAGGGCAATGCAAATTGTATCTGATAAAAGACTGGTATACATAACTGTTATAATAAATTGCTTAATAATAAAAAGATAACCCAATAAAAAATAGGCGAAGGACTTGAAATGATACCTCAATAAGAAGATATACAAAGAGCCAATAAACATAAGATGTTCAATGTCAAGGAAATGCAAATTAAGTCCAGGCAGAGATGCACTATGTACCACTAAAATAGTTAAAATTAAAAAATTTTGTAATGCTTATTTATTTTTGAGAGAGAGAGAGAGAGCGAGCGAGCATGAGCAGGGGAGGGGCAGAGAGAGAGGGGGACACAGAATCTGAAACAGCTCCAGGCTCTGAGCTGTCAGCACAAAGCCCAATGTGGGACTTGAACCCACAAACCATGAGATGATGACCGAAGTTGGAAGCTTAACCAACTGAGCTACCCAGGTGCCCTCAAAAGAGTTAAGATTTTAAAAACTGACAATACCAAGTGTTAGTGAAGATGTGGGAAATTGGAACCCTGAAATATTGCCATTAGTAAGGGGGAGGAGTATAGCCATTTTAGAAAATAATAGGGCTGTTTCTTCAAAAGTTAAATACATGCTTATCACATGGCCCAGCCTGGCAATTTCACTTCCAGGTTTTCACCCAAAGAAAATGCAAACATAGGATTACAAAATGACTTATACTCAATTAATCATGGCAGTTTTGTGCATAATGGTAAAAAACATAAAACAACTTAAATATTCACCAATTAGTAAATGGGTAAACAAATTCTGGTATACCCATACAATGGAATGTTATTCAGGAATCAAAAAGGTAATAAGCTACTTTTACATGCCACAATATGGCAAAACACTTTGTGACCACACATCATTTTGCTAAGTGAAGGAAACTAAGCACAAAAAGAATAAGCCCTGTATAATTTTATTTACGTAAAACCTAGAGAAGACAGATCTAATCTATAGTGACAGAAGGCAGATCAGTGATTGCAGGGCCTGGAACTGGAGGTTGGGAGCGGGCAGGGGTGAGGGGGAACTTCACTGGAAAGATGCAAATGGGTCTTGAAATTACAAGTTATGAAAATGTTCTGTATCTTGACTGTGGTAGTGGCAATACAACTGTATATATTTGTCAAAACTCATTTAACTGTATACGTGGGATGGATACATTTTGTGTAAATACAGCTCAGTCAAGTTGATTAAAAAAATAATTTCACTTCTAGGAATCTACCCTATGGAAATAATATGACATACAAAGGTTAATCCTCGATGTTGTTGGTTAACAATGAAAACAGAAAACATCCTGTATCCTATATAGAGAGCAATTATAGAAAATGAGATAAATTGTAGCATATCCTTTCATTGGAATATGGCAATCATAATGGTGTTTGTGAAAAGTATATGATAACATCTAGACATATTTCTGTCATTATTTTAAGTGCAAAGAAACAGGATTCAGAAATTAAATATGCAGTATGTTTTCAGCGATATAAAAAATTATACATTTTCTTACGTCACATGAAAGCATATAGAAGAATATAGCAAAAATATATATATAAAAGAATAGATATAAAAGAAATATATAAAATAATATAGCAAAAATATTATTACTTTTTTCTAGTTTTCTGTCTTTAAAATATTTTCTTTAATGACAATATATTACCCTCATAATGAAGAAAACAAAAAGGAGGATATTACTACTGAAAAACAAACCATAATTTCATAAACTGTGACCCGTTGCAAGATTAGAATGTTCTAGTCTACAGTAATAAGGAATGGAAAATGGGCATCAGTTGGTAACAGCGTGTCAGTATGTCTACAGAAACGTCTAAGGAAGAGGATGCTCTGATTATATTGACAAACCCCAATTATCTAAGGTAGCACTGTCATATCCCTAGATTGGAGAAAGAAGGCATACAAAGTAATATTTCATTGATATAAGCATTTTTTTGATAGTACTTAATACCCTACTTCTGAAACACCAAGAAATTTTCTGAGCTCTAATTTGCCTCCTCAGTGAACCTACTTAGGAGGAAAAGGGTGTCTGGTTACAGATGGCTGGTCCAAATAACAAAGCCAAGTCTGTGACCCACTGAGAATGGATGATATTTGCATCCACATTTTTATCAGAGCAAGGCAGTTAGTTATACAGAGATAGATCACTCCTGGCTGACTCCATAACATCACGTTGTCGAACCTCAAAGCTGGGGACCATACACTATTCTACAGTAATTACAATGTAATATAAAGAGCAGGAAAAATTGCAAGCATTCTCCCAACACATTCGCTTTATTAACAGTGGCAGAAACAGGTTTAGAGAAACATTTCCAGTTCATGCCAATTCTATCCTGAGCTATGGTGTTTCTGCATGCTGTAGGGGGAGCCTGGAAAGCTCAGACTTACCAATGCTTTGTCCATCGTCCCAGAATATCTGACCTTCAGCTTTCCCATTGTCATCCAAAGCAACAATCAATCCCATAAATTTTTGTCGACTGTGGAAAAAAAGGAGTTTTTTTTCTCTAGATTATAGGTTGTAAGAATGAAGGACAGTTGCTGTTGAAAATATTACTCAACCAAATCAAAAAACTGCATACATTAAAATTGCACATAAAGTTCTAAAAATAGGTAAAATGAGATAAAATACAAGATACTTAAAAGCTAATAGAAAAAAACTAATGAAACGTGGTATAACTTCAACTTTCAAAAATCAAAAATAGCTCATAATTAAAAATGTATCTTCTTTACAAAAGAGCTTATTGCATGTTGCTTAAATATTAAAGTTTCCTAGATAGTTTAAAAAAGAATTTTGTGGGGCACCTGGGTGGCTCAGTCGGTTAAGCATCCAACTTCAGCTCAGGTCGTGATCTCACAGTTTGTGGGTTCGAGCCCCACGTTGGGCTCTGTGCTGACAGCACGGAGCCTAGAGCCTGCTTCAGATTCTCTGTCTCCCTCTCTCTGTGCCCTTACCCCACTCATTCTCTCTCTCTCTCCTTCTCTCTCTCTCTCTCAAAAATAAACATTAAGAAAAAAAAATTTTGTTTTTGAAAATTTTACACATAAATGTATATTATATAACATATGAAAACATAAATACCATTAAAATGAGATGTACTTAGATATATATCTATGTAAATATATTTTGCAAATAGAAATGGATTACATCTCAAAGGATGTATATACAAACTAATTTTCATTAAGTGCAGTCATATTTAAATTATTTTAATAAAAGAAAATATTTGTTTGAAATTTTGAGGTGGTTTTCTTATAGTAGAGACTTATAAATAATTATGGTAAATAAACACCAAATATGTATAATCAATGTCTTTTAATTTGAATACATCTCAAAATATTTAATTTCTTAAAGATTTAATTTTTTTTAAGTTTATTTATTTATTTGGAGGGAGAGAAAGAGGGTGCATGCGTGCGCACACACAAGCAGAGGAGAGACCAGGGAGACAGAGGGAGAGAGAAGATCCCAAGCAGGCTGCGTTGTAGGTGCAGAGCCCAATCCAACAAACCACGAGACCAGGACCTGAGCCAAAATCAAGAGTCAGATGCTCAGCCCACTGAGTCACCCACACACCCCTTAAAGATTTCATTTGTAGTAATGAATATGAACTTGTTACTCATGATCTTTGTGTGAATTAAAAATAGACACTTAAAAATGAAATATTCATACTCTACTTTCACACATATTATAAGTAATAGGATAAGATGTGAATTCCTTAGGAAGAAAACCACCCAACAACCCTTCAGTAGCTTCCAGATTGCTATAGAATAAAATGCAAAGTACTTGTCCTGGCATTGACAGCCCTCCAGGATCTGGTCCTAACCTGCTTGAACTTTATTTCTTTCATCTCTCTCCCTTATCTTCGCTCCAATTAAACTGAATGGTTTACTCTTCCCCAAACCAAACTCACTTTTCACCTTTGGTTCTTTAATACTCCCAGAATATGTCTTTTCCTGTCTTCATGTTTTCAAATCCTACTTTTTATTCAATGCTCAGCCCAAAGCTGTCTTTCATGTTAAACCATGATTTACACCACAAGGTGGAGCTAACTTCTTTCCTTTTGAATGGTTCTTGGTCTTTTTATCTCTGCCTCTCTTAACATAACGTGTTCTCCTTAATTTAACACACACACACACACACACACACACACACACACACACACACACAAATAAAAATATAACTACATAAATATAAGTATACAATCTCTCCTGAGTTGACCAAAGTAGACCTTGGAAGGAGTACTGAATCATCCTCGGGTTGCCATCAAATCAAAGAGCTCATTAATATTCCCAACTTTTGTAGTAGTGTGGAAAGAGGCACACACTACTGCCTTCAAGGAAATTTTTGTCCCAGGCCTTGGACACAGAGCTACAGTAAAAGTTCTCCCCAGGACTGATTGTATGAATGAATGCATCCTCCCCCAGATTCCACTCAGAAGGCATTTACAGAATTGAATCAATGAAATGTCTGTTGTTTGGTTTATTTACCCACAGAGCCCTGGTTAAGGTGGTCAGCCCCCTGTGAGGCTACCTCATTATGACAAAGTGAGGCCAGCAACACCTTTGCTCCTCCTTACCTGGCCTGAGTGTTCATTGCAGGCTCTTGCCAAGGCAGGATGTAGCCTCCTCTGATATGAAGGTTGATGTGGTCAAGGGGAGCCTCCAGGGTTTTCCAGTAACCTGTTGACGCATTGCCAGATTCCTAGAAGAGAGAAGATAGGCAGGTAAGGATGACAGATAAATCGATGAAATGAACAGATGCGTGCTTTCGTACAAGTTTTTCCTTTCTAAGGCAGCAAGTTGGAAAGTCAGCAAGAAACCACAAGTCTAAGCAGGAAAATCTCTGATTCTCAGCATTGTTAAAAGCTCTGGAAAGCTATTCTTTTCTCTGTATTCTCCAGAAAAGGTGGGGATGGAGTTAAGAGAGAAGGCAGTGTGATATGGGATGTCAGATTTTACCTACTTACGCTTTTGTGGATGCTTTTATTTTAGCAAACCTTGCTTGGTTGAAAGGTTGAAAATGATTGCCTTAGAAATTATGTGCCTCAAAGCCAGGAGAAAGCGCTGGCTGCCCTTCTGGCCAGCATGGACCAGTCTGGTTCTTCACAAAATAGGTTTGTTCTTACCGTGCTGTAGTCGTACCAACGGGCTCTGGGAAAATAAGCTTGGATCTCAAAAGTGTTCTGAAACATAAAATTGACACGTTGTTATGTGTACTCTAATAATCTTGATTTTAAACATTCTTTCTGTAGAACTTAGGCTAAAAAAATGGTAATTTTATTAATGGTTTTAAGAGTTTGGGAAGTGTAGTCAAAAAAAGATCTGGGAAAATTCTTCAGACACATTGAAAAATACATTTTTTAAAAAGGTAATCTTTATAAGATGCAGGGTAACAAGACACTAGAGTGAAAAATCAGCTGGTGTTGTGAAGTTATCATTAATGGAGAGTTTGAAAGAAAATGATTTCCTGGGGCTCAGTTGGTTAGGCGTCTGACTTTGGCTCAGGTCATGGCCTCACGGTTCGTGCGTTTGAGACCCGCTTCAGGCTCTGTGCTGACAGCTGGGAGCCTGGAGCCTCCTTCCCAGCCTGGAGCTGGGAGCCTGGAGCCTCTGTGTCTCCTGGAGACACAGATTCTGTGTCTCCCTCTCTCTCCCTCTCTCTCTCTCTCTGCCCTTCTTCCACTTATGCACTCTCTTAAATAAATAAATAAATAAATAAATAAATAAATAAATAACATTTAAAAAAAGAAAAAGATCTCCTTTATTTGTTCTAGAAAGGTATTTGCCACAAAAATAGTGAGTGGAACAAAATGATCTTTAAAATGCCCTTCCTGTACTTTAGATTATGTGACTGAGGGTTTCTGATCTCTGATGGAAAACTCACACTTTCCAGCACGGGGCTGATTAAGATAGCAGGACCCAACATAAACTGACGGTCTATATCCCATGTCACTCTGTCATTTGTAAACCTTAAAAAAAAAACAAACAAAAACAAAGCATGAAAAATCCGGGAAACTGTTAGGACTCTTGCAGAAAACCATTCACAAGACAGGCCAAACCTCCTTGGGGATCCAGGCTGTACTCACTCATGGAGAAGGGGTCGGACGACAGTGCTGCCCTCAACGTGAGCTTTATGCATCAAAGTGTAGAGGTAAGGCAGCAGGGCGTATCTGGTCTGAAGGACTTTTCTTGAGTACATCTCGAAGGTTGAATTCCAGGCCACAGGATCTTGTCTCTAAAGAGATAAAGGCACACGGGGCAGATACTCTTTACGCCATCGTAATGGTATCAGAAAAGGGTCAGCAGGCACATATCCCACGTGTCTGTGACGTAAATCTCACCCTTCATTGCTATCCTGCACTTTCTCTTGCCTCTAGTGTCCTACTAAACGAGTGCTTCTTGCTTCCCACTCTTAAGTGGACTCTTAAGTCCTCTGCACAGGTGTGGCCTTGGCCCTGACAGGTCTAGAGAGATGGGTCTCTGTGCCCACCGACGTAGCTTGAATGGGCTTGAGTAAAATAAAAACTCTCTAAAGAAGGTGAGTTTCTTTTCTTTTAGCCCCATGGGGAGCTATAAACCCTTCTTTCCTCATAGGCATGAATCCCCCCAAGAGATGAGCAAAAGTGTATTCTTGAAAATTGCTTAGAACTCTGGGATTGTGAACTCTGTGGATTTTCTAAGAACCGGAGGTGCTGATTTATGACTTTTCCTCAACAAATAAGTATGATATTTTGGAGGGTTAAAGAGAAGTTGTGATTTGAGGACACAAAACTGTGGCATCCACTTCTGCCTTACCCTTGTCCCGATGGTGTTGTGGTTTCTGGAAAATGGGTAAAAGGCCCCCAGCTGCATCCAGCGAAGACACATCTCATATTCGGCATTTCCAAAGAACCCACAAATATCTGCTCCTGTCTGAGACGATGCAAAACCAGAGCATGAGGTGGGACTTTTGCAGGCTGCAGACATGTTGGCATCTGACTGAACAATTAAAAATGGCCCCACTATAACTTACATAAGACATTCCAAAGAGACTGAACTCCATCATGCCTGCAATGAGAAGATACAGCCGTGTTGGGTGAAGTAGCTCTTTCGGAGGGTAGGCTTGACCTGTCTCTTCCATACCCTATTTGGAAGCCCCAGGCTGCTCATGATGAAAATACCAAAAGATGGGTATGGATTAACACTCTCACCCGCGTAGAGGGAACTCCGCTCCTGCTGCTTCCCCTGCCCACGTGGATCCTGACTAGACATAACCAGTGCGGCTACAGAGCACATGATCCAGTGCCCTCCCTGCCAGCAGAGGCCCCCGGGAGGAGGCCCACTCACCAATGATAGACTTCCTCAGCTGGTCCCACGCGGCCGTGTTGTCTCCCAGCCAGTGACCTCCCCAGCGGCCAGAAGAAGGGAACGTGGAGCGGGTGATGACGACCCCTCGCTGTCCTGTCACCGCCTGCAGGGCTCTGGATGGAGGTGAACAAGGAGGTGAACTGAGGGTGAATTTGAGGATGAACAGTCATGGAACTTAACATTACATTACATTACATTTACATTACAGAGAGTAGCTTCAGCCTGGAGGGTGAGGCAGCAATGGTGTTCCATTTGGAGCCAGAAAGCTTCTTCCCTGAAAGCATCTGCTATTTCAAGGTGATGCTAAGAGTCATGGCAAGACAACGGGAGATCTATCACCATCTAAATGTGGATTCCCTTTCTTAAAAAAACTGAATTAACTAGTTGTCTACATAGAGGTGGGAGGATGGAGTGGGGTGAGGGGTGACACAGGTGTTTATGGAACAATTACTCTAACCCAGGTATTTTCTTGGTCACCCCCATGTACACCGTCTCACAACCTCATGAAGAAGGTTTCCTTGGCCTCCTTTTACTGTTAGAAAATTGAGGCTCAGAGTTAGACAATTTGTCAAAGGACATTTAAAGAGCAAGGAGGAAGATCTAGGACCCAAATAAAAATATATATGACTATAGCTCTTTGGTAATATTCTCTCTACTACACTAGTCCTCACTAGGTCAGATAAAGTTTGCACACAAGGACAGATATGCACAAAAGATGTTCAAATATCTCTCTAAGGAAGGCGGATCTTCAGCCTGTAGCCTCAGTGAGAAAATAAAAACAATTGTGTAAGACTGAAAAATCAATGTAACAAAAGGGGAAGTCTATTAACAGATCCTCGCACATAATGCAATCCACATATTTGCTGAAGAATGCAATGCAAATCAATAGACACCGATGAATTATTCAATAAACGATGTCAGGAAGAGAGGCTAGCTACTGTGGTGGAGATTCATCCATTTAGGTCGCTTCCAATATTTCACACCAAAACAACCACGCACATGGATGGACACACACACATGCGCTAACACGTGCACACACACACACACACACACACACACACATATCCAACAGATAATGTGAAGGCCTGAAACAAGGCAGGGTTACAGAGGAAGGGTAGATGTGTCTGAGGCAAAAAGCTCGATTGTCACCATTTCAGAACCTGGAAATTAACCAGCCATAGAAAGAAATGAAAATCATCTATCCAAGAAAAACAATAAAGTCTTGGCAAGACAGTGAAGTCTGTGGCATTTGAACTTGAGGCTCTTCCCAGCTGACCCCATCCCTAGTTCAGTGGCTCCAAAATCCAGCAGCCTCAGCAGCCTCCGAGGTCTAACCTCTTTTGGGGCGCTGTTAAAAGCGCTATCCCCAGAGCACAATTAATACTGTTTTCTAGCTTCCAGCCCCCTGGCAAATCTCTATTCCCAGGGTGTTGTGGCCATTTGATTGGACTCAGAGCTCAACTCAGCAAGGAGAAAAAATTCCCAATCGAGGGATTTACCAAAACAATAACAATTTTCTGGCACCATCACAGGTACTCAGGCTGTGGTTCAAGTCAAGACAAACACAGCTTGGCTGGTTTTAGAGTAAATCCTGGAGAAGTAGAACCATGGAGAACTTTGTAAAACTCCTACATATTCCTGGGGATCGAAAAGACTGTACATGCCCAAAGCTCTGTGCACGCCCAGGAAAGAGCCATGGAAGGAGGAAGTTTCAGTGACTCACTCCTGGCTTAACTTGAAGTCCTGAGTAAGCCGGAAGTGAAAGGTAATGCTGTCTTAAGAAACCTCCCTAAGTTTGAAGGTGTGGGTTCTCAGATTTATCCCCTTGGCAAAGGGTTAAAGACATAGAGTCAAGGCATCTAACGTGACCAAGAAGGCCTTAACATTGCTTTCAGTTGGCGAAACTTGAGGTAGGCTTTTCTTTTCTTTTCTTTCTTTCTTTTTTTTTTTTTTTTGAGTTTGTTTAAGTTATCTCTATACCCAGTGTGGGGCCTGAATTTATGATCCCAAGAGTCTCATGCTCTTCCTACTGAGCCAGCTGCTCTAGGAACACACTCACTCGTAAGTGGGTCTGGTCTGGGCCCATCCGTACAGGCTGTGCACGTCATAGTGTCGCACCCGTGAGCCGTCTGGCAGGATCTGCTGACTCTCCATGCACAGGGTCTTGCTGCTAAGGCCCATGTCCCTGGACTCCAAATCTGAACAGAAATGCCAAGTTACTGCCCAAACATCTTGCTTTGTACGTTCACTAGAAATGCCCATTGTCTCGGTATTTCTCCATTTCAGTCAACGACTTTGTTACCAGTGACAGTTCCAATTTCAAGAATTATTTTGTCTATAAAAACAAAATCCTGTAACATTTCAATTAATGAAGGGTAAGGACAGGGTATAGACTTAGGAAAGCCACACTTCATTTTCCTCTGATACTTATAGAGTGCTATCAATCGCACACTTATCAGCACAATCAACTCTTCTGTTGTTATGATTGTTTCTTCCACTAGATGGTAACATTCTCAAGGGAATGGATCTTTTCAAGCAACCGTCTTAAGATCTCTACATTTTCTGATTTGTTAGTACTTGTCTGATAGGCAAATAGTAAGGGAGGAAGGAGAAAAAGGAAGGAGGGAAGAAAGAAAGGAAGGGAAGGAGGGAGGGGGGAGAGAAAGGGAGGCAGGAGTTGGTGAGTGACCAGTGACCCAGACCTCAAGAAACTTAGATTACAAATTTTGTCTCACAAACTACTGGTAAGAGGGTGAGTCACTTCCTTCCCCTGGGTTTCCGAAAGGTGAGAGGGTTCAATGTTCTGAGATACCTTGGGGGTCAGGTCCTATGATGTTCTGTTTCTGTTTGTACCACAGGACTACTAGGGTATGTCCTTCATGAAGTATCTGTGGACATGGGCAGAAAGAGTGCAGAGCCTAGATTTTCACTCTCTTAATGAAAAGACTGTGGTGTGTGTGTGTGTGTGTGTGTGTGTGCACGCGTGTGTGTGTGTGCAGCAGGTTCAAGTTTGAACAATCAGCTCATAGTTATCAATGTAATCACGTATTGCTTGGTTTCTTTTATAATACATCATGTCATTATTTCTATGCTTGATTAGTAATTTACACTTGTTCAAGGTTATTCTACTTGGGGTTTCATGTCATGTGTACAAGTGTTATCTGTCTCTAAAATTAAGCTTCACTTTGACAATAAGAGGAAAACTTTCAGAGTTTTTGAGTTGGGAAGTAATTCGATGAAGTAATCAGTTTACATACGTGGCATATAGGGTGGCTTGTTAAGACTTTTATCGCTGCAGCCCCTGACAGATCCATCCACAAAGTTTGATGGCTCATTCATGTCCTGCAATGAGTTAACAAGAAAGATTGTGTGATGTCAGAGGCAGTGCGGTCTTTACTCTGGAAGACACCGACCTAATGGAGATGAACACATCTTATTTAAGCCCTCAGCTAGTCACTTCATGGACTCTATTTACTCTAAGACATTGACCCAAAAGGACTCTAAGAACCCACATTGGTGTCAATAGACTGCCAAACTCCTAGTTTACCTGGCATTTTTAAACTTGTGAGGATTATTTCATAGTGGCAAAAATATGGAGAATATGCTGGATCCATGACCTAAGATAGATTTCTTGATCCATTTCCCCACACAAAAAGCCCAAGTTTGTTTTCCTATGTGTGAATCACTCACTTCTTATCTGTGGCCAATAGTTGCCATTATCTTCCCCTCCTCTTTCTTAGTCCACTAGCTTGGACTAATTCTGACACCAGCAGAGACCAAGCGCAAGGAGGACTGTCTCGCTTTCTGCAGTAGATGCAATCCTGAGGAGTTGTGGGTAACTCAGAAACAAAGCTGGAAATCAAATCATACTTGGGACGATTTATCACTTAATTGCAAGAAGCAGTGATTCCCGAAATGAATGTTCACTGCCTACTTTGTTAGCAGAAAGGTTAAAGTTTTGTAAAGTGAACTACCTTAAACAGGCCATACTAAGGGCAAAGGCAAGTATTTGGGGACCTATTCACTATTTTGAGTTTTCCAGCCATGTCTTCCCTCCAGCAAAACAAATACCCCAAGTAATCAGTCTCCCTGTTCCTCAGAGCTACCCACATCTCTATACTATTTGCTTTGCCTGTTTGGGCTAATCTTTCATGTGTCTGCTCTGTGTCTGTCTATCCTGAGGGTAGTGGCCAGAGAAACCTCAGGGCTGCCAGTGGGCTTATATGTTTGTCTCTGGATGAATAACGAGCTACTTTCAGCCTAGCCGAGACCTGTGATGCTCTTGACAGCTGGCCTAGAATATGCTCAGGATTTCAGGCCATTGGGCAGTGGTAAAGGAAACTGAAACACTGATATGCCTCCCACCCCTGGAAAAACACAAATAGCCATACGTCCCAGAGACATTTCAGGAAGCCCTACTCTTAAGCCCAACTGACATGTGTAACAAACATGTCAGCAGGCCTTTAAAGATGATCCTGCACCAGCACTATGGCGAGCATCTATTTTCTCTTGGATTCATGCCTTGTTGGCCCCATTTCTGCCCTGTATCACACACTCGGGCTCCCCTAGCATTAGCTTCTGGGTAGTTTGGCCAATGGGAGGCACTGGCCAGCAACTGGAGGGTGGGAGATAAGAGAAGCTGGGGTATTTATCCCTCTCCCTCTTTCTCTGGCAGCATCTCCAGTAGTGGGACATTTCTTCTATGGGCTCCAGCTTCTGCAGCATGTTTCTGGGAAGACCCACAATCATCTCTTTGCCTCTGGGGGTCCAGCACCTCAATTCTGCAACAGTGTTCCTCTCATTCTTCCACCCTTAGCTCCCTGCTTTGCTAGTCTTGAAATTGCCTCTCCATGGTTTGACTGATAGCATTTCCAAAGAAAAACCACTAAGGGGTACTTACAATCCACAATCCATCAAACTTCAAGCTCTTCTTTGGCTCTTGAGGGTTCACATAGAGCTCCTGTATTTCCTTTTTCCACCATGCAGCTGTGCTATCACGTAAGAAGTCAGGAAAAGCAACGTAGGCTCTGTACAGCTGTAAGAGTAACACATGGTTGGGTGTTCACCTGTCTGGGAAGGGGAGTCTGGGGACAAGGAAGGGGGGATGAGCAGGTGCTTGTGCAAGACAATGCCCCACTCAGGGTCTGACCTAACCTCAGCTCTGCTGTTACTGCTACAGAGTTTACTGTGAGCACAAAAAGATCAGAGAAGGCTGATTGCATTCTTCATTCTTCTAGAAGGAGGTTACATAGTCTTAAATCCCCTTTAAATGTGAGATTTGCTTTTATGACTGGGCCTTTAATCATATGAGTTGGAAAATTAAATGACTGTGTATAAATGATCGGACTTTGGAAACACAAATGTTTTTCCTACACTGGCCAAATAAAGGAGACCAGTCATCCATGGAAAAGTGAGCTGCAGAGTGAAGGGGATGCTAGATGCCCAGGCTGATATGGCAGCAACTACTGAGATCAAAACCACTACTCCTTCAAACTGGCAGGCACATTTTTTTCAGATGTAGACAATTCATTAAAAAGCCAGTGCATTCATAACCTCCCCAGTGAAAATATTCTGGACTTTCGTTCATTGTTTTTTTTTTTTTAATTTTTTTTTTCAACGTTTATTTATTTTTGGGACAGAGAGAGACAGAGCATGAACGGGGGAGGGGCAGAGAGAGAGGGAGACACAGAATCGGAAACAGGCTCCAGGCTCTGAGCCATCAGCCCAGAGCCCGACGCAGGGCTCGAACTCCCGTACCGCGAGATGGTGACCTGGCTGAAGTCGGACGCTTAACAGACTGCGCCACCCAGGCGCCCCACGTTCATTGTTTTTCAGACAACATTGGATTTAAACAAAATGCAACCCGTTACAGGCGCACACATGAAGATATTTCATTTGATTTCCTTCTACATATTTCCAGATAAGTTGTTTATTGTGTTTTCTGTTTGAGGATCTCCTTCTACCAATAAATTACCAGCTGACAACCATGCTCAAGGAGCTGCCTTAACCAAGCACTGGAATAAAATTCAGAAGGATCCAGATGTTTAGGGCAATGTGAACAAAAATCTGCACGTAACTATACCTTAACCTGAGTTTCATGGTCAAGGGTGGCATCCACATTCACATTGGGCAAATCTGGCCAAACCTAGAGAAAAAGAAAAAAAATTAAAACCTGCACAAGGCATTGCATATGGACCATGAGATGATTGTGTTAGACTCCATTGACATGCTTCTCCATATAATTCTTGGAGATCTTTGTCATTAATTAAATTGTAAGATCTGAATATATGGAATTCTGTTGGGGGGAAATAGGCTGGGGTCCCTTGACTCATTCCATAAGTCTTCAAACTCATTAAGTTCAAAAATAAAATAAACTAAATCTGTTTTAAATGGAATACTACTTGGCAATGAGAAAGAATGAAATCATGCCATTTGCAGCAACATGGATGAAACTAGAAGGTATTATGCTGAAATAAGTCAGAGAAGGACAGATATCATATGTTTTCACTCACATGTGGATCTTGAGAAACTTAACAGAAAGCCATGGGGGAAGGGAAGGGGAAAAAAATAGTTACAAACAGAGAGGGAGGGGGCAAACCACAAGAGACTCTTAAATACAGAGAACAAACTGAGGATGGATGGGGGTGGGGGGTAGGGGAAAATGGGTGATGGGCATTGAGGAGGGCACTTGTTGGGATGAGCACTGGGCGTTGTATGTAAGCCAATTTGACAATAAAGTATATTCATAAAACATATATCTGTTGAGCAATCACCTTTCAAACGATTGCTTTGCTGTCTGTCATAGACATATAACAAAATTATCTTTATAAATAACAAATTTAAAGCATGACTCTAAAGAAATAGGGTTGATTTTCATTCACAACCCATAAACTTAGACTCAGGAATCTTAAGCAGCATCGTAACTTATTGGGGACCTCTAATATACGTAACATTAAAAAATCCATAGTTTTAACCACTTGCATCTTTAACTAGAAGGACATTAACTATATAAGTGATTCATTCATTCATTCATTCATCAGACACTTACTGAGCACTTACTATGTGACAGGCACTCTACTACAATCTGTATGTACTGAGACTTAAGTAAGAAATAGTCCTTGTTTTCTAAGAGTCCACAGATAAAACAGGCATGCTGTGTTACATGCTATACTCTCTGAGAAAAACAATATAGAAAAGGGAAGAAATAGGGAGAGCGAAACTGGTCACTGAATGCTTCATAGGAGGGCAATTTGACTTGGTCTTGAAGTGCAGATATAATCTAGGTAAGCTGAGAAGGCAACATCCAAAGACACAGTAAACATGGCCTGGACCTAACACAACAGGAAGTAGCACAGTACAGTTACAGAGCAGAGTCTGAATCCCGGCTGAGAGCCACTGTCAGCCAGGGTCAGGAAGTTCATCTAAAATCCTGTTGCTATAAATCAAACAGATGAGGATTGAGTCACAAAAAGGAACTAAGGAAGACAAGAGGAAGAGGAAAATCCATAGGACTTAATGGTTTATTTAGATATGGAGGATGTTAAGGAGCATAGGTTAAAGACGAATGCAAGTTTTGAGTGTGGGTTACTACCAGACACAGATTTCAGAGCCATTCTCAGAGGAATTCTTTAGGTTTGTTACATGACCAGCTGGAATATATAAGGAGTGGAGCACCAGAATATTTCCAGACAATAAAACAAAGCTCACTGATATTTTCGACAATTAGACCTGTAACCTTGGTCTTATTAATCAGCATCAGGCAAACGTCTATGCATTCATAATTTATCAATTACCCAATATATATTTCCAAGACTTATTGACAGCCTCTTTCAATCAAGACATTCTGGTGCCGATTAATTATGGGCATCTTCTCCCAAGGCTTACCTTTCCCCAGACGATTTCATTGTTATCAGGCCACTTGATGAATACGTCGTTTTCCTGCCCTCTCTTGAATGTGGGATAATGGGTCTCGTTGCCAGAAATGGCTGGGTCCTGCAGTGAAAGGGTTTAAAACAGCAAGCATGAGGAACACATCTCCAAGACAACAAACAAAACCAAGATACCCGTAGATAATTTGCCCTAGGTCTACAAAATTACTGAGGAATAAAGTATGCTATCTGAAAACATTCCTGGAGACAAACCAGGTTAACAAGACATTACCCTCACGTGAAGAAAGCCAATTCATTGTGCTTCTACAGTATAATATCAATATTCCTTCAGACCATGAAGCTCCTTTCTTACGTCATGTCATGTCATGTCATGTCATGTCATGTCATGTCTCCATGGCCCAACCTGTGTATCAAAAGTGGCTTCCCTGTTCACCTCATCCCATACCTGACTCACTTACTCTATAGTACCCTATTTCACAACTGTCATATAAATTATCACTTTTTGAAATTATTTTTCTTTATTGTTTATTTATTGGCCATCTCTGTTCAATAGAATAAAAGCCCTGTAAGAAAAAGGATATCATCATTAATTTAGATTATACACACACATACACACACATGCTTTGTAGAAGTGATTTTCAAAGACCAGTATTTAATTCATACTTGAATGAACGAGAGAATGAATAAAAGTCAGCAAATAATCCTCTATTTTTTGGATGCCAGAAGGGAGGATCATTTGCAGATAACTACTTCTGTGTTTATCAAGATACAGCTTCCAACGCAAAATAATAAATTTATGTTCTGGATCTTAGCTCAGTTATTTGTGAGGTTTGTTAAGAAGAAATAAGTCCCCTGAGCCTCACCACTGCTGGGTAATGATACAACTGGAGGGGTTTTTGAACCTCCTAAGGTAAGGATAAGACTAGGATATAGCTGTTCCCTCTGAGGCACAGCCTGAAACAGTGAGGATTTCAGGGTATTGTTGCTATATTCATTGTATCGATCCACGGTTCTAACTCTACCAAGAGAATCATCATAATAAATTACATCCCAGTGGCACTCAGTTATGAAAAATAAATATTGCAAAGCATCACCTTTTGAAAGCCATTCTTCATTTGTTCTGTCCTTTGTTTATCTGCTTTTTAAAACTTAATTTTATTTTAAGTTTATTTATTTATTTTGAGAGAGAAAGAGAGGGAGGTGGGGAGGGGCAGAGAGAGAGAGGGAGAGAGAGAGAAGCCCCAGCAGGCTCCTCACTGTCAGCGCAGAGCCTGATGCGGGGCTCCAACACATGAAGCGTGAGATCATGACCTGAGCTGAAACCCAGAATCGGACACCTAACCGGCTGAGCCACCCAGGTGTCCTTGCTTTCTAAAAATTTAAAAAATATAATGAGAGTTTCAAAGAAAGTTGCAAAAAATGTGCAGGGAGGTCTTGCGTTACTCTTTATCTAGTTTTCCTCAATGGTTCTATTTTAAACTCATGAGCACAGAAACAGAAAATGGGCTCTAGTCTTCTAAATACCTACCAGAATGAGAACAAATCTCATGCCATTTTTCTTCATTTGGTCAATCAAGAGACCGAGGTTTTGGAAGCTGGGGCTGAGAGTGAAGTCCAGCTTCCGGTCCATGTAATCGATGTCTACATGCTGGACATCCTACAGGAAGGAGCAAGCAAGACACTGGGGCTCCTGTGGCGGTATGCCTCAGGTCACACAAACCATCCTGCCAACCCCAGCTTGGGCCCCTCCTACTTTATCCCATACTCCCCTACACTGACTTTTCAATTCTGCTGATTGAGATTGCTTTCTGATTCCTACCTACAGATCACCTGTCCCCATCTTTTTCCTGTTCCCCCAGCTGGAATTTCCTCTCCTTTCCTTCCTTCCATTCATGTTTTTACCACTTTTCAAACTTCAAACTCAGTGAGCCTATCAAACCAAGTGCTAGTTGAGTGTTCAAGGGTAGAAAGCAGGGCTTCTCTGAGAAACAGAAAAAACTGTATCTATTTCTCACCCTCTGGTAAACCTGATTGAATTTATTCACATTTAGAATTACATTATTGTATAGCTTCCTCGAATGTGTATATTTCTGCCATCCTGTTTGACTGGATGGTCCTTGAGATGAGAACCTTATCTTCCTTTTTCTCTATACACTACTAAACCTGGCTTCTGTACATGAAAGTTAATCAATCCAGGATTGTGGGATGATTGCTAAAGCGGTTAATACCTAGTTGAAAAAAAGAGATGTTTCTTTTTGTATGAAGATGAAAAATCACCCTTATGACTCTAAGTAAAACTTGTTTGAGGGAGCAGAGACTTGTGCATAAGCCAAAGCTTGGAAAACAATGAATTGACATATATATTATTAACACTGATCACCTTGGTGAGGTAGATCTCTGGACTTTTTTCATCTTTTAATTTTCCTCCCCTTTCTGATTTACATTTAATAAATTTATGGAAGAGTAGTATATAAAAAGAAAACACTTAAGGCTGGATGAATGTTTCAAATTATCTTTGATGAGAACATCATAACACTTGATTTTATTCTCATCCTCCAGTCATTAATTGTCCTCTAAACTCTCAAGAGGTGGACTGAAAGCAGAAAAAGAGCATGAGTGATGAGAAACTGATGATTATGGAGGAGAAAGGGCATGCTGTCTTTGGAATTCTGCGTGCTGACAGCAATGGACTGCCCTTTTTGGGGCTTATGAAGGAGACTAGGTTGTCTTTATACGATATGCATATACATGCTTTAGAGAAGATGAAGACTTGTTTTAACTGCGTTCCTTCATATTGGCACTTTATATCCTTCCTCTCCAAGAACAATCATAGTATAATCTAGAAATGTCTTACTACTCTTGACATGATACTCACTTAGAAGTCCCCAAAGTTCTGGCTTAAGACCAGCCACGCCTACTGGAGGATATTCCTGGCAAAAGACAGTGAGTAACTATACCCTCCAATCACAGTGCTAACTTGCTGAAGGATTAATGCATCTCTCAATTCTGAATGCTTGATTTAAAAGGGTGGCATGAAATACATTTAAAAAGCAATGTATTTCACATAAGACTAGCTCCACAGCTACAGTTTCCTTACACTGAAAGTGTCAACAGTAATTTCTCTGAAGATGTTTTCAATCCATAATTAGGCACAATTCCCCATAACTAATTAGACCACAGGCTGAGTGGGTGATCCATACATAGGGAATCTGGGCCGCCATCATTGCCTCATACAATTGGGAGATCTCCTTATCATTCTCGTATCCATAGCGACTTAGCTGGAATCCCAAGGCCCAGTATGGAGTCATTGCTGGCCGACCAATCAACTAGAATAAAGAAGAAAAATGGGTCCAGAAGACTTTTTGGGAAAGAGAAGAAAAGCCTTATACTTGATACAACTTGAGCACTTCTACTGAGCACTGTCCCATCTAAGAGGCCTCCCTCAAGAAAAATAAGAAAGTCAAATAAATATGGAATGACCATTGGCATGGGGAATTATTACTGCTTAGAGATTCTTAGAGTACTCAGCAAATAATTAAGAGACACGTGGGGTATCTGAATGCCTATATACCCCCAACACTAAAACCTGACTTTGGGGGAAGATAGCAGTAGTGTAATAGGAATACCCAAGGACCATAATAGCAAAACTCAGCCTATCTCAGTGCTAAGAATATGATAATACCCAGTAGACAATTGTTGACTTATTAATGGATAGAATGACTTCCAACCTCAGTGTACTGTTGAGTTACAAGCTCGGGGGTTGGCCCCAAAACCATATAAAAGTCCAAAATCCCTCCTGTGGTGCGGTATGTCAGGGCAGGAGTGGGCTGGAATGATACATCTGTTAAAAACAAAACAAAGAAGACGGGGAGTCCTTGGAGGTGTACGTCACCCAGACAGGGAATCTGCCCTAAAATGTGCTCTTTTCACTTTCCCTCTTGCTTTAAGTCCCTCCTCCTCTGGAAAGCCTTCTCTCACGAAGTGGAATTAGAGATGGGTTTGCAGATACCCCAAACATAACCTTAATCTCAACATCTTGTATCACTCTGTGAAAGGAAGTTAAACTGTCACAGTAAAATAAGGTCAGGCAATTTGATCAAAATGTGACCCCTAATACCTGGCCCAGAGCTCTTCATAAGTCATGAATGAATGAATGAATGAATGGTCAGTTTATCCGTCCCATTTCCCTTGCCCTTGAATTTCCCTATTTCTACTGGTATTCCAGACCCCAGGAAAATGGCCACTGCTGTTTATGGTGGTACATGGGAAACGTGCCTCTGTCTTACCCATGGCGTTGCTGTTTAGCAGGAGCACCCCATGGGCACTGCCATCCTGCTCCAGTGCCATGTAGTAGGGGTGGACGCCATAGGAATTCTTCTTGTACTGGGAGAGTCATGGCGGAGAGTAGGCAGCAATCAAAGAGAGAAAAATCCAAAGGATTGTTTCTACATCATAATCCAAACAGCAAACCTCTACTCAATATTGAAGACTGAGCACCATGTCATGTCCTTTATAAGGCTTTCCTTAACCCTCCTTTCCACCCCAAGTAAAAAACTAGGTGCCCTCCTCCTCCATTCCCTCCTTGTTTATTATTACATAATTCTGTTATAAGCACTGATTACACTGGGTTACCATTATTTCTGCATCTGTCTCTCTAGGCTATAAGCCTCTGGGGAACAGACAGTGTCTCTATGTACCTGACACATAGAACACACTAAATAAAAGTTTATGAAGTAAAATCCATAGTGTATGAGAAAAGAATATGGGTGTCTTTTAGGGACAGAAGAGCATAACATGTGGCCTAGTTCACCTGAGCACAGAATTGATCAGTATAAGGTGAGGCTGATTCATAGGGTGCTATTGGATTAAAATGTACCAAGAGAAACGGATTGATCATCTTATTCTTCTGTGCTTACCGCGGGTGGCTCATCACGAGCGAACATTCCCCACATGTTCCAGCTCATATTTCTCCTGAAAGCTGTGTGCTCAGTCTCCCCAAAGCCGTAGAGGTACTGAGAGGGGAGGCGAGTCGAAATGGAGAGGAACGTGTCGTTGAAAGTAAAGCCGGGGAGCTGAGAGTCCCAACTGCAACAGAAAGGCATACCTTAACACCACACTGATGACAGCCCAGAGCAAACACAGGACGTGTTAGGAAATTCTAGCTGATTCAGAAGCCTCCTGAATGAAGGCATGTGTGGATCCTGGTCGAAGTAATCACTACCAAGGTTCCATGTGTGCATTTTTATCTGTGATTTGCAAGGCTGAGAACTCCTTTTCTGGATCATGAGCTCCTTTAAGGCAAGGACTATGTCTCATTCATCTCTTTAGTTATCATTGTCCAGAGTATTAGTTTGAATACATGTATGAATAAACAAACAAGGTCTAAGCAAATTTACCAAGAGAAAAGTGTGAAGCTCTTAGAATAACTTTTCTGGGGGCACCTGGATGTCTCAGTCGGTTAAGTGTCCGACTTCGGTTCAGGTCATGATATCAGTTTGTGGGTTCAAGCCCTGCGTCGGGCTCTGTGCTGACAGTTCAGAGCCTGGAGCCTGCTTTGGATTCTGTGTCTCCCTCTCTCTCTGTTCCTCCCCTGCTCACACCCTGTTTCTTTCTTTCTCTCTCTCTCTCTCTCTCTCTCTCTCTCTCTCTCTCTCTCTCTCTCTCTAATAAATAAATATTTTAAAAAAGAAGAAAAAGAAAAGAAAGAGAAAAACTTTTCTGGATTGGCCAAAGGACTTCTTAGCAAAGAAGCCAACTGACAAAAGTTAGGCACACAGTCAAAGAGCAAAGGCTGCCCACATGTGTATACACAGGTGATGATATTTACTAGGATGGGGAACTTTGGTCCCAGGCAAAATCCAGACCTTCATTCCATTCCATTAAGCAGCAAGACAAAGGATGACAGATGAGAACTCTTTTCATGTTTAACATTGTGAAAATGCTTTAAATCTACAGCACTGGTAGAAGAGAAAATTGTAAGAAGTGGTGTGTCTTTCCTTAGTAAACTTTTCCCTCTCTCATTGAGTCTTCTGTTATTTTGAAATGAGGGTATATAGAGTTAACTTCTGTCCTAGGTTATCTGTCATGCATTTTTTTCTTTTTTAGAGAGAGAGAGTGGGTGAGCAGGGGAGAAGGGTAGAGGGAGACAGAGAGAAAGAGAGAAAGAGAGAGAGAGAGAGAGAGAGAGACAGAGACAGAGACAGAGACAGAGAGAATCCACGCTGAGCGTGGAGCCCGACATGGGGCTTGATCACATGACCCTGAGATCATGACCTGAGCCAAAATCGAGAGTCAGATGCTCAACTGACTGAGTCACCCAAATGCCCCTGTTGTGCTTATTAAATACAGCTTTCTTTTCTCCTTAACACAAACAATGAGTAGAACATGCATTTTTCTTTTTCTGAAATCAGGCAACACCTATTTTAAACCTCTGGTTCATTTTTCTTTTTGAGTTAGTGCCTAATAGAAAATGGAGTAATAGATCAATTCCCTGTTTAACACACACACACAAACACACACACACACACTCACATTATCTCTAAGATTAATATTTCACCTGCATTAATTAGAACCATGATAATTAGATCTAGAACCACTTTAATGAAACTAAATAAATTTTGCTTACATCACAGTGTTGGAGCTTTTTCGTTGAATCTGGATCCCAAAAGGATTGTTCTGAATCCTGACATCATACAGACGGTTTTCAGGGGAGCCAACAGGAGAGGGAGGCGTGTTCAGAGGCACTGGGACCTCGTACCTTTTGTTAGTAGCATCAAAGATCTGACAAGAGAGAAAGAAACTTTCTGATGGAATAATCTTAGACCTAAAATCCCTCATGCCAGCTCATATAATTCATTTCCCATGTTTTCTGGCCAGTTTGAATCACATGGGGAGGCATCAAATATCCCAAAGCAAACAGATGTGAAGCCTCCCCACCTACAGTGCCCGATATGGATCCTGAACTCAAAATGCTCCTAGAAATACCTATTCAAAGGCAGGGAGGGCACTTTCTCTACATAGTTTGTGAATTATGGGTATAGAATTTCATGGATAGAATATGTGTGTGTGTGTGTGTGTGTGTGTGTGTGTGTGTGTGTGTGTATGAGAATGTGAATATGAACGTGCATGTAAAGGTGTGAGATGACGTTTGGGCATATGAGTATATTTTAGAAATAGAGAACTGAGTTTTCTCTAACGTGGACTCAGATCTTAATGGTTGAACTTCAGACACTTAAGACAAGTTTTGTCTATAGCCTTGTTTCTCAAAATTGTGTTTCTCAGACCCAAAGCAGCAGTATAACCTGCAGTCTTGTTAGGAACGCAGAATCTCAGGCCTCCCTCCCATTCCCCTTTTGAATCTGAATCTTCATTTCTACAAGATCCCAGGGTGATTCATGCAATATTACAGTGTGAAAAACAATTTCTAGAGAAGAGCTGTCTAAGGCGGTATTGTCACCAGCGAGACCCTGTGACTCCCTGAATTCAGGATTGACTCACTGAACTCAGGAAACCCCTAGAAGCTTCTGCCTAACTGTCAATTTCATCTTTTAGAAATTAACTCATGGATTGCTGGAACAGGAAAAGGGACATTTGAGGAGAGGTCTGTGCAGATGAATCAGAAAGTGGAGGGTGGGTGATGGGTATTGAGGAGGGCACCTGTTGGGATGGGCACTGGGTGTTGTATGGAAACAAATTTGACAATAAATTTCATATTAAAATAAATAAATAAATAAATAAATAATAAATAAATAAAATAATGTCTGTAAATGCACTTAACAAATCAATGCAACAAAAATGTAAAAAAAAAAATAACACCTGCATTAAAAAAAAAAAGACAGTGGGGACAGTTACCTTAGCTTCATTATAATGTTAAAACCCCCCTCTGAATATTCATCCCAAGCCCTAACGAAAGGAGCCTACTCACCCCTGTTTGGGAGTCCCTGGCTTTGGAAATCCTTCCATGGGGTCTCCCTATTTGTACACATAAAGATGACCCTAGTGAGGCAACTCCACCTGACATAGTCTCTGTCTATAACCCACCAAGCAGCAAACCCACTTTGGTTCATTAACCCACCAAGCAGCAGATCCACAAGATACTTGTGGCCATTATGTACTTGAAATATGCTAGTCTGAACTGAGACTCACTATAAGTACAAAATACACACCAAAATTTAAAGAGTTAGTATGATGAAAAGATCCTAAAATATCTCAAGAATTGTATTTGGATTACACGGTGAGATAACGTTTCAGCATATTGGTTCAACAAAATGCTATTAAAATGAATTTCATTTGATATTTTTTCAAATATATTTTAGGAATGTGGCTATCAGGAAATCTATGTGGTTCACACTGTACTTCCATCAGACCAGAGCTGTGGGCCTCAAAAGTGTGGCCCCTTAACCCGCAGCATCAGCATCACCCGGAAACGTGTTAGAGAGGCAGCCTCTCGGGCTGGAAACTCCGGGGGGCAGGGCCCAGCAATCTGAGCTTTAACAAGACCTGTAGGTCATTCTGGTGCTCTCTGAAGTTTAAGAACCACTGCTAGAAAAATAACTCTAAAGGTAGAAGTGGGTTAATGCCACTATGTGAGTTTCCCACGGAGCAGACACGTTTTTCACAGGGCTGAGTAATGGTCCTTTGAGGATGCTCATGCCCGAGCACTCAGAGGTGCAGGAAATTCACAACCCTGGTGGATCCAAGGTTATGTCCTGGGTCCACCATCCTCCTAGCTCTCGGACATTTACTTCCCTGGGCTGCCATGCCTTTGTCCGTAAAATGAGGGATTTGGACACGAAGATGTTTCAGTGACTTTCATCCATATGGGGCTGTAAGAATTCCATGTTGAGGATCAGAACCTGCAACGCCTTGAAAATTACCTTGAACTGCAGCATGTTTTCTGTGTGGTAGATGACACTCAGGCGGAGGAAGCTGATCGTTGCAGAAAGAGAACCAGCAGCAGTGGCTGCTCGAGTTGATTCAGGGGTCATCAGGTGGGTGAGGTCTGTGGTGATGCCCGTGGGCAGGTACTGAATGTTACTGGCAGCATAATTAGGGATGGTGTCATAGTAACAGGTAGGTACACCAGGAACAGTTGTGTCCTGAATAAGAGGAGAAATTCTCCATCAGCCTCTAACACCCACACTTCAAGGACCTAATTACCAAGGAAGTTGGTTCACGCAGCCTGAGTCTCTTACACCATGCCCATTATTATGGGTTGAGTTATGCCCCCCCACCCACCCCACCCAAGATATGAAGTCCTACTCTGGTATCTGTTAGAGTGACCTTATTTGGAAATAGGGTCTTTGCAGATGATCAGGTTAAATGAGATCATTAGAATAGGCCTAATTCAAGATGACTGCCGTCCTTATTAAAAGGGGACATTTGGACACAGATCTGCCCCCAGTGAGAAGGCCATGTAAGGATGAAGGCAGAGATCAAGGGCGATGTTTTTTTATAAACCAAGGAAGACCAGACAGTGCCAGACAACCACCAGAAGCTGGGAGAAAGGCATAGACAGAGTCTCCCTCCCTTCTCTCAGAGGGACCCATATTTACTGACATCTTGATCTCAGATTTCTAGCTCCCTGGAGTCTGAGATAACAAATTTATGTTGTTCTAAGTCACCCAGTGTGTAGTACTTTGTTATGACAGCACCAGCAAATGAATACACCCATTTAAAAATACATGCCCATTGGCTTCCTCCCCTGGGTGAACAGGGAAGTGTCAGCAGAAAGCCTGATCTGGAGACTGGAATCTCAGGCAGGGTTCCGCCCCCCACTGCCCTCACGGCCCCCATTGTGATCTTGGGGTAGTCACTTATTTTCTCTGACTTTCATTCTCTCTGTTTTTCAAGTGATGAGAAACAGTCTTACCTTCCTGCATGGACCCGCTCATAGATGGGAAAGAATCGCTTAAAAGACTCCATACACAATGCATACCCAATGTATCATGGATGTATTTAAAATAAAAGTGGGGTTTTTAATGCTGTGGTTGGAGGAAAGAGACAGCCAGAGTGGCAATAAGTATATTTGGATTCAGGATATCTGAGGAAAACACTGGTCACCTATCACACAGAATTGGCAAAATAATTCATCGGTTGACAGAGTGTCAGTTTCCTTCTGAAGGATGATTACCGTTCAACCCATCATCATTCGGAAAGTGTTTTCTAGGTGTCTAATTACTCGTGGGGCAGTTTTTACAACTTCCCGCTCACTGTGGTGATGTGTTCCAGATCATTACCTCCCAGAGGCAGCCCCGCTTCCTGCAATGCTCCAGAGTGAGGGGGGGCTCATCAGGGTAGCAGTTGAATTTCTCCAGGTCACTGACTGGAAGTTCCCATTTAATGGAGAATTCTTGTCCAAGTACCAGTCCCTTGAGATCAGTAATCTTCACCACCTGAGGGAGGAGAAAGGAGGCTGTGGTGACAAACGAGGTGAGGTTGAGCCACCTGGTTAATGTCCTTCCCTGATGATCTTCATTCAATACCAGTTCATCCAACACCACTTTGTCATGGGATATTTGGAACATTAGCTTTTACCCTCTGGGGCTTTTGACCTCCCCGTCAGGAAAATGGACTTGGCTTATTCCTGACATTTCTCACTTCGTGGAGTCACTGTGGGATACTGAATGGGAAGGGCTGCACAGATCACAGGCAGGGCTGTCTTTTTCAGACTTTGCCCCCTGGGTGTGGTGTGCATACCTTTTAATAATGATGGCAGTAAACACACAAACTAAAACTACACTGAGCATTTATATGGGCCAAGCACCGTGACAACCACTTTGTATGCATTATTTCTATCAATCCTAGAAGGTGATGCTATGCTGCAAATACTACGGCTACCTCCATCTTACAAGATCAAAAATGAGGTGTAGAGGGGCTTAATGCTTTCTTTGCCCAAGATCTCACAGCTAGGGGACAGTGGAGCTAAGACTGGAACCCCATCCTGCCTCATTCGAGAAACCAGGCTCGTACTGTTAGCTATATGCGTTGTCAAAATGGAAGGGGGCTGCCCTAAGAAATAGTGGATTTCCTGGTGCCTGAAATACTCAACTAACAGTTGGAATCTTTTGTCAGAGATTATCGTGTAAGGGACTCCTTCAATAAGAGCAGAACTGGATTACCCCTTGTATTTTATTCAACTCTCATTTTCTATGATGGTATAAAATTAGCGTGTCTTTTATACCTTTATACCTTTTATACCTTTTACACCTATATCTTTGTGTCTGAAGCAAAGAGCGTCTTTAACTCAAATGGGAGGACAAATGTGTGAATACTCTCCAGGGCTAGGCCAAAGTATTGAATCATATTTTGACCACATCACATCTGGGATCAGCAGGTCTAGTTTTAAATCTGCCCAGAGAAGAACTGCCGTCTCTGCCTTCTGCAGTATTATAATGCAAAGAAAGCTCAGGAGTCCATATTGAGCATGCATAGGATTCTCCTTCAGCAACTTCCCTGCGATGGCATAGATTTTGCAGTGAGCCAGTAACTGCTGAAGGTCAAAAGAGCAAGGGAGAGCAGTCTGGAAGAACCTTAGGCCGGGGCTTTCGATAAGGGCCCTGAAAGGAGGGAACAATCTCGTACCTTTGATGAAACATTGTAGGTAACATTTAAAATGGGCCTGTAAGAATTCTTCAATGAAACAGTGAAATTCATAGGTTGCTTGTCCATTCCCAAGATTATGATGTCTGTAAACGTGAGGTTGTTGGGGTCCGTATAGTTATTATTTATAACCTTTGCCTGTAGACGGTTCTGGAAAAAAAAAAAAAGAAACAACACACATCTACTTAGAAACCCGGTATATCACCAAATACCACTCAACAATTTTCTTTCTGACATCTAAGCTATGTCCTTTATCTCTGAAGTTATTTTTTTTAAGTTTATTTACTTATTTTTGAAAGAGAAAGAACACACAGGAGGAGCAGAGAGAGAGGGAAAGAGAGGGAGAGAGACAGAGAATCCCAATCAGGCTCTGCACGGTCAGCGCAGAGCCCCAAGCAGGGCTCGAACTCAAGAACCGTGAGATCATGACCTGAGCCGAAACCAAGAGTTGGACGCTTATCCTACTGAGCCACCCAGGCTCCCCTATCTCTGGAGTTCTAATTGGTGCCTGTTGATCATCCCCAGGGAATTTGTTAACCCAGACTCTTAACAGTCTTCAATCTTTCAGTAACATTTCATGTTTGTTTGGGTTCACTGATTATTTATCGATTCTATTACTCAGGAAATACATTCTGGACATCACAGAATTTCCAAGTGACACTATGGGTACTCATAAAACAGACAAAAAGACATGATTACGCATAGAGACTTGTGGGCACACAAAGGTGAAGACATACACATACACACAAAGAGGGCCTAGACGACTCTTTCTTTTTATTTTAATGATAATAAGAGCTGAAATTTCTGAACCCTTACTGTGTGCCAGGCATGGTACTAAGCATCTCATTGAATTCTGACAGGAAGCTATGAGGCTAAAGCCACCGTGAGCCCCATTCTTCAGATGAGAAGACTGAGGCCAAGGGAGGCAGACCACCTACCCGGGGAGCCACAGTTCAAAGTGATGTACTTGACCTCTAACCAAGGTGGGACTAAAGACTGAAGGAAAAAAACGGGGACACTTTGATGTTTAAAAAGACTAGGCAATCCACAAATGATTTTTTTGCAAAGGTGTAAAAACAATGCAATGGAGAAAAGGGAGCCTTTTCAACAAATGGTGCTGGAGCAGTGGGCCATCCAGAGGCCCCAAGGAGAACCTGTACCTAAACCTCACATCTTGATAATAATCAACTCAAAGCAGGGGCACCTGGGTCACTCAGTCTGTTGAACATCCGACTTTGGCTCAGGTCATGATCTCACAGTTTATGAGTTCAAGCCCCGCGTCAGGCTCTGTGCTGACAGCTCAGAACCTGGAGCCTCCTTTGGATTCTGTGTCTCCCTCTCTCTCTCTGCCCCTCCCCCACTTGCGTTCTGTCTGTGTGTCTCTATCTCTCAAAAATAAATAAACATTAAAAAAATTAACTCAAGGCAGTTCACAGACTTAAAGGTAAAACTCAAAATTTGGGGGAAAAATACAGGAGAAAATATTCAAGATCTAGGGATACAAAGAGTCCTTAGAGTGGACACCAAAAAGCATAATCCATAGGGGGATCTGGGTGGCTCAGTCAGTTAAGCGTCCAACTTCAGCCCAGGTCATGATCTCATGGGTCATGGGTTCAAGCCCTGGGTCAGGCTCTCTGCTGATAGCTCAGAGCCTGGAGCCTGCTTTGGATTCTGTGTCTTCCTCTCTTTCTGCCCCTCTCCTGCTCATGATCTGTCTCTCAAAAATAAATAAACATTACAAAGAAAAGAAAAGAAAAAAGAAATCCCTACCCATGCACAGACTTCTAAGAGAATCCAACTAGAATTCTCATATGACCTGCTACCATCACTGCCTTTCTTCCTCTTGGTCCCCTCGGGAGAGAGATGAGGCAAGTAATGTTCTGTATCTTTCTGTATCTTCCAACCTCTCAAAACCACCACTTAATACCTGTGCCCAAGTTTTAGGGGCTGGAAAAGAGGACCATTATGGAAGAACCTCCAACAGGCCCCGTGCCCCTACCTACATCCCACACATGCTTGCACCCCACCAAGTACACATCCCGGAAGCTAGGACTCATCCTATCAGACTCAGAGGTAAGAATTTTTTTTCCAGAAAAATCCAAGTTCTTCACTGAAGTCATACTGATATTTGATAAACTTATTTATATATCTAACATAGATTAAAAACTATCATTTTAACTCTAATTTTTTCTGGGATTGTCACAAGCCCTGTCTCTGTTCCACATCACCAAGCATCACAGCAAACCGAAAACTCAAGAAGCAATCACAGAAAAGGATGCACACCTGTGTGCTCCTCAGTAACAGTACTTACAGAAGCGACAGAAAAATCATACAGAATATACTTTTCATCTAAAAGAGAAAGACAGAAGGGTACCTGTTATTATAGGAAGCAGAGGAGCTGTGCGGTCATGCTTTCTTCTTCATGTGGAATACCTCTGCTTCCCCAAGTTCTGCCCATTTTTCTCAAGCCTCCAAGTTTCTTGGACCGCTTCTACCAGCACTAATTGCATCCCCCTCTGAGCTCCCATGGTACTTTGTCGTGCCATTTTGCTGGCATTTCAAACATGGTGACCTCCACTTATAGTCATCCGCATGCACACTGTATCTATCCTGCTGGACCAGGAGTTCCTCGGGGGCAATGTCTACAGCTCATCCATCTTTATATCCTCTATATACAGTTCAATAATAAATAGCCAATGAATATTAAGAAATGCTAATCGTATGCAGGGCACGGCTTTTATATAATCACAGGCCACACATAAGCTTTTGTCGGTTACCTCTATGGAAATCTTACAGTGGAAAATCACACTACACAAATTAGATACTCCGCCTTGACAGTAATCAAAGCAATATTTTACAAATCTATTTACAAAACGTATTATTTGGTATTGGTAATGATACCCAGAGAAGAGAGTAATTAAGCTAAACCAAATAATGTGTGTCACTTTGGTAGAGTCAATAACATACAAGTTGCTCATCTGAAGTCTATTTTAATGCATTGTGCTTGGCTAACTGAACTTTCAGAATAAATCGGTTCCAAGCTACAGAAGCAAACACTGATGATAACAGGGTTAGTGCCATTCTGGACAGCCTACAATGACTACTTTCCACTGAGAACCCCAGGGAGGGCACCAGAGGGAAGCCTACCTTTGAATTCACCATTATCCCAGTACAGCTCTCCCTTCGCTTCTCTCTTATAGTCCAAGGCAACAATGAGTCCCAGGGGATTCTTCCGACTGTGAAAGAGCAACCCTCAATTTTCAGAGAATGAAGAAGACATAGAACTATGTTCAACCAACCCCTTTTATGCCTTAGGGACAGATGAACTCAGAGTCTATCCCAGAAATGGAGTAGATATTGACACTGTATGGAAACACAGAAGTTGGGTGTGGGTAGACAACAGAGGCTGGTTGTGAATGAGCATAACAATGGTAGAAGGAAGCCATTCCTGCCAAAGACTGGGCTTGCAATACTACTAATAATCAGCACTTACTGGGTGCTTGCCATGTGCCAAGCATTCTTCTAAGTGCCCTATGGACAATAAACCATGTCTACTATATTTTCATTTAACCTGCATGATAACACTAAAAACTCAAACCATTGTCATCCCCAGTTGACTAGTGATAGGCAGCAACACAGAAAGTAGGTTGTCCATGGCAATACATCTAATGTGTAATAGAGCTGGAGCCTGAACCTGAACTTTCTGACTCTTGACCCTGGAAGCTATGTTGACTTCCATGTGATAACACTTACCACCTATTTACCTTGCATTCTCTCATGCCTAAGGGAATCTACTTGGAGACAGTTGCTGGCCATAGGGAAATCCTCACGAATGACTGTTTTGACTGTTCCTAAAATCCGATTCAGTCCCCAAGTGAAAGGCTCTAGAAACATGGAGGAGCTGAGGCTACCTTACCCACTAAATGAACACGAAGGTGCCACTTGAGGGCTGACCTTGAGGGGAGATGGATTACTGACTGGAGATGTTTTCCCACGATCTGTCCACATTTAGTGTCCATTTGCCTGCCCCATAACACACTCCCCTTGAAGCGTCAGAGCAGTCACACCGTAGAAGAATGAGGGAGGAGCTTACCTGGCCTCTGTGGTTGTGCTGGGCTGCTGGGTGGGAAATATGAAGCCCCCACGGAGGTGAAGTCCAATCCTATCGGGTGGTAGCTGCATCTCTACCAGTTGTTTCCTCCACTGGATAGCTACTCCCTAACCAACGGAATGAGGACAGAGCACATAATGGACTGTTGGACTAGGAGGTACTGTGGAGATCATTTAGTTCAGTCACCTCATTTGCAATGAATCAGTCAGAGAAAGACAAATACTATATGATTTCACTCATATGTGGAATTTAAGAAACGAAACAGATGAACATATGGGGGGTGAGAAGAGACAGGCAAACCATAAAACAGACTCTTAACCACAGAGGACAAACTGAGGGTTGCTGGAGGGGTGTTGGATGGCGGGATGGGCTGACTGGGTGAGGGGCATTGAGTAGGGCACTCGTTGGGATGAGCACTGTGTGTTATACGTAAGTGATGAATCACTAAATTCTACTCCCCAAACAATATTACACTATATATTAACTAATTGGAATTTAAATAAAAACTTGAAACAAAAAAAAAAGGAAAGCAGAGACCCCCAAAAGCGAAGGATTGCCCAAGGCATAATTAAAGTAGATAGCAGATCTGAGACTCAAATCTGCCCTATTTCTTTATATTGTACCATGCGGTGATTCCACAATTGGGCTTTCATTCACTAGGGTATCACAGCCTCCAGCCAATTACTAGTTCTCACAGCTGCAGAGTAACCAGGTTCATAAAATGAAAATTCCTCTAAACCTACCCCAGTTATGCACATTTCATAGTATGTCTAGAAAGACCTTCTTCACAGAGAAGTACTCTCTATCAACTAAAGTTAAAGCATTGCACTGTTATCCTCCCCCAAGCTACCAGGACCATTGCCTTAGAAATGCCCTCTGCTAGAGGCTGGTCTCTGACCCAAGCGGGGCTGCCTTACTTACTGTCTCATAGTCGTACCACACGGCATCCGGTATGTATGCCTTCACTTGGTCCACACCCTAGGGAAACCCCAACAATGAGCAACATCAGCACACCCCTTACAGTTTACACAATGCCTCATATGTTTGTCTGTGCCATCTTGAGAGATGGTTGGGATCATTCCATTCTACAAGTGCAAATACAGATACTTAGAAAGTTGGGCAGTTTACTGAGAGCAGAGTTGTGCCCAGAAATTAAAATGTGGATCCTGAGAAACTGAACAGAAGACCATGGGGGAGGGAAAGGAAAAAAAAAAGTTAGAGAGGGAGGGAGGCAAACCATAAGAACCCTTAAAAACTGAGAATAGGGGCGCCTGGGTGGCGCAGTCGGTTAAGTGTCCGACTTCAGCCAGGTCACGATCTCGCGGTCCGTGAGTTCGAGCCCCGCGTCAGGCTCTGGGCTGATGGCTCAGAGCCTGGAGCCTGTTTCCGATTCTGTGTCTCCCTCTCTCTCTGCCCCTCCCCCGTTCATGCTCTGTCTCTCTCTGTCCCAAATAAATAAATAAACGTTGAAAAAAAAAATAAAAAAAAAACTGAGAATAAACTGAGGGTTGACGGGGGGTGGGAGGGAGGGGAATGTGGGTGATGGGCATTGAGGAGGGCACCTGTTGGGATGAGCACTGGATATTGTATGGAAACCAATTTGACAATAAATTTCATATTAAAAACAAATAAATAAGTTTTTCTTCAAGGCTCTGGAACTTCCCAAGAGAAGCATAGAAAGTTCTTTCACTGAGCTACTTGTGTAGTCTGATGGATGGGAGGAGACTGAAACAGCCAAACCTCTAGGAGAACCTTCCAGTAGGACTGCCTGCTGCCCAGCATCTGCCCAGAGATGGGTCTTTGACATGAATACAGTGGTGATCTTTCATGTTTATAAAATGGCCAGCATAATCCTGATTCCTCCCCCACACTTCCCCACTCATACTTAGGAAGGGTATGTGTGGTCCTTCATATATATGGTCTCCAGGGTAACACCCTCCCCTTGTCCAGACCTCTCTCCCTCCCTGTTTCTCTCTCTCACCTCTTCTCTTTTCCCGATCCAACCCCAAGAGCACACAACCTTTGGTCAAAGGGAAGTACAGACAGATGGCCAGCTGAAACTCCCATGGCATTTAAAGGCATATAAAAATGCATTTAAAGCCCCTGTCAATGCATGGCCATAGGCTTAAGAAAACAAGTTTTAATGTAATTTTACAAAATGGAAATTGTTTTGCTTGGTGACGCAGTGGACCAAGAATTACTATTTTTCTAATTTCCAAACTTTCATAATCTTTCTCTCATTCATATTTGTATTGATATTTAAACACAGCTATAGACACTCAGGACTGAGCTTATCCAGCCAGAGAGCCATGAGGACAAATGTGATATTCCACACTATTGTTCAGATTATAAAGATACCTCATATAAAACAGGTGTGATGAGAAGTCCAGGCCCCCATAAGAACTGCTCGTGTACCTCCCATGTAGCTGGGTCCTGGTAGAACCTAGAAAACAGAGAAGGCAGATGAAACCTCCAATACAGAACAACAGCACACTAGATGGCAACAAGATCCTGACTAACCAGGTGAGATCAGGATCTGAGAGGGACTCTTGGTGGGTCAGGAAACTCACTCATGGACAAGGGGCCTTGCCACGGTGTCTCCCCGGGTGTGAGCTCGGTAGAAAAGGGTGTAGAGATAGGGGAGTAGAGTGTAGCGGATGTTCAGATAATGTTTGGAGGAATTCACCAGCAGAGAGTGGCTGCCAAAGGCAACAGGATCCTGATCCTAGGAGAGAAGGAAGCAAATATTAGATACTTCCATTGTGTATTGAAAGTTTGCTCCCTTATGATAAGAAGCTTTCTCAGACAAAAGTAGCTATGGTCTCCACCTTGGAAGATAGCAAAGGGTTCCCCAAACTATAAGGATCTTGGTCCTGCTTCTTCATCATAGATGAAAAAACAGTATCAAAGATTAATGGTTTTACCAATGTAAACTGCAAACATGTGGCAGAGTTTAAATTTGACAGGTGTCTTATGATCCCAGTCTATGGCAGCCGCAAGGGTGATAAAGAAGCCCATGGAGGTAACCATGAAGATAAAAGGGTTATAGAGGGTCCTGCTCCCTTCAGAGCTGATCTAATTTATTTTATACCTTGAGGTTCCTCATAGTACTTCATAGTACCAGTGGACTCCAATGGTCCCATCTTATAAAAGGTAGTGACAGACATAATAGCACCACAGAAACTCTAACACCTCTTCTCACCTTTGTTGGTGGGTAAAAGAAAAATCAATATAAATCACAATAAAATCACTCAATATGTATATATTCCTTCCCATATACCCTTATCCCAATATTCTGCTCTTTGGGCCTATGACCCCAAATTTATCTATTCTCCTTCTGCACTTGAGGGCCAACCTGTAGGATTTTCTGCAATCCTCTTTGAGGACAACTAGATTAGACAATCCAAGAAGTTTCCATCCCTTCACTTGGAGACCTTACCACAAACTCAGGCCCATTATGATTCCTTGATAGTGGATAAAAGGCTCCAAGCTGCATCCACCTTCTGCAGAGCTCCTCTGTGACATTTTTTGTATAACCACAGATGTTGGCACCTACCTGGAGATTTAGCACACATACAAGTACAGTGGTCAGTGAGAGAGGAGACAGCAGTGATTGTATACCTATGTAGTAAGGGGACAAAATCTTTTTTATTTCCACCATTCCATGTTTAAAGGGGTTCTCCAGGCTTTCAGGGCCAGCCCCCAGCCAAATGGAAGAAAGCAGCAAATGTGCATCATGAATCAGCTGACAAGAGGAAGACTGATTGGTGGTATATCAAGGGCTCATCCTCAATATTCAGCTCCCAATTTCATCCTTTGCTATTCACTGATGCTTTGCTGATGGACATTTTCTGTGATGTTAATATATTTTACTCATGGTGTCTCTATCCTAACTTCAGAGATTCCATGGATGACTATCCACTGATAAAGTTTTACCATGCATCTTCAAAAGACAGTTCATGCCACATATAAAAATGAATTTTCTTTTTTTTTAATGTATGAAATTTATTGTCAAATTGGTTTCCATACAACACCCAGTGCTCATCCCAAAAGATGCCCTCTTCAATACCCATCACCTACCCTCCCCTTCCTCCCACCCCCCATCAACCCTCAGTTTGTTCTCAGTTTTTAAGAGTCTCTTATGTGTGTCTCTCTCCCACTCTAACCTCTTTTTTTTTCCTTCCTAAAAATGAATTTTCTAATACATACCACACAGAGACATATATGCTTCTTGGTTTTCAGACACCTCAAAGACTAGTAATGGAAAGAATGCCAAAGGAGAAAAAGTTAAGTTTCCTTGGTTAAGAGGAAAACTCACCATGGGGATACCAAATAGGTTGAACTCAAGGATACTAGGGATGGACCATCGGAGATCATCCCATGTGGCTGCATTGTCTCCCAACCAATGAGCAGCAAACTTGCCAGACCCAGCAAAAGTAGAACGGGATAAGATGAAGCTACTTTTGTTTAAGGGGATACCCTCCATGGCCCTGAAAAGGAACACAATCAATTGAATGTGAAGTGAGCTGTGAATGTCTAGGACTCACCTATATCCAAGGGCAGCAATGGACTTTCCAACCAAACAGAAAAAGCATCAGGGCATCATAAGCTAGGTGAGCAAACTAGTTTAGCATTGTTAAGAGCTTCTTTCCCACTTTTGAATAAGGTTTTAGACTTCATGTAAGACAGCACAAACCTCTATAGTCCAGCCCCCACCCCCCGCCCTAAGAAATGTCTCTAGACTCCTGTCCTCTTGATTATGCTTTCTTCATCTTGTTGGATCTGGTTGTGCCTCTGACCCTTCTGGTCGACAAGACACTGGAACCGTGCCTTGGGTCCTTGGCTCCGTCTTCTCCCTCCAGACAGAGATTTTCCAATGGCCCTTGTTTCCATGCTTTGCTGCCCATACATATATCATCCTGTTTAGTATAACACCAGTTCATGTTGAAACTCCGTAGCTCGTGCTGGTCTAGGAGGATAGTTTGTATACCACCTGGGCTCCAGGCACCGGGGTTCCTCAAAAGCTTCAGAACTTATCATTAGCAGTTCTCAATGTTGGGAAATCTTAATTAATATGAGATCAGTGAGTCTCAAAAGATGACATATGATACTCTTTATAAAGTTAAATGCAATCCAAATACAAATACCTATACTAGATATACAAATACTATACCTATACTATGATGACATAGTGTCATCATACCTATGACTATGATGACATATGATACTCTTTATAAAGTTAAATGCAATCCAAATACAAATACCTATACTAGATATACAAATATCTATACTAGATAGAAGAGAAAGCAAAGGAATTGAAAAGATGGAGTGCAGAAAGATAAAGACTTCAGGATGGAGGGGAGCATGGGGTGGGAAGAACATGTAGTTAGATGACGGCTCTTTTCCTAGCTTTTATTCTGAATACTCTTTTGCATAGGCACTTCCTTGAAATGCCTCTCCCTCCTTTCTCCTTCCCTGATAAACAGCTCACACCTCCCTTTAGGGAGCGCATATTAAACAAAATTACAACTATGGGGTAGTGACACCCCGGCCACAACTGCTGTGAGCCCTTTCCTTTTGGTACGTGGTCTGAGACAAGTGTGCCAGCAGGCACCGGGAAGTTCCTCACAGACCCTGTCACAGCCACCAATTCTTCCCCACTTCATATTCTGAGGACCACCTTATGAGGAGTCTATCAATGCCAAATGACTTACAAGGGCAGAGGGGAGAAAATTCTGAAAGAGAAGGTGGGTTTAGAAGAGTGAGCCCTCCATTTATACAATTTAACAAGTGATAAAGGTAACATAAAGGAGAAAACTCACTCTTCCACCCTTACCCCTCATGTCTACTTGGCTCTCGATGAGCAGGTACTTTGCCTTTATTACCACTGACTAGGGGGTTTATTGTATGCTGCAGTCATGGATCATAAAAGAAACACCTTCAGGTTGTACAGAGTAAAACTGAAACAGGGATAAGGTTATCTGAGGTTACAGGTTTATCTACAGGCCAACCTTTATGGTACCACAGATTAAATAAGTCTGTTTTCAAGCCCAGAGGGACAATCTTATTCAGAGATCCTCAAGTCTCTCCTTTCTATCCCTCAGGTTTGGTCTGCTTATCATCCAGTCCTGATCTCTGAGGGGATCTGATCTTTCTACTTTCAGCTTAGAGGGAGGAGAAGTTCATTCTTGGGGTAGACCAGTAATCACTGCCCCCAAACAATACTTCTAGGAAGGCTGAGCCAAATAGCCATCAGATCTAGGACTTAAATTTTCCTGATGCTCAGATTCCACAGAACAAACATCTTATTTGTTTTTCTACCACTCCGCCTCCTATCCAAAGGCCAAGTTTCACTTATTTCCAGGGACTTAGGTCACTCTGTCTGACCCAGAGAACTTAGAAAGGCACTTACTACCTTCTCCATCACAGTTACCTTTTAACTATTAATCATAGCTATTAGAATCTATGAACCAAGCCCATCATGATCTTACAGAACTTTTATTACATGGAGACACCAGCCATAAAGCAATCTGCAACTCTCTTTCCCTCTTCCTGCCCATTCTTTCTTACCCTGGTCACTTAGCCACTCTCCCACCCACTTTCCATTCTTAGAAGCATCTACGGGTTGAAACAGATCGGAACTAAAAGAAACTCTGGCCAACATCAGTCCCAGCCTCCCGTTCCCAAGATGAGGAACCTGAGCCTTATTCATCTAATTTATTTCCCAGGAAAGGTAGAGTGAGGGAGACAGAGGTCAGAAAGAGAAGATAACAAAATTAGAAATGTGTCCTTTTTCCTGAAGCTTTTCTTTTATTGAGATCAAAACTTTGGCATTTATTGGACAAGGACTCTCTCTCACCTGGACAATCCAGCATAATTCAAAGTCTGGAGGGCACAATGGAGCAGGAACACAAGTGGTGTAGTCTAACTCACCTCTCTCACCAGGCCCTCTGTGGAGCCCTTCCTGACTTCTCTCCCTCAGACCAGCAGCTATTCAACACACATCTTTAGTATACACTGTTCCTCAGGCTAAGGATATAGGCATGGCTTTTCCCTCAAGAAACTTACAGTCCAGCAAGAAAGAAAAAATGGGTTATCTAAAAGTTATAAGATTTTTGCACATTAAGCTTACTGCAATACAAACAAAGGTAGCACAAAAAAAGGGAGCTAGTCTTTCTAGAACCGACAGGCAGGTTTCCAGAATGAACATCTGAAGAGAGGCTTTAAAGATAAGCATATGTTTGCAGACAGGAGAATGGAGAGGGAGACTGGGGCAGGCAGTGGGGAGAGTAGCTAGAAGTATTGCATGCAGCATTGCCAGGTAAACAGGGGACACTCAGGTCAACTTGAATTTCATTTAAACGATGGATAATTTTTAGTGTAAGTATGTCCAGTACAATTTTAACTTGGTCCTATATCTTTATTTGCCAATTCAGGAAACCTTAGTGTGTTAACCACAGCAACATTGGGTAATAGGACCTCAGCAAGGGATGGCTTCCAAATGAATGCTCTAAATACCTTACACCTTACTGCCTACTAGTATCTGATGAAGTCCCTTAGTCACAAGCCAATCAAAACTAATCTCCCACAGAAACCAAGGGGCTATAGGAAAAGAGCTCTTTAGTAGCCTATAAGATCTGAGTTTCTGTGTCCTTATCAGCACAAAAATATTTGAAAAACATACTTCTGGAAGATTCTGAAAGCCCTCTGCCTCCTAACTCCCCCAAGCTGGAATTAGGGGGAAAACCAAGTACTTACAAGTGTGTAGCTTTTGCCATGGAGTAGCCATACAAGCTGTGGACATCATAGTGAAGGCCCTGATGAAATTCTGCATCCATGCAGAGGGTTCTTGCAGAAAGGAAGCCGTCCAGAACTCCTGTGGGGAAATACCCATTAGCGAGGCACTTCCTTGTCAATGGGCTCTAACAAAATAACCACCCAATTGTTTGCTTCCTCCTTGTTCTATCTTCCTACCCAGTCTCCGCCTAAGGAAATCCTTTCCAGATTTTAAATTCTACCCTAAATGCTGCTTCCTACACGGATCTACACTAAGCCCCTGAGATAGATCATTAAAATTAATGTGCACGCCCACTGAGGTCACAAAAAAATGGTGCTGGATGGAGTAACTGAGGAACAAGCTCATTGCCACAGGAAGTTGGTCTGAGATTAAATACAAATAAGACACACACATTTCTCTACATGTATTTGATCAAGAGGAACTGAATGTGTTAGGAACAGACATGAGGGACAGTGGAAAGGAAAATGCTTTCACTCTTCCATTATAGGCACTCATATGCTGGGTAGGCTTTTTTTTTTTAATTTTTTTTTAACATTTATTCATTTTTGAGAGACAGAGAGAGACAGAGCATGAGTGGGGAAGGGGCAGAGAGAGGGAGACACAGAATCGGAAGCAGGCTCCAGGCTCCGAGCCGTCAGCCCAGAGCCCGACGCGGGGCTTGAACTCACGGACTGTGAGATCATGACCTGAGCTGAAGTCGGCCGCTTAACTGACTGAGCCACCCAGGCACCCCTGGGTAGGCTTTTTAAAGAAATGAGAGATGACGTTTGGGTGGTTTCACAAATGAGAACTCAGATCCTGCCTCTAGAATCACCATTGCGACTGTATTTTCCCTAAAATGCTCAAAAGTTTCTGCTTTATAGCCTAGGATCTCGTTCTTCCCTTATTTTTTCTCTGGTAGACCAGTAACTGACACATAGCAGCCCTCCTTCATGAAGCCCTGTTGTGGACATAGGGCTGCAGTATGAAGTACAATTCCAGAAAGCAGTGGGACCAGGAAACCGTGAGGTTGAGTTTTCCCCACAAGCCCAACAGAATCCCACCAGGTCAACTTAACCAGAAATTAAGTTGAATTCCAAAACATAATGAAATGTGTATTTTTGGCACAGCTCAGCCTGTGGAATGAGACTCACAACCATTTCCATGATAAGAAAAGACACTCCAGGGGCGCCCAGGTGGTTCAGTCGCTTGAGGGGCTGACTTTGGCTGAGAGCATGATCTCACCGTTCATGAGGTCGAGCCCCAGTGTGGAGCCTGTTTCGGATCCTCTGGCCCCCTGTCCCTCTGCACCTCCCGTGCTCCTGCTCGCGCGCTCTCTCTCTCTCTCAAAAATAAATAAATATTAGAAACAAAAAAAGAAAAGACACCACAACTGTCTAAAGGTCAAAGGTAAATATCTAAGTCTTTATCATGCTAGTTTGTGCTCTCCAAACCTGAAAAGGTGAGAAGCAGAGCAGCTCTGGGGCAGAGGCTAGTCACAGGTAGGAAGACACAATGCTGTGAGGTAGGGAGTGAGGTGTTTGCCAGAAGCAGGCAGAACAGGATGACATTGCAGTTTTTTTCATAGAACAAAACAAAACGAAACTACAACAACACAACAACTTAGTTCTGGCTAAGAAGAATATTAAGAGATTAAAAGGGAAACATAATAAACTGACCCACAGTGGGGAAAAAAAAATGGGAACAAAGACCGAGCAGAGATGAATAAAGAGTAAACAGGGCAAGCAAATAGATTTTGCAAGAAGTTAAGTGATCTGAAGACAAGATTTCTCCCAAAAAAGTTCTCCACTCTTTCAGTGACCAGAAAGGGCTCAAGAAACAGGTAAACCTTAGTCCAGGGTGCAGGGAAAGTGGACAAACCAGAATAAACTGGCAGAGACTGGCCAGATGTTCACCAAGCCTGTGTTCTCTTCCTGGGAGACGAAGGTTGTATTTCACACTTTTGCTCCAGGGTAAACTGAGAATATGTGATTGGCTTTCTGAGCAAAGAAATGTGAGCCAATTGAACACACCTCACTTCAAGGCCAATAAAACTCCCTCTACCGTCTCTCTCCTTCACCCAGGAAGCCAGAAACAAGGGACTCTGAGGTGGGAGCACCACTCAATGGAAGTAACTAGATCCCTGAGTCACTGCTTGAGTGACAGCCACACATCTCATGCTGGAGTATTATATGAGCAAAAAATAAATGTTTATTGTGTTAATCCACTTAGATGCTGGGGCTTACTTGTTTCCACAGCACAATCTATTCGATGCTGTTACACACACACACACACACACACACACACACACACAATTTCAAAATCAGGAATGGAAAATTTGACTAGAAATGAGACTTAAAAATAAGAGAGACTTGGGTGGTTCAGTTGGTTACACGTCCGACTTCGGCTCAGGTCGTGATCTCATGGTTCCGTGGCTTTGAGCCCTGCCTCGGGCTCTGTGCTGATGGCTCAGAGCCTGGAGCCTGCTTCAGATTCTGTGTGTGTGTGTCTCTCTCTGTCCCTCCTTCAGTCTCTCTTTCTTTCTCTCTCAAAAATAAATAAACATTAAAAAAATTTTTTTAATTAAAAAAAATTAAGAGAGACCTAATTGGGACTATTGATGCTTTCAATTATGGCTAATGAGTGGAAAAAAAATTAACAAAATTGCAGCTTTACTTCAATGGAAGGTAGTTTGGACTTGAGGTTTTCTGAAGAACCCCAAAGGGGCTGGGAGAACACAGAACCCCGTGGGGGAGGCATGTCTCCATCACACACTCGCCCTGGGGTTCGGTTCCTGCATCGAGAAAAGGTGGCCAGAGACCAATGTGGTGGCAGGGCCTCCAGCAGAGGAGCGGCCCACCTGGCTGCAGGCCGCGTGCTCCAGGACAGTGGGACTGAGCTCTGCCACAACCAGTACTGCTGAGGCTGCTTTCAACAAGCCTTGTGACAACTTACTGGGAGTGAAAGGAGGAACGTTCAAGTGGTTTGACTCACACCCACGATTGGACCCGTGGTGAAAGCTGGATACTTCATCCATTTCCTGCAAAGACACAAAAGCCACACAAGGGAAAGGGTTACCTACAGTTGGGTTGGTTGTCTGAGAATGTCACCTGAACTAGGAGCCCGTCTGGGGTCTCTTACAAAACTGACTTAGGGGTCTTGAGTAATCTTCCTAAATTTTCTTGACCTCTGTTTCATCCTTTGGATTAGATTGTGCCTAAACTGCCCTCCAACTCTCAGTGGTATCAGGCACGTTTTACTTTTTATACCTTGAGTTCAATTAGTTAATTAGGAAATACCATCCCAAAGGCTGATTTTTACCCATAAATGTTATTGTTGCTGTTATTATTTCAGTGATGTGTTAAAAAAAAAATAACGCTTGGGGCACCTGGGTGGCTCAGTCAGTTAAGTGTTCGACTTCAGATCAGGTAACAATCTCGGAGTTCGTGAGTTTGAGGCCTGCATCGGGATCTGTGCTGACAGCTCAGAGCCTGGAGCCTGCTTTGGATTCTGTGTCTCCCTCTCTCTCTACCCTACCCCCTGTTCATGCTTTGTCTCTCTCTCTCTCAAAAATAAATAAACATTAAAAAAATTGTTTTTAAAAAAAGCCTACGACAGAGGAATGTTTCTATTTTACAATTTCCCCTTTTATTCCACTCAGTGAGGGACATAAAGATATAATTGAGATCAAACCTATTTCTTCAAAATGGATTAAAAAATTAAAAAATAGGTGATGCCTAATCCTGTTAACAGAGATAACTTCCCAAGTTTCAAAGAAATATCTCCACCTGCTATCCCCACTTAAAAATAAAGTGGATTCATTAAATCATTCTCTAATTAACTTTAAATTTTAATGAAGCAGTACAACAAATAACAGCAATTATAGCCTCTAATAAACCAGTATTTTTAGATTGAAAGATAGTTAATGGAGGAAAAAGCTGAGACCACGAGAAAGCAAAAGACTTTCTCACAAAAGACATAATCAGTCGGTGGCATATCCAGAATTAAAATCCAGGGTTTTGAGGGGTCTATTTCACTGCATAGAAGCTCAGCATTAAGTAAAAGGATTTTTTTTTGACATTCATTTATTTATGAGAAACAGTGACAGAGCACAAACTGGGGAGGGGCAGAGAGAGAGGGAAACACAGAATCTAAAATAGGCTCCAGGCTCTGAACTGTCAGCACAGAGCCTGATGTGGGACTCGAACCCACAAACCATGAGATCGTGACCTGAGCCGAAGTCCCACGCGTAACCAACTAAGCCACCCAGGCGCCCCTAAGCACTAAGGCAAGAAGACTATTTTATTACAGATCAGGGTCAAAACTCATTCTCAAATCTTGGAACATCCATTTCCAAAAGAAGTTTGATCCGGGAATAACAACTTACAATCCACACTCCATCAAACTCGAGAGTTTTATGAAATTCACTGATCTGCTCTCTCCACCACTCAATACAAACTGGATTGCTAAAATCAGGAAAGACCGTCAATCCGGGATATCCCTAGAGAACAAAGAAGGCACCACAGTTGGTGTGGCTGGTGGGTGACTTACACATTGATGGCAGGCTATTGCTTCTTCCGTTAGGAGCCCCATGCATCTTATCATTTCAGAATCAAAATGTCCCCCAAAACTAAATAGTAAAATAGATGCAAGGAACCCAAAAGAAGTAAAAAGAGAAGGAACAATTGCTGATCACAGAACTGAGACGTTATCAGATGTCTTTTTTCTATGAAAACACAAAAGTAACATTTCATCATGTCAGACCAGATGGAAGAACTATTTAAAATTCTCACACGTCTAACTAGATACTATTTCAGGAGCGAATGATTGGATTCATTTAATGTGTTAATTAAAGAGCATTTAAACCCGTGTGGAATAACAAAGTTTATAAAGAATATGTTGATTTTGGTATATAAACAATCGTTTTAAATGGCGAAATGAATTTAAAGAGGGCATTTGTGATGAGCATTGAGTGCTGTATGTAAGTGATGAATCACTGAATTCTGCTGAAACCAATATTGCATTCTATGTTAACAACTTTAAATTTAAAAAAAAAAACTTACTGAAAAATAAATAAATAAATAAAATGGTGAAATGAATTTTGTGCTTCTTATTCAGTTCCAATATCTCTTATCCTCTCTTCTCTTCCTATCTATTTCTATTAATGTAGCTTTCAACATTTTCCAGAAATAGCACAAAGATAGAACTTATAGCCAAATTATTGAAAATCCTGAACTGATAGGATACAAGATTTTGTGCTTACATTCTTATTACTTTTCTCAACAAATTTATAGGTTATGATTTAGGATGATGTTCAGGCAATATAATGAATATATATTCATATATGTAATGAAAACATATTATATATATGAATATATATAATATATATTATATATTAATATATAATGAATATATATCATATATGAATATATAATGAATAAATATTATATATTATATGTATATGTTTATATTATAAATATTATAAAAATATAAATATATAATGTAAAAAACACATACATAAAATTCTGAGACTTCTTAAACCTCAAGATGAGAGCTTAAAATTCTCAATTTAAATGGATTGAACTATTTGATAGGGCACCAAAGAGTGAATAGGTGATAGGGCACAAACAATAACCAGAGGTAATTTTGGACCTCAGGAAATAGGCAGTGTGGTAAAGAAGTCACCTACAGCAACACTCTATCTAGAGCAGACCCAGCAAGCTTCATTCTAACCAAATGCCTTTATAATAAACCTCCACCCACTAATTGCATGCAACTTACTAATTGTATACCACTCAAATATGAGTCCTACTGAAATGACTCACAGGTCTGGATAACCTACTTTTTAGATGAAAAAAATCATGTTTATGTGACCATGGCCTCTGATTTTGTACTTACAGATGATTATTGGTCTACCTGATATTTTAGAAATTTTCTTCAAACAAAACCAAGCAAGGCATTGATTTGGGGAAGGAAGGGAACTTCTCTACTATTTCCTGGAAGGTTGACCCAAGGAAAAAGAAAACACATAGAATTAAGTATTGTAAACAAAGTAGATAGGAATTCAGTGAGCAGTTATGTAAGGGGCATTGATAACCCCGAAAAGGAGTTTTGAAAAGTAAACTGCCCAGGAGCAACACAATTTGCAGTCACATAAACTTTCAGATTAAGTATGTTTTAGGAAACCTCACATAATCCAATTATCTAGGGCTGAGCCTGTAAGTAACTGGAATAAAAAGTTGCCTACATGATTTGATTTCAAGTACTCTGAAAAGAGGCTTCTAATCAGCCTACTCCAATGCCTAAAACTGCTACGTTGGAACGAAGGCTAGGCTCTACCTACAAGTCTCATGGAAAAGAAAAGTACGTTAGGTTGCACATTAGCCTATGAGCATATTGCTGCATTATTATAGCTGAATGTCTTGGGAAAGACAAGGAAATTGGGGTGCAGGGGGACTTTAAGAATAAATGAATTTTCTTCTAATAATACATTCCTTCTCAAATATCTATAGTCTAGGAATTCAGGGGCTAGCTTTTTAGAGACTAGATATTAGTTTTCCCACCACAAAAGAAGAAATGATAATTATGTGAAGTGGTAGAAATGGTATTTTCACAATGACAATCATACTGCAATATAGAAACGTATCAGATCAACACGTCGTATGCCTTAAATTTACACAATGTCATATGTGAAATATATTTCAATTTTTTTAAATCCCCCAGAATTTTAATTATTTTACTATGACATCTATTGGTCTAAAAATAATTTTAAAGGAAGCCTCTAAAGCCATGAAAATAGTAATGATACTGCCTTCTACTCACTCTCATAACAAAAGTACTGACTTCCCCAGATGACTGTAAGTTAGTGATTTTCTTGCAAAATTACCTGTCCAATGGCAAATTCATTGTCCTGCCAGATCCATACTCTCTTCTCACTTCCAGTCTCATAGGGCTGGTATTTAGAGTCATTTAATATTCCAGGATGCTAATAAATAAATATGATAACAATTATTTTTGTAAATTTTGTTTACACTTTGAAAGGAAAAATGAGGCAACAGATTTGTTTGAACGTACCATCATGATTACATATTTCATTCCTTGGCCATGCAAGTCTTTGGCAAAATCTTCGAGACGAGGGAAAGCCTCTTTATCAATTGTGAAATCCTTTCCCCCTTCCATGTAGTCTATGTCAGAGTACTGGACGTCCTGAAAGATCCAACCCGCCGGTTAGAAAATATCACTGTGCTCACGGAAGGTGTCATAGCTCTGGTACTTGCTCACTAAAACTGAAGCTGTGTTTCTCAGTGATCCTCAAACTCCCGGGACTTGGCTACCTCCTAGAAGTATATAAGCCCCTTCTGAAAGATGCAGGTGTTCTTACATTGTAGTTTTGTCTCTCTCTCCTCACAGGTGCATGTTATAAGGGAGGAACTTGGGAGGGAACTTGATGGTAGGGACTGTGTCTTGTTCATCTCTGTAACTCGAGAGCTTGGATGCTTGACGTAAAACAGGTGTGCTTTAAATGTCTGTTTGGGTAAGTATATTCATAATGTTATAACACTGTGCAAACGTGGAGCCTAAACATTAAGCTAGAATCTATCAGAAGAGGAGAAAACAGTCATCTTGTTCTATAAAACTGCTAGAGTAATAACTCACAAAGATCAATGACAGAGGGCAGAGCTTTAATTGACCAAACTCTCAGACACACATTATTTTAGGGTTTGCCTATCAATCTGAGATGGGCAGGTGTTGTTCTCAGGGAGGAGACTGAAATGCAAAGGGATTGAGTGACATTTCCCCAGGACGTATTCATGGGTGGGTGGGGTCCACGGGGGCTTTTGTGATAGGTGATAGGAGTCAAAGGTGACCCCAGCTGCTCTTTTTTTTTTTTCCAATCTGCCACAACTTCAAAGACATCCGAAGGTCTTTTAAGTAAGTGTTTCTCATGTGTATTAGAAGGCTCTGGCTTGCAGGCCTGAAGGAAATGTGGCTTGTGGCCTATTGCCAATGTGGCACATCTGTTCTAACACAGGGCAGTCAGCTAGTACCCAGGTGTCCTCGGGAACCACGTGGTGGGAAAGATCCAATCCATGGAAGAGAAGCTCATTTGTTTCTGAATCAGCAACACCTCAGAAAAGCCTTTCCCATCAGAGGTACGGGGATAGATTGAAACCAACACCCCTTGTAGTCAAAAGCACTATTTTTGAATCCTGGTCCTGCCATTTAGCTAGCTGGAGTGGCCTTGGAAAAGTTATGAACTGTGCAGTGAGTCTCCATTACCTTATGTACCAAATACCAATAAATGAGGGTTAACCATGATTGTGAAAGCACCTTATAAAATCATAATGATGTGTTGAGACCTGGCCTGATTCCTCCTGGAATTGAATGCTTGCAGACAGCATATTTGGGAGCATTAAACTGAAACATATAATCAGTTACTCCAAAACAACACAGTGGTCATGTTTTCTCACAGGAAAAATTCATCTCTCTGCCTGCTCCCCTTTCTGCCCTGAGAGGGGATTGAAAAGTCCTGAGATCAGGCCAAAGCCAAATATATCCCAGCCAAATTGGATCCTAGTCAAATATATGCTTGCAACACAGTTCCAAAGATCTAGCCCAACATAAATTGTTTTGATAACCTCACTAATAACGTTATGTATCTCCTGGATGAATTTGTCAAATATTATACACTTAATAATTATCTATTTACTGGTGGACATTGAACATCAAAAACAGAGCTTTGGAACAACAGAGCTTTTGATATCAGAGTCTGCTAGATCTTAAAGGAATGTGCAAGGTCACTATGAGATACTTATTCTAAGTCATTTTTATAGCCATCAGCTCTTATTAGCCATATCACCCCAGATGTTGCTTTCTTTTATAAAATAACAGCTAACTTTGTCAACAGTTCATCCTCTGTGCTGCCTGTCTTCCATAAAGTGTAAGGCAATCCTCACTATCAGTCCACCGAAGTCAGCCTTACATTCTCATTTTATAAAGGGGGAAACCAGGACTCAGAGATGTTAATTAACTAGCCCAACACTGACAGAACTAGGAAGAAGTAAAGTAAAATTCAAAACCATACCCATCTGACTCCATAAACCAAGCTCTTTTGATGATGATATAGGTAATTTAGCATGCAAATTTCTGACAGTAGATGTCCCTATCTATGTATCTATCTATCCAACTTTCCGTCTATCTCTTTGTATATGTTCCTAATAAATTGAATTAGATGCAAACACTAAAAGATAGGAAATGCTGTCTTACACTGATAAGAGAAGTTTCAACTTACATATGGGATCCCAGCTCCACGATTTCGGTCCACAACTTTCCTCAATCCATTGATGCCGCCATAGTTCCTGCGACTAAGCTGGAACCCAAGACTCCAGTAGGGAGGCAAGAATGGTCGTCCAATGAGCTGAAAAAATAGATACAGGCCCAGCTAAGCATTTAAAAAATTACTGTTTTGAGGACCATGTCTGACACAGAAAACACTGTTTCCATTTCACCTTCTATAAAGCCCCCAGATCTAAAAATGTCAGAGTCAAGAGAAATCTCCTAGGGTAATTGGCAAAATTCTACAACTCACATCTTTCTTTCCTAAGTACCTAAACATATTCTCAGCAACTGCAACATCACAAAATAATGGGATTAGCAAAAATGATTGAATAATGGTGTCATACTGGAAGGAAAAAAATAATAATCATTCACTCAGTAAATGTTTTCTGAATGTTTATGATGTGCTGAGCATTGATGTAGGCGCTTGGGCTATAGCAGCATAAAGCAAACATAGTTCCTGCTCTCACAGAGATTAAAGGAAATAAATAAATGCCTAATATAATTTCAGATAGTGGTATGTGCTAAGGAAAAAGGAATCAGGATTGATAGGATTATGAGTGATTACCGGAAAGAACACTGGACTATGTTTAAAATCCAGGTTTAGGGGGCGCCTGGGTGGCGCAGTCGGTTGAGCGTCCGACTTCAGCCAGGTCACGATCTCGCGGTCCGTGAGTTCGAGCCCCGCGTCGGGCTCTGGGCTGATGGCTCGGAGCCTGGAGCCTGTTTCCGATTCTGTGTCTCCCTCTCTCTCTGCCCCTCCCCCGTTCATGCTCTGTCTCTCTCTGTCCCAAAAATAAATAAACGTTGAAAAAAAAAATTAAAAAAAAAAATAAAATAAAATCCAGGTTTACAGGGGTGCTTGGGTGGCTCAGTTGGTTACGCATCTGACTCTTGACTTTGGCTCAGGTCATGATCTCCTGGTCTATGAGTTTGAGCTCCCTATCAGGCTCTGAGCTGACATTGTAGAGTTGGCTTGGGACTCTCTCTCTCTTTCTCTCTTTCTCTCTTTCTCTCTCTCTCTCTCTGCGCCCCCCACTGCTTGCTCTCTATCTCTCTAAATAAATAAAAATAAACTAAAAAAAAAAAGTCCAGGTCTTCAAGTTGCTCAAGACAACACTCCGAGAAAATCTCAGCCACAGCCCTATTTCACATTGTTCCCTAGAAGCCTCTGCCCTCCCATGTGACAGTGCCTCTGAATTCCCACACAGTTTCTTTGCACCTCATTAATGGCACTTATTGTAAGGTGTCTCCTACTATAATTATTTCAGACAGTGTCAGACTTCCCCTATTTGATTACAAATTAGCTGGTATCTGGGACCATATGTCACATGACTTTGTGTCATATTGAGCAAGTCACTTCATCTTTCTATACCTAGGTTTTTCATCTGTATAACAGGAAGTTCAGGCTAAATGGTATCTGAAGTTCTTTCCTGTTGTAAAAATTGAATAAAAACTAAATAGCACAGTCCCTTTGACATAGTTTCTTTTCACTAAATTTTTCTTTATTTTATTTATTTATTTTTTCAACGTTTATTTATTTTTGGGACAGAGAGAGACAGAGCATGAACGGGGTAGGGGCACAGAGAGAGGGAGACACAGAATCAGAAACAGGCTCCAGGCTCCGAGCCATCAGCCCAGAGCCTGACGCGGGGCTCCAACTCGCGGACTGTGAAATTGTGACCTGGCTGAAGTCGGACGCTTAACCGACTGCGCCACCCAGGCGCCCCTAAATTTTTCTTTATTGAATGAATGAATAAATTCTGCTGATTTGTGGCTGTTGATGTTTGGAATGACGGATCACATATGGATGGACTACGATATCCTTGGAAACAGGATGGTATCTGACTTATTTTTGCATTTAGTAAGCCTTGCACAATGCCTCTTTAGCACTCAGCAGGCACCCAACAAATGTGCATCAAAATAAACACACGACCAATGAAAGACTCACAGTCCCAGCATTCATAATGCATAGCTTACATAAATTTAATTTTTCTCTTCTTAATTTATAATGAGTGTATGAGATAAGAGCAATAAATTATAACTCTCTACAAGCAAAGCCCATACCTCCAGATATTCCTGAACCACTTGTTCTGGAGTATTTCCCAGGAATACATAAAAGTCAAGGATGCCCCCAATCGTGCGGTAAGTGATTGCAGGAGCAGGCTGAAGGATGACCTCTGAAAAGATTAAAATGAGAGTTAACAGAACTTCATGGTTGCAAATATACTTTTCTCTAGAATGTGAATACCTGAGCTATTCAAAACAATCGCAGTGTCATTTTGAAAGAGATGAAAATCACATGTTTCTTTTTTTAGGTGATTGCTGAAGTTTATCATACTATTGAGTAAAACACTAATGAAGAACTGATTTTTTTTAAGAGAAAGAAGAACCAATTCTATTTTAATCTGGCTATGGAACAATACAAATATTTGGAATTTGCGAGTGATGTAACTTATTTAAAAACCTTATTAGATGAGTTTAATTACAACTTACAGATAAAAATAAAAATAAGTCCTTATTAAGGGTTCTGTTAGTCCAGAAGCTAGAGGGGGAAGATTCTGGAGTGGGGTAGGGATGAGCTATGAGAGACAGCCTGCAGAACACAGCCTTGCTGCCTATAGATAGACAGCCTAGTTTACGTGTTGAAATCCACAGGTATCTTTGGGACCTACCTGTCAATGGATTTTCTTATCCACAGAATCTTATGGATAACATTGCATCAAAAGAGAACCCTGAAGCAGTTTTCAATGTAAATAGCTTTTAGCATGAACTACATTTGTAACAGGTTATCCTACTTTGGGGTTCCTGTTTCTATAGAAGCATTGTAGGTTAAATGTACCTTTGGTTAGACAGTGATCTGACCGTGAAAGTCATTCTTATAAAAGCCACATCGCAAAACATATCCCTGCCAAGATCAAAAGATGCCTCGTACCCATGGCGTCACTGTTCAACAGAAAAACCCCAAAAGAGGAGCCGCTGGTGTCTTCGAGGCACAGGAAGAATGTATGAGCTCCATACAGATTAATCATGCCCTGTCAAGAAAAATGATAGGAAATAATAGTAGTGTATGTTAAAAATGTTTGTATTTATCCTAAAACAAACAAAATCAAAATCTGTGTACAACCTGTACTTGGTCAATACTTGATGTAGTTTAGTATTGTATCAAAAGGGTATTGATGGGGCACCTGCATGGCTCAGTTGGTTGAGCATCTGACTCTTGATTTTGGCTCAGGTCACGATCCCAGGGTTGTGGGATCAAGCCCATATCGGGCTCTGCACTGAACATGGAGCCTATTTGAGATTCTCTCTCTCTCTCTCTCTCTCTCTCTCTCTCTCTCTCTCTCTCTCTCCCCCTCTCTCCCTCTCCCCCACTTGTGTTTTCTCTCTCTCTCTCTCTCTCTCAAAAAAAAAAAGGTATTGAAATGGTAACATCAATTGAAAAATGGATAAATAAAATGTGGTATATCCATACAATGGAATACTATTAGTAATAATAAGAAATGAAAAACTGATCCATGCTACAACATGAATAAACCTCATAAATGTTGTGCTAAGTGAAAAACCATATATTGCATAATTCCATTTATATGAAGCATCCAGAGAGGTCAAATCTATACAGACAGAAAGTAGATTAGTGATTCCCCAGGGCTGACATGGGCACTGAGGTGGGAAAGGGGATTAGGTCTAAAAAAGTTATAAGGGATCCTAGTGGTATGAGGAAAACATATTCCAAAACTGGATTATGATGATAGCTGCACAACTCGATAATGTGCTTAAAAAATTACTGAGTTGTACATTTAAAACAGGTGAATTATAAAGTATATAAATAGTATCTCAGTCAAGTTATTTTTTTTTTAATTTGGAAAATATTGTGCTTCGGATTCTGTGTCTCCCTCTCTCTCTCTCTGCCCCCCAGTCCCCGCTCACATTCTGTCTCTCTGTCTCAAAAATAAATAATAAACATTAAAAATTTTTTTAATTTGGAAAATATTGGCAAAGACACACAACAACATGTTAGCAGACGATGATGTTAGTATGAGAAAGTTTTAATTTCTTCTTTATGCCAGCTGTGTTTTCTATTTTCTCTATAATTACTATATAACACTTAGGTAGTAAATAGGTTTAAAAGAAAAAGAAAAAGATACTGAACCCATCACAGGGCTGTGATGAACACTGATCTAAAAAAAGATAGTGTGTATAACAGTAAAAATGTGAGAGGGAGAGAGAGAGAGAGAAAGAGAGAGAGAAGGAAAAAAAAAGGAAGGAAGAGAGGGAGGAAGGAAGGTACACAAAGACTTTAATCTGTGATTACATAACTCAAGAATTTTTTAGCTATAGAAGGCCAAGCTTAGTATGATGCTTAGCATTCCTTATTTGTCAGGGTCCTTGAGCAAGCATTTTAGTGAATGTGCTGGTCATTGCTTTTTTCTCTCTGTTTCATTCAGTAAGTAAGCTCCCTTCCTTGCATCAGATAGTGGTAGGTGGGCCAGTTAATGGGCTACTTAACCTGCACCTCTTGCACAGATTTGGGAAACATTACAAGCACAATGGAGGCCTCAGGACATGCTCTACAAAGCAATGCTGCTCAAAGCTTGTTCACGAACTGGTACCTCCCCACACGCTTTACTGTAAGTCAGCAACAAGGAAAGTACAAAAATCAAGGGAAAGAGTTCAGGAACTCGTACAGCAATTTAAAAGAGTGATTTTATATCTGTTCAATTTAAACATATATTTTTTATGTCTCTGAGTAATCCTATTTCATTTTCCTAGGATTAAAGAGAGAGAGAGAGAAAGGAACTGATCCTTCACTACAGATAAGTTGAGAGACACTGCCCCGGAACAGCTTTAATATGCATGTGGGTCCCGGTGGGCCTTGTAAAAATGCAGATTATGGTTCAGTAGGTCTGAATAATTTTAAAGCTGCTAAAAGAAGTATTTTTTAGTCCACAAAGTTCTACGGAGGATAGCTCCTGCCGAAGCTCTCCCCTAGATACAACTCAATTATGAAAGACGGAGTTATTTTGCAGAAGGATTTTCTAATATATATTAGGCTATCGTACAGTCATTAATTATATCTTCCCTTAAAAGGGAGATTTTCAAAAATGGATTTATTACTAATCATGAGTTTATAAGCCTCAAGAACAAGTATTCTCCCACACAAACAGATCTAACTCGGGCAAAATAATATATGGATGTAACTCTGTGGGTTGCTTGACTCTAGGTCACGTTCTGGAAAGGAGAGAAAGATTCCTTCCTGTGAGCAACAGGCAGGAAGAAGGGGAGCTCACCTTGGTGGGGGTGGCATCCCGAGTGAAGATGGGCCAGGTCTTCCAGGTCAGGTTGTGGAGGTACTGCTGATGCACGTGTTCTCCCAGCCCATACACGGAGGTACTGGGCAGTCGGAAAGACAGCTGCAGGTACTGATGGGCGAACTGCAGGGGCCCGATGCTCGTGTCCAACCTGGGCCATGGGGCAAGGACGAGAGTCACCAACCAGCTATCTCTGCCGGGAGACTGTCTGCTACTCTCCCTATCGACTTCGAGAACAGCTGTTTTGTGCATGTTCTCATTCACTTTCATACTACCTTTGAAGGTCCTTCTAGGGGGTCTCTGATTCTTTATTTCTAGAGGAGCGTAGCACCGGAGACGTGACACCAGAAGCTCAAGTTGATGACTGGAGGAAGAGAGCAGATACAACCTTACGCTTGCGTCTGCTTCTTGCCAGGCACTACTCCGGATGCCTCCAGAAGGTATCTCGGTACACAGAGCAACAGTGGACATTATGATTCCCTTTCTCCGGACGTGGAAACTGAGGCTGACGTGAGATACTTTGTCTAACCTCACAAAGCTGACTGGTGGCTTGTTGATGCCAGAACTTGAATACAAATTTTACTGACACGAATCCTTGTATTTTCTCCAGTACAGTTTATGATTTATGCTCAGGTCACTGTTAGGCTCTTCATGGCAAGTTTCTCAGGACATAAAAATTTAGAATGCTAGACAGGGAAGTTGAGTTGCAAAGTGAATGGTAATCCAAAACCATGACATTTCCTACTTCAGAATATATATTAACTGCAAGTGTTTTTATCTAACTTAGCACACCAGCACATTTATTTTTTAGTATGCTGTGCTCTGCAGTCATGACAGATGAACAGTGTTAATGATCTACAGTAAAAGCTTTGACATTTTGTTGAGGTCCAAATATTTTCCCAAATCATACTTATCTCATTACGCACCCCTAGTAAGTCAGAGTGAATGATACTGAGACTATATATTCATTCAAAGATACACAAAGAGTGTTGAAAAGCTCACAAGATTCTTTTGTTGCTGGTCCGTATGATCTTGAAGCTGAAGGGCTCATTAATGACCTCTACGTGATAGTTCAAATTAGAGGTCTTAGGAGTCCTATCAAGCAAGTCAATATTTTCAAGGGTGACTTCATAGCGTTTGCTATCCATATCAGTGATCTGTCAGAATAAAAAGAGAAAAAACAACTCCAGGTACGACCACTTCTGGGGCACCTGGGTGGCTCAATCGGTTGAGTGACTGACTGTTGATTTCTGCTCATGTCACGATCTCTCGGTTCATGAGTTCAAGCCTCATGTCGGGCTCCGCACTGTCAGCACTGCTGGGATTCTCTCTCTCTCTTCTCTCTCTTTGTCCCCCCTCCCACCCATTCTCCCCCCTCCCCCAAATAAATAAATAAATAAATAAATAAATAAATAAATAAATAAGCTATAAAAAGAGATAATGTCCTTGTAGAGCTATGAAGGACTTTCACTCTCAGTGAGAATAGCTTCTAATTCTTAACCCTGTGTTTCCTGATTTATGAGAAAAAAAAGATCACCCAATCATATGTCCCCCACAAAATACAAAAGAGCCTACCCATCCCATTGGGAGATTCCTGCAGAGGGAAACAGAGGCACATTCTGCCTCCATACCTCAAGGACAATGAGCTGAAACCAGAGTAGGGGCGTGGCATTCTTCAGAGATGTGTTCAAAGGTAACCACAGAACCAACCTTAAAATGAAAACGATTGGATGTCTGATAGTCAGCCGCGAAGAGGGCATCAGGGACATCATATCCAAACAGAGATGGGGTAGGTAGCCTTTTCAACTTGGCGGTAAACCCTGGAGGGGTGGGGGCGAGGAGGCAGCTTTTAGCCTTTATTTTGCAGTTAGCTTATCTGAGTCATCAAGAGTTGTTCTCTGGGACCTCATTAGGGCAGTACTCACCTGTTGTATCATTCTGTCTCTTGCCAACTTTATAGCCCCAGTTCCTAGGGAAGAAGCACCTCGGGGCACCTGTATGTGTCACAGGCTTCCAGCAGCATTTATAGACCCATCTGCAGACATTCTGTAACAATGGCACAGTGTTAGCATTGTATGAAATAAAGCAAAGAAAGTACTAAGAGTAATAACCAATTTTATTCCAAGAAGAATTTAACAATTTAAGACAAGAATTTACATTCAGTCATATGTTCATTCTTCTTTTATTCACACATTTACCCAGCCATCCAATATGGATTTATTACCTATCAGACAAGGAGATGATAATACATATAAATAAGACATAGTTCTTGCCTTCAGCAAACTGACATCATAGTCTAGTAGTAATGCAGACAATTCCAGTACGAGAGGAGTACTCGACAGAATGTGCCCAGGGGCTGAGGGAACATACACATCAGCCATTGAACACAGCCTAGAAGGCTGCAAATGGGGTGGGGAGGGCTTCCAGGTAGGTGAAAGATGAGTCCAGTCCTAATGCACCAAGAGGGGTTAGATAAGTGAACAGTGGAGCAGTATTCCAAGCAGAGAAAGCAGCAATGTATGACAGATTCATAAAAACCACAAGTTCATTGTACCAAGAACACTAACTAAGAGAAACAAGGCTGGAGGCACACAATACTCATACCACAAGTGAGCTGGATGTCAGACCAACCAGCTTAGACTTTCTTGTGAGGAAGAGTCATGGAAGTGACTAACAATATGGCATAAAGAAATGCATTTCTAAGATGTAAGAAAAGGAAAGCAAAGGAAAATAGAGATTAAGGTAGAACTAGGACAGAAGGTGATGAAAATATTCACAATGTCCACAAGGTAAAAATAAACCACGTATGGCTTCTCAGAGTGGTTTGATTATGGATTTTTGAAACGATTATCCTTTGGTGAGATGTTTTTTCTATAGGTCCCACAACTTTAAGATTAACTTCCGTAAAAATGGTTTTGTTATAATAAAGAAATAAAATAGATGGTAAATTGTTGAAATAAACATAGGCATCCACCTCTTCACCCAACTAAATTTACATGAAGTGACAGAAGTATCATTAAGAAAAGAATGCAGGGGCACCTGGGTGGCTCAGCTGGTTAAGCATCCGTCTTCAGCTCAGGTGATCTCAGGCTTCGTGAGTTTGAGCCCACGTCAGGCTCTGTGCTGACAGCTCAGAACCTGGAGCCCGCTTCAGATTCAGTGTCTCCCTCTCTCTGCCCCTCTCCCGCTCATGTTCTGTCTCTCTTTCTCTCCCAAAAATAAATAAACATTTCAAAAAAAAAGAAAGAAAATAATGCAAAACCACTACAAAACAGTCAGCTATAATGAAATATGGCTGACCAGAGACACAGGAAGTAGATTTTATCAACTCTAGGGAAAAACGTATTCATAGCTTAAAACACAAGAGGAGAAAAACACTGGCTAATCTAAGCCAAGTCAATGTGGAGAAGTAGAAGAGAACTGGGGGCATAGTTTTGGATGATTAATTGGGAAGCTCCAGTATGAACACTTAGCTGCCCAATCCGACATTCCTTACAGCTATTGGTAAACTCTGGCTAATTGGTGGGCATCCTGAAGTATTTGTTCATAGGTTAAGGGAGTTAGGAAAGATGCTAGGAGCTGGAAGCCATGGCAATACACCAGTTAATAAGCCAGCCCCCTTATTGTGAGACAAGTACCCACATTCTCTCTGGAAGTCCTTTCCTTCCCTCCCAAATACTCAGTGCGAGCCAAGGTAAATAGGGCAGGTGGTCATAGATAATTAAATACAAAATGACAGTCGAGAACCACCAAACATGAGAGAAACCAACACCAGGGTAGGTACCAAACTTAGAGAGCAAATTATAAAAGAATATGCATATATATATATATATATATATATATATATATATATATATATAGTATAATTTGTGTTAAAACAAAACAAAGATATTAATATATGAGCATAATATATAAAAATATATTCATAAAGAAAGTACTGCTTATGTACTGATAATCAATTTTATATGCAAATATAATCATAAATATATGCAAAAGCATAGAAAGATCAAGAGAAGGATACACACCACGTTATTGACTTGATTCTGGGAAGTGTCTCTGGAGGTAGAGAGAACATTATGAATAAGGAATGACTTTCCCTCTTTACTCTGTACGTAACTATAATGTCTCCATCTTTCTTATTAAAGAAATGTATCCAGTATAAATTTTGTGATAAAGAAAAACAAAATAATGTCACAACACTACTTGTTTGGAAAAGGTATCTCAGATGCTAACGTCTGATGTAATTGCTATGAAAAACCATGCCATGAATACAGCTTAAATCAATGTTTCATGTCTATTATAAACAAAGCAATCACATCATAACCATAAAATATTCTTAAATGTGCCTACTAATTCTCCATATATACAGTCGATATTCCTGCCCCATTCTCTCCAGATAACAACATCAACATAAGCTGGAGGGGGATCAGTGGAGAGTTTGTGAGTTCTGGATAACCTCCAGCTAACTGATACTCCTAAGTACGAGGCAGACATTCAGTGCCTCTGCTACCTCTGAAACTGAGGTTGGTAAAGTCCAAAAGGTCAGTTTCACTGCCATAAACTGTTCCAGAATCTATAGACCTGTATAAAAAGCAATAAGATAAGAAATCCAATACCTTCAGGTAAATACAGTATTTTTGAATGCAGTCTGCCATAACATCTCTACTTCAATTTTAAGCCATTCCCAGTATTGCAGGTACCAAAGCTCAAATCTTTGACATAGATACATCTCCTTCTTTTCCATTTCCACTGCCACCACGAACAGTAATACAGACCTTCATAAACTCTTCCCTGGTCTACAGTGGTTGACTCATGACAAGCCTCCCTTTCTCTTTTCTTCTCCTAACACCAAACTTTCCCAAAGAGTATTCACCAGTTATCTTCCAAATAGAATTTTATGCTATTTTCCACTCAAATTATTGACTAATAACACTTGAGAATCAACTTGGAAATTATGTAATCCAACTTCCATTTAATATAAGGATTCTTTCAGCAGTGCCTCTGAAAGATGCTTAAGTTCCATGAATGATGTGTTGCTAACTTCTTCCAAAATCAGAAATTTCACCTTCATGGTTAATATTTTATCACAAAGTTATTTCTTATGTTTAGTTAAAATCACTCCCCAGAAAGTTCCATTCTCTGAAACTTATTGTAGTTGCATATTGCCTTTTAGATAAAATATCTCAAACTATATTGAAAAACAAGAAGGAAAAAGAATCCTTAGTGTTACTAGACAAGGAGAATAAGAAATGCATTTTGGGGAAAAAGTGTTAATGTTTATTAGTTGCAGGTATCATTATTATCTAAGAAAAATTAAAAAGTGTTTATAAACACACTAGGATAATAAATAAATTTAAGAAGATTTCTGGTTACAAGATTAGTATTCAAAAAATCAATTTTAAGTCAATGTGCCAACAACAGCTAAATGGAAAATTAAAGTTTAAAAATATTTAAATAATATCAAACATCATATAGTTAGAAAATACTTGGAAAAAATTTTTGGACGTCTACACCAAAAACTTCAAAACTAAAAATCTCAAAAAATGAAAAAAATAGATCATGATCATAGATTAGAATATTCACTCTTATAAAATATGACAATTCTTCCAAAATTAATCTGTACATTTTATGTGAACAGAATAAAATTTCTGGCAGATTTTGTAAGAAAACCAATGGACTGAACTGATTCTAAAATGTATTTAGAAATCTAAAGGGTGAAGAATAAGCTAGGCAATCTTGAAGAAAAATAAAGGCAATTTGGAAGACCAATACAATCACATATCAAGACCTGTTATAAAGCTATACTAATAAAGGGAGTGTGGTATTGGCAAAAGAACAAATTAACAATGGAACAAAATAGATATTCCAGAAATAGATCCTCACTTGTAAAGACACATAATTTACAGTGTGGGGGCCACTACAATGCAGAGGGGTAAAGATGGTTATTTCAATAAGTGGTGATGGATCTATTAAAGATTCAAGAAAAAAAATGTTCTGGACTCCTACCTGATAACATACACAAGAACCAATTCTAGATTGATTAAAAATCCAAATTTGATAAATGAAACAATACTTTTAGAGGAATACATAGGAATATATTTTCCTAACCTTGAAGTAGGCAATAATTTTTAAATAGAATACAAAATGCATATTAAAACTTGGTAACATGGATTTTATTAAAGCTAAGAACTACTTTTCATCAAAAGTCACCATTCGGTTAAAAGTCAAACAACAGAGTAAGAAAAGATACTTACAATGTATATATCTGATAAAAGATTTACACTCAGAATATATAAATGATTACAAAGCAACAAGAAAAATATGAACAGTCCAACAGAAAAAACTGGTTGAAAAAGTTGAAAAGACGCATCACAAATATGATTGTCCATGTAGCCGGTAAGTATATGAAAAGGTGTTTAACTTCATTAGTCATGAGGGAGATACAAAGCAGAGGGAACAGAGTCAACAGTATTGTAATAACATGGTATGGTAACAGATGGTGCCTATACTCATCATTGTGTAATGTGTAGAAATGTAGAATCACATACATATCATAGTGCCAACTATATTTCAATATTAAAATTTTTAAGTTAAAATTACATTAATAAAAACAAAGAAAAAGGAGAGAACACCAAGAGTACATTAGGATACAGAGCAACTGCTATTACCTACTGCTAGAGGGACTGTAAATTGGTACAAATTCTTCGAAAAACTATTTTGCAATATCACTGAAAGATAAACATGTACATATTTGATGAACTAGGATACAAATATATACTTAATAACTCAAGAAGAAGAATTACAGAAACCATCTAGAAATAGGAAATTTCAGTTGGCCAATTATTTAATTAATATATTATGATATAATAAAACATAAACACGTAAATATAAAATAAAATAAATGTAATAAGTGTAAAATAATCTTAGTAATAAAAGAAGCAGTTAGAAAATTTAATGGATTGCATATATAATAGAAACTAAGCATATGAAAGGTTTAGGGGAAAATCCTCATAATGCATATGTAATAAAATGCATATATTTTTAAAAACATTTATTTATTTTGAGAGAGAGAGAGAGAGAATGAGTGGGAGAGGGGCAGAGAGAGAGAGGGGGGAGAGAGAGAATTCCAAGCAGACTCTTTACTGACAGCACAGCCTCCATGCAGGGTCTCACAAACCGTGAGATCATGACCTGAACCAAAATCAAGAGTCAGATGCTCAACCTACTGAGCTACCTAGGTATCCCTGTAACAAAATGCATATTAAGGGAAACATAAAACCCAGCTAAGAAATATACATATATAAAAAAGAGTTGAAATGGAGAGATTTCCTATGTTTTCAGAATGGGAAGATTCAAAATTATTGAGATATCAGTATTGCCTACATACATTTTAAAAAAGGGATAGGCGTCACTGGGTGGCTCAGTCAGTTGAGTGTCCGACTTAGGGTCAGGTCATGATCTTGCAGTTGGTGAGCTGGAGCCCTGCATCAGGCTCTGTGCTGACAGCTCAGAGCCTGGAGCCTGCTTTGGATTCTGTGTCTCCCTCTCTGTCTCTGCCCCTTCCCCACCTGCACTATGTCTCATTCTCTCTCAAAAATAAATAAACATTAAAAAAATGCCTAAATACAACTCAAAACTCAATGCAGTCCTAATTAATATCCCAATAGGATATTACGGGATATAGAATGTAGAATATGAGGGAAAGGAATAAAATCTACATATATACCTTTATGATAAAGTCATAAGTCACAACCAAGCAGTGTTCAAATAGCTGATATTCTTGTGTTAGCTACTCATAAACATAAAAAAAATCTATGTTTTTAGCACCTGTTCATTTGGGTGATTTGTTGCCAATACATGATTTTAGAGGGCTTTTGTTATAACAAGTCACTTGAGTTCTACAAGTGAATCAATCATCCATATGTGCTTGATGGCCTCTATTCGCAAGGAACACATAGTCTAGCCCACAAACATTTACTCTTCCCATGGCTATCCTTGGAGTCACACTTATGACACATTTAGCAACACTGGGAACTCCCCCTCTATTCTGGATTTTAGACCCCATGAACCAACACTCTCTTAGTTCCTCCTCCTCTTCGCTTTACCCTATCCTCCTTTCCCCACTTCCACAGTATTGCTGTTTATCCAAATAAGGCAAGAAAGAAATAAGTCCAAATAAATCATAGGCCCACAATCCACTTTACCACCATCCTCTTCCCACTTGACATACTTATTTCTTTTAAATAAAACCAATGAGAACAAGATAGTCTCTTCAACAAGTGGTGTTGGAAAACTGGATGGTGACATGCAGAAGAATAAAACTGGACCACTTTCTTACACCACACACAAAAATAAATTCAAAATGGATAAAAGACCTAAATGTGAGACAGGAAACTATCAAAATCCTAGAGGAGAACAGAGGCAGCAACTTCTTGGACCTCGGCCGTAGCAACTTCTTACTAGACACGTCACCGAAGGCAAGGAAAACAAAAAGCAAACATGAACTATTGGGACATGATCAAAATAAAAAGCTTCTGCATAATGAAGGAAACAATCAGCAAAATTAAAAGGTGTCCTACGGAATGGGAGAAGACATTTGCAAATGACATATTGGATAAAGGGTTATTACCCAAAATGTATCAAGAACGTATCAAACTAAACACCCAAAAAACAAATAATCCAGTGAAGAAATGGGCAAAAGACATGAATAGACACTTTTCAAAGAAGACATCCAGATGGCTAGTAGACACATGAAAAGATGCTCTCCATCACTCATCAACAGGGAAACACAAACCAAAACCACACCTGTCAGAATGGCTAAAATTAACAACACAAACAGCAGGTGTTGGCAACAATGCAGAGATAGGGGAACCCTCTTGCACTGTTGGTGGAAATGCAAACTGGTACAGCCAGTCTGGAGAACAGTATGGCTGTACCTCAAAAGGTTAAAAATAGAACTACCCTCCAATCCAGCAATTGCACTACTAGGTATTTACCCAAAGGATACAAAAATACAGATTCGAAGGAATAGATGCACCCCGATGTTTATAGCATCATTATCAACAAGAGCCAAGCTAAGGAGAGAGCCCAAATGTCCATAGACTGATGAATGGATAAAGAAGATGTGGTGGATATACACAATGGAATATTACTCAACCATCAAAAAGAATGAGAACTTACCATTTGCAATGTGGATGGAGCTAGTGAGTATTATGCTAAGTGAAATAAGTCAGTCAGAGAAAGACAAACACCACATGATTTCACTCATATGGAATGTAAGAAACAAAACAAATGAACGTATGGGGGGAGAGAGAGTGGGAAAAAAACCATGAGACCCTTAAAGAGAGAGAACAAACTGAGGGTTGATGGAGAGAGGTGGGTGGGTGATTGGCTAGATGAGTGATGGGTATTAAGGAGGACACTTGTTATGATGAGCGCTGGGTGTTGTATGTAAGTGATGAATCACTGCGTTCTATTCTTGAAACCAGTATTGCACTGTGTGTTAATTAACTAGAATTTAAGTATAAATTTGAAAAAAAATAACACATAGGGGAAATTATAAAAATGGGAATAGAAATAATATAATATAATGCAAAACTTAGAGATGAGGAAATACAATAGAATGATAGGAGTTCAGAAGGAAAACATATGTGTTCAAAGATCACTGTCCTTTTAGTGTCCATAGATTTATATACATTTATAAAGGGCTTTTTCTGATCACCTCAAACAGGCAAGAACACTTAACAAGCTAATCAACATGTGAATAGTAATGCTTTAGCAAAAATAACCATGCCAGCCAGCTATTGACAGAACAAACTGTTCTACTATCAATGAAATTCCTATAGAAATAAAGTCATTTTAACTGATAGATAGATAGATATAGATAGATGATAGATAGATAGATAGATAGATAGATAGATAGATAGATAGATCCCAGTAGAACAATAGCAGAGAGCATATTTATCTGACCTCTGTCACCACATGCCCAGGAACACAGTCTATCCTCTCTGATTCGGGGATATCTGGGCACTCTGGAACAAATGAACGACCTGCATAGGAATTAAAGGAAAAAGTTGAAAGTTTGTAGTGTAATCACAATTTCAGAAAGGCTGCAGGCAAAGTTACAGACTTGTCAGCCAAATTCTCTAGTCAATGATCACTAGTAGTTGGTATCTATCTGTGCCTACAAGTGTTAAACACATTTGCTTTTTGTTTGGTTGCTTGTTATTGGATATAATTCACATGCCATAAAATTCACCCTTTTAAACTGTACAATTCAACTGCTTTCAGTTTTTTACCAAGTTGTGTTGCCAATCACCACTATTTAATTCCAGAACATTTTCATCCAAAAAGAAATCACATACCCATTCATGGTCACTTCCCATCCTCTCTTCTCCCAGTCTCTGGCAAACACTAATCTGTTTTCTGTCTCCATGGATTTGCCTATTCTGAACATTTCATATAAATGGAACCATAAAGTATGTGGTCATTAGTGCCTGGCTTTTTCACTTGGCATAATGTTCTCAAGGCTCATCTATGTTGCCACACATAACAATAATTCAGTCTCCTTTTTTTTATGGCTGAATCATAACCATTGTACGGATATAACACTTTAAAAAATCTGTTCCAAAGTTGATGTACATTTGTGCTGTTTTTTACTTTTTGACTATGACATAGAATTCTGCAATGAACATTTGCATACAGGTTTTTGTGTGAACATATGTTTTGAATTATTGATAGATAGATAGATAGATAGATAGATAGATAGATATAGTATAGATCTGGAAATGGAATTGCTAAGTAATATGGTTGAGCTCTTTCTTTTTAACTTTTTGAGGAACTGCCTAACTTGTTTCCAAAGGGACTAAAATTCCAAAATTTTACCTTCCCACGAGCAGTGTGTGAGGGTTCCACTTTCTCCACATCCTCAACACTTGTTATTATAGACATTTTCCTGGGAGTGAAGAGTATGTGATTTTGACTTACATTTTCCCAAAACTGATAACAAGTATCTGTTCATGACATATTGGCCATTTGTTGATCTTTTATGAAGAATGTCTGTCCAAATTCTACACTCATTTTAAAAACTGGATTATTTTTCTTTTAAGTTTTGAATTGTAAGATTTCTTTATACATCTGGATACAAGAATCAGATATGTTATTTGCAAATATGTTTCCCATCCAGTGGGCTGTCTTTTCACTACCTTGATGGTGTCTTTTGAAGCACAAATTGTTTTTTTTTTTAAGTAAAATTTACCCATCTTTTCTTTGGTTGTTATGTCTTAGGTGTCATATCTAAGACACTGCTGTCTAACTCAACGTCAAAATATTCATAACTGTTTTCTTCTTAGAATTTTATATGCTTGGCTCTTACGTTTCAAATTTTGATTCATTTTAAGTTAATTTTCATATGTGATGTCAGGTAGGGATTCAGGAGTATTTTTTTACATGTGGCTATCTGTTGTCTCACACATTTGTTTTTGTTTGTTTGTTTGTTTTTGCTTTTTTTCCCACTTACTTTTAGCCATCTATGAGGTAAACCAGGAAGATATTATAATCTCCATTTGAACAAAGATCCTCACTCAACGTTGGTTATTCTTCCTTTAGCCTTTATCACATTTGTGAGCCCCTCTCCCCCACCCATCAATGTAACATCAGAAGTAGGACCTGGTTCAGTAGGCTCCATGAGCCAGTCAAAGCCCAGAATTGCATTTGAGTCTTGAGTTAACAGTGGACATAATAGGTACCGTTTAGTGCCTTTGTTTCTATTCAAAAAAGACCTCAAAACAACTCTCCTACCTTTATGGCTCTACAGTTGTGTGTATATATATTTAAATAAAAATTTATTTTAAAATTGGATTGAAGACTTAAAAGTAAGACCCTTGAAACTGTAAAACTCCTAAAAGAAAACATATGAGAAACACTTCATGAGATTGGTCTTGGCAATAATTTTATGGATATGATCTCAAAAGCATAGGCAACAAAAGCCAAAATGGACAAGAGGGACTACATGAAACTAAAAAGCTTCTGGATACCAAAGGAACCTATCAACAGAATGAAAAGTTAACATAAGAAATGGGAGAAAATATTGGCAAACCTTCTATCTGAAAATGGGCAAAATTCTAAAATGCATAAGGAACTCCTACAACACAACAGTAAAACCAAAATGAAAAACAATAACTTGATTAAAAAATGGGCTAATGACTAGAATAAGCATTTCTCTAAAGACACACAAATGGCAAACAAAAAAGATGCTCAGTGTCACCAATCATCAGGGAAGTTTAAATCAAAGCCACAATTACATATCACTTCACATCTTAGGATGGCTATTATAAAGAAAACAAGAGATATCTTGCTGGCTCAGTCAGTAGAGCATGTGACTCTTGATCTCAGAGTTGTAAATTTGAGCCCCATTTGGGATGTAGAGATTACTTAACAATAAAATCTAAAATAAAAGGTAGAAGTGTTGATGAGAATGGGAGCAATAGGAAACGCCTGTATGCTAATGGTGGGAATGCAAACTGGTGCAGCCACTGTGGGAAAACAGTATGGAGGGTCCTCAAAAAATTAAAAATAGAACCACCATACGATCCAGCAATCCAACTTCTGCTACCAGCATGATTGAATAATTCAAAAGAATGGAAATAAAAATATCAAAGAGATATTAGCATTCTCATGTTTATTGCAGTGCTATCCACAATAACCAAGATGTGAAAACAATCCAAGAGTCCATCAACCAATGAATGGATAAATAAAATGTGGGGTGTGTGTGTGTGTGTGTGTGTGTGTGTGTGTATCAGAATATTATTCAGACATAAAATAAAGAAGGAAATCTGGTTATTTTCAACAACATGGATGAATCTGGAGGACATTGTGCTAAGTGAAATAAGCCAGGTACAGAAGGACAGACGCTGTATGATTCCATTTATAGGAGGTATCTAAAATAGTCAAATTCACAGAAGCAAAGAATAGAATGATGGGTGCCAGGGCCTGGGGGGAGGAAGAAATGGGGTGTTCTTAATCAACATGTATAAAGTTTCAGTTAGGCAAGATGAATAAGTTCTACAGATCTGATGTACAACATTATGCAATAACAATACTGTATCGTACACTTAAGAATCTATTAAGAGAGTAGACCTCATGGTAAGTGTTCTTACCACAACAAAAAAAATTAAATTAAAAACCCTCCTTTTCAATTCATGTAAACATATCTTCAAAAAGCATCTCGAGAGAAGCCCAGCATATACAACAGTTAAAAGTGAAACTATTCTGCATGAATTAGAGTGTGATTTAGGGTAAAAATGCAGGTGTGCAGATGTAGTTTTATTTTAACTAAGAGAAACTACTTATTCATGTATATTGGATAGTAATATCATGGGACTTGATACTCAAAAAAAGTTTTCTAGGGAAAAGGTAGTAATAGGCTAAAAACAGTTTTATATCCATGGTTTTCAAATCTTCTTTCAAAGACATAACTGTTCCTAGAAAGTGCCCTAATGTTTACTGTGGACAGTGGTGAAAAGAGATTGAGTAGGTAGGCTCTGCTCTCAGCACAATTTCTTTTCAATGCACGCCTAACCTACATTTAGAAAGTGAGCTTCATCAAGCAAAATAAACCTCAAATTCTGTTTTAATTAGGGCTAGGGTTTTGTATTACACACTATTATTTTATTATTTAGAGTATCATGTGTTCATGAAGGAGAGGGCATTCTGTTTGAGGCTTCTGTGTGAGAAAGAACAGTTTCAAAGGTATTGATGAAGAAATCATAGTTATTTCAATCAGAATATGGGCTGGAAGCTAATTATAATAGATCTATTTAGGCCAAGTTAATCAGCCCTCAAGTTGCCTGTAACTTAATTTCCTTTTCTGTGATGTAATGGGATTGGGCACTGTTACCTCAACTGTTCTTTCTCTTTGAAGGCTTCATGACTGGATTGAAGGACAGAAATCCAATGAGCCTAATTTTGCATCTTGTTAAATTTTCATCAAATGAGTCTTTCATCAGATGATCCTGAACATCACTATCATTAAAGCATTTGCTATAGAAAAAGAACACTTGTCTTTTGAAAATTGAGTTAAATTAGTTGTGGATGTGGATTTTGAATAATGCAATGTGGTGCCATGCTGAAGAGTGAAGAAATATAATGATGGCTTTGGCAACCAGAGAGGACTTTGTTTACCAATCCTTCCAACCCCAAAGCAACAAGCATCTTCCTTACCTGAAGGATTTCCCAACACCAAAAGCATCAAGAAGATATCTAAGGCGAGTATAGTTAGGAAGAAGATGATCAGAAGGACTTCCAACACACTCAGATTCCTTGCCATCTAGACGGACACAGATAATGGCATTTAAGCAAACCACAAACCCCATCAATCCAAAAGATAGGCATCATGATTAGAATTTGAACTCATTTGCAAGATGACTTGATTATAAGCATTCCTCTTTATATAATCAAGAGAATATTGGTTTCCATCCATTACAGTGTTTACAATGAACTCTAGTCTGTGTGTCTAACACCTCTAAGCCTCCTGTCTTTTTTGTCTGCAGAGGGATTGAGTATTGTCCAAGGAAAGAATATATCAGACGTAAAGAACTGGAGGCAGGGAGGAGTGGAATGGAGTAGAGGAGAGAGATGAGGGTTTAAGGTGGCTCACAAAGCCCTTCTAGATGCCACCTTGATCCTCACACCCATCCTGGGCAGTAGAGAAGAGGGTACACTCAGGGAGGGAAAAAGTAAGAAAACCTGAATTCTAGTCATCTTATTCCACTTCCTATACCATGATGGTAAGGAGTTTAATTGTTCAGAAGTGACTAAACCTGTTAAGACTCTTGCAACAAAAATGAACCTAATTCTGATCTCCAGCACAATGCTTGTTTGCATGATCACAGCACACAAACCCATATAAATTTGGTGGCTCACAGTAGCCCTGTTGATCATGCATAGACCCATGTTTTAAAATATTTGGTGTATTAGAGTGTGTAATGAACTGGGAACCAAAGAAGTTCAATTCTTGTCCTGGCTTGCATACCAACAGATGGGTATTTTAGCTATTTGGATGTGCATTTCTCCATCTGCAAAATGAAGTCAGATTCTGGAGTTACTCTCATTCTTCTGCTCTAATTATAGTAAACCTCACATTATATCTATGCCTCACAATTCCATGACAGCCTTCACCATGTCATTCCTTGGCTGACTCTTTACCATCACTACGCTTCTTACTACCCCTGCATATTGGCTATTCCCTGGAACTTATCACGCCTCAGCTCTTTATAGATTTTGGATACTAGCCCTTTGTCCGATATGTCATTTGTGAATATCTTTTCCCATTCCGTTGGTTGCCTTTTCGTTTTGTTGGTTGTTTCCTTTGCTGTGCAGAAGCTTTTTATCCTCATAAGGTCCCAGTAATTCACTTTTGCTTTTAATTCCCTTGCCTTTGGGGATGTGTCGAGTAAGAGATTGCTACGGCTGAGGTCAGAGAGGTCTTTTCCTGCTTTCTCCTCTAAGGTTTTGATGGTTTCCTGTCTCACATTTAGGTCCTTTATCCATTTTGAGTTTATTTTTGTGAATGGTGTGAGAAAGTGGTCTAGTTTCAACCTTCTGCATGTTGCTGTCCAGTTCTCCCAGCACCATTTGTTAAAGAGGCTGTCTTTTTTCCATTGGATGTTCTTTCCTGCTTTGTCAAAGATGAGTTGGCCATACGTTTGTGGGTCTAGTTCTGGGGTTTCTATTCTATTCCATTGGTCTATGTGTCTGTTTTTGTGCCACTTATCACCCCTCAGAATCGGTCCCCTTCTGAACTCTTAGCCTGTACTTCCTATTTCCTGGGCAGAAGCTCATGCCCTTTTACCTTCTCATTACACTGTTTCCTTATTCTTTGATCACATTGAGGCTTCTGTTGTGTTCCCTTCCCTCTTAATTTCTTAGTCCCACCTGGCTACCATCTTTCCCCGATGGAGGCCTCAATAGCTATTATTTCCCACATCTTCCTTGCTCCCTTATCTGCTAACTGAATCTATACAATGAAGCCATTGATCCAAACTTCTCCCTTCTGGGTTTATGCACTCAGCCCAATGTAGATGCCACTGGCTTCATAATCTGACAAATATGCTGAACCTTCATGCTGACTGACAATCTTGCCACTTTCTCTCATTTCTCTTAGGGGAAATTTCAAATATTGATCCTTGTTTTCAAGCTCCAACATTTGTCACCTATGCTGTTTGCTACTTTCAGTCCAATCATCTCCAACATCACAAACAAAACAACTAGTTTACAGAAACTATTTCATCTCCCTGCTTCTCAACCCAAGCTTTTCTATAAAAATTATCTACATCTAAATAAATTCTTATCCTTTCCCCTCTTCTCGGTGGAAGAGTTTTCCATCCTCTTGTCTAAGCATAACCCTTGTATCTATCCTATAGATCTCACACACTATGAATTTCTCAAAAATCTTATTCCACCAATTATCCTTCCTCTCTCTTGAATTATCAACCTTTCCCTCTGAATGTGTTCTTTCCCCCTCAAAAGTATATCCCAAGTCGCCCTAAACTCTGGTGATGATTCTGTGTTCTTCTCTAGGTACCATCATAACTTTCTTTTTCCTTCCACAAATAACTTTCCAAAAAGATAATTCCACCCTGCCTGTATTAGTTTCCTCGTATAATACTGGCATGTCTTCTGTTTCCTGTATTCCAAGGAAACTCCTCCTGTCAAGGTCACCAGGGATTTAGCTGCTGAATACAATGGGCACTCTCTTACACATCCAGCACTATCAACCACTTCCTCCTCTTTGAATTTCTCCATGGTTGGATTTTTTGATTATCATTCAATCTTGGTTTTCACCCATGTTTCTGGTTCCTCTTCAATTTCCTTTTAGTCCCTTGCTTCATTAACTATTGACATGTCCCACATTTTCAACATAGGTCCACTATCCTTTCTCCTTTAGCAAGCTCCACGACTCATGACTTCATATAACAGAGGACAATATAATCTGTATTTCTAGATCAGAGATTCAGATTCATGTGTGCCACCACCTATTAGATGTTTCACCTGGATGCCCCACACACTTCACCAAATTCAGCATGCTTAAACCTGCACTCATCTCTCCCCACACCCCAGTCCCAGCCTATGCCAATTCTGCCCAGTTGGCCTCTCCTAACATGATTAATATCTTGAAGAACAGAATCACAATTTTGTCAAAAACCTAAGTAAATTTTTTGACTCCTCTTTTTTTTTTTAGTCCTTCCAGCCAGTCACCAGTTCAGTCAGACTCCTTTCCCAATATCTTTCAAATCTATTTCTTCCTCTCCATCCCTACTGGAAATGCTTTAGTCAGGCCATCATTTCTGGCCTGAACTGTGACCACAGCTTCCTCCCGGCTCTCTGCTTCCTCTCTGCAGATGGATTGCTCTTTCTTCTGCACAAATGGGGTCATTTAGTTTTCCTCTATTCAAGTCCTCAGTGGTTTCCCAAATAAAATATAAATGCTTTAGCTTTGTATTCACAGGTCTTCATGACATCTCCTATGCCCGCCGCCCTGCCTCTTCTCTCCCCTATGCTCCAGCTATACCAAACCAACAACTGTGTAGTAATAATCTATAAATCCAGGTGAATAGACTTTCTTACTTTTTTTTAACTTCACCTCTCTTTTAACTTTGCATTTCCCTGAAACCCTGTTCTTCTCAGCCCTGGCCCAATGCCATGACCATTTCTGTAAGTATTTTCATACCTGTATAGCTTCATTTTTTTAATTGAGACAGGCTTTGGTTAATGTGTAAAAAGACAAGCAAAAAAACACCTTAATTTTGAAATGGAAGTAAGGAGCAAGGATCTACAAATAATTTGCCACGGGTTGCAGGGAGTTAGGATTGAGGCTTGGGATTGAAGGTGGAGTTTATTAACTATCTTTTCATATTAGCCTAAATCTATCAGGTATCTCTCCTCAAAACTCTTCAAAGGTTTACTCTAATCCCTGTAAGATATATATCATGTTATTATATTCCCATGATACCCTTACAGTGAAGTTGACCAGGCGGGCAACATGATGCCCATTTTATGTCAATGTTAAGGAATTGTGCCTAACCATGGTTAGTGGTGTAACTGAGGCAAACACTGAGGCTCTGCTTCTTAAACCAGTCCTTGAGTGTTCTCACTCTCTCCACAATGTCTCCTGGACTGTAGAGCTTACAGATCTAGAGGCTGGATCTCCAATGGTGAAATTTCAGGCAGTGAAAGAAGTCTGAGAGACCCACCCCATGTGCTCACAGTACATGACTTTGTTTCTTATACACAGAGCCCATGACTCACTACCACAGCAAACACTCTGTCACTCAGCTTCCCTTCTCCAAGCACTGTGTCTCTCCATGAGGAAACTTTGTTCCCAGCCTCTACAAACCCAAGGCACATGCCTCTTCCACAGCTTCTGAATCCTCCCAGGGGAGCAGGCTCAACACCTCCCAGGGGAACAGGCTCTGGAAGTTCAGGATCCTCTGAGGACAACCCTAGGCATTTTCCTGACTCAGGGACTACTGCCATCCTGCCAGCAAGTGGGTAGGTGGGGATTCCAAAAGGTATAAAGTATTTCCTACTCAGAAACCCTCCCTACCCAGAGCCACTTTTCATCAAACAGAATTTTAGAATAATTAAAATCCAGATTATGATTAAAAAACCTTAATGATTGTATACCATTTCCCTCCCTGCCCAAAGAGGTGCATTCATTGTACTTCTAATCCATGGCACTTTTAGCCAACTTCCAGAAGGAAGCTCCCAGTGAGAGTTTTCTCCCAGTGAGAGAGGAACATCTTGGATTCAACCCTCCCTGTCTGTTATACACACACACACACACACACACACACACACACACACACACACAATCTCTTCAGTCAGCCTGTGACTTCATGCACTATCTCATTCCCACTCCTCATGGTCTCTGGAAAAGGAAGAAAATATCAGGTCCAAAAGAAAAGTGTGAGTTGTTCAGATCATTTTGCAGAGGAGACAGGGACATTTAAAATAAAAAAGGAACACTACTTACTCAAAACACCACATGCATGGAGAAAAGTACTCACCTCATAGCCGTATCCCTTTATTTGCTATGTCTATCCCTTGGTGGTTCTTGAGGAGCACTGAGCAAAGGTGAGTAGGTTGATGTAGCCAGCTTCTGCTAGGATTGATTTATTGCCCTGTAAATTTGACGGTGATTGGAGGAGAGGAGGGTTTTCCAATTGACCATAAAATGGCCCTTGCTTTCCCTGGGACTTAGAGTGAGCTCCATTTGTTAATAAAAGAGGAAGGTGGGGTTTTATTCTAATAGTTATGCCTCTTCTGTGTTCCTGTTAATATCCAATTACTTTGCTTGTCACATTATACTTGCTTGACTGTCCATGTCGCCTAAAGAGCTCAGGAGCTGGATCTTCACTTTTTTTTTTTTTAATTTTTTTTTTTCAACGTTTATTTACTTTTGGGACAGAGAGAGACAGAGCATGAACGGGGGAGGGGCAGAGAGAGAGGGAGACACAGAATCGGAAACAGGCTCCAGGCTCTGAGCCATCAGCCCAGAGCCTGACACGGGGCTCGAACTCACGGACCGTGAGATCGTGACCTGGCTGAAGTCGGACGCTCAACCGACTGCGCCACCCAGGCGCCCCTGGATCTTCACTTTTGTATCAGTGTCTCCTGTGCTTAGCCTAACATTCATAGATAGTTTTAAATATATGGCTATTCGTTGAATATGTAAGTGAAAAAATGAATAGCTTTTGCTTCACTACATTGTTCCTTTCTCCATTTTGCCACCCAAAGTTCTCTTGCATAACTCAGCTTTCCACTTTTTTTCAAGTTGATTTATTTGAGAGAGAGAGAGAGGGAATGAGAGAGCGTGCACATGTATAAGCATAGCAGAGAGAGAGAGAGAGAGGAGAGAGAGAATCCCAAGCACTGATTGTGCAGAGTCTCATGTGGGGCTCAGTCTCACAAGCCATGAGATCATGACCTGAGCTGAGATAAAGAGTTGGGTGTTTAACTGACTGAGCCACCCAGGTGCCCATCCATTAATTTGAATAAGTGTTCCCACCAATTATTCTAAATAAAAGAAGCACCATTAAAGTAGAAATTATATAATATTGAAGTGAGAAGACACCTTCACTGGAAATTTATCATGGTCTTTGACTGATGGGTATTTTTAAAAAAAAAAACTTCTAATATTTAAGGAAATTTGCATCTTGGGAATTCTGCCTCCCCAAGGAAAAGGCTAGAAATTCTCTTTCATAATCTCCCTTTCAGCCAAGGTAGAGGCAACTGGCCTGTGCTGGGCCAGTGAGGCGTGCCTATGACCCAGAAGACGGTGGAGAGAAGGAGGTATCATGTGGCATCCAGGATGGTGAAGAGACATTGTTTCGGAGGCAGTAGGGACAGGCAACCTAGTGGCATCCTATGTCCAGTATTGAAAGTACAGGCTGCTGGACATAGGCTAAGGGCAATGGAACCCCCCACTTGGTAATAAGACTATTGTTCCTAGCCACATAGCCTACAAACCTGATACTCTTAGCCCTCTTGGACTTTCAATGAGTCACTAACATCTTCAAAAAAAATTTTTTTTCTTCTTAAGCTAGCCAATGTGGGTTTTTATTGAAATATAATTCACATACCATGACATTTACCCTCTCAAAGTATACAACTCAGTGGTTTTTTGTATATTCACAGAGTTTTGCAACCATCACCACTATCTTCTTCCAGAACATTTTCATCATCCCAAAAGGAAGATATCACTCATCTGTGGTCATTCCCCATTCTCCTCTTCTCCATCCCTGCAACCACTGATCTACTTTCTATCTCTATGGATTTGCCTATTCCAAACATTTCATATAAATAGAATCATACAATGTATGACCATTGGTGTCTGGCTTCTGTCACTTGGCATAATGTTTTCACAATTCCACCATGTTGTTGTAGGTATTAGACACCCTCAGGTATCAGTACCTTATTTCTTTCTAAGGCTGGATCATATCATTATATCAATACATTTTGTTTATATACTCATCAGTTGATGTACATTTGGGTTGTTTATACTTTTCGGCTATATGAGCAATGCTGCTCTGAACATGCATGTACAAGTTTTTGTGTGGATATATATTTTCAATTCTTTCGGGATATGCCTTGGAGTGAAATTTCAGGATCATATGGGAGCTCCATCCTTAACTTTATGAAGAATTGCGGAACTGTTTTCCAAAATGTAAAATTCCAGGCAACATTTTACATCCCCACCAGCAATATATGAGGGTATATAGTATGTGTAGGAGACTGCATATCCTATATATAACAAAATATGAAGGCATGCCATCTTTTAATGGCATCTAAGATCCATAAGTAATATAGTAGACAGAGCAGTCCATGTTTCCTTCAAATGCTCAATGTATGGCAAGTACACACACACACACACACACACACACACACACACAGAAACTTGGTTTCTACCCTGATTAACTTCAGAAATGAGATATCTACCTTATCTTTCATTCCAGTAGAACAGGGCCTTTGTTTAAAAATGTACCAGGATCTCACTTCAAGTTGGGACGATATCTTGGCAAGAGATTAGGAAAGGAGATTTATTGCTACACAAGGTCATTCTATTCTTTGTGTGATACTTTACTCTTGGCTCCTCATATCCCATGCTCATTTATGACATCATTTACATTACAGTGTTGACCAACAACCACAGCTAGCCTCCGTTTCCTGAAGTGCAGAAATTAGCTCACTTTGCCATCCCTTCTTGCTTACTAGCAACTGGAAGGTACTGGGTCACATGCTTGTGTCGACCAATGAAAAAGAGACATTTTGAAGGGAAAAAACAAGCATGTCACCAGTATCTTCCAGTTGTTTCTTAGCAAGAAAGCATGGTGAAGTTAGCTCCTGGCAGAACTTATAAAGTGATCAAAGCAAGCAGATGATTGAATGGCCAAGTCAGAAACCAACAATATGTATCACCCTTAACTTTCAAAGCACCATCCTCCAAGACAAGATGCAAAAATCTCAGTGATACTGCTGCATTGACAAGAAGGGAATGTTGCAGACACATATCTGCCGAGGCCCACACAGCCTTGTCTTTGTAGGTATTTATGTTAAGTAATGTTATAATAAGGATGCTTTTATTTTTTTATTTTTTTTAACGTTTATTTATTTTTAAGACAGAGAGAGACAGAGCATGAACGGGGGAGGGGCAGAGAGAGAGGGAGACACAGAACCGGAAGCAGGCTCCAGGCTCTGAGCCATCAGCCCAGAGCCCGACGCGGGGCTCGAACTCACGGACTGTGAGATCATGACCTGGCTGAAGTCGGACGCTTAACCGACTGCACCACCCAGGCGCCCCATAAGGATGCTTTCCATAAGAAATGGAATGAATTTCTTCCTCTTTTAGTGAAAGGGTTTCAGATGGCTGTTTCTTTATTTTGACATACCTACAAAGACATAAAGTGACATTATGTGATCTCTGGAGAAGAGAATATCTCAAAAAGACTCCAACCTTTCTGCTAATAGCTTGCCAGGAGTTACAAGTGTAGGTCCATGTTGCTGGGTCTGCCTCAAGGTAGCCACAAGTGTATATGGCTCCAGGTGTAGTCATTCTTACTTCTTTCCCAAGTTTTAATGTAAATTCCAGTTAGTTACAATAGAGTGTAATATTAGTTTCAGGTGTAAAATGTAGTCATTCACTTCCACACAATACCAGGTGTTCATCATGACAAGGGTCCTCCTTCATCCCCATCACCTATTTCATCCATCTCCCTACCCACATCCCCTCAGGTAACCATCAGTTTGTTCTTCACAGTAAGAGTCTGTTTCTTGGTTTTCTTCTTTCTTTTTCCCCTGTGTTCATTTGTTTGGTTTCTTAAAATCCACACATGAGTGAAATCATATGGTATTCGTTTTTTCTCTGATTGACTTATTTCGCTTACATTGTACTCTCTAGCTCCATCCATGTCTTTGCAAATGGCAAGATTTTATTCTTTTGTATGGCTGAGTAATTTTCCATTGTGTATATATGTACCACTTCTTCTTTATCCATTCATCAGTCAGTGGACATCTGGGCTCTTTCCATAATTTGGCTATTGTTGATAGTGCTGCTATAAACATCTGGGTACATGGATCCCTTCGAATTAGTATTTTTTGTATCCTTTGGGTAAATACCTGGTAGCACAATTGCTGGACCCCAGGGTAGTTCTATTTTTAACGTTTTGAGGAACCTCTGAAGCGGTTCTTAAAGTATGCTCTGGAGACCAACCTCTGAGAGGTCTTTGAGACCTCTTCAGGGTGTGTGTGAGGTAAAACTATTTTCATAAAAAACCCTAAGAAGATATTTGCCTTTCTCACTCTCTTTCTTTCCTAAGTGTACAGTGAAGTTTTCAAGAGACTATATAACATGTGATATCACAAAAGGTTGGATGTAGAAGCACATTTGAGGTTTTGGGATCTTTTTCTATTAAACCAGATTTTTTTTAAAATTTTTTTTTTCAACGTTTATTTATTTTTGGGACAGAGAGAGACAGAGCATGAACGGGGGAGGGGCAGAGAGAGAGGGAGACACAGAATCGGAAACAGGCTCCAGGCTCTGAGCCATCAGCCCAGAGCCCGACGCGGGGCTCGAACTCACGGACCACGAGATCGTGACCTGGCTGAAGTTGGACGCTTAACCGACTGCGCCACCCAGGCGCCCCTTCTATTAAACCAGATTTTAAAGAGATTTTCAAAAATGTAAAAATGCAATTCTTCTAATTTTCTTTGGAAAATATAACTATTTTAACATTTTAAAGTTTTTATTTGAATTCCAGTTAGTTAACATACAGTATAACATTAGTTTTGCGTGTACAATGAACTATTTTAAGTTTTAATATAATAAATATCAATAGCTATAAAAAATATCAATAGATCTAACCCCATGAACAAAAGCTCTTGGAATCCTCAATAATTTTTAAGAGTATAAAGAGGTTCTGGGACCAAAATGTTTGTGGACTGCTTATCTGGCATACTGATTTTCAAACTTCTTACATAAATATGATATATAAAATGTATATGAGGGTACGTATATTCCACTCAGATAAAGATTTTAAGTACATATTATATATTTTTATATGTTAAGTATATATGTATATTACATATATATGTAAAATTCATTTTTTTATTGTTTAGAGAGAGAGAGAGAGAAGAGGACATGTGAGTGAGAGAGAGGCGGGGGGGGTGGGGAGAGAGAGAGAGAGAGAGAGAGAGAGAGAGAGAGAGAGAGAGAATCCCAAGCAGATTCCATGCTCAGCATGGAGTCTGATGCAGAGCTTGACCCATGATTATGAGATCATGACCTGAGCCAAAACCAAGTTAGATGTTCAACCGACTGAGCATCACCCAGGCACCCCTTAAAATTCTTTATTCAGATGTAATTCCAGTATGTAATTGAATGAAATAACTGAAGCTAGGGTGGGGAGCTCAGATCCTGCCAATCCGCCTTCTTCCCTCTTCCAGAGAGCAATGCAGAGCCCCTTTGCAGAATTTGGAAATCACAGCTTTACTCTGACACCAGCCGATGAAGAAACATGATCCCAGAGAGACAAAGTGACCCAACCAAGTCTCTGGACCCTAAATATTGCTTCTGAGTTCTCACGCAGCTGAAAGGAAAAGAAAATGCTCGACCAGTAGATGAAACACTTGCAATGGGGTGAGGCAGGATGCAACTTCTACCTACAGAAGGACAACTCTGCTCAGAGAATCAAGGGAGCTGCAGATCCTTTCCTTCACTGACCCCCTTCTCAGAGCTGCTGAGAATCTTTTCAGTCCTAGACTAAAGGTCTTCATGTCCTTAAGGAACTGGCTATTTAAAAGCCAAAAGAATGAATGAATTCAAGAGACAAGTGAGCGACTGAGGCTTGGGAACACTTAAAGTTGTTATAGGTACAAGGGACCGAGTTGCTAAACTGAAGTCTGGGAAGCAGATGTGCCTTAATCTAGGAATTCTTGAACTAGGGTCCCCAGAACTCCAAGGGGTATAACTTAGGGAATCTGCAAGCATTGATGGGAAAAAATACATCTTTTTTCACTAATTTTTAACTGAAATTTAGCATTTTCTTACATTATATATGTGGATAGCACAGCACAGCAGTTTTAGCAGCACGAGTCAAAACAGAATCACAGATATTTTCAAATCACATTATGAAATTGTAGCAGATATCTCAAAACATTGCTTATGCTGATCATCACATGGAAATTATGATATTATGAAGCCCATGGCTCAATCTTATTATATAGTGTGATAATTTAAAAATTCCTCATGTGTTACTATATTAAATTTTAAAAATATTAATATAAATGTATTTTAATATATTAGGATTCCTTTAAATATTTTTTTTAATATTTATTCTTGAGAGAGAGAGAGAGAGAGAGAGAGAGAGCGAGCATGAGCAGGGGAGGGGCAGAGAGAGAGGAAGACACAGAATCCAAAGCAGGCTCCAGCCTCTGAGCTGTCAGCACAGAGCCCGATGCGGGGCTCAAACTCACGAACTGTGAGATCATGACCTGAGTCAAAGTCGGACGCTTAACCGACTGAGCCACCCAGGCAGCCCAGGATTCCTTTAAAATGGTACGCATTTTATTTTATGCCTCTAAGAACATCATTCTTCAGAGGGCTTTCATAGGTCTCAGCAGACTGCCAGTGGGGTCGATGACACTACAACTGTGTTCAGCCTCACTCCCAGATGTGGTGATCATGATTCTCTAACAGAAATCCTCTTTTTGAGTTTTCAGTGGCAGCCAGAGCTAACTCCTACCAAGATGTCCTTGATGATAACATAAAAATATTTCTCAAATATTAAGTGAATGATGCTTTCCTCCTTGTAGCCTTCCTAGGTGGATTAGAAGATAGCTAACAAGTTTCCCATATGTCTTAAAATTTATTTTAGTTAACATGCAGGGCAACACTGTTTTCAGGAGTAGAATTCAGTGATTCGCCACTTACATTCAACACCCAGTGCTCATCCCAACAAGTGTCCTCCTTAATGCCCATCTGCCATCGAGTCCATCCCGCCACCCCCTTCCCTCCGTCAACCGTCAGATTGTTCTAAGAGTCTCTTTTGGCTTGCTTCCCTCTCTCTTTTTGTCCTGCTTCTCTTACGTTCATTTGTTTTGTTTCTTAAATTCCACATGAGTGAAGTCGTGTGATATTTGTCTTTCTCGGACTGACTTATTTTCGTTGGCATAATACACTCTAGCTCCATGCATATCATTGCAAATGGTTAAGTTTTAATTCTTTTGATGGCTGTGTAATATTCCACTGCATATATCGACCACATCTTCTTTCTCCATTTATCAGTTGATGGACATTTGGGCTCTCTCCATGGTTTGATTATTGTTGATAATGATATAAACATTGGGCTGCATGTACTCCTTTGAATCTGTATTTTTGTATCCTTTGGGTAAATACCTAATAATGCAATTGTTGGATCATAGGGTAGTTCTAGTTGTAGTTTTTTGAGGAACCTCCATATTGTTCTCCAGAGTGGCTGCACCAGTTTGCATTCCCACCAGCAGTGCAAGAAGTTTCCCCTTTCTCAGCATCCTCGCCAATACCTGTTGTTTATGTTGTTAATTTTAGCCATTCAACAGGTGTGGTGTGGTGTATCATTGCGGTTTTGATTTGTTTTTCCCTGATGATGAGTGATGTTGAGCATCCCATATTGTTTTTATTTTTTTTAATGTTTATTTTTCAAGACAGAGAGACTGTGAGTGGGGAAGGGGCAGAGAGAGAGAGAGAGAGAGACAGAGAGAGAGGGAGACACAGAATCAGAAGCAGGCTTCGGCTCTGAGCTGTCAGCACAGAGCCCAACGCAGGGATCAAACTCACGGACCATGAGATCATGACCTGAGCTGAGGTCGGATACTCAATTGACTGAGCCACCCAGGCACCCTCCTATATATATATATTATATATATATATTATATATATATATATTTTATGGCGGAAGGAGCAGCGAGAGAGGGATAAAGAGAATCCAAATCAGACTCCAGCATGGAACTGGAGGGGGGCTTGATCCCATGACCATGAGATCACAACCAAAGCTGAAATCAAAGAGTCAGAGGCTCAACCAAGTGAGCCACCCAGGTGCCCTGAGCATCCCATATTTCTGATCAAAGAAGTCCCATTGTATCTTTCCATGTTTCTCTAGCTGCATAATTAGCTCAAGTCCTCACCCAAGAGCCCCTTATTTGGCTAATTAGAACATTAAGCCAATTTAACAATACCATTTTCTCTAACCTTAGACAGGCACTGATACATGAGTGCAGAAGCAGACTCTGGCCTCCTGGTGTTTTAAAACACAAAAGAGAAAGAAAGACTTAGGGAAGTAAACATACTCGTTTCCAACACACTCATTTTCAAGGAATACCAAAAGTAAACATCTCTGTTGAACATTAATATGTAATTATTTTATCCCAAATTTTAATCATCTCATGTTATAACCCATAGTGTTGCAAATTCTGTTTTTCCCGGTTGACATTTTACCAGATATAGCAACTGCTGTGATGAGTAAAACAGCAACAACCGCTCTTGTACATGCTACCACACACCTCAATCTCATGAACACCCGATGCTGGAGGTGTGAGGCAAAGTGTGGAGAATCACAGATCTGATCATCCCATTGGTCGGTGAGACTCCAGGAACTCTGATGCCAAGGAGAACAAGACCAACTTACGAGGGCTTGCCAAACAAGAAGACTTAACCCCAAAGGGAGGTTACCCAAGGTAAAAATGTCACAAAGTTCAAAATTTCTTGTAAATTTGCTTGTTTTATTTTTCTCTGGCATTTAAGTTGCATGCGTTTGTGTGAACTGTGGTTATGTATGTTAGGCACAGAGCAAGGAAATAATTTTACACATTTCAAAGCACACCACTGCAAAGATAAGTTACATTTTTTACGTTCAAACTCCCTCCCTCGGCTTTGCCTGCTTAAATCTCATCCCCACCCCACTTCCCATATGCTAAGTGTCCCCCCACCCCACCCCCCACCCCCCACCCCGCTTTCACACGAGTAGGCTCCTTCCTTCCTCCTCCCCATGAGGCTAACTATTCCTGAGATTTTTGCGTTTTCTTCTTACATGTGAGGATTGTTTTTATCACCATCTTCTGTTTCCTCTCACCTTTCCTGCTGACCTTTCCTTTCCCTATGTCATGCTATTGCTCCCTTCTCCCTATAACCAACAAACGGATGTTCTTTCTTGATACTTTCTTGAGGCCTTAGTCAACCCTAGGCCCTGGAACTGACCTGGCAAGCTTTTGCTTATGTATTTAGCAAGAGTGGGGCCCATTCCCTGATTACACACATACACACACACATACGTGCAACTTCACCACGGACCCAGTGCCTCTTCAGGGGCTATTGTGTGATGGGCCGTCATTACCATGTTAATCACACAGGGACAGTCAGACAACTCACAGATTTCCAATACTTCCCTATGGCCTATCCCACAGAGCTGAGACACAGACAAAATGCGTCACAAAATTAATAAAATACTTTACCCGTACTGGGCATGAGCCAATTAACACCACGCAATAATTTTATGAGCATGAAGTGTAAGTAGTTTCAAAGCTGTTCATCAGTATCTTGCTCTAAAAATTCAGAGTGCTTCTCCACGTCAGTGAGACGAACTTATGGAGGCTGATGTCTGTGCTGGTCATATCAACGCTTAACACCTGTTGGGAACCAAAAGGAAAAGTAGAGGGTATCTGGTGATTGAAATTTCCTGCACTCAAGCAAATCAGGTACAAGGCTATGGTCCACATGCTGCTCTGCTACTTTCACAATGCATTGCTGTCAGGGAGCCCTCGAATGTTCAGGTGAGGAGGGTGTTTCTTGATTCCTTAGAGTACAAAACTAGTTCAGGGATAGGGAAAAGACAACAGGCCCTAAATAACGCACTACAAATGACTGCAGAGACACGACGGCATAGACAAGTGGGAGAAGAAGCCCTTATTTCCATTCCACACAATGCTCCTTTGATCTTCCTTTTCCTGTTCCCCAATAGTGACTTGGAGATCGCCCAGTGAAAGTCCAATGGTTCAGCTTTTTTCTAGGCAAATGTTTTCCATAAATGTCACTGCAGGTGCAGGTGTTAGCTTGTATAACAGTCCATTGGTCAGCAACAAAGTTGGGCAAAGTCCTTTATGAGCTCTTGGTAAGGTTGGGGCAATTGGTTAACAAGAAAGCCGCAAATATGAGGAAATGAATGAAGAACACAAAACAGAAGGAAAATTTTGTTTCGGGCCTTTTAATCAGGAAGGATTATGGAAGAAAAAAAGAGTCTAGGAAAAAGCGAGAAGCAAGCACACGAAGAAAGACCCATTTCCAGTGAGGCTAGGTGTTGGAAATGCCACACTACATTGATCCTCAGGTGCACATTTTCCATGTATACAACATTCATGAGCTCAGAATGTGTCTTGCAATCAACAGCCTTGGAATTACTGTGAGCTAAGCAGCACTTGTGACAGTTGTTATTATCTGTGCAAGCATGAACTTCATTGCTATTACCAGTATTATGAATGGATGGTACAGACCACTTAAAGATTATTTTAGGAAAGAATATGAATCCCAGCTGACAGCGAGATCAAGAAAGTGCTAGGATGAAAACTTGTATAAAATATGTTGCTAGCTTTGGAGAAAATTCCATAGATATTAGTGGAAGAAATTTTATGAAATGATGTATCACCGGTGCCTCTGATAGCACAGAGGAAATACCTTAACCCATTCATGCTGCATACTTTTATTTTACATAATAATAAATAAAATGATAATTTAAAATATTTACATAAAATTTTCATAATAAAACATGGGATACAAATTGGTTAAGGCATTTCTAATATTTCTTCACGTTCAGAGTTTACCTTATCTAAATTACTTTGATGCAGATTTATCAATGTCCGTGTGTCTCTACCCAATATTTTCCTCTGTCTTATCACTAACATTAAAAGGATAGAAATCTTGGTTTAAACAAAGTTTGCAAAACTCTCTATGTGTTTAAAGTAGAAATTTTAAAATTTTTTTTTCAACGTTTTTTTATTTATTTTTGGGACAGAGCGAGACAGAGCATGAACGGGGGAGGGGCAGAGAGAGAAGGAGACACAGAATCGGAAACAGGCTCCAGCCTCCGAGCCATCAGCCCAGAGCCTGACGCGGGGCTCGAACTCACGGACCGCGAGATCGTGACCTGGCTGAAGTTGGATGCTTGACCGACTGCACCACCCAGGTGCCCCATAAAGTAGAAATTTTAAGTGATACTAAAGTATCGCACCATACTTCTGTAATCCTCTTTTTCTTCATCGTGGTACATGAAATAATGGGGCAACTTTGAAGGTGTCATATATTTGATGAAATATGGTAGTTTGGGCTGTTTGGGAAATAGATCTCTGAGGCAGAGTGAAGGAGTCAAGACAAAGCTTTATATAAATTTGCAGACAAGAAAACACACATGGCAAGTAAGGCTCCAGACTCTCAGTTCCCAATGATGATGAGTCAGGAAGTTTCCCTTCACCTCCAGGCTGTCTACTGCTGATGCACTCAACACGGAGGGCTTCCCAAATGGCTCTACAGGAGAGGGGGTCGTTTGGAAGGGAGGTAGGCAGGAACTGCTCTGGCTGTCTCAGGATTGGGAAATACGGGTCACAAACCTGTGATGCAGGGTTATAAGTGAAGGTGGGTGTGATCACCATGCCGCTCGCAGAGATGCTGACACTGGAAATGGAGACGCTGCCCACTCCCCAGATCTCCACGTAGCCCAGTTTCAAAGGGTTTGTATCGGTGATATATTTGTTGAAAATTATATGACTCTGCATCGTATTCTGTCAGTTGGGAATAAAAGAAACCAGAGGCAAAAATCCATTTAAATTTTTCTCAACCTCTTTTTTAGGCACAAATGTAAACCACGAAGTAAGACACTGTGAGGGTCACCATCTTGTGCCCTTGGATAAAGCAGACCATGATTTCAGCCCTCTATCTCCTGCTTCCAACTACCATTCAACTTTGCATTGGCTAAGCACCTGCAGGATCTCTAGACTCACCCTGAACTCTAAGAAGACAAAGAGTCTTAGCTATCAGGAACTTTATATATAAGGATATGTATGTTTATATACACACACACACACACACACACATACACATGTATGGATTTATATATATGTATATATGGATGTATATATATGTATATATATCCATATATAAATCTGGATGTATGTATATAAACGTGTGTGTGTGTGTGTGTGTGTATCTGGAACATTCTATATTATACATGTAGAGAAGTCACAAAATATACAGGCCATTCCAAGGAAAGAGAGGAACAAGGAAGGGCTAGATAACACAGAAACAATCTGTCCATCTGTGCCTTGGTGAACTGGAATAAATTACTGATGAAGCACGAATGGTTTAATCACAGAAAACTTCCTGAGAGTATATAAAATGTCCATCTGAAGTCTAGAGGAAGGAAAAGATGCAAATTAACGAGATGCGCTGTGAAGGGATTCAAGGAGGCACTCTATGTACCCTTATGATATCCAGCATCCAGCTAACCCAGCAGAACTCTGTTCACCCCCCATAGTATCAGTTGCACTCACTTGGCTGGCAGAAAAGTTGGCCAGGTAATAGAGTCCTTTTCCATAGGTATCTGCAAATAAGCAACAAGGTAAGTATGATCTGGAGCTACGTTCTTGAATTCTAATTGCTTGCTTGTTGAGAAAGTAGGGACGATTTTTGTTTGTGTTTCATTTTGTTTTTCTTCTTTATAGGGTTCCATTTTGTGAGATCAGTCAGACTTTGCCCCAAACTCTGTTTACACAAAATGTGTTTTTTAAGGGTTTTTGAGAAAGAGAGAGCATACGTGTGCAAGCAAGGGAGGGGCAGAAAGAGACGGAGAGAGAGAATCTGCACCGCCAGCACGGAGCCCGACTTGGGGCTCAAACCAACAAACCATGAGACCATAACCTGAGCTGAAATAAAGAGTCAGACACTTAACTGACTGAACCATCCAGGTGCCCCATACCCAAAATGTTTGAAATGAATATCAATATATCTAACAGAGTAACCTCACATAATGCAGTTTCCTGATACCACTCTTAACCCACGTTTCTTACTCATGGTCTATACCATTCCCAACATCTTCCTGGTCACCTCAGAATTTCCAGATTCCACCTGCTAGAGGCACACATATGTGTACATACATGCACGTACACTCCCATCACAAACATCAACACTGGTGTCTTGGTCAGCTTATCTTGAGGAGTATTAGGTAATTTTTTCAATGCAATCTCCAGAGAACAAAGAATACCAAAAAAAAAAAAAAAAAAAAAAAAAGACTTCTTTGTCCTGGGAAACTATGAGCTCGGTATATCTAGTATAGGTATCCCCCACCCTACCTCCTACCTTTGGGGCTTTCTCACTCTTCCACATATTCTGGACTCTTTCTATTTTGCTTACCACTCAACCAGGGGGCACTGGCTACCCTCTAGAGCTGTGTTGTCCTAGATAGTAACCACGCACAATACATATCTATTTAAAATAAAATGAATTATAATTAAACAAAATTAAAAAATTCAGTTCCTCAGAAGCACTTGTCACATTTCAAGTGCTTAATAGTCACCTGTGCCTAATGGCTACCATATTGGGCAACACAGATACTGACTTACTTCCATCACTGCAGTGGACAGCATTGGCTTAGACATAGCTAATGGTACTTAAGCCTTCCTCCCGAGAGTTTACCAATTCCTATAAACTCCTAATGGAAAATCCCTCCAGATAAATAGCACAGCTGATAGAGGCACTGCCTTTCTTATTGGGATAGTAAGCTTTGTAATTGGGGAATGTGGCCTTGAACATAAACCATAGGGAAGTCTATCTCAGTTGGCTACAAAGAAACTTCTCCTATAGCTTCTACACTGCTATCTCCCACAGCGAATTAGGACAGTTGGGTAATGGTGAGACATTCAGAGCTCTGCTTCCTCTACATGAGGCATAAAGATCATACACAATGTGTATTATGCACTTAAAGTAACAAATGGCCATGTTTCAGAATGCAACATTGTTTTAACATGGACAAGAAAAAAAAGCAGGCCTGCCCCCCTAGTCAGTGGTATTGACATGAATCCAAGGCAACCCTTACTCACCAATGCTTTGCCCATCATCCCAGAAGAGCCAACCTTTAGCAGTCCCCTCATCATCCAAGGCAACCTTGAAGCCAATGAATTTCTGACGGCTGCAATGGGGTAGGAAGAGCCATTAGCTAAAAACAAAACCATAAACCAAGGGTTTTCATAGAAGCCTGACAGAAGTGCTTCATGGTATCAATACTGGGTAGTAGGATTCAAGAGACTTGTCATCTGGTTCTAGTTCTGTCTCCAGTGGCTATCTTACTTTACGTCAGGAATGAATGAATGAATGAATGGATGGATGGATGGAATTTTCCTTTAAAAGTACAGCAAGAAACTGCAAGCCAACTCACTGGATCTGTGAGAAAAATCCTGAAGTGATCTTTCTCTTTTCATGACGTAATTTCCTAAGCACATGTAAGGTGAGCTCCACTCACAAATGTCCTAAGGTCTTCAGTTTTTAACTGAATTTCTTGAATTAAATGAGTATGGACCTAAGAATTTTAGTTTGACATCAGGCAGACATGGATTTTAGTTCCTGCTCAACTAGTTATTAAGTGTGTGACTCTGAGTAAATCTCTTAGCCACCTGAAGCCTCTCTTTGCTCATCTGTAAAATGGGGATAAGAGTACTCACGTCACAGAGTTTATTTTCTCCTTTTGTTAAGAAAAATAATTTCCAAACAGAAACCTCCATACTAGTAGAGTTTTAGGCACAGAGCAAGCATTCACTTGATGTTAGCTATTATTAATTATTATATAGACTTAGATTTAAAATTTTAAAATCCTATATATGATGCCTCAGGCATCAATGGCGATGTGGCTTACACAATTTTCCAGCAACAGGTTTCTTAGCAGAGTCAATTAAGATCCAGAAAGTCTTCTGGGGCGCCTGGGTGGCGCAGTCGGTTGAGCGTCCGACTTCAGCCAGGTCACGATCTCGCGGTCCCTGAGTTCGAGCCCCGCGTCGGGCTCTGGGCTGATGGCTCGGAGCCTGGAGCCTGTTTCCGATTCTGTGTCTCCCTCTCTCTCTGCCCCTCCCCCGTTCATGCTCTGTCTCTCTCTGTCCCAAAAATAAATAAAAAAACATTGAAAAAAAAAAAAGATCCAGAAAGTCTTCTAAAACTAGCGTGAATCAGGCACTGATTACATACAAATTGTCAGGCTTCACCCAGATCTGAGCTGACTGGCGGTAAAGGAGAAATCTTGTCGTGTCATTTACCTTAAGTGGGTGTTCTGTGCAGGCTGTTGCCAGGGCAGGATGAAGCCCCCACGGACGTGTAGATTAATGTGGTCAAGAGGGGCCAGCAAGGCCTTCCATTCTCCCCTTGCTTTGATGTCCACACCCTGAGGGCCAGAGGAAGGTAAGACAGGATGAGGGAGTGAACAGATCTCCCTGAACGATGCATTTACCAGACGTCTTGCCCGCTTTCCCGAACTTGCTGTCTGTCCGTGACCCTTCAGCACACAGCTGCTATTACACTTTTTGACATTCACTCAGCTACTGCGTGGACTCTTGCACGGCTGCTACAACATCGCCGCAGGACCCCATGTCTTTCAGGGTTTCTACTGTACTTAGGACAAGAGATCCTAGCGTGGATCTCTGCCTATGTCCCCCACATCCTGTTTCTGTGCCAGAGAGCACTGCCAGGGGCGGCTGAGCAATCCTCCTACTTATTTCTGGTTGGCTCCCGACACACACCTTGCAATGGCATTTCTAGACCTTCCCTTTCACTTTGTCCCCGCTCTGTCTCCTTTCACTGCCTCCACTCCCCACCCCACCAACTTAACTGACACCTTGACTCCTACTTGACAGATAGTACTAAATGGAGCTGACTCACTTTACAAATCCTTATCTTTAACTCGCTACAACTTCCTTTATGTTTAACGTTTTCATCCTGCCTCCTGTGTGGCAGGGCTCTCTTACTCTGAGCCAGGCTCAGTTTCTAAGAAGCCAGCCTTCCACATTTCTTCCACCTCAGGCAGGGCTTCCCAGCTCCAGCACTGTGGACATTTGGGGCCAGATAATTCTTTGCTGTGGGGGCTGTCCTATGCTTTTCAGACGCTTACCTCTGACTATCCACTAGATGCCCCCTGCCCCACCACCACACGTGACAATCTAAAGGTCTCCAGACATTGCCAAATGTCCCCATGACAAAACACCCCCATTTGATAACTGCTATTTTAAAGGTAAGGAGCAAAGCTACCATAACACTCCTCCATCTGGTCCCCTATGTTCATTTTGGACATATTCAGCCTGTAGGAACTGTAGGGGTAGGTGGTCAAGAGGACGCACGGTGACAGGTGCCATGCTCCCTGGGGCGGACTCTGCTTCACGGGCCTGCCTCAGGACTCCAAAGTCCACAGGATTTAATAAAATTCCTGGGGGCGCCTGGGTGGCGCAGTCGGTTGAGCGTCCGACTTCAGCCAGGTCACGATCTCGCGGTCCGTGAGTTCGAGCCCCGCGTCGGGCTCTGGGCTGATGGCTCAGAGCCTGGAGCCTGTTTCCGATTCTGTGTCTCCCTCTCTCTCTGCCCCTCCCCCGTTCATGCTCTGTCTCTCTCTGTCCCAAAAATAAATAAACGTTGAAAAAAAAATTTTTTTTAATAAAAAATAAATAAATAAATAAAATTCCAGCCCCACGTCTCTGGGCTTCTTTAGGTTTCTCACTGATAACGTGAGAAAATTCGATTATATGATCTCTAACGACATTTCACTCTGATATCTTATGAACACTGGACATTTCCTCCATCGATTATCCCACCGTCAAGTGAAACTCGACATACGTAAAGCTGTCCAAGTTATCTCCCTACCAAATTCTTTACTTCTCTCCACGGTATTTCCCTTCTACCACACATGACGTAAATATGATGTGATTTTAATCTCATGATTACATTTCTAAGACCCAGTGTGTCACCAGCTTGTCTACTTTCCTGTAGATGGCTTCTGACCTGGCTAGTGTAAGGAATTCCTGTTTAAATATCCATTAAGATAACGGCTGTAAGATAAAATTTAAAAGCAGCCCTGTTAAAATAAGAACAGACAACCCAAATGCCTTTGCACAGGGGAATCTACATCAACTGCATAGTCATTGATTATGCTGGAGAAGCACGGTTTTAAAAACCCAACATATGTTCTACGCTGTCAACAAAGAAAATGGCCACAAGTAGATAAAAACTTTAATTCGTACACACTGCCTGGTCTTAAGCTTCATAAAAATAGGTGACCAGGTAATCAAAAAGACAAGGCAGAATAGTCCCATGCCTCCCACTCTCCTGAATCAAGTCTACAAACTGCAGTGTCCAGTATGACAGAAAGGAGGGGGAATGGATAGAAGGCACCTCACGGCATGCTCAATCACATAGGCATGCCTGAGGCAAGGAAAGAACTCTAGAAGGAGATGGAAAGTGCCGGTTTTTGTAGCTTATTTGGAGAACCTAAGAGTCAGTGCAGATGAAGGCCCAGTCTTACTGAAGCACATCAACCTTTCCTGCCTCAAGGCACCTGCCACTTCACAAAACAAGCCAGGCCTAAAGGCCAAGCAGTAAGGGGTGCCTGTTGCTTCTGCTAGTCAGATGAACACAGATGGGACAGTGCAGGGACGGGAATTCATAGCTACCAAGGCCGCTATGATAGGAGTCATGTTCCTGGAGAAATGGGAACCATCCCCCAAGATAAGAGTCTCATATTAAAAAAAAATGTTTATTTATTTTTTGAGAGAGAGAGAGAGGGAAAGCAGGGGAGGAGCAGAGAGAGAGGGAGGCAGAGGATCTGAAACGGACTTTGTGCTGACAACAGAGAGCCTGATGTGGGGCTCAAAGTTAGAAACCATGAGATCATAACCTAGGAGATAATGACCTGAGCCAAAGTCAGATGCTTAACTGACTGATGTCCCCAGGCCCCCCAGGAGTCTTACATTCTTCACCCGTCTTTCATTCAAGGCATTTGCTAATTCCCAAGTTCCATTGGACAGAACAAAAAAATCGTGCAAAAAGTGGTAGTTATAAGCTAAGTGGGACTTCCTTATGTTTTCTCTCCTGCTTTTCTTCTCTTTGCTTTTTTGTCCTATTTTCTGGGTAGGTGCTATTATAATTTGTTTTTAAACAAAATTTAAAATTTCTGCATCATGCCTCTAATTTCCAAGGTGTTAGTATGCCTTTTCTTATAGCATGCTTTCTTGTTTTCAGTATATCTTCTTATCTCTCTGAGGATATAAATTTTCTCATTAAGCTTTGAAATAACATAAGTATATAACTCAGTACAATTTTACCAGTGAATACACCCCTTAAGCCACCAACTAGATCAAGAAGTGAATATACCAGCACCCCAGAGGCTTTCTCATTCCCTCTCATAATCACCACACCAAAGGCAACTACTACTCTGATTTCTGTCACTTTTGCCTGTTTTTGAACTTATATTTCATACATGCTTTAACTTTCCTGTATCTGGCTCTTTGTGCTCAATCTTATGTTTGTGATATTCATCATTTTCACTTGTGTGGCAATAGTTCATTACTTATACTGACCTATATTATTCCTTTTAAAAATAGAATATAATCTATTTATCTACTTTACTATTAATCATTTGGTTTATTTCCAGTTGTTTGCTAGTTTACAAATAATGCTATGAAATATTCTTGGACATGTTTTTTTGGTAACAATATATACACTCTAGGAATAAATCTGTAACTTTTTCATTTCTTCCCATATATAAAATATTAATATACTATATAATATGTATGATGATACGTATGATATCACGTATCATATCATGTAGTGCAAGTTTATTTCTATTTTCTGGATTGATAAAATTGTTTTAGTGTTATCTGGCAAAATATATAAAAATAGCAATCAAAAACATTTCTGAAAAAGGATGGCGTGTTAGTCTAACACATACCAAACTGTAGTCTAAATATGCAGTCCTTAAAAATGCTCAGGACTGACAGAATAAACAATTCATAAATGAACATATCAAAGATAGTAAAGGGAAATCTTAGATAAACTCTAAAAATGTAATGTGTAAACGCAAATCGATATGTTCATTATATCTCTGTGTATAATCTCATTAGCATTAAAGAGGATACATATTTGGAGATGTGTAAAAAAAAAAAGAGCAGTGCATGACAACATGAGTCTAGCAAAGCAAAAATATTGGTAAATTTGGCAATTTGGAAGGGAAAAAAGTTATATCCTGACCTTTATTGATAAATTCTTTCCAGTGACTTAAAACATTAATTTGATGATGTAAACGTTAAAATTTCTATCTAAAGTTAGAAACAATTAAAAAGCAAATGACAAAGTGGAAAAATATTTCCAATGAATATGGCAAAGTGTTATTGACTTAAATATCTAAAGATCTTTTCAAATCAGTGTGAATAGTTTAAATATCTTAATAAGAAACTGGTAAAAGAATAGTAGTGGTCCCAGAAATATAAATAGCCTGTCAAGGATAATCACAAATCAAATCAATGATGAGCATTAGGAACCACATTGCCTCCAAGAATGATACAAAGATGAATATGAAGATTAAAAAAAAAACAAACACCTAATAGTCAAACCCAACAAAGATGTAGGGAGATGAACACTCTCATTAAGTGCTGGTAGGAATGTAAATTGTTTCTGAAAGTTGCCAGTTTACTTTGAGGATTCTTGTATTAACCATCTTCTCCATCTGGAAATTCAGATGACTACCGGGTGGAGCCCATGCTAGGGTAGGTAAGATGGAACCCTTGGATAGACAAGATGGAAATTCAGGCTAACGAAGAGTTCTGTTGAATGAAAGAGACGGAGCCTTAGGCTAACTCCAGAAACTGGAATCGCATGAATTACACTTGAACTCCTGCCTCATTTAAGCATACAATAACCTGTGTGACAACAAAGGAGCCTAGTTCAGAAATAGGATGTGCTTGAATCATCTGCTCCAAGTGGGGGACCTGAATCTCCATTCTTTTTTTTTTAAATTTCTTTTAAGTTTATTTATTCATTTTGAGAGAGAGAAAGAGAGCACAAGCAGGGGAGGGGCAGAGAGGAGAGACAGAATCCTAAGCAGGCTCCGCGCCATCAGCTCAGAGTGCGACGCAGGGCTCAAACTCACAAACTGTGAGATCATGACCTGAGCCCAGATCAAGAGTCTGATGCTGAACCGACTGAGCCACCCAGGCTCCCCGAGTCCCCATTCTTATTTGCCAAGTGCAAGCCTCTTCCATGCTTTTGCTAGCATCTGTAAAAACATCCTTCCTCTTCATCTTTTAAAATATTAAGTATCTTTACCTGGCACTTCAGTAAACTGTCAGTGGGACTGGGTGCTGATAAAACCTTTCTGGAAAGCAATCTGCCAATATCTGTCAAATTTTTAAATCCCAGAAATCCTACTGACAAAAACTTAGAGATACAGATACAATGGTGTTTCCTGCAGCCTTGCACCATTATTTAGAAAAAGAAAACAAGAACACAAGGGGTTTGCTAAATGATTCCATAAGTGGAATATAATAAAGTTGCTTAAAAAAGGAGGTGGGGTGGGGAGAGCTTCACATTCAAAGAGTTCAAGTTCAAAGTCCTTTGATATACAAAGATCTTTAAAAAATATTATTCAGTGAACTAATCAAGGAGCCGAACAGCATGTACAGTAAGACACTACTTGTGTAAATACAAAGAGAATACGCAATGTTAGTCTATGTACAAATTTTTATCAGCAAAGATATATAACAGATTGTTAATGGGGGTTAGCTTTAGAAGGGGGGCCAAGGGTTGGAAGATAGGGAGAATGGTGAATTTCACTTTCCATTTTCCAGTGCTTGACCTTCTCCAGTGTTTGGCTTTTTACCAGTAGAGGTGTTTCTACTTTCCTAATGTATTTTTGGCACCTTATATATCTTTCAAAGTACCTTTTCAATCTTAGATTCCCCCAGGGGACTTTCATTCTTTAACCAGTACATCTACACCTCTTCTTCTAAATTCTGATGCCATGTTTTAACATTCCACACTGCTCCTTATACTGAATAATTAATTTGTTCCTTTTCACAGGAAAGGAAACGATCAGATGGTAGACTAGGTCTCATAGTGTACGTATGTCCTCTAGAACTGGAATCAGCAAACTTTGTCTATGAAGGACCAGATAGTAAGTGTTTTAGGCTTTACAGGCCAGAAGGTCTCCGGTGAAACCACTGGACTCTGCTGTTGTATTGTGAGCACAGTTATTGTGGACAATAAGTGAACAAATGTTCATGACTGTGTTCTAACAAAATGATTTATAAAAACAGGTATGAATCTGATTTGGCTGTGGGTGGTAGTTTGGCAACCTCTGCTCTCTTACAAAAGTAGTCACCGAAATGTGTGCAGATTAACTAAGAAGACATTTCTCCATTAATCCCAACCATGGAATCTTCATCTGAATTTAACATCAAAACTTACTTTTTTTTCCAAATGGCTTGCCCCATCAATCTGTGGCTTCATAAGTGGTTTTTTTTTTCCCTTTCTTTCCTCAACCAAAGCTCTTTTATTTAAAAGCCACGTATAAAATCAACAATCCCAGGACACCGTCCTCTGTTAGCTCTCACACATCAGTTTCTTTCATATAGTACATACGATTATGTACATAAGCACTACTGTTCAAGACACACAAATATCAGCTCCAGGTTAGGTGGTGAACTCCGTGGGGAAACTGTTCCAGTATTCTGATACCTGGAGCTCAGCAGGGTGGCTTGCTCCTGGGCCAGGCTGGGACTAGAATGAAATAAGCGAGGTGCCTAGGGTGCACGATTTAAGGCAGTGCTCACTGTCAGGGTCATGCAAATGCCAGCTCAGCCTTAAGAAGGAGTACCTTTTTAAACTTCATGCCCAGGCACCTCACTTGCTGCACCAGGGAACCTCACTGTACCCAGAATCACGGACTGTCAGTGAATGGGGCAGTCAACATGCAAATTCAGGACAAGGGCTAGGTCACTTAAAAACAGTTGGCTGTTCCCTCCTAGAAAGCCCTGGTTGGGAAGCACATAGCAGAGTCCTAATGTAGGGCCATCCAGAGGACAGATCCAGCCCAGAAAAAAAAAATGTGTGTGTGGTGGGGTGAGTGTCAGGACTCGGGGCTCCATGAAACAGAGAGGAGGAGGAGGACTTCCACTGTCCTTGTACAGTTTTCACCTAATCCCACTGCAAAGCCACTGACTGAAAGAACCAGAGTATGTTCCGCCTCTTGCCCTCCTGCCGGTCCCCTTTTGCTGTATTTCGAGCCCTCTGCTTTGCTCTCTGCAGAAAAGTCAGAAGGTAGGCCCGGTTACAAGGAGAGGAAATGCCTCTTTTGATTTTCCTTGAGAATCGAAGCCTGACTTGTGTCCCCATGGGAGTAAACGGCCCTGAGGTTGCTTTGAGAGGCCCCATTTTCCCAGCTGAGTCTCCTGGGCTCAGACTAGCCTGCAGATGTTCTAGGACAGAGAATGACGTGTTCATCTTGCATTTCTGAATGCACTTGTGTTGCTTCCACACACAACGGTTGGGTCCCGTACCTCCACGTGCATTTTACACACTGCCTAAGACTATGCTTACCTCGGGAGATTATATTTAACAACTCCTTGAGCATCTGTGCTATAGACGGAGACATTTAATAAAAAGACAGAGAGGAAAGGCCCCTATACATATGAACTTACAGTCCCGTAAGGGATGATATGAACAAAAACTACAGTTTACAGAACAATTTCAAGTGTCTTCTAGTGTCTTCATTGTACACTCCATTGTGGTCTAGAGGAAGATAAAAACTCACACATAAAGAACACTCACAAAATAAATTATTTTATAGCAATTCTGTGAGGAGACTGCTCTTATCCAATTTGGAGGTGAAAAAAAATTGAGGCTACAAGGTTAAAAGTGACTTGTCCAAGATCATACATCAAATGAGTTATAGCGCCAGATTTCGACCAGTGGGCTATCAGATTCTAAAGCCTGTGCACTCTACCATTTTCCCCAAATTGTATAAATCATCAGAAAAACTTACCGTGTAGTAATCATACCAGCGGGCTCTGGGGAAATATGCAGTGACGTTTCGGGCATTCTAAAATTAAGCACAAACAAGGCTTGGGCAAGGTACCAATTTGTACAGTAAAAGGGTCAAAACAATAGTGGTGGCCTTGGACCAACGTGCTCATCTTTTTAAAGACCAGCAATGTTGGGGAAACCTTTCTTCCCGCCCTTCTTCCCAAATGGGAGATTTGCCTGCCTCAGACTGGCAGTTTCCATAAAGCCCTTTGGGATCAGGACTGTGGGGAAAAGTCATCTGCTTATACAGTCACCCCATATTCTCTCTGAAGAGATAAACTGAGGTTGGGTCTTGGGCAGAAAAAAATTTTTGTAGATTTTATGGTACCAGTACTTCAGGGATTCTGATCAGTGCAGTAAGTTTGGGGGGGAATGCAATTGGCTGGTATTTTAACCAGAAGCCTACATACATCGATAGAAAAAGTGAAATACGGCTTTTGCTTCCTGAGGATGTCTTACAGAAGGAAGCGAAGGGCTAGCTGGCAACAAGGTTATGCACGTGGTACAAACAATCCTGCAAAATTTGTTTTAATGGAGTAAGAGACCACATCTCAGGAGCCCCAGCAGACCAGTCCTCTTTTGTTGCCTCTAGTCACTGGGTCTCAGAGCTGTAATTCTCTAGTCATCAGACGCCTCCGTACTCACAGCCTCCAGGACAGGGCTGACCAGGAAGGCTGGGCCCAGCAGAAACTGACGGTCCACATCCCAGGTCACCCGGTCTGACACGAACCTGGAAAGAGAAACCAAGGTACCACAATCAGGAACCCAACAGGGCTTCAGGCCAAGACCCTGAAGAAAACTCCTCAAGTTCAGACCCAAGTCAGAAATCCAGCTGCGTTCTTCGTCTTCCTTTACTCTTTCCCTATGTCTCCCTTAACCAGCTGTATACTTACTTTCTGTCTATCATGTTCTTCAAACCCCAGAAATGGATGAACTGAGACATGTTCTCACCTATCAATACCTCCATGTTTCTTAACCATGGCATATTTTAAATGCAAGAATGGCCTTCAGCCCTCACATCTTCAGCCCTCACATCTGGCCTTGTCTTGTGACCTGAGTGGCTACAAAAGATAGGTAGCTTTTCATAGGCCCAACTTAGAAAGAAATTATTCTGTGTTGTACTGTATCACTTTGAATTTTTTTCATTCAGTAGCCTTTTGTCAAGGACCTAGTGCATGACTGACACTGTGCTAAAAGGAATTATAATGTATGGTCTGTCCCAGAAAGCTTATGGCAAAGGGCAACTGTCTTTAACTTAATTTGGAGGAAATTTTTTCTTCAGGAGCCACTACATAGAATGATATTATTCGTTAGTCATTGGGATTCCATCTGACACTCACTCATGGAGAAGAGGCCGGACGACAGTGCTGCCCTCCGTGTGGGCCATGTGCATCAGGGTGTAGAGATATGGCAACAGGGTATATCTGGTCTTCAGGACACTTCTGGAGATATTCACAAAGGTTGCATCCCAGGACACAGGGTCTTGCCTCTAAAGGAGAAAAGAAGAATGTTTAGAGCTCACTAAGGGAACCTGGGGACCTAAAGAAGTCCCTGAACGCTTATTACAAATGAAGATCATATATAGCTAAACCAAAATTGATTACAGATGAGACTGAGAATATTCTTTTTTTTTAGACTTTTTTTTGAGGCAAAGAATATTCTTAATATACTTAAAGAAGTCACTGACGCTTTCCCAATACAGCTGATGAAATTTTTTGGGTATATATTTGGTACAACACAGCCTAACCAAACAAAACAAAATAACGTAAAGAACACTGAGGAATCTGGTTCACTAAAACATGACGCTCTTTCCAAGTACCTGTTAGCCATTTGTATGTCTTCTTGGAAAAATGTCTGTGTGGGTCCTTTACCCATTTTTAAATCACGTTGTTTGTGGCTTTTTGCTACTGATTTGAATGAGTGCCTTACATATTTTGGATATTAATTCCTTTTCAGATAGATGGTTTACAAATATTTGGGGTGCCTCGGTGGCTCAGTCAGTTAAGTGTCTGACTTTGCTTCAGGTCATGATCCCACAGTTCATGGGTTTGAGCCCTGTGCTGACAGCTCAGAGTCTGGACCCTGCTTCCGATTCTATGTCTCCCTCTCTCTTTTCCCCTTGCCCACTCACTCTCTCTCAAAATTAAAATAAAACATTTTTTAAAAATCAAAAAACAACAAATGTTTTCTCCCATTTCATAGGCTGCCTTTTCAGTTTTTGATTATTTCTTTTGCTGTGCAGAAGCTTTTGAGTTTGATATAGTTCTACTTACTTATTTTTATTGCTGTTGTCTGTGCTCCCAGTGTCATGTCCAAAGAAATCATTGCCAAGGACAATGTCAAGTAGCTTTTCCCTATGTTTTCTTTTAGAAGTTTTACTGTTTTGGGTCATACATTTAAATTACTACTACATTTTGAGTTAATTTTTGTGAGTGGTATAAGATAGGGGTCCAGTTTCATTCTTTTGAATGTCATTATCCAGTTTTCCCAACAGCATTTATTGAAGAGACTGTCTTTTCTCCACTGAGTATTCTTGCCTCTCTTGTCAAACCATAGTAAAGTGCAAGGTTTATTTCTGTATGTTTGATTCTATTCCATTTATCTATTTTTATGTCAATAGCATACTGTTTGGTTACAATAGCTTTGTGATATAGTTTGAAACCAGGACACGTGATACCTTCAGCTTTGTTCTTCATTCTCAGGATTGTTTTAGCTATTTGGGGTTGTTTGTAATTCCATGTGAACTTTAGAATTGTTTTTTCTATTTCTGTGAAAAGTGCTATTGGGATTTTGACATTGCATTGAATCTATAAATGGTTTTGGGTAGTATGGACACTGATAATGTTAATTCTAATCCATGAACATGGAATATCTTTCCATTTATTTGTGTATTCTTCAACTCCTTTCAGGAATGTCTTAGAGTTTTCAATGTCTAGATCTTTCACCTCCCTGGTTAAATTTATTCCTAAGCATTTTATTGAGTTTTGATGCTACTGTGAATGGGATTGCTTTATTTCTTTTTTAGATATTTGCTGTTCATGGATAGAAACACAACTGATTTCCGTATGTTGATTTTGCATTCTGCAACTTTACTGAATTGGTTCATTCTAATAGTTTTTCAATGATACCTTTAGGTTTTTCTACTATAAAATCATATAAACTGTAAACAGAGACAATTTTACTTCCTTCCTGATTTAAATATTTTGCATTTCTTTTTCTTGCCTGACTGTTCTGACTAGGACTTCCCAGTACTGTGTTAAATAGGACTAGTGAGAGTGGGCACACGTCTTATTCCTGATCTTAGAGAAAAAGCTTTCAAGCTTCTACCATTAAGCATAATATTAGGTGTGGGCTTGTCACACATGGCTTTATAATGTTGAGGTACATTCCTTCTACACCCAATTTGTTGAGAGCTTTCATCATGGAAGGAGGTTATATTTTGTCAAAAAAATTTTTTTCTGCATGTATTGAGATGATCATATGAATTTTATCTTCCATTCTATTAATATGATGTATTACATTTATTTATTTGTGTATGTTGAATCATCTTCACATCCCATGGTTAAATCCCACTTGATCATGGTGTATGATTCTTCCAATGTGTTGGTGTGCTAGTATTTTGTTGCAAATTTTTGGATCTATATTCATGAGGGATATCGACCTATAGTTTTCTTGTAGGGTTCTTATCTGGCCTTCGTGTCAGGGTAATGCTGGTCTTATAAAATGAGCTTGGGAGTGCTCCCTCCTCTTCAATGTTTTGGAAGTGTTTGAGGAGGTCCTGGCGTTGATTCTTCTTTAAATTTTCAATACAATTCACCAGGGAAAACATATGGTCCTGAGCTTCCTTGGGGCGGGAGGGATGATTTTTTTATTACTAATTCAATCTCCTATTCATTATTTATCTGTTTAGCTTTTCTGTTTCCTCATGATTCAGTCTTGGTAAGCTGTATGTTCATAGGAACTTATTCATTTCTTCTAGGTTGTCCAATTTGTTGGTTTATAATTGTAGTCTCCTGTGATCCTTTGTATTTCTGTAGTATCAGTCCTAATGTCTCCTTTATCATTTATAATTTTATTTATTTGAGGCTTTTGTCTATTTTCCTTAGCAAGTCATTTTGTTTATCTATTCAAAGAACCAGCTCTTAGTTTGGTTGATCTTTTCTGTTGTTTTTCTGGGCTCTGCTTCACTTATTCCTCTTCTGATCTTTTGGTAACTCTGGACTTAGTTCTTTTGCTAGTTCCTTGAGGTATAAAGTCAGGTTGTTTATTTGAGATTCGGCTTCTTCTTTTCTAATGTAGGTGAAATGCATTCACTTAGAAATGCATTCACTGCCTCCTGCAGGTTTTGATATGTTATGCTTCCATTTTCATCTGTTTCAAGATATTTTAAAATTTTTCTTTCAATTTCATCTTTGACCCATTGGTTGTTTAATTTTCACATATTTGTGGGTTTTCCAGTTTTCCTCCTATTATCGGTTTCCAGTTTCCAAAGAAGACATACAGATGGCCAACAGATACATGAGAAGCTGTTCAACATCATGTGTCATCGGGGAAATGCACATCAAAACCACAATGAAGTATCACCTCACATCTATTAAAGAGAAGAACAGTGGTTATCAAGGGGCTGGAGGATGGGAGAAATGGAGATGTGTCAGTCAAAGGATACAAACTTCCAGATACAAGATGCATATATCCTGGTAATCTAATGCACAGCATGGTGACTATAGCTAACAATACTATATCATATACTTGAAAGTTGCCAAAAGAGCAAATACTAAATGTTCTCACCACAAAAAAGAAATGGTAATTATGTGAGGTGATGGAGGTATTAACTAATCCTGCTGTGGTAGTCATTTCACAACACTTAAGTGTATCAAATAAAACAAGCAAGAAAGATAAGGGTTTAATGGTTTTGAAGATGTCACGGAGAATACAGAATGCATTAATTGTAGCTCAGATTTGGAGGCCGTATTCCTAGTGATATAAAACTTTTGAGCTATGAGCTAGCATCATACCCTGGTCCCAATGGTGTTGTGGTTCCTCGAGAAGGGGTAAAAGGCCCCCAGTTGCATCCAGCGAGCACACATCTCATATTCAGCATCTTGAAAGAATCCACAAATATCTGCTCCTGTCTGAAGCAAGGTAGAATAAAACAAGCCTGTTGGTGATTTCTGAAAGATGTGACAACCTGCTTGTGGATTAGAAGTGACCCTAAAGACACTTACATAAGATATGCCAAAGAGGCTGAACTCCAACATGCCTGCAATGAGACCACAGCTGTGTCAGAGGCAGTACTCGTGATCTGCCTTTTTCTCCCCACTCAAGAATCCTTTACCAAGATTCCTAACCCCCTTTCCCACCAGCAGAAGCCCCTTGGGATAAGCCCACACACCAATGATAGACTTCTTCAGCTGGTCCCAGGCAGCTGTGTTGTCTCCCAGCCAGTGACCTCCCCAGCGGCCAGAAGAGGGGAATGTGGAGCGGGTGATGACGATCCCTCTCTGTCCCGTCACCTCCTGCACAGCTCTGGATGGAGGGGAGCAAGGGGGTGATATAGGGGAGATTAGGGGAGGAAAGGCCACAGAGCTTCTCCTCCTGGGGTTTCTGAGCGTGAGGCATGGTGACGAAATGTCTCCTGCATTACTGGAAGAAATACAGACATCTGAGCCATAATGGCATCCTCACTGACTGACCCCAGATGATAGAGAGAAGAATAAGTTGTGCCTTTACATAGTGTTTTACAAAGAACTTTATAGTAAACTTACTGCATCACCTAAAAATAACAAGTAACCTTAAAAATAACAAGTAGTAACAAATAACTACGTATTTACTAAGTACTAAGGTTTGATATTTGGGGAGGAAGAAGGTGAATTCCTTTAGAAGGCTTCTTTAGAATAATTCTTCTTATTCATTGACTGAGCTCACAAAATGGGATAGTGCTAGTTCAGGAGACCATCAGTTGGCTCTCCAACCAGAAATAGAAACGAATAAACAACCCCAACAGAGATGAGTCCCTTATGAAATAAAGGAAAGAGATAGCCAGTCCTCTGTGTTCCCTTCACCTCTTGTAATTAATCACGGCATCGGCTGCTCTGTGTGATCATTGCCTGGGTCTCCGTATGTGCCTCCTGCACGAGGACTATCGAGTCTCCCCCCGGCAGAACCATGTCTTGCTTAAACCTGTCCTTCTAACAATGCCTGGCTCCATGCTCGTGTTCACTTAATAAATAAGAATTGTGACCCAGTCATAATTAAAATCTTCTTGACCCTGAGAGGGTGCGTGAAAGGAAAAGCAGAGCAACTCTATCAGCCACTGGCTGGCCCTGCGGGTCGTGTGGACCAGAGAAGGGAGAGGGCCACTCACTCGTAGGTGGGTCTGGTCTGGGCCCATCCGTACAGGCTGTGCACGTCATAGTGTCGCACCCGTGAGCCGTCTGGCAGGATCTGCTGACTCTCCATGCACAGGGTCTTGCTGCTAAGGCCCATATCCCTGGACTCCAAATCTGAGGAGAAAGAGCTAGTGATATAAATGTCATGCTCAATCCTCTTTACCCCTGACCTCCCTTTAAGGGATTGGACGCTGGAGCTTAAGACTAATCTGACCCCTACGTGGGTCCCTCTCCTCCTTCCTCCCCAGGGGCAGGGGAATGTGCATGGTTCTGAGCTGCAATGGAGCCCACGGGTGTTTTCACAGGAGCAAAGTTCTCCAGGAGCAAGCAGGGGCAAGGGGGAGAAGACAAAGCTGCCAAACACCTGACCACGTGACAGGATGTAGTCTAAGCTTTTTTCTTGTAAATCATTTCAGGTAATTCTTATCATAACTCTATAAAAAGATATCACTATCTCCCTTTACGATTCAAACAGCTGAGATTTGGAAACATCGAGTAATCTGTTGAAGGTCATACAATTCATAGTGAATCTAATTTCTGGAGCCAAGACATGAACACAAGTGTTAGCGCCAAAGTCCAAAGACTCCACGATAAGGGGAAGCTGCTACTTTCCCCCCACTGGTGGCACAACAAACTCCCATGGAGGGATTCACACAAGTCTGAAGAATTAAGAAACTTAGTTCTAGAATCCTTTGGGGACATCACCACTGTTAAGTTTTTTCGAACAAATTTGAGAAATTCAGCCAATAGGGTCAGTAACTTGTACACACACTCAACTGGGTAAAGTGCTTGATGTGTGCTAATCTTTGGCCCCCTAAAAACCACAGCACCATGGGTGCCTGGGTGGCTCAGTTGGTTAAGTGTCTGACTTCGGCTCAGGTCATAATCTCGCAGTCCGTGAGTTCAAGACCTGTGCTGGGCTCTGTGTTGACAGCTCAGAGCCTGGAGCCTGCTTTGGATTCTGTGTCTCCCTCTCTGTCTGCCCCTCCCCCACTTACACTCTGTCTCTCTTTCTCTCTCTCAAAAATAAATAAATAAATAAAAAACAAACAAAAAAACACAACACCAATTAAGGTGTGCCCTGAACAGTCAGGATAAACCCTGACTGCCGGGCCCTTGCAGAGGTCACTCCTTGCAGCCCAGACTCTGCCAACAGAGGAGGCCGAGGGCTCTTACATGGCATATAGGGAGGGTGGTTCAGAGTGGCATCCCTGCAGCCTGGGGGCACTGCTCCATTCACAAAACTCGCTGGCTCGTTCATATCCTAGAAATGTCAAACACAGATATATCTTACTTTTTAAAATCATCACATCCCATCAACTCAGAGACAAGGAAGCAGTGAACAAATCATTAACCTTCCAGCAATCCTGTAGATACCAGCCCAGGGAGACTCATCAAATCCAGCTGAGAACTGACTAGAATGATCAATTAAGCTCTCCAGAATAACTGGCTAGAAGATTTAAAAAAAAAAAAAAAATCCTCCCTCAGGGTATGAGGCAAGGCTCAATTCCAAGAAATTCCTTAGTAATCACCTTGGTGTTTTACTGGAGGAGCTCCAATCAGATATGTCCAAGGTCTTTCTTGGATGATTATTATCCCTCTTAATTAAAGGTCATGGTCACATAAGATTAGACACACAAAGACAGAAACTCACCTGTCCACATGGGCACAGACATAAACCCACACACTTACAATCCATATGCCATCAAACTTCAAGCTCTTCTCTGGATCCCGTGGATTGGTATATAGTTCTCGCATCTCCCTCTTCCACCATGTGGCAGTTGAATTACGGAAAAAGTCTGGGAAGGCCACATAAGCTCGGTATTGCTGTAGACATTAAACATAGTGGGTTTGTCCATCAAAATGATATTAGATAGCCTAAAGGCACTTCTTGAGAGCATAACTCATACACATCCCTGTACCACATGGTGACAGATAATCCAAACAGAGCCTAAATAACCTTCTCGGCTTATTTGAAATATAATGAGTGCACAGAAGAGACATTAGCATAAGTTAGACACCTTCTTAGCATTTGGAAAGCATCCATGGACTGTCTTCCTCTTTGTATCAACATGAATGGTAGCAGTCACTGTCTCACATGTTAGATGGTTAACTTTCAACTTCTGTCCTGCCATTGCCTAAGCACGCCTGGCCATAGGATCACTTTTTGCAGGAAACACAGAGAGTAAGCTGAGGGTTGCTGGAGGGGAGGTGGTTGGGGGGATGGACTAAACGGGTGATGGGTATTAAGAAGGGCACTTGTTGGATGAGCACTGGGTGTTTGTAAGGAATCACAAATTCTACCCCTGAAACCAATACTACATATATGATAACTAACCTGAATTTAAATAGATAGATGGATGGATAGATAGATAGATAGATAGATAGACGGACAAAACAGGAGCCAGGGAGAGACTACAGCTTGAAACAGTCAACAGTCTGGAAAGAAACATCCAGGTGCTCTCCTGTCTCATTCTCACTGGAAAAAGGAGATGAGGGAAAAGATCTCTAACTAGTGGGCAACTGTTTACTACAGTTGCAGAATCACTTGAGAATTACAGTGTCAAGTAATTTAGGAGGAGCTAAAGGGGAAGTTTAACACTGCCACCCCTTCTCTTTGTCTTCCTCAAATAATAAAAGCTTCCTTTTTGTCTTTTTTTAAAATTATTTTTATGTCTTTTTTTATTTATTTCTGAGGGAAAGAGAGAGACAGAGAGATGAGACAGAGACAGAGTGTGAGCAGGGGAGGGGGACAGAGAGAGGGAGACACAGAATCCAAAGAAGGCTCCGAGCTGTCAGCACAGAGCCCAATGTGGGGCTCAACCCACAAACTCTGAGATCACGACCTAAGGTGAAGTCAGATGCTTAAATAACTGAGCCACCCAGGCACCCCTAAAATCTGTCTTTATTTTAACCTGGAGAGTGGATCGAAAGCTTAACTATATTGTAAGGTTTTTGAGAGCGGGCCCTTTCCTAGTATAACGATTTAAAAGTCATGGTACTGGTATAAAAACAGATACGTAGACCAATGACACAGAATAGAAAGCCCAGAAAGAAGTCTATACATATATCATCCGTTAATCTTTGACAAGCATGCTAAGAACACACAATGGGAAAAAATAGTCTCTTCAATAAACAGTGTTAGGAAAACTGGATGTCCACATGCAAATGAATGAAACAAAACCTTTATCTTGCACTACTCACAAAAAATTTTCAACCTGTTTTAAAGACTTACATAGGGGCGCCTGAGTGGCTCAGTCTGTTAAGTGTCCGACTTTGGCTCAGGTCATGATCTCGCAGTTTATGAGTTTGAGCCCTGTGTCAGGCTCTGTGCTGAGCCTGCTTCAGATTCTGTCTCCCTCTCTGCCTCTCCCCTGCTTGCACTCTCTTTCGCTCTCTCTCTCTCTCTCAAAAATAAATAAAACCTTAAAAAAAATTTTTAAAGACTTAAATATAAGACCTGAAACCATAAAACTTCCAGAAGAAAACAGGGGGAAAGCTCCTCGACGTTGGTCTCGGCAATGATGTGGGGAGATGGGGTCTGACACCACGTGCATCAGCAACAAAACCAAAAATAAAAAATAGGTGGGACTATATAGAACTGAAAAACTTCTGCACAGCAGAGGAAACAGTCAACAAAAGGAAAAGGCAACCCAGGGAATAAGAGAAAATATTTGCAAACCATATATCTGATAAGAAATTAACTTCCAAAATATATAAGGAATTCACACAACTCAATAGCAAAACATAAAGCAAAACAAATAAACAGATTATGGGGCACCTGGGTGGCTCAGTCAGTTGAGCACCTGACTTTGGCTCAGGTCACGATCTCGTGGTTGGTTCACGAGTTTGAGCCTCGCGTTGGGCTCTGTGCTGACAACTCAGAGCCTGGAGCCTGCTTCAGATTCTGTGTCTCCCTCTCTCTCTGCCTTTCCCCTCCTCATGCTCCATCTCTTGCTCTCTCACAAATGAATAAAAACACTTAAAAAAATTAAAAAAACAAATACACAGATTAAAAATTAGATAGAAGACCTGAATAGGCATATTTCTAAAGAAATCATACAAATGGCCAACAGGTACACGGAAAGGTACACAACATCAGTAATCATCAGGGAAATGCAAATCAAAACCACAATGAGATATCATCTTATACCTGTTAAGATAGCTCTTACCAAAAAGACAAGAGATAACAACTGTTGGCAAGGACATGGGAACCATTGCATACTGTTGGGAATATAAATTTGCATGGACATTATGGAAAATAATATGGAAGTTCCTCAAGAACTTAAAAATAGAATTACCATGTGATCTAGCAATCCCACTTCTGGATATGTATCCTGAATAAAATGAAATCAGTACCTTAAAGAGATATATATGTACTGTCATGTTCATTGCAGCATTATTCACAAGAGCCAAGATGTGGAAATAACCTAAGCATCCATCAATTGATGAATTTATAAAGAAGATGTGGTGTGCATATGTATGCATTCATATATATATATATATATATATATATATATATATATATGATGAAATATTATTTAGCCATGAGAAAGAAGGAAATCCTGCCATTTGCAACAGCATACATGAACTTAGAGGATATTATGCTAAATGAAAAAGTTACACAGAGAGAAACAAATACTATATGATCTCACTTATATGTGGAATCTAAAAAAAAAAAAAAAGTTGAATTCATAGAAATAGACAGTAGCATGGTGGTTACCGGGGGGAATGGGTGGGGGAAATGAGCAGATACTGGTCAAAGGGTATAAACTTTCATTGTTAAGATGAATAAGTTCTGGGGATCTAATGTATAGCCTGGTGACTATAGTTAAAAACACTGTATTATACACTTATAGATTGCTGTGACTGTAGATCTTAAGTATTCTCACCCCACATAGATAAATGATAAATATGTGAGGTGATGGACGTGTTAATTAACCAGACTGTGATAATCATTTCATGATATATATGTATTAAATCACCACGCTGTACACTTTAAATAAATATACAATTTTGTCAGTTATACTTCAGTTGTGCTAGGGGAAAAACACTAAAAAAAAAAAAAAGAATAAATGAATGAATTAATGAATTAATTAATAAACAAATGAATGAATCAATGTCTGTCTGCCAAGGAGACCCTGACCTTCTCTGGCCTGGCAGATGCCTGGGTCCATGTGGTCTGCCTGGACCAATAAACTTCAAGTGGCTTCCTCTGAGAAGCAACAGAGAGAAGAGGAAGCTAGGTCCTCTGCCTTGAATCCCTATCTAAGAGCGATTACAAGTAAGCACTTGTACCCTGGAGAAAGCAAGTTTTAACGCAAGGTTGGGAACTGGAAGGTAAGAGCACAATTGAGAAACCCAAAGAAAGATAAGGGATGTATAAGAGCGAAGATGGAGAAGCTTGTCCATGGAAAACAAATTTACAGAGAAAAAGATCCCACTGCTAAAGACAGGGTTTGGAGACTATGTTTAAAAGGGATACTCAAAAACAAGAACAACAACAAATATACTATTTCTAGGCAAACAGTATTTCTTGGAGGTGGAAATTTCATGGGCTTTTGGAATCTGACAGCCTTGGATTTGAAGTCATCACTCAGTCACCTAAAACCATGGACCAGTAATTTAAGCTCATTGAATCCTACTTATGCTGAGGATGATAATACCTACATCCCAACGGGGAGTAAAATATTACATGTAAAGTGACTGGCACACAGATGGGCACACAGGACAAAATCCCTCAGTGTATTCCTGGCCACACCCCCACCCATGGCATGGGGATGTCCGCTATCCCGGGTACAGCTGCACCCTCCTGGCAGTCATGACTTCACCCACATCCACAAAGGGCCCTTTACCTCCACTTGACTCTCCCAGTCTAGAGACCCGTTTACAACGACATTAGGGAAATCAGGCCACACCTGTGGAGAGAAAACTGTTCAAAAGCAATGCACTAAATAATTTATGTTATATAGTATTTCCTGAGAAATTATATACCATAGGTCCTAGGGATGGTAATTCTTTGATTTTGTTCTAGAGAAAAGTAGATCCCATAATGCACATACACATGTACATTCTCTAAAAATGTCAATCGTGTTGACAAATATTGACTGAGAAAATGAGACCTTCTGATCTCAGGACCCAAACGGAAAAGGCCCAGAAACAACATGCACAAACACACCAACAGTTACCCAACCCCAGGCTGGGGATTAGCGGATCACCACTCTGGTCATACCTTTCCCCAGACAATGCCGCCACCATTTGGAGCTTTGATGAAGACATCATCCTCCACACCCCGGGTGAATGCAGGATAGGGCTGTGTCTCGTTCCCAGAAATGGCTGGGTCCTGAAATCGAAGCTCAGATCAGGTGAGAAGATCAAAGCCAGAGAACATCTCAGGACAGAAGAAAGGAGAACTCTTCAAACAGAAGGGCACAAACTTCCTCCTGAACTGTAGGGCTTCTGTGCATTCTGGGAAATACACTTTCTCACTGAACCTCAACTTCTCTGCTCATAACATGGAGGGAAACACAATATGAAGCTTCCCCCCTCACTAAGCCCATTCGCTGTCCTCAACGAACTTCACCCATTCAGAGAGGGACCAACCAGAATAAGGATGACCCGCATCCCGTCGGCCTTCATGCGAGTGATCAGAGCTGGAAATCCTGCAAACTTGGGGCTGAGGGTGAAGTCCAGCTGCCGCTCCATGTAGTCGATGTCTGAGTACTGAACGTCCTAGGGAAGCACACAAGGAAAGTGAGAGGTTCCCCATTATAAAGGCCAGGTTCCAGGTGAGAACACGCCTCTACTAACTGATGGTGGATTTCATATGGTTGTTTTTTACTTTTTCTAATCCCAGGTATCAGGTATTATGTTCTGGGAAATTTTCAAATTTTCAGTTGTAAAATAGAAAAAAAAAAAGACGATAATGCATATCTATCAAGGCTACTATGAGGATCAATGAAAAGGGCAGATGAGAAAGTGCCTTGTGAATGGCTGGTATGAATGATTGTGGTTACCTGTTCCAGGAGGCTGGCCCTGGGATCAGTGGTTCACTTTCAGAGAAAATAATATAATGTAACCTACCCAGTACTAATACAACTGGATGGATGGCAAATCTACTTTAACAAAAAAAATCCCCTGTAATTGCTTTAGAATATCCAATCCTGGGGGTTACCAGACAAGCTTTCTTAAAAATAAAATATTGCATGCTATACTTATCATTAATAGCAACAATTGTAAACAACAAGAAAATAGAAGAAAATTAAAAATGTAAGAAGTTCATGGGATCAATTTCTCTGATTATTGGACCCCTCTTGTCCTCAAGTGAAGGACAGAATTTGTTTCCATATGTATTTCATCAGGAAACCAGATCCCTATCTACAAGCTTAGCTCAAAGCTGAGGGAAGACTGTGCTGTACCAGCAGAGTGTTGGAACTGAGGTTATATCTACACATGTGGTGGTATGGCTGAATTTGGGCCATTTTATTGTTTTAAGCAAAACTGCTGTTTGAGTAACCTTTCATTTTTATGATACCAATGATGTTTTTGGCTAAATGTTTTAAAATTGTGTAGTTATAGAACCCCTGCCCCCCAAGTCAAGCTAATCCCCATACAGAGACAGCTAGTGTTGGCCATAAGATCCCAGAGCCAGTACACCACATATGGAGAACGTACATAAGGAATCTGGGCAGCCACCATCTCATCATACAAGCTGGCAATCTCAGAGTCATTCTGGTATCCATAGCGACACAGCTGAAATCCCAAGGCCCAGTAAGGAACCATCACTGGCCGACCGATCAACTAGAAAATAGACAGAAAACTTCATCCTTCAAAAGGAGAATCTGGATTGACATTGTCAACAAATTAATAAGAACATCTTTCCAGTGCCCCAAGCTAGATAAGCAGCAAATTCAAATACGGAGAGAAACTAAGAGGATGAAAAGCCACAGGGACACCTTGGAGAAAGCTTTCTGCTGGATCTTACCTTCTTCCCTAAGAGGTTTGGAAAATCTGATTTTACTCTGAATCCTAGAGGCATTGTAGCTTACTGGTTAAAAACTCAGCATCTAGAGGCAAAATGCCTGGCTTACCATCCAGGCTCCAATCCCTGCTGGCTAGGTGGCCCTATGCAGAAGGTAAAAACCTCTTGTTCATCACTTCCTGCACCTGTAAATTGGGGATAATACTGGTATTTGCTTCATGGTGCTCCCGTGAGGACTGGATGAGTTAATATATGTAAAATGATCCATGACACGCAGTACGTTATATGCATGCTCGTTGCTGCTGCCAAAGTAACTGTCGTGGCCCCTATGACCACCATTACTACAAGCACCATCACTGTTACCACATCACCATCACCATTACTGTACCACCACGTCCACCACCTCCATCACTACCACCACCACCTCTAACACATCACCGTTAACGTACCATTACCGCCGCCACCCCCGCCGTCACTGTTACCGCCACCTCCACCCCCACCGCCACCCCCGCCATACTGTTACCACCACCCCCACCCCCACCCCCACCGCCATCACTGTTACCGCCACCCTCACCCCCACCCCCACCCCCACCAGTAGCACCACTAGTACTTCTGCTACTCTGCAATGCCTTGAGAGGCTGCAAATTTAATAGTTCTTGGGATGTCTTTTGTCTCCTCATTTTATAGTCTATATCTATCTTCCAGAAAGACCAACAATTCCAGTTATCATCTGAGAGCTATACTAAGAAAGGTAGATTTGGGAACTCAGAAGATACTACGTGAATACTTGATTATCAATTTAATTCCCTCCTACCTCAGTATACTGCTGAGTGACAAGCTCGGGAGTTGGCCCCAAGAACACGTAAAAGTCCAGAATTCCCCCTATGGTGCGGTACGTCAAGGCGGGCAGGGGCTGGAATGTCACATCTGAGGATATAGGAAAATATCAATCAAGCTGGAAACTTCCAAGGGGAAGAATTACCCCTGAAATTCTTACCTTTTCCTTCTCCCAATGCCTCTTTATTATAGAATATGAAGAAAAAGTATTTTTACTATGCCTACATATAGGCACTTTAAAGAAGTGAAAGTCTACAGGGTGCTACCCCTGGATTTTTTTTGCCATTGGGTTTATTATTATTTTATAATATGTTTTGCCATTCTGCTCTTTTCAAATTATTACTCTTACTTTAGAATAGTTTAAGACTTATGAGAATTTCCAAAAATAGTACTAGAGTCCTTTGTACAGTTCATCCAATTTCCCCCAATGACAACATCTTATGTAACCATTGTACATTGTCGAAACCAGGAGTTGACATCCATATAAAACTCTGAAGTCAGGAACAGACCTTACTCTGATTCCACCAGTTTTTACGTGCATACTTTCCCCTCCACCTCCTGATTTCCCACCCTCTTTCCAAGAGACCATACAAATTTTCTTCACACTCCCATACCCCCAGGGTGACTACTCTTACCCAGAGCTTCACCACTAATTCAAAATAAAAAGATGGTTCCCACTGGCTGACCTACAGGATTTTGGGGACTTCCTTGGTCTTGCTATCCCTTCTTACATTTTTGCCAAATAAGAGTTAACTCTTGTTACCACATGTTACTGAACTGAAACAAACAGAAAGCCTAGATAGAAAATAAAAACAAAAAACAAAAACACTGTCCCCAGGGTGATAATTTTGACTTTAGGGAGCAGCTAGGTCAAACACATTCTGTTGTTTTTTTTTTTAATGTTTATTTATTTTTGAAAGAGAGAGAGAGAGCAGGGGAGGGGCAGAGAGAGAGCGGGAGACACGGAATCTGAACCAGGCTCTAGGCTCTGAACTGTCAGCACAGAACCCAATGTGGGGCTTCAGCCCATTAACTGTGAGATCATGACATGAGCCAAAGTCAGATGCTTAACCAACTAAGCCAGCCAGGCACCCCTCAGTCAAACACATTCTAACATTACTCAAGAATGACTGGTTCACTATCAACAATACCCAAATTATGGAAAGGACCCAAATGTCCACCAACTGAAGAATGTATAAAGAAGATGTGGTATTTATACACAATGAAATATTACTCAGCTATCAAAAAGAATGAAAACTTGCCGTTTGCAATGATGTGGATGGAACTAGAATATATTACACTAAGTGAAAAAAGTCAATCAGAGAGAGACAAATACCACATGATTTCACTCATATGTGGAATTTAAGAAACAAAACAGATGACTATAGGGAAAAGGAAGGAAAAATAAGATAAAAACAGAGAGGGAGGCAAACCATGAGAGACTCTTAAATACAGAGAACAAACTAAGGGTTGCTGGAGGGGTGTTAGGTGAAGGGGTGGGCTAAATGGGTGATGGGCATTAAGGAGGGCACCTGTTGGGATGAGCACTGGGTATTATACATAAGTGATGAATCACTAAATTCTACTCCTGAAACCAATACTATATGTTAACTAACTTGGATTTAGATAAAATTAAAAAAAAAAAAAGAAGAATGACTGGTTCACAGAAATAAGAGGAGATGTTGGTGTCATCTTACCCATGGCGTTGCTGTTTAGCAGGAGCACTCCATGGGCACTGCCATCCTGCTCCAGTGCCATGTAGTAGGGGTGGACGCCATAGGAATTCTTCTTGTACTGGGAGAGTTGTGGGGGAGAAGCGGTAAGAGGTTAAAAGACATCATGGCTGAGAAAGAAACTCAACAAAAAATGACTGATAAGGTCCATGCACTGAACTAAATACATACGAACAAAGGAGTCTGACAACAAATTGGCCCTCTGTCCAAATGCAGAATGTGACCATCTAAGGTTAGCCAGGGAAGATGAAGCATGAAGTGCACACAGTAGGAGCAGAGAGAGGCAGACACAGATCCCCCAGTGCTTTCTCCTTACCCCCGGGGGTTGGTCTCGGGAGAACATCCCCCACGTGTGCCAGTTCAAGTCTCTCCGAAAGGCTGTGTGCTCAGTTTCCCCAAAGCCATAGACGTATTGGGAGGGAAGGCGAGTGGAGATGCGGATGAACATGTCATTGAAGGTAAAGCCAAGGAGCTGAGAGTCCCAACTGCAACACAAAAGGGTGTATTTGGAAAAGAAATGGGTTATCCTATTGGCTTCAAACAGTCAACACCCTGTTTGCCAGGACAACAGAACTCTTGGTCCCCTCTCCCCCCAAGAGCCCTGTTAATCTTCCACACAAACGCAAAGCCTATTTCATTAAAATGATCTTAGATGCACTTGCTACCAGCCCTGGAGCCAGCCTTCATTCTCCTATTTTCCTCTCCCACTGCCTTCCTTCAGTTCTGTCCCCAGGATGCCACATCCCATCACATGTCACCACCTCCATTGCTACCACTCCACACCAGCCCCGGGTCCTATTCCTTCTCTTCTACAGTCCACTTGCTACATAACATCTGGAGCGATCCGACCACAATATGCTCCAGCCACAATGGACATCTCCTCCCTTAATATGGCGAGCTTGCTCCTGCTTCACGGCCGTGTGCACCTATTTTTCCATCTGTCTGAAGTGTTCTTCCCCTTCCCCCAGATCCACATGGGTGGATCCTTCTCATCTGAGTCCTATTTCAAATGTCACCTTCTCTGAGAGCCCTCCTCTGACCACAGTATCAAAAGCAGTCAACCCCCCATAACTCCTGATTACCCTGTTCTTTTTCCTACATAGCAGTTGTCACTATCTAAACTTCCTTATGTATATTTTAACTTAAATTATCTTTGTTATTTACCATGAATCTTTGGCATGAGAAGAGAGACCTCATCTTCTATAACCACCTAATATAGAGATAATAGATACTAACCACCCCATAAACATTGGTTGAATGAATCCCTAATACATGTAAGTGCCTCAGTAATTACTGCCAGGGAAGTAAAGATTTCTCATAAGAACAGACCCAAAAGGAATAACATATTCATAAATCTGGAAATGGATGGTGCGATGCTTTGAGCCAGGGTATCTCCAAGGACAATGGACCTGGCAGTGCATGTATAGGTAACCATCAATTCCAAATCCGACTAGGAGCTACCTACATTACAGAGCCCGTACTCTTCCGGCGAATTTCAATCCCAAATGGATTCTTCTTGATGAGGACATCATACAGCTGACCCTCTGTGGTGCTGGATGGAACCCTGGGTATGTTGAGAGGCACCGGGACTTCATACCGATTGTTGTTAGGATCATAAATCTAGGGTGAGTGGGGAAAAAAAATTAGGAAAATATAGTACTCTAGAAAACCATATCCTTAGCAGAAACTTGGTATCTTTGACACAGAGTCTGAATGCTAATATTTCTTTGTCTCTGGAAGCTCATGATACCAGGGATTTAGTTACAATATCAAAGAACAATAGACTTCACATTCTGATCTGAGCCTGTCATATCTCATTTTTAAGGCCCCTATCACAGTAACACATTCCCTTTGACATTGGTGATACCTTGGAAAAATCAGTCTAGAAATCAGTTTGGTATGTATGAATATATTATTTATTACTTTGCATGTGGGTGTATGTGAATATCTGAAAGCTACTGTGATTGAAAAAAAATCCATCAAAAACACTATTTGATTAAAATAATCACAGGTGTTCTTGCTAAAAATGGGGTCTAGATTGATTCACTGAATACCTACTCTACTCCTGCCTGATGCTGTACTGGACACCAGACACACTAAATCAAATAAGACACGACTGTTGTTTTTAAGAAATTCACATGCTCCTGGGAGGTAAAAGAAGTACCCGCAATACCCGGGTGATGATATGTGCTAATGTGGAGCGATGTAGGAGTGTTGTGAGATTATAGAGAAGAAAACGCCTAACACAGTTACTGGAAGACTGAGAAGGTTTCACGAGAAAAATGCAGGCTGAGTGTTAAAAACTTGGCAGCTATTATTAACCAAACACAGCAAGGAGATAAAGTCATTTCTGGTAGAGAAATAAATGCAAAGGCACAGAGTATTGAAGCAGGGTCAAAAAGAGACAAATCCTGGGTCCCCTGGGTGGCTTAATTGGTTAAGCATCCGGCTCTTGGTTTTGGCTCGGGTCACGATCTCACAGTTTGTGGGTTCGAGCCCCACGTCAGGCTCTCCAGCCAGCAGCATGAAGCCTGCTTGGGATTCTCTCTCTTTCCCCGTCTCTCTCTGAGCCTCCCCTGCTCCCACTGTCTCTGTCTCTCTCAAGATAAACTTAAAAAAAAAGTCAAATCCTGGAAAGGGAGCTATGGTATGATCAGGAGGTAGAGTAAGAAAGGGTTAATGAAGGAAATGCAAGCAAGTTCATTTTCTTCAAACTCATTAGGTGCCTACTACAGGCCAGTGCTTTGGTGAGGACAGAAAGATAATAGAGCATTTTCCCTGTATTAGAAGTTGTAAGGGGACTCAGAGTCCAGGTTGATAGCAGGTGGTGAAGAATGCTTCGGGCAATGCCTGATGTCTTTCGTTTACTCTCTCAATAAACATCTGATTACTAACTACATGCAAGCTCTATGTCAGATTTTAGAAACACAGAGATGAACAGAGAAATTCCTGTCTTTGAGAAACTGACGATTTAGTAGAGAAAGACGTAAGAACAGCCTATCACTAATCCTTAGTTGTGATTAAATCATAGGAAAAAAAGATCACTACACTTGTATGGCTATTGCATAGACACCCTGAATTCAGCATCCCAAACTGAACTCATCTCTTATTTTGCCCAAGCCCAAGCCTTTCCCATTTTCCCATCCAGTTAATAGCACCACCATCCATATAGAGACACATGCCGGAAACGTGGTAATCATTCTTGATGCCTCTCTCTCCCTCATCACGTACTTGAAGGCATCACCCGATCCTGTGGTCCTACCTTTTCAGTCCTCCCAGATGCCCGCCATTCTTCTCCTTTCCTATTCCTGCTCTACACTTGGTCTCCCACGTGGATGACCTAACTGGCAGCCTCCTCTTTCACTCTTGTTCTCCCAACCACTTTCCTTACAGTAGACACCGCGATCTCTTCAAAATAGAACAGAGAGCACTGTTTCGTCAACGGTTTCTCGGTGCTCTAGGATAATGATCTAGTATATTGGGGCAGGGTTAGCTTAGAAGGGCACACTTACTTTAGTGCTCTGCAACCTCCACTGGCAAAAGTAATGGAACTGCCAACCTCCCAGGCAGTACTTGATACATAGACGCACTGTGAACACACACCTTAAACTGCACCATGTCGTTCTTATGGTAGGTCACTTGCACACGGAGGGAGGTCACGGGTACCGAGGGCAGAGCGGAGGCATATAAAGAAGACTTTAATGAGACGGTAGCAGTGGCACCACGTGAGTCGTACTGAATGTCGCCGACAGAGTACAGGTCATTGACAAAATAACAAAATGGGACCCCAGGAGAGCTAGGTGCCTGAAAAGGAAAGCTAACGTCAGCTCAGTATGTGTTCCTAGAATGATCAAATATAAGGGGGCTAGAAGAGTCAATCTGCAGGGAGACAAAGCCAGATACTCTTTGGTAGCAACCTACATTTAAATTCCTGGTCTCCTTGCAAAGTAGTTATAAAAAAAAGAAAGGTCCTACTCATGTCCCTACCTATTCTTTACAGTCAGATAAAAACTCAGGTTCTTTTGGAAATCTTTCCTTTCTATGGGTTTTAAGTAGTGACATAGGGATTGGGCTACACTCATGAAGCTGGAGATGAAGTGCCGTGGATTTTGGCGTGTGTCAGCGTCATCAGCAGGGTTACCTCCCAGGCACAGCCACGGGCAGTACAGTTTTCTGCAGAAGCACCACTCTCATCGGGATAACAGTCTATTTTTTCTGCATCCCTTATCTTCAGGCCCCACTCCACTGTGTATGCTTCTCCCAGGACAAGATCAATTTCCGTGATAAGGGCGACCTGCAGGGATGGGTAAGTGACAAGGAAATTAATGCTCAGGACAAAACCCTCGCAAGATACGAAACCTCTCTTAGGAGAGGAGATAGAAACCAGACCGGACTCTCAACATCTAAGTAACACAGCACTGCAGCTGCTATAAAGAGGGCTATATGGAGGGAGGGGGGAAGAGAGCAAAGGTACCAACTCTATCCGAATCTTGTACATCATGTTCAGAAGGGAATTAGGGAGAATAAAATCTTCTGTGATCACCCATTTTCTTTCCTTCCCTGACTCCCCTTCCTCATCCTTACTTGGTCAAGAAGTATTTCCCTACAAGCATTTCCCCTTGAAGCATAACACACACAAGCTCACGGGGTCATACCAAATCGAGCTTATATTCTTGCCCTCCATTTTTCAGACCAGTGTCCCACCGTGGTCTGGAGTGGTGGCAAGAACACAGGAGTAAGAACATGTGGCTTGGGTTCTCATCTCCATTCTGCTGTGGAAACTTAGCCAAATTATTCTAATTCGTTGGGCCTCAGTTTCATCAAAGGCAAAACTGGGGAGCTGGCAACATCATTACAGTTCCTTCTGTTTCTAACATCCCAACCTTTTCATTTCTCCAAGAGCAAAGCCTCAAAGCCTAAAACCTGCTTCTTTGAGTCCCACTAATTCAAATATTTAACTTTTCTACATATTTTTATCTCTTCTTTAATTAGCAATTTCCGAGGTGCCTGGGTGGCGCAGTCGGTTAAGCGTCCGACTTCAGCCAGGTCACGATCTCGCGGTCCGTAAGTTCGAGCCCCGCGTCAGGCTCTGGGCTGATGGCTCGGAGCCTGGAGCCTGTTTCTGATTCTGTGTCTCCCTCTCTCTCTGCCCCTCCCCCGTTCATGCTCTGTCTCTCTCTGTCCCAAAAATAAATAAACCTTGAAAAAAAAAATTTAATTAGCAATTTCAATAGTGAAGGCTCTCATTTGTCCAGAGCTATAAAATCACATTTTAAGGATAATCACCCTTCTTCCAGGCTCTTCTCAGACTAAATTCACCTTAAACTTCCCTGTTCTACAAATCCCATTCTCCACAGCCTTGATTCAAGGATCCATATGACACACTTTGAGAATCAGATCCTTCTCACTTTGATGCCTAAGACCCTCCCAAATCTAACCACACACTATTTGTCCAAGCTGATCTCTTCCCTATTCTAGTCATACAATACTCACAGACTAAATAATGTAAGGCTATTCTCAGTCCTTAGATTGGCTTATTCTGACATCTCAACTTTGAATATGTTATCTAGGCAAATACTCTTTCTGGGAAAATGGTGCCCTTTTGTGGAATGCATGGCTAATTGCTTGCTTTATATAAAAGTTCCTTTCTTACTCACTATTTCAGTTTGGAATATTAAAGTTCCTGATTAAGGAACTTAAGTTCCTAATTAAGTTCCTTTTAATCCATGTAACATAGCTGTGGCCATTCATAGGTAAGTCCAAGTCCACTGGGAGTTGCTGGCCCAGAGTTTCCTTCTGGATTTAAGGGCCTGCTCCTTCCCTCCACCTTTTCTTTCCTGCCTCTTCTTTTATTCTGCTACTGGCCAATCAACCCTGACAGCCTTGAGCCACTGAACCAACGCCAGCAGCTGACCACTTTCTAGACTTGTTATTGTGTGAGGAAGAAAATTCCAATTTGTTTAAAGTCCCATTTAGCTCAGTTGCCTATCACTGGTAGATGAACGAATCTCTACCTGATACATCATCGTTCAAAGTCCAGCTCAAACCGTGACTTCCCCAATGGCTTTGCTCAGCTACTCCATTAGGCTTTGACATTGAAATTAGGTATACTGTAACTGAACATTTCCTTTGTGTTGCTTTGGACTGCCTGTCCCCTGCCCAGTAGTTTCATGTGTACAAATTGTGTCTCCCCACCATCCAAATTCAAGCAATAAGAATTCCTTTGCTCTTGCATTAATTAACTTATTTAACAAATATTTACTGAGTTTGTTTTCATATATGCACTCTTCAAATGGTTTGCCCGGTGCTGTCCACATAACTAACCATATGATACAGTTGTCCTTTGAACAATATGGGTTTGAACTGCACGTGTCCACTTACATGTGCACTTTTTTCAATAAATACAGTACAGAACTGTAAATGTAGTTTCTCTTCTGAATGCTTCTCTTAATAACATTTTTTCTCTAGCTTGCTGTATTGTAAAAATATAGTTTATAATTCATATGACACACAGAATATGTGTTAATTGATAACATATTATCTGTAAGGCTTCTGGTCAATAGTAGGCTATTAGCAAGGATTTGGGGAGTCAAATGTTATTCACAGATTTTTGACAGTGTGGGAGGGTCAGTGTCTCCCCATGATGTTCAAGGGTCAACTGTACTTTATTTCTAACTTCATAATGTAGGCATCCTCAATATCTGTTGTAAGGCAAAATGGCCAACATCATCAATACAACATTAAAGGAGAATACCACATTTACGCATTTACTCCAAATTTGGAAGATCTCTCACAAACATGCTGACCCAGCAGCCCCCAGTCCCAGATCACCTACAGGGCCTGGAGTGAAGGAGGATGGGGAAGGATTCCTCATAGCATGAGATACCAGAGGAACTGATTACAATCTGCTCAAAAGCATTGGGTCTCATTATAACTGATGAAAAGCGGTGGGTTTTTTATTATTATTGTTATTATTTAATATTCTCTAACCAAATAAGCAGCATTAGCTAGGCTTATCAGATTCTTTGACTTGAAATATTTCTTTGAAATGTATGTGTTGGAGAAAGTTTTTATATCTGAACACAGTAAAAAAAAATGCACTTCAAATTTTTAATTAATGGGAATCCCAACTCCCACTTTGCCTTTCTTGCTTCAGCCAGCAGTGGCCAGACCCACATTCCCTCTAACCCTGTCCCCCACACTCCTCACTTTGCTCTTCTGTCCCAGTCAGAGAGAACAGAAGACTGAGGGGCAAATACAAGAATAGGGATGGAAAGGCCATTTTATCTGATTCCAGTACCTCAGTACCTCCCTGATCTATTCTAGCTCAGGTCTACTGCCTCCTTTTTTGTCTCTCCTAACCCTCTTCTTCCCCACTCCAGACCTCAGAATGTGCCCTGGTCCTTCAGGACCCAGGCGACCTTGGCAAGAAGGACCACCATAAGCTATAAATTCTTGATAAACTATCTCAACAAAATGAATTTTTACCTGTAGGTTAGAATCATAAGTGACATTAGGAGAAATCTGACTTGGGACACCATTGTGTTTCACTATAACATTGTTAGGCTCCTGGATCCCAAGAATTTTAATCTCTTTAAATACTAAATTATTGGGGTCTTTGTAGGTTGACTGCAAAATCTTCACATCCAAGCGGTTCTGCAAAACAATTAAGCACAAAGATCCACTGATAGATTGTCAAGGCACTCAAATATTCTGTCCTAGACCAAATACCCAAAACTGCTTTGAGTACCTCTTAGCTGTCTCTACTCACATGTGCTTGAGGAGTACAAACTTACTTTAATACTTCCCTGAGTAAAAAGAGAGAGAGAGAAACACACATATGCACAGAGAATTTTTTTTTAATTTTTTAAAAACTTACTCATTTTTGAGAGACAGAGAGAGACAGGGGGTTCCAGGCTCCAAGTTGTCAGCACAGAACCTAATGCGGAGTCTGAACTCAAGAACTGCGAGATCATGACCTGAGCAGAAGTCAAATGCTTAACCCACTGAGTCACCCATGTGCCCTGAGAAATTCTTTTAAACTGTATTTTAAAAGGCTGATGGCTTTGATTTATCCATATGATTGCTCTTTTTACTAACATGGATAATTCAATGTTGGGAGTTAAGGCATAAGTTGAAATGCACTCATCTAAGCACTGGTTGATGTATGGAATTGTTGAATCATTATATTGTACACCTAAAATTAATACAACACTGTATGTGAACTAACTGGAATTAAAATAAAACTTAAGGGGTGCCTGGGTGGCTCAGTTGGTTAAGTATCCAACTTTGGCTCAAGTCATGATCTCAGAGTTCATGGGTTCAAGCCCTGCCTCAGGCTCTGTGCTGCTATCTTGGAGCCTGGACCATGCTTCAGGTTCTGTGTCTCCCTCTCTCTCTGCCCCTCCCGCACTCATGCTCTGTCTCTGTCTCTCTCTCTGTCTATCTCTCTCTCAAAAATAAATAAACATTAAAAATATTTAAAGAATAATAAAATAAAAACTTAAAAAATAGGGGCACCTGGATGGCTCGGTCGTTTAAGTGTCTGACTCTTGATTTTGGCTCAGGTCATAACCTCACGGTTTGTGAGTTTGAGCCCCACATCGGATTCTCTGCTGTCAGAGTAGAGGCCGCTTCAGATCATGTCTCTCTCTCTCTGTCTGCCCCTCCCCTGCTTGTGCCCTTTCTCTCTCATAAACAAATAAACATTAAAAAAAAAACCTTAAAAAATAAATTTCTTTTATTTTCAAAAAAAAAGGAAATGTGCTCCACAGTCATAAAGGCATATGAAGCTACGAATATAATTACACACATACACAAACATACATGAGCTAACGGTCAGACAAAGCTCACACCTAAGATTCATAAAAATACGCTACTTACTTGGGTGACAGAAAACTCACATAAGAGATAGATTTTACTGGCCACAGTATCTGCAAGTGAGAGAAAGATGAGTCAACCTCTGGCCTGCCCACCCAGAAGAACAGATTTCACTCTCGTTGTACTGAAAGCTACATCCTGAGAATGGCAAGATTATAAACAGTCTCCAAGGCCAGGCCACTGTTTTCCCTTTTCCTTCCTACCTTAGCCTTGAAAAGATTCCCTTCCAAGTGCTTCTAAGGCGTATGCCCCAAGTGAATCTGTTTCCTAAGCTTGAGCCACAAGAGTTGTTAGTATACTGGAGCCAGAGAAATGTGCTAAGAAGCATGGCCAGAGTCAGGCACATAAGAAGAATATAGTCTCACTCTGACTCACCGGCATGGGTATGTTTCATATCATTGATATTTGTACAGAAGCGTTTTTGGGGAAGAGATCTACAGTGAATGGCAGGAACAGTCTTGAAAACATCTCTTTCAGATGCCTGTTGACAATAAAATGAGAGCCTGTATATACTGCTTGTCTGATGGAAGCATTCTAAAAGGTAGAAATGTGTTTTCCTTCCATCTGTGGTCCGCCTGCCACTAGCTGTGAACAGTGCAACTGAAACCAAAATCCTCCTCTTGAGTGATTAACGCTGCTGTGTCTGGTGAGATTTCTCCCACGCCTGAATGGCCTGAGGATGTAACTCACAGATGCAGGTTGTCCTAACAGTACCTACCTTTAGTTTCCCCATCATCCCAGAAAAGTTCGCCTTTGGCTTCTTTGTTCTCATCTAGGGCGATGATGAGACCAAGAGGGTTCCGTCGACTGTGGGAAACAAGGTTTAGGTGGGAGATAAAGACTAAAGACTCAGAGAACTTGGCCAAAAGAGATGGGAATGTTTCCATGAGATTTCACATGGGAAAGGTTACTAGCAGCAGATGGCTTGGCTTTTCTTCAGGCACAAAAGCAAAATCAACGGGCGCATCTCTCTCTAGAATCAATAACGTCACAGGAGACAGAAATACTGCAAACATTAGCAATACACATCTATGTAGGAGGCCAGAATTTAAGTGCCAAAATCCCTGCAACAGCTACTATAAAAGTTGCTGGTGCAACTATTCCTTAGAAAACAGACTATTAGAAGAGAAAGAGATCTTAGACAATAATTGGTTCAGCCTAATTTTAGAGATGATTCGTGCAGGGGAAGTGTTAATTATGGTTGGGGGGATATATTTGTTTTCCCTGCCTAAGAACCATTTTGACTCAGAAAGCAACAAAATACAATAAAGTTTAATGGCAACTTTCCTAATTTGATTACTCATTATTATTTCATTTTGAGAGCAAAATCAAACCCTATAGTACTCTGCTTCATAATTTAGAGTATGAAGCACAAAACATGACTCAGAAAGGTGATGAAGTAGGTGGGCATAGAGAAGGAGGGGGAAAGGGCCATTTCATGTGGAATCCCTCCTTATTTCACGACTCTCCTGGACTACCTCCCCGTTTCCTGATCCCATTGGCCCATCACTGACCTCACGTTTTCTCTTCTTTCACATGTCAGCCCTCCACTGTGCCCTGAGCAAGTCAGGTTCTGTTATCAACCAAATCACCTGCTTTCACTCAACACACATGTATGAAGTAGCTTTCATTTGTTAGCAAGTCCAAGAGACACAAAGATAAATAGATCACAACTCTATTGATGGATGACCTTAAATATTATAAGGAAGATTAAACATATTCGCTAAATAATCCAGGCAGAAAGCAAAGAGAGACACAAAAGTTGGAAGACTTCTAGGAGTGGTGGATTAGATAATCTGAAGGACACCAGACACCCTAAAAGACCCACCCAACACATGGTCTTTGAAGGGAGCTTAAGATGACCTCAGGTGACAGAAGTCCTGACTCACAACTGAAGAAATGGGCAAATCCCCTCTGGAGGGACTTTTTTTGGATCCTTAAGATCACTATATTTGAAACACACAAAAAAATTACTGAACACACAAGGTGATAAGCCAGCATGAAAGAAAGTTGGCAAAAGCAATGAAAAATAATTTGGATTCTCCAAAGGATTTTAGACAATAGAATTTCCAAATACAAGGTATAAAGTAACTATGATCGAAATGCTTAAAATATTAAGAAGATTGTGGCGCCTGGGTGGCTCAGTCGGTTAAGTGTCCGACTTCAGCTCACATCATACTGTCTCACAGATTGTGAGCCCCACATCGGGCTCTGTGCTGACAGCTCAGAGCTTGGAGCCTGCTTCAGATTCTGTGTCTCCCTCTCTCTCTCTGCCCCTCTTCCACTCAAGCTCTGTCTCTCTTTCTCTGTCAAAAATAAATAAACATTAAAAAAATTAAGGAAAGAAAAAAAGTCAGCTAAAGAGCAAAAAATAATTAAGAGTATACAAAAAGAGTATTTAAAAAGTTTGGAGCGGCAGCACTCCCTCTGCTGGAAGAATTGAGGAAGATATCTTGCAGATGAAATCTTTGGAGAGTCGTTAAGAAGGCACGGGGGAAGGATGTTGGAGAGGGTAATAAGTGCAGAAGCCCAAACACAGTTGGATAGATGGGTATATCTGAGGACCAGAGGTTTGGGGCTGGTCCATAGGCGTGTATTCCGATGCATCAGGAGGCACAGTAGTTAACTTGGAACCAGATTGTGATTGGCCTTGAACACCCCTACTCATGAAAGAGTCTGGATTTCATGCAGGGGAGCAACAAGTCAAAAATCTTCATCTTGGAAAGATAATTTTAGTATCAGCATGCAGAATAGCCTGAAGCTGAACAGCTAGAGAAAAGGAAACCATTTGGTATTAGATGTAGAAGTATCATTAAAAAAAAAAAAAAGCCTGCAATTTGAAAAATTAAGGTAGTAAGGAAAGTTCAAAGGAAAAGAAAGATTTCTAACTTCCAAAGAATGCCCAGTCTGTGGGGTGCCTGGGTGGTGCAGTCGGTTAAGCGCCCGACTTCAGCCAGGTCACGATCTCGCGGTCCGTGAGTTCGAGCCCCGCGTCAGGCTCTGGGCTGATGGCTCAGAGCCTGGAGCCTGTTTCCGATTCTGTGTCTCCCTCTCTCTCTGCCCCTCCCCCGTTCATGCTCTGTCTCTCTCTGTCCCAAAAATAAATAAACGTTGAAAAAAAAATTAAAAAAAAAAAAAAGAATGCCCAGTCTGTTAAAAATAAATAAGCTAATATTTTTAGAGACACATAGAGCTGTGTACCTCTTTAGTACAGATGGAATCTATAATTTCAGAATCACAGAGTTGTAAAGGAGAAAACAGGGGTATGAGGGTGATTTGAATTGAATAAGTAATTTTTGGACCTTGTTTTGCATCATAAGAAAGAAATGGCTCATGGGAGGAAAGGAATGGGGAATTGAGATTATAGGGGAATAAAATGTGGACTTGCTGTCCCTAGAAATGAGGATGAATGAGTCAAGAGCACAGCACGATGGATGGGTGATCTGGCCAACCAGGTAGGGTGATCAACAGACCGATATTGCTAATGAGAGGCTTCCCAAGACATGAAACTTTCAGGTCTAGAATTGAAGTGGTCCCAGGAAAACCAGGAAGGATGACCACCCCAGCAGTCAGTGTGCTTTGAGGAGAAATGCAGCGGTTTAAGAAAGAACAGGGATTGGGGCGCCTGGGTGGCTCAGTCGTTTAAGTCTCTGACTTTGGGTCAGGTCATGATCTCAAGGTTCATGAGATCGAGCCCCGCATTGGGCTCTGTGCTGACAGCTCAGAGCCTGGAGCCTACTTCAGATTCTGTGTCTCCCTCTCTCTCTGCGCTTCCCCCACTCACATTCTCTCTCTCTCTCTCTCTCTCTGTCTCTCAAAAATAAATAAACATTAAAAAAAGTTAAAGAACAGGGATTAAATTCTTTCAACATCCATCTTGTAAACCACAACTTCCACAACTTCTTGTAAATCACAGTGTCTGATGACCACACCCCCCACCCCCATCCCCTTCCTCCCCACACGCCACATAAAGCTTCAGCATCTTCTGCCTGGGCAACAGATGGGAACGGCAATGACCAACTTTATCAGCAGCACCCGCCTTAGAGGAAACTCCCGCCGCATTGTACCTGACCACAGTGGTGGTGGCGGGCTGTTGTGTGGGGAATACATGACCTCCGCGAAGGTGGAGTCCGATTTTGTCTCCAGGAAGTTCCATCTCCACTCTTTGCTTCCTCCATCTCGTTCGGGCCCCCTGAGGCAAGCACACAAATCAAGCACCTGTTACGACAGCACATCCATGCCCCCCCTCTTCTCCAGGCGCCGAGTTATCTACAGCTCCCTCTTTCTCCACCCAGCTGAGTTACTGTCTAGTCAGGCAATCGAACGAGAGGAAGGAAAACCAATTAAGAGCAACAGGTTTTGCCATCACTTAGGAATTTGGGGGAGCATTTACACCAATTCACATACAGCAGATGAACTGACAGTTTTAAACAAGTCAGCTGACTCCTGACCAGGCTGAAATTCCCTATTGGACCCTCTGCCATTTGCCCTTATCTTACTGTTGAATAAAGTATATGAAAGTGGGTTTTTTCCGGATCTCATCATGACTGACGTTAAGTGACTTATGCTATGAAATTACAGAAAACATGGCAAAAACACTCCTAGGTGCATGGATAGATGTTCCTGTCTCCAGGGAGGGGCCCTGTCTATGCAGCTGTGGTCATGAGGAGTTTAAGAAAAGTCAAAGCTACTTACAGTCTCGTAATCATACCAGATGGCATCAGGCATATAAGCCATCACTTTCTCTGCACCCTGAAATTAAAACAAACTGTTGTTCTTCATGGCCCAGTCTCTGAAGAGTATAAGATGGATTTCTTAGCATTCCCAAGGGAGCTTCTGAACCATATACTGAGAGAGCAAAAACAGCCTTTCTTTTCTCTGTTATCAAACCGTGCCTTTCTTCTAATAGGAATAATAGGAGCAATAACTTGGAAACCCAAAGAAAAATCCCAGTGGAATCCCATCAGGAATAATAATAATATTGAAAATCACGTTGTGGCAAAAATTCCAACTTTACATTAACTCATGAAATCCTCCCAACTGTCCCCAGTGGCAGGTACTCTCATGATCTCACCTTTCCAGCCGAGGAACCATGCCAGACCACAAGGTGCTAAGAGGAAGAGGTAGAGATCACACCCCAATTCCATCCAACCTTAGAGAGGGTGTTGGGCCCCTGCTCCATTCTGCCTCTATCTCAAGGAGCTGTGAGAATGTAATGACGAACAGGACCGTCCCTAAACACAGAGTCCCTCCCAGTAGATGCTTCTACCCTGGTTGGACTCTTGGTCAAGAAAAAAGACTCATAGAAAAAAATATGTAAGTAACAGATCCTCAATTTCCCCAAACCTCAGCACACTGTCTTCAGGGCCGACTCAGCCATGGAGGCTGGAAATGGGCTTGGGATAAAAAGAAGATAAATCGTTCCGGGAAGAGAAGAGTTTGGAGGGCAGCAGGAACAGAAGTGGAGGCCATCTGTGTGCCTCTGTGGGACACTTGCCTCTTCCAGAACTGGAGTGATAAGGAGGCCAGGTCCCCATAAAAACTGTTGGTGTACATCCCACGTGTTGCTGTCCCTGTAGAACCTGGAGATCAGAGAGACGTTCACAGAGATCTGGGTCAATGCTTCCTGACAACTCTCCCCACAACTGTCCAAAACATGCAGGCTGCCTGCCTGCGGTAACCCCCTAAATTATTCTGGGACATGTACTTGACCCCTACCTCCACCACTGTGGCAGACAGACCCACGTCCCCCAATCCGTGAACCCTCCTTTTCTTCCCCCTGGTTGGACACAGGTGTTTATTCCAGGACATATGCTAGGCAAGGTCCAGACTGAAGTCTATTCGCCATATGCCCCTTTAAATACAATAAAAGTGAAGCAATACATCTTAAAGCTTCAGCTGACCATGAAGAAAGAACTGGATGTAATCACAACAAATAGCAAATAATAAAATTCTACTCAATTCTCTTGTAGGGTAGTTGCCTTATTTTAACAGGGAATTCCAGGAGACAGTAAAAACGGATTCAAAGTAATGAATGTATAATAATAGGAATAATAATAATCATAATAGAAGATATGTGCCTGAGGGTCTAGAACATCAGACACTTAAGAGAGTTCACTGAATTTTGACAAGGAAAGACTGTTCTGTGCCCTTTTGTAGAGTTAAGTTGGAGATGCTCATTGGATTGGCTGGCAGTAAAAATTCTGGAATTCTAGAAATCCTCTGTAAAATTCTTATTTTTGTGTAAATGACAAGTTCATCCCAGGGCCTGAACATAAGGCATTACAGAAGAGACCATCCTGTTCAAGTGTTCAAGTCCTTTAAACTAAGAATCAAGAAATGAAGGATGACAGAACTTTAATGATTTGTCTAAGATAAAGAGTTCACTGGTAGCAGAACAAAGAAAAGATCCCAAAGTTCCCTGATGTTGGTCTAGTTCTATCCCCAAGGGAACAGGCTAAAACACTTAAATATACCTCGGGAACAGTATGTAGGCAGCACTAGCCTTGCAAATACCAATGGACTATTCTATCTATATTAAAAATAGAAGTATTTCACTGTTCACTCCAATATTTTGAAACAGTCCATGTCACCAGTTGCATTAACAAAGTCCCTTTGGGGGCGCCTGAGTGGCTCAGTCAGGTAAGCGTCCAACTTCGGCTCAGGTCATGATCTCACAGTTCATGAGTTTGAGCCCTGCATTGGGCTCTGTGCTGATAGCTCAGAGCCTGGAGCCTGCTTCAGATTCTGTCTCTCTCTCTCTCTCTCTCTCTCTCTCTCTCTGCTCCTCCCCTGCTTGCACTCTGTCTCTCTCTCTCTCTCTCTCTCTCTCTCTCTCAAAAATAAATAAACATTAAGAAAAATTTAAAAAAGCAAAATCCCTATGGATTAGGGTAACTTACTCATGCAGAAGGGGCCTGGCCACTGTGTCCCCCCGGCTGTGGGCCCAATAGAAGAGGGTATAGAGGTAGGGTAACAGGGTGTAGCGGATGGTAAGGTAGTGCCTGGAGGAATTCAGCAGCAGGGAGGTAGCTCCAAAGGAGGCAGGATCCTGGGCCTGGGAGAAAGGAAAGGTTGCGATTATGATCCAGCTAAGAATGACAGAAGCAACTGGAGAACTCCAGACGCCATTCATCAGAACCAAGAGTTTCGTTCCTGAAAGACCCAGGGCCTAGGGTACAAGCTTCGCCTCTAAGCGGTATGGGTGGCAGGGGGGGATCACTTCACTAAGTAAGTGCCCTTCTTCACCTTGCAGCCTGTCCACCTCCATCACACTCAGGACAGCTCTCGCAGCAGACTGCCTTTTCAATAGTTTTTAAGTAGTTCCCCCATTTGATTCTTATTACAAAATGAGCAATGTAGATTGAACGTACAGACGTTTGATAAAGACCTTCACAGACTCGCCATCTCCCTGACTGCTGCAGTGCAAATAGCAGAGTCTGTGACAGCAGAGCATTTTAATGGTGCATCTTCGGAGGTCCTGGTTAATTGCGAATTAGGCTAAGTGAAGCACCAGGTAGGAGGTGGGCTCAACAGATGTCTTGGCGAGGATGCGGACAGACCCGGCTCTAACGTGTGCCAAACTTATCGTGTCTCCTGGGAGCCTCACCTTGTAGCCTTGGCCATTGTGATTCCTGGAAAATGGATAAAATGCTCCCAGCTGCATCCACCGCCTGCAGAGTTCCTCAGAGGCATCCAATGCAAAGCCACATATGTCAGCACCGACCTGGAGGGACACACAGACAGAATGTACACCTCACTTCCATCATCCTGCTTCCCACTGAACTTTTACAGAGAAGGCTTATGTAGTGTGATCTGAAATGGGTTACATCCCATGTCCACTCTTTACTGTCAGATGACTGTGGGTAAGCTACTCAACCCTTCTGTGCCTCAGCGTCCTCCCTGTGTTAAAGTGGCCGTTAATTAGCTACACGGAGTTTTATGAGATTCTGTGGTGTGGATACTGTAAGTAAAACAGTTGACATGCAACAGTTTTTTGATGAACAGAATGAGAAATACTGTTGATACTATTATTTTGACCACACCACTATCAGAATTAACTTTCCAAAGCCTAAATCGGGTTCCATCACTCACCTATTCAAAACTTTCCAGGGTCTCCATACAGCTGAGCTGGTGGCTCCTCAAAACTGGTTCTAACATACCTTTCTAGCATCACTTACCACTCCAGTCCTATAAACCAATCCTTAGAGCCACATCAATCGCCCCCTTACTGCTCTGCGTCCTGTTTCTTTCTCAATCTGAAAGTGACCTTCCCATTAGTCTGATAACATAAACCCACTTTTCAAGGGAAAACTCAAGTGCAACCTTTTGCATGAAGCTTCTCCTGACTCCCTTCCTTGACTCCCTGTTTCTTGTAATTTTGTCAGGATTAGTAAGTCTCTTTCTCAGGATCTCCCTCAACATTTAATTTATATGTCCCTAGCTTACCTATATACATATAAATTTATATAAACATACAAACATTCATAATTTAATATATATATAAAATATATGTAAAATTTGTAAACTTTCAGGGGAAATAGAAGGTGTTTCTGTTACTATATTTATGCTTTTCTCTCCCCCTCACCATGCATACCTACCTTAATACCTTGCACACACTAAGAGCTCCATAAATATATAGGTTGAATTTAACTAAAAGATGTCAAAACCACCTCTAGGGACCTGGCAATGTCATGTTTTCTCGTCTAGGTACTGGATACACAGATGCGTTCAGCTTGTAAAATTCATCAACTGTATACTTAAGTATATGTGTACTTTTTCGTGTATATTATACTTTGATAGAAAAATATTCCAATGATATCACTTCAAGGTTGCACCTTCTATCCTAATAAGATAGTGCAGGAAAGAATGTTGTAGTATCAGAGTCATACTGATGTAGATGAAGCCATTGTTCTCAAGACACTAAATCCCTGGGCCAGGAAGGGTAGGAGAGGTGAGCTTTACACTTTGAAAATTTTCTAGGATGAGTCGTTCTGGAATTGAGGTTGGGACGTGGACTCACCATTGGGATACCAAAAAGGTTGAACTCGAGCATGCCAGGGATAGACCACCGGAGATCATTCCAGGTGGCTGCGTTGTCTCCTAACCAATGGGCTGCAAACTTGCCAGATCCCGCAAAGGTCGAACGGGTTATAATGAAGCTTCTCTTATTAGGGAACACAGTCTTGACAGCTCTAGAAGGGGAGAAATGCTTAAGTAGTCAATGTGTGACCTTAGCGTGTCTCAACCTAGCAGATACAGTGATAATGCCGAGGATCTCAAAAGTTCATACCTCATTCTCTTTCAGCTCCTTCCTAGTAGGGTCAGAGTTGCTGTGGAAGTAGGCTGCACCTTTACGTATGTTTACATATTGTTTTGCTTTGTCTTAAGGTGTTTTATGTACATTATTAAATCCATAATGCCCAAGATTTTTAAAAGCAGCCTTGAAAAGGCTAGTAACTAGAGGTATACAATTTTTATGGAACAAAGGTGAAATCTAACTTTACACAGATGTATGTCCATGGATCTTTCACACTGTGTGATTTTAAACATACACAAAAATGAATTTATGAACAGCCTTTTAGAACTTAAATTCTTTTAAAGTAGAAACACTTCACTCGTAATTTTGTAGTATAAAGACATTTTAAATATATAGATGCATGTGTGTACTTTTATAAGTAACTATAAATATATATCATCTATATTTTAGAAGTCTATGCATATATTAAAAACTCACTCTATAATATTTTAAACATCTTTCAAGAAGGCTAAACTTATGCTATGACTTTGCTAATGACTGAATGTGGTTTCAGTCTGGCTTCCTGCTGCCATAGCTACAGTAAGTGCAGTCAATTCTGAGGACATTTCCCTCACTGTAGAATTTGAGTCTATACACAAAGGTGGACACAGCAATGTATAAGGATGCTAAGCCAGTATCTAAAGCCCTGAGGCACATCCCCTCCTGTCTATACAGTGTGGCACAGAGGAAGATAGATGGACCTTGCACTCATGCAAAACTGAGTTTAAATTTTGCTTTTACAATGCATCAACTCTTTGCCCTTGGTCAAGTTACCTCTCTTTATTTCTTCCAACCACCCATTCATTCATTTATTTATTCATCCATTCTCTCATTTTATACATTCCACAAATATTTATCAGATTTCTTCTTCCCTATGGGCCAGGTGGTTTCTCCATTCATTCAGTATTAATAACCATATTTATCTTTCAGAGTTTTTAAAAACAACACCCTGGCAGCTGGCACGTAACGAGATCAATAATTTCATGGTGTATTGATTTGTAGCAACAGGGGCCTTACTGCGTGGTGGCAATCGCCATGGAGTAGCCGTACAGATTGTGGACATCGTACTGCTTGCCCCAGTGCTGCACAGCATCCATGCAGAGGCTCCTGCAGAACAGGTACCCATCCAGGATTCCTGGGGCAAAAGAGGGAGCAGTCAATGAGAGCCTGAGATGCACGTTCCCTGCTCCTTGACTACTGCAGAACCTGAAACGGTGGCACTCTGGGCGGGGCTTATTGTGGCCATCCTGTAAATGATCACACCGCTTCCTCACTACCAGAGGGTTATACATTTGCAGTAGTTTCTCTGATATATAAATAAATTGTGCCGACCCGTGCACATTCTTCCACCCCGGGTGCTCATGTGACTACAGGCAGGCATCTGGAAGCCAGAGGATTCAATTAGATTTGAGACTGAATCTGAATTCTTCAAACTGAGCCAAATTATGTGGTTCGAGAACAGAAATATTGGATGAAAGAGTAAATTCATTGTTCCCCCTTTGTCTTCAGACACGATAGTATAAAGGCTGACTCCCCAATCTCTTTCGTGCACCCATTCTTTTCTGCTCCCATTGTACCATTCTGACTCTGATCCAAATTACCTTTGCATCTTAACTACTGCAATGGTTTCTTAATAGCTTATTGACTTCCGATCGACTGATCTTCTAATTCATACTCATACTAATGTCAGGTTAATATTTCCAAAACCATTTGATTATCATATTTCCCTTAGACTAAAACATAAATAGTTTCTGTCACCAAAAGAATGAAGTGCTAACTCTGTAGCTCCCCCACCCAAGTTCCTGGCCCATCTGCCCCAATTTCCTATTTTTTTCCTTTTCTTTTTCTTTTTTCTTTTTTTGAAAGAGAGAGAGAGAGAGCGAGAGAGAGAGCTGGGGAGGGGCAAAGAGAGAGGGGGAGAGAGAATCTTAGGCAGACTCTACACCCAGCTCAGAACTTGATCTCATGACAATGAGATCACAACCTAAGCCGAAATCAAGAGTCAGTCACGCAACCGACTGAGTCACCCAGATACCCCCATTTTCCCATTTTCTTGCCAGATTGGAAGTATTCCTAAGACACTATAATGCTAGTGTCTTCCCTTTAAGTCATTCTTATTTAAGTCATTTAAATAAGTCATTTAAATAATGCTAAATAAGTCATTTAAGTCATTAAATATTTAAGTCATTAAAATAAGTCATTTAAATAATGCTAGTGTCTTCCCTTTAAGTCATTCTTCCCTTAATCAAGATGAAATGTGTCTGTGAGCCTCTAGCTTTCTTCAAACTATGATAAATGCCATAATTCTGGGGCCATACCCTGAGCAATGGTGTTGTTCAAAGTTCCATCAGAGCTCACCAGCATCATATTCACTGACTCTGACTTTGACCTTCAAGGCCATGGGTTCTGGCTTTTTTTCATCCTTATAGTTCATGTCTGTTCTTCACACTCTTGAAGTCACCAAGCTTCACTGCCATCCACAGACCAAGCCCGGTTACCTGGTCTCTCTGTGCTAAGTCCTGATGACCTTCGGGCGTATGCACTCGAGAGCAACACAAACTAACCACTAGCCTCTGGCTTCTGCACTGTATCTTCTCTTGACCTTCCCCTAGAAACAGCTCAGACTGTAGGTGGAAAGACTAGATGGCCCCCTTCAAATTTATACCTTATTCAGGAAAGCATGGAGTGCTTCAATTTTTCTTTCCTAATTTCCTGTATATATTACCCACATTAGCCCCTGCCTATGCAGATTTATGTCCAAACTCCCTTTCCAGGCTGTTCATATCTATCCTTATGAATTAAAAATGCCAACTATGCATCGCCACTTTAATCACACTACCACCAAGACTTACTGGGAGTGAATGGGGGGTAATTTAGGTTGCTCGTGGAACATCCTGAAACAGAACCATCAACGAAGTTGGAAACTTCATTCATATCCTACAAAACAAAGAACAAAACTACCACTAAGGAAAAGTAACTATGTTGTACTGATGTTTGCCTTCCCCTTTTTTTGAGGATTCAGAGAAATGATTCCAGATATTTTGTCTTTGAAGAGGTTCTTATGCACATGGAGGGAAATAGATGATCCTGTCTTCTCTACCCATTGAAGGCTTCACAGGGAAGGTTCTCAACATCCCTTCAAAATGCTGTATGTCTATAATTACAAAAAAAAATGAAAAATTTCCAAAAACATTAGGCAAAAAAAGATTTCAATTTATATGGTTCCATATATATCAACTTACATATTCTCTATATATCCAAATATAGTTACAAATGCACACACGTATCAATACGCACACACACACACACACACACACACACACACACACACACACACAAATACCTATTTGGAGACAGTGAGGGGGCGAGCCTGTGCCAACAGATGGGCAAGTGAGTGGTCCGGGAAGACGCACACCAAAATGTCGATGATAGATGTCTTTGGCTGACAACATCTTAGAGGGTTTTTGCTGTCATCTTTTTAGCATTCTGTATTGTTGGAATTTTCTAAATAGAATTTTCTAAATAGAAAAAAGTTTAGCTCTAGAGCTCCCCCAGTTTTGCTGAGCATCTGCTGCTTTGCGTTTGGTTTCCTTTGGTATTATACATGACATTTGTCCTTACCACAGCCATAGTTTGGTCATGCACCTGGGTACCTTGGTTCTGGCCAATTTGTCCAACGTGTCCAAATGAAAGAGCCCCGAACTGGCAATCAAACAATCTGTGTACTTTGTGACAACGTAAGGCATCTATGACCTATTTTTACTTCATTCAGCTCATTCCTTTTTAAAAGAAGAGCTGGATTCAGAAAATAAAAAACAAATTTCTGAGTTTACTTCCAGATCTAATGATCTGATTTAGGTCCTAAGCTACATGTTTTGGTAAGATTATTTACATACTGGGATTGGGAATATTAGAATTATTGCCATATGTGCTTTCCTTTCTTCCTATTCCCAGTATGTTCCTTGACTCAATGATATAGACACATGCCGTGTGAACATTAGTCACCAAATATTCAAAATATTAAGAACTCACAATCCAGATTCCGTCAAACTCCACTTGCTTGTAGAAAAGCTCAAATTCCTTTGCCCACCAAACAGCACAGTTGGGGTTGGTATAATCAGGAAACACAGTTTTTCCAGGCCAGACCTAGAGGAGAAAAAGAAAAACATTGATCAGAGTCAATTAAATGAATATAGAGTAAAATAGAGCACTTTGCAGAGATTCCTAATGTGGTCATGGCAATCACGGTGTCCAGGTACAGATTCTTTCCAGTTAGGAATGTGAAGCACTCTGGATACTTAGAGTAAACATCAGGAGGATGTGATTGGTCACTTGTGGAAAAACACATTTTAAAAAATGGTTAAGCCCTTGGGGCGCCTCGGTGGCTCGGTCGGTTAAGTGTCTGACTTTGGCTCAGGTCATGATCTTGCAGTTTTTGGCTCAAGCCCCACACTGGGCTCTGTGCTGACAGCTCAGAGCCTGGAGCCTGCTTCAGATTTTGTGTGTCTCTCTCTGTCCCTCCTCCACTCACACACTCTCAGTCTCTCTCAAAAATAAATAAGAATTAAAAAATTATAATTAAATAAATAGATAAATAATAAAAAATGGTTAAAACCTAAATGATTGAATCCATGGACCCAGCATCATCTATCTCATTAATCTTCACCTCTGACCTCTGCTTCACAGTTCCCACTCACTTTGTCTAGGCCCAGGCCCAGGTTGGTAAATGTGGGAGAGTCCCATTGAAATGTCAACTGAGCTGTTACAAGTTGTGGGTTTGCAGCATCGGTTCCTCTTCTGTATTCCCTGCTATCTGCTTTCTCTCGGACACAGGGTCAACAGAAGCAGTAGAAGAGAACCGGCAGGAAAAACAAAAACAAAAACAAAGTGACCCAGCAGAGGGGCACCCGGGTGGCTCAGTGGTTGAGCATCCAACTCTTGATTTCGGCCCAGGTCATGATCCCAGAGTCATGATCTATGCATCGGGCTCCACACTGAGTGTGACACCTGTTCAAGATTCTTTCTCTCGGGAGGGGGGTGGGGGAGGGAGGTGGTCCTGGGTGGCTTAGTTAGTTGAGCATCTGACTCCTGATTTTGGTTCAGGTCATGATTTCACAGTTTGTGTGTTCAAGCCCTGTATTGGGCTCCATGCTGGCAGCAAGAAGCCTGCCTGGGATTCTTTCTCTCCCTGTCTCTGCCTCTCCCCTGCTCATGTGCTCTCTCTCACTCTCTCTCTCTCTCTCTCTCTCTCTCTCTCTCTCTCTCTCTCAAAATAAATAAACTTTAGAATAATTGAAAAAAAAAAAGATTCTCTCTCTCCCATGCTCTCACTCACATTCTCTCTCTAAAATAAAAAAAAAAGAAAAGAATTGAACCAACAGATAACACCCTTGTGAAAACATGGACGAGTAAAAGTTTGAGGCAGAGGTAGTCAAACTGGTGAAATACTACAAAGAAACAGAGTACAAAGTGGAATGAAATGGTTCCTTTGGATCTGGCAGTTAGGAGGTATGTGGTGGTATCCATCAGGGCAGCACCAGTGACATGGAGGGGAGGACAGCCACCTACAGTCAGCTGGAGAGGGAAGGGGCGTGAGGGTGAGGACAGGGTATTCAGTGTGCAGGCTATTGTTTAAAGGGACTTGGCTGTGAGGGGAATGCATGAGTGAGATGGCTGGTAGGTGTCTGGGGATGAGACGACAGGGGCAAGTTTATCCCCACCATGTGTATAAGGCATCTGAAAGTATCCAACAAGACAACTACACACACACACACACACACACACACACACACACACACACTGCCACAGCCCCTGTGCCAGCACCAGCCCCCATATCCCCCTTTCAATTACCTCCCCAATGAGCGGAGTCACCCCATCTGAAACATTCACCCATATCTTCGCATCTGAACCCCTGTCATACGGGCCATAGGGGTTGCTTGGGGAAGAGTTGTTGGAGATGGCTGGATCCTAAGACGAGGAAAAATACAGTGAAGGACCCAGCTTCAAGCTTGAGGCACAGAAAGGAGGTTGGGAATTGGGGCGGGGGGGGGGCGGTGGAGAGGGAGGTGGATGTAATGACAAGGAAGAGCAAGCACCTGACCTGGAGGACAAAGAGGGTGGCACGTACCACAATGACGACCAATTTCTGTCCGTTATTGTGTAACTCCTTAACAAACTCAGGGAAGCCTTTAAAATTTACTGGGTCATAAGTGAAGTCCTTCCTCTCGTCCATATAATCAATATCAGCATGCTGAACATCCTGAAAGAATACACAAAGTCCACAACCTTGTGCTCAGGAATTTCCCTGTTCGAATGACTCAGTCCTATTATCATTGTTATTATCCACAATACACACTCTGTGCTGTGCCCTGCACAGGGTTCTGGATCGGTCCCTGGCATCTAGGTGCTTTTGCTCCAATAGTAATTTCAAAAACAGAGGACCCATTGTTTTCCCTAAGACCTGACTCCCACCCCTGGAATCAGGTTAACTGTATCATCTGACCTTGCTGCCTGGCCCTCTGGCCTTAAAAGCCATTCTAACAAACAAGCCACAACAATTACAACAAATCACTAAGGCTATCAAAAACATATCCATACCTAAATCCTACGCCATCCACAAGACAAGGGGGAAGAAGGAGCTGTCTGTCCCATGTCTCCCACATTGTACTGCCCCACATTTTGTTTCATTGCTTCTCTCATAATTCAAGTTTTCTTTGGCACCTATTTTTTCCTAATTTGGCCTGTATGAAAATAGTGGAGCCCGGAATGAAATGGACTCTTGCTTTAGGACGTATGTATCTGGGGTTGGGGAGAGAGGAGTGTTATTCCAGGCACTACTGGGTTTTTCCCATTGCAAAACCTCACTCTTGAAAAACCTCACTCTCCATGATATACCAGATACATTCAGATGTGACCACCCAAAATATTAAAATATGCTATTATCATGTGTATGTACTATGCACTTTTGCTCACTTAAACTAGGGAAAGAAATCCTTTGAGAATTTAAATAAAAACACATTCTATAAATGTAGTCAATAGAGTAAGCATAAGAAAGTTTTGCTAATAAAATGTTATAAGAAAAACAGAGACTGGGGTGCCTGGGTGGCTCAGTTGGTTAAGCATCTGACTTCGGCTCAGGTCACGATCTCATGGTTTGTGAGTTCGAGCCCCCCACATCAGGCTCTGTGCTGACAGCTCGGAGCCTGGAGCCTGCTTCAGATTCTGTGTCTCCCTCTCTCTCTCCCCCTCCCCAGCTCGCACTCTCTCTCTCTCTCTCTCAAATATAAATAAACATCAAAAAAAAATTTTAAAGAAAAACAAAGACAAACATATTGCCTCCTAACTCCAAAATTGTGGTCTCTACTATTTCCTACTAAAAAGAACTAGTTCCTTAAAGGAATGGCTAGCCCAACAAAATGTCTAGCCTCCTGAATATATAAAAATCTTTGTATTGTATATTTAAAAAAAAATCCAAGGGGAGACAGTATAAACAGTTTTGTTTATTCCCCAAGGGAATTCCTTTATTACTGGAAGATGTTTAAAGCCTTACTTACATAAGGGAGCTGTGCGGCACGGTTTCTCTCCACGACTTCTCTCATGTTCTGTAGGGTTCCATAATCATACCGACTGAGATGAAATCCAAGTGCCCAGTATGAGGGAAGGGCTGGCCGTCCAATGAGCTGATAGAAGTATGTGAAATAAAAGTTAGCAAATACTCTATTTTTTTAAAGTTTTATTTATTTTGAGAGAGAGAGAGAGCAAGTGCAGGAACAAGAGAGGGGCAGCAAGAGAGGGAGAGAGAGAATCCCAAGTAGTCTTCATGCCTAGTGGGGAGCCCAATGCCCAACTCAATCTCACCACCATGAGATCATGACCTGAGCCAAGATCAAGAGTCAGGTGCTTAACTGACTGAGCCACCCAGGCACCCCACAGATACTCTATTTTAAACAAAACTTTGTAAGCATTGATTGGGTGGCATAAGACGTATTCCATTTCCCAAGATACCATTTCCTAATGTTAGAATATTAGTCTATTTTCCTAGCCCCTTTTATAAATCATTGAAGGTAGGGTCAATTTGTAGTTTCAGATTTACAGCAGCGACTTATAATAGCAGATTTTTTGTGACTCGTGCTTGCCTATTAAATTTACTTTTCTTTGTACTATTTAGGATTTATTCCCTCAGTCATAATCATGATATCATAAGTTTACCTCTAGATATTCTTGAACAACTTGCTCTGGAGTATTTCCCAAAAACACATAGAAGTCGAGGATGCCTCCAATGGTGCGGTAAGTGACAGCTGGGGCGGGCTGGAGGGTAACCTCTTGCAAGATTAAAAGCGAAAAAAATAAATATTAGAATTTACTCTAGTTTTAATTACAAAGTTTTAGACTGCAGGATCCTCAATCATCTGAATATTAATAAAGTGAATCCAGTGCCTCAAATTTTGTATACAAAGAGGCACATTTCTGCTGATCGAGTCTGCCCTCACAGCACGGGAAAGGCAACGCATTTGTTCTGAGAACAGATCTCAATAATTGGTGATTAGAGTGTCTTCACTCCCTATGTCAGGATTCAGGCTTTCATGAAAAAGCAATCAATTTCTTGAAGGGGTCCAGATAAGCCACTGTAGCACAGAAGTTATTTCAAGCTGAAAACATTTGAGTTTCCGAAATCCCTTATCAACCAAAAAGCAGGGCTTCCAGAATAACTCGCTTGTCATAAATTCCCACCCCTGGAGAGACAAAACTTCGGCACCACACCCAAGCAGACATCGTCACAAGAATATTCTATCTTCCCACTAAGGGCTCATTATCTTTCCAAAAAGTCCTTTGGTTTTTCATAAGTGTCCTTTCTTCCCCTCCCATTTATGTATCAGGGTGGAATATAAGCCCCAAGTTCTAAACACCCCCCTGAGTTACTCTTGGCTGAGCATTCTTCTGTATTCCCATGTTACACATATAAATAAACTGTCTTTTCTCTTGCTAGCCCATCTCTTGTCAGTTTGATTCACAGGCCCCCAAATACCACACTGATGAGGGCAAGAGGACAAGTTTTTCTTCTCTGACATTCACAGCTACAAAACACATTGCTCCCACCCCATGCCCCATCATCACTGCAGCTATGGAACCCAATTAGATACACTGAGGTACTAGCCTCAGTTAATCTCACATCAAGCAAAAGCCAAGTTAAAAAAAAAAAAGTCAGAGATTATATTATAAATTCAAAATCCCTCTAAGCCCCAGTCACTGTTCTCAGAGGTGAAGTCTCCCCATAGCCTTGGTTTGCATTTAGGAATAAAGGAATAAAAACATTCAAGATCTACTGAAGTGTACTCTTAGGTCACAAGAATAACTCACATGGAATATCTAGGATCCTGGGGCCTTTCCCTTTAAGCCTCACTCAACTTGTTTTCTAGTTCCTTTCAACACCCTGAAATAATTGTACAATCCCTGCACTAACTCAGTCTATTCTTAGACTATTAGGTATCTTAGAATCATGTTAGGTCACCTAGAGTGGGTCTCAAACAATCGGTAGTAAAGGATCAGAGCTTTACTTTTTATTTGCAATTCTTTGCAACCTGATGCTTTTGTAAAATAGCGTGAAAATTAACAGGAATGGGTTCATGCATGCCCTTGGATGCTACAGCAATGTTTACTTTCCATTTCTAGACTCAGTTTGTGAATGAGCGGTGGGCCATGCTTTGAGCAGCTCTTATCCAGTCCATTGATTCAGTTGAGAAGAGGGTAGGGATCAATACAATCAACCCTGGAAAATTCTAACATATCTCCTCTTCCCATGTAGTGATTGATTCATGACCTCTGAGATCCACTGTTACTGGTACAAGCAGAAAAAAAAGTTGGGAACCAATGATCCAGTCTAAACCTTTAAAGATGGGGAAGCTAGCAGACTTCTTGGAGTCCTATGATGTTACAATGTTTTTTCTTAAACAAACTGATCTTACTGTGGATGACCTTGCCACTCCACTTCACCTTGCTATCTTTGTATTATCTAAATGAAATATTCACTGCTCAGTTGTAGCTCCCTGGTTAGGCCCTGCTACTGTCATCGTAGGCCCAGGGCAATTGGCTGTTTCCTACCAGAGTTTATATCAACCACTATACAGGATGGAAGTCTAAAGAAGGAAAAAGAACAAATTGGTAGAAACTGCCTCTGAGTAGATTATAGAATAATAGGCTTAGTTGTTCTAACTCTATAATAGAAAAATATTCCAAAAGAGGCAACCAGATTCAGGAAAATCACAAGCTAGGAGAGAAAGCCTTATTCGTGGCTACCATACAACAACCGGTAATGAAGTAGGGAAGAGACGATCAGAGAACATAGCCCCTGAGCTGTGGTTCAGCCATTCCTAAAGGGCTCCCCTGCTCTTATCACAGGCCTGAAAATTGCTCTTACGCATTTTTTCATGAATATTCCCTTAGTTTTTTACCCATGGCATTGCTATTCATCAGAAACAGTCCAAAGGACAATCCGCTGGCATCTTCAAGACACAGGAAGAATGTCTGTGTGCCATACAAGTTAGTTCCATCCTGCAGAAAGAAAATGAAAAATAAAAAATTTGCCATCTAACAATCTAAACCGCAAATGGCTGGAAATGACCTAAGAAATCAGTGTTAATCATGTGAGTAATTGACAGGGACCTCATGGTCAAAGAAGAGACAAATCTTTTTTTAAAATTTTTGTTTTTTTTAACGTTTATTTATTATTGAGAGACAGAGAGACACAGAGCGTGAGCAGAGGACGGGTAGAGACAGGGGGAGACACAGAATCTGAAGTAGGCTCCAGGCTCTGAGCTGTCAGCACAGAGCCTGATGCGGGGCTCGAACTCACAACCACCCAGGCACCCCAACAAATAAATCTTTAAAATATCAAGTTCAGGGGTGCTTGGGTGGCTCAGTCGGCTGAGCATTCAACTTCCACTCAGGTCATGATCGCACAGTCACGAGTTCAAGTCCCACATTAGGCTCTGTGCTGACATCTCAGAGCCTGGATCCTGCTTCCAATTCTGTGTCTCCCACTCTCTCTGCCCCTCCCCACTAATGCTCTGTTTCTCTCTCACACACAAATAAATAAAGATTAAAATAATAATAATAATAAAATAAAATATCAAGTCTACATTTAGTTGATGTCAGCCAAGTGAATTATAGTTCTTTTATTGAATGAGCCAGCTATGACCATTTACCTAGTAGAAATGTGAAAGCCTGTGATATCTGTTAAAATGTGGGAGAACAAGAATTTGGAAGCTGTAGTTCAAAAGGTCTCTTCTGTCAAAGAGGCTTAACCTAACCACATCTGCAAAAGCTCCATCAAGCCTTAATATGAATCAAACATCTTTCTAACGTGCAACTAGATCAAGCTCTACTCAAGATAACTGGTCTTCCAGTCTTCAGAACAGTAGACTTGAAAACTTAAGCTGATTTTCTAAGACTTTAGAACAGTAGTTCTCAACCTGGGCTGCATCCTAGTCCAGTGAAAACAGAGTTACTGTGGGTGGAGAGTTTGTTAAATGTCTCCAGGTGATTCCAGTGTGTAGTCATGCTTGAAATCACTGCTCTAGAAAAGCAGTTCTCAAAACTTGGTATGCATTAGAAATTACATTGGGGGCACCTGGGTGGCTCAGTCAGTTAAGTGTCCAACTTTGGTTCAGGTCATGATCTCGTGGTTTGTGAGTTTGAGCCCTGCATTGGGCTCTGTGCTGACGCTCAGAGCCTGGAGCCTGCTTTGGATTCCATGTCTCTCTCTTTCTCTCTCTCTCTGCCCCTCCCCAGCTTGTGCTCTTTCTCTCTCTCTCAAAAATAAACATTAAAAAAATTGAAAGAAATTATATATGAATGTTAAATGCAGTTTTTTGTTTCTTGTTTTTTGTTTTTTAGAGAGAGGTAGAGAGAGTGCACATGCAGGGGAGGGGGAAGAGGGAGAGAGGAAGAAAGAGAATCCAAAGCAGGCTCCACACTCAGCACAGAGACCAACACAGGGCTCGATCCCATGACTCTGGGGTCATGACCTGAGCCTAAATCAAGAGTCAGATGCTCAACCAACTGAGCCACCCAGTTACGCCTAAATGCAGATTCTAATTCAATAGATGGAAGAGGGAACTTAGAGCCCACATTTCTCACATGGTGATGCCCATTTGAGTAGCAAGGATCTGAGGGTCTTCATCAGATAACCATCACCAGTCATTCACAGATGGATGAGCTGCTTTGACTCATCACCTTTTCTGTCCTTCTGATAGGCATGTGGTAGAACAAGGGCATGGGCTTTCCATTAGACGGGCCAGGGATGAGATCCTATTTTTGTTACTTCAAACTTTTTTTTAAACATTGGGCTATTTCTGAGCCTCAGTTTCTCACCTGTTAAATGGAATAAATTAGACGTATGTTTTTAGAGTTCTTTCGGTAAATAGAGATGCTATATAGCAAGAATCACTTAATCATTTCAATGATCTCCTTTATCCAGACTGTTCTAGAGATTCTGTATCTATAAATTCCTTTAATTCCTATCACAACCCTATGAGGGGAGTATATTCCCCCATTTTATAGATGAGAAACTGAGGACCCGTACAGGTAACTTGCCCGGAATCACGTAATTGGTGAGTGGCAGGCAGTGTCAAAATGCAAACCTCAACAGCCTCACCCCAGAGTCTCACTCAACTATCATCCTACACTGCTAGCAGTGACTGTCAAGGATGAGTCTATGACCTTCAGTGCAGAGGGGGCCATCCTGAGAGCTTACCCCATTGGGGATTGTGTCCCTGGCAAACATGGACCAGGTCTTCCAATTCATGTCATGCCGGTACTGTCGGTGCACATGTTCTCCCAGACCATACACATTAGGACTGGGCAGTCGGGTGGAGAACTGCAGGAACTGATCAGCAAACAGGAGGGGTCCGATGCTCGAGTCCAACCTAGACGTCGATGCAAAATGCAGGGACAGGTGGGCAAGTGGAGTGGAAAGGACACAGCCTCTTAGAAAAGTGTCCTCTATGTTTTGATGACTCAATATCCCCTATTTAACTGGCGCCATTTGCCCTTCTGTGATGTTTTCCCATAGATGCCAAGAGATCAGGACTTCTTTTTCCCTTAGACACCCTACTGCATGACCAAAATACTATTCTTACATTATAATAGATGTTCCGTAAATAGTTACTGGTGGACACATGGTCAGATGGATGGAGGAAAGGGGGAAATAAAGAGGAAAAACTGAGCACACAGCAGGAAAAATGGAAAAAAGGACACAGCCCAGTGCCTGGCCTATAATAAGTGCTTAGTAATAACCACAACAACAAGAAAAGAAGGGAGGAGGAGGAGGAAGAGGTGGAGGAAGGGGAGGAGAGAGGAAGGTGGACAAAAGTATACATTTGGAGACAGTCTGTTCACCAACAGTGGGCTCACAACCTTCAGGAATGTGAAATGCATGTACCCTTCTTCCTCAGGCTTGCAAACCTCCCTCCCCCCATCCTTCCTACTCTGATCCCCAGAAGGTTTTCAAAACTTACAGGACACGATTATTGCTTCTTCTGATCACTTTGATGCTAAATGGCTGTTTGGAGACAACAACCTCATAGGTCAAAGGAGAAGCAGCATTTCCTTTGAATGGTTGCACATGTTCATGGGGCACTTCATACCTGTCCTTGCTCTGGTCGGTCAACTGGCCAGAGACATGAAGGAAAAGAAAGTCAAAATGGAAACTTCTCAGTATTTCCAAGATAGAAGCCTCCCTACCAATAGCAGTGCTCCCCAATGTCTATGCTCACAGTACTGAACTCAAGCACTGATCCAAATGGCATTATGTCTGAGGTAGATGTACCCATTATATTACCAAGTCAAATGGTTAACACTTGGGCAGAAGTTAGTCTTTTGGTAGAAATACACATTGTAAGTCTACAGAGAAGGACTATCTCTAGAGTGTGCACAGCTGTGATAATTCTTTCCTTTTTTTCCCTCCTGAATACACTTCACATGGTCTCAAGGACACATAAATGAAAGCCAAGTTTTACCAGTTGACTCTATAAAATATATTCATGAGGCAGTCACACTGAAGGAAGGCAACAGATGCCTTCAACATAGAGGTACTAGGTAAGAATAATGTCAGTAGAGAAAAAAACCTCCATTAGCAGCATTGCCTATTTTGTAGTAACTGTGGCCACCAGGTAGAGAACAAGAACATTTCAAAAAGATGTTTAAAGAATAAAGAAATCACAACCTTAAAGTGGAAACGGTTGGCTGTCTGGTATTCTGCTGTGAGAAGGACACTGTTGACATCATTTCCAAACAGGGATGGAGAAGGCAACCTGTCCAACTGGGCTGTGAATCCTAGTATGTAGAGGGGAAAAGGTTTACATAGCTGTCTGTGTAAACTAGCAAACAATAGCTAATACAAATTAAGCTTTATGTCAAACGGACTGTCAGTCTTTTTTTCTTAAAAAAGGGAAAAGATAGATATACACCTGTCATACACACATATTACCTTGGGCCAGATTGTGAATCTGGGTACTGTCACTTCCCTCTAAAACTCATGCCTCTCTTACAAAATCTGCTTGAAATCTCCCATGCAAAGGCCTAATTCTCTTTCAATCAGTCCATCAGCCATTCTGTGTTAATCATATACCCTTTGCACACTTGGCCTTCAACTTGTATGTATATACTCTGTTCATTCTCAGTTATTCTCATGTTACATTACAGGTGATCATATACACTGATGCCATGTCCCAGGTTCTGTGATAAGGCAGGTGATAACTGAGACCTTATTAGTAAAGGCCATCAGGCCAAGAGCCTTGGAGGGGCAACGTGCCCCTTCCTTTATGCTAAGAACCTCCCCAAAGTGGTCACCCTCTGTTAACCTCCAGAATGTTCATTAGTATCCCTACATTTTAGGGTGGGAGAAAGAAGAGAAGGTGTTTAGTTCATAAATACTGACATTGACATAAAATGTATATGAAATTGGAATGGTTTCCATATCAGCAAAATCACGTTAGAGTTGCAAGCAGTCTCAGAGGTTACTAAGTTCAAACCCCTCTCTTTAAAAGTTAGAAACTTGGGGGCGCCTGGGTGGCTTAGTCCATTAAGCGTCTGACTCTTGATTTTTGGCTCAGGTCACGATCTCGCAGTTCATGGTTTCAAGCCCTATGTCTGTCTCTGTACCGGCAGTGTGGAGCCTGCTTGGAATTCTCTCTCCCTCTCTCTGCCCCTTCCCACTCGTGCTGTCTCTGTCTCTAAACAAACAAACAAACTTTAAAAGTTAGAAACGTGGGGGCCAAAGAGCTCACAATGTTTGTACAAGGTTACCAAGGGACATAAAGGTGGAGCCAGGAATAGAACATGCCTTCTAACTCCCAAGATTGGATTTTTTTTTCTTGATGCCGAAAGAGATCGTCGCCCTTGCCTTAGAGCAGTGCCCACCTTCTGTCACCTGCAGTCGTGTGGCTGTGCAGGGTGATACTCTGCATGCCACTAAGGCTTTCCTTTGCTGCAAACAGAGCCAACGTCCAGAGGATCTGGAGCTCCTGCCTCATTGTCTGGCTTACCTGCATTTGTTTTTACAAGGTCACCCTCCATTTGATAACCATGGCTTTTAGAATAGTAGCACCAGGGCACACTTATAGTCCCCTGCGGTCTCCAGCAGCACCCACGCTGATCACATGTGGCCTAAAATAAGAGATTTGTCAAGTAATTTATAGAACATTATCACTTACAAATAAAATTTCAGCTTGTGGTATCATTAACCTCGTTTTACAATGATATTTAGAGACATTGTGCCATATCTCAGTCAATGCACACCTTGTACTCAAAGACTAATTTTTATGGCCAATGTCCTATCCTGCTAGTGTTATTATATAATGATATAGGGAATGCAATGCAGTCCCGTATCTGCCATCACAACAAAACTGATATATTTATTTAAATATCCTAAACTACAATATAGGTATATCACCAGTAACCCAAAATTACAAAAGAAGCTTCATTTATACTGGTTTTGTTTTTTCAGAAAAAGGACCTTGCTTTATTCAGAAGCTTTGAAATCAAATCAGTTTTCTTTGACTTTTAAACACATCTATTGTGTGTGTGTGTGTGTGTGTGTGTGTGTGTGTGTGATGTATATGGATAGAAAGATAGATAATAGATAGATAGATAGATAGATAGATAGATAATCTCTCAACGTCCCCAAAGGTAGAAAGTAATTGTTCCTTGAAACCCAAATACAGTCTAATTTTTAGTTAAGAAAAGCGCCTGCCTTATACCACAATTAAAGACAGAATCCAGTGGAGACTAAAATGAATACAATCCCTTTCTCACTTCAACTAATTTATTTGAGAGAAGCAACCAAGTTAACTATAAACAAGTACAAAGAAACCTCTTCCTCTTGAGTGTGAACTAGACCTAGTGACTTGTAACTAATAGAATAACACAAAAATAATGGGATATTGCTTCTAATATTAGATTACAGAAAGATGATGCCTCCTGTCTTGCTTGCTCTCTTTCCCTTGCTCTACTGGAGCCCTCACTCTGGGGAGGCGAGATGTATTGTGGATGGAACCACACGGGAAGGAACTAAGGGAGGTCTCTGGCCAATGGCCTGCTAGGAACTGAGGTTCTCACCCAGCAACACTGGAGGATCTCGATCCTGCCAACAATCACATGAATGAGCCTGAAAAGTATTCCACCACAGCCCCAGCAGACACCTTGGTTGCAGTCTTCTAAAAGACTTTGAGCCAAAGGCACCCAGCCACATCAAAGCCAGATTTGTGACCATAAAAAAAATGTGAGAAAAGATTGTTTTTGTGTTAAGCCATTAAATTTGGGGATAATGTCACAAAGCAATAAATAACTAATACATCCCGCTACACAGATTTTACAGATGAGGAACCTCAGACAGACAGAGGTTCACAGAGGTGAACTGACCTGCCAAAGGTTACTTAGTTAGCTATTGAGAAGGCAAGGACCAAAACTTAGTTCTCTGGTATCCGTTGCCTTTTTCCTATACTCCGGGTTGAGTTTCTGTTAAGCACGTTGCCAGGAGGACATGGCCATGGTTTGTAAATGATAAGACAAAAAGCACTTGCTTAGATATATGAACAATTAGATCTAATCACATGCTAATTTTTAAGTGTATTTATTTACTTTTGAGAGAAAGACAGAGTGTGGGGGAGGGGCAGAGAGAGGGAGACGGAGGGTCCGAAGCGAGCTCTGCGCTGACCACAGAGAGCCCAACTCAGGGCTTGAACCCATGAACCACGAGATCATAACCTTAGCAGAAGTTGGATGCTTAACCAACAGAGCCACCCAGGAGCCCCCATGCTTATTTTTATGTGGATACCAATTTAAGGAAGGGAAAACTGTCTATCTGCAGACAGTATGCGATGGGATCGGGTTTCACTGCAAACCCAACTTCCATCAACAGTTTTTGTTTTTTCCTTTCCAAGTCCACTCAGATGAAGCCTCGGTGCATCAGGAAAAGAGAAAGGTGCTGAAAAGGGCGTTAAACAGAGTGGTTTTTGCATGCTTCCCAGCGCTTAATAACGTCTTCATTGAACTGGAAAGGGTAAAGATCAAAGAATTGGCTGCAGTAGCCAGAAAAGTGAACAGGCTCTGTTGGCCAACTTGAAAACAGCAGTTCCTGCAGTGGAACCAAGCAGTCACGAGAAGCAGAAAGAGAAGCCTGATGCACGTAAATAAGAAAGTAGAAAGGATGTGAAACCTAGGAAAATAGTTTCGTAAAGAGAAGCTATGAAAACTGATGATGTGAATAGGATTGAAAAACCCTAAAAAGAAGAATCAGATCAAAGACACGAACGTCCTTTAAGTTGGATGTGAGGATTTAAGTTTAAGAGGCACTGACAAAATAATAAAACATGTGTAACTTCCAATACAGAATTAAAAGCTCAGGGGAAAAAATCCTCGATGCAAAAACTAAGGAAAGAAAACATGCAGGTGGGGGGTGGGGTGGGGAACAGGTAGGGAGCAGGACATAGAGAAACAGAACCAATGCAAAACACAAAATGAGACCTTAGGAAAAAATGGGTTAGGTCAAATATCATGTGCTTTAAAAACTTAACTTAAAAGACAAAAACAGATTAAATTTACAGAAATAAATTCAGCGATGACTGCTTAGAAATCAATTCAGCTGAAATGCCACACCTAAAATTTAAGCTCACAAAAGTACATAAAAGAGGCAGAAATAGGTTATGTGAGTAGGATGCTAACCAAAAGCTAGTGTCACTTTAGCAACACCTGACAAATAGCCCTCAAGTAAAATTGCACCATTAGGGAGACAGAGTCACTAAATAATGACAAAAGGCTCCAGGGAGATATGACATCACAAACTTGATATGCGCTGAAGTTTTTTTCACATATTTACAGAACATATTTACAGAAAGGTTTTAAAGACTCTAACGAGGCAAAACAGAAGAAGATAGTACAATATGGAATATTTTTAAAGAGCCTCCTCAGTTAATTAATGGACAAAGTACACAAAAAAAGTAAAGATGTTTCCACTTATTTTGCTTTTTACATGATGGATATATACAGGCTCCTGCACCAACACAAAGAGAACTGAGGTTGACTCAGAGATGGTGAGAAACCAGATGCTGAGGACTGTTTAAGACCGGATCAAGCTCTGCTCTACCCAAGTCCTCACTGAGGTCTCCCCCAACCTCGATGTTTCTTAACAATTAAAAGAGTGAGTGAATGGAGCGCCCAGGTGGCTCCGTCAGTTAAGCATCTGACTTTGGCTCAGGTCATGATCTCACAGTTTGTGAGTTTGAGCCCCACATCGGGCTCTCTGCTCTCAGCACAGAGCTTGCACTTCAGGTCCTCTGCCCACCCCCCCGCCCCTCCCCTCCTCAAAAATAAATAAACATAAAAAAGTAGTCTTTAAAAAAAAGCAAGAAAAGAAACAAAGAAGGAGATATTTTACACCTAAATGAGACATGAAAGAAAAAGGAAAACTAGGGCCCAGCTGTATCCATAAACACAAATGCAAAAGCCTAAAAGAAAAAGTACACACAGCATTAAAAACAGAACTTAGCAATATATTAAGTAATGACCAAGTAGTGTTCCTTCTAGGAATACACAGATCTTTTGATATTAGAAAATCCACTTTTGTAATTCACCACAATAACTTATTAAAGAAAGTACACCTTATAGTCATTTACATTCACCAGCTCTTCATGATAAAATTCTTAGCAAACTGGAGTAAAAAGTAACTTCCTCAGTTGGATAATGGGTATCTATCAAAAAACTACAATAAGCATGTTACTAAATGGGAAAATGTCAGAAACGTTCCCGTTAAAAAAAAATATTAGGTGACTTCTAGAATTAAAAGTATATTGAAGGTCTCAACAACACAATAGGCCAAGAAAAAAAAGACACTTTGTAAGATGGAAAAGAAGAAAGCCAAGGGGCACCTGGGTGGCTCAGTCAGTTAAGCTCCCAACTTTGGCTCAAGTCATGATCTCATGGTTCATGGGTTCGAGCCCTACCTTGGGCTCTGTGCTGACAGCTCAGAGTCTGGCCTGCTTCGGATTCTGTGTCTCCCTCTCTCTCTCTTTCCCCATCCCCTGCTCATGCTCTGTCTCTGTCTCTCTCTCTCTCAAAAATAAACATAAAAGAATTTAAAAAAAAAGAATAAAGCCAAATTATCATGATTTCCAGACATAATACTGACTAGGTAGTATTTTTTTTCCTCTGAGACTCACGGATGGGTCTCCTGGAGCTCATTCTCTCCCAAAATGTCTCCCAAGAGTACTCCATGTGGTTTCACAAATAGATTCATAGGATTCCCTCTCGTTATTGGGAGTGAGAAACAAGGGGGTCTACAACAAAGAATCATCTGAAGGGAAATCTACTATTAGTTCTTTATAAGTAACCCTGGGGGAGAGAAAGAGATAGGAGCGATAAAATGGTACAGCAATGGCCTCAACACTGGAAGCTTCTGCTAGTCTGGTGTCATATTCATAATTTCATAATTTCTTTCCTCCATACAGCCATATACTTCCCTTTAATTTGTACATCATACAAATACATCATTATCCATAGACTCGGCCTGTCAACAACAGTGCAGAGCAGCATATCGTCACGAGGATACTTAAAACATGCAACAAAATACCAAAGATATACCTCCTGTGAAAAAACAGACCATTGAAAATACTCCCAGAGCATTTTTCTCCAGCTGAGCTAAAGAGGAGTGGGCCAAGGAATGAACGCCAAGGTCATGGATTATTTTGGTTGAGCACAATATATAGAAAAAGGCAAAGTTCGTTTTATTGAGCTATAATCTTGATACCCCAGAATTTGTTAAAAGTTTTTATAATAAAACACCAAAGAAACATTCCTGAGGCAGTAATGACATCCAAAGTTCAAGAAACAATGACAAGCTGGGGTGTTGTAGGAGAGGGAACGGACTTAGGAGGCCTTCGTCTTCTAGTGGGCTTCCGAGCAATGAGGCTTCTAGCACAGTGTAACGGGGTCAAGTGAATGGGTGTGGGTCAACTTTCTGCGAACCTAGTGTGCCAAACATCCTGCTTAGGTGCAGCCTATCTAGCTCACAACTTCCCATTCCTATGAACAAAGCAGCACATTCATGATCCTCTCTCATCAAGCTCTACTCTACCTTCCAGTCTCAGGCATTATCTTCTCCCTGGCACCCACCCCGTATCTCGGCCATACTGGACCATTTGATATGCCACGTGTGTGCCCCACAATTTCCTCTTCCGTTACTTTGTTTACACGCCTCTTCTATCTCGAATTCACTTTGCCTTCCTCCCACGTGTGTCAAAATCTTACTCATCTTTAATTCTATATTGTCACCTTCTCCTTTATAACAATCTCTTCTATTCCGTGGTCCTCATCATATTTCTTTTGTATCTTATGATCTGTTGTTTTATATTCCAGTTATTTATTTACACGGCTTCTCTCTTCGACAAGAAAGTATGAGAAGAAAAATATTTAGTTCAATTGAACCTATCACCCAAATGCTGAACTTTATGACACGTGGCCCCCTACCAGAGTGCTCTGGCTCTTCTTTATCCCTGATATCTTCTTTGTCCTTTATTCCTGCATTTTACATTTTTTTCTTTGTTTCTCATGACATGATTCCATTCAGCCTGAAGTGGTTCGTGGCTCCCAGCTGCTGTGTATCATGTCAAAACTCAACTTCCTCTATCTGAGTTCCAAGGTCTTCTAAAATTTAAATCAGCCTTTTCTGTTCAGCTTCATTTCTTCCTACTCCCAGCAGGCAACTCTCTTCACTAATCCAAGAGAAGGTCAAGGTCATTTCAGCCAGGGCAAGATGCCAGATGAAGGGGACTGAACACTATGATAGTCTTGGTAAGGGAGGTTGGCCTAACTGGAATTATTTCCTACCTTAGCAGGCTTGCTGTCCAGGCTGCTGCCCTTCAGTGCTGTGACAGCTGGGCAGAACATTGCATTGTCCTGTCCAGGGGATCTCCTGATCCTGAGCTATCTACCAGATTGGATCTCTCTCTTGCCTTCAACACAGCATCTGGACTTCCTGACTAGTTTTATCCCATCACTCCACTCCAATCTTAGACATCTTATCTAGGCCAAGCTACTTATCTGGCTCTGGTTCCCTTCTCTGCCTTAACTTCCCACTCCCCTCAACCCCAGTCCATCACATCTTATGGCTGATCTCGTCGGTTTCTATGCTGTGTTGCTTCTCACTGACTCAGCATCTATGCCCAGTCAGTCAGTCAACACCAAAGGCTAAAGTTGTAACAATTCCCACTTTCCATAGTTCCCATGTATGTGACTTTGCCATGTTATAGGCTGAATTATGTTGCCAAAAAAGACACGTTGGAGTCCTGATCCTTACTACTTCATCTTGTGACCTTATTTGGAAATAGGATTGTTGCGGATGTAATTAGTTAAGGTGAGATCATATTGGAGTAGATTAAGCCCTTAATCCAATATGCCAAGTATTTTTGAAACGGGAAATTTGAGCACAGACACACACACAGGGAGAAGCCATGTGAAGACAGAGACAGAATTGGAGTGATGTAGCTACAAGCCAAGGAATGCTAAGGATTGACCACCACCACCAGAGGCTAGGAGAGAGGCACGGACAGCTTCTTCCTGAGAGCCCTCAAAAGGAACCAACCTTGCCAGCATCTTGACTTGGGACTTCTAGCCTCCAGAAGTGTGAGAGAAAAAAAAATAGAAAAGAAAAATGTCTTTTGGTACTAGGACCTTCAGATAAACCAATATAGCCACTCTCAAGAGCATCACAGATTAGCCCAGTGTACAAACAACAGGATGGCTGGACAGACACACGTGAGAGTGCCACATGCCCAGGCATCACATGCAGCGGGCATCCTATCTGTGTCCGATACAAATGTGCCGTTTGACATCAGTGGACTTCACTCAGGTGGCTGCATTTGGCTTTCATTCATTCTCAATGTGAAAAGCAACTGACGCAGTGTATACAATGAATTTTATAGTCATAATATTCAACAGGACTTCAGCAGATGATCAAGAAACACTGCCCCAAGGTAAATACCGAGATGCCAGCACTATCTTACCCTGGTATTTGTTTTCAGCCATCCCAAACATGGCTCTTAAAACTTGGTCCTTATTTTAAATAATGTTTTACGCATGTGTATGACTTTTTATTGTAGATCCTAGATAACCTTTCGGAATCATGACAGGAGAAAGAGAGACAGAGGAAAGGCGAGAAACAGAGGCAGTAAGAGAGAGAGAGAGAACCAGTGACCAAGTAGTGCTGCCCAGAAAAAAGACAAATCTATTTTTAGTATAAATAAGTCCCAAATCTTGCATGGGACATCCTTATACTAAAAACGCATTCATGGGTTATCTGAAATTCATAAGTAACTTAATCTGTCAACACAAAGGAATTTTCTAGCTCTTCCTCTCCCGAAGCTGTACGGCCATACAAGCATGGATACAGGATTCGTTTGCCTGAGGCACCAGTAGCTACAATGTAAGCAATTCTCTGGGAGCGACACACAGATAACGAACAAACAAAACAACAAAAATAAACAACAGCAGAAACTACCCACTGGCATAAACTCGTAAGTGCAAACAAGATCCATAATTCAAACCTTTGTTGGTGGCTGGTCAGGGATGCAGTTTATCCGTTCCACTTCACTGACCACTGGGCACTCAGCAGAACCCGGAGTGGTACTCGTCCCAGGATCTGGGATGCCCCACAAACAAACATAAAATGACCATCAGACAGACCTAATATCACAGGCATTCGGTATCGTCACAGTTCTCAACGCCTCCAATGGTATGAACTCCGCTACTGATTGGGCTTCACGCCGATGTCCTTGAAATGTACACTTTCACTTTAGAAAGCTTCATTTTTGTTCTAGCTGACTGTATTTACTAAGAACCAAATCCACCTTCTGCAGTCTGGGGGTCAGGAGACTATAGCTTGTGGGCCAAATCAGGTCACAGCCTGATTTTTAAATAAAGTACTGCTGGAACACAGCCACACCCATTTTTTAATGTATCATCTCTATCTGCTTGTGTGCTACCATGGCAAAATTAAGTAGTTTTGGCAGAGACCGTATGGCCTGCAAAATCTAAAGTATTAAGTACCTGCCCCTGAACAGAAACATCTGCAGACTGCTCTGGTCCTTTATTTTCACCCCCAGCGGCTGGTTCACAATAGGTTTGCACACAGGACATGTCCAGTGTATGTGGTTGTCTTGAATGTCACTGCCCTAATCATCATAACCTCAATTCTGGTGGCTCAGTCAATGGGCGTTCATTCCCTCAACATAGAATACTTCTGAGTGGTGGCATACTTCTGTAAATATAAAAGCCTCCTATGACAAAAAATGTAAAGGGAGGCCACCAATCTAAAAACTGGCAGTTAGCATCTGCCCAAGCGCCTTGATTCCGATTTAAAACTCAGTCAAATAAAAAAAGACACACTTCCTGCATTCTAAAATAAGGAAGTGAGATTTATTTAGGTCACTACAATGTTAATAAGGACATTAAGACAAAACAGTGAGGCTTTCCATTAGCTTTCATTTCTTTTCCAATTCAAAAGTGGTGGATTAAGAGAACTCCATTGTGCCAGTTTCTGCATAAGGATTTTGGTTCCATCTTCGAGATCATAGGATCTTAAGAGTTGAGCGACCTTTGAGATCATTTGCTCTAACTCCCCACAAAAGTAGAAATTGTCAGGGCTGGGATGGAGGTAGGAGGGGCAGAGAAGTCTTCTAGCCACAGACTAACCTTTCATCACTTGGTTCATAGAAGCTGTTCCTAGATGAACCACTCAGCACACTCCAGCCCCTCTTTCAGAGTAAGACAGCTCAACAAACTTTTAATTAACTCTGGTAGTTGTTATTTTTTAAAAAACAGAACTTTGGCCTAAAATATTTTAATTGATTATATACTTACCCAATTGCCTTGCACATAAGGGGTAATTAGTTAATAAGGGTTAATTAATATTGTTAACAAAGGTAGAATTATTCAATGCAATTCAGTAAATTTATTTCAAGAGTCAGCTGTGGAATCCTGCACTGCGTTAACTAGGAAATAAAAGTATCACCTTAGGCCTACAGAGAATACCTAAGTGGCTGCCACAGTTTCAGTCAGGGACTCACCGAGGCACATATCACATCCCCCTCCCCCTACACACACACAAACTCACACATTCACACATACTCACACCAGTGTATAGGAGAGCATCACTTCCCTGCCATTTATGAGGTTACTGCTCTGACAAGGGCAACGAACGCACAGAGGGAGAATACCAGAGTCCCTTGTTACCTTTAGATTCTGAAGAATCCATGGCTGAAAGCACGAACAGAGGAATAGTGATGATAAACACCACAAGCAGAAGAACACTGAGCATAAGCTCCAAACTCGTGAAATATTTCAACTTCTTTCTTGCCATCTACAAAAATAAGGAGGGGGGGAGGAATTTAAGATTTGAGTTTTATTTAATATAGAGCTGGTAATTTTTTAATGGCAAAGCTCAAATCTAAATCTAACATAAATAATATGAGTAACTCATAAACCCTTATGGATGTACCCATCACCTGGATTAAAAATGACCAATTCAGGGGCGCCTGGGTGGCTCAGTTGGTTAAGTGTCTGACTTCGGCTCAGGTCATGATCTCCCAGTTCATGGAGTTTAAGCCCCACATCAGGCTCTGTGCTGACAGCTCTGAGCCTGGAACCTACTTCGGATTCTGTGTCTCCCTCTCTCTCTCTCTGCCCCTCCCCCACTCATGCTCTGTCTCTCTCTGTCTCAAAAATAAATGTTAAAAAAAATGATCAAATCATGGCCAATCTCATTTTGTCTTTATTTCCAGTTACTTCTCTCCCTAACTCAGGATTATTTTGAAGCAAATCTTACTTAGATGGCTTTTAATCTGAAAATATCTAAGTATTGGGGCACCTGGCTGGCTCAGGTGGTGGCACGTGAGACTCTTGATCTCGGCGTTGTGAGTTTGAGCCCCATGATGGGTGTAGAGATTACTTAAAAATTTTTTCTTTAATATTTAAGCATTACAAATAAATTTCATGAAAGCCAAATAACTTACTGTTGTTATACCAAAAATATTTTAAAAATAATTCCTTAATCAGCAAATATCTAGTCAATGTTGAAATTTCCTTCCTTGTGTGATATTTTATAATTTGTTCTACTTTCATCAGGATGCAAGCAAGATTTATATATTGTAATTGGTTTGTGTCTGTTAAACGTTTTTTAATCAACAGGTTTGTTCTGTTGATTTCCCCACAATCTGGATTTTGTAGATCGCATCCGTAAACTAACATGTTTCTCTACTCTTATATTTCCTGTAAATTAATGATCAGATTTAGAGTTTTGACCAGATACAGGTTTGATTTTCTGGCAAGAATGGCTCACAGCAGGAGACACATAAAATCTAGCAGATTCTCCTTTTGTCATATTAATAGCCATTGGCAAGCATTTCTTAGATCCATTATTCGATTAGTTGTGACAATGATACTATAATGCTATCATTCTTTATGTACTGGATAAAATATTACTGTAGAGAGAAATTTCCCCTCATCTATTACTTGGATCATAAAGGTACAGTGCATATAGGAGAGGTAGTATCAACATTTGACTCTATTTCCTGGCTTTCAGAAGGAGTTGTTGCCCTAGCAACCTCCAAAGAGGACCAGTGAGAATATTTGTCCGATATTTTTATGAACTCATGGATTGAAACACATCTATCCTAACACATTGATATTATTATCATTAATGCTCATTTTGCCTCATCTTTACCCAGTGGGAGTCTCTTCAAGTCGGTTCCTGGTAGTCTTTAATAGTTTCCTTGTCTCTGTTATGACTGATGACCTAGGCTCATTTTGCACATTTCCTGCCCCAGTCTCAAATCAAATGTCTCTGAAGAGGCTTTGTTCTTTTCAGTGGGAACAATATTTAGAAACCACAGTTTGGATGAGAGCTGTTGAATTCTACAACTGAATATAACTGATGGGTCATCCTGACCAGGTGGCTATCTCTGAATTCCCAGGGAGAATGGTCAATTTCAAACAAATACAGAAAGAACACATTTACCTATGCCTAAAGTTGTTATAAATCCTCACTAGGGATTAAAATATTTTGCCCAGCAGTTTAAAGAAGATGTTCAGCATTTGGAATCTCTGGGGTTAAGGCCTAGATACCTGATTTAAAAAAAAAAAAAAACTCCACAGATAATTCTGATATGCAAGTATGTTTCAGAAACAGTGACCTTATTATAGGCTTATAAACTGTAATAAACACATTTTATTAGGCAAACTATATTAAGAAATGGTGTCCATGAAGTTAAAAACTAGAAGTGGAGCCAATAGCTACTCAAGCCCCTTCGTTTTATGCATAAATAAACGAAGGCACAGTAAGCAAAGCGCCTTGTTCAGAGTCACATGGTCAAGGACTAGAACCAAATTTTCCAAACAGCTGAATGTAGTTCTCTGTGGCTACTGTACCTATCCTGGCAGCTCTTGGTGGGTCCCTCACGAATAGAATATTCTTGAGCTTACCACAACCTCAATCTTCAAAACTCACTTCAACCTATTCCTGTCCCCTTCTTCCAGTCCACTCTTGATCTCCATCAGATTCGATTCAAGGTACTGCCTTCCAGACTGTAAAGGACTTGATACCCATCAACTGATGGCCACTATAAGCTGTCTTGGAACTGAGTGTCCTTCTCCTCAATACATCTAACTTCCAGAACTTCCTACCAGAGAACTTCCCGCACAGATGGTACCCTCCCTCTGTGGAGTCTGAGGCAGCAGCTTGTGGTCCCCAGTTCAGTGCTTCCTACCAAACAAACTACATGCTGGAGACAACCATGAAGCTGGTCTTGTTGGGGCGCTAAATATGGACAGTATTTTTTTTTTAATTTTTTAACGTTTATTTATTTTTGAGACAGAGAGAGACAGAGCATGAACAGGGGAGGGGCAGAGAGAGAGGGAGACACAGAATCTGAAACAGGCTCCAGGCTCTGAGCTGTCAGCCCAGAGCCCGACGCGGGGCTCGAACTCACGGACCGTGAGATCATGACCTGAGCTGAAGTCGGACACTCAACCGACCGAGCCACCCAGGCGCCCCTAAATATGGACAGTATTTTAAGTCAGAATTTGTGTCTTAAAGATTCATAGAATTCAAACTCTAAATCCATTATCCTTCATCTTCAGAGGTCGAGCATAAAGTAGGCTTTGAAATATCCTCTCACTAATAAGGGAGGACTAGGCAAAGTCATCCTCACTCATTCAACCTTGTCATACCAGGGGAAGATAAAGGGAGACCTGTGCCCTGAGAGCAGCTGAACTGCTCTCAGGATGGATACTGACGCCATCGGTCCAGATATGGAGCCCAGCAACATGGCAAATGTCCTAATAAAACATAAAATACCACCTACCCTATGACCCAGCAGTAGCACTGCTAGGAATTTACCCAAGGGATACAGGAGTACTGATACAGAGGGGCACTTGTACCCCAATGTTTATAGCAGCACTCTCAACAATAGCCAAATTATGGAAAGAGCCTAAATGTCCATCAACTGATGAATGGATAAAGAAATTGTGGTTTATATACACAATGGAGTACTATGTGGCAATGACAAAGAATGAAATATGGCCCTCTGTAGCAACGTGGACGGAACTGGAGAGTGTTATGCTAAGTGAAATAAGCCATACAGAGAAAGACAGATACCATATGTGTTCACTCTTATGTGGATCCTGAGAAACTTAACAGGAACCCATGGGGGAGGGGAAGGAAAAAAAAAAGAGAGAGAGGTTAGAGTGGGAGAGAGCCAAAGCATAAGAGACTCTTAAAAAATGAGAAAAAACTGAGGGCTGATGGGGGGGTGGGAGGGAGAGGAGGCTGGGTGATGGGTATTGAAGAGGGCATCTTTTGGGATGAGCACTGGGTGTTGTATGGAAACCAATTTGACAATAAATTTCATATATTTAAAAAATAATAATAAAAATAAATAAAAAATAAATAATAAATAAAAAATAAAATACCACATTCCTAAGAGTGAGTATGTTGACAACAAAACAGGAACTAAAGGAAGGAAGAACTCGCAGCTGTTAAAGCAGGAACCACCGTGACTGGCACTGTCACTGGGTCTCTGAGCAGGTTCCCTTAGACCAGAAACGCACAGACCACGTTTAAGGTTTTTTCCTGACATGGAGCTAAACACCATGTGCATGTTCAGATGAGGATTATGCCTTGCAGGCAGTCCTTTCTAGAAATTTCCCTCGGTGCCTCCATTGTGGGACTTTGTCCCTTGTGAAGGACAATTTTCATTCTGGCCTGAGCTGTGGCACTACCCTCCATCAGTAGCAAGGAACATAACTCCCCGGTCACCCACTCCATGTTCTTCCCAGGGTTACCCCAGATGCCACTGCATTTACCACCTCCTTCTTCTGACCCGCTACTACCATTCTCTTGTTATTCTCTCTTGAACATTAACTAAGTCGTATCTTTTGGCCACTTGTGTAAAATTCCAATGGCATTTTATTAGACAATGTTTGCTGCCTTTGAAAGGGAAAGCTTGACATTTCATGCCATTAGCTGAGCTAAGTTTTGAGAACCACAGCAATATCCTATCTGTTGACCTAAGATAGCAACATCCTACTCAGGATGTTGCATTCTATATTTGCAACAATACTGACACATGAGAATGACCAGGCTAATTTTCTATTTTACCAGTGAAAGAAGGACTGGGGGTCTATGTGTTTAAATGACACACTCCCAAGGCTCAGGACAAGTCCACGGCACAATTAGGGATCCTGACTTCCACCTTAAGGATTGTCCTTATGACCTCACTGCCTCTTAGGTAAAGGGCACACTCTGTCTTTCACATTTTGGGTGAGAATGTACATCTATAGACACAGATACAGCACTGCTTCAAAAGCATGAGAAACTCTGTAGAGCCATACTATAATGCAGAAATGTGTCACTCAACAGACAGTGCAGCTGATGAGTTACAATCAATACATCACGCAGAATGGAAAAAGAAATTTCCCTGTAAGATCCTACATAGAAGCAGGGAACAAATCCATTGTCACATTGGATGGTGTGATAGAATAATTTCTAAAATGAGTTTCATTAATCTAACTAGTTTCTTGTATCCCCTTAAGTTATAGGAATGAATTGCTCCATGTGCAAGGCCAGCGGTTTTGAGGCTTCATGAGTTTGTAATGGCTGCCGTTACTTACAAGATGAAATGGTATCATCTGTAGTCTAAATCTTTTTTTTAGGTTTATGTATTTATTTTGAGAGAGAGAGAGTAAGTAGGAGACGGGCAGAGAGGGAGGGAAAGAGAGAGCATCCCAAGCACTGACAGTGCCTGAACCCAAAAACCATGAGATCCTGACCTGAAGCAAAGTCAGATGCTTAACTGACTGAGCCCCCCAGGCACCCCTATAGTCTAACTCTTAATAATCACTCTAGCTAAGGTTTTGGGGCTTCTATATTCCAGGTATGTTCCAAACATTACTAGTCATCTTTATAATCCTGAAATACAGGTATTATTCATCTCTATTTTATGAGCAATGAAACAGAGGTCAGAAAGGTATAAAACTTATCAGCAGTGATAAACAGTAGAGCTGAAATTCACTCTAAGTCTATACTCCAAAGGCATGCTTCTCTTCATGACTACAGCAAAACCCACACCCTCCCCCAACCCTATCTTCTACACTTACAAGAATCATGTTTCTTCACTTCAAACAACATCTCTTCTGGGACTTAAAATTAACCCTCCCTCCCTCTCTTGCTCCCAAGCAATCTATCTGTATCTATACTCATAACTCTGAGGACAATCTGTCTTCCTCTCCTAAGTTTTAAGCTGCTAGAGGCCAGTGAGTGAGAATATCTCACTCCTCCCTGAGTTATCTGTCTCAGCCTGACAGTCAGAGATACTGACTCCCTGGTTCTGTTGACAGGTTGCGGGGGGGGGGGGGGGGGGCACTGGTAGAGAGTCCAGGACTGGGCCATTCTCCTGTTGAGAGTTGCCTCTTTTGGGAATCCAGAGCCCTTTCAGTTAGCCTAATGATGCCACCATCATTTTCTCTGTGCTCTATGATGGGGAAAATGTTGGGAAGAATTCCACAGTGCCTCATGGGATGCCCCTGGCAGGTGCTCTAAATGAGTATTTGCTGATTCAGGAGCAAGACTGAGTGGAAACAACACTATAAGATGCTCTATATCACAGGTGCACTTCAGGGACCTCATTCCTCTTTCCTGAGGGATAAGGGAGGGACAAAATGAGAAACCATGTGCCTTCATCCCAGGAATCTTGCCAGTAACCACAGGAATCCAAATGAAAAAAAGAAAAAGAAAGAAATGGATATAAAAAATAATATAAATTGGAATGCAGTTATTTATTTTACAAAAGGATCCAAGTCAAGGTTTCTTTTAATCAACCATTTTTGAAGTATTAAGGAGAGGTAATCATTATCTCTAGGGAGATTTTTTTCAGAATATACAGCCATTCCCTCTCCATATGACCTTTGTAACTATTTTTTCATATGAATAACAGCCTTCATATGAGTTGTAAACATAAAAAATAAATAGCTGGAAACCATCTCTTTATAAGGAGAACATACATTAGTAAGTCCACTTTCTGGAAGATAATGCTCTTCACAGCCCGTTTATTAAGTCCAACCATAGCTGAACACTGGTTATACCCCTCTGCTGCTCTATCCTCCCTACTCTTAGCTCAGGGCCCAGTGATCTCTCTGTGTAGAACTGCCTCCAACTCTACAGACCCCTTTCCTCAGGCTGATTATGAGCTGAGATAGTCTCTGCTCTGTTATACCCAGCACAACGGTCATGTCTGCTTTTCTTTTCCATTTTGTTACAGACTCATTTCATTTGGTACATCTTTATAAGAATATCAGTGGAAGTTTGGAAAGGAAAACAGGTAAAGTCATATGATCCGTCTACCATCTTAAACCTTTCTGGGTAGGTTTTAAAAGTTCCCCAAATGAGTTTGATATTCAGTTCCCTCCACTACTGTTTTAAAATCACGTTGGGAATTTTGAGTTGATCAGTGTATTTAATAATATCATATGACACTATCTTATAGGGTGGGAGGAGGAATGGCAGGTATACATTGAGGACAGTGAAAAATGGGACAAATATTAAGTTGGAGACTGTAAAAACAAAAAACCAAATAACACATTTGGAGGGAGTCTTAGGGGATGGATGGTCCCTTGTGAAATTATCAACCCCATCAAAACACCCCTACTATGTCAATGTACCCTCTCTACCCCCAGCTCATTTGTGGTCAAGCACGTAAGTTTTCCGAAGATGTTCTTCCCAAAGGTGTGTCTACTTCCTTAGACACACCCTTTTCTTCTCCTTTTCTTCCTCAAAGTGTGAGCTCCCAGGGCATAAAAATTATGCCTGCTTCTTCCTCTTTATTTCCTTAAGTATCTACTGGTAGAATCTGCATAATCAATACTTATTGATCAATAATATTTTACTCTCTGGTTGATTACTCTGCTAAATATTTCATTAGTATTTTCCTTCATCTTATCCCCAAGTTCTCCTTCTCAGAACAAAGAACATGCTAAATAGGGCATGAGAATACTGGAGCTTGACTTCCTGCCCTACCATTTCTTGCTGTCATAGTCAAAAGAATTTCCCTAATACTCCTGAGTCTTGGTTTTCTTTGAAATTTTTTTTGATGCTAATTTATTTTTGAAGGAGAGAGAGACAGAGTGTGAGTAGGGGAGGGGCAGAAAGAGAGGGAGACCCGGAATCCGAAGCCAGCTCCAGGCTCTGAGCTGTCAGCACAGAATCCGATGTGGGGCTCAAACCCACAAACCGTGAGATCATGACCTGAGCTGAAGTCGGACGCTTAAGTGACTGAGCCACCCAGGTGCCCCTTGAGTCTTGGTTTTCTTATCTGTAAAAAGTGAAACTAACAATACCTATTGTAATTATTACCTATCATCACTTTCTTACTGTGAAAATCAAATAAAAACACTTCACATTTCAAAGCATTACATGTCATTATGTTATTATTTGCCTTAGAGAAGATAGTGGGTGCTGGGTAAGAAGCAGGATGTTCTTAAGACATACGTTCACTCCACTTTCAGTGAGTGTGGCAGCGCATCTCACTCGGTGTTTCACGAAATGGCAGATGTGTGTTCCTGGCTCCTGTCTTTATGAACCCTTTCTGATCTACCCTCCTAGCTGCTAAGCGCTTTAGAGCCTCACGTGTTGGGTGAATCACTCATTACCTGAGACACAGGTGCACAAAGTCAGGAGGAAACAATGGGAGGCAAAGTGTCAGTCTTGTCTGTTCAAGACCCACTTTCTGTACCCACATCCACAGCTCCTCTCCCACGCTGTCTTGTAAATCATGCTAGCTTCACTCAAAAAGCACAGCCCGGTTCTTCTTCCCTCAGGCCTCAATCTAACGCTCCCAGCTTGGGAATCTGAAACTTACTGTTTCATTCTGCATTGTAGCCTCGTTCTCTACCCAATCAGTGTGTCCCCATGCAAGCTCCACATTCTCCACGGTCCTTCACCCAAGGGTTAAATGACAAGAGGATTCTCTTCCTATACACTGATGAGAAATTGCTCTTTATTGGGGCGACTGGGTGGCTTGGTCGGTTAAGCGTCCGACTTCAGCTCAGGTCATGATTTCATGGTTTGCAAGTTTGGGTCCCGAGTCAGGCTCTGTACTGACAGCACGGAGCCTGGAGCCTACTTTGGATTCTGTGTTTCCCTCTCTCTCTACCCCTCCCTCACTCAAGGTCTGTCTGTCTGTCTGTCTGTCTGTCTCTCTCTCTCTCTCTCTCTCTCTCAAAACAAAAATAAACGTTAAAAAAATAAAAAGAAATTGCCCTTTGTCAATATAATGCCCTCTTACTTTGTGAAAGGAAATGTAGCGGCTGTACCTTTCCCTATGAGGATGACTTTGGTTTTCTAAACTAAATTACCCAACTCCAATCTTTCTTACCTGTTCTGTCCCCAATACCTCATACTCCCAAAGGCCTTATAAGGTATCCCGTAATATTAATTTTACATATAAAATTCCATAAAAATTAATAACCTTCCATGCCTGATATAATGAAGTTGGCTAGTGAGGTAAAGAGTGATCTCATGTTCACTGGCAAGGACAGGAGTTATCAGAACGCCTATCTGAATGGTTGTGTCTTCTTCCCTTTGATGGTTGCTAGTAGCTGTGAGATAGGAGACTGCTTATGTTAAGTTTCTCCAATGTTTATAAACGCACTATGTGAGACACTATGAAGTGAAAGGTACCCACACATTGTACCCACAGTCAAACCGTAAACACCATATACTTAATGAAGATTTGACAAAAACTATTAAAACCACATACAATCTGGAATTTCCTTTGTACACATTTAGCCCACACATACACTTGCACATCGAGATAAGATCAAGGTTTTTCACTGCGGCTGATACGAAACATATATAACAGCAAAAGACTGAGAATAGTGTAAATATCCATAGACAGGAGTGAGTAAAGTGTTGCAATAAAATAAAATTCATTATTTTTCAAAATTATGATATGGTAGGTTTTTAAATTTTTTTAATGTTTATTTCTGAGAGAGAGACAGACAGAGAGTGAATGGGGGAGGGCAGAGGGGGAGACACAGAATCTGCAGCAGGCTGAGCTGTCAGCACAGAGCCCAAAGGGGAGCTTGAACTCATGAACCGCGAGATCATGACCGGAGCCAGTCAGGTGCTTAACTGACTGAGCCACCCAGGTGCCCCTGATATGGTGGTTTTTTAAAAAAGTCCACACATTCTTTGATATTCCTCCCTTCAGACAGGGAGTCAAATCCCCTGTCCCTCACTCTTTGAGAGCAGGCTGGACTCAGTGACTCACTTCTAACAAACAGAATGGGTGGAAGGAATGGTGTGTGACTCCCAAGGCTAGGTTATAAACGGTACTACAGCTTCTTCCTTTCTATTTCTCTTGGATCATTTCCTTGCTCTTTTTCTTGGCTCGTTTCTTGGAGAAGCCAGCTTCCACGTCACAGCGACACTCAAGGAGGCCTATGAGAAGGTCCAACAACCAGCGAGAAACTGAGGCAATTAGCCAATAGCCAAGGGAGGGCATCATCTCAGAAGTGGGTTTTCCAGGCCGAGTCAAGCCTTCAAATGACTACAGCCCCTGGCAACATCTTGGCCACAATTTCATGAGACATCTTGACCCAGAACCACCTAGCTAAGCTGCTCCTGCATTTCTAACCCATAGAAACTGTGAAATAAAAAATATTTCTTGTTTTGAGCTGTGAAATTTGGGAGTAATTTACTATGCAGCAATAGATAATTAATAGGCATGGATAATAAGACTTCTTGAATAATGTATCATTTGCATTTAAAAAAATCTTTCTGCCTCTTATCAAAAGTCTTTTTGTGTCATATATTTAAATATGGTTACCTGTTCTATGGAACAATGATAATAATTTTTTTAATATTTGTTTATTTTGAGAGAGAGAGAGGAGGGGAGGGACAGAGAGAGAGAGAGAGAGAGAGAGAGAGAGAGAGAGAGGGAGAGAATCCCAAGCAGGCTCCACTCTGTCAGTGTAAAGCCTGAAGCAGGGCTCCATTCCATGAGTCACGAGATCATGAACTTAGGTGAAATCAACAGTCGGATACTTAAGCAACTGAGCCACCCAGGCACCCCTAGAACAAAAATAATTATTTTCTCCCTGTAGAAGAGAAACATTTCCTTAAACCTTATTGAAAAAAAAAAACCTTCAGCATCTTCTAGCTGACATTACTTTCTGAATCACAGGGATCTTGATGGTGAAATCTACAATCGAATTTAGGAATGCAACTTAGGAAAACAAAATCGAGACAAATGGCAAAAGGCAAATACAATAAGAAAGTAATTTAAATTGCTTTTAAAAGAAAAATGTTTAAAAAACCTGTTATTTGGCAGTCTGTCATCAATCTTTAAATATTTTATTCCACATAACAAAAATTGTGCAATTTGATAATGATAAAAATAACTAATGATGATTGAGTGAATGTGCTAAAAGGCTACATAATTTTTTGCATGAAATCCTCATGACAACTCCAAGTTAATTATTGTGACAGCCCCACTTTCAGATGAGGAAATTAAAATTTCAGCAAGGTCGAATAATTTGCCTGATGTCACACAGCTGATAACAAGCAAAGCCACAATTTCAACACTGGCCTTTGGACTCCACAGCCAGAATTTTCAACCATTACTCTGTAGTCTAAGTTATAATGCCCCATGTTGTACACCAGCTCAGGCTTTTTGTGAGATTGCAGTTTTATCAGACAGTATCTGGGTCATTAACTAAGTACTCAGAATGTGCACAGTACAAGGCTAAATACTCCATGCATTATTTCCATCAGTCCTCACAACCACTTTACGAGGAGGGACTGTAATTATCTCCAGGTTACCAATAGTTAACCGAGCTTGATAGAAGTTACGGTGCCCAAGGTCCAGCACTCAGAGCTCAGCTTCAAACCAGGGAGTCTGAATCCAAATGTCATGCAATGCAGGAAACTTCTGTATTTCTGAATAATTAAGGCTCCTAAATTAAGAGGAGGTACATGAGAGATAGCTGTGTCCTTTCCGAGATAATCATGGGGTTGGAAGCTTTATGGAGAGAAAAGGACACAAAAATTCTGCAACATTTCAGTCCCCACAGCACCTGGGGGCTTCAAAAGTGCTTTTGTAAGCATCCATAGAAGTCAATTCACTTTAAGGGTGTGGCCCACAGCACTCTGTTGAGTTCTCCATGAGACCAAGAACGAGCAGCTGATGCACACTTTCCATAATTATTCATCATCGAGTTATCAATGCTACGTCTTTGGGGGGAGGGTAGATCTGATTGCAGTGTATTTATTCACTCCTCAATTATTTATTAAGCTCCCACAATGTGCCAAGCATTCTTCCAGGAGCTGGTTCTACAACAACAAACACAACAGATAAAGCTTCTTGTCCTCACGGGACTTATGCTCTTGTGGTTAGAAAAAGATGCAATAAACAAAACAAGTGCACCTGTCATCTAGGTAAGGCTGTGCTAAGTGCAATGGAGAAGGAGGAAGATAAGGAAGGTGGGGGTGAGGGTTGCACTTTCAATTAGACTGCTCATGGAGGAGCTCACTTGCAAAGACCAAACGATTACTGTATGTAAACTGTGCAGACTCCAACAGTCATTCTTTCCTCTTGAATTAAAATGGTTATATTAGGTGCCTGGGTGGCTTAGTCAGTTAAGCATCTGACTTCGGCTCAGGTCATGATATTACGGCTCATGAGTTTGAGCCCCGCACCTGGCTCTCTGCTGTTAGTGAAGTGCCTGTTTCAGACCCACTGTCTCTCTCTCTCTCTCTCTCTCTCTCTCTCTCTGTCCCTCCTCTGCGCTCTCTCTCTCTCTCTCTCTCTCTCTCTCTCTCTTTCTCAAAAATAAATAAACATTTCAAAAATAAAATAAAGTAAACTGGTTATATGAATAATTGCCAAAGGTCATTTTCCTGGTATTGTTATAACTATTTAGGCAAAGCAGGTAGATTAAACCAGGTAGGGGCCTGAACTATTGAAATAGCTATCAAAAGTAATTCCAGAAAACTGGATAATCTATTGTCATATTTTCTAAATACAGTGTCTGTATTTGCATATGATGATCTAAGCCTTTCTTTTAAAAATCCTTTGATAACACAAGGCAAGAGATCGAGTGGAAAAGAGAGGGTTAGTTTTATAGAGACTGAGAATTTTCAAAGAGGAGCCCAGCCAGTTATGGCTATTCCTCAAAATTTCTGGGCAAAACTTACTGTGTTGGTTCATTGTCTCCCAGCTACTGTCTAACCCCCCGGGCCTCAGTTTCCCTGTCTGAACCACAAAGGGATCATCTCTAGAAGACAGGTGTGGCCTACCATGACCCCAGCACCAGGGTGGGCAAAGGCTTTTCTGCCTCGTCACCTTCTGCAGCTAACTCCTGAACCCACTTTATTTATTTTTTTTTAATTTTTTTTCAACGTTTTTTTTTATTTATTTTTGGGACAGAGAGAGACAGAGCATGAACGGGGGAGGGGCAGAGAGAGAGGGAGACACAGAATCGGAAACAGGCTCCAGGCTCCGTCCGAGCCATCAGCCCAGAGCCTGACGCGGGGCTCGAACTCACGGACTGCGAGATCGTGACCTGGCTGAAGTCGGACGCTTAACCGACTGCGCCACCCAGGCGCCCCATGAACCTACTTTAAATGGAAACTGTCTTCTTCCAAGTCCACCAGCTCACGGGTATTCCACACTTATGGAGCAGTTTGTAAAGTAACTTTATCAGCTCATCAAAGCTCATTTTACAAGGGAATGGTTGACAATAAAAAGATCACTGACATCGCGTGTCTAAGCATGAGTGAAATAGTGATGAGCTGTCTTAAAAGTGGGGTAAAGGACAGAATGTCCTTGTGCATCATGTGGTCACTGATACACGTTGGCCCTGCCCAGCACAACAAACCACAGACCCCTCCCCTTTCACTCCCACCCGGCCCAGCACACGTGCGCTCCCTGTTCTGCAACATGACCTCAGAGCAATAGCCAGTGTGGACAGCGGGAGGTCCCTTTGGCACATGAAGGCCACGGTCCGGACCCCATATCAGGGACCACTGGTAGCCTTTTCTAGTGAGCCCATGCAACTGATCTTGGCCTCCTTCTCTTTCCCCAACAGAAACTCTTCCTTCCCACCTCAGTAACCAGGAAATGCCCACATGGGTCTAGCACCAGTGAGGACCCAGCTTTCTTCAGGCTTTACCAGAGAGAGACCATCAGCAACAAGTTGCTGCCTTCCCCTTCCCTCAGCACTTCGTTCTGTTTCACACAAGGCTGCCAGTGCAGGCCCTGTGTCTTCCCCTCCGTGCTCTCCTCTCTGACTCCACAGGAAGTCTCTCACACTCCCCACAGCCCCTCGCACGCCAACGCCTGCCCACGCCCCTGTAATTCACATACTACCTGGACTCTTCCCTAGAATAATTCTTTATTCCATCACTGAGGCACCCAACTCATGGAGGTAGCAATAGATTTCTCAATTTCCTGACCACAATGGACTCTCTGATTACCACCGCTCAACCACAACTCAGCATCCTTCCAGAAGGAATGTCCTGACGGACTCTATTCTAACCCCTCTGCCTCCCTTCCCCCACCTCACCTCCTGAATCAGGAAGAACTGCTACCTCGAGTATTTGTTCTTTAATCACCCTCCCCTAAATGCACACACACAACACACACATGCACAAAGGCTTAGCTACAGTAGGGCTTGTAGACCCAGCCTTGGTCCAGAAGAAGGCACACACGTGCACGCAAGCACACACACACACACACACACACACACAGAGCAAGAAAAAAAATTAAATGAGTTGAACCTTGTTTTCAGTGTGTGTTTGTGTAATTATGTTTGCTGTGTAGTTCTGTGTTTCATCAGTGGCAAGGACGGTCTGACTAAAGGAGATCAGCACCAGTCCACACACACTTGCACACACACATCTAGAGCCATAAATAAACACACCGTTCACAAACATACCTCATCACTTCCTACCACTGTCGCCACTCTCCCGAAGGACGGCCTAGTAAGAGAAAGAAGGAGCACAGTCCACAGAGTGCAGTCACAGCCCTGCTGAGCGGTTACTGTGTCCACGCCAATGGGTTTCAAATGCAGATGAGTGCCCAGCTTTCATTCTCAAGATCAGATTTGCTAGTTAATTAGTAATCATGGTCTTCCTCCGAGAACATCCCTAAGAACCCGGAGGAAGACGTGATCGCCCTGACCCTCTCTGACCCCTCCAGGTGCCGAATGTACATTCAGAGGTGAGCACGTTCAGGCGCCTCGTGAGGGAACACAGACCGACGCAACCAGTAGATGATAAAAAGCAAAACGGAAACCATCTCAGTGTCCCATTGACATTTACTAACACAACCTTCTGATCTGTGGTTTGAAGGAAATAATTTTGAAAATGTTTTTAGAATAGTCTTCTCTGGTCTCCAGAAGAGTTGTCCGCAAGCATTTTTATGCTATGGAGACCCTTTGGCACTCTGTTGCCTCCGGGAACCTCTCTTAAAATTACATTCTTATTTTTTTATTTTTTAAAAATGTTTATTTATGTATTTTGAAGGGGGGAGGGGAAGAGAGAGAGGGAGAGAGAGGATCCCAAGCAGGCTCCACACTGTCAGTGCAGAGCCTGACTCGAGGCTCGATCCCACGACCCCAGGATCATGACTTGAGCTGAAATCGAGTTGGATGCTTAACCGATTAAGGCACTCAGGCGTCCCTAAAATTATATTTTCAAAAGCATGAGACAAAATACATAAGGATACAAAGAAAACAGATTTGATTGAATTAGTTACTAAAATTTTTTTTTTAATTTTTAATGTTTATTTTTGAGAGACACAGAGAGAGAGAGAGAGAGAGAGAGAGAGAGAGAGAGAGAGCAGGGGGAGGGCAGAGAGAGAGAGGGAGACACAGAATCTGAAGCAGGCTCCAGGCTGTCAGCACAGAGCCCAATGCAGGGCTCGAACTCACAAACCATGAGATCATGACCTGAGACGAAGTCAGACACTCAACAGACTGAGCCACCCAGGCACCCCGAGGATTTTTTTAATTGCAATATGACAGTGCATGTGTTTCTTTAATGATATATTAGCTAACAAATCTAGTAAGAGGACTAACCGCTATTACAATCTCAAAACAGTGATAAGTATAAATTATCTTGAGATTATCTTCAGAATATGATACAAAAGTAACTACAGCTTCTCTTGGAACCAAATTCTTAGGTACCTCTAACACTACTCATGTTTGTGACCTCACTTTATACTTAAAAGACAAATTTTAGCTGGATTTTAGCAAAGAAAAAAATACATAAATATTGCCCCTTCTAAGTTCACTTGCTTTCTGAATTACATCCATGAATTATATCTGAATTATATCCACGAATCCCAGGATTTTAGAGCTCTGCTCTAAAATTTCCTGGCAGATCCCCCCTCAAATGTGCCCCTCCAAGTGTGACCCATAAGCCTGTTTTTGCCAGTCCCCGAGGAAATAAGTACTAAAATTAGAAGGCTTTGCTGCAATATGACAGAATAATTTTATGTTCTTTGACCCTAATAATTAAAAAATGGAGTGGGTATTTGTGTATGCCTGGTTTTTCATTTCCTTTCTCTTGTAATTCATTTGTATCTTAAGTTTACAAAAATCTCAGTCTGTGACATGGTGGAAATAAAAAAAAAAAAATTCTCTTCAGCATAGAGAGTATAAAAAACCCCACCCAACTGTTATTCCTAGATTCCTAGACAATTAATTGCTTTCATGGACCAGTGAAAATTCAGAAAAATTTGGACCATTAGACCTAAATCTATAAATTGTGCCTATCACCTGGAAAAGCTAAAGTCATGATTTATTATCATTGCCATTTTATAGGGGACACAGACTACTAAAATGGAATCAATTTATCTTTTTGAACAGTTTACTTACTTGTCCTTATTTTTTTCATCACTGACCACCAGTGAACCAGTGAAATGTCAGGAGCCAACGAAGCCTGAAGACCAGATTTTGGGAAACACACACCTACCAGATTCCTTTGGCCTCACCGAGTCAGAGAATTTAGAGCTAAGAGAGGAAGGGAAGGGAAACCAAGGAGCAAGGAGGCCTGCGGGGCACCAAGGCCTTCTGTCTACATCATGTGGCCGAGATTCACAACGGCCCCGCGGCAGCAAGGGCCTGAAGTGCCATCCGAATGCTTGTCTGCTCAGCGTTAGGGACCAGGTGGGTTGGGGCATCTGGTGTTATGTCTAAGGAACACCAGCTACCGTCCCCGCATTATACAGATGAAGAACCTGGGGCCCAGGAACTTTGTGAGGTTTGCATAAGCGTAGTGACAGAAGGTCCAGATACGACATCGGGCAAACCTGAATTCCAAGCCCAGGTCTGCTTACTGGCTGCGGACGCACAGCCGCACAGGCCTCAATGTCCTCAACCTACAGGAAGCCGGAAACGATCCTATTCAGCCACATTAGAAGGAGATAGAGAGACAAATGCTATAATACAAGTAGAAGACTCAATGTTACCTAATAGCTACTCACTAAGCCAGTCACATTTATTAAGATTATTTTGCATCTTCACAGCCATGACTGGAGCCCAGACCCTGCACTCCCAACCCAAGGCAACCTTCAACTATGCCAATACCTCCTTTGCTCCCAAATCAGGTTTCTGAATGCCGTAGGTACTCACTGATGTTTAAAAAAGAAAACTCATCAAGCACCTACTTGGCACAAGGCCCTGTACTACATACTGACATCTATGTCGTTGCCTGACTGCAACAGTTTAAAAGTTTAGCCCCGGGGCACCTGGTGGCTCAACAGGTTAAGTGTCCGACTTCAGCTCAGGTCTTGACCTCATAGGCCATGAGCGTGAGCCCCACATCGGGCTCTGCGCTGACAGTGCGGAGCCCCCCTGGGATTCTCTGTCTCCCTCTCTCTGTCCCTCCCCCACTCATGTGCATGTGTGTGTGCACACTCTCTCTCTCCCTCAAAATAAATAAACTATAAAAAATCAAAAATAAAAGTTTAGCCCCTGGATGAAAACAAAAGAGATGATTCAGGCCAGGCTGAGGTACGAGGACCATGGTGCATAGAGGCGTTTGCTGCCCTAGCGACACAGCCTTACCTGGCCTGAGGATGTCAGGAAAACACATCTATTCAGGAGCCATGGAGGACGTGCAGATACAGGGACCATAACGTGATGCCAAAACCTCCTCCCCTCCCCATTCCCTAGACAGAACCCTTATTTAGACTTTCATCACCTCCTGTCCTTGCTTCCACCCCCTGAAAACACAACACCAACCACTTCCAAAACACAGGTCAATTCGACAGATAGGTGTATGTGTGCTATAAACAAGACACTATCAGAATAGCAGCAACACGCGTGCTTCCTGGATCCTACACGTTATGTTAAAGGGTTCATATGCATGGTTTTTATTTCCTCCTCTTCACTACCCTCTGAAGGAGCAACCGTCATCCCAGTTTCACAGACCAGAAACCTGAGACACACAGAGAGCAACTTGCCCTAACTTATGTAACCAGCAAGAGGTGAAACCACAATGCAAACCCAGGCGGTCTGCTCCAACCTGCACTAGCACGTGAATGTGAGCGGTGTTCCCATAACCTCATGGCCAGGAGAATGTAAGAAGTCAAGTGGCTACTGTACAAAAGACAAGACAGCACTGACTAAGTACACCATTGGGAGAGACGAGAAAGAAAGCAGAGGCATGGACAGATGGGAGCGGGCAGGGAAGAAGGAAAGACATTTTGAGCCGAGGGATCGGCATACGCGAGGCTCAGAGGTTAGGAGGAACAGGACTTGTTTTAGAAACCGCAGCAAAAAGATATGGCCAGCGAAGATGGTTGCAGGAGAGTCAGGGACACTAATGGCAAAACACATTGGAGTCGCACTGTGGAGATTCTAGCCTTGAGCCACAGGGAACCATCACAGATAGGAAACTGCCCAGAGCGGTCAGAGCATGAAATAGATTTCTGAGCTCTCTGCCCAGGCCTCAAAATGCTGAAGTATCTGTCCCTTTAAATCTTTGGTCAGAATATTTAGTCCCCCCACACCTCCAAACAGACAAGTTTGTATCAGCAGTGAACTCTGGAAGCTGCACAAGCTGCCTGTCCATTGGCATGACACAGAAATGGGCAACTCTACCGCTTAGAGATCTAAAGATCAGGAGAGCGGTCAACCACCTGGCCGGTACTGATGAGAACACCTGTCTCTCCCCGTGCTGACCTTCCCGAAACGACACTTGCTTTTGGCTTCTCTCCTAAACCCTAAAATAGTCGGAATCTGTTCCCCAGGATAGATTGCAAACGCCTCTTTCTCCTTAAGGTCCCTTGTTCATTCTCAATTCTACCATTCCGATATTTTTTTCAGCATTCACCAATCAGCCTGGCTCATGGCTCTTTCTGCATATGTGGTACAACCTGAAATATCCTTGTCCCCTGTTTTCCTGCCCTTTCCTGTAAACTCTGCTCTTATTGCAAAGCCAAGTTTAAACTCACTTCCCACGAAATTTCTCTAAACACTCAATTCATGTTGATGTATGTTTCCCCCTTTCTGAACTACTCAAGTAACAGTACGTTCAAGAGTATATGGATCCATGGGGCGCCTGGGTGGCTCAGTCGGTTAAGCATCTCACTTCGGCTCAGATCATGATCTCGTGGTTTGTGAGTTTGAGCCCCGCATCGGGCTTTGTACTGACAGCTCAGAGCCTGGAGCCTGCTTCGCATTCTGTGTCTCCTTCTCTCTCTGCTCCTCTGATGCTCATGCTCTGTCTCTCTCAATCTCTCAAAAATACGTACACATTAAAAAATTAAAGAAAATGCCTCCTTTTAAAAAAAAAAGTATATGGATCTATTTTATAGACGTGCATACCCCTAAGAGCTCTCAAGAGTGCTAGCCGCTCATCAAGCCCCTACTGGCTGAGTTCCCTCAAAGGCTCCATCAGAGCCAGCCCCTGGTAGGGATGGAGCTAAGAAGAGACAGCTGAGCACCGGTAGTGTGTGTCTCCACCTTCCTAGCACTGAACACGTTATCAGATTCTCCCTTCCTGGAAGAAAATCCCATAGAAAACAAGATATGCATCCGCTTGTATTTTGCCAGCAATAAACTGGGTGGGTAAGATATCCCTGATAGCTCGTTAATCTGAAACAGTTGCATGCAGTGTTTGACTAGAGATAAGTCATCTCTTGGGGAGTGTTTCCATGTGAAATCTTCAGATGGTGGTTTAGTGGTTCCCCCCATCTGGCGTCCTGGAAAGAGCATAGTGTTTGGAATCAAACTAGCCTGGGCTTGGCTATCAGAGTCTCTACTTACTTGCTATACTCATTTAAATCCTCTGAAGCCTAGTTACCTAATTCTCTGTAAATTAGAGGGGACAATATGCATGACATGGTATTATTTTGAGCCTAAGCTGAGATAGTCAGCACCTGACATCCAGTGTCAGTTTTCCAGTCTCTCCCTAAATGATCTTTTCTGAAAATAAAGTCAAAGAAAATCCAACACGCAGTGGCATTAGCTTCAATTCTGTTTAGAATTCTTCCTCCTCAGGGCACCTGGGTGGCCTGTCAGTTGAGCTTTGGACTCTTGATTTCGGCTCAGGTCATGATCCCGGGGTCATGGGATCCCCTGCATTGGGCTCCTGGCTGAGTGTGGAACCTGCTTAGGATTCTCTCTCTCTCTCTCTCTCTCTCTCTCTCTCTCTCTCACACACACACACACACACACACACACACACACACACACACTCCCCGCCCTCTCTCTGTGCCCCTCCCCCCCTTAAAAAAACAAGAAACAAAATCCTCTTCCTCCAGCCCACCAGCCGCCAGGAAGAACCCCACGGGAGGGTTGGGCTGGAAGAGGTGGGCTCTTCCCTCCATGGACCACTGGCTCCCACACATTCCCAGGGCCCAGGAGGGTGGAGGAAAGCCAGGCCTAGCCCAGAACTTTGTTCTACAGGACCACCGCCCCCCCCCCCTGCACACACACGCACACACACGCACACACTAGGGCACTCACACTCACAAGCACATGCCATCCACACCCTTCCTGTCACAAGTCGTCTCTCACGGTCACTACAGCCCACAAGCTTTAAGTTGTACCTCTTTTGTTGTATTGTCCTTGGTCTTCCTTCTTTTGTTCCAGGTATAAGCTCTTCACAGCAGAGGCTACCTGGGGGGTGGGAAAACTCCTGGTTGGAGTAGGAGTGATTTCTCTGCTCAGAAGTGTTCAGAGGAAAGGTGGGGGTGGTACAAGTGACCAGTGCTGAGCATTACAGCATTTCCTTCCCTTGGGAAATACCTATTAGTCAGCAGTTTGACACACATGTGCACGCAGGTGTGGGTCCAAGGAGGGCGTTGTTAGGAATAATACGTGACCTATTATTCACGTGTGAGTCGTAAAGCGTCGATTTACGTCACTCCGAGTAGTTCTCAGGGCACTTTAAACTGCATTATTTCTTTCATCACAACAAGCCCATGTGATAGGGCAGGTATTTTAATCCCCATGGAAAAAATGAGGAAACAGACACGAAGAAAAATGACTCGGTAAAGGCCACTCAAAGAATGGCACAGTCAAACTTGCAGTAATTTCATTTCAATACAGGAGTCCAGGGGCACCTGGGTGGCTCAGTCGGTTAAGTGTCTGACTTCGGTTCAGGTCATGATCTCACAGTTCGTGAGTTCGAGCCCCGTATCGGGCTCTGTGCTGACAGCTCACAGCCTGGAGCCTGCTTCGGATTCTGTGTCTCCCTCTGTCTCTGCCCCTCCCCATCCATCTCTTTCTCTCTCAAAAATAATATAAAATAAAATAAATAAAATAATAAATAAACAATACAGGAGTCTGACGTTCACAGGCTCTGAAGTCGGTAAATACTTCAGCAAATACAGAAATTTCTTTTTCAGACTAAATATGTAATCGTTCATTCAACCAGTTCCAAGTTTATTCTCGACCACGTCTCCCAAAGGGGAACATCTCGGATCCTATCAGTTATCAAATTCTACCATCCATACCTTACAGATGGCCACTTCTCCTTAAGCCCAAATATTGTACTAGAGATTCCCATGGTCTCCACCACGGCTCCCCCGCCCCAGGCCCAGAGAACACCTGCCCACACCGGCAAGGGAGCCCAGCATCACCCCGACCCCCCGGTCACAGCACTGGACGGCTGACCCAACCTGGTCCAGTGAAGTCCCTCTCTCCGAAATTAGGGTTTTAGACACAGAGTCTGAATCATGTTGCACCGGGCGCTAAATCGGTGGGGCCGTGTCATGTTATCAAGAGAGAAACGAAACCTTCACTGAAAACACTTGTTTACCCCTCATGTTTACCCCTTCATGAATAACATGAAGAAAGTGGCAGAAATAAGAGACCACTCAAATCCAAAGAAGGAACGGCAGAGACTCGGTGCCGCAATTTTTCCTATTTCTGGGAAAGCCAAGGTACAACTGAATCTCACCTGATGGCTCCCGCTTCTTCGCCAAAATGTCAGCTCTGCTCTTACCACCATCACCTCTTCTACTACCAACCACCACCACCACCGTCATCGTCGTCCTTTCTTCCAGACGGTTTCTGGGCGTTTCCTTGCCTGGCAACCACACAGCCTGCGTTGGGCCTGCTGTGACAGGCTCTTACTTTCTCCCTTTGTTCCGTGTAAATATCTGCACCAAAAATCCCGACCCACTCCAGTCAAAACATACCCTGCTACTATCCGTGTGGTTCTGGCTTTTACAACCACTTGTAATAATCACCTTGAAATCTCCACAAAGTCTCTGAATTGTTTGGCATCCCCATAGAACTGTATTTTTAGATCAGGACACATGCAACCTAGGCTGATGTGGTGATGTGCTGAGAGGTACATAACATGCTTTTCTCGGACATTCCATTTTAGTCCAGGAGCACTGGAGAAGAGTAAATAATTCGGATCAGTATTTTGAATTATGAAAAAAGTGACAGGATAAAGTAATAGCATGCAAATTTGCATGACATTTTTTGACACAAAATACTCAGGTCTACAGAAATGTCCCCCTGTGATGAGATCCTAGTAAGTATGCCTCCCCCTTGGCCCTCGGCCCAAGGGAAAACGGGTGAAAAGAAAGCCACAGGAAATGTCTTAAAGGCACTGACAATGTCTTAGAGCCGTGCACAGGCTCTTTCTGTCACTGCTGCCCTCTCTCTGGCTCAGCCTCTATCTCCACATGCTTCCCTCTCTGCTCTGCTCTCCGGGAAGCAACATGCCCACAACGTCCCCCATCTCTGCTAGGTGCCAGTGCCGAACAATATTCTCCTACTTTGTTGTGTTACAGAGCAACAGACCTGGGCTCATTCTCATTTAGTGCCCTACAGCTCTATCAGCTTTTACTTAAAACCCCCTCTTCCTTAATTCATTTTAGTGGGCAAAGGTGAAGTTGAAGACGGGCCCAGAGACCCCTCTAAAGGAGTGCCTTCCCCAGGTCCCTGCCGAGGAAAGTCATCTTATATATGTCCTGAATCACCAGATCCCATGGCGGTACCAGCTTCCGAGCATGAGCACATAACCCAAAGACAGCTAATCCTTATTTCAACCGGCCTCTTGTGAAGTGGCTTGCTCTGTGATCACAAGACAACTTAGATTCCCTTTCTGAGTATGAGGCAGAGAGAGGATTTGCAGCAGAATCAGTTAGTAGCAGGAGCAAAATGTAAAGACAGAGATTCAGAAATAAGAGCTATAGTGAGACCATCTTGAACCTTCTCTCCCCACACCAGTGCCACTCTGCCCACATCCTCTTGACAACTATGAGCAAAGTAGGTGTTAAAATGCAGGAAGTAGAGACATCCTTCCTTTTGCTTCCTCTCTTGAACTTCCTGTTTTCTGCCTCTTCATGACTAGGGCACCCAGACAGAGGCAGGGTGACCTTCCCTCCCTTCCGTGCCTAGATGGGCAAAGAGATTCCCAGGGCCCTTCCTGCAGGCAGCTTATTGGCTAATCGTGGCACTCATCTTCCAGGAAAGTTGTCTCAACCACTATGACTTAAAACCATAAAGAGACTACCTTTCTCACAGAATGAGAAGCCTGGAGCAGAGTAGTTGCTGGTGTGGTTCCAAGTACTCAAAAAATTCAGGGTGACAGCTTTGCGATTCTCTTGGCTTTTCCCTCGTTGTTGGAACTCTGACCGTAACATTCAAATGCTGGCACAGAAAGAAGAAAAGGCAACAGAAGTTTTCTAAAATATCCCACCCAATCACTTCTTCATGAGTCCCAAATGCCACTCCTATCTACAAGAAAGGGGGGAAGTGTCATTTACTTTTAGTTAGGAATATTGACATACCCCGTAACACAGGGGTCCTGCTGGTAATGAAAAGCATAGGTAATCAGCAATATCTACCATGAACACGGTGGCAAATCGAGTATGTGGACCCTGCCTAAGTCAACTCTGTGCTCCAGTCCAACCTGCACCACACAGCTCTGCCTTGGGAGCCTTCGGGTGCTAGTCTAGCTTTTAATAAGATAATACACACCCTCCATCCCATTTCACTGCTGTTCTCACAGAATAGGAGTGACTGGCAGAGCTGGGTTTGGGAATTCCTGGGGTTCTTTCTTAGCTATGTGCCATCTACAAGTGTCAGCACCTATCTTCAATTTCTAACAACAGTCTGAATCTCATCTATGGTGGAGCAGTCAAGATAGTGGCAATTCTTGGTGCTAAGACAACATGGGTTCTGAATAGAGTTCTAGTGCCTGAGCCACGTTCCAGACTCTGAGGTGTGGCGACTGCTGGTGTTCTGGGAAATCCCTTCTGCCCTTTTATCCCAGGGGTTCTCAAATGTGAGTGTGCATCAGGATCAGGTGAACATCTAGTTAAATCACAGATTTCTGGGTTCTGCCTTTGAGACTTGGGTTCAGTGGTTCTAAGTAAGGCCCAAAGATTTGCATTCCCAACAAGTTCTCTGCTGATGCTGATCTCCCTGGCCTGGTATGACTCATAGGGCACTCACATCACTGGAGATCACCGGAATGAATCTTGACTTCTTGCGGCTAAAAGAAACTGCTTGATACACCCTTTGGATAGACAGAAGTGCATAAGACCAGATGGGGAACAAGGTCTAATGACAAACACCATGTCGCTCAGAGCCCTGCCTGCACTCTGGGGGCTCCAGTTGTCACTGGGTCAAGTTCCACCGCCTGATTTTTTCTTCCCTTAGGCTGAGTGCTCTCCTGAATGGCTCCACACCAGGTTGTGAGAGACTTTCAGCCTTTAATCTTCAGTGCAGGAAACATGTTTGAATTCCTTCAGTGAATTCATCTACATTCAAGCAAGGCCTACATACTATATTCATAAGAAAGCACAATTGATCACATCACTGCCCTGGGCTTAAAGCGAATGGCCAAATAAATGAGCAAAAATCATGTGTCATGTACCATGAGGAGCAAAGAATGAACAATATATAATCCCTGCTTTTGAATAACTCCGTGTAATTGGGGACACACACTTGTAAAGCAACACATAGTTTAATAAATATGGTAAGTGATATAATAATGCTGTGGACAGAGTGGTGGTATGGAAGCAAAGACGATATAGGAAGTCAATAGGAGGGAATCAAGGACAGCCTCAGCCCAGCTCTACTCGAAATTCTGAGGAATTTCATTTATGCTTATACGTTGCTAATAGCACTGTTAACCTCCTGGGCAGAAGGACATTTTCTTTCAGTGATCTTAACTGAGCCTATAGAGATTTCCCCCACCCCCTTCCCTCCCAGAATAGTGGTTTCCTGAGATATGAACCCACCAGGCTCAACTGTCCTATCTTTCTTTAGAATGAGATGATAGCTCATCCCTCCCTCTTCCTTTCCCTCTACCCTTCACAAGGCACTTCACAAGGGTTCAGCAGCCATCCCCCAAAATAAACTCATTCAAATAGGGCTCAGGTTGGAAAGAATGTTTACCAGGCACTTTATTCAAATAAGGATAGCCATTGCTCCCTGCTCTACAGATTGGTAGCTGGACTTAGCGGAAAGAACACCAAACATGAAGTCAGAATGTCTAGACTTGGAGACCCAGCTCCTCACTTAGCACTTTAGTTATCCTGGCAGATATCGTGAATTTAACCTTCCTGAAACTCCACTTGGTTTGTCAATAAAATGGAAGTAGTGGGGTGCCTGGGTGGCTCAGTCAGTTAAGCGTCCAATTCTTGATTTCAGCTCAGGTCATGATCTCAGGATTGTGAGATCAACCCCCATGTCGGGCTCCACACTGGGTGTGAAGCCTGCTTAAGATTCTCTCTCCCTCTCTCTCTGCCCCTCTCCCCACTTGCACTCTCTCTCCCTCAAAAATAGAATAGAATAGAATAGAATAGAATAGAATAGAATAGAATAGAACAGAATAGAATAATAAAATAAAATAAGATAAAATAAAATAAGATAAAATAAAATAAAATAAAATAAAATAAAATAAAATAAAATAAAATAAAAATGGAAGTGGCATTATGGTCTTCACAGGGTAACTGTGAGCTTATACTCATCCTGCTATAAAATAGTGAGTAGAGGTGACAATTTCAATTCTGTAGAATATGGGGCCACGTTTTTGCAATATGAAATGCCTGGGCTGAGCTGGCACAGTAAGCAAGCCAGGACTCCCAGGCCTCACAGTGGTCTGTCACCCCCTCGTGGTGGGAGCTGTTAAATCATGAATAATATATATTCCTTGCTTTTGGATTCTGGATCTCAAGAAGGATTCTGGATCTCAAGCTGGTTTGAACTTCTGGGAAAATGGCAGTGATTTGGAGGACTCTTCTGGTTTGTTGGCACCCATTTCTTTGTCTAATTATCTGGAGACATTGGAGACATGGAGACTCGTCCTCAGCCTCCACTTCCTGAAAGTAGGTTATCATTTGACCAACATCTCCCCATCATCCTCCACCCCTGGCAATCACCAATCTACTCTCTGCTTCTATAAATTCAACTCTTTTTATAAGAGTGAGGTATATAAGTGAGATCACGCAGTGTTTTTCTTGCTTTCACTTAACATAATTTTCTCCAGTTTCATCCATGTTGTTGCAAATGGTAGGATCCCCATTTTTAAGGCGGATAATACTCCATAATATGCATATGCCACAATTTCCTTATCCATCCGTCCACTGACAGACACTTAGGTTGTTTCCATATCTCAGCTATTGGGAACAATGATGCAATGGACATGGCAGCACAGATACCTCTTCAAGGTACCGACTTCATTTCCTCGGTGATATATTCAGAAGAGTGATTGCTAGGCAGTATGGTGGTCCTATAACTAACATTTACTGATCAAACATCCTATGCCAAGCATGATGCCAAGCATGATGTATGTGTCACTTCAGGCAATCCTCTCAACCCTCTGAGGCAGGTGTTATTTTGATTGTCATCTCCGTTCATATGAGATAAGCACAGAAGATTCCATCACTTGCCAAGGTCACACAGAGGGTAAGTGGCAGAGCCAGTCCTCAACCTTAGGGAGGCTGGTTCCACAGGCGCCTGGTTCCACAGTTTCAGCACAGAGCACCCCTCCTCAAGGGTGCTTTATGCAACTCTGAGCCCACTCACAGGAGCAGTCTTCCCAGAGTGAGGCTGTGAAAAGTTAGCAAAAAGGGACAATGAGGCACAAGGCTGGGAGCACACAGTAGAGCAGAAGTGGAAAGGGTCCACCTCTTAGAGGAAATGTTACAATATGACAGGTTGCAAACCAACCATTCAACTTCTCCTTTCCTTTCCCCATCATCCACTCCACAACATGGGGGAGTGACTGGATGAGGCAAGAAGGACAATAATAAAAGAACTGGAAAAGTTATATTTGTAAGAGTGAAGAAGAAGCACCAGATCAGGCAGAAGTGTTATAAAACAACATCCAGTCTCTAAGTGATCAGTTCTCCAAATCTTCATTGAGTAACTAGCCTGAACTTTTACAGAGCTTGCAGAAGCAATCATAAAATCAGTTCATATTCCTTTAGAGATCAAGGACAATTAGCGATGCCAGAAGGCCCAAGCACACCAAATATGTGGAAATGTTTAAAAGGGGATTGGGGCGCCTGGGTGGCTCAGTCAGTTGGTTAAGCATCTGACTTCAGCCCAGGTCATGATCCTGCGCTTTGTGGGTTCAAGCCCCGCGTCAGGCTCTGTGCTGACAGCTCGGAGCCTGGAGCCTGCTTCGGATTCTGTGTCTCCCTCTCTTTCTGCCCCTCCCCTGCTTGCACTCTGTCTCCATGTCTCCCCAAAATAAATAAACATTAAAAAATTTTTTAAAGGGGAGAAAGCTACAACGTCAGAAATTACAGCCAAGTATGTTAGGTGTATGTTAGAATATAATGCCTGGGAATGTTAAAACTAGATTAACAATCCACAGGGATGTTAAAGACTAATAAATGCTTAATTTGTGGACACTTCATTCATTCAAAAAATATGTACTGGGTCCTTGCTACGTGTCTTCATGAAGCTTGTAGTTTTAGAGGGCAATAAATAACTGAGTATATGCAGGAATATAGAATAGGGTAACGATGATAACAAGCATTCAAGATGTGGCTAAGTAATGCCACTTCTGAGATGATCAAGGAAGTCCCTCTGATGAGGCGACTTCTGAGAAGAAACGGAGACACCTGAGTAAGTAGAGGAAAAACAATTCAGGCAATGGAAAGTTCAAGTGTGCAGCGTGCATGGTGAGTGGGAGCGTGCATGGTGAGCTCACAGACCATGAAAGAGGCCCATATGGCTGGAGTGGAGCAAAAGGGGAAGCAAGTACCCCAAATAACATCCGAGAAGGACAGAGGCCCTGATTAGATATCAGGGGTATACAGGTATACAACAGGACCCACGGGACACTGTAAGGACTTTGCTTTTATGGCGAGGGATAACAGAGGTCCCGAAAGGCCTGGACAGAGCAATGACATGATCTTATATTTATAACAGGATCACTATCGTTGCTTTGTGGAAAACGGGGTAAAGGAGTGGGGACAAAGACAGTGCAAGCTGTTAAAAGGCTTCTGCAATAATCCAGGCCAGATCACCCCCGACCCTCTCCCTTCATGGCAGCTGCTGGCCTTGTTCATGGAAATGGTGCTGTTGCCAGCCCAGGGCTTAGAATGAGGATGATGCTTGAACGAAATCTTTGGCATTGGTAGCCACAACTCCTGTGCGGATGCCTGGGGAGGAACCGTGCATTCGTCCACACTAAAAACAGAGTCTATGGTAAGAGCCCTTCCTCCGAGATGACAGAAGTCATGCAAATGGAAAGAGGCACCATTTCAAACCTTAGTTCATCAAGAAGATACGATTTGCCTGCTGCCAGTCCCCTTCAAACCCATAAGCAAATCCCACTCCCTTCTCCTACCATGCAGGTCCAGATGGGCATGCAAAACTGGACTTGGGAAACCGAGACCTGTCTTGTTTGCATCCCTGATGCTATGCTAGGGCCCTCTGGGAGGGCTGCTGTACAGACACACCTAGGTTTATTAAAAGCTTCTGCATCACCCAAGAGAAAGAACCATCCTCCTTCTACTCTTACAATGAGCTCTTGTGTGTATCCAAGAGATATTCTAAAGCAACAATATCCCTCTAAGTTTGCTGTCCGAATTTTTTGTGCACTCTCTTGGGCATCGATCTAGGGCAAAAGCGTGATGCTTTGTGAAGGAGAAGTCCTGGCTTGTAATGTACACTGACCCTTCTCTGCTGGGGGGTATGTGAGACTTAGATTAACCAAGTAAGAAGAGACATCATGTTGGCTCTGACTCCTGTCATAACTGTGTCCTATGAAGTCAAGAGTGCATTTCTATTCCTTTCAATCCTGGAATTTACAGTGGGGGTCCTGGCCAATGCCTTCATTTTCCTGGTGAATTTTTGGGACGTGGTGAGGAAGCAGCCACTGAGCAACTGTGATCTTATTCTTCTGAGTCTCAGCCTCACCCGGCTTTTCCTGCACGGGCTGCTGTTTCTGGATGCCCTCCAGCTTACATACTTCCAGAGGATGAAAGATCCGCTGAGCCTCAGCTACCAGACCATCATCATGCTCTGGATGATCACAAACCAAGTTGGGCTGTGGCTCACCACCTGCCTCAGTCTTCTCTACTGCTCCAAGATTGCCCGTTTCTCTCACACCCTCCTGCACTGTGTGGCAAGCTGGGTCTCCCGGAAGGTCCCCCAGATGCTCCTGGGTGCAATGCTTTTCTCTTGTATCTGCACCGCCATCTGTTTGGGGGACTTTTTTAGTAGATCTGGCTTCACATTCACAACTATGCTATTCGTGAATAATACAGAATTCAATTTGCAAATTGCAAAACTCAGTTTCTATCACTCCTTCATCTTCTGCACACTGGCGTCCATCCCGTCGTTGTTATTTTTTCTGATTTCTTCTGGGGTGCTGATTGTCTCCCTGGGGAGGCACATGAGGACAATGAGGGCCAAAACCAAAGACTCCCACGACCCCAGCCTGGAAGCCCATATCAAAGCCCTCCGATCTCTTGTCTCCTTTCTCTGCCTCTATGTGGTGTCATTCTGTGCTGCCCTCGTTTCAGTGCCTTTACTGATGCTGTGGCACAACAAGATCGGGGTAATGATCTGTGTGGGGATCCTAGCAGCTTGTCCCTCGATACATGCAGCAATCCTGATCTCAGGCAATGCCAAGCTGAGGAGAGCTGTGGAGACCATTCTACTCTGGGTTCAGAACAGCCTAAAGATAGGGGCAGACCACAAGGCAGATGCCAGGACTCCAGGCCTATGTTGAAAGCAGACACGAGACGAAACGAGCTCTTCATAGATATGCCTCTGATTGTTCAGAAAGCCTTCAGAAAGCTATTCCAGTTTCTTCTGTAAACATAACTTTACATCAGTGAACTCACCCAGAGTGGAATAAAAGAATCAAAGCTCTAACCATGGCCTAGTCAAGAATGGCACAAGTTCCCCAAGTTTGTTTTGATAAAATGAGTGAAATTGAGAGGCGAGGTACTCAGGCGAGGTAAATGCTTTGAACACTATAGTTCATTAGTGTTTGGTATGAACCAAACTATGAGAAATCACCTCTTCCCAAATAATATCTAAACACCAAGATAGCATGGTTGGCTTTTGACATGACTGATAAACCTATTTCTTAAAGCAGGTGCTCACTTAATATTGGAAAATATTGACGACCGTGGCAATTACATAACCCTCTTTAAACTCCACAAGTTCGGAAGTTTGGAAACAGAAGATACGAAAAGACAGACGTGGAAGATCAATTGTCGTTGCTTCAGCTTCAAGAGGTACTACGCAAAACTCCTACATGAATCAGAGAACAGGGGTCTTGGTCTAAAAATACACTGCTGCAGAAATGCACACTCGACCTGCTTTATAGTGAGGGTGGGGAGGGGAAGAGAGGTAGATATTTGCTTGGTGGGTGGCCTGGACACCAGCCCTGGTGTATGCCTTCCGGCTCTTCTCTATTTGCCCTTGAACATAATGCTTTGCCTGGCACCAAGCATGAGAACCTGCCAAAACAGCCCGCCTAAAAAAGCCATGTTTGTGGACATTCAGAGTTCTCTGCCTGCATGGGAACCTAGCCAGGAAAGCTCCTCAAATCAGATCCTACAAGACTCAGGAGAGAGAAAGATAAACAAGACAGATAAACCTTGACAGGCTTCAAAGGCATGGCAGGTCACCCACAGAGGCTTGTAGCGCTACTGGCTGTGGGTACCCCCGAGGAACTGCTTCCTCCTCTCCGGCACCTAATTCCTCCCCCTACTTACTCTCCCAAACTAACTAACCTTTTGTCACCTCCACTGGGCTAAACGGTTGATAACTTCATCTGGTCTCTTTTCTTTGGTTTCCCTCAAAAGCAGGGGTCCCACTCTTGGCTGCACATTAAAATTGCCTGAGTAGCTTTTTAAAATCTCAGCATTCAGGCCCCATACCACGCCAATTCAATCAGATCTCGAGAGGTAGAACCCAGGGATCACTTTAAAGCTCCCCACATGATTCCAGGGTGCAGCCAATGTTGAGAACCACTGTTCTCGATGCCCTTTTTCTTGAGCTGGATGATGTCAGACCCTCTTGTGGACCTACATTGTGGGCCTTTTCATTCCAGTTTCCATACTTGAAGAAGTATAATCATACAATAGTAGAGGACATCCCTTCTTACTTTGCTTTCCTTCTTCGTGTATAAATTCTCCAGAGAGAATTTATACCGGTCTCCATTACCTTTTACTCCTCTCCCTGGCTTTGTTTTTAACATCATATTTTGATAAAGTTTCAAATTCATGGAAAAGTTGTAAGTTGCCCACATTCACTCATTATTTATATTTCACCCCATTTCTCTCTCCCTCCACTCCCCCATACAGATACCTCCAGTTCCAATCCAGTAATACACAGTCTACTTTAGTTTTCTTCTCTAACCATGAGAAATATATTCCATTTATGCTCGATATATTTTCTCATTCAGTTATGCCTAGAAGACAGAGAAAAATGGTTTTGGAATTGCTATCCTTATAGGACTCCAAAAAGCAAAATGAATAACTAGAATTCAATTATTTGTTTATGGTATTTTTTCATTTTTAGGTAAAATTTACATACAGCAAAATGCACAGATGCTAAATGTACAACAGAATATGATGTGAAGTTTGATAAACATATACACACATGTAACCAACACTCCAAATAAGATAATCAATATTTAATCAGAACAGAAAGTTCTAGTATTCTCTTCCAGTCAATCCCCATCCACTATGGGCAACTACTATACTAATTTCTTCACATAGATTAGTTTTGCCTGTTCTTGTATCAATCCTAAAGATATTCCTTTATTTCTGCTACTTTTGCTCCACATAATGTTTTTGAGATTCATCCTGAATAGTGCATGAGTTACAGCTTGTTTATCTATCACTACTGATGAACATTTGTCTTGGTCACAGTTTGGGGCTATTATGAATAAAGTTGGGTTTTTTTCTTAATTTTCTTGAATCCATCTTTTCATTTCTCTTAAATACCTAGGAGCAGAATTACTTTGTCATTAAGTCGGTGTACATTTGACTTTATAAGAAATTGCAAAGGGGTTTTCCAGAGTGACTCTAGCTTTTTGTGCTCCCATCAACAATGTAAGAGAGTTGTTCCATATTTTTACAGGCATTTGGTATAGTCAGTCTTTGGAAATTTTGGCCATTCTAGTGGGATGAACTGACCAATCTAATGAATGTCTCATTGTGATTTTAATTTGCATTTCTCCGATAATTAATGATATGGAGCACTTTTTTCATGTTTCTGGGCCATTTGTATATCTTCCATTATAAAGTAATTTTGATTTGTTTCATCTTTTATAAAATGCATTAAGTATAGTTGATGACTTTTTTATATTATTTTTTATTAATTGGTGGGAGTTTGGTAGCATGTGTGTGTGTGTGTGTGTGTGTGTGTGTGTGTGTGTGTGTAACATGTATAGTTTTTGTTGTTGTTTTTCTGGATAAAAGCCCTTTGTCTGATACATGTATTGTGACACTTGTAACCCAGACTATGGTTTGCCTTTTCATTTTCTTAATGGTGTCTTTTGATGAGCAGAAATTTTGAATTTAAAAAAATCCAATTTATCATATTTTTCCTTCCATACTTAGCACTTTCTATGTCCTCTATAAGAAATATATGCCTGCCTCTAATGTGCAAAAATAGTCAACTATGATTTCCTCTAGAATTTTAATAGTTTTCACTTTTCTATTTACAACTATAATTCATCTTGAATTAATTTTTGTATCTAATGTTAAGCAGGGTTGAACTTTTTATTTTTTCCATAAGTGTATTCAGGTATTCCAGTACCATTTGTTGAGGACTTCCCTCTCTTCATTGAATTACTGCCTATTTTGAAAAACATATGATTGTGTATTCACAGATCTCTTTCTGATTTTCTGGTTTCTATATTATGTTCCATTCACCTTTCTTGATTACTGTAGATCAATAGTGAAATTTAAAACAAGATATGGTGATTTTTCCAAATTTCCTTTTATTTTATTTTATTTTTTATTTTTTACAATTTACATCCAAATTAGTTAGCATATAGTGCAACAATGATTTCAGGAGTAGATTCCTTAATGCCTCTTACCCATTTAGCCCATGCCCCCTCCACAACCCCTCCCATAACTCTCAGTTTGTTCTCCATATTTATGAGTCTTCTATTTTGTCCCCCTCCTTGTTTTTATATTATTTTTGTTTCCCTTCCCTTATGTTCATCTGTTTTGTCCCTTAAAGTCCTCATATGAGTGAAGTCATATGATTTTTGTCTTTCTCTGACTGATTAATTTCACTTAGCATAATACCCTCCAGTTCCATCCATGGAGTTGCAACTGGCAAGATTTCATTCTTTTTGATTGCCGAGTAAGACTCCATTGTATGTGTGTGTGTGTGTGTGTGTGTGTGTGTGTGTGTGTGTGTACACACACACACACACGACATCTTTATCCATTCATCCATCAATGAACATTTGGGCTCTTTCCATACTTTGGCTATTGTTGATAGTGCTGCTATAAACATGGGGGTGCATGTGTCCCTTCAAAACAGCACACCTGTATCCCGTGGATAAATGCCTAGTGGTGCAATTGCTGGGTTGTAGGGTAGTTCTATTTTTAGTTTTTTGAGGAACCTCCATACTGTTTTCCAGAGTGGCTGCACCAGCTTGCATTCCCACCAGCAGTGCAAAAGAGATCCTCTTTCTCTGCATCCTTGCCAACATCTGTTTTTGCCTGAGTTGTTAATGTTAGCCATTATGACAGGTGTAAGGTGGTATCGCATTGTGGTTTTGATTTGTATTTCCCTGATGATGAGTGATGTTGAACATTTTTTCATGTGTCGGTTGGCCATCTGGATGTCTTCTTTAGAGAAGTGTCTATTCATGTCTTTTGCCCATTTCTTCACTGGATTATTTGTTTTTTGGGTGTTGAGTTTGATAAGTTCTTTACAGATTTTGGATACTAACCCTTTATCTGATATGTCATTTGCAAATATCTTCTCCCATTCTGTCGGTTGCTTTTAGTTTTGCTGATTGTTTTCTTCGCTGTGCAGAAGATTTTATTTTGATGAGGTCCCAGTAGTTCATTTTTGCTTTTGTTTCCCTTGCCTCCGGAGACGCGTTGAGTAAGAAGTTGCTGCAGGCAAGATCAAAGAGGCTTTTGCCTTCTCCTCGAGGATTTTGATGGCTTCCTGTCTTACATTTAGGTCTTTCATCCATTTTGAGTTTATTTTTGTGTATGGTATAAGAAAGTGGTCCAGGTTCATTCTTCTGCATGTCGCTGTCCAGTTTTCCCAGCACCACTTGCTGAAGAGACTGTCTTTATTCCATTGGATATTCTTTCCTGCTTTGTCAAAGATGAGTTGGCCATACGTTTGTGGGTCCATTTCTGGGTTCTCTATTCTGTTCCATTGATCTGTCTGTTCTTGTGCCAGTACCATACTGTCTTGATGATTACAGCTTTGTAGTATAGCTTGAAGTCTGGGATTGTGATGCCTCCTGCTTTGGTTTTCTTTTTCAAGATTGCTTTGGCTATTCGGGGACTTTTCTGGTTCCATACGAATTTTAGGATTATTTGTTCTAGCTCTGTGAAGAATGCTGGTGTTACTTTGATAGAGATTGCATTGAATATGTAGATTGCTTTGGGTAGTATCGACATTTTAACAATATTTGTTCTTCCTATCCAGGAGCATGGAATCTTTTTTCATTTTTTTGTGTCTTCTTCGATTTCTTTCATAAGCTTTCTATAGTTTTCAGTGCATAGATTTTTCACCTCTTTGGTTAGATTTATTCCTAGGTATTTTATGGTTTTTTGTGCAACTGTAAATGGGATCAATTCCTTGATTTCTCTTTCTGTTGCTTCATTGTTGGTGTATAGGAATGCAACCGATTTCTGTGCATTGACTTTATATCCTGCAACTTTGCTGAATTCATGAATCAATTCTACCAGTTTTTTGGTGGAATCTTTTAGGTTTTCCATAGAGTATCATGTCATCTGCGAAGAGTGACAGTTTGACCTCCAAATTAGTAATCAAAAATTTGCCAAAAAACAAGAGTCCAGGGCCAGATGGCTTTCCAGGGGAATTCTACCAAACATTTAAGGAAGAGTTAACACCTATTCTCTTGAAACTGTTCCAAAAAGTAGAAATGGAAGGAAAACTTCCAAACTCTTTCCATGAAGCCAGCATTTCCTTGATTCCAAAACCAGACAGACACCCCACTAAAAAGGAGAAATATAGACCAATTTCCCTGATGAACATGGATGCAAAACTCCTCAACAAGATATTACCCAACTGGATCCAACAATACATTAAAAAAATTATCCACCATGACCAAGCGGGATTTATACCTGGGATGCAGAGCTGGTTCAATATCTGCAAAACAATTAACGTGATTCATCACATCAATAAAAGAAAGGACAAGAACCATATGATCCTCTCAGTAGATGCAGAGAAAGCATTTGACAAAATACAGCATCCTTTCTTGATAAGAACCCTCAAGAAAGTAGGGATTGAATGAGCATATCTTGAGATCATAAAAGCCATATATAAACGACCCAACACTAATATCATCCTCAATGGGGAAAAACTGAGAGCTTTCCCCCTAAGGTCAGGAACAAGACAGGGATGTCCACTCTCACCACTGTTATTCAACATAGTATGGGAAGTCTTAGCCTCTGCAATCAGACAACACAAAGAAATAAAAGGCATCCAAATCGGTCAGGAGGAGGTCTAACTTTCACTATTCATTTATTTGTAAAAATGAAAAAAAAAAGCTTGTTGGAATTGTAATTGTGTTAAATCTAGATATCAATCTGGGGGAGTGACTTCTTAAAAATATTGTCTGATAGTCTATGAATATGATATATCTCTTCATTTAGTTAAGTCTTTAATTTCTCTCAGAAATATTTTATAGATTTTAGTATAGAGGTCTTACATATCTGTTGATAAAATTATCTCTAAGTACTTAATATTTTATAATCTTATCATGTATGGAATTTTTTAACTTTCCTTTTTCAATTATTTGCTGCTAGTATATAAAATATAATTGATTCTTGTATACTAAACATGTATCTTGAGACTTTCCTTAATTAATTTATAGTTCGAGTAGTTGTAGATTCTTTCAAATTTTATACTTAAATACTCATGTCATTAGCAAATAGAGACAGTTTTACTTCTTCCTTCCCAATCTTTATGCCCTTCATTTATTACCTTATTCCACTGGCTGAGATCTTTAGTACAATATTGATTAGTAGTAACATGAGTATACATCCTTGCCTCATGACTGATCTTAAGGGGGAAACATCAGTATTTTTGTCATTAAGTACAATGTTAGCTATAGATCTCTTACAATTCTCATTTATTAGATTAAGAAAGACCATTTTTATTCCTAGTGTGTTAAGAGTTTTTATTATTAATGAGGGTTGAATTTATCAAAAGTTTTTTCTATATTTATTGAGATGATTGTATAATTTCTCTCCTCTACTTTGTTAAAACAAAGATTTACACTGAATAATTTTTAAATGTTAAATCAATCTTATATTCCTGGGATAAGCCTTCACTTAGTCATAATGTATTATATGTATTATTATTTTATGTGTTGTTCTATTTGACTTTCTAATATATTGTTAAGAATTTTTGCATCTATGTTCGTAAAGAATACTAACCTTTCTATATATTCTTAACCTGTTTCAAGTTTGGTATTGGGGTTATTCTGACCTCATAACACAAGTGGGGAAATGTTTCCTCCATCTTAATTTTATTGAAGACTTTGTGTAAAATTGGTATTATTCTTTCCCTAAATATTTGGTAGCATTAATCAGAGAAATCATATGGGATTGAAATTTTCTATTCAGGGAGGTTTTCCAAATTATTATAATTATAATTTACTTAATTTACATAGTATTACCAAGATTTTTTATTTCTTACTGTGTCTATTTTAAGTTATATTTTTCAAATAATTTGTCTATTTTATAAGTTTTTAAATTTATTGCCATAAATGTGATTAATACCCCTTTATTATCATTTTAATGTCTGTAGCATTTGTTTTGAGATCCTCTCTTTCATTCTCAATTTTGGTAACTTTTGTTCTCTTTTGAATTCATCATTTTAGTTAGGGATTTATCAATTTATTGATAATATTTCCAAGAATAAACTTCTTGTTTCATTTTATTACCTCTACTTTTATTTTCTTCTACTCATTATTTCCTATTATTTACTATTTTCTTCCTCCTACTTTTGTAGGTTCAATTTCTCTGCCTGATTTAGCTTCTTAAGGCAGAGAATTATATTACTGATTTTAAATCTTTTTTTCTGTTCTAACATAAACATTTAAGGCTTTAAGTTTTCTGCTAAATATGTTTTGCCATATCTCACAAATTTCAATATATTGTATTCTCTCCTAGGTTTATTAATATAATTGACCTATAACATTTGTAATATTAAGGTGTACACTGTGATGATTTGATACACATATATATTGCAAAATATCTACCGCAATAAAATTTGTTAACACCTCCTTTGTCTCACATAATTACCATTTTGTTGTTTTCTCTGGTCATGGTACAAGTATTAAATCTTTACTCTCATAGAAACTTTCAAGTACAGAACACAATATTGTTAACTCTAGTCACCATGTTTCATGTTAGATCCCCAGAACCTATTCATCTTATAATTGAGAGTCTGTAGCCTTTGACCAACACCTTCCCTATTTCCCCTACCCCCAAGCCCTGGCAACCACCAGTCTTCTCTGTTTCTATAAGTCCAATGATTTTAGATCTTAAAAGTAAGTGAGATCATACAGTATTTGTCTTTGACTTATTGAACTTAGTATAATACCCTCAAGATCCATCCATATTGTCACAAATCACAAGGCTTCCTTCTCTTTTTTATGGCTGAGTAATATATATTACATTTTCTTTGTCCATTCATCCACCAATAGATACCTAGGTAATTTCCATATCTTGGCCATTGTGAATAATGCTACAATAAACATGAAAGTGTAGGTATCTCTTCAATATCCTATTTTCATTTCTTTTAGATGCATACTCAAAAGTGGGACTGCTGGATCATATGGTAGTTGTGCTTTTAACATTTTGAGGATCCCCCATACTGTTTTCCACAGTGGCTGCACCAATTCATGTTGCCACCAACAGCACACAAATATTCCACCTCTTCACCAGCATTTGTCAGCTCTTGTCTTTTTTTTTCTATTTTATTTATTTATTTTGAGATACAGACAGAACTAGTGGGGGAGGGGCAGAGAGAGAGAGAGAGAGAGAGAGAGAGAGAGAGAGAGAGAGAATCTCAAGCAAGCTCAGTACTGTTAGCATAGAGCCCAATGAAGAGCTCCAACTCATGAACTGGGAGATCATAACCTGGCAGAAATCAAGAGTCAGACACGTAAGCTACTGAGCCACCTGGGCACCCCAGCTCTTTTTTTTTTTAAGTTTCTTTATTTACTTTTGAGAGAGAGAGAGAGAGCACAAGCAAGGAGGGGCAGAGAGAGAGGAGGAGGAGACACAGATTCCAAAGCAGGCTCCAGGCTCAGAGCTGTCAGCACACAGCCCAACGCAGGGCTCTAACTCACAAACTGTGAGATCATGACCTGAGCCGAAGTCAGATAATCAACCAAGGTACTCAGGCGCCCCTTGTCTTTTTGATAGTAGCTATTCTAACAGGTGTGACATGGCATTTCATTGTGGTTTTGATTTGCATTTCTGATAATTAGTGATGTTGAGAACCTCTGCCCATTGTTTTAATCAGGCTGTTTATTCTTTTGCTATTGAGTTGTATGAGATCCTTTTTTATATTTTGCATGTTGATCCCTTAACACATGTGTAGTGTACAAATATCTTCTCCAAGACTCAAAAGTTGAGGCTGTTCATGTGACTGGTTATGAAAAAACCTTAAATAGGGAAGTGATGTGATCACAGCAGCGATTTTATAAAGATTTGTCTAATATTGATTCAAAGAGTTGCAGGCAAAGGGTTTGAACCATTTGAACTTCAACCGCAATGAGAGATTTGGACTAGGATGTGGTAGTACAAATGGAGAATACAGAATAAATATGAGAGAACTTTTGAAAAACATCATCAACTAGCACCTTGATATGGTGGTTGATAGACAAGGAAGAATCAAGGTTTTCAGTGTGTGAGTGTGTTGTAATAGGATATAACTAACAAAAATAAAGAAGTTGAGAAAGTAAGTGGGGTTGAATTTGAGGAAAATGGTATATGTGGTGTGGAACTTACTGCAACTGGGTTGATTATATATAAATCATGTTATTTAATTGGAAAACACCAGCTTAGTTTTGGAAATGAACTGAAATTCAGATCAGAAGACAGAACCAATAGACTTGTCATCATCCAAAGGGAAGCTATTCTGAAAACTGTAAATCTTGAATTGGGTTATAAAGGTAGAGAAAAAAACATACTATCAAGGTTGGAGGCCGTAAATTTATGGGAGGAGCAAGTGGATAAGAGGTAGTGAGGATACTTGGAATGGACTAGATTTTTTTTTAAATTTTTTTTTTCAACGTTTATTTATTTTTGGGACAGAGAGAGACAAAGCATGAACGGGGGAGGGGCAGAGAGAGAGGGAGACACAGAATCGGAAACAGGCTCCAGGCTCTGAGCCATCAGCCCAGAGCCTGACGCGGGGCTCGAACTCCCGGACCGCGAGATCGTGACCTGGCTGAAGTCGGATGCTTAACCGACTGCGCCACCCAGGCGCCCCAAGAATGGACTAGATTTTTGTTCATTGCCTTCCTGGCACTTTCTTTGCCTCCACCACCTGCTCCTCATGCTACAACTACGATGTGCACCAGGATCCTTGCTCCTGGCCATATTTGAAGAGTGCATTTTGAAGAACCCAAGCCCATCACAGTCTACCTGTTGGACCTTTTAAACCTGATCCAAGAAAATTTTGTGAGACATGAAATCCAGCAACTTCTCATGGCTAGTTTCCTGCCATATTCCATTCCAAGCAGAAATGAGCACAAACAAGAGGTGGGTAATGGCAAAACCTGGTTTTATTTGATTCTTGACGTTTCCAAAGTCCAACTACATCCTTGCCCTGGTTAGGTTTGACTGTGAAATCCTTTATCATAGTCTATGAGCCAAATACATACTACTTTTCGGGGTGCCTGGGTGGCTCAGTAGGTTGAGCGTCCGACTTCAGCTCAGGTCATGATCTCACAGTTCGTGGGTTCGAGCCCGGCATCAGGCTCTGTGCTGACCGCTTGCTCAGAGCCTGGAGCCTGCTTCAGATTCTGTGTCTCCTTCTCTCTCTGCCCCTCCCCCGCTCACGCTTTGTCTCACTCTGTTTCTCAAAAATAAATCAATGTAAAAAAAAATTAAAAAAAAAAACCAAATACATACTACTTTTGTCTAAATGTGTTCGGATTGAAGTTCTTACACTTGCAACCCAAAGATCTATGATAGGATGTGTGATGCACAATCTATAAATGGAACCAGTAAGTCCACGAACAGACACAGAAAGAAGGTATAACATTTCAGTTAGCTGTGGACCAGGAAGAAAAAAGCATTATTCTTAGAATGTCCCGTCTCAGACTCAGTGGGAAATCTAAATAACAGAGGATTAACTTCAGTAATCGAAAGAAAAAAAGATAAATAGTCATGGGGCCTCTTTCATAATACATTTTTTTCTATTTTGTCTATTTTGTTCACAATGCGTAGTTAATTTAACATGTTTATGACTGAGCTTAAATAAACTTTATTTATTTATTTAATGGTGCCACTCACTGAAATATTGCCTGAGAAGCTATCATGCTTTCAAAAGGTATTGGGGCGAGAAGGAGATGTTGGTATAGGAGTCCACCCTAAGCTCTCTATACAAAGGAGGCCCTAAATATGCACAACTCCTTTTGTAAGTACTTGGTGGAAAAGCCCCCAAATCTCTCACCCTAGATAATTTCTCCTCCTAATTATTCAGCAGTTTTTCTTTATATAGCTGAGGGGTATTCACGCCAAAAGCGGAGGTAGGGGCAACGGAAAAAGAGCTGGGACAGTGTGGGCACTTCCCTGTTTTGCTGAAGAGTAGCATCTGCCAAGTGCAAACAAAATTAAGGTCTCCTGGCACCTTCCAGTTTGGCCAGCAAGGCAGTGGAAATCTTCATAAGTGAAAGCACACATACACGCAGGAAACGTAAGAAACCTAACCACCCATCTACGAACTAAGGATTTCCAGCATTCATCTCAAACGTTCCAGCCTTGGAATGATTAGCAGGCTCCCTGGGGGAGGTGACATTTGAGGGCCTCTGAGGCTTGTCTAAACACTAGATGGAACTGAGCAATTGTTTATACACAGAATTTAGTTTGGCATAATGAACCTGGGATTTTCTACTGCACCATCTTTTTCCTTTCATTTTCTATTTGGATCTTCGAGCAATGACTTTGAAGAAATATCAGGCACGGATGCTTTCTCTAGCATCCTCTTTGCTTCAAGGATACAAACTCATAGAGAGTTACAATTTGTAGTGCAGTTAGGGAATATTCCAGAGTCACAATGCCTGACAGTTTCAAATCTCAGCTACAACAGCTGACTAAATTTGAAACGCCAAAATGTCTCTTAATAGACGCACGGATGAATACGTTGTGATATATGTATGCAATTGTATACGAAATTGGACACGGATCACTTCACAAACATACTGTCAAACGTAAAAAGCATGTTTTAGGAGAACTGGTACATTATGATACTATTTACGTAGGTCTTAAATACCTTTAAAACACCACCACATTTTATATAGAGTTAAATAAGTGCGTAACAAAGTATGAAAAAATACACAAGAATCACAAACATCAAATTCCGGAGAGTGGTTTCTGGTGGCAGAAGTGAAACAGAATGCTCTTTCTTGGTGGATGTGCAAAAAGGACTTTCATTTAATGTTCTGATGTTTCATTTCTGGGGTTAGGAGATGGGCATTCATTATATTCTTCCTTATTCTTCTTTGTGCACATGAAACATAACAAGATACATTTTTTTTTAAAAGATTGCGCCAAAGACTCAGCTTTGTTTTTGTTGGCATTACAAGCTATTCAAACATCTTGGACACTTCTTTGCCACAACATTCATGTATAGATACACAAGTGTATAAATTAGCTTCACTCTTTCTACAAAAAGTCTGATTTTGGAAAAATTTTTTAACACTAAATAATCTAGCCTATTGCTATGCCAATAATTTTCAGAAGTGAAACAGATGACATGGAATAAATTTCTGAAGTTACAAAATAAAAGATTAATTTCAACATATGTTCTCTGATTTCAAAATTGGTCAGCTATCATTCTATTCATATCTTTAAAAATCTACTTGAAAACAACTATTTTCCATTATGAAGCAGAATCCAATTCAATATTGCATCTGGTTAAAATCTCAATGCACAAGATTAAATTGAAATTGTAATCTGTAGAAGAAAAAGTATTAGGCCTCAAGTTCCAAATCAAAAACACTATAAAATTATGAAAACATAATCTAATAATTAAACATTTTGAATTTTCAATTTGTAGGGGCGCCTGGGTGGCGCAGTCGGTTAAGCGTCCGACTTCAGCCAGGTCACGATCTCGTGGTCTGTGAGTTCGAGCCCCGCGTCAGGCTCTGGACTAATGGCTCAGAGCCTGGAGCCTGTTTCCGATTCTGTGTCTCCCTCTCTCTCTGCCCCTCCCCTGTTCATGCTCTGTCTCTCTCTGTCCCAAAAATAAATAAACATTGAAAAAAAAAAAAGAATTTTCAATTTGTATTTTTTATTATGTAAGATATTATATCCAATATGATATATTTATGTTATAGGTTTGGTTTAGTACAAAACCTTTTTCTTCAGTGCCACAGGTAATATAGCTGTTGTTTGGAATTATCATTTACATGTTTGTTTATATCAGCTGCAATTATAAAATATTATGGATTATTTCATTCTTCTCCAGCAAATTCTCAGCTATCTTCAATATTCTGAATATAACAGTATTTCTGGCTATAATGTATTCGTGAATGTTTGACTATGTAGAAGTTATAATCTCTCGTTCTCTCCACAGACATTCTTTCAGAAATGCATTGTAAAAGATTTTATGGCCACTTTTTTTTTTTTACAAGAGCCGTCACCTAATTCATCTGCATTCAGAAATTAATCCTGTGGAAATTCTAGTTCTTTCTTTCAGTTCATTAAATTTTCATCATATATCTTTTCTATATAGCAATTGTTCTTTGATTTGTTTTGTAATGGTCTCTTACATTTTTTTTTTTTTTTGGCAAAGCCGTATTTCAAATTTTCAGTACTTAATTTTCTTTTTAAGAAAATTTTACTTTTCACAAAGAAATGCATTCTCTCCCATTTTTCCAGAAGCATGTGGCCTCATCCTGTTTTCCCTCTTTCAGTAGAGGCCTGACTCTTGCTCTACTCTAACAAAAACAACAACAAAACAAAAGAAACACTAAACAGCTTTGCAAGCAAGACAATGGCCATTGGATTCTCGCCACCTCGGTGGCTGGCGAGACTGGAGACAGACCCAGTCAGCAGACTCCTGCTCTAGCCTCCAGCCAACTGCCCTTTGTGGGATTGTGCTCTCAGCAGCGTAAGAACTTCTAGATGCCTGGCTATCTGTTGAAAGCTCCAAAATTTCAAAATGTTGGCTCAAGTTTCTTAAAACACTGAACAAATCAAACACAATATAGCCACATGCTGAACGCGATCTGTGGACCACCTGTGTTACCAATTCACAACCTCTCTCTCATGTGGTGTGAAAGCGTTTTTTTCTGCTTGAGCACTTGCTCACAAGAGACTAAGAACCATGAGAGAAGCTCTTAAGAAGGTGGTATTCGGGTCGAATAACCCAGAATGTAATGGTGAATTATTCTATTCAAGTGTCATTTTTCTATTAAGGGTAACAAAACAAGAACATCGCTCCGAGAAAATTCTCCTGAAGGTTGCTGAGTTTCCAGACTAGAAAGAAGGGTAGACTCCTGCCTCCTATCAGGCTTCCCATCAGTTAGGATTGGACCCCAGGGACCACAGACAGGCTCTGGGCTCTCCCAATGTGGAGTTCTACCAACCATATCCCATGAGCAAGTTTAAGTTAAACTCTGTCATGTATTTCACTTCTATTAGTTCCTGAGCATCCCCATCAAAACTCTAGATGTTGATTTATGATCTTCTGGGACTTAGAGTTTTTTTAAACAAAGATCCCAAACAAACCTAGTATGTTACTTCTTTCATAGATCTTTCTACCCAAAGCCCTCTAGACTGTGTTTTCTTTTTACTCTTTTTAAAAAATGTTTATTTATTTTTGAGAGAGAGAGAGAGACAGACAGACAGAGCACGAGTGGGAGAGGGGCAGAGAGAAAGGGAAACACAGAATCCGAAGCAGGCTCCAGGCTCTGAGCTGTCAGCACAGAGCCCGACGCAGGGCTGAACTCACGAACCAGGAGATCACGACCTGAGCCGAAGTCGGACGCCCAACCGACTGAGCCACCCAAGTGCCCCTCATTTTACACTTTTTAAAAAAAAATCCCCAGTTTTGTAGGTTTGGATCCCTTTTCATTGATTTTGTGTAACTTTCAGCTTTTTATTTTTTTGCTTACATTTCTTCCACAATTTCTTTGATTATTGCTGCTCTTATATTTATTATGAAGTTTTTGGGTTCTCTCTTCTGCAAGGCACAGTGTATGTAACAGTTCTGTTGGACCCAGCACCACATCCTCTTCCTCCTCTAATCACATTTCTTTCTTTTTTTCCCTCTCTCTATGAATTCTGAATTGACACTTTAGTACTATCTTCAAATATTCTCATTCTTTTTCTGCAGTATCTAATCTGCTATTTGGAACCCTTCACTCCACTAATTGCTTCAAACATCAGCCAATACATCTCAAAGCACTTATTCATCCATTTCACGATATGAGGGCACATTCTTTTTATAGGACCAGTCAGTGTTCTTTAAAATTTCAATGAAAACACAAGAGAGATGTTTTCCAGCATCTCCTGTGTCTCCTAAGGGCTTTGTGGCACAGACAGATGTGCATGTCTTTCTTCACAAGATTCACTTATTTTGAGTGACTGTATTCTCCTCTATGTTAAACTCTGAAATGGGAGATGAGGACGTCCTCTCCACATTCAAGGTCGCAATGGGATGGGATCAATATCGAAAGGGTCAAATTTTATAGGGTCTGATGAAGAAACACGGAGAAAGTTATTTTTACCTCCTCAGTTCTGTTTTGCCCAACTAGAGACAATCTGAGCAGAAATCTAACCACTGAGTATAGCGCTTTTTTATTGTGCCACGGGAGCTTGCTAGTAATGCAGAAATGCCCTCATTATCCAATTGGATGACTGTCCTCTAGAGCACGACTTCTAGTTTACTCAGTGAGTCACTGCACAAAGTGGAAGCCAACTATTAGGGTTTCCATGCTGCTCCTGGTAGGTTCCAGAACCTGACAACCTTCCCAGAGGCTCTAAATCTTCTCCATTCCAGGCTCTCCAGCCGCCCCTCACCTCCAGCTCTTGACTCTTCAGGTTTGAGTATACATAATACTGTTCTAATGGAGGATTCTTCTTGTTATTCCAAAAGCAGACTTATTCCATGCATTCTATGAATTTTGGGGCTTGCACTGTCTGAGTGGCAATTTACTTTAAAATGACACAGTATTAGTAACATATATGTGAACATAAATGAACTCTATATAAACTAGGAGGTGGTTAGTTATCATCTGAGGTACTATAGTCACAATCCATACTTCAGGATGGTTATTTAAGTAAGATATGACATTTTCTAACCAGGAATCAATACCTTCAGAGGTGGTCTGGCTCTTAAATTATCCTTATTGAAAATGACTTAATTTGCACATAGAATATTACACAAATTTTTAATTGATTAAAAGTATTTTAGAGGCCCTACCACATTCCCGTGAGTACATGATAAAAATCCAGCAAGCCTAGAAGCCTAATGCCACAGTGCAGTGTTCCACACACTGTGGATATGCCAGGGTTCCGGTGCTGATGAAAATAAGCTCAGCCCCGTCTTCATGACTTCATAGAGTTTAGCAGGGGAAGCAAACAAGTACTTTATCATGCCTTTACCTTAGCCCTCAGGGAAAAAGGACATGATATCATGAGTCCATAGATAAAGGGCACCTAAACCCAAGAAAGGAGAATCAGGGAGATTTTCCTGAATGAAGTCACATTTCCCCTTAGACTCAAAGAATGAGTCAAAATTATCTAGTTAAAGAGAATATATAAGAATGTATATGTCCTTGGGAGAGGCGAGGTGATTCAATTACGGCTTTGCACATATTATGTGCTCAATAAATATATGTCAGGTGAATATGTGAAGACTTGGATCCAGGAGAGTGAATAAAGAACTAGAAGTGTAATGTTGCTAGCAGACGGTGCACGGGTAGATGTGGTATCCTGAGATGCACAGAAAAACCAGAACGCACATCCCAAGAAACATGTCCGGCACGTGGCAAGCACTCAGCAACATTTGCTGCAATAATGAACGCACAAAGACTCATAGACCACGATGAGGAACCCAGACCTTATGCTAACAGCAACGGAAAGTTACTCACACATTTCACCCGGGAAATGATCTAATCAAGTCTGCATTTTAGGAAAATCATCCTGACTGCGGAGTGAACTGTTGAAGCAAGAGTATGGTGAGAGGGTTTTTTGGAGATAGTTGAGAAGATGGAAGGGGGAGCTGGTGAGACCGCAAGGGGCAGCTGTGAGAAAGGAGACAAGAACACAGGTCTGACACACTTGAGGAGACAGAATCATCATGGTGTGGAGTTCGAGTGGATGGGAAGAGAAGAGAAGAGAGAGGGAAGAGAGAGAGGAGCCAAGGAGAAGACCCACCTTCTATGATTTGGGAAACTGAACAGATGATCTTCACATTCTCAGACAGAGAACATAAGAGGATGAATGTGTTTTAAAAGAGAGTTAATTAATTAATTAATATCTTTAGGGACATGCGAACTCCAGATTGTCTGTGGAACATCTCAGTGAAAAAGTGAAACTAGTCAAAAGATACACAGATCCGAAATTCAGAGTGAAGATTTGAGAATCATCTTCATGAGCATGGTGACTGAAACCATGAGACTTGGAAGAGAAGAGGGATAAGTATATAATTTTAGGAATAGGCAGAGAAGAAAGTAAAGAGAGTCTAGAGAGAAAGACGGGAAACCGGGAGAACGTGGAGTCATGGAGGCCAAGGAAAAGTATACAACATAAGATGCTGTGGGGCCCTGTTCAAGATCAGGAAATTTGAAGACCAAATGGTATTCATTTAACTATTGAGTAGGAATCATTACTTCATGATGTAGTCATGGTGGGATTCAGACTGGAGGGAGCTGAGGAGAAAGTGGGAGGCAAGGGAGAGGAGGCAGTAAAAACTGACAATCCTTTCAAGATTGGGACTGGGAAGAAAAGAGGAAACAACAGGTCTCTTTCAATTTCCAAGTTTTCTCATTAAACTGCTTGAAAGAATTCCTGCAATATAGAGTGAGGGACATACATACATTTAAATGTATATGTGCCTAATAAAGCTCAAGAGACAGGATTCGTCTATCTTTCTGTGTGTGAGGTATAAAATGTAGTCATTTTTGCAAACGGTCATATTGATACTACTCCAAAACACCAAGCAATGAATCATAAGAGCCCCTTCTTCTAGATTTCCTTCCCAGATACCTCCACACAATATCCATGGTTGCTTATCAGTCCAAAGAGGGCAGTCGCAGTCCCCACTGTCACTGGTATTTTTGCTGCCATTGTCATCACAGGGTGTAGATTCTGAAAACAGGCAATCCATCTATTTGGTGCCATACTCTGGCCGCTTTAATCATTGATCCTGGAAGCTGAGGGAAGGGATACTCCATTGTCTCTACTTCTGTTCTTCCTTAGAAGAGCTGTTAATGACTATCCATTTCAATTCCCTCTCTCTCTCTCTCTCTCTCTCTCTCTCTCTCTCTCTCACACACACACACACACACACACACACACACATGCTATTTCCCCCCCCAACACACCCAGAGTACACCCAGAAGCCTTGTTTAGCTATATACTGTGTCCCCTTCAAAGTTTTTCCAAAAACAGGTATGGGAAAGGCTTTCTATCTCCCTGATCTCTTTGGTGCTTTCAGTTTACAGGGGACTCCACTGTCTTAGAAAGACAATTATCATATTGCATAATATACATCCTAAAGACTGCATTTTCATCTTTATATCATGTGAAGACTACCAAAGTCAAACTTCAGGGTTTCTTTTTCAATATTTTAATGGTGGTAAAATATACATCAAATTTTCCACCTTGACCACTGGTAAGTGCACTCATAATTTTGTGCAGCCATCACCACCATCCATTTCCATAGCTCTTGTCTTCTTGTAAAATCAAACTCTATACCCATTAAACTCAGTTTTCTTCTTTAAGAAAGACTTTCTCCTGTATTTTTAGGGCTTGGTCTGGAGGAAAAATGTCTAATTGGACCCACAAAGCAGAAAATCTTATATCTCAGCCTATAACATCTGATTGAGGATTACAGTGATCTCATCTTTCTTCAGAGAACAATGTATGACACCTTCCTTACAACCATGCAGCTAGAAGGCCCTTTCCAGTAATCTTCCCAAATGGGCTGTGGACTCCAAAAGCTTTTGATGTCAACATTACAAAATAGGTAGAGTACTAAGAAATTATATCAAGGTGACAGGTATCATGCTAATAAAATTGTAAGCATTACCTTGGCTAATTCTCACAACAATGTTATCTGGCATTTACTATAATTACTCCTATTACTAAATGAAGAAATGGAAAGAGATTAAGGAACTTAGTCAAGGACATCCTAGCTAGTAAATGGCAGAAGCAGTAACCAAGACTAACTTAAAGTTACCAGTAACCCAGGACTAACTTAAAACTTTTTTTCATATCCAGTACACTTTACCCGAAGGATTACAGATGTCAATTGTTAAGTAAATCATATATGTTTATACTTAAATACTATATGTATATTAAATAATATATTACCAGGACACCTGGCTGGCTCAGTCGGTGGAGCATGTGACTTGATCTCAGAGTTGTGAGTTCTAGGCCACGTTGGGTATAGAGATTACTTTAAAATAAATAATGAATAAATAAATAAACTTTAAAATAATACATTACCAAAATCCATATTTTAATATGGAAGGATATCCATATAGTGCCAGCTTAACCTATAGGATTTGGTTACAAAACAACATATATAATACGATACCATTTTTCTAAATGAACCAGCATCTACCTGTCGTCTATTATCTATCTATCTATCTATCTATCTATCTATCTATCTATCTAATCTATCATCTATCTATCTATCTAATCTACCATCTATCTTTCTATTATCTACTCATTTAGAAAGAATATACGACCAGAGATGTTAACAGTGATCACAGCTGAATGTGTGGATTTATGTAGACATTTTTGTTTTTTCAATTTTCCCTGTGAATATTTTCTAACCATTTTTTGTAATAAGCACATGTAGCTTTTCTATTAGGGAAATATAATAAAAGGAAAACTTCAAATTTAATATGCAGTAAAAATTCCCTGATAATAAGACGTTAGTATTGTTCACCCTCACTTCACTTCCTCCATCTAGCAGAGTGCCATGCTCAAGAAATACTGAATGGTCCCCATCTTCAGGTGGCACCTGGTCTGGGACCAGAGAGGAGTCCATGATGAAAGGTACTGTGCAGAGCTGTATGGCAGTGAATGGAGCAGACAGTGAGTGGACCTTCTCATTAACATTAGTGACTTCAGATGGATTTCTTTTGCTTAAAATTTTTATTTTTGACATAATTTCAGCTATGCAGAAATGTTGCAAGGAAAGTACAAATAATTTCCAGATATCCTTCACCCAGATTCCCTATTTGTTAACCTTTTACTACCTTTCCTTTCTACTGTATTTCAAGTAGATTCAGACACATAGAAAGGGTGAGTCTGTGTCAAGGTGGTTTTCCGAAGTCCTCTAAAAATGTTCCCCTTTACTAGATCCCCTCTGGCAGGAAGCTTCCTCTTGCAGAGTCTAAAATCTCCCTTCTCCTCCTTGCCCCACCCACTCCCATTACCAAGAAGACTTAACAGGAAGAAGTGTTTGCTCAGGGATGCTGCTAAGATAGAAACACTGTGTGAAGAAGGAAGGACGGTGCTTGAACAGAAGGAGCATATTCTCTGAAGGTGCCTCTCCCCACCACACCAAGCATAAGACCCCATCTGCAAACTAAGCCAACCTTCCCAAGAGAGAGCAGGTGAGTCTGTTTGTCTGTTCTCGGCACAGATTGTTGGCCCTTCCCCAACGCCAAGACCTTCGGGGACACCTGTCCTGTCTGTCAGAGTCCTGGCATAGGCTTTTAGAGACTGGGTCTTCTGACAGCTGTAGTCTGTATGGCCAAGACCACAGAGTAGGTCCCAGAGATCAGGGTCATTTCAAAGCTAAAGGTTCTCAAAGAGTCCAGGAGAGGATTTATTTCATTAGACAGAGTTTAGGAGGCCACAAATAGACATGGATAAAGTCTAGAGCTAAAGTGTGGGTGAAGGAGAGGGAGCATTCCATCAGTACAAGATCCTATGCATCTTCTGGGCATGGGTCAAATCTCATACTTGTAGCTAGCTGTCAATGGCATGCCTGCCTTCCAAGCCCCCCAAGGGTGCTCTGGAAAAGAGGCATAAGTCCTGCCGGAAAGAAGCCTTGTTCCCAGATTCTGAATGTGGTACTGCGCTCTAATCCCCACAGGCCTTCTCATCTCCTTCATCATGAATTGGCATATGATAATCTCTGGGCTTATCATAGTGGTGCTTAAAATGGTTGGAATGACCTTTTTCCTGCTTTATTGTGAGTATCTGAGCAACCTCTTACCCTAACCTCATACGGTCTTGTTCTTTGACTTTTTTCCCAAAATGTGTAGTTGAATATAAAGGTTATGTGCCTAAGTCTTTCCAGTTGAGGGCAGGGACCCAGTGTAGGGGCAACTGACAACACTCGTCTCACTTCCCAGCACACACAATGGGCCAGGTGCCTTGGTCTGCCTTGGGTATGTAGAACCGACCAGTGTCTGACGGTTGAACACCACACAAAGCTTTCGCCACTACAATGTTAGTTGGGTAATCTGAGGTAAAATACTTGTCAGTGCTTCTTATTGCTGCTCAAACTTGAAAATCAGTGTCAGTTCAACCCAATGACAAGGCTGAGGTAAGAGCTGCGTAATAAGGTAATGGGATCTTACTAGGGGACAGATTTCCCCCTGTGTCCATAGAAACTTCCATCCAGATGCTTAGGAGAAGAGTCTCCATAGCAAAGGGTTTCACTGCAGTTGTAGTGAGAATCTTCTCCAGCCCCAGAAACTGGTAGGGAACATGAATGAGGAAGGAAACACGAGTGAAAGAGGCAGTTGAGTAAAAGGTGTCTTCCCTCTGACTCAAACTGAAGCTGCATTTCCTATCACAGAAGAGAGCAGGAAGAAAATATGAATATGAATAAGTAAACACATTTACAAAAAAAAAAAAAAAACCACCTACACATCTTTGTTGACCTGAGTCAGAGAGCTTCTGATCACACAGTAACAATCATGGCGCCCCAGAAGCCCCCGCAGTGATGTTGGTTTGTTATATTCATCGTGTAGCCACCTTTGGGACTGAGCCAACAACTGATTTTCTTTGCAGTCCCACAGATTTTTGGCGGAAGTAATGTCAGCTTCCTTCCCACAGAGAGCTATGGAACAGGTAATGTGCATGACAAGTATCTCCTCTGCACCTCCAGGTTCTTGTGTGCTGACTTCTTACAGACCTTTCTCCAGCCCTTCTTTCTCAAGAAATTCATTTGCAGGAAGGGTCCATAAAGATACTCTAATTGCTATAAGAAGAATACATTCTGGGGATCTAACGTATAGCGTGATGACTATAGTTTACAAGACTGTATTACACACTACTTGAAAGTTGCTAAAAGACTAGATCTTAAATATTCTCACCACCAAAAAAGAGGGGGGGGGGAATTATGTGACGTGACGGGGGTGTTAACTAGCCTTACTGTGTAGTTAATAATTTTGTAATATATACATGGATCAAATCATCACCTTGTACACCTAATTAAACTTACACAATGTTTATATCTCAAAGTGAGGGGGGAAAGTGCAGCACTCCCAGAAGAAAAAGGATCTAATTAACTTCCTCGCTTTTATCGATGGGAAACCTAGACTAAGCTGATTGAAATTTCTGATCCTCAGTTTTCCTCCTGGGTATGAGGATGATTTGTATATAATTACCATAATGTAATTAGAAAGTACCTTATAAACTCTGACATGTTGTACACCTACAGGAATTGCCATAAAAAAAAAAAAAAAACATGTCCCACAAAAAAACTCAAAGATTATAATCACTATTTTTTTGTGTGCCGATCACTCTGCTAGACCAACAGAAGAGTGCGAACAGGAGATACCAGTCAGCTGTCCTCTATAAAGCACAAAGCCCCATGCCAGAAGCGAAGGGGCAAAAACGAGGGCTTTCCCTATCAAACCTCCTCCTCTTAAAGCTTTTCCAAGGACCTCCCTCTCACTTCCTCTTAAAACATTAATTACTACAAACATCTTTAGGAGAAAGATAATTTCTTGTTCATCTTCATATCAGCTGAGGCTCCCAGAACAGTGAGTTAAATGGAGGAAATATTCATGAAATACTTATAAAGTTCTGTGCAGCTATAATCCCAAAATAGTTTCTCATGAAAACCAGGTTATTTTACATTACAAAGAGCCTTTGAGCTGGGGACTGAAATGAAAAGTGAATGCTCACTTGTATGTTTCATTAATATAATTTAAGTTGCTGATTTGGTGACTGGGTAAACTAAATTGGTCTTCAACCACACAAGACAAATAACTGGGCAGCTGAGGAGAGGTTTTGACCAGCGTCTGAAGCCACTGCAATATCTGCTTGGCCAACTGGGGAAAATGAGACTTCTTAGAGGCCTATCAGTTCCCCTATTTATGTTTAAAGAAATAAATGGACTCTGCTTGTAGGAAATCTCTGGAATGTTCACCTGCCTCCATGTCTGCCAGTACCCCCAGTCTTGAACCTAGTTCCAGTTAGCCTCAATTCTTAGAATTGACAGGTTCCCATAAGAGGGAGCCAAGAGATGCCTGCGGAAGGAGGGCTCACAGGGGTGGGGAGCGGGGTGGGAGGGGGGTGGTGGGAGATCAGACATGGGATGAGTGGCACCTGCTCTGTGGAGCCCAGAGGGCAGTGCTCCAAACAGCGCCTGGGAGAGGGGAACACTGTCAAAAGTATATATAGAAAGGAGTGAGAAATTTCCCTCCTGGTACTAAATTCACCCACTCCTCTTCTTTTCTCCTGTTCTTTTTCTCAACATTTCACACCTACTGCCACACACACACACACACACACACACACACACACACACAAAGATATGAAATAGGACTTGGGGTGCAGGGCATGACAAAAAATAGTAGTAGTTAGCTGGAAGCTTCAAAGAAAGAAAATGAAAAATTCTCGCAGGGGGTGGCCAAGAGTGTCTCGTCTTTGCCACTGTCCAGAGACAAATCAGGGACGCAGTACCTGCTCTGTGTTGTATTCATGATGCAGTTGCCTTCAGAATTTCTTTTTGTTTCAGTCCCACTGACTTTCAGGAGCAGTAATGTCACCCTACTTCCCACACAGAGCTATGGAACAGGTAAAGTGCATGACAATTATCTCCCCTCGACATGAGGTTCTTAAGTGCTGAATTCTTAGACACTTCTCCCATTGTCTCCTTTCTTATGGAACTTTTTTGCCCAAAAGGGCCATAAAGACCTTCCAATTCATCCCTGTCATGTTGTCCACAGGGAAACTAATACTAGACTGCATGGGATTTCTTCCTGGATTGAGGATGATTTCTAGAGATATAACTGCTATAAAGACATTCATGCCCTACTATGTTATGACTCCATTCCAGGGTTCACGCTCCAAACCACTAATCCTATACTCTCTTTTGTCGCATTTCTTTAGTCTGCCCCAACAGGTGGTATTTTCATCAAGGAGAATGCTTTTGGTTGTCCCCTTTTGAAATGTCTTGGAACAAAAGCAGGGACTTTTGCAAAACAGAAGGATCCACTTTGGCCATTGTCAACACACCAGAGAAACTGGTGAGTGCACTGGGAAAAGCCCATGCTACAGTAGCCTCAGCAGGTGGAGATGGTGGGGTGATTTGGTAGAGTAGGGGCAGGGTGGAGGTGAGACATGGAGAGGTGGCTGGCTGAGAGCCCAAGTTCCTTGCTCTGAATCGGAAGGTGGGAGACTACAGTAGCAGTGGGGTATATTCCTCAGGTCATTTGAGCTAGGGAAATCCACACTGTATCGTCTCTCCCATGAAGCTTAGCAGTGCACTGGTCCAGTCCTCAGGATGGGTCACTACATTTAAAGTGCAGGGAATGACCAAATGAGCTGATGTGCATGAAAGCATCAAGTCATAGAACTGGGATAGTGGTATACAGTTAGGATAGTTAAAAAGGGAAACACAATGGAAAAACCTTTATTTTACTACCTCTTTTTATCCTCATAAAGATTATGAGGGGGTATCATTACCCACATCTTGTATATGAGGAAGCTAAGGTAGAGAAAAATAATTTGATCCAGGTTGTACACACACTAATGACAGGACAGGATTGAATTGAGTTCTCTCTAACTCTAAAACCCATGCTCTAATCAATTTTAGATCATAAGTTTTCTTCTTGATCATTGCCTCTCCTTCAAATCCCAACATCTGCTGAGTGGTAGGCATGTGCTACATACTCCACTGCTGCTTCTCTGCTCTCTATCTTTCACCTCTCATCTATAAAGTCCTCCTGTGATTGAAGAGAACTCATAAGAGGGCCCTCTCTGAATCTTGGTGACAGGTGTCCAACAAAGAGCAGGGGTCAGGATGCTACAGATCCTCTGAGGCTAAGGGGAAATGCCTTACAGTAGAAAGCCAGGAGTAAGCTGTGGGGCAGAAAGGAGAAAAGGAGAGGGGAAAAGGGGGTTGAGTAGAGGAAATTGACTCTTCCTCTACTCAACCCTCAAGTTCTGGTGCATCTCAAGTGTCATCCTTGGCATTCTGCAGAAAAAGCTCATCATGCTAACAATTTGCTAGTGATCTCAAGTATGTATCCCTAGCTAGTCTTCTCTAGACCAGACTGTATATCAAAATCCACTTTGATCCTTCAAAAGCACCCCAAACTCATCATGTTCAAAACTGAGCCGAATTATATTTTACCTCAAATGCTCTTCCTCCTTTTGTGATCCAAATACTGGCGAGTAGTCATGTCACCCAAGATTGAATGCTGATGGTTTTCTGAGACTTTACCTCTTCTCTTCTCCCCCAAATGAGTTGCTAACCAACTCTTTTCCTCTCTGTCCCCAAAGAAAATTATTCATCTTTCACCTGGATTTCTTCAGAATTCTTCCAACTCCTCTCCTTACCCCCGATTTTGCCCCTTCTTACCTATCCTCCATAGAACCCACACAAAAATATCTCTAAGACTCTAAACTGTCTGTGCCATTTTCCAAATCAACGTGGGTTAAAGTCCAGTTTTCCTAGCATGACATATAAGGCCTTGTGTAGTCTAGCACCTCCCTTCTTGCCAGTCTTGTCTCTCCACCAGCCTCCCTTCTCCCTCTACATAACCACATTCAGGCGCCCTGAAGTCCACCTGTGATCGGATGCTCCCTTTTCCAGGGAATCCCACACCCTCCCCTAGCATTTTCCTGACAAACAGCTATTTTTCAGAATTCATCTCAAGTATCACTTCATCTTTCTAGAAGACCCCAAATCCATGTAGAATTGATCACTTCCTCCTTTCTGTCTGTTCTATACCTAGTACATATTCCCTAGCTCTACACCTGGGAGACCTCACTATGCTTATTAACTCATCTATCTTCTCTTATTAGACCTGTGGATCTTCAACATGTTGGGATCACTGACATTTTAACAATGGTGATGAAAGCTATACACCTCTTCCCAGAAACATTGCATAAGCATAATATTTTGAGTAAAGTTCCAACAGCTTCATGAATCCCCTTCATAACCATCCATGGATCAGTGCAAGAGAGTTAAGGGTTAAGAACCCTTATTTTAAACCATTTGTCAGCAAATTTTTCTTAAAAAATGGTCAGGTGGTCAGAGAGTAAATATTTTATATTTTTAGGTCATACGGTCTCTATCACAACCGCTTAATGCTGCCCTGGTAGCTCAAAGCAGCCATAGATGATATGTAAAAAATGGGCCTGGATGTGTTCCACTAAAACCTTATTTACAAAACAGGCTAAAGTCTGGATTTTGACCACTGGCTGTAGTTTGCCAACCCTTGTTTCAGATCATAAATTTTTTAAGGAGAAACCAATTTGTTTCCATGTCCCAGCCTCATACAATGGCTCACGGGATACTCAAGAAATCTTTGTTAAATAAGTAAATACAGTAATTAATCTTAAAGAATAATGAAATGAGACATTTCAGGGAAGGAGAATATTGGAAAAAGAGGAATAAAGCCAATATCCCTGGGATAGAGAAATATCCAAGTGAACTTGGATACCCATTCACTTATGACAGGAGGTTTATAAAGAGTACAGAAAAGAGCCCAGGGGCTCCCAGACTTCTGGCTAGAGTGATTTGTGATTCATTAGTTTAATAAAGAAACTAAGATATCATAGATTGGGTCAATTTAGCAAATACTCAAAATTCACTGATTATTTCTCAACACACTTTTAAATCTCCCCAACTATATTGCCTTGCTAAGAATTCAAGAAATTCACTCGATCCAACCTCATTTGGAATGTAAACTTTCTGGCAGTGAAACAGAGAGGCATGCTAAGTAAAAAAAGAATTATTTGAAATTGTCCCTTTTTAGATCATATAGTACCCTTCCTCTTCATTTTCATAGTGTGGTCCCTGGAAAGCAGCATCAGCATCACCTGGGAATTTGGTAGGAATGTAAATTCTTGGTCCCCTAAACTAGACCTCCCAGGGATCAGGAGCCCATCAAGCTGTGTTTTAACAAGACCTCTAGGTGATCCTGATGCTCTGTGTATACCGAAAACTACTCTAGGGTTTATGGTGATGCCAGCTACAGCCAGCCCCAGAGTCCCTTACCAGCCTTCCTGTTCCCAGAATCAGATATAATCAGGGCCTTTTGGCACAAGGGAGACGACAGAAAAAAAATTTTTTTTAATAATAATAAAAAATAAAAAATAAACCTTTTTGTTGAACTGTTTATTTTTTAACTTCTAGAAATTTCTGCAGGACATAATTGGTGCTGAGAAGTATTTTATTGGCTTATACCAGGATACAGAGAAAACATGGCGTTGGATCAACAACTCCCCATTCAATGGCAAGTATGTGAATATCTCACGTTTTTCTAAGAATCTTAGTTTGCCTAAAGAGACCAGACCTGAGATTCAGTGAGTTTATCCTGGAAGAGCACAAAAGCTGAGACTTGGCTTTTTGTTTTATTCCTCTCCTTTCTTCCAGTGCACCTATTCTCAGAGATACATTTTTGGTAAACTTTTAGTAAGGAAAATGTCAAACTTTTCTAAGTAGAGAGAAGAGTATTCATCCAATGAGTTTTTCTGTTCAAATCAAGATGCAGACAAATGCACATACATACCATTTGTTTGATATATCTCATAAGTCTCTTTTAACTCACAGACTACATTTTATTACGAAGTTTTTACAAGTTCCTCAGATGGGACTTCTTTATGTAAAGGAAGTTTATTATTAGCAACTGTCTATACCTTAAAGCTATGAACGTCAATTCCCAAGAGCTACCTCCTGTGTATCATTCCATGGACATAAGTGTTGGTGGAGAATGTGACACTCCTGGTATACACAAGAAGATGTGGAGTCAGACAGAAAGCAAGTCAGTTCCCCAGCCTATAATTGGGCTTCTCACAGAAGGAAGGCAAGGAAGATTCATTCACTGTCTACTAAATGCCAGGCACTTGCTAAGCATTTACTCATGTCATTTCCTGCAGTATTCACAATGATGCTGTAGACAAAGCTTTTATTAATTCTCATTTAACAGACAGGTGAACTGAGGATGGGAGGCTTAAAAATGTATTGAATATCACCAAGCTGGGTAGATTAAATTGTGGCTCTGCCACATCCACTTGACTCCAAAACTCATGGCATTTCCATGAAACCAGACCCTTTCCAGTCAGATTGAAAGGGGCTGAATGGGAGAAAAAGAGGTGGGGAAAGGCCAACAGAGTTTCTCCTAAAGCCAGCTGGTGCCTAGGAAAGGAAGAGCAACCTCTCGATCCTCCTGCTGTGAACATAGCACATACAGTACTAAAACATTATTTCTAGGAGACAAAGACAGATGAGATGTTTCTACCACGCACAAGAGTGATTTAATCCAAGACTGTGAGTCCACCTCACAGGAGAAGGCTGTGAGAAGGCTCACAGAAAAGGGCCAGCGTAGGGCTAGATTTGGGGATAGGAGAAGGGGGACTGGAATTGGCAAAAGGCAGGACTGAAACAATGGGCCTTAACCACACTTCCTTTCCCATTTAGCATTGTCAATCAGCATCAGAACTTCGACTGTGTGACCATAGGCCTAACAAATACATTCGATGCTGCACCATGTAACATCAACTTGCGCTGGATTTGTGAGAAGCTGGCGAAATGATTGCAGTTCTCTGTGGCCTCTGACAAGAATAACAAACACACTTGTGGAGAAAGCAAAAAGAATATGATTGGGATTGGTACAGGAAATACAGAACATCAAATTACTGTGTCCATCTTCCACGGGTTACTGGCAGAGCTCCCTGACCAAATCCTTGGGGCTAATGCTCCAGCCCCTCCACAAATATACTTGCATACACATAACAGAGACAAACTTCCCATTCTGAGTCAGCAGTTCCCCCCAACACTCCACTTCCTATGAGTGTCATAGCTGTGACTCTTTTTAGATCTGTACCAGACATCTAATCAATGATCCCTTTCTCCATCTCTCTACTATGAGAGGCCCTTGCCTGTGTTGGAAGTGATCTTCTGCTTTGGAGGACTGGATGTCAGTCACCTCCAGGAGACAGGGTCACTTTTAGATAGACAACTCAGTTGATATAGTGATGAGGTCTGTTTGTATAGAACTGAGCATTTCTGACTGATCGACAGGGTTTATTTTGGCCTATTGCCAGGTCTGTTTTATCCTCAGAGCACATACCCAGCACCACAGAGAAAGTGCAGACTGAGCAGGCAAAAACATGATTTAGAGAGTAGCCAGGGTAGAAGAGGGATAAACTCAGCTTGTTGACTTCACCTGTGTTCCCAAGAGACCCATGTTCACATGCATCCCACCCCTACCCAAGATAGGATAGCAGAGGTCCTCCTCAGTCTGAATTGAGGTCAGGCCTGGGGAAGGGCTCCTGGAGCCAAGCTTGGCTTATTCATGGGAATGGACAAAGGTCTGGCCAGAGCAGGAATCTTCCAGAAAACCCCTTTGAAAATAATCAGACAGCTAACATGACCAAGCAAACTGATCAATGTTTTTCAACAAAGCCCTGAAGACATACTCATGCTTAAATTTTCCTGGTCTTGAGCTGAATCTCCATTTCAGTAGATATTTACTCTTGATCATGGTTTTTTCTAGTATATTTTAAGAATTTGTAATAGTCTCTTGGACCCCAGTGTTCAGAAGATATTCCTGCCTACAGTTTAGAAAGACTCTATGAGCAGGTACAGCTTAGTGACCCAAAGATGCCACAGCCTTATCCACGTTGGCATCACACCAACTCAGAGCTGGTCCAGTTGACCAAACAGTAAAAATGAGGAGGACTGCTCAAGGAAGCATGGGGAGTAGGCAAAAAGTAGGCATACAGTAGTAGCAAGGGAACACCAGAGACAAATGGAAATCATTTCCAGGAGGAAACAGAGCTCATTTGGCCACACTGGAAGAAAGGCAAGAAAAGGGTAGAAAAGTCTTGGAGCATCCTGGCTATTCTCTGCACTTGCAACAAAATTAACTACATACCTTTCTCAGTAAATGGAAAAAAGAGATGTCTGTGTGTTCTGAGTAAAAAGAATTAAGCCATAAGGGAAAACTATAAAACTAATGGAAATTATAGTCACCTAAGTGAACTGCTCACCAATCTATGTCTAGTAACAACATACCACAATGACTATGAATATCATCAGATATATGTCAAAGAAAATTGTCATTTTATTTTTTATTACTAAGCTCTAGTCCTATATTCCTATGATTCTTAATTTTTGTCCAATTTGCATGGTCACCTATAGTTTTAAAAAATGAGATAATACATTAAGTGTTAGAACTTGCCTAAAGGAAGTTACCAGCAATAATATGTGTTGGGGTGGAGGGGATGTTAGAATTATATCAGTATTCTGTGAAGACACAAGTTCTTTTGTGGTGTTAGCAAAGAATAAATACTGCAGTTGAGGAGAGGGGAGAGGCCGAGTCTATAGTAGATAAAGAAATAAACAGAATTCTACACCAAAAGTAATCCCCACGATCCAGATAATAGAAAGGAAACTGCAGCCCTTCTGTTTTGAGAAGGGAAAGTTATTGCCACACTTCCTGTTTTATGACATAACAAACTTCAGATGTCTATAGTCAGGAAATGTAGACATCTAGTAATTTCCCTAGCAGACAGCCCAAATTTCACCCAAGATGAGGGCATACTTCTGTGAAGGTTCTAAAAGAAGCCCAGCGGGCTAAGGTGGGGGAGGGGTAGGGGTAGGGAGCACATGGGGAATATGAACACTTTGTTTTAAATTCATTCCTGGGGGTGCAGGGGCTGCCGGATCCTTAAGAGGGTAGGTAAATGTGACCTTATTGGGCAGCAGTGTATGGGTTTTTTTCAAGCAACAGAAATTTACTAAGCCACTAGATTAGAGTTTTTTACTTTGCTTCCAATATACAATGTGAATTTTTACATATTTCTTACTCTTTCTGTCCCTTAATTTCTTTACTATAAAATGAGGCAGTAATACCCCCATCACAAAATTCTTGTGTATATTAAACAAAACTCCCACTATGTCCCTCGTGGCAATAAACAATGGGGGAAGCACTCTGTGGAAGATTTGAAGTTGAGATCTTTATCAAAGTGGCTCTTCAGTTTGCTAAAAGCTGAATGTAGAAAAGCCACTTAATTTCTCAGATTTTCTGTTTATTCATTTAAAATATGAGAATAAAAATATGCCTAAGTCAAGTGCTTCAAAAATTCTATTAATTGTCAAAAACATACTTTCCATGACTCTGACTTACATTCAAATCACCCATCTTGTCTGTGTGAGCTAATGGTCCAATGACCAAAGTCACTGAACCCTGTCCTCGGATATTGACAGATCAGTACTGTTCAGGCCTGAAAACATCAGGTATGGGTAACCTTTACCTATTTTCCCTGCTGTTGCCAAATCCCATCCTCAGAAGCCATATCCTTTGGTGACCTGTGCCTTCTGAATAGTCCTGCTTCACTTCCTGGGTCTCCTTCAGCACAGGCTAAGTATTAATGCAGCAAAAGTCTTACCCTCCACTTTTACCATACCCTCTCATAGAGACTAGAACTCCTGCAAGGAATTGGTCACTCAACTATTATGTCAACTATGATGTTATATATATAACATCTTCTTTATCCATTCATAGTCGATGGCATTTGGGCTCTTTCCATAATTTGGCTATTGTAGATAGCACTGCTATAAACATTGGGGTGCATGTGCCCCTTCAAATCAGCATTTTTTTATCCTTTGGATAAACACCTAGTAGTGCAACTGCTAGGCGATAGGGTAGTTCTATTTTTAATTTTTTTTTGGAACCTCCATACTGTTTTCTTGAGTGGCTGTACCAGTTTGCATTCCCACCAACAGAGCAAGAGGGGACACCTTTCTCTGCATCCACTCCAACATCCGTTATTGCTTGAGTTGTTAATTTTAGTCATTCTGACAGATGGGTGGTGTCTCATTGTGGTCTTGATTTGTCTTTTTCTGATGATGAATGATGTTGAGCATCTTTTCATATGTCTGTTAGCCATCTGGATGTCTTCTTTGGAAAAGTATTTATTCATGTCTTATGCCCATTTCTTAACTGGATTATTTGTTTTTCGGGTGTTGAGTTTGATAAGTACTTTATAGATTTTTGGATACTAACCCTTTATGTGATACGTCATTTGCAAATAATCTTCTCCCGTTCTGTCAGTTGCCTTTTAATTTTGCTGATTTTCTCCTTCACTGTGCAGAAGCGTTTTATCTTAATGAGGTCCCAATAATTCATTTTTGCTATTGTTTCCCTTGCCCCTGGAGACATGTCAAGTAAGAGGTTGCTGTGGCTGGAGTCAAAGAGGTTGTTGTCTGTTTTCTCCTCTAGGATTTTGATGTTTTCCTGTCTCACATTGAGGTCTTTCCTCCATTTTGAGTTTATTTTTGGGTATGGTGTAAGAAAGCAGTCCAGGTTCATTCTTCTGCATGTCACTATCCAGTTTTCCCAGCACAATTTGCTGAAGAGACTGCTTTTTTTCCCATTAGATATTCTTTCTTGATTTTTGGAAGATTAGTTGGCCATACACTTGTGGGTTCATTTCTGGGTTCTCTATTTTGTTCTATTGATCTATATGTGTCTGTTCTTGTGCCAACACCATACTTTCTTGATGATTACAGCTTTGTAATACAGCTTGAAGTCTGAGATTGTGATGCCTCCAGGTTTGGTTTTCTTTTTCAACATTACTTTGGCTTTTTGGGGTCTTTTCTGGTTCCATACAAATTTTAGAATTGTTTGTTCTAGCTCTGTGAAAAATGCTAGTGTTATTTTGATAGGGATTGCACTGAATGTGTAGATTGTTTTGGGTAGTATCAACATTTTAACAATATTTGTTCTTCTAATCCATGAGCATGGAATGTTTTTCCATTTCGTGAAAACCTGAAAGACTCCACCAAAAAACGGCTAGAACCTCTGAAGTCACAGGATACAAAATCAATGTACACAAATTGGTTGCATTTCTATCCACCAATAATGAAGCAGCAGAAAGAGAAATAAAGGAATCGATCCCATTTATATATGCACTGAAAACCATAAAATACCTAGGAATAAGCCTGACCAAAGAGGTAAAAGATCTGTATGCTAAAAATTATAGAAAGCTTATGCAAGAAATTGAAGATAGATTTGCTTTAATATGCACAATGTTTACTTACCATCAATAAAATTGATACTTAAGGATAATGTGACATGATTTATCTTGTGTCTTTGAGTAAACTAAGCATGCCACCAGTTGCTTCTCCTGAAGTGTAACTCACTTACTCTAGAATAATTCACTCTGACCCTTACCCTTTTATCTACCATCTTGCCTGGAGCTTTGCTTCTCTGTTCCAAAGCCCTGAAGCTACAGACAGAGGATGCTCGGCATCCTTCCTCTCACTCCTGTATGATGGTCTCTGATTAATACTGAATCACTTAGCTGTAACTAATCTTGTATTACCATGATACTGCCAAAATGATGTAGAATGTACTAGTTAAAAACATACACCTTAAATTAGATATCTATTGGTAGAATCTTTGTTCTGTTCATTTCCTATTTGGGAAGCCTTGGAGAAATTACCTAATCTCTCAAAAACTTAGTGCCAAGCACTGTTTTAAGGTACTAAGGATACAGCAGAAAATAAAACAAAGTACCTGTCCTCACAAAGCATATAATGAATGGGATGTATTACTCGGCAATCAAAAAGAATGAAATCTTGCCATTTGCAACTACGTGGATGGAACTGGAGTGTATTATGCTAAGTGAGTCAGAGAAAGACAAAAATCATATGACTTCACTCATATGAGGACTTTAAGAGACAAAACAGATGAACATAAACGATGGGAAACAAAAATAATATAAAAACAGGGAGGGGGACAAAACAGAAGAGACTCATAAATATGGAGAACAAACTGAGGGTTGCTGGAGGGGTTGTGGGAGGGGGGGATGGGCTAAATGGGTAAGGGGCATTAAGGAATCTACTCCTGAAATCATTGTTTCACCACATGCTAACTAATTTGGATGTAAATTTTAAAAAATAAAAAATAAAATTAAAAAAAAACAACTTAGTGCCAAGCACTATTTTAAGGTACTAACGATACAGCAGAAAATAAAACAAAGTATCTGTCCTCACAAAGCATATAATCTAGTGGGATGATACCAACAATAAATAAATTAATTAATGTGTATTAGGTGGTAATAAGTATTATGAATAAAATGCAGAATTATAGGGGGACAAGGACTGTTAGAGTGTAGGTGTAGGTTTGTTATTTTTCATTTAATGTTTAGAGGAAGCTTCCTTGAGGTGACTTTGAAGAAGTAATTTCTGGCAAGTGAGAAACTGCTTCATACAAATATCTTGGGTAATTCCACCTGGTCCTGGGACAAGACTGTTCTCAGTGGATTCAAGAAATACCAAGGAGGCTACTATGTTTGTAACACAATGAATGAGAAAGAGAGTATTAGGTGATGAGGCCAGAAGTCTTTGGGAACCAGAATTAGTGAGACAACAGTAGAAATATAGAAAATGATGGTGATCTAGATATTAAAATCTTTTTAAAAAATTAGCTAACATGGCCCAAAGGTTTGCAGATGACTGCAACTAGCAGGGAAAAAATGGCTGGCAGAACAACAGCTTCAAAGCTAGGCAAAACTTAAAGCCAAGGGTGGGGGAAATGCATAGTGGTTATAAGAAGGTAATAATAAATAAGAAAGACACCTAACCCACACCCAGGCTCAGAGGAGTGAAAACAAATCATGACGTCAGAGGAGCTGTGGGCGTCCTTAGAGGATGTATGTTTCAAATAAAGCATGAGGATCAGGGAAACATTCAGAAGTTGAAGATATAAAACACTTTGATGTTCCCTGAGTTTCAGAGTGATAGAGAAAACGTTTCACAAGAATTTCGCTTGTGAGGTCATCACAATGTCAATCAAAGTCATCAATGACCTCCAAATAGCTAAGTCTAGTGGTCAATTCTTAGGTGTCACTTTACTTGATCTCCAAGGACCATGTGACATTCTTCATCAACTCCTTAAAAAACATCCTCCACTGAGCTTTTGAGACACCATCTTCTCCTGGTTTGTGTCTAGTTGTGTGGCCACTAGTCCCCCGCCTCCTTTGTTGATTCCTATCTATTTGCTTGTGTGGCCCCCTTCACTGCTTTCATTCTGATCCAGGTGCTTATCATCTCTAGGTTACATCACTGTAACAGTCTTTGTGGTAAATTAGACTATTGAAAATATTCACTTTTCACCCATCAAAGCAAAAATTTCCCCCAGACAAAGTTAAACAGGCCTAGAAGACTTTATTCAAGGTTACTGAAATAGGAGAGGGGGGCCAGAACTCAGCCTGAATTCAACTCCACTAAAACAAAGAATGGGAGAGTTTTTAAGCCCTGAGATGTGCTACCAGAAAAGTACTGAAGTACCTTAATGGAGAGATTGATCAATGGGGTAAGCACATTGAGCTGCTCCTGAGTCTGTAAAGGGTGAAGAAAAAGAATTTACAATTATAAGTGCTCTAAAGTAAATAATCTAAGAATAGGGATGGCAAGGGTCTGGAGTCAGGAAGAAGCCTATCTAAAGTTCAGAGAGGCAAGAGAAACACTATGGCTGTCTTGGTCAACCCCTTTCTGCCCTAATTTCCTCAAGTGATGCACTTCTCCATACATTGATTCTGGATTCTTCCATGTAACTGGCTTTGATCAACAGAATGAGACCGAAACTTCAGTGTGCCAGTTCTCAGCCCAGGCCTTAGGAGGCCTTTAGTATTTCCATCTGTGTTTTCTTGTGTCCTGCCACTATCAGAGGAAGAAGTGCTCAGGTAAGCCTGCTGGCGCCAAGAAGAAGAGGAGAGACACCCCAGTTGAAACATCAGTGTGGACCCAGCCTAGACCAGCCACCTGCCATCCAACCCTTTGACTCACACACAAGCTGACCTGAGATTAGCAGAACCACCAGCTGAGCCTGGCCTAGATAGGCTGAAGCCCTAATGCATAAAAATAAAAGTTTATTGTTGTATGCCCCTGGAGTTTTATGCTTAGCTCTTATATAGCAGAAGCTAACTGATATAATCTCCTAAGTGGTCTCCCTCCTTCTCTCTTACTGGCCTTTAATCAACTGTCTACATAGCAGTCAGAATAATCTCATTAAAACATTGGACAGATTCTGTCACTCTTTTTCAACAACTTGCAATACTTTCCAACTCACTCCTCGAAAAGGCAAAAGTCTTTTAAAAGCTTACAAGGCTCTGTATGATCTAAATCCTGATTACTTCTCTGACTGAATTTGCTCTTACACTCCCTATACTTGCTCCATTCCGGCATCTTTACCTACGCTTGCCCAAGGGTCTCTCCATTTGTTGTTCACTATGCCTGGGGTGTTCTGTAATGGGCATCCAAAGGGCTTTGTACTTCATTCTCTCAAGCTTTCCCTAACAACCCTACTTAAAATTTCAAGACTCCATCAATAGATGGTCCCATACAGTCCTATTTCACTTTTCTTCATAAAACTTTTTCACAATCTAACATACTATTTTTAACAAGTTTATTGAGATATAATTCACATAGCACAAAAGTCACCCATTTAAACTGCACAATTAAATGCTTTTTGGTATATTCACAGATAATTGCAATGATCACCTCAAAAATAAAGCCTGCACATGGACTGGAAAAACAAATATTGTTAAAATGTTGATACCACCCAAAGCAATCTCCATATTCAATGAAATCCCTATCAAAATAACACCAGCGTTCTTCACAGAGCTAGAACAAACAATTCTAAAATTTGTATGGAACCAGAAAAGACGCCAAATAGCCAAAGTAATGTTGAAAACAAAAATCTGGAAGCATCACAATCCCGGACTTCAAGCTGTATCACAAAGCTATAATCATCAAGACAGTATGGCACTGGCACAAAAATAGACACATAGATCAATGGTACAGAATACAGAACCCAGAAATTGACCTACAAATGTATGGTCAACTAATCTTCAACAAATCGAGAAAGAATATCTAATGGAAAAAAGACAGTCTCTTCAGCAAATGGTGTTGAGAAAACGGGACAGTGACATGCAGAAGAATGAACCTGGACCACTTTCTTACACCATATACAAAAATCAACTCAAAATGGAGGAAAGACCTAAATGCGAGACAAGAAAACATCAAAATCCTAGAGGAGAAGGGTGCCTGGGTGGCTCAGTCAATTAAGCGTCCAACTCTTGATTTCAGCTCAGGTCATCATGGTTCATTAGTTCAAGCTCCATATCGGGCTCTGTTCTGACAGTGTGGAGCCTGCTTGGGATCCTCTCTCTCTCTCTCTCTCTCTCTCTCTCTCTCTGCCCCTCCGCCACTTGTTCTCTCTCTCTGTCTCTCTCTCTCTCTCTCTCTCTCTCTCTCTCTCTTTCAAAATAAATTAATTAAACTTAAAAAAATTCTAGAGGAGAAGACAGAACAACCTCTTTGACCTTGGCTGCAGCAACTTCCTACTAGACATATCCCAGAGGCAAGGGAAACAAAAGCAAAACTGAACTATTGGGACCTCATTAAGATAAAAATCTTCTGCACAGCGAAGGAAACAATTAACAAAACTAAAAGGCTGACAGAATGGGAGAAGATTATTTGCAAATGACATATCTGTTAAAGGGTTAGTATCCAAAAATCTATAAAGTACTTATCAAACCCAACACCCAAAAACCAAACAATCCAGTGAAGAAATGGGTAGAAGACATAAATAGACACTTTTCCAAAGAAGACAACCAGATGGCTAACAGACACATGAAAAGATGCTCAACATCACTCATCATCAAAAAAAGACAAATCAAAACCCCAGTTAGATACCACCTCACACCTGTCAGAATGGCTAAAATTAACAACTCAGGCAACAACAGATGTTAGAGAGGATGCAGAGGAAGGGGAACCCTCCTGCACAGTTGTAATGCAAACTGGTACAGCCACTCTAGAAAACAGTATGGAGGTTCCACAAAAAAATTAAAAATAGAACTACCCTATCGCCCAGCAATTGCACTACTAGGTATTTATCCAAAGGATACAAAAATGCTGATTCAAAGGGGCACACACACCCCAATGTTTATAGCAGCACTAACAACAATAGCCAAATTATGGAAAGAGCCCAAATGTCCATTGACTAAAGAATGAATAGGGGCGCCTGGGTGGCGCAGTCGGTTAAGCATCCGACTTCAGCCAGGTCACGATCTCGCGGTCCGTGAGTTCGAGCCCCGCGTCGGGCTCTGGGCTGATGGCTGGGAGCCTGGAGCCTGTTTCCAATTCTGTGTCTCCCTCTCTCTCTGCCCCTCCCCCGTTCATGCTCTGTCTCTCTCTGTCCCCAAAAAAATAAATAAACGTTGAAAAAAAAAATTTTTTTTTAAAAAGAATGAATAAAGGTGTGGCATATATATACAATGGAATACTACTCAGCAATCAAGAAGAATGAAATCTTGCCATTTAGAGTAACACGGATGGAACTAGAGTAATATGCTAAGCAAAATAAGTCAGAGAAAGACAAATATCATATGAGTTTTTCCCTTCTTTACACTGTGTATAAGTATGTATCTAGGTTATGGAAGAAACAGACTATAACAATCCAAGAAAATTACAACATATAAAGTTAATTTTTTCATATATATATATATATATATATATACACACACACATATATATACATATACATATATACATATACATATACATATATATATATGTATATGTATATATATATATATAAAATTTTATATTCTAGGTTGAAATTAGGCATTAACACTGACAGCAAGTTTGGCCTGGTCCCTTACTTTGGTGAATCTGACCATGATTTGCCATACTCTTTTCCCACTATCTCAAGACCAGCCAAGTCCCAGTTAGAGACTGCCCCATTAGCCTTAACCAAAATAAAGATGATAGGGAGCAGAGGAGCAACTGACCCATAGCAGACAAATAATGGGAACAGAAACAAGCATTTGTTGTTGTGGGATACAAGGATCTTGAGACTACTTTTACCACAACATAACCTAGACTATCCTGACTGATGTAAGAATAAATAACAAGTAGCTCAGATAAAGATAAACAATTAGCATTTCATGATGTAGCACTGTAGGCTATCTAGCATAGTGGTTAAGAGAATAAACCGGAGCCAGACTGCCTAGGTTTGGATCCTAGGCCTTTGCATACTAACAATGTGACTTTGGGTAAGTCACTTATTGTCTCTGTGCCAGAGTTCCTTGAGTAATAATAGTAGTTACCCTAGGGAGTTCTTATATGATTTAAATGAGTTGTTTAGTAGTAAAAATTAAAGAGTGAGACTTACGCAGTATTTCTTAGCTTGGTTTCCTCAAGAGGCCAAGGACTTATCGGCTATTCATTGGGGAATACAGTCCATGAGGGCAGGCATGAATGACAAAAGATATGAACCATGGAACACTGTAAAACCAATAAAAGGATGCTTTATCAAGCTTCCTGCCCCTAAGTGCAACTAATTGTGTGATCTTTGGTACTACTCACACCTTAGGATATGTATAAACTCTGTTTCATAACTATCCCTCAGAGGGGAAAAGGGGAAAAATTATCTACTGGTGTCTACTTTCATTGGTCATATTACATCCAATTGGGAGTAACTTCCCACAATTTCTGGGCTGTCCATGCATGGACTTGGATGCCAAGTAGGTCCCTTTTTGGTGAAATCAACAGGGAATCCCTAGGGCTAAATTTGAAAAGCATTCCTGACATGCATAATATGAAGTATTGGTTGTTAATATCATTATTATTGTTCACATCATACATATACATCAAGCATTTCTGTGATCCATTTTGGGAAGTAGAGAGAGGTATTCAGCATAGCAGAAAATTATTGCCTGAAAAGTTGGGGATAGGGAGTTTAGGCACTGGGCTTCTCGAGTATTTAACTTCAGTGCTATACTGCTTTGGAGTATGGAGCTCTAGATGGATAGTTCTCTCTGGTTCTAATTACCTAGTATACAAATAAGTAAGTACTGTGTGACAGAGCAAGATTCTTTAGAATGGAACAGCCTCTTCTCTTCTGCTGAGAGTGATATTTCTTCCCTATCAGACACACTAACCGAGACCCCAAGTTCAAGAAAGCATATAGTCACTTCTACACAGGCCTCCTTCTCTTGATATTCTTCTTGAGCTCCTGGCTTCTATGTTATGCTCCAGGAATATTTTCCAAAATATTTTAATTTAACGGAAGCTCCACTTACCACATATCTTCCAGTTAGAGAAATGTATTCATATAAATAAGCAGGTGCTCCTGAATAAGAGAAAAATAAATAAATATTTGAATAAATAAAAAGGTAAGATTGAATTACTACATCCCTTAAAGTACATAAATGAAATTTATTATTTTATTTTTATAGGCAATACCTAAACATGGTTACAAAAAAAACAGAGAGAATATTAGAAGGCAAACAGTGAGAAGTCTCATTCTTTTCCCATTCTACCTGTCCATAGTTCTACAAGTAATTACTTCTTAATTTCTTACAATGTGGTCCACAAGCAAATATGAATATTATTATATGAATATTATTTCTACTTCTTTCTTACCCAAAAGTGAATACTAAGTTCAATGTGCTTTGCTTTTCTCACGTAACAATACAGCCTGGGGATCATTTCTAATCATTGCAGAAAGAGGTTTTTTATTCTTTTTATGGCTGCATAGTATTTCATTGTATCAGTGAAACAATTTATTTAACCAGTCACCTACTGATATCCATTTGGTTATCAATATTTTGTTATTACAAAAATGCCATAGTGGATAAAATGTGTGCTTATGACATCAGAAAGGGAATCACTGATTGGAACCAAAGAGGGGCTGACTAGGGGAAGAGTGAGTGAGGTTGATGTGCTGGCACAGAGGCGCAAGGGCTGCCTTGTGGGAAGCTGGATGACAGCACGCTAAGCTTGGTCCATGAGGGGGAAAGGCAACGAGGAATGCAGAAGTGAGATGGGGAACTGGAGCCACAGAAAGAGAGCTACAAAGAAGAATCAGGAAAGAAAGTGGGCAAGAGAGGATGAACAATTGAAGGGGATAGGAATCAGGGGCCAGGTAACATGAACCTTGAAAGGACTGAGGAATGTGAGAGGGGCCAGAGGCTGCCTCTTCCTCTGCCCTCTCTACACTCCTCCAGAGCCCAGGGACCCCGCGGGGCCAGCTCTCCCTTGTCACGGCAGCTCTGTTGTTGTCCCACATCCTTTGGGCAGCAGGCACCATGATGTGGGTGCTTTCAGGTGAGAGAATACCACCTTATCTAGCTCTTCCTCCCACACCCTGAGGAAGCCCACTAATTAGAGATGTGTCTTTTAAAAAACAACCATTCCTGGGATTGTAATGGTGTCCAGAATTGTGGAATTATGCCAGCCAAGAAAATATGCAGAGAAGTACTAAGGCAACAGACTTTGGAACAGGAAACCAAGGGCAGAGGTAATTCGTCCCTCACCCTCACCCCCAACAGCATCAACATCAGCTGAAGCTGATTAGAAATGTAGACTCTCCAGCTTTAGTCTAGACCTCTGAATTATAATGTGCATTTCAACAAGATCCCCAGGTGATTGAGGGCAGTGTCTTAGGTCTTCATATCTATCATTGAAATTAGAAATGTCACATTTATAGAAGTGAAAGAATAGTCTCGTTGTATCTGTTGAGAGAGAGAGAATATGTTTGAGTCAGGGAAGGAGTAGGGAGCTTACATGGCCAGAGAACCTAAACCACAGGACATTTTACATGAAGAGATGAATCAGCAACCTAGAAATGAGTAGTCATTCCATTTTGCAGTTGGGGAATATTTTTCCTAGCTTTTCCTGTTCAGAAATACAAATATCACACATACATGTATTATTTTTACATTTAATTTTTAACTTTTATTGTGAAATGTATCATATTTTGATAACAGTATGTATATGTATATCTATAACTATATATATATATACACACACACATATGTACACATGTATAGATATATGTTTAAAAAGAAGTGAATTTTTAATAACAAACAACCATGTTAAAAACCATGGCCATAACTTAAAAGGCTTTTGTTGTACACAGAATATTTGATGATGGTTATGATGCAGATCAAAGAGGAGTATGTTTTTTCAGAGCATTATAAAATCCATAATAATTAAGACAAGACTAATTCCTGAATAGTTGACACCAGTGCTTTGCTCCGTCCCGAAGGGCTTCTATGACTTTGTCATTTCGGAGGGTGAAGATGAAGGGATTGAGGAAAGGAGTAACTACTGAAACCATCAAGGACACCACCCTATTGTAATCAGCTGCTTGAGTTTGCTTGGGTTTCACATAGAGGAACAAGCAACTGCCGTACCCAATCACGACACATGTGAAGTGAGAGGCACATGTAGAAAAGGCTTTCCTCCGGCCAGAGGCTGAGGGGATCCTGAGGATTGTGGAGATGATATAGCTGTACGAGATGACTGTAGGGATAAGAGAACCAAAAAGAACAAAAACAGCCATTAAGAACAGTATGAACTCTATAAAAAGGGTATTGTTGCAGGACAGTTTGAGCAATTGCCCTCGGTCACAGAAGAAATTGTTCACCACATTTGATTTGCAGAAGGTAAGCTGAAATGTGGCATAAACTGGCCAGATTTGAAAAAGGAACCCAAACACCCATGACATAATGACCACCCAGATGCAGGTGCGGCTGTTCATAATGATGTCGTACCTCAGAGGGTTACAGACAGCCACGTAACGGTCCACAGCCATCGCTCCCAGTAATGCAAACTCTGTGGTCCCCAAAGAAAGGTACAGGAAGAGCTGGGTGACACATGCAGCCAGAGATATTGTCTGCATCCCAGGGAGCAGCAGCCCCCAAAGCATCATGGGCACGATAATAGTTGTAACCAAGATCTCCAAGGCAGAGAGATGACCAAGGAAGAAATACATGGGGGACTGCAGACGTCTGTCCACACAGACAATCACAATGATGACCATGTTTCCCATTAATGTCACTGAGTAGAAGAAGAAGAAGATAGCAAAGAGAATATGATGTAGTTCTCGGGAGCCAGGGAAGCCAAGGAGATAAAATTCAGTGGCACTAGAGTGATTCCCCAACATTTAGTTCTGAGCTCTTGTTCCTTGTGGAATCTAAAGAGCAAAAGAGAGAAAACAAGTTTCTGACCACAGGAAGATTCAAGGCAATTCCAGTTTGAGGAAATATATCCTACTCCTAGACTTCACAACATAATGCTACTATTTTATACAAGGTTGATATTAAATGTTTCATGAAGGATATGTGTAACTTATGAAGGTAAACGTAAATGCCCAAGAAGATGAGCAGTAGCCACCAACACCACACCTGAGGCATGAAAACCCACTCACCCCGTATGTACCCGTCTCCCAGTTCACCAGCCATCCTGCCTCCAACCCTGTCCTGACCTGCCATTCTATTCACTTCCCTGGTCACAAAGTGCTCATTCATGCCACCAACACTTCATCTCCAGTGCCCAAAAGTGTCTTCTCTGCCTCTTGTATCCATGTCCTGCAAACTCCTGCTACATTTCAACAGTTCAGAGAATCCCAACCTTAGCCAATCACACAAAGACATGATTACTTCTTTTGTTTGTATCCTTTAACATAGGTTCCATTTGCATTATATTCATTCTAAGTTTCTGCCTCAATTATACTAAGAACTCTGCAATGTTGTTAGCAAGTGGGACCTATCTAGGACATTGTCATAAGAACTGTTTTGAGACAAAATATTGAGTCTTTTCCTGACTTCTGGAAGCTGGCTCCGTGGTGTGGATTATCAACTTCTCCCTCCTTATTCTCAGGATGAAAGGCATCCACCATTTCTCATATCTGTGAATGTATATCCTCCAGGAAGGAAGGCCTCTCCAATTCCCTGTTAGTGACCTCTAACTCTGAGATCTTTTATTCCTCTGTTCTGTAGATGACAATGGGGAGGCGGGTGCCAGAAGGAAGTCCTGTCTGTACTGCAGTCTCCACCCTGGGACCAGAAGACAAGAAAACAGTGGTGATATAGAGGCAAAATCCTCCATATTCCCCCGGTCTCAAATGTCTAGTTCCAGACAGAGACAAAACCTCGAAATGGGCAGCCTATCGCTCTAACCGAACTGCAATGGTCTCAGTCCCATAGAGCAACTTGGAAAACTCAAAGAGTGCATATGCTTATCTACGACCTTCTATTTTCTCTAGAGCCCTAGGGTAAGAAAATGTTAGAAGACATCAATATAAATCATACTGAGTTCTTCAGGAGGTCTGGACTTCTTCCCTCACCACATGCAGGTCTTTGCTCAAATATCTCCTCTCCACAGCACTTTCCCAACATCCCCTTCAAAACACTACATGCACAGTTTCACTCTCTAACCTTGTTAGGCTGTATTTTTATTCTATTGGCTCTCATCAGTAGCTCAAACCATATTATGTGTTTAATTGTTTATTAGTTTATCATCCTCAAAATCCCACATTAGAATTAAGTAACTTGAAGCAAGTTCTTTAGCTTTCTTGTATTATCACCTGTGACAAGAACAGAGTCTGACAAAGTATGTGTTCTATAAATATTTTTAAGTGACTTTATCAATTAACAGGCTAAAGAACAAACCAATGAATAAACAAAGAGTACCCAACCTTTCTACCTTTCCCTCCATTCACTTTTCTCTAAAGCATTGCCCAGCCAACCTGCAATCTCTCTTCCCAGAGATCCCCACAAGAAGGCAAGCAGATAAAAGGAAGAAATGAAGAGATATGAGAGAACAGGAACTGAGGTGATGGCAGAGAGTGTGCTCATCGCCAGCACTGGGCACCGTGAAGCTGCTCTCTGCTATGGAGGGATGATTTGATGGAGGGCCATCTAACCTGCAGCTGCCTTAATCCACTCTTCAGGCTCTAGGTGTCCTTATTGTACCTGGCAGCCAAACCTAGACCCTCCCCCTCCTAATGCTCTGGTAACTCTCTCCTTCACCGAGGGGCATACCTGGAAGACACTCACCTGTAGGGAACGGACTGGACTGGAAAGTTCTATTGCACTTCAGGCATCACGCAGGCTCCCACAGCTAGTAAAGAGCCATGCTTCGGAGACAAGGGCAGCTCCTGCTGTCTCCACTCATGGTGAAGAACACTGTCCACACCCAGGAGCTCAGGAAAAAGTGCAGAAGTAGTGCTGAGAGGAATCTAGCTATCTCCCTCCCCCTCATTCTCTCTGCCTTCTAACTATCCATCCTTAGGGATGGATAGTTATACACTGAGGAATAATTTGCACAGGTTCAGCGACACACTAGGGATGTAGTCAAGGAAAAGCTGGAGAAACTTTCACTCTTCCCTCCTGAGGATAATCAAGTTTTAGATCCCGGTAAAGTTCTCTGCATTGGGGAAACTTAAACACTCCTACTCAGGAATTTCTCAACTTTCAGGCTGCCATCCTCCCAGACCCTTAGTTATCACCACTACCAAGCTGTGAACACTCAGCCCCCTCATCTGCTCTCTGCTTCTCCCTGACTCCGTTTAGCCCTACAGAGCCTGCGCTGCCCCCAAGCTGATGACTCCAGGACAGACTCACAAACTTAGGGGCCACTAAATCTTCTTCTTCTTCATCTCCAAGGTTTCCGGAAGCACAGCTTTCCCGATGATCTCTGCACACTCGAAACCACATACCCTCTGTCCACAGTTATGGGAACCTGGCAAGACAGAGAGGACCTGCCACCTACTCCAATGTCACCTTCTGATAATGCCACAGCCCATTCCAGTCCTTCCAACATGCACCCAACTCTGGGTGTTCAGCCATACATTTCCCTTCTAGATCTTCAAATGCTCTCAGGTCACCTCCCTGTGCTGCTTGAACTGAGGGGTCAAACTTGAAGAAACACTATTCAGAGTTAACAACAACAACAACAACAACAACAAAATACTGCATAAAAGAGAGAATGGCTGGGATGCTGAGTTTAAAAGCAAAATCATACTTAAAACATTTACTTTTAATGTTGAAAAACAACTGCCATCTTTCATAAAATTAGCACAGGTATTATTTAAAAATCAAATGGAAGGATATAAGGTAAAGCATAAATATCTCTCTCCCTATCTGCTTGATTCTCCTGATCCATCTGCTAGAGCTAAATATTATAAATTATTATTATTATAATTTTCCAGCATATTCATACAGAAGTTTTCTGTGTGTTTACAAGAGTATATATATATATATATAGTTTTTAATAAATTATATTTAAATATATATATATATATATTTAAATAAAAATACTTTCCTGCTTCCTTTTTCTTGATGTGTGTGTGTGTGTATGTCTGTGTGTGTGTGTGTGTGCGCATATGCATGTTTGGGTGTATATTAAACTCCCCATATTGTTGATGATATATGGGGCTCTTGGGTGGCTCATTCGGTTGACCGACCGACTCTTGATTCGGCTCAGGTCGTGTACCCCGTGTCGTGGGATTTAGCCCTGCATTGGGCTCAGAGCTGACCATGGAGCCTCCTTAAAGTTCTCTTTCTCTCTCCCTCTGCCCCATTCTCCTGCTTACATGCTCTCTCACTCTCTCTCTCTCTCAAATAAAATAATATGTCAATCACATTTTAAGTTACTGCTTATCTAATACTCACTTATGAAATACTGATCATTGTTTAATGAATGTGCTGATGAACATTGCATTTTCTCCAATTTTTCATGTCTGTATTGCTGCTGCACTAAATATTCTCATGTCTGAGAAACTTAATAGAAGACCATGGGGGAGGGGAAGGGGAAAAAAAAGTTACAGAGAGAATGGGAGGCAAACCATAAGAGACTCTTGGATACTGAGAACAAACTGAACATTAATGAGGGCTGGGGAAGAGGGGAAAGTGCGTGATGGGCATTGAGGAGGGCACTTTTTGGGATGAGCACTGGGTGTTCTATGGAAACCAATTTGTCAATAAATTATATTAAAAAATATTTTCATGTCTGAAAAGTTGTACAAATACAACTTTTTAATTGCATTAAATTATGAGCTGTTATCAAATCACTCTCAAAAAGTTGCATTAATTTATAATGTCTTCTTTTTAAGTTTTATTTAAATTCCTGTTAGTTAACATACACTGTAATATTAGTTTCAGGTGTACAATACAGTGATTCAACACTTCCATACCATACCTGTTGGTCATCACAAGTACCCTCCTAAATCCCCATCAACTATGTCACCCACCCACCCCCACCTCCCCTCTGGTAACCATCAGAATGTTCTCTGTAGTTAAGAGTCGGTTTCTTGGTTTGCCTTTCTGTCTCCTTTATTTTCCTTATTGCTCATTTGTTTCTTTTTTTTAAAGTCTACTCACTTATTTTGAGCCAGGAAGGGGCAGAGAGAGAGAGAGAGAGGCAAAGAGAGAATCCCAAGCAGGCTCCATGATGTCAGCACAGAGCCCAATACAGGGCTTGATCTCATGAATTGTGAGATCATGACCTGAGCTGAAATCAAGAGTTGGAGACTTAACTGACTGAGCCACCCAAGCGCCATTTCTTTATTTTGTTTCTTAAATGAGATTGTATCAGGCCTCTCCTGAGAGCCTGTGGTCAGGGCATTTCTATTTCAGTGTAGTACTTCCCATGCAGATCCTAGAATGATACTAACATAACAGGAGTCACTGATCATACTGTGAAGTAAAGACCCAAGCTTGAGGGCCTCATCCCCATGGCAAGTGTGCTGATAGCTGCCCACAACACCTTCGTCCCAGCATCTGCCTGTTAGCCTCTGAGTGGCTGTGTTGGGGCTTGTTATGACTCTTGGACAAAAGTGAAGGAAGGTTGCTGTCAAATGAGGAAATCTGAGGAGAATGGACTCTGTCTCAGAACCTTTACTGAAGAACCAGCTTTCTCTTTTTTCTTTTTCTTTTAATCATCATTTTATTTTATTTTATTTTATTTTATTATTTTTAATATAATTTAGTGTCAAATTGGTTTCCATACAACACCCAGTGCTCATCCCAACAGGTGCCCTCCTCAATGCCCATCACCCACTTTCCCCTCCCTCCCCACCCCTCATCAACCCTTAGTTTGTTCTCAGTCCTTAAGAGTATCCTATGGTTTGCCTCCCTCCCTCTCTGTAACTTTTCCCCCCTTCCCCTCCCCCATGGTCTTCTGTTAAGTTTCTCAGGATCCACTTATGAGTGAACACATATGGTATCTGTCTTTCTCTGCCTCACTTATTTCACATAGCATAATACCCTCCAGTTGCATCCACGTTGCTGCAAATGGCCAGATTTCATTCTTTCTCATTGCCAAGTAGTATTGGCCAAAATGAACAAATCAGGAGACTATAGATGCTGGTGAGGATGTGGAGAAATGGGAACCCTCTTGCACAGCTGGTGGGAATGCAAACTGGTGCAGCCGCTCTGGAAAACAGTGTGGAGGTTCCTCAAAAAATTAAAAATAAAACTGCCCTATGACCCAGTAATAGCACTGCTAGGGATCTACCCAAAGGATACAGGAGTGGTGATGCACAGGGGCACCAGTACCCCAATATTTATAGCAGCACTTTCAACAATAGTCAAATTATGGAAAGAGCCTAAATGTCCATCAGCTGACGAATGGATAAAGAAGATGTGGTTTATATATACAAAAGAACCAGCTTTCTTAATTTAAGGCATGGTTGGTTTCCTCTAGATACCTTTCTAGTATTTTCAACTATACATTGGAAGAGCAGAAATGGAGAAGTAGGAAGTCATATAAAAAAAAACTACTTTGGAAAAAGTAGTTTCTCATAAACTTAAATATATATCTCCGTATGATTCAGCAATTCTATCTGTAGGTAGTTCCCTAAAATAAATCAAAATGTATGTCCTCACAAATACCTCTGTTATAATGTTCACAGTGCCTTCATTCATTATAACTAATTGTGACAGAAAATAAATATCCATCAACAGAGAATGATATATTGTTATGAGGAACTGTTATTCGGCAACAAAAAGTAAAAACCTGCTGATAGACACCAAATGGATGAATTCAAATAAATTACAATGAATGAAAAGGTCAGACACCAAAAAAATGCATACTGTATGGTGTCATATACTCTAGAATAGATACAAAATAATCTGTAGTTAAAGAAACCCCAACAATGATTGCCTCAGTGCTGAAGAGAAATTGGGAAAGATTAGATGAGTAGTCTGAGGTTTGACAGCCATCATTTTTAAATTATTGGATTATATTGATTAGCTTTTTATTCAGCATTTTGGCCTGTTAATGAGAGATATTGGCCTATAGTTTTCTTTTATGTAAGGTCCTTGTCATGTTTTGCATGATGGCAATTTTGGTTATCATAAAATGAGTTGGAAAATATGCTCTCCTGCCCCCTTTATTTTATGGGGGAAAATGTATTATTTCCTCCTAAAATGTGTGGAAAAATCCACCAGTGAGGACATCTAGGCCAGGAGTTCTCTTTGTGAGAAAGTATTTATAGGTGAAACGTCTTTCGTAGCTATAGGACTACTCAAAACTTCAACTTCAGTTTGAGTTTTTCAGGTGAATTGCTTAATTCATCTAAGTTGTCAAGTTTATTGACATAAAGCTGTTCATGATACCCATTTTTACACTTTTAAGGATTATTTTACTATTGTGATACCTCTTATTTCCATTTCTGGAATATGGAATATAATATAAAGCAGATATCTGGCTCATATTTCATGTTCTCAAGTCATTCTCCCTATGTGTGTCTCTTCACACAGGGTGTCCTACTTGTAAAGACAACAGTCATTAGGATTAGGGACCCACCCTACTCCACTATGACTTCATCTTCTATAATTATATCTGCAAAGACCCATTCCCAATCAAATTATAGCAGCACTTTCACATTCCAACGTACTGGGAGGGTAGAACTTCAACATAAGAATGTTGACAGACATATTTCCATCCGTAACAGAAGTCTTGTTTTCTTCCAATTTGGGGCAATTATGAATATAGTAAACATTCAGGTTCAAAATTACGTGTAGACATAAGCTTTCAATTCATTTGTGCATATACTAAGGAAGATAATTGCTGGTTTGTATGGTAAGAGTATAATTTAGCTTTGCAAGAATTTGCCCAATTGTCTTTCAAAGTGACTGTACCATTTTGCATTCCCACCAGCAATGAATGAGAGTTCTGGTAGCTCCCATCCTCTCCAATGTTCGGTATTTTGGAATTTTAGTCATTCTACTGGGTGCGGGGTGGTATTTCATTACTTTTTTAATTTGCAATTTCCTGATGACATAGGATGTTGATCATTTTTTATGTGTTTATTTATCACCTGCATATGTTCTTTAGTGAAGGGTCTGTTCAGATCTTTTGTCCATTTTTTTTTAATTTTTTTTTCAACGTTTATTTATTTTTGGGACAGAGAGAGACAGAGCATGAACGGGGGAGGGGCAGAGAGAGAGGGAGACACAGAATCGGAAACAGGCTCCAGGCTCTGAGCCATCAGCCCAGAGCCTGACGCGGGGCTCGAACTCACAGACTGTGAGATCGTGACCTGGCTGAAGTCGGACGCTTAACCGACTGTGCCACCCAGGCGCCCCCGTCCATTTTTTAATTGAGTTGTGTGTTCTTATTTTTGACTTTTAGGAGTTCTTTGTATATTTTGGATACATGAGCAATTTTTCATATGTGCTTTGCAAGTATGTTCTCCCAAATGGTGGCTTGTCTTTTCATTCTCTTAACAGTCTTTCCCAGAGCAGAAGTTCATGTTTTCAATTTTTTGTTTCCTAAATCATGCTTTTGGTGTTGTATCTAAAACATAGTCATCAAACACAAGGTCACCTAGTTTCCTCCTCTGTTAGGTTGTGATGTTTTGTAGCTTTGCATTTGACATTTAGGTGTCTGCTGCAGGTTGAGTTTATTTTTGTGAACGGTGTAAGGTCTGTGTCCAGAATTATTTTTCATAAAGATCTCCAGTTGTTCTGGCATCTTTTGTTGAAAAGACTATCCCTTCTTCATGGAACTGCCTTTGTTTTTTGTTACAGGTCAGTTGATGATATCTGTGTGTGTCTATTTCTGGGCTTTCTGTTCTCTTCCTCTGATACATTTCTCTATTATTTCACCAATAACATACTGTCTTGATCATTACAGCTTTATAATAAGTCTTGAAGTTGAGTAGAGACAATACCTTCAACTGTTCTTCACAGGATTGTGTTGGCTATTCAGGGCCTTTCCCCTTTCCATATAAACATTAGTATCACTTTGTCATTATCTATATAATACCTACTGGGATTTAGCTGAGATTTAATTGAATCTCTAGATCAGGTTGACAAAGATTGATATCTTCATAACACTTCTTTCCTGTGCATGCATATGGGGTATTTCTGCGCTTATATAGATCCTTTTATTTCTTTCATCAGAGTTTGAAAGATTCCGTAGTTTTCCTCATGTAGATCTTGCATGAATTTTGTTAGTTTTGTACCTATTTTTTGGTGCTAATTTCAAAAGCACTGTGTTTTTAATTTCAAAATCTAGTTTTTCATTGCTAGTATATAAGTTCACAAGTACACAGGAAAGCGATTTACTTTGTATACCAAACATATCCTGCGACCTTGCTATAATCATTTTTAAATAACACTATCTATACCACTTCACTGATAGTACAGGTATCTTATAACAGAATATCCTCAGTTCCTCATACATATTCCTAAACATTGCTGTTATACACTTCACTTATTCATAAGCTATAATCATCCAACATGCTGCTGTGTCATTCTGAAAACTGTTGTCTCTGAGATCGGGTAAGTACAAGAAAAATTAAAGGTTTTATTTTATTCCTTCTCTAAAGTTCCTCCTTTCTTTCTACAGGATAAATTTATGAACTATATTATTTTCCTTCTCCTTAAACAACTGTTTTAACATTGCTTGCAAAGCAGGTGTACTCATGACAAATTCCTTCAAATTCTGTCCAAGAAAGCCTTTGTTTCTTCACTTTTAGTTCTTTTATTTCTTCACTGCCATTGAGTCAAGGGGCCTGGGTGAGGCTGGACTGCCCATAGATCAGTTGAGGGGAACTGCAGGCAAGGTATCCCCAGTGGCTGACATGCAGGTGTTTTTATCTGGCCAAAGTGACAATGAAGTATGATGCTGGAATAAAAACATCAAAAAAAGCCTACCACTGACGAGTTCTCTTACAGGGATGGTAGAAAGGCTGCCCCATCAAAACGTGGAAGCACACCAAGTAAGAAGGCCTACAGAGCACAAAGCACAAGGAATAGTTTATTGTGAGGCTCATGATATCGATAAGAGTATACAAGCAGAAAAAAAATTAGTGTACGTACTCAGTAGAATTTTTAAACAAGGCAATTATTAACATAAGGAAGAACAACCTGACAAGTCAAGAAATACCTTTATATTGTTTATAAATATATCCCAGTAGAAACACTTGAAGACAGTCACCTCTGAAGAGTGTGAAGAGAACCATGGATCAGAAGGGAAATGGCAACAGTCTGATGATTCACTATGAAAATCATTTAGAATTATTGGATATTTTTTCTTTTTTATTGTGGTAAAAAATATATAACACAAGTTTGCCATTTTTAACCATCTTAAGTGATCAATTCAGTAGCATTAAGTCCACTCACATTATTGTGCGACCATCACCACCCTCCATCTCCAGAACACTTTACCATCCTAAGCTGACTCTTGGCCGCCATTAATTAGTAGCTCCCATTTCCCCCTTCCCCAACCCCTGCTGCTCACTATTCTACTTTCTGTCTCTAGGAACTGGGCTATTCTAAGTACCTCACATAAACGGAAACATACAATATTTTCCCTTTTATATTCACTTTCTTTCATTTAGCAATATTTTCAAGGGTCGTCTATATGACAGCATGTATCAGAATTTCGTTGTTTTTTAAGTCTGAATAAAATTCCATTGTACGCATATACCACCTTTTGTTTACACATTCATCTGTTTCCTCATCTGTGGAGAGGCTTTTGGGTCACTTCCACTTTTTGACAATTGTAAGGAATGCTGCTTTGATTGTGAATAAAGCTTCTGTTTCCTCTTGCTTCGGAGTCTTAAGAATTCTTAATACCAAGTTATATGAATGTTTCGGTATAAAAGCAAGTGTTCACATACAGCATGTGAACAGGAAAATCTCCAGCATGTGGGGCAGCGGCCCTGATTCAGAGTCTAAATAAGGAACACAGTTTCTGACTACTGGTGGTGCCCCTGAGAGGGACAGATGACATCAGGCACAGTGCTCAAAAACAATACTGGCTCGTTGGACTGGAGGGATGGAGGTTGCAGGAAAAATGGAGGAGGACTCTAATAGACTAGGATGGCCTGATACACGTAAATGGCCTCTGAGGAGTTGTAAAGCTTACGAGACACTTCTGTACAATGGTACTGACACAATATAAAGGCATAAAATGTAAAGGTCAAGCCATTGGTGTGTGCCAGTGAAAGATTCAGGAGCAAGCCTAATGTCACAGAAGAATGACAAATATTTGCCTACATTTGAAAAGAGCCATAGACTTGTGGTCCTGCTTCGATGGGATCTGGAAAGAGCCTAAATGTCCATCAACTGACGAATGGATAAAGAAATTGTGGTTTATATACACAATGGAATACTACATGGCAATGAGAAAGAATGAAATATGGCCTTTTGTAGCAATGTGGATGGAACTGGAGAGTGTTATGCTAAGTGAAATAAGTCATACAGAGAAAGATAGATACCATATGTTTTCACTCTTATGTGGATCCTGAGAAACTTAACAGAAGTCTATGGGGCAGGGGAAGGAAAAAAAATAGATTAGAGAGGGAGAGAGCCAAAGCATAAGAGACTCTTAAAAACTGAGAACAAACTGAGGGTTGATGGGGGGTGGGAGGGAGGGGAGGGTGGGTCATGGGTATTGAGGAGGGCACCTTTTGGGATGAGCACTGGGTGTTGTATGGAAACCAATTTGACAATATTTCGTATTAAAAAAAAAGAAAAGAGACATAGAGAACAAGTACGCGAGAGGGAGAAAAGAACAGGGATTGACCTCTTACCGTCAAAGAACCCCTACTCAACCCCATGGTCAGGCAGAAAATTTACAATCATATACAAATGCAAGGAGTCCTAGATCTCAGCGTTTTAATAATCTAACTAACGATTGAACACAGTCCCAATCAATAGCCCAGCAAGCATTTTGTAGATATCTACAAACCGACTTCAAAATTTATATGGAAAGAGAATGACAAGAGAATAGCCAAAATAGTTATGAAAAAGAAGAGTCATTTTTCATATCATTTATTTATATCACATATTAATCAACCCACCTACATACATATAATCTTCTAATATGCGTGCACACTGATGCACCAATTTGAATCCAGTGCCACATGGCTGATTCTAGCCTTCTCCTCTTGCTTCTCTGGAACATACCTGTCCACATAAGAAACTGGCTCCCACTAGTTGTTATCTTCATTCGTTCACCTGTAGTATATGTGTACAGCAATTGCAGAATTGCTAACTCATACCCCCAGTGGGAAACAACTTTATTAACAATAATATTATGATCGTGCTCAATTCATGAACCACAAGATCATGACCTGAGATGAAGTTAGTCGCTTACCGACTAAATGACCCAGGGGCTCCCAGAGCTGAGTGTCCTTAAAAATATTACATATATTTTGTACACTTACACTTCGAAAATGTATATTGTAAGAGGTACTATAACTACAGAAGAATATACAAATGTCTATATTCAATTAGAAAATAATAATGTGACCTCCAATAAGGAAAAATCCGAATATAAGTTGGTGGACTATCAGTGTCTTAAAATTCCCTTGAAGAATTTTGTAGAATCCCTTGCAGATGACAAACTATTTGATGATGAAAATGAGTTAGTGCTATGTGACTGCTCAGGTCCATGATGATGAGTTCATGTTTGTACTTAGGAACCAGCTAACCCTTGAGGAGTTGAGAGCAGCGTTTCATGACATCTCGAAAGACCTCTATGAATTTTTCATTCCGTAGGGTGAAGATAAATGGGTTTAGAAAAGGGGTCACCACTAAAACCATCAGTGACGCTACCCTGTTGTACTCAGCTGCCTGCGTTTGCTTGGGTTTCACATAGAGGAACAAGCAGGTCCCATAGCCGATCACAACACAAGTGAAGTGGGATGCACAAGTAGAGAAGGCTTTCCTCCGGCCAGAGACTGAGGGAATCTTGATGATAGTGGAGATGATATAGGTGTAGGAGATGATTGTAGGGATAAGAGAACCAAAAAGAATAAAAACAGCCATTAAGAATAGGACAAACTCTATGAAAAGGGTATTATTGCAGGATAGATTGAGCAATTGCCCTCGGTCACAGAAGAAATTGTTCACCACATTTGATTTGCAGAAGGTAAGCTGAAATGTGGCATAAATTGGCCAGATTTCAGAAAGGAACCCAAACACCCATGACATAATGACCACCCAGATGCAGGTGCGGCTGTTCATAATGATGTCGTACCTCAGAGGGTTACAGACAGCCACGTAACGGTCCACAGCCATCGCTCCCAGTAATGCAAACTCTGTGGTCCCCAAAGAAAGGTACAGGAAGAGCTGGGTGACACATGCAGCCAGAGATATTGTCTGCATCCCAGGGAGCAGCAGCCCCCAAAGCATCATGGGCACGATATTAGTAGTAACCAAGATCTCCAAGGCAGAGAGATGACCAAGGAAGAAATACATGGGGGACTGCAGACGTCTGTCCACACAGACAATCACAATGATGACCATGTTTCCCATTAATGTCACTGAGTAGAAGAAGAAGAAGATAGCAAAGAGAATATGATGTAGTTCTCGGGAGCCAGGGAAGCCAAGGAGATAAAATTCAGTGGCACTAGAGTGATTCCCCAACATTTAGTTCTGAGCTCTTGTTCCTTGTTGAATCTAAAGACCAAAGAGAGAAAACAAGTTTCTGATCACAGGAAGATTCAAGGCAATTCCAGTTTGAGGAAATATATCCTACTCTTCGACTTCACAACATAATGCTACTATTTTATACAAGGTTGGTGTTAAATGTTTTATGAAGGATATGTGTAATATATGAAGGTAAACGTAAATGCCCAAAAAGAAGAGCAGTAGCCACCAACACCACACCTGAGGCATGAAAACCCACCCACCCAGTATGTACCCGTCTCCCAGTTCACCAGCCATCCTGCCTCCAGCCCTGCCCTGACCTGCCACCCCGTCCCTGACCACATTGTTCTCATTTATACCATCCACTCCTCCATCTCCAGGGCCCAAAAGTGTCTTCTCTGCCTCTCATATGCATCCTCTGCATAATCTTGCTACATTTCAAGAGTTCTGAGAATAACCAATCCCCATGATACCCAAGCACACCCAGACATGGTTCCTCCTTTCTTTGTGTCCTCTAAACACAGACTCCATTTGCATTGTATTCATATTAAATTTCTGCCTCGATTATATTATCAACTTTATGGTGTGGCTACCAAGTGAGACATTTCTAGCACACTGTCATAAGAGAACAGCTATTTTGAGACAAACTAGTGAGTCTTTCCCTGACTTCTAAAAAGCTGCCTCCCTGGATGGATTATTCACCTCCTCCTTCTTGTTCTCATAATGAGTCATCCTCCTTTTCTCATTTCAGTGAATGTTTATCCTCCAAGAGCAAAGACACTCTAATTTCCCCTATAGTGACCACTAACACTGAGATTATGATTCTCCTGGTCAGTAAATGACAACAGGAAGGATGTCTGCAGAAGGAAGTCCTGTCTGTACTGCAGTCTCCACCCTGGGGTCAGAAGGCAAGAAAACAGCTGTCATATAGAGACAAAATCCTCCATATTCCCCCAGGTCACAAATGTCTAGTTCCAGATGAGAGACAAGACCTCCAAATGGGCAACCTATCCCTCTAACTGAACTGCCAGGATCCCAGTCTTGTAGAACAATTTAGAAAATTCCAAAGAGCACATATGCTTTTCTATGACCTTCTATTTTCCCCAGACCCTAGGGTAAGAAAATAGTTAGAAGACACTGATATAAATCATACTGAGTTCCTCAGGAGGTGTGAGCTCCTTGCCTCAGCACATGCAGGTCTTTGCTCAAATATCTCCTCTCCACAGCACTTTCTCACACATCCCCTTCAAATAATTCATGCACCATGCATAATTTCACTTCCAACCTCTTTGGATTGTATTTTGCTACTGGCTCTCAGAAATAGCTCAAATAATATAATACATTTGTTTATTAATTTATCATCATCAAAATCCCACATTAGAATTAAGTACCTTGAGGCAAGTTTTTTATCTTTCTGGTATTACTACTTGTGACAAGAACAGAGTCTCACAAAGTACGTGTTCTATAAATATTTTTAAATGGCTTTAACAATTAACAGGTTAAAGAACAAATCAATGAATAAACAAAGAGCATCTTTCCTTCCATTCACTTTTCTCCAAAGCATCGCCCAGTCAACCTGCAATCTTTCTTCCCAGAGATCCCCACAAGATGGCAAGGAGGTATATGGAAGAGATGAAGACATATGAGAGAACAGGAACTTAGGTGATGGCAGAGCGTGTGCTCGTCACCAGCACTGGGCACCATGAAGCTGCTCTTTACTATGGAGGGATGATTTGATGGAAGGTCATCTAATCTGCCGCTGCCTTAGTCCTACTCTTCAGGCTCTAGGTGTCCTTATTCCACCAGGCAGCCAAGCCTAGACCCTCCCAATGATAATGCCCTTGAACTCTCTCCTTCACCGAGGGGCATGCCTGAAAGACACTCACCTCCAGAAAAGGGTTGGAACGTCCTTTGGCTCTTCAAGCATCAACCCAGGCTACCCATGGTTAGTAAAGAGCCATGCTTGGGAGACAATGAGTAGTTCCTGCTGTCTCCACTCATGGTGAAAAATACTATCGACACACAGGAGCTCCGGAAAAAGTGCAGAAGTAGTGCTGAGAGGAATCTAGCTATCTCCCTCCCCCTCATTCTCTCTGCCTTCTAACTATCCATCCTTAGGGATGGATAGTTATACACTGAGGAATAATTTGCACAGGTTCAGCGACACACTAGGGATGTAGTCAAGGAAAAGCTGAAGAAACTTTCACTCTTCCCTCCTGAGGATAATCAAGTTTTAGATCCCGGTAAAGTTCTCTGCATTGGGAAAACTTAAACACTCCTACTCAGGAATTTCTCAACTTTCAGGCTGCCATCCTCCCAGACCCTTAGTTATCACCACTACCAAGCTGTGAACACTCAGCCCCCTCATCTGCTCTCTGCTTCTCCCTGACTCCGTTTAGCCCTACAGAGCCTGCGCTGCCCCCAAGCTGATGACTCCAGGACAGACTCACAAACTTAGGGGCCACTAAATCTTCTTCTTCTTCATCTCCAAGGTTTCCGGAAGCACAGCTTTCCCGATGATCTCTGCACACTCGAAACCACATACCCTCTGTCCACAGTTATGGGAACCTGGCAAGACAAATAGAGAGGACCTGCCACCTACTCCAATGTCACCTTCTGATAATGCCACAGCCCATTCCAGTCCCTCCAACATGCACCCAACTCTGGGTGTTCAGCCATACATTTCCCTTCTAGATCTTCAAATGCTCTCAGGTCACCTCCCTGTGCTGCTTGAACTGAGGGGTCAAACTTGAAGAAACACTATTCAGAGTTAACAACAACAACAACAACAACAAAATACTGCATAAAAGAGAGAATGGCTGGGATGCTGAGTTTAAAAGCAAAATCACACTTAAAACATTTACTTTTAACGTTGAAAACAACTGCCATCTTTCATGAAATTAGCACAGGTGTTATTTAAAAATCAAATGGAAGGATGTAAGGTAAAGCATAAATATCTCTCTCCCCATCTGCTTGATTCTCCTGATCCATCTCCTAGAGCTAAATATTATTATAAATTATTATTAAAAATTTCTAGTCTATTCATACAGAATTTTCTGTGTGTTTACAAGAATATCTTTATATATTCTTTTTAAGTAAAATATGTTTTAATTAACATACTTTCCTGCTACCTTCTTCTTAATATATATATGTGTGTATGTACACATGCTTGTGTGTCTATTAAACTTTTCCATATTAAAAATATGTTAATCACATTTTATGTAATTGCTTAACAAATATTTGCTTATGAAAATACTGATCATTAATTAATGAATATGCTGATTCACAAACATCTTCTCCAATTTTTCATGTGTATATTATTGATGCAATAAATACTCTCTTGTATGATTTGTACAACTTTTTAATTGTATTAAATTATTAGCTGTTACCATTCATTCTCCAAAGTTACAATAATTTATAATCTTTTTTTTAAGTTTTTATTTAAATTCCTGTTAGTTAACATGCAGTGGAATAGTAGTTTCAGGTGTACAATACAATGATTCAACACTTCCATACATCACCTGGTGATCATCATAACAAGTGCCCTCCTTAATCCCCATCACCCACTTCACCCACCCACCCCCACCTCCCCTCTGGTAATCATCAGTTTGTTTTCTATAGTTAAGAGTCTTTCTTGGTTTACTTCTCTATCATTTTTCTCCTTTGCTCATTTGTTTTGTTTTTTTAAATGAGATTGTATTGGGCCCATCCAAAGAGTCTCTGGTCAGGTATTTCTTTTCTTTTTTTAAAATTTTTTTAATGTTTCTTTTTTTTTGAGAGAGAGAGTGAGAGAGAGACAGACAGACAGAGCACGAGTGGGGGAGGGGCAGAGAGAGAGAGAGAGAGAGAGAGAGAGAGAGAGAGAGAGAGAGAATACCAAGCAGGCCCTGGGTTGCCAGTACAAGTCCGATGCGGGGCTCAAACTCACAAAAGGTGAAATCAAGACCTAAGCGGAAATCAAGAGTTGGACACCCAACCGACTGAGCCACCCAGGCTCCCCCAGAATCAATTTTCTTAATTCAAGGCATGGTTCAGTTTTCTAGATACCTTTACAGTATTTTCCACTATACACTGGAAGAGTAGAAATGGAGAAGGAAGAAGGAACATAAAGTATTAAAACTCCTTCAGAAAAAGTTTCATTTCTTAAAAACTTAAATAATATATATATGTTCATATATATATATATGTATATATATATATACATATATATATATATGAATGATTCAGCAATTCTACTTGTAAACAGTTTCCTAAAATGAATCAAAACATACTTCTGTTATAATGTTCATAGTGCCTGTATTCATTGTAACTAAAATAACATAAAATAAATATGTATCAACAGAGATGGATATATTCATATGAAGAAATACTACTCAGCAACAAAAAGTAACAAACTGTTGATAGACACAAAATGGTTGAATTCAAGTACATTACAATGAATGAAAAGGTCAGACACCAAAAATGCATATTGTATGGAGGTATGTTCACTATCATTTTTAACTTATTGGATTATATAGATTAGCCTTTTATTCAGGATTTTGGCCTCTATGTTAATGAAAGGCATTAGCTTTAATTTTCCTTTATGTAAGGTCCTTGTCAGGTTTTGGCATGAAGGTAATTTTGGTTATCATAAAATGAATTGGAAAATATGCTCTCTCCTATTTTATGTGGGAAAAGTTTGTATTATCTCCTTCTAAGTTGTTGGGGAAACTCCATGTCTAGTGAGGACCTCTAGCCCAAGAGTTTTCTCTATGAGAAAGTATTTACAGGTGAAACATCTTTAGTAGCTAAAGGTCTATTCAAAACTTCTACTTCAGATTGTGTTTGCAAGGTGAATTGCTTAATTCATCTGTCAAGTTTATTGACAAAGTTGTTCATGATACCCATTTTTATAGATTTAAGAATTATGGTACCATTGTGATATCCCTTGTTTCCATTTGTGACGTTGGTAATTTGTGTTTCTATTTTTTCCTCGGTCATTCTTGTTAGGGATTGACCAATTATATTATTCTTTTCCAAGACATTACATTTGGCTTTATTGAGTCTTCTCTATTGCTATCTGGTTTAAGTTTCATGTGCTCAAGGCATTATCCCTATGTGTGTCTCTTCATATGGTATTCTATTTATAAGGGTGCCAATCATTAGGATAGGGATCCACTATGGCCTCGTCTTCACTGATTACATCTGCAACCACCCCATTTCCAACCAAGTTCACATGCTGATGTACTGGGAGGTTAGAACTTCAACATATGAATGTTGACAGACATAATTCAACCCATAACAGAGGTCTTGGCTCCTTCCAAATTGGGGAAAATATGAATATACTTACAGTAAACATTCTGTGCAAGATTATGTGTGGACATAAGTTTTCAACTCATTTGTGTGTATACTAAGGAAGATAATTGCTGGGTTGAATGGTAAGAGTATATTTAGCTTTGCAAGAAATTGCCAAATTGTCTTTCAAAGTGACTGTACCATTTTTCATTCCCAACAGCAATAATGAGAATTCCACTTGTTCCACATTGTCACCAGCATTTGGTGTTTTAGATTCTAGCCATTCTCTTAGGTGTTAACATTCATTAACATTCATTGTTGTTTAATTTGCAATTTCCTGATGACATAGGATATTGACCATTTTTTATATGCTTATTTATCACCTGCATATGTTCTTTAGTGAAGGGTCTGTTCAGATCTTTTGTCCATTTTTTAATTGAGTTATGTGTTCTTATTTTTTTAATATGAAATTTACTGTCAAATTAGTTTCTATACAACATCCAGTGCTCATCCCAACAGGTGCCCTCCTCAATGTCCGTCTAGTTATGTGTTCTTATTGTTGAGTTTGAAGAGTTCTTTGTATATTTTGGATACATGTGCAATATTTCATATGTGCTTTATAAGTATCTTCTCCCAAACTGTGGTTTGTCATTTCATTCTCTTAACAGTCTTTCCCAGAGCAGAAGTTCATGTTTTCAATTTTTTGTTTCCTAAATCATGCTTTTGGTGTTGTATCTAAAACATAGTCATCAAACACAAGGTCACCTAGTTTTCTCCACTGTTACGTTATGATGTTTTGTAGCTTTGCATTTGACATTTAGGTCTCTGTTCCAAGTTGAGTTTGCTTTTGTGAAAGGTGTAAAGTCTGTGTCCAGAATTATTTTTCATGAAGATGTCCAGTTGTTCCGGCACCTTTTGTTGAAAAGACTATCCTTCTTCATGGAACTGCCTTTGTTTTTTGTTACACATCAGTTGATGATATCTGTGTGTGTCTATTTCTGGGCTTTCTGTTCTTTTCCACTGATATATTTCTCTATTATTTCACCAATAACACTCTGTCTTGAAAACTACAGCTCTATAATAAGTCTTGAAGTTGAGTAGAGACAATACCTTCAACTCTGTTCTTCTATTATATTGGCTATTCTGAGCCTTTTCCCTTTCCATATAAACATTAGTATCACCTTGTCATTATCTACAAAATAACTTACTGGGATTTGGTTGACAATCAGAAATTAAAGAGAGAAATAACTGAATCAGAAATACAAAGGATTATAAGAGAATGTTATTAAAAAATTATATGTCAAGAACTTGGACACCTAGAAAAAATGGATAGATTCCTAGAAACATAACTGAATCCAAAACTGAATCCAGAAGAAATAGAAAATTTGAACACATTGATTACCAGCTACAAAATTGAATCAGTAATAAAATAAAAAAATCCCAACAAACAAAATCCAGGACCAGATGACTTCACAAGCGAATTCAACAAAAAATGTAAAGAAGACATGGGATACCTGGGCAGCTCAGTTGGTTAAGCATCTGACTCTTGGTTTCGGCTCAGGTCATGATCTCAGTTAAATGAGTTCGAGCCCTGTGTTGGGCTCTGTGCTAGCAGCATGGAGGCCACTTGGGAATCTCTCCCTCCCACTCTCTCTCTGTCCCTCCCCTACTCACTCTGTCTCTCCTCAAAATAAATGAATAAACTTTAAAAAAATTAACTTTAAAGAAAACTTAATCTTCTCAAACTATTCCAAATAATAGCAGAGAAAGGAAAGGTTCCAAATTCATTCTGTGAGGCTAGCATTACCCAATAATAATAAATACCCAGATAAAGGCACTACAAAAGGGACTCCTGGGTGGCTCAGGCAGTTAAGGGCCTAACTCTTGATTTCAGCTCGTCATGATCTTATGGTTCATGAGTTTGAGCCCCGCATCAGGCTCCACGCTTATAATTCTCTGTCTCCTCTCTCTCTGCCCTCCCCCTCTCTCAAAAATAAATAAACTTTTTAAAAGATGCTACAAAAAACAGGGAACTACAGACCCATATTGCTGATGAACATAGATGTGATAATCCCCACAAAAATATTAACAAACAGAAGCCAATGATTTAAATAATTTAAAAAGTCATTCACCACGATCAAGTGGGATAAATTCCTACGATGCAAGGTGGTTCAATCTTCACAAATCAATCAACATGATACATCACTTCAATAAGAGAAAGGATAAAAACTATATGATCATTTCAATAGATGCAGAAAAAGCATGTGACAAAGTAAAATACATGATAAAAACCCTCAACAAAGTAGGTTTAGAGGGACATACCTCAACAAAATAAAGTCCATATATGGAAAACCCACAGCTAACAACATCCTCAATGGGGAAAAAGTGAGAGCTTTCCCCTACGGTCAGGAACAAGACAGGGATGTCCACTCTCACCACTGTTATTTCACATAGTACTGGAATACCTAGCCTCAGCAGTCAGACAACAAAATAAATAAAAGGCATCCAAATCAACAGGGTAGAAATCAGACTTTCACTTTTTGCAGGTAACATGATACTCTAAATTCAAAACCCAATAAACTCCACCAAAAAGTTGCTAGAACAGATACACAAATTTAGTCAAGTCACAGAATACAAAATCAACATTCAAAAATCTGTTGCTTTTCTATACACCATTAATGAAGCAACATAAAGAGAAATCAAGGAACAAATCCCGTTTATAATTGCACCAAAAATAATAAGAAACCTAGGAATAAACTTAATTGAGGAGGTAAAAGACCTGTACTCTGAAAACTATAAAACATTGATGAAAGAAATTGTATAGGATACAAACAAATGCAATGATATCCATGCTCATGGATTGGGAGAATAAATATTATTAAAATGTCGATACAACCCAAAGCCATCTACAGCTTTACTGCAATCCCTACCAAAATACCAACAGCGTGTTTCATGGAACTAGAACAAACAATCTTAAAAATTATATGGAACCACAAAAGACCCTCAATAGCCCAAGTAATGTTGAAAAAAAGAAGAAAACTGGAGGTATTAACACAATCTCAGATTTCAAGATATACTACAAAGCTGTAGTGATCAAAGCAGTACAATACTGGCACAAAAACAGGCTCATAATCAAGGAAACACAATAGAGAAACAAGAAATAAACCAACACTTACAGGTCAATTAATCTTTGACACAGGAGGCAAGAACATGAATGGGAAAGACGGTCTCTTCAACAAATGGCGCTGGGATAACTGGGCAGCAACATGCAAAAAGAATGAATGAAACTGGACCACTTTCTTACACCATAAACAAAAATAAACTCAGAATGGGTGAAACACCAAAATGTGAAACCTGAAACCATAAACATCCTAGGAGAGAGCACAGGCAGTCATTTCTCTGACATCAGTGGAAACATTTTTCCAGATGTGTCTCCGGAAGCAAGGAAAACAAAAGCAAAAATAAAGAATTGGGACTATACTGAAATGAAAAGCTTCTGCATAGCAAAAGAAACACTCAACAAAGCAAAAAGACAACCTACTGAATGGGAGAAGATATTTGCAATGACATACCCAATAAAGGGTTACTTTCCAAAATGTATACAGAACTGATACAACTCAACACCCAAAAAACAAAATTAAAAATGGGCAGAAGACATTAACAGACATTTCTCCAAAGAAAACATATGGATGGTCAACAGACACATGAAAAGATGCTCAACATCACTCATCATCAGGGAAATTCAAATCAAAACTACAATGAGCTATCACCTCACACCTGTCAGAATGGCTAAAATCAGAAACACAAGAAAACAAAGACAACCTACTGAATGGTTGGTAAGGAGTTGGTAAGGATGTGGAGAAAAAGGAACCCTCTCACACTGTTGGTGAGAATGCAAACTGGCGCAGCCACTGCGGAAACAGTACAGAGGTTCCTCAAAAAATTAAACATAGAATGGCCATATAACCCAGTAATTCCACTACTAGGTATTTACCCAAAGAATACAAAAACACTAATTCAAAAAGATATATGCACCTCTATGTTTATTATAGCATTACTGAAATAGCCAAACTACATAAACAACCCAAATGTCCATTGATAAGCAAATGGATAAAGAAAAGAGGGTATATATATATATATATATATATATATATATATATATACATATATATATATATATATACACACGTGTGTGTATGTAATGTGTGTATATATATATTCAATATATATAATGAAATATTACTCATCCATAAGAAGAATGAAATGTTGCCATTTGCAACAGTATGGATGGATCCAAAGTCTAAAATGTATTGTACTAAGTGAAATAAGTTAGAGAAAGACAATTACCATATGATTTCACTCATATATGGAATGTAAGAAATAAAACAAACGAAGAAAAAATTAGACAAACCAACAAATACACTATTAACTATAGGGAACAAACATGGCTACCTAAGGGGAGGTGGGTAGGGGGATGGGTGAAATAGGGGTTGGGGATTGAGAGCACACTTAACCTTCATGAGCACTGAGTAATGTATAGAACTGTTGAATTGCTATATTGTACACCTGAAACAACGCTGCACGTTAGCCATGCTGGAATTGAATTTTTTTTAACGAATAGAAAAACTAGACTGATAAAAGGTATTTCCAATGTGCATGTAAGATAATATCGGATACGTGTGCTCAATATCTGAAGAACCCCTGAATGTCATGCAAAGTAACCAAAGGCCCAAGTAGAAAAATGTGAAATTCCATCCCTCCTCCCCTACTGTTCTCCCATTTTCTACCTTCAGCTAAACAGAAACTTTACAGAGTAAAGTTTGCTAAAAATAATGAGATATCCTCATAAACAATCAAACCTTCCTGGCAATTGAAAGCTAGAGTTTAATTAGTATGACTCAAAGACATTGGAAAAACACACAATAATTTTACTTCTTTTATTTTTTTTCAATATATGAAATTTATTGTCAAATTAGTTTCCATACAACACCCAGTGTTCATCCCAAAAGGTGCCCTCCTCAATACCCATCCCTCACCCTCCCCTCCCTCCCACCCCCCATCAACCCTCAGTTTGTTCTCAGTTTTTAAGAGTCTCTTATGCTTTTATTTTTAAATTGATAATATAGAATTTCATTGGTAATACATTCTCATGAAACACACACCAAAACAATATAAAAGGTTATTCAATAAGAAATACTTCTTTCACTCCTACTCCTAATAGCCCAGTTGGTAATCAGTTACCTACCTTGACTTTCAGACTTTTCCTCATGTAATTATGCAAATATGAATAATTTGATATACATATATGCTGTGAACTGATTACCATAATAAATTTAGTTAGCACATCTGTCCCCTCACAAAATTACTTTTTATTTCATGGTGAGGACATTTAATATCTATTCTATTAGTAACTTTCAAGTATACAACGTAGCATAGTTCTGTAGTCACCATGCTGTACATTAGGTCCACAAACTTACCTATCTTACAACTGGGAGTTATAACTTATAAGAGTTACAAGCAACAGCTCAAAATTTCCCCCATTCCCCAGCCCCTAGTAACCACCAGTCTACTCTCTATTCCTAGGAGTTTGGCTTTTTTAGATTCCACATATAAGGGAAAATATACAATATTTGTCTTCCTCTGTCTGATCTATTTCCCTTGGCATAATGCCCTCAAGATTTATCCATGTTACTATTTTGCTATTCATGTTGTTAGCAAATGACAGGATTTTCTTCTTTTTTATGGTTGAATAATACTTCATTTCTCATTAATGGATCAGATTAAGTTAGTGACTGGCTTCAGGAGAAAAAGACCTACTATCAGCCAGGCTAGGCTACTGATTCTGAGTGATTCTAGTGATTCAGAGGCTTTCTCAGGACTTGTATGGATACACTTGTTTCTTGAGCCCTCTCTTGGTGAATTCTTCAGCTTGTTTGTCTTCTAGATCATGTAATGCACCAGGCCAGGTGCTGAAAACCTCCCTTTAGCTTTCCCAAAGGAAAGAGCTAATGCTCACATTTGTGGTCTCTCTTTGGCCTACAGATTCTGGGTGAGTTTCTGGGCGTGTTCAATAGCCTGTGCCCAAAGCTCATCCAAGCTGCCTTTGGGTCTGGGCACCAGGGTGAGGTACATTAGATGCTGGGGGATCTGCAGCCAAGGCATCCCCAGTGGCTGGTGTGTGGGTGTTTTCATCTGACCAAAGTGACAATGAAGTATGAAGCTGGAATAAAAACATCCAAAATAGCTTACCTTTTATGAGTTCTCTGTTAGAGGGATGCTGGAAAATCTGCCCCATCAAAACTTAGAAGCACACCAAGTAAGAAGACCTATGGAGCACAAAGCACAAGGAATAATTTATTGTTAGGTTTATGGTATCTGTAAGGGTAAACAAGAAGAAAAAACAGGATGAATATTTGATCAAAATTTTAAAATAAGGTGATTAACTAAAGAAAAAACAACTTGATAAATCACAAAATGTCGGTATATTATCTATATATCCCAGTAGAAACAGTTGAACACAGTCACCTCTGAAGAGTGTGAAGAGAATCAAAGAGGGGATCAAAGGGTATTGGCACAAAAACAGACACATAGACCAATGGAATAGAATAGAAACCCCAGGACTAGACCCACAAACATATGGCCAACTCATCTTTGACAAAGCAGGAAAGAATATCCAATGGAAAAAAGACAGTCTCTTTAACAAATGGTGCTGGAAGAACTGGACAGCAACATGCAGAAGACTGAAACTAGACCGCTTTCTCACACCATTCACAAAAATAAACTCAAAATGGATAAAGGACCTGAATGTGAGACAGGAAACTATCAAAACCCTAGAGGAGAAAGCAGGAAAAGACCTCTCTGACCTCAGCCGTAGCAATTTCTTACTTGACACATCCCCAAAGGCAAGGGAATTAAAAGCAAAAATGAACTACTTGGACCTTATGAAGATAAAAAGCTTCTGCACAGCAAAGGAAACAACCAACAAAACTAAAAGGCAACCAACGGAATGGGAAAAGATATTTGCAAATGACATATCAGACAAAGGGCTAGTATCCAAAATCTATAAGGAGCTCACCAAACTCCACACCCAAAAAACAAATAATCCAGTGAAGAAATGGGCAGAAAACATGAATAGACACTTCTCTGAAGAAGACATCCAGATGGCCAACAGGCACATGAAAAGATGCTCAATGTCGCTCCTCATCAGGGAAATACAAATCAAAACCACACTCAGATATCACCTCACGCCAGTCAGAGTGGCCAAAATGAACAAATCAAGAGACTATAGATGCTGGAGAGGATGTGGAGAAACAGGAACCCTCTTGCACTCTTGGTGGGAATGCAAATTGGTGCAGCCACTCTGGAAAACAGTGTGGAGGTTCCTCAAAAAATTAAAAATAGACCTACCCTAGGACCCAGCAATAGCACTGCTAGGAACTTACCCAAGGGATACAGGAGTACTGATGCATAGGGGCACTTGTACCCCAATGTTTATAGAAGCACTCTCAACAATAGCCAAATTATGGAAAGAGCCTAAATGTCCATCAACTGATGAATGGATAAAGAAATTGTGGTTTATATACACAATGGAGTACTACGTGGCAATGAGAAAGAATGAAATATGGCCCTTTGTAGCAACATGGATGGAACTGGAGAGTGTTATGCTAAGTGAAATAAGCCATACAGAGAAAGACAGATACCATATGGTTTCACTCTTATGTGGATCCTGAGAAACTTAACAGAAACCCATGGGGGAGGGGAAGAAAAAAAAAAAGAGGTTAGAGTGGGAGAGAGCCAAAGCATAAGAGACTGTTAAAAACTGAGAACTAACTGAGGGTTGATGAGGGGTGGGAGGGAGGGGTGGGTGGGTGATGGGTATTGAGGAGGGCACCTTTTGGGATGAGCACTGGGTGTTGTATGGAAACCAATTTGACAATAAACTTCATATATTGAAAAAAATAAAAATAAAAAATTGGAAAAAAAACAAAGAGGGGATCAAAGCTCTGATGATTCATCATAAAAAATCATTTAGAATTATTTAATATTTTTTCTTTTTTATTGTGGTAAAAAATATATAACACAATTTTGCCATTTTTAACCATCTTAAGTGATCAATTCAGTAGCATTAAGTCCATTCACACTGTTGTGCGACCATCACCACCCTCCATCTCCAGAACACTTTACCATCCTAAGCTGACTCTTGGCCGCCATTAATTAGTAGCTCCCATTTCCCCCTTCCCCAACCCCTGCTGCTCACTATTCTACTTTCTGTCTCTAGGAACTGGACTATTCTAAGTACCTCACATAAATGGAAACATACAATATTTTCCCTTTTATATTCACTTTCTTTCATTTAGCAATATTTTCAAGGGTCGTCTATATGACAGCATGTATCAGAATTTCGTTGTTTTTTAAGTCTGAATAAAATTTCATTGTACGCATATACCACCTTTTGTTTACACATTCATCTGTTTCCTTATCTGTGGAGAGGCTTTTGGGTCACTTCCACTTTTTGACAATTGTAAGGAATGCTGCTTTGATTGTGAATAAAGCTTCTGTTTCCTCTTGCTTTGGAGTCTTAAGAATTATTAATACCAAGTTATATGAATGTTTCGGTATAAAAGCAAGTGTTCACATACAGCATGTGAACAGGAAAATCTCCAGCATGTGGGGCAGCGGCCCTGATTCAGAGTCTAAATAAGGAACACAGTTTCTGACTACTGGTGGTGCCCCTGAGAGGGGCAGATGACATCAGGCACAGTGCTCAAAAACAATACTGGCTCGTTGGACTGGAGGGATGGAGGTTGCAGGAAAAATGGAGGAGGACTCTAATAGACTAGGATGGCCTGATACATGTAAATGGCCTCTGAGGAGTTGTAAAGCCTACGAGACACTTCTGTACAATGGTACTGACACAATATAAAGGTATAAAATGTAAAGGTCAAGCCATTGGTGTGTGCCAGTGAAAGATTCAGGAGCAAGCCTAATGTCACAGAAGAAAGACAAATATTTGCCTACATTTGAAAAGAGCCATAGAGAACAAGTACATGAGAGGGAGGAAAGAACAGGGATTGACCTCTTACCGTCAAAGAACCCCTACTCAACCCCATGGTCAGGCAGAAAATTTACAATCATATACAAATGCAAGGAGTCCTAGATCTCAGCGTTTTAATAATCTAACTAACAATTGAACACAGTCCCAATCAATAGCCCAGCAAGCATTTTGTAGATATCTACAAACTGACTCCTAAATTTATATGGAAAGAGAATGACAATAGCCAAAATAGTTATGAAAAAGAAGAGTCATTTTTCATATCATTTATTTATATCATATATTAATCAACCCACCTACATACATATAATCTTCTAATATGCGTGCACACTGATGCACCAATTTGAATCCAGTGCCACATGGCTAATTCTAGCCTTCTCCTCTTGCTTCTCTGTAACATACCCATCCACAGTGACAGACCTGGCTCCCACCAGTTGTTATCTTTATTTGTTCACCTGTAGTATACAAGTATAGCAATTGCAGAATTGTTAACTCATACTCTCAGTGGGAAACAACTTTATTAACAATACTATTATGATCATGCTCAGTTCCACTCCTAGTCTTACAGATTCCAGTCAAAACACTATTTTTCAGTTATGTATGTCACATTCTTTTTTCCCAGTCCCTTCAGTGAGTTCACAACATACATGTATAATGTTGGGAAGGAAGTTTCATGTGCACAGTCTTTTGACCCCTGCTTAGCCACATAAGAATGGCAGAAATATTGACAATGGTGGTGTGAAAGGAGAGAGGCCAGGATGGGACAATAAAGGAATTGAGATGCGGACAAGGAAACTCACCGTAGCGTTGGAAGACAGCTTGGCAAAGTTGGTCCTTGTGAGGGGGGGAGGAGGAAGGGAACCTAGAAATGTAGCTGAGAGAGAAGGGAGATGGAATGCCCTGTGTCAGGATTGACCAATGTGAGGACTATGGGGAGAAGTGACCAGAGCTGCCATTTTTCTGCCCTCCATGCACACCTGCTTCAGCCCAGGGACACAGCAAGATCAGCTCAGCCTCGTCACTTCAATTCCCAAAACTAGCCAGTTCCCCTCCCACATGTGGGGCTGGTGTTATAATGAGAGTCAATGACAGATGAGAAAATACTTCTTTCCAAAACCCTCCCTCTTCACTCTGAGAAAGTCTACCAATTGTAGATGTGCCTGAATTAACACACATTTAGCCCTGAGGTTGGGAGGTGTCAGGACTATGGAGTGAGTTCACTCTCACAACTGTCAGTTGAGAACCACAGGGAGGTACTGTCCCTGTTGAACGTTGGAGCAGGAACCTCAGGAAAAGGTTGTACATGAGGCTGGACTTGTCACTTACAGAAGAAACAGAAGGTCTTTAGGCAGTGAAAATATCATCAAATCACAGGACAAAATATGGGAAAATGACCCTAGTACCTAGAATCAAACACATAGCTCAGCAACCATGGAGTGAATTATGCTTTTCCTTGCTTTTCCCAGTCAGAGTTCAGAGTTCTAAAAAAACCCCATATTTTGTACATTTACACCTGTTAACTTTATATTGTAAGATGTATCATAAGTATAGAAGAGTGTATAAACATATAATATAAAAAATAATAATGTGATCTCCCATGTAGGAATCATCTAATTATAAATTGGAGAACCAGCCATGTTTTAAAATTCCTATGAAAAATTTTTAGGATTCCTTTGTGCATCACAAACTATTTGATGATGAAAATGATCATTTCAGGTTGAATTAGTGTTTTAAGATTACTCAGGTCCATGATGATGAGTTCATTATTGTCCTTAGGACACAGCTAATCCTTGAGGAGTTGATAGCAGCGTTTCATGACATCTCGAAAGGCCTCTATGAATTTGTCATTCCGAAGGGTGAAGATGAATGGGTTCAGGAAAGGGGTCACCACTAAAACCATCAGTGACGCTACCCTGTTGTACTCAGCTGCCTGCGTTTGCTTGGGTTTCACATAGAGGAACAAGCAGGTACCATAGCCAATCACAACAAAGGTGAAGTGAGAGGCACAAGTAGAGAAAGCTTTCCTCCGGCCCGAGGCTGAGGGGATCTTGAGGATGGTAGAGATGATGTAGGTGTAGGAGATGATTGTAGGGATCATAGAACCAACAATAATGAATACAGCCATTAAGAAAAGGATAAACTCTGTGAAAAGGCTATCATCACAGGATAGTTTGAGCAGTTGCCCTCGGTCACATAAAAAATGGTCTATCACATTTGATTTGCAGAAGGTAAGCTGAAATGTGGCATAGACTGGCCAGATTTGAAATAGGAACCCAAACACCCATGACACAATGACCACCCAGATGCAGGTGTGGCTGTCCATAATGATGTTGTACCTCAGAGGGTTACAGACAGCCACATAACGGTCCACAGCCATTGCTCCAATTAATACTAACTCCGACGTACCCAAAGAGAGGTACAAATATAATTGTGCACTACAGGCTGTCAAAGACATTGCCTGCATCCCTGGAAGCAGCAGCCCCCAGAGCATTAAGGGGACAGCAACCGATGTGATCAGGATCTCTAGGACTGAGAGGTGGCGAAGGAAGAAATACATGGGGGACTGCAGACGTTTATCAACACAGACAATCACAATGATGACCATGTTCCCCATGACTGTCACTGAGTAGAGAAAGAAGAAAGTGGCAAAAAGAATATCGTGTAGTTCTTTGGAGCCATGGAAGCCAAGTAGATAAAATTCAGTGGCGCTAGAATAATTCTTCAACATTTAGTCCTGTGCTCTTGTTCTTTATGGAATCTAGGGAACAAAGGAGAGTTCACAGCCTTCTAATTTCACAGGACTAAAGCTATTCCCAGGTGGAGGAAATATCATCTCTGCTCTTAGGCTGCATCATGACCAAGCGGGTTCATCTTCCACTATTTGCTGTACAAGGCTGATGTTGAATGTTTTATGAAGAAAATACATATGAAAATAAACATATATATGCAAGAAGATGAGCAATAGTCACTAACACCACAGCCTAGGCTTGAAAGCCCACCCACCCCTGTAGGCACTCTTGTCTTTCAATTCATCATCATCCTGCCTCCATCTCTGCTCTGACCTGCCACCCTGTCCAGTTCCCTGACCACAGTGTGTTCATTTATGCCACCAATGCTTCCACCCTAAATGCCCTACGATTTCTTCTCTGTCTCTTACGTCCATGTCCTACAAAATCTTGCCAATCCCACCCAGATACGTTTACATATTTCCTTCATCTCCTCTGAATGTGGGCTCCATTTAACTTCTGTCCACTTACAGTTCTTGCTTCGGCTACCTGTATCATCATTTCAGCCCATCAGTAGAGCCAGCCGGCAGGGTGGTGGGTCTACCCAGAAAACTGTCATAAGATAACAGCTATTTCGAAACAAAGCACGGAGTCTTTCCCTGACTTCTGGGGAGCTGACTCCCTGAAGTGGATTATCCACTTTTTTCCTCCTTATTCTTATCATGAATGCCATCTCTGTCTCTCATTTCGGCGACTGTTCTTCCTGGTAGGAAGAACCTCATTAGCTTCCAGTTGGAAACTTGTAGCTCTGAGATTGTTCCTTCTGACACCAGAGGACACCAGGGAGTAGGAGTCCAGAGGAGTAAAGAGGGGGCTGGGACTTTTATCCCCAACTCCCATCTGTCCTGTATAATCTCCACCCTGGCACCAGGGAACAAGAAAACAAGCAACACCCTCTGCCTTCCCCATGTCTCAAATCTCTAGTTTCAGCAAGGAGATAAGACCTCCCAAAAGGCAGTCTGTGTCTATTTCCAACCAGCCATGGTCTGCATCCTATAGAGAACCTTGGAGAAGTCCCCAGAGATTATCTGCTGTCTGTGTCCTCCTGCTTTCTCCAGAGACCTACAAATATGGAAAAGTGTCAGAAAACACCCAAAAGGCTCACACTGATCTGGTCAGTAAATCTGGGCTCCTTCCCTCACACATGCAGGTCATTGCTCAAATGTCTCCAACCCAGGGGCCCTCTCCAATCATCCTCTCTAAAACAGCAAAAGTGCCTCACATTTTACCCTCTTATTTGGTGGGATTTTCTTCTTACTGGCTCTCATCAATAGCTGATATTGAAGCACTTTTGTCTTTCTTGTTCACTCTCACATCTCCAGTGCCAAGAACAGAGTCTGACACAGGGTAAGTATGTGCTCTTTTAATATTTATTCGAAACATTTGTTCAAACGTGTCAGTGAATGAGCAAAAACTATCCACCCTGATCTGCTTTTCCTCTTGTTATAAAATAGTCTCTCTTCACTCTTTACTAAGGCATTGTCTGGTCAAGCTGTGGTCCTCTCCCTGGAGATCCCCTACACAATGGCCAGATTACAAAAACAAGAAATAAGGACAAATGAGAGAGCAGAGTCTTAGGTCAGAGCAGAGAGCTGTGTCTATCACAAGTACCGAAAAGAGCTGAATATGCTCTCTGCTGTGGAGGGAGGATTTGATTTGAGCTCCTCCATTATGCGGCTCCCCTAGCCTACTGTTCATGCTCCAGGGAAGGTGTCCTCATTTTAGACAGCAATGAAGCCCAGAACTTCCCATGCTGATCCTCTCTTACTCTCCTTCGCAGAGGGGAGCCCCGAGCAGACACTCACCTCTAGAGAAAGAGACTGACCTGGAAAATCCTACAGCTCTCCAGGGATCAGCCCAGGCTACCTCCTGCCTGACTAGGGCAGAGCATGCTCTGTGTGCTGTCCTCACTCTCAGTGCAAGAGAAAACTGTCTTCATATGAGCACTTAAGGAAAAGTCCAGTGATAACAGTGCTGTGGAAGCCCTGTTGTCTCCTCTGTCTCTCTCTCTCTCTCTCCTTCTTTCCTTCTACTGTCTGTCCCAAGGCGAGTTATTCTCTAAGAAACTACATTTGTCAAATTCAGAGAAACCCTGGGGATGCAGTCAAGGAAAAGCCAGAAAAACTTTCACCCTTCCCTCCTGAGGCTAATCAAGTTTTTAGAACATGGGCAAGTTTTGTGTAATGATGTAGGTCATTACAAACTTGGAATCTCCTAGTCAGGAGTTTCTTAACACCCAGGCTGCCTTGTACCCAGACCTCAAGTCCTGGTAATCATCAGATAGTCTGAGCCCTAAACAGCCAACCCCTGCTCTGTTTTGTGCCACTACCTCATTCCAATTAGTCCCGCGAGAGGCGGAGCGACCCGTAAGCAGAAAACACCGCAAATGATTCCAAGACACTTGCCAAAAACCAAGTGGCCAACAAATAGCTCTGTGCTGACAGCTCAGAGCCTGGAGCCTGCTTCAGATTCTGTGTCTCCTTCTCTCTCTGCCCCTCCCCCACTTGTGCTCTGTCTTTATCAAAAATAAATAAGTGTAAAAAAATTTTTTTTAATAAAAATTTAAAAAAATGTTCACAGCGGTTTAATTCATTATAACAACTGACACAAAATAAACACCCATCAATAAGAGAATGATAGTCATTCCTCCTCATTCACAGATTCCATACTTGTAAATTCATCTACTCGCTGAAGTTTATTTTTAACTGCGATATCAGTGTTTGCGGCACTTGCAAGGTCATTTGTTTTAAGCCATACATTTTATACCTGTGGTCCTAAAATCTGGAACTTTCCCAGTTCAATTCTTCTTAATGACAATAAAGTCTTGTCTCTTCCGGCTGTTGGGGGGGAGGGGTTGGGTGGAAGGTCCATAGAGCGAACTGGGTAGCCTGGGTAGCCAGCCGACACGGGGAGCTCCCAGGATGTGGCACTTGCCATTTTAAAACTGGGACAGCCCTGGGGTGCCTGGGTGGCTCAGTAGGTTGAGCGTCCGACTTCGGCTTGGGTTATGATCTTGCAGCTCATGGGTTCAAGCCCCATGTCAGGCTCTGTGCTGACAGCTCAGAAGCCTGGAGCCTGCTTCAGATTTTGTGTCTCCCTCCCTCTGCCCCTTCTCCATTCATGCTCTGTCTCTCTCTCTCTCTCTCAAAGATGAATAAATGTTAAAAAAAAATTTTAATAAAAAAATAAAACTGGGACAGCCCTTGGCAAAGTGAGACAAGCAGCACCCTGCCTGTGAAACAGATATTTCGTTGGCTACTCAGAAAATGCAAGGGACTGTTGGTGCCCAATGGCTGTATAAACAAACTTTTAACCAATACCCCCATTTCAATTCCTCACCCTCACCTTCCATGGTAGATCCTTTTAACAGTTCTGTTGAGGAAACGCAATTGCGGGGGGGGGGGGGGGGGGGGGGGGCTGCTGTTATTGTTTCCTTTGCAAAAGCTTCATTTGTATTACAGTCTTGTTGCTTTGGAAACACTTCTCTCTGCTTCCCCTCATCAAAAATAATTCACAAAATATCATCCATCGTACCATTTTCCACATTCTCTTTGCCCCTGTTAATTACCTTATTTTTCTGTATTCTCATAATGCCTCTTAATATAGTTAGGGGAGGAAGGGAAAATGGATGATCAGTTGATCATAAACAGAAAGTCAGGCTACTTATTTCTTCTTTTCTCTAGAACTTAACCATAGCATCTTAAAGGAAGGGTTAGTTGTCTGCTTGTCAGTTACCTTGGTCCTCCCCGATGCTTTCTCCCCTATCTTCTGGCCCTGGACTTATTCTCTTTAATTTTTATTTATTTATTTTGAGAGAGAAAGAGAGAGGGGTGGGGGAGAGAAAGAGAGGAGAGAATTCCAAGCAGACTCTGTCAGTGCAGAGCCTGCCGTGGGGCTCAATCTCACAAACCATGACATCATGTCCTAAGCCAAAACCAAGAATCAGAAGCTTCACTGACTGAGCCACCCAGGCACCACTGGCCCTGGACTTATTAGGGCATTCATTTAGAGTGAACATGGTCCAATGTGGACTAGAGGAAGAATGAACTAGGGCTGTGTTTTGGTGAAGAGAGAGGAATAAGGGTCGAAAAAAGGGCAGATTTAGGAGAGATGCCTTCTCTGAGCTCTCTCTTTTGCTTAGGGAGTCATGGGGAGGATGCCTGTTTGAATAGCTCAGATCACAGAGCCTTGGAAAATATCCTGTTTTCTTGGTCTAGACTGAGCTTGGAAAAAGGGTCAGGATTAGGAAAGTAGAAAAAAGAACAGTTATAAATAGGTCCTAAATAGCTCAAGGAACCAAGCTAGGTCACTTCCGAAGTTAATGCCATTTCACTATAACTGGACAAGAAGCACCCCTCATAATCTGTAACACAGATCTCACAGAGCAGGGCTACCCTCTGATCAAGGTTGCTGGTGTCGCACTGGAGGTGGAGAGACTGGTTACACTCCAGTGTGTGGGCACGTGCATGCATGCGTACACATGAACACATCATAGAAACACAACTTATGGATGTCAATCTCTAGTAAATATATAACTGTTTAACCCTTAATTAAGAGGTGTCTCCAAGTGACACTGGACAGTAAGGTGGAGATTTCTCCATCTTTGAGCATGTGTAAGTGTTGGAAATCATCTCTAAACTAGGAAAACATTTTTCTCCACCTGAAAAGTTTTTTTTGTACTGGCTCACAAGGGACTAATTAATTTCCTCACTTGAAAACTTTGTAAGGCATAAAAGCAATTATCTCCTTCCTAGATGGCATTCACCTTCACTCAGCTCCTACTAATATGTCAGGGCACAAAATCACTCAGAATTTTATCTTCAGGGACTCTCCACTGCAACTCTCCACCCACTTAATCATGCCTCTCCTCCCATCACAAATCAACCACAGAAAGCTCTTTTTTTTTTTTTCTTACTCTCCCCTTCTAAAGTGATTTAATTGTTGACTTCTGGGTTTTAGGAACTTGGTTTAGGAAAAAGTAATTACCCCAGCATCACCACCATCACAGAGGAACAACCCTGTCTCAGGTTTAAATTTTAAAAATGAGGGATGCCTAGGTGGCTCAGTTGGTTGGGTGTCTGACCTCGACTCAGGTCATGATCTCACAGCTCATAGGTTTGAGCTCCACGTCAGGCTCTGTGCTGACAGCTCAGAGCCTGCAGCCTGCTTCAGATTCTGTGTCTCCCTCTCTCTCTGCCCCTCCCCTGCTCACATGCTGTCTCTCTTTCTCTCAAAAATGAATAAACATCAAAAAAATTGTTTTTTAATTTTTAAATGAGGTTATTTATAAAATAAAATTTATCAGGCCATTATTAGATATTTTCCTAATCTTGGGGCCTGGAGGACCCTGCTAAAGGAGTACTTAATATTTAATGAAGTATTTGCCATTAATTTCTAAAGACCTTTTTCCTTGGTAACTATTTTCCATATCCCATTTCTGGAGATAGAGTTCTGAGGGTTAGAACCTGAGAATGCTTGACTTGCTATTTGTCTTGTTCTGACTTACTTAGCATAATATACTCTAGTTTCATCCATGTTGTTACAAATGGCAAGATTTCATTCTTTCTGATCACTCAGCAATATTCCATTGATTATATACACCACATCTTCTTTATCCATTCATCACTCAATGGACATTTGGGCTCTTTCCATACTTTGGCTATTGTTGGTAGGGTTGCTATAAACATTGGGGTGCGTGTAGCCCTTTGATTTACCATTTTTGTATCCCCTGGATAAATACCTAGTAGTGAAATTCCTGGGTTATGGGGTAGTTCTATTTTTAATTTTTTGAGGAACCTCCATACTGTTTTCCACAGTGGCTGCATCAGTTTGCATTCCCACCAACAGTGCAAAAGGGTTCCTCTTTCTCCACATCCTGGCCAACATCTGTTGTTTCCTGAATTGTTCATTTAAGCCACTCAATATATTTTAACACTTACAGCACATCTCAATGCGGACTAAACACATTTCAACTGCCCAAAAGATAGTGGTAATAGCTACAAAAGGTAGTAGTACAATGTGGGTACAATCTTTTAAGAACAAATTCATTTTTACCTTCTCCAACATCTACAATAATCTCTTCCTCCACTAAGTCAGTCAGAGAAAGACAAATATCATATGATTTCACTCATATATGGAATTTATGAAACACAACAGATGAACATAGGGAAGAAAAAATATGATAAAAACAGAGAGGGAGGCAAACCATAAGAGACTCTTAGATACAGAGAACAACTAGAGGGTTGCTGGTGGGGTGTTGGGTGGGAGGATGGGCTGGATGGGCAATGGGTATTAAGGAGGGCACTTGTTGGAATGAACCAGGTGTTATAAATAAGTGATGAGTCACTGGGTTCTACCCTGAAACTAATACTACACCTTATGTTAACTAACTTGAATTTAAATAAATTTTTAAAAATAAAATAAAAGGAACTCTTGACTTGAATAGGCTATACCAAATCTTTCAGTTTCCATAACCTCATTAGGATTGGAAGAAAGGGTGTCTTGAAAATTGGGAAAAAATCTGTCCTGGAAAGATTGAGCCATAGATTCTTTGGCGTCCTTACACTTTCTCTTGATTTAACAGGGACCATGGGTGTATGTAATATAATGTGAGCAACTCTGGGATGGGGTTTGCAGTGAGGCATCTAGCAGCTTGCTAGATGGAATCCTTGGATTCGTTTCACAGTGTCTCTTTTAAAACCCAAAGAGCAGAGTTGATTTTTCAATTCCTTATCTGACTGATTGATGGTGAGCACAGCACAGAGACTACTTATGTCATCTATTCACTACTCTTCCGCAAGAGTAGCCTAAAATGGCTTGCTGGGGTTTCGTCTTGTGGATCACGATGCTTCCCATATGCTTCACCTGCATCCTGGTTAGCGATTGTACCTACTATGCTCACAGTGCAGAGCAAAAACTTTATGTTGAATAAGGACATTCTCCTACGTAACAAGAATCCCATTATCACATATGAGAAAACTAACCTTTAATTCAGTAATATAAAATGTATAGTCCATATTGAAATTTTCCAAAATTTCCCCCAATATATTTATACCTTTTTTTTTAAATCAAAGATCCTCTTAAGGTTCGTTTGATTACTTTGTCTTTTTAATTTGTTTTAATTGATCACATTTTCTCTGATAATTTCTAGCTTTTTATTTTATTTTAGGTTTTTGTTGTCATTGTTGTCCTTTGCTTCCTCTTCCCAATATCACTTATTTTCACAAAATATAGTCCTCCTTGAGTACCCTGTAATTCAGTCTTTGGTTGAGATGATTTTGACTTTTTTCAACTTCTTGAATTTACTTAATAGTTCTTCACAATCTGTTTTCTTGTGCATTTCTATTCTGAGGGTTAAGTTTTCTAATTTCCAGTGTTGTTTCATATTTGTAAATGCCTCTGAATTATGATTAATTCATGTTGAAAATTTATTTTACAGAAGCAGCATTGCCAGTTAGAGTACAGTGATTATACACAGTTCTTTTGGTCTTTAGCCCTGGAGTTTTTAGTCAAAATACTGTTTTCCAAAGTTGCATAGGACTTGCTTAGAACTATGCTGATATCCAAAGTTTCCTTGGTCCTTTTACACCAACCTCTTCAGTAAGCCTGTATCACACATTCATATCACAGTAAATTCTTTTGTCTGCATTCCGTCCTGGGATCCCCCAAACTCCTGGTTGATTTTTTTTCAATTTGTATACATTATAGTTCACTTTATATACTGTAAACTCCTATGAGTTTGACAAAATAATGTATCCACCACTAGAGTGCCAAACAGATTCATTCCATTGCTCCCGAATTCCCTGCATTTCCCTAGTCACTGTCCCCTTACTTCTCCTAAAGAGATATGTATCCACTTATCTATTTTCCATCCCTTGTAGTTTTTCCTTTTTGCATAATGTCATTAGAATTGAATTATACAACATGTAGCCTTTTGTTCTGGCTTCTTTCCTTTGGTAAAATGCATTTAAGATTTTTTTCATGTTATTATGTGAGTTATTAGCTCATCCCTGTTTATTGTTGAATAGTATTCACATTGTATGGATGGATCATAGTTTGTTCATCTATTCACCTACTGAGAAACACTGTGGTCGTTTCCAATTATGACTAAAGTTTCTATAAACATTTGTGCACAAGGTTTTGTGTGGAAGTAAATTTTCCATTCATTTTGGAGGCACAATTTCTGGGTTGTATGCTAAGTCTATCTTTAACTTTATAAGATGTTGCCAAACTGCCTTCCAAAGTGGTTGTGACATTCTGCATTTCAAGCAGCAATGAATGAGCATTTCTGATTTTTTATATATCCTCTCTAACATGTGGAAATGTCAGGGTTTTTTTTTTAATTTTTAGCTATTCTAGTAGGTATATAGTGGTATCTCATTGTTGTTTTAATTTGCATTCACCTATCACAAATGATGTTAAACATCTTTTCATACTCTAAGTTGCCATCCTTATATCTTCTCTGGCATGCATGTGCTCAGATCATTTCCCCATTTTGGGGGCTGTTTGTTTCTTAGTGTTAAGTTTTAAATGTTTTATTTTGGGGGGCACCTGGGTGTCTCAGTTGGCTAAGTATCCCTTGATTTAAGTTCAGGTCATGATCTCATGGTTCAAGAGATAGAGCCCCATGTCAGGCTCTGTGCTGACAGCATGGAGCCTACTTGGGATTCTCTCTCTCCCTCTTTCTCTGCCCCCCACCCATTCACATTCTCTCTCTCTCTCTCTTTCTCTCTCTCAAAAATAAATAAATAAACTTTTTAAAAAGGAGATAAATTCTTCCAACAGCCTGAGGGAGCTCAAAAGCAGATATTAAAAAACTAAGTTTTATTTTTTATGTATGTATTCTGGATACACATATCAATTATCATATCTGTGAGTTTTCAAATACTTGCACCAGTCTGTGACTAATCTTTTCATTCTATTCACAGTGACTTTAGCACAGTAAAACGTTTCAACTTGATAAACTTCCATTTTTCATTCTCTTCTTTCATGGATGATGCTTTGGTGTTGTATCTAAAAACTCACCACCAAACCCAAGGTCATGCAGATGTTCTCCTAGAAGTTTCATAGTTTTGCATTTACATTTAGGTAATTTTAGATAATTTTTATGTAAAGTGCAAGGTATGTGTTGAGGCTCATTTTACCGCATAGAGACAGCCAATTTTTCCAGCAGTATTTTTGGAAAAGATTAACATTTCTTTATTGAATTTCCTTTGAAACTTTGTCAAAAATAAGTTGTATTTGTTTAGGTCTATTTCTGGGCTCTCTATTATCTTCCATTAATCTGTCTATTGTGTTTACAATACTATACCGTGTTGATCAATATAACTCCATGGAAAACCTTGAAATCGGATAATATGAGTCCTATGAATTTTTACAATTGCTTTGGCTATTCTACTCCTTTGCATTTCCTTATAAATTGTATAATCATTTTGTCAATATCTACATAAAAGCCTGCTAGAATTTATTTGGGATTGCAATGTACCTATAGAATGAAATTGGAAAGAATTAACATCATAACACTATTGAGTCTTCCAATCCATACTCATTGTATACTTTTGTATTTACTTGGAGCTTTCATTGGTGATTCATAGTTTTCCACTACAGATTCTGAACACATTTTATTAGATTTATATCTAAGAACTTCGCTTCTTTGTTGCTATCAAAAATTGTATTACTTCTTATATTTCAATTATAATTGTTGTTAATACGTAGGAAAACAATTGACTTTCGCATAATGACTTTGTATACTGAGACTTTGCTAAAATCACTTATTACTTTCAAGAGGTTTTTCGGTAGATTCTTAGGGGACTTCTACATAGACAATCATGTCATCTGTGAATAAAGACAAATTTTTCTTTTTTTACATTCCATATGCCCTTTATTTTATCTCACGTAACCACACTAGCTAGGACTTCCAGTACAATATTAAATAGGAGTAGTGAGAGAGGACATCCTTGCCTTGTTCCCAACCTTAGCAGGGGAGAAGGCATTCAGTCTGTCCCCACTATAGAAGATGTTAGCAGTAGGGTTTTTTAGTACCCCATATTGAAAGTTTTATAATGAATGGTTGTTGAATTTGTCAAAGGCTCTTTCTATACTAACATGATCATATTTTTTCTTTTTTAATCTATTTATATGATTAATTATATTGATTAATTGTTGAATCCTGAAACAATCATATATCTTGGAATGAAATCTACTTGTTTGTGATATGTTATCCTTTTTATGTGTTGCTGGATGGGATTTGCTAAAATGGCGTTGAGGTTTCAGTGCCTGCATTCATAAGAGATAATGTTGTAAACTTTTGTTGCTCTGTATGGTTTTTATATTAATGCAATGCTGGCCTCATTAAATGATTTGGGAGTGTCAATGAAATGTCAATTAAAATCCTCAGGACATTTGTTCATGACATAGACACACACACACACACACACACACACACACACACACATCTACACACAAATGCAAAATTATTTTAAACTCATATGTAAGAGTTTGGAGATAGTCAAGAATAGCCAAATTAGTTCTAATGAAAAAGGAGATTGGATAAGGCCTACTAATAGTAATATTTATTATAAATCTGTATGGGGTCTGTACTATAAGCATAAACCAATACATCATATAAATAAAATAGAGAGCTCAGAAACAGATCCATGAAATAAAAGCACTCCTTATAAGACAGTATGACATTTCAAATCAATGTGGAAAGGCCTGATTTTTCAATAAACTGTACTGTAACAACCGATTATCTACATAGGAATAAAACATTAGATCTCTATTATTTCTTAACCTTACATGTTTCTTCCATCTTTTGTTCAGTCCTAACTACCACCTCCTTAGGCAAACAAGCCCCACTCCCAGAATCCCTACTTGGAAGAGACAAGCAAATTCCCTATCCCTATCTCACTTCAAAGGACTCTTCAGAGCACAATTTCTCCAGAAAACCTGACCACAATTATCCTGCACAGTCAAGACCCATCACAAAACAGTAGTCAGCATGGTATTTATCACACTGCATTGTTTCCCATCCTTTTCTGTCTAATTTCTTGTACTTTTGCTCTACTCAGATTATAGCCTCCTAAATAAGTCTTTAGAGGCTAATCCTTGCCTAAGGCTCATGATTTGTAGAGAATGCAGGTTATCACTAACCTTTTGCCTGTCCCAAAATTAATAATCATTTGTTTAAAAAATATAAATGTCTAACTCCAAAAATTAAAACTATTAGAATATATACAAGACTTTTTTCAATTATTTTTTATTCAAGTATAATTAACACACAGTGTTACACTGGTTTCAGGTATACAATATAATTATTCAATAATTCTACACATTTTTCAGTGCTCATCATGATAAGCATCCTCTTAATCCCCTTTATCTATTTCACCCATCCCCCTAGCCACCTTCCCTCTGGTAACCACCAGTTTGTTCTCTATTTAGGACAATACTTTTCTGTTTGTCTCTTTTTTTCTTTTTCATTTGTTTTGTTTCTTAAATTCCACATACGAGTGAAATCACATGGTATTTGTCTTTCTCTGACTGTCTTATTTCACTTTGCATTATACTCTCTAGCTCCATCCACATCATTGCAAACAAAAGATTCCATTCTTTTTTGTGGCTGGGTAATATTCCACTATATACAACCACATCCTCATTAGCCATTCACCGATCAGTGGACACTTGGACTGCTTCCATATCTTGGCTATTGTAAATAATGCTGCAATAAACATGGGGATACGTATGTCTTTTCAAAGTAGTGTTTTCATTTCCTTCAGGTAAATGCCCAGTTGTAGAATTCCTGGATCGTATGGTAATTCTGTTTTTAATTTTTTGAGGAATTTCCATACTGACTCCCACAGTGGCTGCACCGTAGAAGGCCTTTTTAATCATTTCATTTTAATATAAAACATGAATACAGAAAGACCACACTGAACATACATATAGCTTAATAAATTATGAGGTGAATACCCTTATAAACCACTACCCAGATCAAGAAATAGAGATTTGATAGCAACCCCAGAAACATTTCCATTGCCCCATTCCAACTGCAATCCTCATATTCTCAAAAGTGACTGCAATCCAGGGGCGCCTGGGTGGCGCAGTCGGTTAAGCATCCGACTTCAGCCAGGTCACGATCTCGCAGTCCCTGAGTTCGAGCCCCGCATCGGGCTCTGGGCTGATGGCTCAGAGCCTGGAGCCTGTTTCCGACTCTGTGTCTCCCTCTCTCTCTGCCCCTCCCCCGTTCATGCCCTGTCTCTCTCTGTCCCAAAAATAAATAAACGTTGAAAAAAAATTAAAAAAAAAAAGTGACTGCAATCCAGACCTTGAAGTAATCACTTCCTTGCACTTCTTAACAATTTTATCAGGCCAGTCTGAAGTGCTACACACTATAGCTTAGTATTCTACATTTTTATTTCATATGTTTTTTAGTCTATTTTAATCTATAGATTCTCTCTACAGCTCTTTAATTTTCTTCCAATCTCTTTGTTGAAGAATCGGGGTTTTTACTGTAGAGTTTCCCACAGTCCACATTATGGTGACTCCATCTTCAGGGCACAGTTAAACATGTCTTTCTGTTCTCTGCATGTCTTTCTGTAACTAGTAGCTGGTTCCAGAGCCTTGATCTGGCTTGGGTCTGACAAATAATGAAGGTAACCTTTTGAGGGTGGCTGCTTTTGGAACACCATTATGAACTCATGGACTTAAATATATTTGATAGATTTCCAATGGTTGCAACCACTGTATTTTTTTGAAGTGTACCTTCTCTCATCTTTGGCCAGTAGAAGTCTCCTCCAGTCAGCTCCTGATACCTGTTAACATCACCCCAGTAATCTTTGATCCCCATTATGATAAGATATTACAAGCTCATCTTACAGATTTCTTGCCCAGACCTGGAAAGAGCCATTTCTCCAAGAAGTCCTATTACTCATCTTGGGAAATAGTATTGCAAGAATGCAACAACCTACACCTAGGGACATATAAAATGGGCCCATTTATATAAAATGAGTCCATCCTGATATATACAATTTAAATACAAGACCCTAGAGGCTTTACCTAACCTCCTCTATATTATTTTCAGAACTAGAATATTCCATAATTATTCATTGTCTTTAGCTTATGTTACACACACAACAGTCCTAGAATAATACTGCTAATACTATCTCCACCACTGTCATTACTGAAAACTGTTAAAAAATACTTTGCATGTGCTCTTCCCATTCTTCTCCTATTTTAAAGAATGGTTGTCCTATATCTACATTGTCAGAGGCTATAGTTATCACAAGAGACTGTTGTTCACGTCCTTTGAATGGAAAAGCACTTTTAAAGCAATATACACACATACACATCACAGATAAAAATTACGTTTGACAACAACAAAGTTAACACTTCTGCATGACAGAATATTTCAATTAAAAAGTGAAAAGACAAAACCCCGATTCACAAAAGGTACTTCCAACATAACCATCAGATAACAAGAGGTGTATATCCGTGATATTTAAAGATGATCTCCATATCCCTACAAAAGTAGCCAAGGACTCAGGACAAGAAAAATGTGAAGCTCTGTTGCTCTGTTCCATCCCAACTCTTCTCCCATTTGCTCTACTCAGCCCTACGGAAACCTTATAGAGCGTCCAGACTTACCAAAGATTCTTCTGCCAAAATGTCTTCTCTGCTACAGTGATGTATTTGTAGAAACAAGCAAACGTTTTTGGCAATTAGAGGCAGGATGGTTACTTTTATTTTTGACTTAGTAAGGCATAGAATGATGTGGAGTTCAGAACCATGTAAAGACCTCACTCCCAGCACTCCTCCTCAGTCCCCCTCTCACTGCCACCTCCCCAACCACCAGCCTCCTGTGCTCCCTTCCCAAACTTCTCTCCATGCAAATAATAATATAAAGTATATTCTACTTTTGTCTTAGAAAAAGTTAAGAAACTAAACAAAATGCTCTGCACTTTGCTTTTCTTACTCAACAGTGTATCGTGGAGATCTTTCTCTTAATGGCACAGAAAACTTCCTCATTGTTCTTACAGCTGTAAAATATCTGATAGTCTGGAAGTTACGTAAATTCTTTAAGTAGCCTCCTTTTGATAATACATTTGGATGACTAATATTCTATTTGTGTATTTACAAATAGTGATACAGAAAAAAATCAGTAAACCAGTGTCATATGACACAGAAATATTAGTTGAAATACTGTTGTGACAGGAAAGGGGCCAGGATGGCACAATACTGGAACTGCAAAGTGGATGAGAAAGCTCACTGTAGAGCCGGAAGACAGCTTGGTAAACCTGGTCCTTGTGAGGGGGGAGAAGGAAGGGAACCCAGAAATGTAGCTGAGAGAGAAGGGAGATGGAATGCCCTGTGTCAGGATTGACCAATGTGAGGACTATGAGGAGAAGTGACCAGCTGCCCTTTTCCTGCCCTCCATGCACACCTGCTTCAGCCCAGGGGCACAGCAAGATCAGTTCACCCTTGTCACTTCAATTCCCAAAACCAGCCAGTTGCCCTCCCACATTTGGGACTGGTGTGATCATGAGACTCATGCCAGATGAGAAAATGCCTCTTTCTAAGGCATTGCCCGACCTCCTCACTATGAGAAAGTACAACAATTAGAGATGTATCTGAATCATCTGGCCCTGAGGTTGGGGAGGAGTCAGGACTGTGGAGTGAGTTCACTCTCACAACTGCCAGTTGAGAAGATTTACAGAGAGGTATGTACATCCCTGTTGGACGTTGGGGAGGGAATCTCAAGAAAGGGTAGGACCTTAAGCTGGATTTGAAGCCACTCACATAAGAGACAGAAGGTGCTTCCTTTTGGGATGAGCACTGGGTGTTGTATGGAAACCAATTTGATAATAAATTTCATATATTAAAAAAAAAAAAGAAACAGAAGGTGCTTTAGGCAGTGAGGAAATCATGAAAGCAGAGGAAAACATATGGGAAGATGACTCCAGCACCTAGAATCAAACATGTGTGTCAGCGGCCATGGAGAGAATTATACTTTTCCTGGATTTTCCCATTCAAAAAGCTGAGTGTTCTTTAAAAAAAACACACATATTTTGTACATTTACACCTGTTAAATCTATATTGTAAGTTGTATTATAACTACAGAAGAGTATATAAACATATATGTCCAGGTAAAAAAATAATGTGATCTCCCATGTAGGAATCATCTGATTATAAATTGGAAGGCTAGCTGTGTCTTAAAATGCCCTTGTAGATCACAAACCACGTGGTGTTGAAAATGATCATTTCAGACTGAATTAGTGCTTTGAGATTATTCATGTCCACAATAATGAGTTCATGATTGTCTTTAGGACACAGCTAATCCTTGAGGAGTTGATAGCAGTGAGCAGCGTTTCATGACATCTCGAAAGGCCTCTATGAATTTGTCATTCCGGAGGGTGAAGATGAATGGGTTCAGGAAAGGGGTCACCACTAAAACCATCAGTGACGCTACCCTGTTGTACTCAAGCTGCCTGCATTTGCTTGGGTTTCACATAGAGGAACAAGCAGGTGCCACAGCCGATCACAACAAATGTGAAGTGAGAGGCACACGTAGGGAAGGCTTTGCTCCGGCCTGAGGCTGAGGGGATCTTGAGGATGGTAGAGATGATGTAGGTGTAGGAGATGATTGTAGGGATCATAGAACCAACAATAATGAATACAGCCATTTAAAAAAGAATAAACTGTGTGAAATGGCTGTCATCACAGGATAGTTCAAACAATTGCCCTCGGTCACATAAAAAAATGGTCTATCACATTTGATTTGCAGAAGGTAAGCTGAAACATGGCATAGACTGGCCAGATTTGAAATAGAAACCAAAACACCCATGACACAATAACCACCCAGATGCAGGTGTGGCTGTCCATAATGATGTTGTACCTCAAAGGGTTACAGACAGCCACATAACGGTCTACAGCCATCACTCCCATTAATATGAATTCCGACGTGCCCAAAGAAAGGTATAAATATAATTGTGCACCACATGTTGTCAAAGATATTGTCTGCATCCCAGGAAGCAGCAACCTGCAGAGCACCAAGGGAACAGCAGTAGATATGAGCAAGATTTCTAGGACAGAGAGGTGGCCAAGGAAGAAATACATGAGGGACTGCAAACATTTATCAACACAGACAATCACAAGGATGAACATGTTCCCCATGAGTCACCAAACAGAAGAAGAAGAAGGTAGCAAATAGAAGATGGCATAATTCTGGGGATCCAGGGAAGCCTATGAGATAGAAGTCAGTGGCACTAGAGTGACTCTCCAACATTTAGTCCTGAGAGGTTGTTCCTTGTGAAATCTAGAGAGTAAAAAAGAGATCACACTGCTTCTGATCCCAAAATAAAAACAGTTTCAGGTAAAGAAAATATTCCTCTCCTGTTCACAGACTCCACAACATGTCTAGGAAGGGTTCATGTCCTACTGTTCCCCCTACATGATCAGTATTGATCTTTTTAAAGACCATCATGATATATGAAGAAAATTAAATCTGGCCAGGAAGACGAGCCCAGTCACCAATGGCATACCATAGGCAAGACAGCCAGCTCCTGCCCAGGGTGCACCACCCACATCTCTCATTCCACAGGTCTTCCTGCCTTCCATCGTGCTGTGAATAGCCACCGAGTCTGCCTCCCTGACCAGTGTGTTCCTTTTTACCACTAACTCACTTCCATCATGAATGTCCTAAACTATGCGATCCACCAAATATATTCTGTCCTTTGAGTCCTGCTCCAGACTATAGAAAAGTCTTTCTGCCCACTCCTACCCAGAGCAGGTACATGTTTACTTTGCTTCTCCAAGACATAAGGTCCATTTGCCCTAGATCCATTTGAAAGTTTTTCCTTTTACTTGTATCACCATAGGTGTCACACTGTTAGGCATGGGTATGGACAACTCTTTGAGGATTTTCTGTAAGATCTTGAGGGCAAGGCCTGAGTATTTCTCCGACTACAGGTCAGCTAGCTGCTGGAGTGAATTCTCACTTTATGCCCTCTATTCTTGGAAGGGGAATCCTGCCTTGCTTTTCTCCCCAGTAAATGTGTCTTTTCATAGGTGACAGGCTAAACAGCACCCAGGCTTAATTAGTCAGAGGCCTCTCTCTCCCAACCCTCATACCAACAATCCACCAGACTGATAGGGGAAGTCCAGAAGAGGGCATGGGAGGAACTGCCATCCTCAACCTCCAGCTGTCCCATATCACCTCATGTTGGAACTGGCAGACAAGAGGCTAAAGGTCCAATTTCAACACCCCCTGCCTTCGTGAGAGCTCAAAACCCTGGATCCAGCAGGGAGCCAAAGCCACCAAATGTGAACTCTGGGCTCAGCCCAAGGCCTACACATAAGTAGCCATGGTCTCAATCCAACAGAAAGTAAGGCGAGTCTTCTCAGAGATAACAAATAGGTTTTTCCTCCAAAATCAAATGAAAAAATTCAGCTGTCAATAAAACAGACCCAAGGTCCTGAGCCCCTTACAATTTCTGACATACATCCCCCATTTCCTTCAGGTATTTGCTCAAGTGCCCAAGCTCAGGGAGCCTTTCCTCATGATCCTTCCTAAAAAAACAAAAAAAACAAAACAAAACAAAAAACACATTCTACCCTTTACTCCCTATCAGCTCACCAGAATCTATTTATCTCCTTTGCTCTCCTCATCTAAAATTGTGTTTTTACTTTTTGTTTACTATCTGTCTCCTATTATAAGGTAAGCACCATAAAAAGTAAAAACTTTGTCATGCTTGTTTACTGTTCCTGACATTCAATTATTTTTAAATGAATAAATCAATGAATCAATTAAGAACGAAATCTATGAACAAAGCTTATTTAGTCCTGGCTATGGCCAAACTTTTGATTTTTTTTTTTTATTTTAGAGAAAGAGCAAGTGAGCAGGGGAGAGGGGCGGAGGAAGAGAGAAAGAGAATCCTAAGCAGGCTCAATGCTCAGCACAGAGCCTGACACAGGACTTGATCCCAGCCTGAGATCATGACCTGAGCCAAAATCAAGAGTCAGAAGTTCAACCAACTGAGTCACCCAGGCACCCCCAGCTATGACCAAACTCTGCTTCCTCTCCCTTTGGTCTTTGCTGAAATGCTGCCCTGTCAATATGCAGCCCTCTCTCTGGAGATCCCTTTGGAAATGACAGTTGGGTGACAAGGATCAAGAACAGACTTATTAGCAGAAGTCTCCTTCCATAATTTTTGTTTAGCCAGGACGAGATACAATCAAAGGATAGAAGAGTGTCCTGACAAGAGCAAGGGTCTATGCCTATGCCCAGCACTGAGTCAGGTCAAATCTGCTCTCTGCTGTGCATGGCAGATTTGAAGATGAGGTCATCCATTCTGCTGTAGATGTCCTTGTTCTAGAGAGCATCTAGGCCCAGAACTTCCCATGCTGATCCTCTCTTGCTCTCTCCTTTACAGAGGGGAACCCTGGCAGACACTCACCTCCAGAGAAAGAGACTGAACTGGAATGTTCTACAGCTCTCCAGGGATCAGCCCAGGCTTCCTCCTGCCTGACTAGTGCTGTGTGGCCCAAAGAAAGCTGCTGCTGTTCTCATTCTCAGTGCAAGAGAAAACTGTCTTCACACAAGAACTTAGGGAAAAGTCCAGTAATAATAGTGCTATGGAAGCCAACTATCTCCCTCTGACTTTCTCTCTCCTTCTTTCCTACTCTTCATTGTCCCCAAGAAGGGTTATGCACTGAGGAACCAAGTCTGACGCAGTCAAGGGAAACCCAGAGAAACTTTCAGCCCTTATCCCCTGAGGTTAATCAAATTTTAGAACTCTTGAAAGTTTTTTTAGTGGCCAAACTTGAAATCTCCCTTGTTGGAAGTTTCTCAGCCTGCAGGCTGCCCTCCTCCCAGGCTCCAAGTCCTGGTTACCACAAACCAGTTCAAACCAGACCCTGCTCTCTTCTGTGCATCTGCCTGATTACATTTGCCCTACAGAGCCTTGACACCCCCAAGTAGAAGACACCACAAACAATTCAAGACATAAAGCAAAAACTCGCATGCCAGAGATGAGTAATAATGTGAGCGAAATGGTGGACAGGCAGCCCTAAGCTATTGTCCCTCCACAGAAACCATAGAAAACAAGCAGAAACTGTCAAAACTGTGTCAGAACTCTGGAAAACATTAAAAGATTTATAGCAACCATGGAAACACTGGTTCAAGAAAAAGAAAATTGAAAAATGCTAGGAAAGCTTTGTGGTATTTTCATTTACCCTTGCCCACACTCTTTCTAGCCTGGCAGAAGTCTTGAAAATGGCAACCTGCATTCTCATTGTGGGACCTCAGTCCCTGAGGAAGCAGAGCAGATGTGGGGCAAGAAAAGTTACTGTTGAGACATACAATAGACCATCTAAAGACTCACAGGGAAAGTTGGGGTAAGCGTCTTTGGGAAATTAAGGAATTTAAAAGCAGCTACATACACCGGGGAACTTAAAAACCACACCCATGTACAGGGAAAGATGCATGCTCAGAAAAGACCTGAGAAGACCCTAATCTTTTGCTTTATGTAGGATAAACTCAGATCCACATCAAGGCACATTATAATCAGTAAAAAGACAAAGACAAGGGACAATCTGAAAGCAGCAAGAGAGAAGCACCTTTTCACATACAAGGAATTCTCAGAAGATTAACAGCCAAATTTTCATAAAAAATTATATAGGACAGAGGGCAGTGGGGTGGCATATTTAAAGTGCTGAAAGAAAAAAATGTCAACCAAAAAATTCTGAATCCAGCAAAACTGTCCTTCAAAAATGAGTGAGAAATGAAGATAATTCTGGATAAATAAAAGCTGAGAGAGTCTGTTGCCAGTAGACTTGTCCTAAATGAAATGCTAAAGGAAATACTTCAGTTTGAAATCAAAGAACAACAGACAGTAACTTGAAAATAAAAATATAAAGATCTCCACTAAAGATAACTAATGGGCTAATATTAAAGTCAGCTTTATTGTATTTTTGGTTTTTGTAACTCCACATTTCATTTTATACATAATTTAAAATACAAATGCATAAAATATTATAAATCCATTTTATTGGGCAAATAATGTATAATTACGTAACTTTTGACAACATATAAAGGGGAATAGTGCTATATAGAACAGAGTTTTTGTATGCTACTAAAGTAAAGTTGGTATCAATTCAAACTACATGTTATAAATTTAGGATGTTAAATATAATCACAGAAAAAAATAGCTAAAAATATATACACAGAAGGAAAATATAAGGGAATCAGTTTACTGCAAGAAAAATCAACACAACAAAACAGAAGACAGTAATGAAGGAAATAAAGGGATGAAGAAAATGAAAGACAGAAAAGTCTAAGACTTGCACAAAACAAACAGCAAAATTACAGAAGTCCTTCCTTATCAGCAACTACTTTCAACATAAAATGGATTAAATTCTTCAATCAAAATACAGAGACTAGCAGGAATTTTTTTAAATTAGCCTGTGTGTACGCTGTCTACATGAAACTCCCTTTACTTATTTTTTTTATTCTCAAGTTAATTAACATAGAGTGTAGTCTTGGCTTCAGAGTAGAACCCAGTGATTCATCTCTTACATATGACAACCAGTGCTGATCCCAGAAAGTGCCCTCTATGATGACTATAACCCATTTAACCGATCCCCCCACTCACCCCTCCCATCAACCCTCTGTGTTTAAGAGTCTCTTATGATTTGCCTCCCTCTTTGTTTTTATTTATTTATTTATTTATTTTTTTTATGAAATTTATTGACAAATTAGTTTCCATACAACACCCAGTGCTCATCCCAAAAGGTGCCCTCCTCATTACCCATCACCCACCCTCTCCTCCCTCCCACCCCCCATCAACCCTCAGTTTGTTCTCAGTTTTTAAGAGTCTCTTATGCTTTGGCTCTCTCCCACTCTAACCTGTTTTTTTTTTTTTTTCCTTCCCCTCCCCCATGGGTTCCTGTTAATTTCTCAGGGTCCACATAAGAGTGAAACCATATGGTATCTGTCTTTCTCTGTATGGCTTATTTCACTTAGCATCACACTCTCCAGTTCCATCCACGTTGCTACAAAAGGCCATATTTCATTTTTTCTCATTGCCACGTAATATTCCATTGTGTATATAAACCACAATTTCTTTATCCATTCATCAACTGATGGACATTTAGGCTCTTTCCATAATTTGGCTATTGTTGAGAGTGCTGCTATGAACATTGGGGTACAAGTGGCCCTATGCATCAGTACTCCTGTATCCCTTGGATAAATTCCTAGCAGTGCTATTGCTGGGTCATAGGGTAGGTCTATTTTTAATTTTCTGAGGAACCTCCACACTGCTTTCCAGAGCGGCTGCACCAATTTGCATTCCCACCAACAGTGCAAGAGGGTTCCCGTTTCTCCACATCCTCTCCAGCATCTAGAGTCTCCTGATTTGTTCATTTTGGCCACTCTGACTGGCGTGAGGTGATACCTGAGTGTGGTTTTGATTTGTATTTCCCTGATAAGGAGCGACGCTGAACATCTTTTCATGTGCCTGTTGGCCATCCGGATGTCCTCTTTAGAGAAGTGTCTATTCATGTTTTCTGCCCATTTCTTCACTGGGTTATTTGTTTTTTGGGTGTGGAGTTTGGTGAGCTCTTTATAGATTTTGGATACTAGCCCTTTGTCCGATATGTCATTTGCGAATATCTTTTCCCATTCCGTTGGTTGCCTTTTAGTTTTGTTGGTTGTTTCCTTTGCTGTGCAGAAGCTTTTTATCTTCATAAGGTCCCAATAATTCAATTTTGCTTTTAATTCCCTTGCCTTTGGGGATGTGTCGAGTAAGAGATTGCTACGGCTGAGGTCAGAGAGGTCTTTTCCTGCTTTCTCCTCTAAGGTTTTGATGGTTTCCTGTCTCACGTTTAGGTCCTTTATCCATTTGGAGTTTATTTTTGTAAATGGTGTGAGAAAGTGGTCTAGTTTCAACCTTCTGCATGTTGCTGTCCAGTTCTCCCAGCACCATTTGTTAAAGAGGCTGTCTTTTTTCCATTGGATGTTCTTTCCTGCTTTGTCGAAGATGAGTTGGCCATACGTTTGTGGGTCTAGTTCTGGGGTTTCTATTCTATTCCATTGGTCTATGTGTCTGTTTCTGTGCCAATACCATGCTGTCTTGATGATGACAGCTTTGTAGTAGAGGCTAAAGTCTGGGATTGTGATGCCTCCTGCTTTGGTCTTCTTCTTCAAAATTCCTTTGGCTATTCGGGGCCTTTTGTGGTTCCATATGAATTTTAGGATTGCTTGTTCTAGCTTCGAGAAGAATGCTGGTGCAATTTTTATTGGGATTGCATTGAATGTGTAGATAGCTTTGGGTAGTATTGACATTTTGACAATATTTATTTTTCCAATCCATGAGCAGGGAATGTCTTTCCATTTCTTTAAATCTTCTTCAATTTCCTTCATAAGCTTTCTATAGTTTTCAGCATACAGATCCTTTACATCTTTGGTTAGATTTATTCCTAGGTATTTTATGCTTCTTGGTGCAATTGTGAATGGGATCAGTTTCTTTATTTGTCTTTCTGTTGCTTCATTGTTAGTGTATAAGAATGCAACTGATTTCTGTACATTGATTTTGTATCCTGCAACTTTGCTGAATTCATGTATCAGTTCTAGTAGACTTTTGGTGGAGTCTATCGGATTTTCCATGTATAATATCATGTCATCTGCAAAAAGCGAAAGCTTGACTTCGTCTTTGCCAATTTTGATGCCTTTGATTTCCTTTTGTTGTCTGATTGCTGATGCTAGAACTTCCAGCACTATGTTAAACAGCAGCGGTGAGAGTGGGCATCCTTGTCGTGTTCCTGATCTCAGGGAAAAAGCTCTCAGTTTTTCCCCGTTGAGGATGATGTTAGCTGTGGGCTTTTCATAAATGGCTTTTATGATCTTTAAGTATGTTCCTTCTATCCCGACTTTCTCAAGGGTTTTTATTAAGAAAGGGTGCTGGATTTTGTCAAAGGCCTTTTCTGCATCGATTGACAGGATCATATGGTTCTTCTCTTTTTTTTTGTTGATGTGATGTATCACATTGATTGATTTGCGGATGTTGAACCAGCCCTGCATCCCAGGAATGAATCCCACTTGATCATGGTGAATAATTCTTTTTATATGCCGTTGAATTCGATTTGCTAGTATCTTATTGAGAATTTTTGCATCCGTATTCATCAGGGATATTGGCCTGTAGTTCTCTTTTTTGACTGGGTCTCTGTCTGGTTTAGGAATCAAAGTAATACTGGCTTCATAGAATGAGTCTGGAAGTTTTCCTTCCCTTTCTATTTCTTGGAATAGCTTGAGAAGGATAGGTATTATCTCTGCTTTAAACGTCTGGTAGAACTCCCCTGGGAAGCCGTCTGGTCCTGGACTCTTATTTGTTGGGAGATTTTTGATAACCGATTCAATTTCTTCGCTGGTTATGGGTCTGTTCAAGCTTTCTATTTCCTCCTGATTGAGTTTTGGAAGAGTGTGGGTGTTCAGGAATTTGTCCATTTCTTCCAGGTTGTCCAATTTGTTGGCATATAATTTTTCATAGTATTCCCTGATAATTGTTTGTATCTCTGAGGGATTGGTTGTAATAATTCCATTTTCATTCATGATTTTATCTATTTGGGTCATTTCCCTTTTCTTTTTGAGAAGCCTGGCTAGAGGTTTGTCAATTTTGTTTATTTTTTCAAAAAACCAACTCTTGGTTTCGTTGATCTGCTCTACAGTTTTTTTAGATTCTATATTGTTTATTTCTGCTCTGATCTTTATTATTTCTCTTCTTCTGCTGGGTTTAGGCTGCCTTTGCTGTTCTGCTTCTAGTTCCTTTAGGTGTGCTGTTAGATTTTGTATTTGGGATTTTTCTTGTTTCTTGAGATAGGCCTGGATTGCAATGTATTTTCCTCTCAGGACTGCCTTCGCTGCGTCCCAAAGCGTTTGGATTGTTGTATTTTCATTTTCGTTTGTTTCCATATATTTTTTAATTTCTTCTCTAATTGCCTGGTTGACCCACTCATTCGTTAGTAGGGTGTTCTTTAACCTCCATGCCTTTGGAGGTTTTCCAGACTTTTTCCTGTGGTTGATTTCAAGCTTCATAGCATTGTGGTCTGAAAGTATGCATGGTATAATTTCAATTCTTGTAAACTTATGAAGGGCTGTTTTGTGACCCAGTATATGATCTATCTTGGAGAATGTTCCATGTGCACTCGAGAAGAAAGTATATTCTGTTGCTTTGGGATGTAGAGTTCTAAATATATCTGTCAAGTCCATCTGATCCAATGTCTCATTCAGGGCCCTTGTTTCTTTATTGACCGTGTGTCTAGATGATCTGTCCATTTCTGTGAGTGGGGTGTTAAAGTCCCCTGCAATTACCACATTCTTATCAATAAGGTTGCTTATGTTTATGAGTAATTGTTTTATATATTTGGGGGCTCCGGTATTCGGCGCATAGACATTTATAATTGTTAGCTCTTCCTGATGGATAGACCCTGTAACTATTATATAATGTCCTTCTTCATCTCTTGTTATGGCCTTTAATTTAAAGTCTAGTTTGTCTGATATAAGTATGGCTACTCCAGCTTTCTTTTGGCTTCCAGTCGCATGATAAATAGTTCTCCATCCCCTCACTCTCAATCTAAAGGTGTCCTCAGGTCTAAAATGAGTCTCTTGTAGACAGCAAATAGATGGGTCTTGTTTTTTTATCCATTCTGATACCCTATGTCTTTTGGTTGGTGCATTTAATCCATTTACATTCAGTGTTATTATAGAAAGATACAGGTTGGAGTCATTGTGATGTCTGTATGTTTTATGCTTGTAGTGATGTCTCTGGGACTTTGTCTCACAGGGTCCCCCTTAGGATCTCTTGTAGGGCTGGTTTAGTGGTGACAAATTCCTTCAGTTTTTGTTTGTTTGGGAAAACCTTTATCTCTCCTTCTATTCTAAATGACAGACTTGCTGGGTAAAGGATTCTCGGCTGCATATTTTTTCTGTCTAGCACCCTGAAAATCTCCTGCCAATTCTTTCTGGCCTGCCAAGTTTCAAAAGAGAGATCAGTCACGAGTCTTATAGGTCTCCCTTTATATGTGAGGGCACGTTTACCCCTTGCTGCTTTCAGAATTTTCTCTTTATCCTTGTATTTTGCCAGTTTCACTATGATATGTCGTGCAGAAGATCGATTCAAGTTACGTCTGAAGGGAGTTCTCTGTGCCTCTTGGATTTCAATGCCTTTTTCCTTCCCCAGTTCAGGGAAGTTCTCAGCTATTATTTCTTCAAGTACCCCTTCAGCACCTTTCCCTCTCTCTTCCTCCTCTGGGATACCAATTATGCGTATATTATTTCTTTTTAGTGTATCACTTAGTTCTCTAATTTTCCCCTCATACTCCTGGATTTTTTTATCTCTCTTTTTCTCAGCTTCCTCTTTTTCCATAACTTTATCCTCTAGTTCACCTATTCTCTCCTCTGCCTCTTCAAGCCGAGCTGTGGTGGTTTCCATTTTGTTATGCATTTCGTTTAAAGCGTTTTTCAGCTCCTCGTGACTGTTCCTTAGTCCCTTGATCTCTGTAGCAAGAGATTCTCTGCTGTCCTGTATACTGTTTTCAAGCCCAGCGATTAATTTTATGACTATTATTCTAAATTCACTTTCTGTGATATTATTTAAATCCTTTTTGATCAGCTCATTAGCTGTTGTTATTTCCTGGAGATTCTTCTGAGGGGAATTCTTCCGCTTGGTCATTTTGGATAGTCCCTGGCGTGGTGAGGACCTGCAGGGCCCTTCCCCTGTGTTGTGGTGTATAACTGGAGTTGGTGGGCGGGGCCGCAGTCAGACCTGATGTCTGCCCCCAGCCCACCGCTGGGGCCACAGTCAGACTGGTGTGTGCCTTCTCTTCCCCTCTCCTAGGGGCGGGATTCACTGTGGGGTGGTGTGGCCCGTCTGGGCTACTTGCACACTGCCGGGCTTGTGATGCTGGGGATCTGGTGTATTAGCTGGGGTGGGTAGGCAAGGTGCACGGGGGCAGGAGGGGCAGGCTTAGATCGCTTCTCCTTAGGTGATCCTCTTCAGGAGGGGCCCTGTGGCAGCGGGAGGGAGTCAGATCCGCTGCCGGAGGTTTGGCTCCACAGAAGCACAGAGTTGGGTGTTTGCGCGGAGCGAGCAAGTTCCCTGGCAGGAACTGGTTCTCTTTGGGATTTTGGCTGGGGGATGGGCGGGGGAGATGGCGCTGGCGAGCGCCTTTGTTCCCCACCAAGCTGAGCTCTGTCGTCAGGGGGCTCAGCAGCTCTCCCTCCCTTTGTCCTCCAGCCTTCCCGCTTTCCAAGCAGAGCTGTTAACTTATGACCTCCCAGACGCTAAGTCGCGCTTGTTGTGGGAACACAGTCCTTCAGGCCCCTCCGCTTTTGCAAGCCAGACTCGGGGGCTCTGCTTGGCCGGCGAGCCGCCCCTCCGCCCCGGCTCCCTCCCGCCAGTCCGTGGAGCGCGCACCGCCTCGCCGCCCTTCCTACCCTATTCCGTGGGCCTCTCGTCTGCGTTTGGCTCCAGCGACTCCGTTCTGCTAATCCTCTGACGATTTTCTGGGTTATTTAGGCAGGTGTAGGTGGAATCTAAGTGATCAGCAGGACGCGCGGTGAGCCCAGCGTCCTCCTAAGCCGCCATCTTGCCGCTTCTCCTCCCTCTTTGTTTTTATCTTGTTTTTTCTTCCTTTCCCCTATGTTCATCTGTTAAGTTTCTCAACTTCTACATATGAATGAGATCATGTGGTATCTTTCTTTCTATGACTTATTTTGTTTAGCATAATACCCTCCAATAGCATCCATGTTGTTGCAAATGGCAAGATTTCATTCTTTTTAATTGCCAAGTAGTATTCCAGTGTGTGTGTGTGTGTGTGTGTGTGTGTGTGTGTGTGTGTGTGTGTACCACATCTTCTTAATCCATTCATCAGTTGATGGACATTTGGGCTCTTTCCAATAGTTGTTGTTGATAGTGCTGCTATAAACATTGGGGTGCATGTGCCCCTTCAAATCAGCATGTTTGTCCTTTGGATAAATTCCTTGTAGCGCAATTGCTGTCATACAGTAGTTCTATTTTTAATTTTTTGAGGAACCTCCACATTGTTTCCCAGAGTGGCAACACCAGTTTGCATTCCCAATGTGCCAGTGCAATAGGGATCCCCTTTCTCCACATCCTCACCAACATCTGCTATTTTCTGAGTTCTTAATTTTAACCATTCTGACAGGTGTGAGGTGGTATCTCATTGTGGCTTTGATTTATATTTCCCTGATGATGAGTGGTGTTGAGCATCTTTTCATGTGTCTGTTAGTAATCTGGATGTCTTCTTTGGAAAAGTGTCTATTCATGTCTTCTGTCAATTTCTTCACTGGATTATTTGTTTTTTGGGTGTTGAGTTAGATAAGTTCTTTATAGATTTTAGATACTAACCCTTTATGCGATATGTCATTTGCAAATATCTTCTCCCATTCTGTTGTTTGCCTTTAGTTTTATTGATTGTTTCCTTTGCTGTGCAGAAGCTTTTTATCTTTTAATTTTTTAATGTTTATTCATTTTTAAGAGAGACAGACAGAGCGTGAGTGGGGAGGGGCAGAGAGAGAGAGAGAGAGAGAGAGAGAGAGAGAGAGAATCTGAAGCAGGCTCCACGCTCTTAGCTGTCAGCACAGAGCCGGATGCAGGGCTCAAACTCACAAACCATGAGATCATGACCTGAGCTGAAGTGGCATGCTTAACTGAGCCACCAGGACACCCGTAGAAGCTTTTTATCTCAATGAGGTCCCAATAGATCACTTTTGCTTTTGTTTCCCTTGCCTCTAGAAACATGTCAAGTGAGAAGTTGCTGCAGCCTAGGTCAAAGAGGTTGCTGCCTGTTTTCTTCTCTAGGATTTTGATGGTTTCCTGTCTCACGTTTAGGTCTTTCACCCATTTTGGATTTATTTTTGTGTATGGTGTAAGACAGTGGTCTAGTTTCATTCTGCATGTTGTTGTCCAGTGCTCCCAGCACCATTTGCTAAAGAGACTGTCTTTTTTCCACTGGATACTCTTTCCTGTTTTGTTGAAGATTAGTTGACCATGTATTTGTGGGTCCATTTCTGGGTTCTCTATTCTGTTCCATTGATCTATGTGTCTGTTTTTATGCCAATACCATCTGTCTTGATGATTACAGCTTTGTAGTACAGGTTAAAAGTCTGATATTTGGATGCTTCCAGCTTTAGTTTTCTTTTCCAACATTACTTTGGCCATTTGGGGTCTTTTGTGGTTCCATACAAATTTTAGGATTGTTTGTTCTAGCTCTGTGAAGAATGCTGGTGCTATTTTGGTAGGGATTGCACTGAATGTGTTGATTGCTTTGGATAGTATTGAAATTTTAACAATATTTGTTATTCCAATCTTTAAGCATGGAATATTTTTCCATTTCTTTGTGTATCCTTCAATTTCTTTCATAAGCTACATGAAATTCACTTTAGATCCAAAGACACAAATAGGTTGAGCAGATGGAAGAAGATACTCCATATAAATACTACCCAAAAGAGAGCTAAAGTAACTATACTAATATCAGACAAAATAGACTTTGAGTCAAAAACTGTTGCAAAAGACAAAAGACATTATACATTAATAAAAAATTCAATTTAGCAAAAAAAAATGATTATATATGTTCCAAACAACAAAGACCCACATTATATGAAGCAAATATTAACAAAATTGAAGGAAGAACTTCATTATGTCACTTTCAGTAAAACATGTAAACAGAAGATTAGTAAGGAAATAGAATACTTGAACAATAAAATAAACTAACTAGGCCTAATAAACAGAGTTCACTCCACCCAACAAAAGCAGAGAATACACATTCTTCTCAAGTGCACACAGAACATTATCCAAGATAGGTCACATTAGGCCACAAGTCTCAATAAGGTTACAAAGACTGAAATCATTCAAAGTGTATTTTCTGACTATAATGAATAAAACTAAAAATTTGAGAAGATGCAGAATGTTTGTGTCTAATAAAAATGAGCCCACAGGTATTTCTGAAAATTAATAAGAATGGATACATCGGGCATTTAGCACACATTAGTCTAGATTGATAGCAGAGACAGAAGGGACTTGGAAACTGTATCCCTGGAGATGTTTTTAATTATAGCAACAGAAAGCCCAACTCAAATTGTCCTAAACACTGAAAGGAATTTAGTAGTAGATTATATTACTAAAACTATCCAGAGAAAAGACTTAAATTCTGGAATGGTTTAATCAGGACTTCAGCTATAGCTACATTTCTGGGCCATTCTCTTGTTTCAACTTCCTCTGTGAATGCATGTGATCCTTAGGCAGCTTCCCCGACAGCAGCAATTCTGATGTCTCATTCACCTGCCACACTGCCCACACAAGGTCTCAACAGAGCTCATTACAATGTTATCTCAACACTGAACATTAAGACACTGATGTTTCATAGGCCAAATTGCATCATATATCCATCCCTGAGCCAGACACAGGGAGCTCACTGATAAGTTTAGGTCAGACTGCACCCTAGGGGATGACTGTGACCTAACAGAGGAGGGGTGGAGAGGACTGTGGGAGGGCAGTTACAGTGTCCATTACTGAGATCATCCAGTCTAACTCTTTTTGTTTTATACATAAAGCCAATCTAAAAATCAAAGCTCATTGATTTCCCAAATTTATAGTTTGTCAATTCTAGGCTAAGAACTGAACCACAGTCTACTGAAACTGGATATCAATCTCCTCCAAAGAAGGACATGGACTGAGGAAGAAAAACTGTGATGCCAGAAGCATTAAGTGGTCGGCAAGTATGGTGAGGTTACAATAGTTTACCCAGGGAAACAATAGACATGAAGACCCAGAAACAGATTTCTGAATGAACTCCCCAGGAAGCTGGAATGGGTCTAAGATGAATAAATAAGTGAGGGGTAAATAGAAGCCAAATATGTAACATATACACACGAATTCAGAAAGGATCTTTGAAGTAATATATAAATAAAATTATGTACCCAAGAGGTGATCCCTCTCCTCCTGAGCTGAAGGTCAGACATGATTGAATCACAAGCTTGGAGATAAGATGGGAAACCAGAGTGCAGAGAAGAGCCATCCACTTGATCAAACAGGGCAAGCATTCCTGTCCCTATTCTCCATTTACTATGCTGAAATCTGTTGGTTGGTATCAGGGATCCATTTTACTGCAATGTACTTAAGCTACAGAGAAGGTAGGTCATGGAGCATTAGCTCCAGCCCATGTACGAGAGAATAAGGAACCAGAAAGGAAATGAGCTGTGGTTGGTGGGAATGTCAGGAGGGGAAGGTGGATGTGACACGTGAAATTCTTGGTAAACTAACTTAAAATAGTCTTTGGAACCAGTCATATGCAGAATTGGAGTTTAGGTGAAATTGACAGGATAATTAGAAACGTTTTTGCACACTCCAAAAATTAGTCGTGCGACAAACAGCCCAGTCTCGGTTAGACAAGCAGATGATGATGAGATGTTGATTAGATGGATAGATAGATAGATAGATAGATAGATAGATAGATAGACAGACAGACACAGCTGGAGAGACAGACTTACCTTTTCCTTTTCAAATTGAGGAGTGAGATGAGATGGAGAGAAGGAAAACTCATACAAGGAAAACTCAAGTCCAGAAAATATAAAGAAGTAAAAATGCCCAATAATGGAAGAATTTATGACCTAATCAATAAGGAAAGGCTTATAATTAAAACATCCAATTCAGCCTAGAACAACTGCAGTGGAATGGAGACAGTAAGAGCTCTAGGTAAGAGGCAAGAAAAAAAACAAAGGACAGGAATCAGGGTAGGTTGTTAGGAAGATCATCTCAGTAAAAAGTTCAGTTGCAACAAGTTCAGCCGGCTGATGACAATAGACAGCCTGGCATATGATAAAGGCGAAAAGGATTGTTAGCAACTTGGAGTAGTAGGAATTAAATAGGCAAAAGGGTGAAACAGGTGGAAACTGTCAAAACTACTAACCGCTGCCAATCCCTATACTATTCCTCTGCATACAAAACGTTTCCCACATTATCTCTGATCCCCATAAGAGTCTTAAAAAGAAAACTGTTTTAGTTTTCTGAATCTTTGGAAAAGTATGTGATTTAATCAACTGGGTGGCAATTTTAATTTTAGGAAATCCCAACATTTCACAGCATGGGAAAAACAAAAATGCATTTCACATTTCAGGCACAAATTTCTTGAAGTCAATATTTTATATGAAAATAGACAGGCTTTAGTTTAAAATCAGTTTAATCTATCATGAACTAAAGAAAAATAATATGTAGAGAACACATTTTTGGAATGACAAGTGTTTTTTGAGTGTGCTTGTGGATGGAAGTGTGTGCTCATGAATTCACACGTCGTATCGAAGGTTGTATTCAGGGGCATGTATGAAAACTCCAAGGCAAAATCCTCATGAATTCCACCACTTTGTACCCCTTTAAGAAAGTATGTGTGATTTTAAATAAAAAGCAATAAACTGAAAGGAAAATGTCCTGGAAAAACACCTCATCTATCATTTATGAGTATGCATTACAGCTATAGTTCAAAATACAGAAATCCTTATTCCAAATATTACAAAGACATTTGGGTGGCCTCAGTAAACCTAGGCAAACTTGAATTCTATAGATCTTTTAAGTAACTAATGGAAACTAACTACACCACCTGTACACACAAACGTGCACACACATACACGCATACACATACCCAGGAGACACTTGGTCATTAGAAAAAGTGCTAATCATCTGGCCAACTTTTGGCAAATTACTGCTCAGCTATGTGGTTTACACTTCGCTCAAATAAACTCTTGGTAGTTATTATCCCTCATTTCCACTCGTTTTTTGTGTTCTTAAGATATGGCAGGGAGTATTTTAACAGAAATATCTGAATTGGTAGAATCCCAAAAGCCTCCTGGGTGAACTCCACTTCTTGAGGCCAGCATTCACGTTTTCAGTGTTAGGAACATTAAAGAGACTAGAGTCAGGGTGCCTGGGTGGCTCAGTTGGTTGAGTGTCTGACTTCAGTTCAGGTCATAATCTCACAATTTGTGGGTTGGAGACCCACATAGGGCTTTGCGCTGGACAGCACACAGCCTGCTTTGGATTCTCTGTCTCCCTCTCTCTCTGTCCCTCCCCTGCTCTCTCTCACACATGCGCTCTCTCTCAAAAATAAATAACATTTAAAAAGAGATACTAGGAATGCCTGGGTGCCTCAGTCAGTTAAGCATCTGACTTCAGCTCAGGTCATGATCTCGTGCTCCATGAGTTGGAGCCCCAGGCTGGGTTCTGTGCTGACAGCTCAGAGTTTGCAGCCTGCTTCAGATCGTGTCTCGCTCTCTCTGTGCCATTCCCCCACTCATGCTCTCTCTGTCTCTCAAAAATGAATAAATGTTAAAAAAAAATAAAATAAAAAGAGAGACTAGAGTCATGCCAACACCCAGGAATCATCAATGATCTTTTTTGAAACTCCAATCAAGCCTAGATCCTAGGAAAGACTGGGACTGTGATACATAATGTGGTTGCCGTGGATCAGCTGGGAGGTAAGGGTATCAGTGGAGCTCTACATCAGCTTATTTTGTAGAAATAATGTTCTTGATCCATGGCATGTAGCTGTGTAGGTCAGTGAAGACAACAATGTATCCTGTTAGAATACATCCGGTTTCCCAAGACAAAATCCCTTGTAATTCACCGCCACATATGGCTGGTGCAGCTGTGACCACCTGCCAGATAGAGTACAGGAATGAGAACTTCCTTACCACCTGAGATTTCATACCTGAACAAAAATGAAAGCCACTATATTTGTCATGCAAAGGGGTCCAGGATATAAGAATCTAGTATGAAAGCTTCTTTCCAATGCACTAACTACCCTTATACCTCCCACTCATCCCTAGACAGATATTTCAAAGAACTATCTGGAAGACAGCTTTCCACTCCTCGAAAATCTATTTCTCTTGTCTCTATCACAGGGTGGAGAAGAGTCATCATTCTTTACCCCCTTATTCTCTGAGCTCCTAGCCTACTGAAAAATCCAGATGGACCCTCGATGAAGGAGGAGAGACACAGAGACTGAGTTTATGCACAAATGAGGTAAGAAGACTTACCTGGCAGTGATCCTGACTTCCTAGCGTGGGTCCCATACAGAACATGTCTTCAAGGAGTTTTTCACCCAGTATTTTTTTGCAGTTTACATTAAAGTTCAATTGAGCCGTGACACTTTGCAGCTTACTATGTGAATTTCCTAAGCACAAGAAATAAAGGAGACTTTCATTCCTGTTTGCCTTTTCATAAGACATCCTACCTCCTTCTCCTTCAAGCCTTCTTCTCAGTAAGAATGGACTGCAGAAGAACTGATGGAACACACCATGGGTCAAACACATTCTCCTGCTCTGTTTATCATCTCTGAAAGATGATGAGCATCAAGGGATGGTTGGTGAGAAGACACTCCACACATCAAACAAGATCTGAATCCAAGCTCTGTCATCACCAAGTTCATGATCTTGGATAATTAATTTCCCAAAGTCTTAGTTTCCTCTTTTATAAGGTATTAATCCCAAGAAAACTTATCTACATGATATGTGATGATGACTGTATAATATCTATAGGATGCTTAGTGCTTGGTAGGTAATCAGCGATCAGCAAATGGTAGTCATTATCATTGTAATTGATAACAATATCACTCCTGTTAGGTCAAGGGAAAGTAGGATTTTTCACCAATTTGCAAATTAAGATCCAAAGAAGTTAAAGAATTTGTTCATAAACCTACAATGAATGGTAGAACCAATACTCAAACATAGATCCCTGAGTTCCAGTCCCTGCAGGGTGTGCCAATGGGATACACACATGTAACACCTTGATCTAGGAATCGATTCTCAAGGCCCAAAAGATCATCTCTTCTCCTGTAGAAAGCCAATACCGCTCGTGCCATTTCTAGTTTTCCACACAGGCTTAGAAATCTGACACTAGGCCTCTAAGTTCCAATTCCTTCCCCTAATTCCTCAGAGATCTTGAAGATGTGAATATATCCTAGAACTATCTCTTCTTTTTGATAGTCACTCACCAATAAAGTCTTTAGTCTGTAACCAGGTGTGAATCAAGCAATCTTTAACTGCATTCTTGAGAGTAGGCAACTGAAACATATTGGTGGAGAAGAAAGTGAAAGGTACAGACAACTTTATCAGCATGAGGTCATTTTTAGGAGAGGTGGCAGTGAAGTTTGGGTGAACAATGATCTTCTCATAAGGTAAAATCTCCCCATGAAAGTCTCGAAGATTTGCGGAACTATCATGAAAGATGACCCAAAGATCTCTGGAAAATGAAAAAGAAAAAAAAAAGGATTGACACTCACAGGTCACAAGGCTTATCACCGCGCCCCCCCCCACACACACACACACAATTTCCTTCTATAGTAACCCATTTAATCTTTTCCTCTCATGTTTGCCCATTTGATCTTTTTTAATTTTTTTAATGTTTATTTATTTTTGAGAGAGAGAGGGCGCGAGCAGGGGAGGGGCAGAGAGAGAAGGAGACACAGAATCCAAAACAGGCTCCAGGCTCTGAGCTATCGGCACAGAGGCTGACACAGGGCTCGAACCCACAAACCATGAGATCACAACCTGAGCCAAAGTCAGACGCTCAAATGACTGAGCCACCCAGTGCCCCTGTCCATTTGATCTTTTATATGTAGGTGCCACATGGGGTCATGCAGGTGATACACTATACAAGTCAATGGGTTACCATTCACATAGACTATAATGGGGATGGTGCCTCCAGGAGTTAAGCAGTGCAATGGCTTGGGCTCTACTCTTAGCATAATTCTCGAGAGAAGCTCCAATTCAAGACCTAGAAACAGCAGAAAGAAGCATGCAAATGGATAGTCAAGGCTTTTATGAAAGTAGTAGGTTCTGTTAGGGAGGCTTCTTTGGGAGTTGGGGAAACAGGAAATGTGAAATTGTAAAGAGGAAATGAGTAACAGCTTCGAGAGGTTAAATATTTTAAAGGTATGGAGGATCACCTGAACATACTATGCTTTACTCATGTCTATCAAAACTGCTGGATTAACAGGGTCTTCCGGTAGATCTTTGGGAAAACAGTAGTGAAAGATCCTGGTTTTCCACTGAGATCCAGTTGAGATCCACTCTCACTAACATGGCTCAAAACCCTAAATTCAGGGGCACCTGGGTGGCTCAGTCGGTTAAGCGTCTGACTTTGGCTCAGATCATGATCTCACAGCTTGTGAGTTTGAGCCCTGCGTTGGGCTCTGTGCTGACAGCTCGGAGCCTGGAGACTGCTTTGGATTCTGTGTCTCCCTCTCTTTTCCCCTCCCCTGCTTGTGCTCTCCGTCTCTCATAAATGAATAAATGTTAAAAAAAATTTTTTTAACCCGAAATTCAGAACAGGGCACTCCTGTGAGGCCCCTGAGTCAGTCACGCAGGGATTTCTCTAGCGACAACAGTGAGATAGGTACCACACTGGTACTGAGCATCAATTTTTGTTGTTGTTGAGCTCCCAAATGCTAAGTTTATATTGTCTCCTAACAACAGTACCATTTGTCTCTCAGTCTGTCTTTGTCGCCTTATGGACAGTTATCAGATAAAGTCTAAAGAGAGAGGACAGAAATAGGCCTGATAAATTCATCCTTCAGTCAATCCCAAGGACTGACAAGTTTAAAAGATCTCATCAGAGCAGCATCCTTTAGACAAATTTTGCTTTGGCTCGCTTTTACAAGATATTATACATTATAAGGACTTTCTTTAGTTTTGTTGTGTTCCTGAGAACTACCATACTTAGTTTCATCTGCTTGGAGTGAAGGATTCTGCTAGGTGCTTAGATGGGGATGACTGGTCTTTGGCCAGGGTATCGTAACTGACTGTTACAGTTCTCATTGGATCATCTTAGTCTATTTGGTTCTTTGTACCAAACACATGCTCCCTTTGTGTTTAAATTCATGTGATAGCTCTCCAGTTGGCATAATTCCCCAAGGACAATAAGAAAGTACAGTCGCCCCTCAGAGGAACTTTTGACAAGAGCAAGGTTGTCCATTTGATAGATACATTAGAACAAAAAGGAAAGAAGCCTTCATGATAAGATTCTTTCTCTTTTATCTTTCTAAATGAGAGATCACTTAATGACCTTCGTCCCTCCATTTCCATACCTTGGGAATTAATGAGTACTGGTGTTTTAATTATACAACTTAAATTATACAACTTCTACAGCTGAACCTGGGTGGTTCAGTCAGTTAGGCGTCCAATTCTTGATTTTGGCTCAGTGCATGATCTCACGGTTCATGGGTTCAAGCCCCACATCAGGCTCCACGCTGACAGTGCGGAGCCTGCTTGGGTTTCTCTCTCTCTCCCTCTCTCTCTCTCTCTGCCCCTCCCATGCATGTGCTCTCTCTCTCTCTCTCTCTCTCTCTCTCTCAAAATAAATAAACAAACTTGTTTAAATCAGTTTTAGCAACTCTCTTGTGTGTCTTGTGTGTCAAATTGGCTTTTTCTGTTTCTAAGATTACTCTCCTTTCTTGCTGAAGGAAAGTCATTCATGTTTATAGTGTTGATTTAATAACTAAAACCAGTGCCCTCTAATATTTTATCCTTCCTCTATTTCTCTTTTTTCCTTCTGTTAAGAAATTTTGTGACTTATCATAAAATATATTTATAAGTAATTGCAGAAGTTTATATTTTAAAGAATTTATGATAAATAGATGATTCAGGCAAATTATAGTGAGTGCATTTCAGTTTAAGGCAGCTCTATGACATGTAAAACTAAACTATGGTGGAAAAACAAGAGAATAGTGGTTGCCTCTGAGGGATATGGATGGACCATAATGAAAAAGGGGTATAAGGAAGGCATTCAGATATTGTTTAACTTTGAATTCTGTTACATTAAATTTCCATATTAAAATTTATAAAGCAATGACTAAAAGAATAGGACATGTGTATATTCGACAACAAAAATGAAAGAAGAATTAAAAGGTATCTAAAATATTAATCAAGTAAAAGGGGAAAAGCATTTTCACACAAATATAAAGAGTAGAAATTCAAAATAGGTAGAAAAAATCTGAGTATAATAATAATAATCAAAATAAATACAAATGGCCTAAACTCATCAGTTAAAAGACAGAAATTACAAACTGTATTTTTAGAAATCCTGCTATATGTAAATTAAGAGATGTGCTTAAATTAAAAAGATGCAGAAAAGTAAAGATGTAAAATGATATACCAGGACAATACTAACCAACCAAACAACCAACCAGAATTGGCATGTTAATATCTGATAAATAGGCTCTAAGACAAACAATATTATATATATGAGAGAAAGTAATGACATACAGTAATAGCCTTGATTTATTGGGAATGTACACAAAGTACCTACATTATAAATGTACCTAAATTTACATATATTTAATAAAATACCCTAAAAAACATTTTTTAAAAAAGTAATAAAGTTATAGGACTATTTTGCTCAATCTACTAATACAGAAGAATATTTCAACTTAAATCTCTCAATTATTGATTTATTAAGCAAAACAAAAACAAAAACAAAAACAAAAATAGTAAGGATACCAAAGACTTAAACTACACAATTGAAGTTTGATATATAGAGAGACTTCTACCCTAAAATTAGAGTGTATACATTCTTTCATAACATGGGGGGTTGCAAAAATTGACTTGATACTGGTCTGAAAAGCAAGTCCCAATTCTTTTCAAAGAATTAGTATCACATAGATCACACTCTCTGACCACAAAAACAACTAAACTAGAACCCAAAGAATTTTTTTTAATTTGGAAAGTTACCCCTCAAAATTTACCCCTCCATATTCTAAAATTATGAATGAAAGATTTAATCATGAGGAAATTTTTAAAAATTATTTAGAATTAAAATAATAATGAAAATGGCCCTTTTCAAAGATGGCAAATAGAAAATCCACAGGAACATATATATAAATTACTAGAAACAGTAGGAGAATATAACAAATCAACAAGCCATTAGATCAATTTATGAACACCAATTACATTTCCATCATCACTAACAAGTAGAAAATATAATTTTCTGAAAGTACATCAATTAAAATATAATAGCAAAATATAAAGCACTTTAAGAATAAATTTAATAAGATATGTGCAAGACATGTATTCAGATAAAATAAATGTCTTGAAACGCATTAAAGGGAGAGCTAAATAAGTGGAGAGATATGCCAGATCCATGGCTGGGAATAATCAATATCAGAAAAATATCAATTCTCCTCAGCTGATACATAGAGCTAAAGCAATTCCAAATAAATCACAACAGAGTTTTTCATAAAGCTTGAAAAGTTATTTAAAAGAATACCTAAGTGTTCCTGATAAATAAAAACATGGTTGGCCTACCCTATCAGACATCACAAATTATAATAAAGTCATAATTGTTAAGACACTGTGGAATTGGTCTATAATAAATAACCCAAAGAGCAGTACAGAGACAGAGAGACCCAAAACAGACCCATGCAAAAATAAAGAATTTTGATAGATGTCAGAAGTGGTGTTGCAGGTTGTTGGAGAAAGAAGAGACCATTAGATAAATGGCATGTGGATATTTAGCTTACTATGTTAAAAACAACAAAACTGGATCCCTACTTCACAGCATTCACAAAAATCAGTTCCAAATGATATAAATACTTAAATATAAAATCAAGTCTTTAGAATCTCTAGAAATAACCTTAAAGAAATATCTTTCTGATCTTGATGTCATAAAGAATATTTTCAACCAATCACAATACCCAACAACCACAAATAAAGATTGATAATTTAAGTGTTAAATCATATTATAGTCAAATGAAGAGCTCTTATTAATCAAAATACACCATTAAAGAGAAGATCAAGCCACAAAGAAGATATTTTCAACATACGTAATTGACAAAAGAGTTATATCTAGGGCATTTATAGAAGTTCTACAAAGCAATTTTTTTTGAAAAGTCACAAAATGTTCAAAAAACATGAAAGAATATTTCCCAGAAGAAATATTAATAGCAGAAGGAAGAGGATGGAGAAGGACAAGGAGGAGGAGAAAAAAATAAGCCAATCATCGCTACTAATAAAGATAATAAAATTATGAGCATAACAAGAAATTTAACACAATCAGCAAAATAATAAAAAAGTTGGACAATACTCATTGCTGGAAAATGCTTCTAAATTGCTGGAGGATGTGTAAAGTGAACATTTTCATCCTCTATGACATCCAGGAGATGTTGTTGCAGATACACCGATATGTATGTATGTATATGTGTATATATATACATCTATATGTGTGTGTGTATTGCAGATATACACATGAGAATACCTTCCAAGGTACATGGTACAACTATGATTACAGTAACCATTCACAATAGCAGAAACCTAGAAATAACTCAAATGTCTACCAAGAAAAGAATGAACAAATTGTGATAGTCACATTTAAATATTATACTGTAATGAAAAATGAAATATAATCATATCCCTAACATTTTGGATGAATCTTAAAAACATTAAGAATGATTTGCAAGGTCAGGGTGCCTGGGTGGCTCAGTCAGTTGAGCATCGACTCTTGATTTCTGCTCAGGTCATGATCTCACAGTTGGGGAGTTGGAGCCCCGCAACGGGCTCTGGGCTGACAGTGCAGAGCCTGCTTGGGATTCTGTCTCCCTCTCTCTCTGCCCCTCCCCTGATCACTCTTTATCTCTCTCTCTCTCTCTCAAAAATAAATAAATAAATATTTTTTAAAAAAAGAGTGACCTGCAAAGTTATTTTTACCTATATGTAAGGTATCATATTACACCGTATTACTTTTCCTTTTGGGACATGTCAAACATAAGAATGTGGAACATTCCTTAGTCAAGTTGTATCTGAGTAGCTGACCTCCCTTTTACCATGATAGTCCTAGAATTTCTTGACCACAAAGTTTTTAGAATTCCCATAAGAAGTGCGGAGGCCCAGCCTCGGAGCCTGGGAACAGAGTGGATGGACCCCCATCACTTACGGTAAGAAGCAGTGTGCAGCCGTCAACACCCACTGAGGGGCAATCAGAGTCCCCACACAGGACCGATAACTGGAATTCAGGTAAAATAAGTAGAGAAGGTGATTTAACCCTTCTATGTCTTCACTAACAAATGAAACACCACCTGGAAGACAGAGAGAAGAGAATCAAGGGATATAAACTGGCTGACTAAAGAGAACTCAAGGTGCTTATAGAGATTTCAGAATGCTGGTATCAGTTAATATGAATATTTACCACTTATTAATCACTTAGCCCCTACTCTAAGGTACTAGAGAACCATACTGTACAAAACACTGTATTAAAGTACTTGATGTACTTTTTAATTTTTTTTTTTATTTTTCACAGGAAAAAAAACTATAGGGTGTATAAATTTTATATTATCTTACAGATTAAGAATTTATTGAAGAGAGTGTCTTTTCCACATTGAATATTCTAGTCTTCTTTGTCATAGATTAATTGGCCATATAATCATGGGTTTATTTCTGGGCTCTCTATTCTGTTCCAGTGATCTATGTGTTTTTGTGACAGTACCATACTGTTTTACTATACAGCTTTGTAGTACGACTTGAAACCTGGAATTGCGAGGTCTCCAGCTTTGTTGTTCTTTCTCAAGATAGACAATATAATGGAATATTAGGCAGCCATAAAAAAGGATGTGATAGTGCCATTTGCAATGATATGAATAGACCTAGAGGGTATCATGCAAAGTGAAATATGTCAGACTGAGAAAGACAAATACCACATACGTGGAATCTAAAAAAATCTGATAAATAAACAAACAAAAAAGAGAAATAGGCCTATAAATACAGAGAACAAACTGATGGTTAACAGAGGGCAGGGGGATGAGAGGATGGAAAAAATGGGCACAAGTTTCTATAGAATAAATAAGTCATGGGAATACAGTCCATGATATTCTAAAAGCTAGTATGGTGCCAGATGGTAACTATAATTATGGTGAGCATAGTATAATGTATAAACTCGTGGAATCACTGAATCACTATGCTGTAGACCTGTAATGTTGTGTGTCAACTGTATTCAATTTTTTTATTTAAATAAAATTAGCACACGAGGTCATACGACCAGTGAATGATGGTTGGTTCAAGGATTCAGACTTCAGTCCATGTGATTCCAAATCCCATTTACGCACTTCTCTTCTACAGGACCTCCCTGCCTCTCCTCACCCAGTTTGCTGCTTTCCAGAGTGACTTAGCTCATTTCTAACCTTCCAAAGGCTTAAGGATTCTTGGCTGTATCCACAGTCAAGCAATGCAGCCTTTCCTATAGCTCCCTGATTTTTCCTACTGGTTGACTACAGGGACACTCTGAGACCAGTCATCATAACTCCTGCAGGAAAAAAAAAATAAGTAATTAAAAATAAAACTTTAATTCTGGCAAAAGAATATAGAGAGAGATACTCTATACAGACACTGAAGTATAGTACACTACTTATCCTCTGGAAACAGATGCCTTGATTCAAATTTGGGCTGTATCCTTAGTAGTATGGACTTGAACAAATTATGTAGATCCCTATGTTAATTTCCTTACTTGTACACTGAGATCATAACAACTTCTTTCCTAGGGTTTCTGTGAGAAATAAATGTGGTAATATATGTAAATTGTTTGGAAGAATGTTTCATGTATAATGTGTGTTCAGTAAATGTTATTTCTTACTAATTCAGCTTCAAGTATATTTTAATGTTGAGAAAGTGCAAAACAATGTTCAAAATGAGACAAAGACAAAGCCCTTTCATGATCCCCAAAATGACTAAACACCAGCTATTAACTGATACGTCTTTTCTTTGCATTATTGCTATTATCAGTGACAGCTCTATTTTAATCCTCCACTTCCTTAAAAAAAACCTTTTGAGAAACCCAATTCTGAACTGATCCCATTTCTCTAAATCCATCTTCAAAATTATCCAGCATAAGCTCAAACCCTGTAAGATGCCCCTCCCATCTGGGGTACTTCTGAGGTTCTCTGGAGTGTGTTCTTCCCACTGCATAAAGAAAAATAAAACACCTCACTATTCTCATTATTGCTGTGTTCTTGGTGCCATTTGGTTGATGGGTACAACAAAGGCAGATTAAATCCTGCTTTCTCCAGTTTAGGAACAGCAGGAAAATAGAAAACTATTTTTTAAGTTTTTATTTTAATTCCAGTTAGTTAATATACAGTGCTGTCAGTTCTGAGTGTACAATATAGTAATTTAACACTTCCATACAACACCCAGCACCCATCACAACAAGTGCCCTCCTTAATCCTTATCACCTATTTCATCCATCCCCCCGCCCACCTCTCTTCCTAACCATCAGTTTGTTCTCTATAGTTAAGAGTCTGTTTCTTGGTTTGCCTCTCTTTTTTCCTCTTTGCTTGTTTGCTTTGTTTTTTAAATACCACACAGGAGTGAAATCATGGTATTTGTCTTTCTCTAACTTATTTCATTTGGCATAATACTCTCTAGCTCTATCAACATCATTGCATATGGCAAGATTTCATTCTTTTTTATGGCTGAGTAATATTCCATTGTGAATATATATCACATCTTTATCCATTTATCGGTCAATGGATACTTGGATTGCTTCCATAGTTTGGCTATGGTAGATAATGCTGCTATAAACATTGGGGTGCATGTATTCCTTTCAACTAGCAGATGTGCTAGATCACAGGGTAGTTCTGTTTTTAACTTTTTGAGGAACCTCCATACTGGTTTCCACAGTGACTGTACCAGTTTGCATTCCCACCAGCAGTATGAGTTCTTTTTTTCCCACATCCTCACCCAACACTTGTTTATTTTGTTTTTGATTTTAGCCATTCTCACACATGTGAGGTGATCTCATTGTGGTTTTGAGTTGCACTTCTCTGATGAGTGATGTTGAGCATCTCTTCATGTATCTGTTGGCCATCTGTATGTCTTCTTCTGACAAATGTCTACTTATGTCTTCTGCCCATTTTTTAATTGGATTATTCATTTGGGGGGGGGTACTAAGTTTTATAAGTTCTTTATATATTTTGGGTACTAACCCTTTATCAGGTATGTCATTTGCAAATATTTTCTCCCATTCAGTAGACTGCCTTTTACTTTTGTTGATTATTTCCTTCACTGTGCATATGCTTTTTATTTTATGAAGCCCCTATAGTTTATGTTTACTTTTGTTTCCCTTGCCTCAGGGGACATATCTAGAAAAAAGTTGCTATTGCCAATGTCAAAGACCATTTTTATGGCTTCAGGTCTCACATTTAGGTCTTTAATCCATTTTGAATGGTTTTTTCTTCAAGATTGCTTTGGCTGTTCAGGTCTTTTGCGGGATTTTAGGATTCTTTGTTCAAGTTCTATGAGAAATGCTATTGATATTTTGATAAGGATTGCAATAAATGCGTAGATTGCTTTGGGTAGTATAGACATTTTAATAATATTTTTCTTCCAATCCATGAGCATGGAATGTCTGTTTCTTTGTGTCATCTTCAATTTCTTTCATCAGTGTTTTATAGTTTTCAGAGTACAGGTCTTTCACCTCTTTGGTTTGGTTTAGCTTAGGTATCTTAAGGGTTTTGGTGCAGTTGTAAATGGGACTGATTCCTTAATTTCTCTTTCTGCTGCCTCATTACTGGTATATAGAAATGCAACAGATTTCTAAATGTTGATTCCTATTTCAGTTTTGGTAGTTTATATGTTTCTAGGAATTTATCCATTTCTTCTAGGTTATCCAACTTGTTTGCATAGTTTTTCATAATATGCTCTTACAATTGTTTGTATTTCTGTGATGCTGGTTGTTATTTCTCCTCTCTCATTTGTGATTTTATTAATTATCAATTTTATTAATTTTTTCAAAGAACCAACTCCTGGTTTCATTCATCTGTTCTATTTTTGTTTTGTTTTTTAGTTTCTACATCCTTTATTTCTGCTCTAATCTTTGTAATTTCCTTCCTTCTGCTGGCTTTAGGCTTTGTTTGTTGTTCTTCTTCTAGCTCCTTTAGGTGTAAGGTTAGGTTGTTTATTTGAGATTTCTTTTGCTTCTTGACGTAGACCTGTATTGCTACATATTTCCCTCTTAGGACTGCTTTTGCTGTATCCCAATGTTTTGGACTGTTGTGTTTTCATTTTTATGTGTTTCCATATATTTTTAAAATTTCTTCTTTGATTCCCTGGTTCAGTTTTAGTAGCATGTAGTTTAACTTCCATGCATTTGTAGTCTCCACAAATTTTCTTGTGGTTGAATTCTAGGTTCATAATGTTGTGGTCAAAAAAAGGTGTACCATATGATTTCAATCTTTTTAGTATTTATTGAGGCCTGTTTTATGACCTAACTTGAGACCTATTCTGGAGAATTTTCCATGTGCACTTGAAAAGAATGTGTATTCTGCTGGTTTAGGATGGAATATTCTGAATATATGTTATATCCATCTGGTCCAGTGTCATTCAAAGCCACTGTTTTCTTGTCTATTTTCTGTTTAGATGCTCTATCCATTGATGTAAGTGGGGTGTTAAAGTCCCCTACTATTATTGTGTTATTATCAATCAGTTCCTTTATGCTTGTTATTAACTTTTACATATTTGGGTGTTTTCATGTTGGAGGCATAAATATTTATAATTATTAGATCTTGTTGGATTGTCCCCTTTACTATTATATAGTACCCTTCTTTTATCTTGTAACAGTCTTTGTTTTAAAGTTTAGCTGGTCTGATATAAATATTGCTACTCTGTGCTTTCTTTTGACCTCCATTTACATGATAAATGTTTCTCCACCCCCTCACTTTCAATCTGCAGGTGTTTTCAGGTATAAAATGAGTTTCTTATAGGCAGTATATAGTTGGGTTTTTTTTAATGTTTATTTGTTTTTGAGAGAGAGAGTGACAGAGTGTGAGTTGGGGAGGGGCAGAGAGAGAGGGAGACACAGAATCTGAAGCAGGCTCCAGGCTCTGAGCTGTCAGCACACAGCCCAACGTGGGGCTTGAACTCATGAACCATGATATCATGACCTGAGCCAAAGTCAGACACTTAACCGACTGAGCCACCTAGGCACACCTAGTTGGGTCTGTTTTTAAATACATTCGTACACCTCTGTCTTTTGATTGGAGCATTTAGTCCACTTACATTCAAAGTAATTATTGATAGATATGTATTTACTGCCATTTTATTACTTGTTTTGTTATTGTTTCTGGAGATTTTCTCTGATCCTTTCTTGTCTTTGTCACTTTGTTCCAATTTGGGTTTCTCTTGCTTTGTCAATTTATGTTTCTGGGTCCTAGGGTTTTCACCTATAGACGATAAGTAGTGAAGGAACAATGATGTGTACAATATCCCCCACTATCTGGGACAGTGTCTGGCACATGGTAGGAACTCAAAATGTATGAGTGATTGGAGTAAAATTCACCTTGTATGCAGGGATCCACTGGGAGGCTCTGAAATTAATGAAATGGTTTTCTGAATCCATAAGTGAAGCAACCATCATCAGAAGACTAAGACCTAATGTTATGTATATGTGTGTGTACTTTTTTCCCAAATTCATATATGCATGCATTTGTTTAAAAAAATATTTCCTGAATATCCACTATGTGCCAGGAAACATATTTGCTGTTAATATAAAAGGGTATTCAATAGAAGTAGACTTTGCCTTCATGAAATGAGGGAGGGAGACAATAAGCAAATAAACACATCAATAGATAGCTATAAGTTGGATGAGATAGAATGTTCCATGAGAAAGAATAAGAAGAGAGGGTAAACAAAGGATCTAATTTAGTTTGCGTGGGCAAAAAAGTACTTGCTGGGTGACGGGTAATCTGAGACAGCAAAGATGAGAAAAACCAGCCATGGGAAGAGCAGAAGAAAGAGCTTTTCCAGAACTGCATGTGCAAAGGCTCAAGGATGGGAAAGAACTGGGAAATGCTCAGGAGTCTGAAGAGAGCCAAAGAAATTGAAGCCTAGTGGGAGAGGAAAAGATTGGCCAAAGAGGAGCCTTGAGAGGAGGATTTTATTCTAAGTGTAATAAAAAATCTATTAAAGAATTTGAATGTACAGAAGTCATGTGATCCAATAATTTTTTTAAAAATCACTGGATTTAAAAAAAAAATCACTGGATTTTTATTAGAAATGGATTATAGAAACAGTCGCGCTTACTGAAGTGACCTGGCAAAAAGTGATGTGCCTTGCACTGAAGTAGCAGTGGGGGAGTTGGAGAAGAGCATCTAAGTGGATGGATGGACATAAGACCTATTTCAAAAATAAAACTGACAGGAAATCCATTTAAACAGTATTCTGATAATAAGATACACATTGCTTTAACAAAGATTATCTACCTTCTCATTACATAAGTATTCAATCAATAATTATCATTAAAAGATTCAAAATAGGGGTGCCTGGGTGGCTCAATCAGTTGAGCATCTGACTCTTGATTTCAACTCAGGTCATGATCCCAGGGTTGTGGGATCAAGCCCTGTGTCAGGCTCCATGCTGAGAGTGGAGCCTACTTGCCTACTTGGGATTCTCTCTCTCTCTCTCTCTCTCTCTCTCTCTTTCCTTCTGCTCCTCTCCCCCACTTGCACTATAAGTAAGTAAGTAAGTAAGTAAATAAATAAATAAATAAATAAATTTTAAGACTAAAAGGGGTTCTCATGCTCAGAAAAGTTGAGAACCATTGACACAGAAAATCTTCACGTTCCTTCACTCTAAGATATTCCAGTGTATAAATCTAAGTCTTATTTAATTCCCACAATCTGTCCCTGACTCCAGACCTTCTCTGGTTGGCCTTTAAGAAGTATGCACTACACTAGCTCCTTCTTACCTGCAGCAACAAGACAGAGCTCCTTCAAGCCACAGGGACTTCCAAGGAAAGCTGAGGAACACATTTTCTCCTAATATACCTGGCTGAGCCCCCAACTAAATATGGGTCATTTACTCTAAAACTTCTCAGATTTCTTTCCACCAAACCCCTGGTGCCCTAACTCACTCTTGACTGAGCTTTACAAAGTCACTGATTCTAAGAATGTGCTAGAAACTTACACATTGCCTCCTTTCCTTCCATTCCAATCGGTCCTTGCCTGTTTTACCTTCCCTCTCTACCTGAGTCAGATTCCTTTATTCATCATTTTAATGATATTCTTATTACTCTTCAGAACTCCCTTGTCCTAATGTCCTTGAGTCATACTTCAACTGGGCAAATCTTAACTCCGTATTCACGCAACATCTGCCTCCACTGCGTCTGCAGCTTTAAGTTTCTTAACTTGCCACAGACACAGAACACATTAACTACCTCCTCCTCCTAGAAACAGCTCCTCTGATGGTGTATATTACACTTTTATTTTCTCCTGCCTCATAAGGTACTTTCCTGGGCTCTCCTCTTCCAGCAGCCCCTAAAGCATTAGAGCTCACCTTTCTATTTGATCCAAGAAAGTAGCCCCATTCCCCCCAGCTCTTCAGTTCCTCAACTGAAAGCCCCTGCACAACAAACACAACAAACAAAGATAGAAAGCCTCTGAATAATGGAAAGAAGTAAGGGGACTGCCTAAGGAACCTGGGGACTTAAGGAACAGCCTAACACCAACTTCCCTGGGTATACTCATCAAAATTAAAAACAATTGCTTTATAAAAGACCCTCTGAAGACAGTTTAAAGACAAGTTATAGACTTGGAAATATATGTGCAAACCTCCTAGCTGAGAAAAGACTTGTATCTGATCTATATACATACTCTCAGACTCAACAGTCTGATTAGAAAATAGGAAAAAGACAAGAAAAAACGCTTCACTAAAGAAAATATCCATGAGGTAAACAGGCATATGAAGAGATATTCAACATCCTCAGTCACAGGAAAAATAAACATTAAAATTTCAATGAGGTATTACTATGTATCTAACAGAACAGCTAGTATGAAAAATAGTGCAATTTGGTGACAACACCAAATGCTGGCATGGAGGTAGAGAAAATAGGTCACTTACATATTGTTGGTGAGAATCTAAAATGGTGAAGCCAACCTGAAAAACAATATGCTATAAAACTAAACATACAATTACCATATGGCAGAAACTGCACTCTTGGACTTACATCCCAGACAAACAAAAACTTACTATCAAACAAAAATGCATCAGGTTTATTCTTAAAAGTTAAAACCTGAAAACAACCTAGATGTCCTTCAATGGATGAATGATTAAGCAAACCAGAGTACATCCATTCCACAGAATAATAATAATAAAAAGAATTAATAGTTAATATACACACATCTTGGACAAATCTCTAGGGGATTATGCTAAATGAAAAGAGCCAATCCTAAAATACAATATACTGTACGATTCCATTTGTATAATATTCTTGAAACAAGAAAATTACAGAAATGGAGAACACGTTAGTAGTTGCCATGGGTTAGGGAAGGGGGGCGGTGTGGAGGAGGGAGAATGAAATGGTGTGTGGGTAGAAGGGCAATAGGAAGGAGGCTCTGCTGATGGACTGTTCTGTGTCCTGAAAATGGTGGTGGATGCACAGACCTACACATGTGAAGTTGTACACACACACACACACACACACACACACACACACACACACACACAGGTAAAACTGGGGAAAGCTGAATAAACTCTGTGGATCATACCAATGTTACTCCCATGATTTGCTATCGTGCCATAGTTACACAAGATGTTACCATGGTGGAAACTACAGGAAGGACACGTGGGACTCCTCTGTACATTTCTTGCAACTTCCTATAAATGCATAATTATTTCAAAATAAAAATTTTAAACCAAGAAAGGCAACTGGAATTCTTCATAGTTCTGTCTTTTACACATTTATTTTCTGTAAATTCTTTCCAAGTAATCTTTTTCACTCATTCCTATGAATTCAAATCCTTTCAAAATTCCCAAATTCCCAAATCTGTATCCCAGCTCAGACTCCTGTCGTGGGTTCCCGACCCTTGGATTCAGGTGGACATCTCCATTTGATATCTCAAAAGCACTTCGAACTCAGTAAGTCAAAAATGTAATTTGTCTTCTTCCCCAAATGCCTCCTTCTTTTCCAGTGTTCCCTATTTCAGTAAATTGTACCACCATTCACCCAACCAGAAATCTGGATGACACCCTTTACTTTTTCCTACCCTTCATTCCTCACATTCAACTGATCACAACTTCTATCTCCTTGTTACCTCCGGAATCCTTTTACTTTCTTACATCCTCACTGCCACCACCCTAGTCTACTCTGTTGCCCTGAGAGTTGCAACAGTCTCTTAAATTTCTCCCCAGATCTTTCCCACCCACAACCCATATCTCTACTCAAATCCATTCTCCTACTGAAGTCACATGAATATTTTACAATCATAAATGTGGTAATATAACTCTCATATTTAAAACTCTTTAAAGGATTCCTATTATACTCAGGATCATTTCTAAAATTAAGGCTAAAAGACCCTCTACTATATGATTCTTAATCTACTTCCTTCCTCTGTGCTCCAACCACACAGATGGGCTTTTAGTTAAACATGTCACACCTCATGACCTTCACACTTACTGGCTCCTCTATCTAAAATGACCTACCCAGTCCCTACCCAATTAACTTGGTTAACTCCACTCATTCTAACATAGGTATATAGGAATCACGGCATGTCGTTAAAAGATACATATTTTTCTCATGTTGCACATACAGAAACTGAGGTTCAGAGAGGTTAGGGTATCTGTCCCTAACTAGGTAAGAGAGCATAAATGCCTAATTACAGAGCCATACCAACTTCATTATGGGCATGTTATAATTACTCTGTGCCTTGGTTTCCTCATCAAAAAAAAATGACAGCAATAATACTTATGGCACAAAGTTGTTTTAAGAATTAAATGGGTTAGAGGCACCTGGGTGGCTCACTTGGCTCAGCGACTAACTCTTGATTTCGGCTCAGGTCATGATATCAGAGGTTCGTGGGTTTGAGCCCCCTGTGGGGCTCCTGGGATTCTCTCTCTCCCTTTCTCTCGGCCCCTCCCTGCCTCCTGTGCTCCCCTGCACAAGCATGTGCACTAGCACTCTCTCTTTCTCTCTCAAAAATAAATAAACTTAAAAAAAGAATTTAATGAGTTAACACGTAAAGAGCAGTGTCTATTATATAAGCACTATATAGGTATATGTTTTTATGGTGGCGGCAGTGATGGTGATGATGATGATGATGATTATTATTATTATTATTATTATCATTGCACATTACATTTAAACCACAAAGGGCAAAAGTGACATTTTCCTTTTGAACCCTACAGCAGAATACTTGCTGCTTTGTTTCCTACGTGTTTTATAAGTTCCTATACACCCTTCCAGGCTCCTATCTCCACCTTCCTTTCCGGATTGCCCAAGAACTTTATCATATATTGAGAGGAGATTTGAATCCCAAAAAGAAAGTTTTACTTAGGTCCTACAAATGACTGAGACTGTACAGAAAAGGAGTAACGTATCCTCCCCCTCCCAAACTTGCATGCCCTTGACCCTCCAGCTCTCCTCCCCGACACAGCTCCATAGCCTCACCCCCAGACAGCGTCCTAATAGACGACAGCGTCCTAATAACCGTGACAAAGAGATCCCTTCGGTCACTTACCAGTCACCATCAGCAAGGTTAACAGGATACGATTCATGCTGATGTCTGAATCCTGTGCTGAGGATATGGATGGAAACTAACATGCACAAGACAGGGACAGAACTTATGCCCTGCTTGGGGATTCTGAACAGCAGGTGAAGAAGGTGCAGGCAGGAGATCCGAGGATACGGATTCTACAGAAGTCTATCATCTAGGGGCATCTCCTTCCACTCTGGACCCTCAGTGTGAAAGCAGGTTCATCAGTCGCAGCCGCCCACCTCTGTCAGTAGGCACGGAAACCTCAGTCTGACGAGGCCGGCCCTATGGGAAGATGAGCAGGGATCTGAGCTTTATCCACCTCATCTAGGGAAAAGAATTCCAAAGCAGGAGTCAAGCAGACCTTCTGTGGAGTTCAAATTCATCCCAAGTTTCTCCCCTGGCCTCTCAGTTCTTTCCACTGGTCCCTTCCCCACAATGTGTGACTAGCATCCCTCCTTCTACATGTCCCATTGACCCTTTTCCTTTCCGGGCCACTCTGATGAAGCAGAGCTGAGTCCCACCCTTCTGTGTGACACTGACCCCCTCCCCTCTATGCAGGTGATGCCCAGACCACCCCTCCTCAGAACTGCTTGACTTGCGCAGGTCTTGTCTCACAACCACAGACACCATTTGAATAAAAGTTCCCAATCAATACCAACACAAGTGGTTCTTGTCAGATCTCTAAATCTGTTATTACACTGCCCTCCTGGCTGCAGCTCGCTCGCTCTCTCTCTCTCTCTCTCACTCGCTGTCTCTCTCTCTCATTCTCTCCTTTCTCTGTAGCTGCCTTTTTCAAATTGATTTTTGGTGGCAGAATATAAGAAGAATATTACCTAAACAGAAAATCAGTCAGATGGCAAAATGCAACACTACAATTAGAGTCTCTATAAACCTGATGGTTTGTGGAATGAGGCTATGGACAGATATGTCCCCATGTGTACACAGAATCTGTGATAATACCAATAAGGAACTTCATAACAAAAAATTACGAACATATGAGGAAATATTTAATATCTCACACACACACACACACACACACACACACACGCACACACACGCACACACACCCATCCATCCCTCCATAGAATTCTAAAATTATTTTTTCAAAAAGAAGCTTAAAGAACAATGTCCATATCAGATATCAGTATCCTAAAACAAAAAAGGAAAAAATAAATGGGATTAGCAAACTGCAGAGAGCATTCAAAGGCTAATGTTAAAAAGGTATTAGTATTGAAACAAGAAAACCTGCAACTGAAAGTGGTTTGGTAGGCCTGGAGAAAAGTGTGTGGGGTAGGTGGGTGGGAGAGGGGAGGCAGAGAGAAGCTGAGCAGAGAGGACTGAAGAGGACAAAATGGGATGAGGATCAAGGGAGGCCCCTAAAGCATGCTGGGGGATTATGCTACTGGCAGCAGGGAACTACTGAAGAGTTTTTAAAAGGAGACTGGAATGATCTCATCTGCATTTCAGGGGGAAAAAACCAATTCTGAGTACAAAAGAGAAGGCCAAGTTGAGCAACACTAGATGGGCATATACAGGAGTTCAAGCACAACGATTGTGGCCTAGATCAGGATGACAGCAGTGAGGATGGAAAGATCAGGATGGATTTAAGAGACATCTGGAAGTAGGATGGTTTGAGGTTGAGTGGTCAGAAAGAGAGAAATCAAACAAATGGAAGGCAGAGTTATCTCCTAAAATAAGAAAAACAGGCAAAGAATGCATTTAAAAGGCTGGAGGCATGAAGGGTTAAATTTTGACATGCTAAATCTCAAGATCTCAGGGAGCTAAAGCAGATGCAAAAAAAAAAAAAAAAAAAAAGGTTTCCAGGAGGCAGTTGTATCTGTGGGACAGGTGGTCTGGGCTGGAGATACTAATTTGAGACTCATAGACCGGTAGCTGTCCCCAGTAACAGCCTCCTCCAGAAAATCTGTTGTTTTTGGAAAGGACCCAAACTCCCTTCCTGGTCCATAAACTTTACAAAAAATCTAGGACAAACAACGTCAGAGTAAAGAATATCTCTTTCTCAACTTTTCACCTGTGCTAACTACTCCTACCCTCACCAACAGAAAACCTTCCATAGCTCCATCCTGTCTTTGAACCTCAAGCATATTTCATACCGAAGCCCTATTCTCAGGGAAGTTGCATGATGGAATGGACCTTCCAAGGTCTAGGAATGCTAGTTGATTAGTCAAAGCCTGGAGGATATAGTTGAAAAGCTGTGTGTACCCAATAAGGAGATCAGGATTCTACTTCTATCTTTCCAATCATGTGTGACTTTGAGAAAATGACTTAAATTCTGTTTCAGTTCGGCCACCTACAGATCAAGAAAAAAACCACCCCAGCCCTGTCTCCTCTTTGCAGCTTGTTGTGCCACTGGAATGAGATTATGGGTTTAAGAAACCCTGAAGGATTAGAGTGGCACAAAGTATAGTAATTTTACAAATCTCAGACTGACCTGATACAAGATCCCCATGGACAATGTCCATACAGAAGTAAAGAATGTAGCTCAGTGCCTCGGATTTGGCAAGTGTTCAATGAATGTTAGCTAATAGTGAAACTGTTCTTGTTAGAGTGTCTCCAAATTAGCCAAGGATGACCCTAGCCATTTATCATTGCCAGAGAAATCTTTCCATTCGGTAAAAAGCACCAACAGGTCCTGCCTTGTGAACTGTCACCAAAACACAGAAGATCCTAAATTTAATATAATCCAGAATGTACACCATTCTCCAACTGCCAAAATAACTGTTCTGTGAGTGCTTTTCATTTCCACATTTCCTTGGCTCAAAGCTGGTGATCAGGACCACCAGACCTGGTGGTGATGATGACTGAGTGATGAAACAGTGGTCACAGGGAAAGGTGAAGCCAGTGTAATAAAGATGGGAGGGGCTAAGGGAAAGTATAAGTAACCATTAGGGTGTTCAGAGCAAACCTGGGGACACTGTCTACCTGAGCTAAGGTGGAGCATCTTGTCCCCCACAGCCCTGGCCTCAGAAACTCCCTGAGGAAGATGAGTCCTGAGCCAGAGTCCCTTTCCCATAGACAGCTGACTTGGGCAGATGGGCTTTGAGGCATAGCAGGGAGAGGAGCCTGGATCTGGAAGTCTAAGGAACAAGGCTTCTTTTTCCTTCTTTGAAAGACCCAAGAGAGGCACAGTCTCCCATCCCCCAGCCTCCCTGGAGCAGAAGGACCTTCATCTGTCTACCTGGGGCCTTCTTCCCTCCCCCCATTTATGCCCAGATCTGCTTTCCCATCCTATTTTGGGTCCCCACGCCTAACCATAGCCATTGATTCTACCAGGTGTTCCTGAGAGTTCCATACTCTGCTGATCTTCTGCATCTCACGGGGAAAGATCTGGACTGCTATGAAATTTATCTTTTATTTGGGTGTCCTTGCTGGTATGTATCCATGAGCTTCTACTCTGTCCTATAAGGCACAGGTTAATGCAGGCTGGAGGAAGGCAGATTGGGGTGTGTAGAGGATACAAAAGAAGAGTCCAAGAAAAGCGGTCATGGACAGAAGTAGGTATCTCCTGTCCCAGACCACACCCATAGGCTCCCATGAGGCTGAGCTCACCCTTCCAGTGCTAAGCTATGGGACGGGTGATGGTGCTCACTTGCCTTGGAGAGTGCTCAACAGTGAGCATTCCCCACTGGTGATTCCAAAATGTGGGCTTCATCACCCACTGGGCAAGTCCCAGTGTGGTCACAGGGACAAAGAACACATTCCGAAGTCTGATATCCCCCCTATTCCAGAAGCTTAGAGACTCAGAAAGCAGGGAATGAAGAAGGTAGAAACAAAAGATCAAATGCAAGGGCCCTAACCCCTGCACTCCCTGACTTCCACGAGTCCTTCTGATGGCAGAATTTGCTGGTGAGGCATCTCCCACCACCTCCAGACCATCTATGTTGCATCACTATTAGCCGTGTGAGCACAGACAAGTCAATCTACCCATGCTTTAGTTTCTTCAATCAAAATGGGGATATTACTAACTACATCATAGAGATGTTGTGAAAGTGTTAAATAAATCCATGTAAAGCACTTAGAACAAGAGCTCAATGCCTCAATGCCTCCTGTCCTTTTTCCCTTGGGATTTCTAACTATGTGATCATAAAAGGGTATGGGGAGGTGGAGGCCAAGACTTGGGAAGGATAAATGGAAGAACCAAGGGCAGCCGAGGTAAGAACAGTATTTTATTTCTGATACTACAAGCAGCCTTCCTCCCTTTCTTAAGTGTTTTTCTTTAATAAGTCATTTTTTAAATATTACATGTTAATATTAAAAAGTTAGAAATATTAAAAAGTAGGAAAAAAATAAACACTTCATAACCTCACCTCACAGTCTACACATGCTAACACTTCAACTTACTCTCAGGCTTCATTTATTTATTTGTCATGCAAATGGTTTATCTTTTTGTTTCTTTGCTTGTTTTTAGACAACTGGATTACTAGATTAATATACATTTCATTATCATTTTTAACTTAAAGAAAGGTTATTAATATTTTCTTTGCTGTTTAATATTCTTTATAAATACAATTTTAATATTTCCATATATTGATGTACTTTTTTATTTCATTACTATATTGGACACTTATATTTCCAGTGTTTACCTATTATAAATAGTGTTAAAATGAGCACACATTCATAATCTTTGTCTATATCTGATTATTTTAGGACAGATTCTTAGGGTTGGAACTATTAGGTCACAAGTGATGAACTATTTACACTTTTGATGCCTATTTCTAAATTGCTTTTCAAAAAGAATCAATTCACGTTGCTACATGTAGTAAAAGAGTCTCTTCATTGTACTTTCTTAGATTCAATATTATCAACATTAAACCAAAAATTAATATTATAAGTATCAGATAAAATGGTATATCATTTTAATTTACATTTTATTAGAAAAAGAGGGTCAAACATTTTCATATTTCCTGGCCAATCAATTATTTCTTTAAAATTATCCATATTCTAGGGGCACCTGGGTGGCTCAGTCAGCTAAGCATCTGACTTTGGCTCAGGTCATGATCTCACGGTTCATGAGTTCGAACCCCATCTCGGGCTCTGGGCTAACAGCTCAGAGCCTGAAGCCTGCTTCAGATTCTGTCTCCCTCTCTCCCCCTCCCTGCTCATACTCTGGCTCTCTCTCTCTCAAAAATGAAATAGACATTAAAATAATAAGAAAGAAAAAAAGAAAGAAAGAAAGAAAGAAAGAAAGAAAGAAAGAGAGAGAGAGAGAGAGAGAGAGAGAGAGAGAGAGAGAGAGAGAAAGAAAGAAAGAAAGAAAGAAAGAAAGAAAGAAAGAAAGAAAGAAAGAAAGAAAGAAAACTATCCATGTTCCTTTCAACTAGGAAACTGTTAACTGTCTTATTTGTCCTAAGATATGTCTTCTATATTAAGAATGTTTTATATGTTAAGAATACTAATTATTTTCTCAGGGACAGTTTTCTCTACTCACGCATCTGTACAGAAAGACGACCATGCTCCCTACTTGGTATACCTCAAGTCACACTTCAACCCCTGTGTGGGTGTCCTCATCAAAAACAACTGGGTGCTGGCTCCAGCTCACTGCTACTTACCGTGAGTGTTGGGAACCCTCACTCCCACCCCCTGAAACAGCCTGATTCATTCTACATGAGTGGTTCTCAAAGGGAGGCAACTTTTCCTTCCAGGGTACATTTGGCAAAGTGAAGATATTTTCGGTTGTCACAGTGGACTGAGGGGTGCTGTGCTACTGGCATCTATCTAGAGAATAGGGCCCATGGCAAGGATGCTACTAAACATTCTACAATGTGCACCCCCTCAACAATTACCCGGCTCCAAATGTCACTACTGCTGCTGGGAAGGAAACCTGTTCCATACACTGTGCCTCCTCAGTCTCCCATCAGTTTGTTTCAAGTTTTTTACTGATGAGATAAATGTGTTTTATTAATTAAGGGACCAGCAGGTAACTGAGGGTACACTCAAATTGGACAAATTGAGGAGAATTTTTAAAAATGACTAACGACAAAGGCACGGACAAGTTATAGGGGAAGCACAAAGAAGAGTTCAGTGCCCCCAGGATTAGTATTAGAAGGGTATAGTTACTCCCCCTAGACCTAAAGGGGCAAGAGGAGAGGTTGGTTCAAAGGAGAGGGGAGCAGGGGAGGGTGGGAGGAGAGAGAAAGGAAGAGAGGAAGCCCTGTGTACAGGGATTGCCTGATAGAAGCTGGGGCAGCCCTGCATGAAGGGAGCTTGGAGGATAAATACTCGAACCTCACTCTTCTCCTCTAACTACTTCCTGGTGCTTGCTATCAACCGAAACCCAAGCAGAGAGCAGAGGACAGGAGAACCCATTGGCTTAATCCATATGTAACACCTTCCAAAGGCAGAGAGCAGGATGAAGCAGGGTTGTGAGTGGGTCTAATGAAACCAACGGATCTCCACCACTCAGGTCATGCCATTGTCTTACCTCCACCAGAATGGAAATGCTCAGTTGGAGAGGCTGGAGCTGGAGTGGAGGGAAAATATTATTTCTATGCCATGCATGATTTTCCTCTTTACGACATTAAGGATGCTACATGAAAACACAGTGGTTAAGGCTCCACCACCTACTGTGTGACCATGGAGGAATTACTGCTATGTGGTTCCATCATCTGTTAAATGGATTAAAGATAGAATACACTTCATAGTTTTGTTGTAAGTAGTAAATGAGGTAATCCAGAATGCAGACCGAGCAATTGGCATAGTACCTGACACATTATAACATTTAATATCTTTGATGATGATGGTGGTGGTGGTGGTGGTGGTGGCGGTGATGGTGATGATGACAGTGATTACTCCCACCCCCTTCTCCCTCCAGAAACCTGAAAGTGATGCTGGGAAATTTCAGGATCAGAGTCAGAGATGGCACAGAGCAGACAATTAACCCCATTCAGATTATCCGCTACTGGAACTACAGCCATAGCGCTCCCCAGGATGACCTCATGCTCATTAAGCTGGCTAAGCCTGCCAACTTCAACAACAAAGTCCAGCCACTTTCCCTCGCCACCAGCAATGTCCGGCCAGGCACTGTCTGTCTGCTCTCAGGTTTGGACTGGAGCCAAGATAACAATGGTGAGTGTACCTTCCACAGCAAATCAGGGTCATCAGTCACCCATGTCCACAGAGCTGAGAAGAGAGGAGAGGAGAATGGATGGAGACCATGAGGGTGCTAGGAAAAAGAGACTCATCCGGAAGTCCAAAGCTCCTCCCAACCCAGTGATGACACGATGACACAGAGCTACCTCCTCCAGGCTCCAGCAGCCGGGGCCACCAGGCCATCGGACTCTGCACACAGGCCACACTATTCCTGACTGCCAGACACATGGTTCACATCAGGGAGGCTGTGCTCCTCCCTTGCATCCAGGCTCATTTTGCACATAGGGGACACCTCTGAGGACTTGAGTCAGGTCACCCCATATTCCTCCAAGACTAGATACGATGGAAAGAAAACCACTTCTTAAAAGAGTCATGCAGGCTATTTTTTCAATCCTCTAGATTAACTCTCATAACCATGCACAAGATCCTTGCCTTTTCTCAGCCCTTTTTTCTTCAGACATACACACAAAACACCAGTTGAAACACAGGGCAGTGACTGAAGAGTCTAAATAACAATTGCGAGCAGTCAACCTTTTTTATCCTGTCTTCCCTCAGGCAGGCATCCTGATTTAAGGCAGAACCTGGAGGCTCCTGTGATGTCTGATAAAGATTGCCAGAAAACTGAACAAGGAAAAAGCCACAGGAACTCCTTATGCGTGAAATTTGTGAAAGTGTTCAGCCGAATTTTTGGGGTAATCTTTCCTCTATATTCAACATTCATTTGCTTGTATGTGTCTAGTTTAATCATGACAGCGATTAGAAAATTAGAAAGCCCTCATCCTCTCGCAATCTTTTGAGAATTTGATAAGGCTGCACCAGGCCCTCCTTACAGATGCCTTTATCCATTAAAGTGTGGCATGCAATTGCTCTAGTTAATAACACTTTGCTAGATTTATTACTCTCATAGCTGCAAGAAAAAACAGGCATTGCTTTAAAAAAGAATTCAAATTTTTCACAAGGGAAACTCGCTTCACCAGTCCAAATAAATGGGGTTTGACTCATTTTACATGTGAGTTCTAGAGAAGTTTTTCTCTGACTTTCTCAAGATGAAACAAGGCTAGTTACAACAAAGCTAGGTAAATGACTCCAGTTTCCTATCTCCCAATTCGGTGCTGTTTTCATAACCCATGAGCCTACCTCTGGGCAGGGCTCATCCCACTGGGGGACTAGAGGGCTCCTGTGAGAAGATCCGATCATATCTCTCTTGTCTCTCTCCCTCTGCATGATCTCTGGTAGGAGGTGGCCGTCGCTACTGTCATCTGCAAAAACAAGCTCCAGGGAATCGAGGTCGGTCACTTCATGGGAGGGGATGTCGGAATCTACACCAATGTTCACAAATATACCTCCTGGATCGAGAACATCACTAAGGATAAATGACACCCTTCTACGCTCTCTGTATCCCACTGGCTCTAGTCATTGACTATACAGGCCACTATTTCCTCCAAACTCAAAATAAAAATCTCCAAACAGAAATGCATTACACCAGTAGCCTATGTTTTCTTGGTTGTGTCTCTTCCCATATCCCATAACGATGTGAAGAACCAAGGACAAAACATGACATGAGCACTCTTCACACAGTAGTAGGGTTGTACCCATTATCTCGTTTAATGCTCACAACAATCCTCTGAGGTTATCTTTTATCCTCACTTTACAAATGAGAAAAATGAGACTAAAAGAGAGTACTTAACATTATCCAAAGCTGACAGACATCAGAGCCTAGAATAGAACCTCCAAATATCGTTTCTCAATCCCATGCTCTCAGCCTCAAAATTATAGGGGAGTCTGTGGCATCACAACAGATTTTGGCTTCTGTTTTTCTGCCACTTCTCTTATCATTCAAAGAGCTTGAAGCTTTCCCTTGTGGCTAAAATCCTGGGTACTGGAATAATCTCTCCTAAGAACGGCCATGCTCCCTCTCACTGCTACACTGACTGCAGCATGCTACAGGGAGAGAGTTAGCGGATGCATAAGAGGCTAACAAAGAGAACTTCAGGACAGGGTCACTGCCATAAATCAAGTCCAACAGGAAGCCTGGCAGCTCCAGAACAGGGTGAAGAAGTCATCTAGATCCAAGAAGAGTATAATCTCAGGGCAGTGGAAGATTCCAGAAGCAGATATGGCTGAGAGGAGGTGAAGGAAGGGCAGAAATTGGGCTTAGCTACACACAGACCACGGGATTAATAAGGTCAAGAAAGCAGGTACCAGTCCTCTGGTTGAAGACATGGTAAAGAACTTGAAAACTGAGAACTCCAGGGCCCCAAATCTGGAAATGATCAGGGAATTCTGGATATCCAAGAGACTGGGGAATACAGGACAAGGATGGGTAATCTTCCAACAGATGTAGACTGAGGAAACAACCACACACTACCCTTGGATAATATTTCCTATTCCCTAAATTTAAAACACAATCTATACATTAAAGACCTTGGTGTTAGGCAGAATAATGGCTCCCCAAAGATGTCCACACCCTAATCCCCAGAACCCATAAATATGGGTTTTTTTCCATGAAAAAGCCAGTTTTGCAGCTGTGATTATGCTTATGGACTTGAGGATGGGGAGATTATCCTGGATTATGTGGGTGGGGCCAGTGCAATCATATGGGCTGTTAAAAATAGAAGAAGAAGAGAGAATATTTGGGCAAAGAGATGTGACAACAGAAAGGCAGCAGAGATTCAAAGCATGAGAAAGACCTGAGCTGCCATTGCAGGTTTTGAAAATGGAAGAAGGGAGCTACAAAGCAAGAAATGTAAGCAGTCTCTAGAAACTGAGAGCGAACCTCAGCTTCCAGCTAGCAAAGAAATGGGAACTTTAGTACTACAATTGCAAGGAACTGAATTCTAACAACAACCAAAATAGGCAAGGAAATGGATTCTCTCTAACAAGAAGCACAACCTTGACAACACTTTGATTTTAGCCCATTAAAACTGGTCAAACTTCTGACCTACAGTATTGTAACATAAGAAATTTGTGTTAAGGTGTTTCTGATAATTTGTTATAGGAGCCATAGAAAACCAATACAACCTTTAAAACATAGTCTCTAGAAGAACTTCTTTCTGGGGTGCTCAGCTGGTTAAGCATCTAACTCTTGATTATAGCTCAGGTCATGATCTCCTGGTTCATGAGATTAACCCCCACATTGGGCTCTGTGCTGACAGTGAGGAGCCTGCTTGGGATTTTCTCTCTCCCTCTCTCTCTCTCAGCCCTTCTCCCCACCCCCAATCTCTCTCTGATAAATAAATAAACATTTAAAAAATAAAAGAACTGGTTTCTATATTGGGAGGTAAAAACCTTCAATTGTTCCCAATTGTCCTGAAATAAACTCTAAAACCATCAGAATGGCATCCAAACCTCCTTGAGACCTCCCACCCACCCTACCCATATACTCCCAAAATATTTCTAAATATATCTTCTGCCACTTGACTCTGTGAAATGCAAATATGAGTAAAAGAAATATCAGAAGAAAATGTTAAAAAAAAAAAAAAAAAGCCCAGTGCTCTCTGTATTTTAAGTTGGCAACCTGGTCAAGACCCAGATTTAACAAAGTTAGAGCCATTAAAAAAAATTCCTTGGGGCACCTGGGTGGCTCAGTCGGTTAAGTGTCCAACTTCAGCTCAGATCACCATCTCACAGCTCGTGAGTTCGAGCCCCGCGTGGGGCTCTGTGCTGACAGCTCAGAGCCTGGAGCCTGCTTCGGATTCTGTGTCTCCCTCTGTCTCTGCCCCTCCCCTGCTCACATTCTCTCTCTCTCTCTCTCTCTCTCTCTCTCTCTCTCTCTCTCTCTCTGAAAAATAAATAAACGGTAAAAAAAAAAATTAAAAGGTTTACAAATAAACCTTTAACAAAAAAAAATTCCTCAAGCTGAAGTCAAGTCTTCAAGTGTTGAAGGCAAGAGCAACCATATTCCAGGCAAGATATTTCCTCTTCACCCATTGCCTATGACTTACACAAAAACAAATCATATTGATCACTATTCAATCAACTCCTCAGTATAAGTTTTTTCTAACAATTTTTTCAGCCCCAATTATTAGAGTGACTTATCCAAGCACAGTGACCAGCAGCATGGGTTTAGGGGCTGAACTATCAAGACTATGAACCATCAAGACTTCTCTGAGTGCCAAGCTGCATTTCACAGATCCCTTTCCCTCTACTATTCCCTGCACTCCTGACTCCTACATCCAAGGTTGTACTGTGTTCTCCCCTTGAGGGAAGTGCCAGCTGGACTTCACTAATGTTATTTCACTGATCTCAATCCCTACGTCCCCAAAAGGGTTTTTTATATTGCATTCTGCCTTGGACAGAGGCAAGTTTACTCCAAAATAAAAATATAGTTTTAAACAGGGGCCATTGAGGGTCACCCAATTCTCATTTCTTTCTTAGATCTCTACTTCTCATTATAGAGATCCTCAGGGCCATGGCCTCATCTGGAACCTGGAAACACACTGGAGCCTGGAGTGTCATAACAAAATCTGCTTTGTTCATTTGCATGAACTTAATAAAAATAATAAAGGCACATAGGCCATTATAGTTTGAACATCTACTATACATTAGGCACTGTGTTAGACATTTTGATATGCATTCTTTGCATGTAACTCTTCAAATTTATATTCCTCCACTTACTTGAGGTTTCTGAAAAAAACACAGCTAGTAACTTTCCCAAGACCATATAGTTAATAAACAGCAGACCAAGGATACAAACCTTGATCCAACTGACTCCAAAGCCTGTGCCATTTCCTTTCTGTTTTCCCATAACTACATTTCTAAATACACAGATGTTTCCTACATACTTACTCTTGCTTTTTTCCTCACATAAGGCAAAAAGCTCCTATTTAGATAACATAAGAAGTTTTATGGCTTCTCCCATGATCTCTGATTTTAGCTCCCAGTGAAATATTCTTTGAGGTCTGTAGATAGAGAGTCTTCAGGGTTCCTATCTAAAATTAAGGCTTCTCTGGGGACCACTTCATAATATTCTATTTCTATATTCCAGAAAGCGATAGATTTAATCCCAAGATAGGTATAACTAGCTATCAACAGGTGATTGGCAATATCATTTCAAATTACGTATTTTGTTAAATAGCTTTGAAGGAGGAACCAGTCTGCTGTGCTGATTCCACCACATCTCTCCAACCTCCTAACATCACAGCTCCCCAAGTTTAGTCTTGGACTTCTTCTATCTATACTCACCTACTTCCTTAGTGATCTATACCATACATAATCTAACAGTGCCCAAATGTGTATCTCCAGCTTGGGCTTTGCCCTTGACTGTCAGTCTCATATACTCAGCTGTCTACTCAACAGCTACATTTTGATATCTAATCTATATCTCAAACTTAATATGTCCAACTGAACTCCAAGTCTTATTGAAGATGGACCTGCTCCACCCACAGTCTTCCCCATATAAACTGATGACAATCTGAGGAGCCTGCAATTTACTCAGGCCAAAAATTCTGGAGTCACTTTTGATTCCTCTCTGTTGTCTCATTTTCAATCTACAGGAAAATCTTGCCAGTTCCACTTCAAAACATTTCCACGATCTTATTACTTTTCCCTGCCTCCACTGCTACCACCCTGGTAAGCCTAGATTATTGTGATATCCTCTTAACTCATCTCTCTTCTGCTACCTTTGCCTTATTAAACTCAACCTATTCTCAATACAATGACCAAAGTGATCTTTTAAATGTTTTTTAGTGCTTATTTATTTATTTTTGAGAGAGAGAGAGAGAGACAGAGCACCAGCAGGGGAGGAGCAGAGAAACAGGGAGACACGGAATCTGAAACAGGCTCCAGGCTCCGAGCTGTCAGCACAGAGCCTGACTCAGGGCTTGAACTCAGATCATGATCTGAGCCAAAGCCGGACACTCAACCGACTGGGCCACCCAGGAGCCTCCAAAGTGATCTTTTAAAATGTAAGCCAAGTTTTACCACTTGCCTCTGCTAAAAACCCTCCAAAGGCTCCCCATCTCAGAATAAAGGACTAAGTCTGCACAGTGGTCTATAAGGACCTTAAAAATCCCAAGCCCCTTTGATCTAATCTCCCACCTCTCCTCCAGCCACACCAGCCTTCTAGCTCTTCTTTGAGCATGTGAGACACTTACTTGCCTCAAAATTTTTGTACTTTTCCCAGATGCATGCATGGCTTACTTCCTAAAATTTTTGCTTAAATGTTATTTTCTCAGCAAAGTCTTATCTGACTACCCTGTTTAAAATTAGAACCCCCACCACTGATGGAAGTACATGTAAATATTCATCTTCTATGAAAATCTGACAATGCATATGAGAAACCTTATAATTATGCTTATTCACTGCTTTTAGGCTTCTGCTTTTACAGCTTTTCAAAGATGTTTGCTGTAGCACTATAAAGAGCAAAAAACAGGGTGATTGGTGGTGGTAATAAAAATGTCCAGCCAAAAGGCTGTGGAGAAATGGAAACCCTCTTGCACTGTTGGTGGGAATGCAAACTGGTGCAGCTGCTCTGGAAAACACTGTGGAGATTCCTCAAAAAATTAAAAATAGATCTACCCTGTGACCCAGCAATAGCACTGCTAGGAATTTACCCAAGGGATACAGGAGTGCTGATGCACAGGGGCATTTGTACCCCGGTGTTTATGGCAGCACTTTCAACAATAGCCAAATTATGGAAAGAGCCTAAATGTCCATCAACCGACGAATGGATAAAGAAGATGTGGTTTATATATACAGTGGAAAACTACTTGGCAATGAGAAAGAATGAAATCTGGCCATTTGTAGCAACGTGGATGGAACTGGAAAGTGTTATGCTAAGTGAAATAAGTCAGGCAGAGAAGAACAGGTACCATATGTTTTCACTCATATGTGGATTCTGAGAAACTCAGCAGAGGACCAGGGGGGAGGGGAAAGGGGGAAAAAAAGTTACAGAGAGAGAAGGAGGCAAACCATAAGAGACTCTTAAATACTGAGAACAAACTGAGGGTTGATGGGGGGTGGGGGAGAGGGGAAAGTGGGTGATGGGCATTGAGGAGAGCACTTGTCGGGATGAGCACTGGGTGGTGTATGGAAACCAATTTGACAATAAATTTCATTTTAAAAAATGTCCAGCCATAGACTGTTGCTTATAAAAAAAATAAAAAGCATTGCAATCATAAACAATAATATATCCGGTCATTTAAAATGGTATTGTAGGGGCGCCTGGGTGGCGCAGTCGGTTAAGCGTCCGACTTCAGCCAGGTCACAATCTCGCGGTCCGTGAGTTCGAGCCCCGCGTCAGGCTCTGGGCTGATGGCTCAGAGCCTGGAGCCTGCTTCCGATTCTGTGTCTCCCTCTCTGTCTGCCCCTCCCCCGTTCATGCTCTCTCTCTCTCTGTCCCAAAAATAAATAAAAGTTGAAAAAAAAATTTTTAAATGGTATTGTAGAAAGAGCAGAATCAGACGTATAAATACAGAGAACAAATTGAAGTTTGCTGGAGGAAAGGGGGTGGGGGATGGTCAAAATGGGTGAAGGGGAGTAGGAGATACAAGCTTCTAGTTATGGAATGAATAAGTCATGGGGGGGGGAGGCATAGCATAGGGTATTTCAATGATATCGCAGTACCATTGTGTGGTGACAGATGGTCACTATACTTCTGGTGAGTACAGCATAACATGTAGAGAAGTTGAAACAGTATGTCATACACCTGTAACTAATGTACCAATGTGTGTCAACTATACTCAGATTAAAAAAAAACATAAAAATAAAAAAGGAAAATGGTTTTGTAGAAGAATATGTAATGGCAAGAAAACTTTAAGTATAAAGTTCAGTTTATAACATAGTATAGATATTATGGTTCCATTTTTGTCCCCATAGCTATTCACTGAACACTAATCTTAACACTGAGGGACAGGAGGAAAACAAACAAAAAGATCCCTGTCCTCCTGGAGTATACATTCTATCTTAAGGATACAGGCAGTTAAAGAAATTTAAATTTTTATTGTCAGATAAGTGCTATGGTAAAAAATAAAACGAATTTGGGAGTACTGAGATAACATTTTTTTAAGTTTATTTTGAGAGAAAGAGAGCACATGGGGGAGGGGCAGAGAGAGAGGAGACAGAATCCCAAGCAGGCTCCTCACTGTCAGTACTGAGCCCCACACAGGGCTCAATCTCACAAACTGTGAGATCATGACGTGAACCGAAATCAAGAGTCAGGCGCTCAGTGGACTGAGCCACCAGGCACCCCATGGGATAACATCTTAGAGGAAGAACGGAGATTCACTTGGCAAAGATGACCCCAAACCTGAGCATGTTCTGAGACTCCTAGGGGGCGGGGGGGGGATGCACCTGGGTGGCTGAGTCGGTTAAGCCTCTGAACTTAGGCCCAGGTCATGATCTCATGGTCTGTGAGTTCGAGCCCCATGTCAGGCTCTGTGCTGACAGCTCCGAGCCTGGAACCTGCTTCGGATTCTGTGTCTCCCTCTCTCTGCCTCTCCCCTGCTCATGCTCTGTCTGTCTGTCTCTCAAAAATAAATAAACATTAAAAAAATTAAGAATCCTTGGGAATGCCAGGAAAGCAGTAAATGGATTGGAAGGTGTTGTGGGAGGTGGCGTCTCCATTCCTAGAGACATCATGACTAACACGTAATGAGAATGGCATAATCGGGGTGAGAGAGTGGCATGGGGATGTGTTTATGGCGAGGTGTAATAATAAAGTGTGACAGAAGGTGGGTCCTGAGTCTGAGTGTACCCACATGATGCTGAGGACAAAAAAGCAAAGGAAAGGCAAAGGGTGTGAGAGCTCTCCAGGGACATCTAGAACATGAATCTCAGAAGTAATGATGTGGCTGGCAAGTGCTCCCACCGGAACCCTGGGAAGACCCAAAGCCAGCTGGTACAAAGCTAGGGGCTTTGGGGCTCATCAAATGGAACACCAGTCGTTCCTCCAGCTCTTTTTCTAGTTCCGTAGAAATACCCAGGGTGCTGAATTACAAAACCTCATTGAAGGAAAGAAAGCCTGAACTGTTGACACCTATCTTTTTCTTAAAGTTTTAATTTAAATTCCAGTGAGGTAACAGAGAGGGTAATATTAGTCTCAGGGGTAGGATATAGTGACTCAACACTTACATATGACACCCAGTGCTCATCACAAGTGCCCTCCTCAATCCCCATCACCTAGGTCACCCATCCCCCCACCCACCTCCCCTCTGGTAACCATCAGTTTGCTCTCTAGAGTTGAGTCTGTTTCTTGTTTTATAGTCATCTCTTACCCTATATTCAATATAAGTTCATCTCAACATGATACTGTTAATTAAATTGATTACACATCAGGAGAACTTCAGTGCTTTTAATGCTCTTTAACCTTTGCTGCACATTGGAACTGCCAGGGGAGACTTAAAAGACAATGCTTAGGTCCTATCTCAGAGATTCTAATTTATTGGCTTTGGGCAGGACCTGAGCATTGGGATATCTCTTATGCAACCGAAACTGAAAATCCAAAACTAACTTGCACCATAAAGCTTACATTATCTACGGCTTTCTCAGAATTTTACAGAATACTAGAGACTGTGAAAAACCATCTTTTAAAAACTCATGTTTACTAATGGATTCATACTACCATATAGAAACACATTAGCTTTTGTGTATTAACCTTATATACAACTATCTACCTTTCTAAGTTAACTTATTTCCTAATATTTTTTAGATTATTGGGATTTTCTACGTACATAATCATATCTTCTTAAAATAATGACAGTCTTGGGGCGCCTGGATGGCGCAGTCGGTTGAGCGTCCGACTTCAGCCAGGTCACGATCTCGCGGTCCGTGAGTTCGAGCCCCGCGTCAGGCTCTGGGCTGATGGCTCGGAGCCTGGAGCCTGTTTCCAATTCTGTGTCTCCCTCTCTCTCTGCCCCTCCCCCGTTCATGCTCTGTCTCTCTCTGTCCCAAAAATAAATAAAAACGTTGAAAAAAAAATTAAAAAAAAATAATGACAGTCTTAATAGTATGATGTATAAACCTGTCAAATCACTAAGTTGTACACCTGAAACTAATGTAACATTGTGTGTCAACTATACTCAAATAAAAAAGGAAAGAACATAATGGCAGGTTTATTTCTTATTTTCCAACCATTATATCTGTAATTGCTTTAATATGACTTTAGGTATATAATTCAGTGGTTTTGCATATATTCACAGAGTTAAACAATTATCACCACTAACTTTAGAACAGTTTTCTTGACCCCAAAAGAAACCCTGTCTCCATAGCAGTCACTACCCATTAGCTCTATCCTCCAGCCCCTGGAAACCTCTGACCTAATTTCTAGCTCTGTAGATTTGACTATTTGGGGCCTTTCATATAAGTGAAATCATATAATTAGTATTGTGACAGGGTTCTCTCCTTAGCACGTTTCCAAGTTTCATCTATGTTATAACATGTATCACTACTTCTTTCCTTTTTACAGCTGAATAATATTCCACTGTATGAGTGTGTGTGTGTGTGTGTGTGTGTGTGCGCGCGCGCGCGCCTGTGTGTCTGTGTGTGTATGTATGTATGATGACACATTTTGTTTACCCATTCATATGATGATGGACATTTGAGTTGTTTCCATTTCTTGACTATTAGGAACAATGTTTTCATGAATATTCACGCACAAGCTTTTATGTAGACGTGAATTTTGGATTTCTCTTGGCTGTATACCTATGAGTGAAACTGCTGGATTTTATAAGTATATGCTTAATATTTTGAGGCACTGCCAAGCTGTTTTCCAAAGTGGCTGTACCAGGTTATATTCCTACCAGTAATGAAGGAGAATTCCAATTTCTTCACATCTTCACCAACATGTAGTATTGTCTTTTTTATTATAGCCACCTAGTAGGTATGAGGTGCTATCTCATTGTGGTTGTGACTTGCATTTCCTTAACGACTAAGGATGTTGGCCACCTCCATGTGTTTGTGGGCCATCGGTATACCTTCTTTGAAAAAATAACTATTCAAAGCCTCAGGTCCAGTTTTTTATTAGAAGGTCTTTTTACTATAGAGGTATAAGAGTTATTTATATATCTCAGATACTAGTCCCTTATTATTTGCAAATATGCAAATATTTTGTCCTATTCTATAGTTGCCTTTTTACTTTTTTGATGGTGTCCTTTGAAACACAAATGTCTTTTTTAATTGTTGAAGTCTGACTTGTCTATTTTGTTGTTGTTACTTGTACTTCTGGTGTCATATCTAAGAAACCATGGCTTAACCTAAGGTCACCAAGATTTATTACCATAAGTTTGTACCTAAGAGTTGTGTAATTGTAGGTATTACACTTAGGCCCATGATATATTTTTAGTCAATTTTTGAACAGTGTGAACTAAGGATCAACTTTACTCTTTTCTATGTGGGTATCCAGCTGTTCCAGCGAACTCTGCTGAAAAGATTTCTTTTATTGTTGAATTGTTTTGTTTGGCACCCTTGACTAAAGTCATTCCACCATAGTGTGAGGGTTTATTTCTGGACTCTAGATTCTGTCCCATTCATTCATATTCTGTCCTTACACAAGTACCACACTGTCCTGATCACTATAGCTTTGAACTAAATTTTGAAATTGAGAAGTGTGAAGCCCCCCAAATTTGTTCTTTTCCAAAATTCTTTGGGTTATTATGGGTCTCCAGCAAAATCATATAAATTTTAGGACAAGCTTGTCAATTTCTGGGAAAAAAAGCCAACTGGGATTCAGATAGGGATTGTATTTATCTGTAGATCAATTTGGGGAATACTGACATATTAACAATATTAAGTATTCTAATCCATGAACATGGGATGTCTTTCCATTTATTTACGTCTCTTTAATTTCTTTCACAATGTTTTAAAGTTTTCAGGGTGTATTATACTTCTATTAAAACATTCCTATGTATCTTATTCTTTCTAAAGTAACTGTAAATGAATGTCCTCTTAATTTCATTTTTAAGATATTCATTATGAGTGCACAGATACACAACTGATTTTTGTATATTGACCTTGTATTCTGTAACCTTTCTGAAGTTGTTTATTATTTATCACAAATTCCCTAGGACTTTCTATATTCAAGATTTTCTGTCTTGTAAGTCTTTTCAAAAAACAAACAACTTTTTAATAGAAGAAGCAATACACACAAAGAGATAACTTAAGAGAATTTAACAAAAGATTTATGAAGATGTAGGCAAGGTTAAAGGAAATAACAAGGGATGATGAAGTACCCACATACTCAGGAAGCCACTGCCAAAGCACATTTATCTGGCATTTATCTACTACTTTCTGTATCTCTAATTATTCCTTGCCAGTGCAAATATTTAAAGTTATTTTTCCCAAAGACTAGTATAATAATAACATTGAGGGTAAATATTTATAGTTACTACTATGTACCAGGCACTCTTCTATGCACTTCGCATATATTAATTCATTTAATCCTCATGATGAATTTATGACCAAAAAAAAGCCTTTTCTGCTATACAGTGGTATATGTGTTCTTATAAAACTTCAAACTCTATAAAATCATATACAGAAAAATTAAAGAGCTTGTGAGGAAAATAACATTGAATTATACTACTGAAAACTTACGCATCTTTGTAACCAGAGCACCAACTGAAATAAAAACAATCCTAATAAATATCCTAAAGGAGTGCTCACTTCAGCAGCACGCATACTAAAGTGAAACAATACAGAAAGATTAGCATGGCCCCTGTGCAAGGATGACAGAGAAAAAAAAAATGCAAAAAAAAAAAAGTCCTACAAAGATGTGTCTCAGCCAGCCTTTGCACTCAGCATCAGTCACATAATTGACAACCTTTAAAACTGGGGTTTGTTCTTCCTTCAAATCTTTGAGGGCAGAAATTTCTAGAGATCAGTTTCATTACAATTTAAAAATCTGAATCAGAGAAGGCCTCATCTAACAACACACTTTAAAAAAAAAACAAACACTGGATAAATGTTTTCGCAGATACCTAACCTTTATTCACAATTTTTCCAGTAACTTAACGTGGTGTAGAACGTAGAGGTTCTTGGAGTTACTCTACTATTCCCACCAAAGGAAAGCACTTCAGTTACGTTTTCAGATTTTTTCTTAAAAGCCATATATTGGTAAGGCTTTCCTTACCAATAGTTTCTTTTGTCTTCAATCTATATGCTGACTTTTTTGGTCTATTTCTCCCATTTCCATTACTTCCCTCTATCACATATTGTAGCACTAGCAATTATTTGTGCTAGATACTTAGAATCATTTCCAGTTATACACAACATTGACTCCCTTAATACAGTTGTGAATGTGACTCCACATTCCTGCCAAATCCTTTAGAATTTCAAGATCTTCCTTGATTGCTAAAACATTTCAGAATTTGCTCGCTAACTTCATGATCATCAACCCACTAAGCCTTCACTGACATTTTTATAATTGACCCCCTGTATATAATCAATACAAAAATAGGTCACTAGCCAGAAAAATACTTCTAAACTTTTCTTCTTGGTGTTATTTGAAAATAAGAATAAAATACTAAAATAGAATGTAATGCAAAATTTTTTTCTGCATTCTACTGAGGAGTGTGATAGTTATGATCTGCTCTTCCTCAAAGTTTTATGAACTTTTCTTTGATATTCTTATGATATCCTTGTAAACTTTCCTCTCTGATATTTTTAAATTCTTCTGTAATGTGCTTAAACATGAAGGGTCCCCCCACCTTCTCTGTTTTGTTTGACATCCTTTTGTGTCTTTCAATCTAGGTTTTTTTCTTTTTCTTTTTTTTTTTCTTTCTTTCTTTCTTTTTTTTTTTTTTTTTTTTTTTTTTTTTTACCTTTCTTTAACCCAGGGCAATTCTTGGTCATTAATTCTTCAACTATTTCATTCTTTCCCCTCATTTTTCCCATCTCCTCTGGGACTCCAGTCACACAATAATTATTCCGTTATTTCTATGTGCCATATAGCTTTTCTCTTCTTTTACATTTTCCATCTTTTTATGCTTCCTGCTACCTTCTGAGAGAGTTCTTTGAGCTGAACTTCCAGTTCAGATTATAAATCTTCATTAGCTCACCATCAGCCACATCAATTCTGCTCCTTTTTTTTTTTTTTTTATAATTTTTTTTTTCAACGTTTATTTATTTTCAGGACAGAGAGAGACCGAGCATGAACGGGGGAGGGGCAGAGAGAGAGGGAGACACAGAATCGGAAACAGGCTCCAGGCTCTGAGCCATCAGCCCAGAGCCTGACGCGGGGCTCGAACTCACAGACCGCGAGATCGTGACCTGGCTGAAGTCGGACGCTTAACCGACTGCGCCACCCAGGCGCCCCGAATTCTGCTCCTTAATCTAATTCTTGAGTACTTCATTTCATTTAACTTAAAAATACATATTTCAGAAACCAAAAAGAAATCAGATTTTTCCTCGCCCCAGAGCCTGTTGACTAGGGCAGGTGTGTGACCTAGAATCAGCCAACCAGAGGCTCACAGGCAGGACTTTGGACCTTGGAGCTGTGACTCAGAGGGACACACTCTCAAAGGTGGGGCAGTGTCACAGACACAATGCCGACAGTAGAAATGTGAGAGCAAAGTGCCAGCATCAGTCCCTATAGAGTGACTTGGTTGTGTTCTCAGCTGTTTATATTCTCTTGGTGCCCATTCTGATCTTGACTTTCCACCCTTCCCACTGATTCTGTGAGGTAGCCAATTTCTTCCAACAGATGTATTTTCTCCTTAAGTCATTTGAAGTTGGACATGAGGTGGGCTATGGGAAAAGTACAGGAGAGCTGAGGCACTAACTTCTTCCTTCTACAGCTCAGATTCTATAGATACTGTCAGAAGTTAAAGTTCAAAACAGAAAAGTTGAAAACATATTACTTAAAGTTATAAAATTAATGACAAATAAATAAAACGAATCAAATTTAGGAGAGGGGAATGGTTTGGGTTGAGATAATGCCCAAACTTTGATGAATGGGCTTCAAAAGTTATAGTTCAAAGTTTATAAACCAAGTAAGAAAGCAAAATCGAGTTGAGAGAGTTGAGAAAATAATCACTAGAAGAACTATGGCAAATGGCAAAATATGACCATATCCAGGCAGTAGGACTAACAATAGGGAGCTGAATGAAAACTCGTTACTTTTTGAAACTTTTTAGACTTCCTCTAGGCTGCACCATCACAGATCCTACTGCATAATAGAAAGGAAGGCTAGTAATGTCTACACACACACACACACACACACACACACACACACACACACACACATGTGCACGTGGTTCCAGTTGCAGCTCTGAGAATGCAAATTAGGAAAGATGCAATTACATAGGAATCAATTCAAGAGCACAGATTTGCCTTCTGATTTGTTTCCTTGGATAAAATACAAAGCAGCCTCACCACATCATGAACTAAATCATGTTTAGAAAAGGAAGAAAATCCAGTCCCTAAAAGTGGGTAAATGCAAGTGTTTTGTCCCTAGGAAAAGCAAGTCATAGAAACTTCAGTTGTGATTGGGGATCTCGGCTCCCAGGCAACCCACCAATACCAAACTTGAAAGGTTAGTTATTTCACCTGTTGAAACACACTCATAAACTTGGGCATTCCACCGGCGAATCCTAGCATGAAGTCTTATAAGCACGAACAAGAGGAACTTAAGGTTTACTGGAAAGAGCACAAGACCTGTGGTCCAAACTCTGGGAATGTTTTACCTGCAAAGTTTACCAGCTGATGATCTTGAGCAAATCACTGCTCCAGCCTGAGTTTTGTGATCTTTAACATAAAGATAGAAATGCTAACTACATGGAGTTGTTACTAAAATCAAACGAGATAATGGACAATATATGAGAATGCCTGATAAAATGGAAAGCCTGACACAAATGGTAGGTACTATTATTATCGTTATTGCAACAGTTGGTCATAAAGGACATCTGGATAGATATAGGCATGGCATAATGGAAAGTTCATCCTACTACTAACAATACAACCAAGGGGAAGTGTCTCTACTTGAAATGGATGGATATTATCATTCCCAGAAGACAACAAGACAGTGCTGGACCTCACACAACTCACAGTGACATCAGAGAAGCGAGTTCTCCCTGAATGGTGACTAACACCCACATGTGGCTAGCACGTACTTCAGTTCTCAGCTTTAGGTAAGGAAAAGACACATGTTGGGGAGAACAGATAAGTAAAAGTGGATTAATTAGCATGGTTCAAGAGAAGTGAAAAAAATGTTAGGTTTATCAGTTGAATTCCAGATCCCCTGGAACTGAATCAAAAGAAATGTGTTCAAACAAGGCTAAAAGGAAGACTGAGAAAGTTCATAAAAAGAAGGATGGGATTCAGAGAAGCCTCAGGCAAAGCTAGCTTGTTTAGCATGGTAGCACAATGTCAGGGGATAAGCCCAGGACCCAGAGCCAGGAAACTGAGTTTTGGTCCCAGAACTGCCATGGGCTCTCAGTTTCTTTCTTTCTTTTTTTTTTTTTTTTTTTTTTTTTTTTGAAGAAGAATAAGAAAGAGAGACAGAGCATGAGCAGGGGAGGAGCAGAGAGAGAGAGAGTCACACAGAATTCAAAGCAGGCTCCAGGCTCTATGCTGTCAGCACGGAGCCCCATGCGGGGCTCAAACTCACGAATCGTGAGATCATGACCTGAGCCGAAGTCGGACGCTCAACAGACCGAGCCACCCAGGCGCCCCAGGGCTCTCAGTTTCTTTATAAAATAAAAGAGGAATTGTAAAGGGCGCCTGGGTGACTCAATTGGATAAGCGTCTGACTCCTGGTTTCGGCTCAGGTCACAATCTCACAGTTCATGAGTTCAAGCCCCATGCTGGTCTCCATGCTGACAGCACAGAGCCTGCTTGGGATTCTCTCTCTCCCCTCTCTCTCTGCCCCTCCCCTGCTCATGCGCATGCATGCTCTCTGTCACTCTTTCTCTCAAAATAAACATTAAAAAAAAAAGAGGAACTGTAAGACTAGTTAATGTAACTAATTGATCATTTAGAAAATACTAACTTACTATATTCTAGGTGGTATTCTAGGCATCGATAACCTAGGAGAAAACAAAAAGAGACGCAGTTCCTGCTGCCATGGATTTGACATTCTAGATGATCTCCATCCAACTCAAAGACTTAGTATGCTAAAACTCTGATTTCAGCCTGCAGGGAAACCAGAGCAAGACAGTCAGGATGGCTGGTTGACCAAGGAAGATGAAGCTTCACACATTCAGGGAGAAGTGTCCTTTTTTGTGAGCAGAAGCAAGTGGCCGTCACTCCCATCTTGCTCCAGTCTAGGTCCTGGGCTTTGGAGTTTAATATAGAACATGGCAGCCAACTGACTTTTATCCTACAAGGCAAGTCTAGGACTCAAAGAAACTTCTAGAAATACAAAGATATTTTGTTTTGTTTTTCAGTTAGGTAACTAGACCTACTACCGTAGAGAAATGGGAAAATTATTTGATACTTTTTTTAAAAAACTTACCTAAAATGACTAACATTAGTGGATAAGTGAAACTTAATAAAAATGATCGATCTCTATATTAATTGCTCCTAATCTCTGTTCCCTATAATAGGAAAAACACAACTTAAATATGCAATTTAAAAAGAAATGAATTATTTGGTATATGTAAACAGAATATAACACCTATTTTACCAAACATAAAGCCCCAGTCTTGATTTCTATAATACAATAAAACAATTATACTTTACAGTCCTAACAGTGAAACAGTATTAGTTTTTATTCTGTACTTCCTGTAGATCATCTGTTGATTTGGTGTCAGAGAAGAAAAAATTTTACAGACATGAATGTCAGCTCCCTTATAAAGAGCTACCAAAAACTGCCTCAAAAGAGTATTCTGAGCACTCGTTTCTCTCCAGATCAAGGGCCTCAGGATCTCCAAGCATACACTATCTTCCACAGGATTCTCTAACAAGTCTGCTTCATCCTGGGATTCCCCATGATCAATACGACAGAATGAAGAGAAGGATAGGCAGCCATGAGGGTCTTGGAAATGAAGACAACGGGGAGATTAGCAGAATACTTGGAGGTGATGGGAAAGGGGCTGGCCAGGATATAAACCACACGAAGGATAAGGAAGCAGGTCAAGGGCTTCAGGGCAGTGATGTGAGGCTGGGCCCAAGCATCTCTCCTACAGCTGTATGCACCTTCATCTTCTTGTGGTGTCTACACAAAGAGACAATCAATCAGCATCCCAGAAGGAACAAGAAACACCATCAAAGGCAACCCGCTTCCTGCAGTGAGCTTTAATATGTACATGTAGTACCAGTTTGAAAGGGTGCACAGAATGCTGTTGTTGCCTTGGGAAGGATTTTGGATGTTACGCTAATGTGGGCCACAAGTAACAAATTTATCATGAGGTACCCCAGAAGGCACCAGAGACTCAGGTGATAGGCCCTCTGCTTCAGCCACAGACAGACAGGGTGTTCAAGGGCTGTGATCTTCCTACAGTAGAAGATACTGAGGAAAGTGGCAAACCACAAGCTGGCCTGGCTTACCAGGATCCAGAAGACACTGAGGTAGTGAAGCCAATGGCTGCTCTGGAAAAGCGGAAACAGGGTTAAGTCCATCATAATCAGCCACCACAGGAGAAATCGGCAAACGGCCAGGCCCGGAACAATGAGGTTGTATAAGGACTCGTTGAATTTTCTGACCCATTCTCCAAAACTCCAAACCACAAGGACTTCATTTCCAACCAGGCCAATGAGAAATTCGGCCACTCTCACCACCATCAGCAGTGCTAGGGCGGCAGACAGTATGGCTGGGGTCAGAAGTCTCTCACTTCCTTCACAGAAAATATCCTGCTTCAACAGATGAATGTGTGTGGCTCCTGACTGAGCTTCAGATCCCCGGAGGGTGATGCCACACTCAAGGTAAGTTTTCATACAACAAAATCTGGGTTTGGCTTTGCCCTTCTGGAACCTATCCTCTAAAACTGAACAGCTGTAACCAGGCACAGAGAATTTAGAAGTTATGACCCCTCCGTATTTGCACCCACATGAACACACTGAACCTACACTCAGAGATTTGAAGCAGGACCATAGACACCAACTCCCCTTCTCAAGGGTCATGGGCTAGCATCTAGACACCAGCACATAATACAGTATGAAGACCAAATCCAAACATTCTCTGGCTGGTTTTTTTTTTTGGGGGGGGGGGGGGGCGGGGTGTAAGGGTTAAATTGTAGTGTAGGGCTAATGCTTAGCTTGAAAAATAATAACTTTGTGTTGACACTGAAGGTTAAGAGATAACAGCCTTGCTTTGCTCTGGTAAACTAAGCCTCATACCCTTGTAAATTAGGTTTCACCAATTAAGGAAACAAAAGTTCAAAGAAAAGAGCATCAGAGGCAGGGTCAAGGAGATCCACTGGTTGCCACTTAGAGGCAGAAAGTCTAAAGTAAACACCTCATTAGGCAACTGTTTCTAACTCATCTGGAACCTGTTTCTTTGTTCTGTTCCCAGGTGATGATAAAACGATGTGATCGGTTATAAAAACTCTGTACCCCGGCTGTTCGGGGCCGCACTCTTATCAAGAGTGTTGGTCCGGATCGGTCGGCCTTGCCTCTCATTGTAATAAACTTTGTTGTGACTGTCACTGGTGCCCGTAGCATTCTGTTTCAGGAGTCGTGTGGATGTAACATTTGGTGCATTGGCCGGGAAAGTTAAAGGTCTGAAACAGGGCCCTTTCCTTGGATTGTTCCGCAGGAAAGTTAAAGGTCTGAAACAGGGCCCTTTCTGCGGATTGCTCCGCCGACCCCTGGGAAGAAGCTCGGGATTGGGAGAGGTAAGGAATTCTTGGGGCGCGCCATTTGGATGACTCAGGAGGGTCTGCTGGACGTGGCTATAGACCCAGAGTCAGGGATCCTACCGGGACGCTGGTGGACCCCATTTGGTTTGGTTTTTGTCAAGAAGGATCCTATTTTCAGGTGGCTGCCACGGCCTACTGGCCTAAAGATCTCAAACTTGTGTTTTCTTCATGTCTTAATTGTCTTCTTCCTGTTGACTGTCTGTGCGTCCTTGTCAGTTCTGCCTATCTTTGTCATGGGTCAAAATCAGAGTACCCCTACCCCTCTGAGTCTCATACTAACCCATTTCCAGGACTATAAGAGAGCTACCTCAGTTTTCGGCCTCCACGTTAAGAAGCCAGTCCTTCAAATTCTCTGCGAGGTGGAATGGACCAGCTTTCAGGTGGAATGGCCTCCACAGGGGACCTTTGACGTTACATTGGTATATACATTTCATGATATTGTCTTTTCTAGGCACGAAGACCAAATCCCATATATTGGGGCATGGAGGACCCTCATCGAAACCCCTCCTGATTGGTTAAAACTTCTCCTTCCCCTTCCCCCTTGCCTCCCTAAAGTACAGGCTTTACCACTCAAAGGCAGCCCATCTGGAGCTCAAAATAAGAATCTTGACGGGACTAAGCGGCTGCCCCCTCTATCACCTGCACCAGAAGAAGAAGAAGAAACTTACCACCCGCCGCCCTATAGTTCTCGCCCAAAAAAAAAAAAAATACGGGTCAAGATGCTTCAGATCAGGAGGCAAGCCCGAGTCAGGACATTCCCCTGAGCTTGTCTCACACCCAGTCAAGGACTCCCTTCTACCCCCCTCCCGCTGCCCTACCCCTTCGTCCGGGGCCACCCCTGCAGGGTGAAGTCTGACCCTTTATGACTTACGTACCCTTCTCCACTAATGACCTTTATAATTGGAAGCTTCAAAACCCCTCGTTCTCAGAGAAACCCCAAACATTAATTTCTCTTCTTGAAACTATATTTGTGACCCATCAGCCAAGCTGGGATGACTGCCAGCAGCTCTTGCAGGTTCTCTTCACCACTGAGGAGCGAGATAAGATCCGTCGTGAGGCCCAGAAATTAGTGATGGGGCCAAACGGGCAACCCACCGAGGATCCTGCTGTGCTGGAGGAAGTTTTTCCTTCCTCGCATCCTGAGAATTGGGACCAACACTCCTCACGGTAGGCGATCATTAACCCTATTTCGCCAGACTCTACCGGGAGGTCTCCGAGCGGCCACCCGCCGGCCCACAAACATGTCTAAGGTAACAGAAGTAATTCAGGGAGCTGAGGAAAGCCCCTCAGCCTTCTTAGAAAGGCTCATGGAGGCGTACCGCACCTTTACCCCTATTGACCCTGAGGCACCTGAAAATAGAAGGGCATTAAATCTGGCTTTTGTCTCACAGGCAGCCCCAGACATTTGGGAAAAGTTACAAAAATTAGATGGGTTTGAAGGAAAAAATTTATCTGAGTTAGTTGAAATAGCCCAAAAAGTTTTCAACAATAGAGATTCTCAGGAAAAAAAGACAGACAAAAAAATTAAGCAGGGTCGTGGCAGCCGTCCTGGATGCCCGTGAGGGAAGAGGACCCAGAACCCCCAAAGAATTCTGGTCTGGACAAAAGAAGAAAGATAAAGGGTTAAAGTGTCACTAGGAAAAAAATCAGTGTGCATATTGCAAACAAGAGGGACACTGGAAAAATGATTGCCCCAACTTAGCCCAACGCAAAACTCGGCCACCCCAGGTATCTGTGAGGGGAGTCGATTTCGACTGACGGGGCCACGGCTCGGTGGCCCCTTCTGAGCTGTTGGTTACTGTTAATATAGGGGGCCAACCTAAGACCTTCTTGGTGGACACTGGGGCAACATTTTCAGTTCTAAAACAAGATCCGGGCCCCACCAGGCAAGGGGCAACCCTGGTGCAAGGAGGAACTGGGTCCCAGACTTGTAAATGGACCACTGACCGACAAGCAGATTTAGGCTGTAAAACTGTTACAACATTCTTTCCTAATCATGCCTGAATGCCCCTACCGTGGATTACTAGAGACCTACTGCATAAACTATCAGCTTCTTTGAAATTCACTGAAGGGGGTATGCATATTAAAGTCGGCCAGGATGGCCCAACAACAGTAATGGTGACTGTGCCACTTGGGGAAGAGGGCCTGCTCACTCCAGTGCCTAATGAAAATGTCCATGCAGTCGATCCCCTCCTTAAAAGCCTCCAGGCAGATTTTCCCCAGGTATGGGCTGAAACCTATCCACCTGGGCTGGCAATTCATCAAGCTCCCATAATAGTGGAACTTAAGGCATCCGCGCTTCTGGTAAGAGTAAAACAATATCCCATGTCCCGGGAGGCTAGGCGGGGAATCGTTATTCACATCAAGCGTTTGGGCGACTCTGGCATTTTGATCCTATGCAAGTCGCCATGGAATACTCCGCTCCTTCCTGTCCGGAAGCCTAACTCATCTGATTTCTGGCCAGTTCAAGACCTAAGAGCAGTAAACGCCAGGGTAATGGACATTCATCCCACTGTACCCAACCCTTATACTCTCCTTAGTTTGCTTCCCCCTTCTCAGTTGTATTATACAGTTCTGGACTTAAAAGGTGCCTTCTTTGCCATCCCGCTGGCCCCACAAAGCCAGCCACTATTTGCATTTGAATGGACTGATCCTGAAGAGGGAAAAGTGGGACAGCTCACCTGGACGACTCCCCCAAGGATTTAAAAATTCTCATACTCTTTTTAATGAAGCCCTGCACCAAGATTTAGAGCCATTTCGGATCTCCAACCCACAGGTAACTCTACTGTAATATGTTGATGATATCTTGTTGGCAGCCCCTTCTCATCTGAAATGCCTGAGTGCCACCAAAGAACTCTTGAGTCTTCTACAAAAACTGGGGTACCGAGTGTCACCCAGAAAAGCACAGATCTGTCATACTGCAGTGACCTATTTAGGTTACAACCTTAAAAAAGGTAAGCACTATCTTGGTGAACAAAGAATTCGGCCTATACTCGATATTCCTCAGCCTAGAACTCGCAAACAAGTCCGCAAGTTCCTTGGGGCAACAAGCTACTGCAGACTGTAGATACCTGGTTTTGCTGAACTGGAGGCCCCTTTATATGCCACTCTCAAAGGATCTCCAGAGTCCTTCACGTGGGGGGAGACTCAAACTAAAGCCTTACGAGATGCTCTCATAACCCCACCAGCCTTGGCTTTGCCAGATCCCACCAAGCCATTCCATTTGTTTGTAGCCGAAAAAGGGGGGATAACCAAGGGAGTTCTGACTCAGCGCCTAAGACCTTGGCACTGACCGGTGGCTTATTTATCCAAACGGCTGGGTCCAGTTGCTTCCGGATGGCCCCCATGCATTTGACAGATTGCCGCCATCGTGCTTCTAGTTAAAGATGCAGACAAACTAACCTTGGGGCAAGCATTGTCTGTCACGGGGCCCATGAAGTGGAAGCTTTACTGCAGGCTCCCCCAGAGCGATGGCTGTCAAATGCTCAGATTATTCAATATCAAGCATTGCTACTCGACCAGTACGTTTTTGTGCCCCCACAACCTTAAACCCAGCCACTTTGCTGCCCGAAGGACAGAATCCCCCTCTGCACTCTTGCCCAGAAACCTTGGCAACGATCTCATCCCTCCGCTCTGATCTTACAGACGTTCCTTTACATGACCCTGATATCAGCATGTTTTCAGACGGCAGTAGTTTTGTGTTTCAAGGGCAAAGGTATGCCGGTGTTGCGGTGACGACAGACCGTGAAGTTTTATGGCAACAGACCCTTCCCCCAGGAACTTCAGCCCAACGCGCAGAGCTCATCGCACTAACAAAAGCCCTAAAACTCAGAAGAAACAAGTCAGTTAACATATACGGACAGCCGCTATGCTTTTGCAACCGTGCATGTACACGGATACATTTATCAAGAGCGCGGTCTCCTCACAGCAGAAGGCAAGGCCATCAAAAATAAAGCTGAAATTTTAGATCTTCTAGCAGCCATCTGGGAACCTGCGAGGCTGGCAATCATTCACTGCCCGGGACATCAGAAAGGCGACTCCCTACAGGCAATCGAAAACCGCCTGGCTGATGCAGCAGCCCGAGAAAGCTGCCCCAACTAAAAGTAAAAGTGCCTTGGAGCTACCGATCTTGACAGAGCCCTGCTTCCACTGGAGCCCAGTTACACTCCTAAAGATTTGGAGTGGATTTCCAGAAAAGGGGGTAGTAAGATGCCGGGACAAAAGTGGTTTCAAGATCCTGAAGGTAAGATACTTTTACCGGCGGCACTCGGGAGGCACATGGTGGGTCAGCTCCACCAAGGGACTCATCTGGGAAAAACGAGGATGGCGGAATCAGTGCGGAGAAAGTTCAGGGCGCAAGGGCTGGGAAAAGAGACTAAAGAGACAGTTGAAAAGTGTGTAAGTTGTGCCCAAGTAAATCAGGGTGCAAATAGGAAGGTTTCAGAAGCTAAAAGAGATAGAGGAATTGAGCCAGGCCACTTTTGGGAAATAGATTTTACTGACATTAAACCAGGGAAATACAGATATAAATGCTTGCTTGTTCTTGTAGACACCTTCTCCAGGTGGGTCGAGGCGTTCCCCACTAAATCAGAAACGGCTCAGGCGACAGTTAAGAAATTATTAAATGAAATAATTCCTAGATTCGGGCTGCCTCTGAGCATAGGATCAGACAATGGCCCGGCCTTTACGGCGCAGGTGTCCCAGGGTCTAGCCCAGGCATTAGGAATAGATTGGAAATTACATTGTGCATATAGACCCTGGAGCTCGGGTCAAGTAGAAAGGCTGAATCAGACCCTAAAAGAGACCTTAACCAAATTGTCCCTTGAGACAGGCGAAAATTGGGTTGATGTCCTGCCTTTTGTCCTTTTGCGAGCGCGTTGTACTCCATTTGTCAAGGGATTTTCCCTTTATGAAATTTTATTTGGCAGACCTCCACCTATCCTGCCGAGGCTAGGAGACAACGTGATGGAACAGTTGGAACGGGACCATTTGCTGGCTTCACTCATGGCCCTGCAACATGTACAGAAGGAAATAACCAGGGCCTTGAGAGAAGCCTTCACTCATCCTCCTGTTCTTCCCCATCCCTTTCAACCAGGAGACTTAGTCTGGGTCAAAAGGCATGAGCCTAAAACCCTGGAGCCGTGCTGGAAAGGACCACACACCGTGATTCTGACTACGCACACGGCCATCAAGGTAGATGGTGTCCGAACCTGAATTCATCACTCTCAGGTTAAGAAAAACTGCGTGAAGGTGGGAACAACCCAGACTGATACAGAACCAGATAACAAATAGCAACGGAAGTTTCAAAGGCACCCAGAAGATCCTTTAAAGCTAAGACTGATGCGGGCATAATTTTTTGGGTTTGTATGGTATTAAGTGTGGGGGACTGTATGAAATTGCATCCCCTATCTTTTTGGCCATACCAATGGGAACTCAGGGACATGTCACAAGGAAGGTGATAGCATCTAATACCTCTTCCACTGTGCCTTGTTTTGTTTGTTTGTTTGTTTGTTTGATTTATGCGACTTGGTGGGGGACTCATGGGGGACTTTAGTTACTAATTATAAACAGCCAATGGGCTTTGCTCCTCCGGTCCCTGAAAACCCCTATATGGTTACCTATGGATGTGGACACAGGGATCAAGAACAAAAATTGGCTAACATACCAGGGTAAAAAGGGCAGCACCAGTCCTCATTCCACTCCTAGTGGGACTGGGAATTGCGGGATCCACAGCTATTGGAACTGCTGGACTCACTGTGGGGGACCAAAATTTCAAAACTGTAAGCAAGTAGACCGAGACCTAGGCTACTTGGAAACTTCAATTTCTCGGCTAGAACACCAAGTAGACTCTTTAGCCGAGGTTGTATTACAAAACAGAAGAGGGCTTGATTTACTCTTCATGAAGGAAGGGGGCTCTGCGTGGCCCTCAGAGAAACGTGCTGTTTTTATGCAAACAATTCCAGAGTAATCCGAGACACTCTCAGTTTGGTCAGGGATAATCTTAGGACCAGGGAATGTGCCAGGGAGGCCAGCAATAATTGGTATCAGAGTTTATTCTCTTGGTCCCCCTGGCTCACATCACTGCTTACAGCCGTAGCTGGGCCACTGCTGTTGTTACTTCTCGGGTTAACTATTGGCCCGTGCCTTATCAATTGGTTAGTACAATATGTCAAGAAGCGAGTTAGTGAAATAAAAATTATGATGATCAGGTCCAATTATATCCCCTTAGTTCCTAATGATGAATCAAGGGATTGATTCACTGACAAGAAAAGGGGGAAATGTAAGGGTTAAATTGTAGTGTAGGGCTAAGGCTTAGCTTGAAAAATAACAGCTTTGTGTTGACACTGAAGGTTAAGAGATAACAGCCTTGCTTTGCTCTGGTAAACTATGCCTCATACCCTTGTAAATTAGGTTTCACCAATTAAGGAAACAAAAGTTCAAAGAAAAGAGCATCAGAGGCAGGGTCAAGGAGATCCACTGGTTGCCACTTAGAGGCAGAAAGTCTAAAGTAAACACCTCATTAGGCAACTGTTTCTAACTCATCTGGAACCTGTTTCTTTGTTCTGTTCCCAGGTGATGATAAAACGATGTGATCGGTTATAAAAACTCTGTACCCCGGCTGTTCGGGGCCGCACTCTTATCAAGAGTGTTGGTCCGGATCGGTCGGCCTTGCCTCTCATTGTAATAAACTTTGTTGTGACTGTCACTGGTGCCCGTAGCATTCTGTTTCAGGAGTCGTGTGGATGCAACACGGGGCTTGGGGCTTTTTTTAGAGAGAGAGCACAAATAGGGGAGAGGGGCAGAGGGACAAAGAGAAAGAATCTTAAGCAGACTCCACACTTAGCATGAAGCCTGATGTAAGGCTCAATCCCACAGCCCTGGGGTCATGACCTGAGGTGAAATCCAGAGTCAGACGCTCAACCGACTGAGCCACACAGGCTCCCCCATTCTCAGGTTTTATACAGTGCCAAATGTGAGCTCATATTATAAAAAATTAATTTTATGTTCATAAAAAGTACTTTGAACATATAAGCATGAGAGCTGGATACAGCTGAATTTAAAATATATTTCATTACCAAAAAAATAATAACAAAGTAGAATATATTTCATTATCAAAGAGGAAAGTAGGGGAAGTTTTAAGGAAGACAACAATCAGAGAATCAAAACACAGTATATTTAGGTGCCAAATAATTTTTTAAAAATGTAAGTTAGGGAAAGGAACCATTACTGCTAATCAAGGTCTTTAAGGCCATCTTTCCTTTATGATCAATTATCCACACACACATGACTCAGCATATATCTCATACCGGAGTCTTACAGAAAGGAAATGAGCTCAAATAAGAAAAAAAAAGACTAGTACAGCTAATCAAGAAATATAGGAAAAGTGATTCATTTATTTTCCAGATTCCAACTTCCTTGGGACCAGCCCAACACAGATGTTTGTAGAAGGGCGAATTATAAGATAGCCTCTAACATTTCCACCCATTGGTGGACATGTCCTGAGTAATCCTTGAGCAGTGGTAGGACTATGAATAAAATAGGTTATCACTTCTGTGATTGGGTTATATTATATGGCAAAGATGAAGGACTTCTGCAAATGTAATTAAACCACTTGCATTTGAGCTACTCAAAGATTACTGAGTGGATCTAACCTAATCAGTCAAAGTTTGGAAAGAGAAACTGGGCCCTCCTTCTGGCCTTAAAGAATCTCACCAGACCGTGAGAAAGACATATGGCAATAAACTGTGGGGTGTTGAGATGGGCCCCCAGAAGACAGCCAGTAGGAAAACAGGGACCTTGGTTTAACAACCACAAGGAACTGAATTCTGCAAACAATGAGTGGGCTTAGAAAAGTACCCTGAGCTCCAAAAAATCAGCCTAGTCAACATCTTGATTACAGCTTTTAAGACTCTGCACAGAGGGCCCACTTAGGCTGTGCCTGGACTCTTTATCCACAGAAACTGGGACATAAATGTGTATGCTGTTTTAAACAGCTAGGTATGTGTTGCTACACGGTAAATAGAAAACCAATACAGTGGTCAAACCAGGCCAGAAACTATGAGGAAATGAGGAGAAAGAGTAATTGAATAAGAAAAAAGGAGGAAGGCTAGGCTAGCTTCTTAAGAAGGCAGCATGGACTACAAAGGAAACAGTCAACAGAACTAAAAAGCAACCGATGGAATGGGAAAAGATATTTGCAAATGACATATCAGACAAAGGGTTAGTACCCAAAACCTATAAAGAACTCACCAAATTCCATACCCGAAAAAAATAATCCAGTGAAGAAATGGGCAGAAGACATGAATAGACACTTTTCTAAAGAAGACATCCAGGTGGCCAACAGACACATGAAAAGATGCTCAACGTCACTCCTTATCAGGGAAATACAAATCAAAACCACACAGAGATATCATCTCACACCAGTCAGAGTGGCTAAAATGAACAAATCAGGAGACTATAGATGCTGGAGAGGATGTGGAGAAATGGGAACCCTCTTGCACTGTTGGTGGGAATGCAAACTGGTGCAGCTGCTCTGGAAAACACTGTGGAGTTTCCTCAAAAAATTAAAAATGGATCTACCCTATGACCCAGCAATAGCACTGCTAGAAATTTACCCAAGGGATACAGGAGTGCTGATGCACAGGGGCACTTGTACCCCAATGTTTATAGCAGCACTTTCAACAATAGTCAAATTATGGAAAGAGCCTAAATGTCCATCAACTGACGAATGGATAAAGAAGATGTGGTTTATATATACAATGGAATACTACTTGGCAATGAGAAAGAATGAAATCTGGCCATTTGTAGCAACGTGGATGGAACTGGAGAGTATTATGCTAAGTGAAATAAGTCAGGCAGAGAAGGACAGGTGCCATATATTTTCACTCATATGTGGATCCTGAGAAACTTAACAGAAGACCATGAGGAAGGGGAAGGGGGGAAAAAGTTATAGAGAGGGAAGGAGGCAAACCATAAGAGACTCTTAAATACTGAGAACAAACTGAGGGTTGATGGGGGGTGCGGGAGAGGGGAAAGTGGGTGATGGGCATTGAGGAGGGCACCTGTTGGGATGACCACTGGGTGTTGTACGGAAACCAATTTGACAATAAATTATATTTAATAAAAAAATACTAATTGAAAAAATTTTTAAGTATATAAAAAGAAAAAATAACTATGGTGGAATTAAAATAATAAATAAATAAGATATGGTAGAAGAAGAAGAAGAAGAAGAAGAAGAAGAAGAAGAAGAAGAAGAAAGAAGAAAGAAGAACGAAGAAGAAGAAGAAGAAGAAGAAGAAGAAGAAGAAGAAGAAAGAAGAAGAAGAAAGAAGAAGAAGAAGAAGAAGAAGAAGAAGAAGAAGAAGAAAGAAGAAAGAAGAAGAAGAAAGAAGAACGAAGAAAGAAGAAGAAGAAGAAGAAGAAGAAGAAGAAGAAGAAGAAGAAGAAAGAAGAAAGAAGAAGAAGAAAGAAGAAAGAAGAACGAAGAAGAAGAAGAAGAAGAAGAAGAAGAAGAAGAAGAAGAAGGAAGAAGAAGAAGAAGAAGAAGAAGAAGAAGAAGAAGAAGAAGAAAGAAAGAAGAAGAAGAAGAAGAAGAAGAAGAAGAAGAAGAAGAAGAAGAAAGAAGAAGAAGAAGAAGAAGAAGAAGAAGAAGAAGAAGAAAGAAGAAAGAAGAAGAAGAAGAAGAAGAAGAAGAAGAAGAAGAAGAAGAAAGAAGAAGAAAGAAGAAGAAGAAGAAGAAGAAGAAGAAGAAGAAGAAAGAAGAAAGAAGAAGAAGAAAGAAGAACGAAGAACGAAGAAAGAAGAAGAAGAAGAAGAAGAAGAAGAAGAAGAAGAAAGAAGAAAGAAGAAGAAGAAAGAAGAAAGAAGAACGAAGAAGAAGAAGAAGAAGAAGAAGAAGAAGAAGAAGAAGAAGAAGAAAGAAGAAGAAGAAGAAGAAGAAGAAGAAGAAGAAGAAGAAGAAAGAAGAAGAAAGAAGAAGAAGAAGAAGAAGAAGAAGAAGAAGAAGAAGAAGAAAGAAGAAAGAAGAAGAAGAAGAACGAAGAAAGAAGAAGAAGAAGAAGAAGAAGAAGAAGAAGAAGAAGAAGAAGAAAGAAGAAAGAAGAAGAAGAAAGAAGAAAGAAGAACGAAGAAGAAGAAGAAGAAGAAGAAGAAGAAGAAGAAGAAGAAAGAAAGAAGAAGAAGAAGAAGAAGAAGAAGAAGAAGAAGAAGAAAGAAGAAAGAAGAAGAAGAACGAAGAACGAAGAACGAAGAAGAAGAAGAAGAAAGAAGAAAGAAGAAGAAGAACGAAGAACGAAGAACGAAGAAGAAGAAGAAGAAGAAGAAAGAAGAAGAAGAAGAAGAAGAAGAAGAAGAAGAAGAAGAAGAAGAAGAAGAAGAAGAAGAAGAAGAAGAAGAAGAAAATGATGGTGGTGGCAACATGGGTGTGGAAGAAAGTGCAAAGTGATCTTGAAAGACTTTAGAAGAAAACAAAACCCAGCCTCAGACCCTCTGCTTCAGCCATGAGCAGACCTTTTAACAAAGGTCAGGATCTTCCTGCAGTAGAAGACACTGACAGCCACCACACCCAGGACAGTGAGTTTGTATAGGGATCCCTTTACATGTTCTGACCCATTCTCCAAAACCCCAGATCACAAGGACTCTATTCCCAACCAGTCCAATGAGAAATTCGGCCACTGCCACAACCATCAGCAGTGCTAGGGCAGCAGACAGCATGGCTGGGGACAGGAGTCTCACTGATGTCCCAAAAGATTCCCTGCTTCAGTGATGAATGTGTGTGGCTCCTGGCTGAGCCTCAGATCCCCTATGAGTGATGGAGTATTAGAGTGGAACATTTCACTTCTCAGAGTTCAGATTCTGTCACTGTCCTTTTGAAATCCATTCTCTGGCAAAGAAGGCAAAGTTGTGAACACAAGTAATGTTCTGGAAGGTAAGAGTCTCACTTCCATTTCCATGTGCATGAAGCTGGTCTGGAATCTGAGATGAGGAACAAGCCACAGTTACAGACCACCCTTCCAAAGGAAGCAAGTAAAATCCATAGGTACCCTGGAACCTTGTTCCCACCCACCCAACTCCGCCAAACCAAAATAGACATTCTGAGAATCTCACCAGTGGCAAATGCAAAGCACCTCATGTTATAAACAGGGAAAGTACAACATTTATGAATGCTTTAGCAAATATTTATCAAATGCCTACCATGTGCCAGGCCCCTAGTCCAGTCTCAGGGGAGATAATGGCCAAAAAACAAAGTCCCTATTGTCACAGAGCTGACATTCTAGTGGGAGAGGCAAATAATCAATACTGTTTTAACATGTTTATAACTTGAGCATATAACCATAGAGTTGTATTTATACACATACAAAGGTCTGTTCCAACGGCAGGGAAAAAGAAAAGGATAGGGTGAGAAAATGAATGAAAACAACTAGGAGACAGGATAAATATTTACTGCTGCATAATCAGTGCTAGAGGAGGTCAGCGTGGAGAGAAATCTGGGAATCACACTACGAGTTCATTTCCATACAGAATGAATTGCTAGCATATCAGCCCCCAAACCAAGGGCTGAAACGAAGGACTGTATCTGGAGAGTAACAACCTCAGCATTCTCTAGTTTACCAGAACAACCACTTGGTTTCTACTTTTGATGCAACCCGACCACGTTGGCCATAACACTACCACACCTCTTTCTACCAAAGTCCCTTCCATTCATATGCCTACTATTCCACTGCTCTGGGCTTTCAGCCATCCTCACAGTACCTGAACCAAGGAAAGAAAGTCCATGAGAGACCAAGGGGAATACAAGCACCAGAAGAGACCCTCAGAGGGGGAAAGTAAACTATGGCTTTCTACTCAGCACAACAAAGCAGTCTATCCTATATAGAATAACAGTATGAATAAGCTTCTGCTCAGAAAGGAAAACAATCAACAAAATGAAAGGCAGCCTATAAATTGGGAGAAAATACTTGAAAACCATACATCTGATAAGGGGTTACTATCCAAAATATGTATGGAACTCATACTATTCAATAGCAAAAAAGCAAACAACCCAATTTAAAAAATAGGCAAAGGACCTAAGATGGTCATTTTTCAAAAAAAGACATATAAATGGCTAACAGGTACATGAAAAGGTGCTCAACATCACTAATCATCAGGGAAATGCAAGTCAAAATCAGAATGAAATATCACTTTAGATCATTACAATGGCTGTTATCAAAAGAAAATAAAAGATAAAAAGTATTAGTAAAGACGTGGAGAAAAGAGAAATTTTACACACCTTTGGTGGGAATGTAAATTGGTACAGCTATTATAGATGACAGTATGGAGGTTTCTTAAAAAAATAAAAATAGAACTACCATATGATCCAGCGATCCCTCCTCAGGATCTCAAAAAAATATCTGTGCTCCCATATTTATTGGGGCATTAATCATATTAGTCAAGATACGGAAACAACCTAAATTTCCATCAACAGATGAATAAAGAAATTGTGATAGATAAATGATAGATAGATAAACAGACATATAGAGAGAGACAGCGTCCAATTTACAATGCTTCAACTTACAATTTCTTGACTTCATAATGGCACAAAAGGGATACACATTCAGTAGAAACTGTACTTAAAATTTTGAATTTTGATCTTTTCCTGGGATATACAGTATGACACTGTCTCGTGATGCTAGCCAGCGGCATTAGCCACAGCTCCCAGCCAGTCACACAATCACAGAGGTAAGCTGATAAACTGACAACCATTCGTTTTTTCATGTTCAGTAGAGTAGTCAACATATTACATGAGACATCAACACATTATTATAAAACAGGCTTTATATTAGATAATTTGGCCCAAGTATAGGCTAATGTAAGTGTTCTGATCACATTTAAGGTAGGCTAGGCTAAGCCATGATGTTTTCAACATGTGATTTAAATGATGAATTTATTGGACATAACCCCATTGAAAGCTGAGAAAGATGTGCATGTGTGAGTGTGTTTGTGTGTGTGTGTGTGTGTGTGTGTGTGTGTGTGTGTGTGTGTGTGTTATTCAGCCTTAATAAAGGAGATCCTGCCATTTGCAACAACATGGATGAACCTAAAAGGAATCATGCTAAGTGAAATAAGCCAGACACACATACGAAACAGAACGCATGACCTCACCTATATGTGGAATATAAAAAGTCGAGTAGAAAGAAGCAGCATGGCAGCTATCAGGGGTGAGGAGGCGGAGGAGATGGGGAGGTGTTACGTAGGATGGGTAAGTCTAGAGATCTGACGGACAGCATACTGACCGGGTCAGTAAGACTGTACTGACTGCTGGGCATGTGCTGAGAGAGGACATTTCAGGTGTCTCGTCACACACACAACAATGGTACAATGGTACCCGTGTGAGGTGATGGCATGTTAACGAGTTTGACCTCAGTCATCTCTTCACTATGTATATGTATATCAATTCATCCTATTGTAAGCCTTAAATACATGCATTTTTAGTCAAAAAAAATAAGCAGTTTAAAAGGTATAGGTAGAAAAGAAACAAAGAACAGGCAGCACTTCCAAACACTCAGATCTGACACCTTCACCCAAAAAATGCCCTTCCTCCACCATGTTGCCAGGCTGAGTACAGCTTCTTCCCCATGCCCCATCTGACTTATCTCAGTGACTCGAACATGCTGTATTCCTATTCACAGTGCTTCCCGGGACTGTGCCTACTTTGCTCCTAGACGGCTTTGAGGCAACTCTTCTGTAGCAGCTGTGAACCTGAGCAAAGTTTCTCTTGTCTCATGAGCTGCATGAGACATTCTGCAATTCCGAATTGAGCAGACTGAGTCATGTGTAACAGGAACAGAAATTATCAAAGTGTGTATATTCATAGTCTTTCCAGCTTCCTTCCCCACCACCTTATGAAGCAGTGGGGTTCTTGCTCAGTGGGTCAGTACCGCTTCTTGGGTACTGGCTTTCAGTAGGGATTTGGAGGGAGTAGGAGGAGTGCAGTCCCAGGCCCTGCATGCAGCAAGGATCATAATCTTCGAGGAAGATTATGATAAGAATCAGTAGCAGGCTGGGGTGGAGAAACTGAATGGAGTAAAAGCACGGGGGTCAGGGGCTTGGAAGATGAGAGTACAGGGGGTATTTCTGTCTGCCTCCATGAGTATGAAAATTTGGAGAGAGAGGTAAGTACAGCAGACGGAAGTTGGGGGACCCTCTAGGAGGCGGAGCTTAATTCCCCTTCTCTTGAGAGTGAGATGGACTTGGGAGACTTCTAAACAAGAGACACTGGAAAAGGGAATAGAGTAACCAAACCTGACAGTGGAGAAACCCAGCAAACCCCACTTTAACCAAGCAGTCAAAGTGAACACGACCAGCGAGAAGTCAAGATGATATCATTATCCCCCCGGTGTTACATGAGGAGAAGGGTGCCTCATCTCTGCTGGACTCCTCACAACCTCAGTCCAGCAGACAGGACTGATTTGAGATCAGTCCTGATTTGAGATCAGACAAACTCAGATCGAGGGACATTTTACAAAATGTTTCATGATCATGAAAACAATGCATGATTGAGAAATATCACAGACCATTAGAGACTAAGAGCACCCGATAACTACATGCAACATGATATCTCGGATTGGATCCTGGAACAGAATAAGAACATGAGTGTGAAAACTGGAAAAATCTGAATGAGGTCTGTGGTTTAGTTAACAATCGATGTATCCATGCTGATTTGTGCTCCCCTGAGGGCTGGTGCTAATGCGAACCTGGGAGCACTTGGCTTTGGATGAGCAGGTAGCCAGTGCCCCAGCTTATGTAAGGTATCAACATCAGGAAAACTGAATGAGGGAAATCTGGGAACTCTCTGTACTCCTTTTGGAACTTTTCTGTAAAATAAAATAAAAAATTACAACTTTATTTTTGACAAGTTATATAAAACACAGTGACATGAAGCCATTTGCATAAACACTTATGTTTTTAACAGTGTGAGAACTGTGTTTTTCTAGAGAAGACTAGGGTCTTCCCATGACTTGTACGATCAGGCTAAGAAAAGGGGCAAGAGAGAGGGCAGGTGGAGCCTTCTGAATATCCGCTCAGCCACAGCCAAGTGCTCACACATAGCGCATGGGCACCAGCCCTCTTTGGGACACAAACCTCAGGACTAACTCCCTGGGGGCAGAACTTACATGTGGAGTACTCGCGGCCATTCACAGAAAGGCAAGGTGCTTCAAAAAGATTTGAGTTTGCCGCCCGACTCAACCAGTTAGTAGCTATGGCCTTAACCAGTCAATTGACTTCTTAGAGCTTCAGGTTCCTCTTTATAAAAATTCTGATGTTTTGCAATTTGCCTCACGTGGCTATTGTGATGATAAAAGGGCATATGAAATTACCTAGCTTTGGGCCTAGAAAATAGTATTACCTAATTAACGCTATTTTTCTTTCCTTCCTTGGTGATTTGTCTCCACTATCGCTCCTTTCAATGGAGGAGACGACTCCTAAAACCAATACTGCACCATATGTTAATTAACTTGAAGGTAAATAAAATAAGTAAGTAAAGTAGGAGAGTGCCTGAAATCTGCTAATATTCACGCTGTGCAAATACAGGATGAATTCAGTTGCTGCCTCTAAAGGAAGATGATGGGCTCTATTTAATTCCAGAACTTCTGGAAAGCAAAAATAAAGATGAGAGACAGATTATGATTAGCCCAGGCCTTTGACAGAAGTCAGCAGCATAGAGAGGTCAGTAGGAGTTAGAGAGTAATATCAATATCAGTATCTTCCACTATTTCCTCTCTTGAGATGTCTGGATTCAGATCATCATTACATTGTCATCGTCCCAACTGTGAAAGCAGCAAAACTGAGATAAATAATTTTCCTGTATTTAAAACAGGTCAGAAGTATTATCAAACAAATCAAGCGTGTACCTGTGTTGAGACACCTCGTCTGCACACAAGACGTGTATACACACATCAAGGCATTTACCCAGAGCCTCTTGCTCCTTCCTACCCACACAGGGTTACAGGCTTGCCTTTTCCCAGGCCCTTTACAGCCCCCAGCCATAATCCAGAGAACAAAAGCCTGTTGTGACCTGTTAAAATTGGTGCTTCCCCAGAAGACTGACCCCACCTCCACCCCCACCCCCACCCCACTTAGCTAAGGGAGGATGGTGTGCAGTCTTTGCCCCTCCCCTGCTGTCATCCTTGCCCTCCATGCTCTCTCCCTCCCCCTTCCACCCCAACCTCCATTAACTCATATCATTTCCTTGTTATTAATTTCCTTGCCAGGCAAATTCTTACACAGATGCCGAGTTCCCTTTCACACTTTTTTCCTCAGAGAATAAAACTGGCCATGGGCCAGCTATTCAAATCCCTGGGAGTTTTGTCAAACTACTGCTTCCCCCTCTATACCTGCACCCAAGAGAAATGGGAGGCAGAGCACACAAAATGTGAATAGAATTCCCACCAGATCCCGGCTGCTTCTCACCTCTCTGGCCCTCCTTGAGAAGCAGCAGGCTAGACTAGAGGCTCCAACTCCAGCTCCGGCTCTAACTTACAAAACAAGAACATTATTGAGAAATTTATTTTAAATACCTTCCGTAAGCTTCAGTTTAACCTGAAGGCTCTTGGATTTAGGGCTATCTTAAAAGTTACATTCAATTCATGCTTTCAACGACTAATGTCTCCTTCCTCTAAACCCCTTCTTTCATTTGTTTGTTCTTTAAACAACTGAAACTGAAAATGGCTCACGGACAAAATGCTAGTAATAATGATTAGGAAAGCCCAAAGTCACACATGTTTAAGTAACATTTAGGCAACGTAAAGAAACTTTTAAAGTCCTTGAAATGACCCATAAAAACAAACTGATGGTTGAGGGGGGTGATGAGGGGACAGGAAAAATGGGTGAAGGGGAGTGGAAAGTACAAGCTTCTAGTTTCAGAATGAACAAATGACAAGAACAAAAGGCACAGCATAGGGAATACAATGATATTGCAATAGCTTGTATGGTGACAGGTAGTAGTTAGGCTTGCGGTAAGCACAGCAAATACAAAAACTTGTCCGATCACTATGTTGTACACCTGAAACTAATGCAACATTGTGTGTCAACTATACTCAAATTTTTTTAAGTGGTTTTGAAATGAAAAAGTAAAAATCCTTAGAATGGATAAGAATTTCACTTAGTTCATGCATAAACTATATCTACTGTCCCATCACCTTTCTAGTGGCCTATCCCTGCCCAAGTTGCAACATTCAAAATAAATTTTAAAATGGCTTCTTCTTTAATGTTGCTACACTTTTAGTTTAAAGATATATCTCACCTGAAATAAAATGCTTCTGCACAGGGAAGGAAAAAAATCAACAAAATTAAAAGGCAACCTACAGAGTGGGAGGAGATATTTGCAAATGACTTATCCAATAAAGGGTTAGTATCCAAAATATATAAAGAACAGGTATAACTCAACACCCAAAAAACAAATAATACAATTAAAAAATGGGCAGAAGACATAAACAGACATTTCTCCAAAGATATCCAGATGGCCGACAGACATGAAAAGATGCTCAACATCACTCATCATCAGGGAAATGCAAATCAAAACTACAATATCATCTGACACCTACCAGAATGGCTAAAATCAACAACACAAGAAACAATTAAGTGTTGGTGAGGATGTGGAGAAAGGGGAAACCTCTTCTACCTTTGGTGGGAATGCAAATAGGTGTAGCTACTACGGAAAACAGTACGGAGTTTCCTCAAAAAAAAAAAAAAAAGCATAAATACAACTAGTATAAGTAACACCCTTTTGAATATTTTCTTCTTATCCTAAAAGATAAAGCTTTATAAATCGGCATGATGCTACACTGTCCCAATCTTTCCATCCACCTTGTGGTATATATACTTAAAAAAGAACTAGACTTTAAAATTAGAAGGCAAATTGGAGCCTTATATCTACCCCTTTCTAGTTTAGTTTATGAGCCATTTATAATACCTGTTTGTGCCTCAACTTTTTCATCTGTATAATAGGTAATATCAACATTATCTAAGCAGTTGTGAGGAACCAATAAAACAGCATATAGAAATGCAGCTCAGACAATATTGGGCTACAGGAGTTCAAAGTTAAATGGCAATGGCCCCGAGTTACAGCTACCATAGTGTATGTTTCATGAGGTTACACAGACACTGCCCTGGCACCCACCCTTCATTTCCAAGAGTGACCCTTCTTTTTTTTTTAATTTTTTAATGTTTATTTATTTTTGAGATAGAAAGAGAGACAGAGCATGAGCAGGGGAGGGGCAGAGAGAGAGAGAGAGAGAGACACAGAATCTGAAGCAGGCTCCAGGCTCTGAGCTGTCAGCACAGAGCCCGACATGGGGCTTGAACCCACAAACTGTGAGATTGTGACCTGAGTTGAAGTCAGACGCTTAACTGACTGAGCCACCCAGGCGCCCCGAGAGTGACTCTTCTTAATGAAGAGTCTTAAACGTCCCACCCTTCCCTTAACAGGCAGAGAATACAGGGAAGTGCAGGATACTGCATATTAGAGAGCATATAAGTTATCACATCTTGAAGAAATAAACTCTAAATTTTTTTTTAATTCCTAGTTAGTAAGTATTTAGTGGCAGAGCATATTGGAACCAGCAAACTCCAAACCCACAGCATTGTTAAAAAGTCTGCCCAGAGAGGACTATGGGCAAGTGCCCAAACAAAGGAATATGGTATAGCATAAGTTTGTTGAGTAAGGCAATAGAGACCCAAAACTACAGTGTCTGAAAGAATGGAGATATTTATTTCCCATGAATGGTCCTGGAGTAAACAGTCCAGAGCTGGTGTGGCAGAAACTGTGGTATCAGAAACTGGGAAGCCAACTAGGATGGATGATTCCTCCACCATCCCCAGGAAGTCACTTCATCTACTCATCCAAGATGGCCAATCATTACATCCCGCACTCGAGACCACAGGAAGAAAGGGAAAAGGGGAAAGGAGAGCATACCTGTTCTAGGGGCACCACCTAGAAATCACACACATCACTTGTCCACATACTCTATTGGAAGAACTTGATCACACATAATACCTCCTTAGAAGAGAAAGCTGTAATGTGTAATTTGCTGCCAAAATTCTGGGTAGCTAAAAATTCTGTTACTACGGAAGAGAAAAGAAAGAGAACAGATACTGGGAGACCACAAGGCTTTCTGCTACTCATTTAGAGTTCTTCTGTCATGGATTTAATCATCCTCAGTAATCCTCTTATCTCCTAATCTTAAGATTCTAACATGATGAAAACTGTGGTTTTTTTGTTTTTTTTAAGCCTAAAATATCAGTTTGAGTAATCCTTACTGAATAATGCAGTCAAGATTGTGGTGTCCAGAATGGGAAATAACAGGTAATTTGTAAAATTTGGAGATTTCTCATTTTTTCTTTTTTAATGAAGAGAATGTTATTTAATAAGATTATTTATTTTGACACATGTAAATATTACATAAATATTTTAGAAGTACAAAAAATGTATAAATATGAGTTATTACCCTTCAATTCCCATCCCAAAACTGATCAATATTCCATCTTCAGATTCCTGTTCCTCTGTAGCCAGTCCTCCTGTTCCAACCCCTCTCCCCTCCAAAAAAAAAAGTGTTCTCCTGGATAATTGTGCAGTGTCCATACAGCTCAGTACATAAATTCATAAGCAGATGATATCTAGTCATCAAAAGTCTGATGCTCCCACCACGAATCCAATGGCTCCTCTTGGCTTTCCCCTGAATTCCGTATCATGTGACGGGGTACAGTCTTTTGTAAAGTTGCACTCAGATTGCATTGATTTCACTATTTGGCACTTGCTTTTGACCTCAGGCTAGCTCCCTAGATTTTAAGATCCTTGGAACTCTCCTGGATTCAGCTTCTTTAATACTTAATCACTTCCCTCCATTCTGACCCTTCCCTTCTTTCCAGAGCAAACCTAGAAGTTCACTCCTAGAGTTTCTTGGTAATAATAACTCAGTTACTGTGACCCAAAAGGGGAGGGTGCTTTTTCTGTAACACCTGCCACAGTATATACCTGTTTCATCTTTCTCTTTCTTCCTTTTCCTCTCTAAACCTTTCCTTTCTTCCTTTGCTCTTTGCATCCTCTTGCTAATTTTAAGCCAGTCTGGTGACTCCTGATTCACTCATTGCTAAGCCCTTACCCAGGGCTCTTTAACTGAACCTCAAAAATTTAATGATGTGAACTATAATGTATTGTTTAATTTGGGGGGACGTCCCCTTATACTTGAGTAGCCCATGGAACAATGTGGTGACTTCCACTTAGCCAGGGATGCAACACTCATGCAAACTCCATGATAAGTAATGCCTCAAGCAAGCTCCTCAGGAAAAAAAAAAACAAAAAAAACAAAAAACTGCCTAATATTTTAAATTTTTTAAATTGCAGAATGAACTGACATACACTCAAAGGCCCACGAAGTCAGATCAATAATTACAAAAATGAATTTCTCAGACCATTGGGAAAACCGCTAATGGAGAAAATCTTGCTCCCAAACCAGGAGGTGACTCCCGCCACTATTTACTACTGAAATTCCACCATATGTTGAAACAAAGAATCTTCTTTGCTTTTGTTTTCAGTTTAGGATGTGTGAGAATAATGAGAACAGAATGTCCTGGAGGATAAAAGGTGGAAATAATCATACAGATGGATGTGGCTCCCAAATCCATCCGTACGGAAGGGAGATACTGTAGCAGGGTAGCAAGTGAATATGGAATGTAGAGGATGAGGAAATAGATCATTAGCTTCATAGCACCCATATGAGCTTCAGTCTGGGGATTCCAAAAATCAGTGGCGTTTTTCTGCATCTTCTGTATATGTCTCCTCAAGGAATGTATTAACAAGGAAGCGGAAGTCACATTCATGATGAACTGGAGAAAGGAGCTCAGGACCAAGGAGGTCACCAAAGACAAGATGCTCTTATTGATGTCACATACTGTACCATTGCTCCCAGTCAGAAGCTCAGGAAAGGGTGATGTTTGTGTGAGCACAACATACAGGAGAGTGGAGAAGGCAGAGATCAGCACGCAGGCCAGCAGCAGCCTGGGGATCTTTGGGGACAGCTTTCGTTTCAGCAGGAGGAATACTGAGTGTTGGAAGTCAGTAATCTTCACGCAGTACAAGGCATTGAGCAAGGTTACAAGCCAGAGACTAGTAGACTCCAAAAACATCCAACACAACAGGAAAAAAGTGGATAGGTGGACTGACCTTTCGACATGTGGAGAGGTGAACAGGTAGATAATGTTCAGGAGAAACAGTCCTAGCATAATAAATCTGGTGACGCCCAAGCTGAACAGGATCCTATTAGAAGAGGAGATTCTGTGGCTTTGGACCCAAGTCCTGTAGTTGACCACTACGATAAACAGATTTACAACGAGTCCTACAAAATTCAAAATTGCTGAGACAGTAAGAGCAGATAAGAAGAGTATCTGATGCATCTTTACTCATTGAGAACTCAGCAGTGGTGGTGCCGGTGCAGGGGCAGGAGAAATCCCGAGAGGTACAAGGAGGCATCAGTACCAGCCAGGAAGCGTTTCCTTTTCCAATTGTCCCCCGTGTGGCAAATGAGCCATCAATGGTCTAAGAGCCAGCTGCTTTTGCTGAGATGCAAATCTTCCAAGGATTGCATTACCACTTCTTCATTCATATCCTGTTTTCCTTAGAGATGGCTCATTCAAACAGCCTCAGTGAACCCGGGAGTCCACTCCTCCAGGAGGAGGCCAGCTGGAGGGAGGAGTTATGGATGGTTCCAAGGACTTCCAGTCCGAGTGACAGGATCCCAGTCCAGCGATGCTTGTGTCACTGTGTCACAGTGAATGAAGCTTTTCTTCGTAGCACCCCCAGAATATGGTGCAAATTCCCAGGCTTTATTCCTGCCCACCCACCCTCATCCACACATCCATGGATTACCAAAATCCAGCTTCTCTATCCCCTGTCATCTGTTGATGTTGCAGCCCTATCTTCTCCAACTGTCATTCTGGCCATGCCAGCATTACTCTTTCGTCCCCAAGCACCTACAGTGATTTACAGTTATGAACAGATCAAGTTCGAGGACTTCATGCTTCCTCGAGAGAGCCTGTCAATTAATTCCATCCTTTGGTGACGATTCCTTTACTTTGTATTCCCTCACCAGTCACATATATAGATTTGTGCCATAATCATTTGCTGCGATATCACTTCTGCTTGGAACAATGTCTCCAATCACTTCTGCTTGGAAAAAATGTCAGCCATTTCACGTGTTTCCTTTATAGATGTGGGCTTATGCTTACATCGCAGTGGGCTCTTTCCTAGACATTTAACTGCCCAAGTACTCCAGTACCAAATACACAGTAATGCTTTAGCTATAGTTTTGTGGCCCTGATAGGCATCTCACTGCCTGATTCCTCTGCAACTCCTCAGACACTAAAGGGCACCATATGCTTGGCAAATTATATTATCGACGACTATGAGTGAGTGCGGGAGTATGGCGTCTCTTATCTATTCCAGCAGTTGGGGAAACCCAAGGTGCAAGCCTCAATGCAGCCACATATAGGTTACAAAACTGGCATCAAAATAGGGCATACAAACTCCCAGTACTTACGGGAACAGAAGTACAAATAGGAATAGACAAACAGACGCAGCTAACATATGAAGACTACCAGGTCCAGAGAAGGGAGTGAATTCATGAGGCCCTTCAAGATAGATGACAGGAAAGCAGGCCTGGAGAAATTCCCTGAGCCCAGCTGCTTACAAAAGCGTTTGCACAAAACTAAGGAGCCACGAATGATAGAAGCATGCCCAGATCGGTGAACCAGGCAAACAGAGTGAACAAGCCAGGCAATGATTAAAGGGCAGATTATGTCATAGCACATATTTCCACTTAATTATTTACAAAATAGACTACTGCATTAAAGTAATTCAGTTACATCACATTTAAACAGAATAGATAATATGGAGTAAGATATAAGAATTAAATGTTCCAAAGGGGGTGGGAGGACCCATTACTGGGCAGCAAGAGACCACATTCAGAATGAGACATACAAGGTTGTTGGGTTCTCGGTAGCAGGGGGACCTATCAGCAGGATGTGATCACGCTGGCTAGTGTCACCAGTGAGCACACTGGTTCTGTCAGAAGTTATTTCTGAAAAGGTCAGTATGGGAAAAGCACTAACAAAACCCTTTCTCCCCCTGCATGAGAATTTTACCATCAGTTAAATATAAATATCTTATGGATGCTCCCTGCTTTGGGCTTCCTTGAGTGTGGTGACTCTCCTGATGTTGAGTCGACCCTGGCAGCTATGTCTATGAAATTACTACAAGAGAAATCGGAGCCTTTGGGACGTGAAAGCTTTTTGTGTTTTAATTTTTTTAACGTTTATTTATTTTTGAGAGACACAGCATGAGCAGGGGAGGGGCAGAGAGAGAGGGAGACACAGAATCCGAAGCGGGCTCCAGGCTCTGAGCCGTCAGCACAGAACCCGACGCGGGCCTTGAACCCACAAATTGTGAGATCATGACCTGAGCCAAAGTCAGACGCTTAACTGACTGAGCCACCCAGGCGCCCTGATATGAAGTCTTTTTAGGGCAGTCCCACCCCTATTAATGGGTGTGTAGGAGGAAGAGAGAGGGAAACTTCCATTTATTAGGCTGTTTTTAATGCTTACTCTGTTCCCAGAAGTGCAGCAGGCATCTTAAGCTTCAGTCAATTCTTAAGACAGTTCTAGAAGGAAGATATGCTTCTCCCCTTTTTTTTTTTTTTTACAGGTGAGGAAAAAGATGAGTAAGTGACTGCCAAACATCATAGAAAAATCAGTGGCTAAGTTGTCAGGTCTTTCTGAGACTGAGCTCCTTCCTCTTGTTGCCTTCATTTGTTCATTCCTTTAACAAACTGCTGTCATTAGCCAGGCACTAGGTTAGCTGCTGGGGAAACAGGAGAATCACACACAGTGCACCCTGCCTTCAAAAAACACACAGAACCGTGTGAGAGACACACAAAAAGACAGAGATCAGGGTATCTGGTGCTATGGAAAAACACGGGGTGTGATGGTGTGTTCTGCAGGGACACCTGAGTCTCAGTCTCAGAGGAAAACCTGTCTCAGCACTCCACAGTGCTCCACCGCTGGCTCAGAGCCACCTGCAGGAAGTACGGCCATGCAGCGGTGGACCTCGGCAGCGGAACAGAGCAGCGCGTTTTCGTGGCTGTCACGAGAGGAGACCACAGACAAAGATCGCCTGTGCCAGAACCCTTCATCACATCTGAAGCATTTGTTTCAGTGATGCAGAGATGAAGAACTTGTTTCGGTGTCTTTCGTGCCCGCTACATGTGACATTTTTGAGAAGAACAACTGGTCTAGTATAGTGCTTGGTGCAAAGTGGCTGTTAGCTAAATGTCCGTGGTATAAATGAATGAACTGGAATCAAGATGAGCCAGAATCAAAACGGTGTGAGAGATTTATTTCTACAGTAGTACAGCAGCATCCGGCAGCTAGCTGGAACCCATCCCTTTCTTAAAGAGGGGTGCTAGCTGGGCAGTTAGGGTACAAAGCCGAGCCACCAAGAAGAGTTCAGAAATCGTCCCTCCCTGGCCGTGAGCACCCTATTCAGCAACAGGTGGTGCCAACCCTAGACAGAACATGCAGACAAACTCACCCATGAGCTTCTGAAAACACTATTTTCAGTTAACCTGGAAATACTGCTCTGTCATCGGGCCAGCCCCACCAAGTCGCAACGACAATTTCACTACAATGAGATCAACAAAATTTATTCACTTGACAAACACATACGTGCAGAGAAAAAGTAAAGTTCTTAATTTTGTCTAAAAGTAATACAGTTTTTTTTCTGAGCTCCCACCTGCTGGTTGGGGTGGAAGTGTTCAGTCCAATGAGATAGTGAAAAGAATGTCTTCAGAAAAATTTTCAGTCTCTTTAGATTTTTTTTTTTAATTTTTTTTTCCCAATGTTTATTTATTTTTGGGACAGAGAGAGACAGAGCATGAACGGGGGAGGGGCAGAGAGAGAGAGGGAGACACAGAATCGGAAACAGGCTCCAGGCTCCGAGCCATCAGCCCAGAGCCTGACGCGGGGCTCGAACTCACGGACCGCGAGATCGTGACCTGGCTGAAGTCGGACGCTTAACCGACTGCGCCACCCAGGCGCCCCAATCTCTTTAGATTTAAAAATTAAAAGTTGATGAGGCGCCTGGGTGCACCAGTCAGTTAAGTGTCCAACTCTTGATTTCGGCTCAGGTCATGGTCCCAGGGTCGTGGGACTGAGCCTGCACTGGGCTCCTCACTGGGCACAGAGCCTGCTTGAGATTCTCCCTCTCCCTCCCTCAAGCTCACTGTCTCTCTCTCTCAAAAATAAAAAATAAATTAAATTTTTTTAAATTTTCTAAATAAAAAATAATGTAAAAAATGAAAATCTGAGACATAGTCCTGATGCCATGCTTCTCTCCCTTAATTAGGGTCCACGTGTCTGCAGAGAGGGGGGAGATCAATGCTATCTCATGGTAGAAACATCATGTCCTCTCCCTCAGTGTCCTTGTCTTCCAGGGAGAGGTCTGTGTCCCTTGGTTACTGCTTGCTCTGCCTGCATTCAAGGCTGAGTCAGCGCCTATGTTCTGCTCCCACTGACTGCAACCGGGGAGCTTTGAAGCAGTCCTCAGAGGGGGGAAATCAGGACTCCCACCTGCCCTCTGTGCAATCCCCTTTCTGCCTCCCTCTTCTCCTTCCCACCATCCATCCCCTGGGGACTGGAAGGAGCAGGCTTTCACGTATATCATGTCCTCTTATACCACCAGCAACTACAAACTCTGTGGACTCACTATCCTAAGACTAGAATTCCATGAGGCACATGCCTAAGTCTCGACCCTTGATAAGCTAAAATACTAGTGGCTGATATTTGCTGTGTATTTACTATGCTCTAGTCGGTAAAATAACTTACATACATCGTCTTAGTTAATCCTCACACCAATCCTATGAGGCATTTTATAAAATTACCTATTTTATAGTGAAGGAAACTGAAGTCCAAGGAGGTTTAGCAATTTTTCAAAGACCATGTATCTAGTAAGTGATGAGGTCAGGATTTTTTTTTTTTAATGTTTATTTATTTTGCAGGGAGAGAGAGACAGAGCAGGAGCAGAGGAAGGGCAGAGAGAGAGGGAGACAGAATCCAAAGCAGGCTCCAGGCTCTGAGCTGTCAGCACAGAGCCCGACGCCGGGCTCGAACTCACAAACCGTGAGATCATGACCTGAGCCTAAGTCGGACGCTTAACCATGAGGTCAGGATTTGAATTCAATGTGTTTGACTCCAGAAATAACACTTTTAGCACCTACACTATACATTTTTCTAGTCCAGCAAAATGTAGGAATACCAGAAAATAACATACAATTGTCATCAGCAGTTGTTGGAAGTTTTTGAGGTCATCTTTGCTTTCTTAAAACAGAGCTTCCTGCAGAATATCAACAGAAGATCAGACTTTCCCTTCCACCTATCCCAAGACAAGAAAATCACATACACAACTTTAAGATCTAGACAGCTCTGTTCATCAATTGTTGGGAAAGATCAGGGACGCCATTTAAAGCAAAGAACATTGGTAGACACTGAAACTCTTTGAGAAATGTTGGAATGTACTTGGGGGTCGTTTTGTTGTTTTTGTTTTGTCTTGTTGTTGTTGGTTTGTTTATTTTTCTTTATGATCCCTCTAGACCCAAACTATAGCTCAATCTCATTAAGGATCAGGATTTGTGAACTTGGCCCAAGGTTTCAGAGAATACTAAAAATGAGAAGCAGGGGCCTCTGATGGAAAATTGGAAAGTCTTATGAGGCTACTGTCATAAGTTGTTCCTGATTCATGCGTTAATACACCAACTGCAATAGACCAGCAATGCACTAAAGAACAGATGTGTGTGGAGAAGAGGCAGCCTTCAGAACAAAACAAGTTCTGGCAAGGAACTGCCTCCAAACGCAGGGACAAATCTCATCCCCATACTTTGACCCCAGGAACCTGGTCACAGTAGGGGAAAGCCACGCTCTGGTCCTTTTTTCATGAAACAACTAGATTCAAGGGTTTTAAGGGATTTTAGAAACTAAAGCTAATTCATTGAAAGTAAAACAAAACAAACAAGATGGCCTCTCGGGTTTGCTCAAAACAGGGTCTGAGGTATTAGGTAATTCTTCCCCATGTACTGGGCCTCACTGAAGAGTGGGCAGGTTAGGCATCCCCCCTCAGAGATCTAGAAGACCGTATCCTCTCCAAAACAGCCAAACTTACCAGCATTGTGCCTCTAGCAACAGAGGAGACTCCTTTCATCAGCAACTCACCCACTACCCAGACTCACGTGCCCACTCCCAACACCAATTTTCAACGTTTATTTATTTTTGGGACAGAGAGAGACAGAGCATGAACGGGGGAGGGGCAGAGAGAGAGGGAGACACAGAATCGGAAACAGGCTCCAGGCTCCGAGCCATCAGCCCAGAGCCTGACGCGGGGCTCGAACTCACGGACCGCGAGATCGTGACCTGGCTGAAGCCGGACGCCTAACCGACTGTGCCACCCAGGCGCCCCCCAACACCAATTTTGATGAATGACGGTCCCCATATGAGTGATGTCGTATTAACCAAGTCCAACATTTTGCAGGAGCCACCTACACATTTCTCTGAAAGAAACACGAGAGCAGTTGGGGATGCCACGCATACGAATCTGATTTCATTTCGTCTCAGGGAAGGTCACTCTGCACTCAGCCAGTTAGACTACCACAGCACACTCCCACTCAGAAGTCTCTGTTTCCACCCACACTCCAGGCCCAATGACACAACGAACGGTGGTAACGTCAGCATGTTCACGTGGTATAACGCCAGCACCATATCTGAATCTGTTAGGTTAGGGTAAGATTTAACGGAGCCCCAGCGGGAACAGAAGGGAGGGATTCTTCAGAAGTCAGCCAAAGGCACTAAGAACCAAAAAGCAGCCAAGCCAAAACCTCCAGGAAAATGTCATATTCAATTAAAAGAGAGAAAACCCCCACACCTAAGCTATAAGGCAGAGTCAGGAACTCAGGTTAAGAACTAAAGAACCAGAAGGTCAGAGCTAGACAGGGAAGTCGTCAAAGTGACAGAAAGTAGGAACAGGTGTTCAAGAGTGGGTGAAGATGAATTCAAAAGGGGGGATCAGCGTTAACAAAACAGGTGCCAATCAAGACAGCATGGATTTCCGGGGCACCTGGGTGGCTCAGTCAGTAAAGCATCCGACTTTGGTGCAGGTCATGATCTCGCGGTTCATGAGTTTGAGCCCCACATCGGGCTGTCTGCTGTCAGCACAGAGCCTACTTTAGATACTCTGTCCCCCTCTCTCTTTGCCCCTCCCCTGCTCACACTTTCTCTCTCTCAAAACTAAATAAACACTTAAAAAAAAAAAGACAGCATGGATTTCCATAGGGAAACTTTCCTGTGCTGGAAAGCAGCACAGATTTTTATTAATTACAAGAGTACCCATTTCAAATCCTTATATTTGAGTGAATGATTGAATGAGTATTAAATAATTTTTTGAGTTTCAACATTTTTCTTTTTTAAATTTTATTTATTTTGAGAGAGAGAGCGAGCATGAGTGGGGGAGGGGCAGAGAGAGAATTCCAAGTAGGCTCCTTGCTGTCAGTGCAGAGCCTGAGGCGGGGCTCGATCTCACTAACTGTGAGATCATCACGTGATCCAAAATCAAGAGTCAGATGCTTAAGTGACTGAGCCACCCAGGTGCCCCATCAACACACAACTTTCCGAAAGAGAATTTTAAGTTATGTCAGAATTAGGCATTTTCCTAGCAGCTTCAAGAGGCAAGAATCAATTTGAAAACGAACAGTGCAGACCAAAAGACATTTATTCCTGTAACTTTAGAAATGAAAACATAAATCCCAGAACAATCCCAAGATTAACTTCTGCTTACACATGACCAAATGCCAAGTGGTATGGTGATCCTTAATGCTACATCCAAATATGACTTATTCCACAAAATAACAATGACAGCAACAGCTATTGTTTCCTCCATCTGAGATTCTAAGCACTCCTCATCTGTTAACTCACCCACTCCTGCCTTCATAACCACAACACTCTACACCTGAGAGCTCCATCAGTGACAGAAATCTGGATTCAGATTTGCCCTGGGTCCTGTCTATATTCACAAGTTTGAGAATTTTTCATGATCTTAAGTAAGAATAGTCTCATTGACTTCTTGACTCAGTTCCTGTGTAATTGTATTAAAATAACATTTATTAAATTTATAAAAACTGCTTCTATTTTTCTTAATGTTTATTTATTTTTGAGAGAGCAAGCGAGCAGGAGAGGGGGAGAAAGAGAGTGAGACACAGAATCCGAAGCTGTCAGCACAGAGCCCGACGCGGGGCTAGACCACACGAGCTGTGAGATCGTGACCTGAGCCGAAGACCAGACGCTCAGCCAACTGAGCCAGCCAGGCGCCCCTGCTTCCGTTATTTTTTATAAAAGTCTCAAGTTTTAAAAGCTAACATGCACCTTGGTTAGTGCGGAAAAAAAACAAACTGCTTTGAGTTTTGCCCAATCTAAAAACTAAAAAATTACTCGGCAGTTGATAAAGGGAAATGATAGCAAAATGATAAAGGAATACCAGGACTATTGAAGTAGAACGACCACCACCAGACTGGTTTGGAGCCTAATATCCAAGGGTCTTGATTCTCGCTCCACTGCTTTTGTCCTCACGCAATGGATCTGTGGGAACTATCTCTCCAGGAAGTGCTCTTGCTGCACGATTCACTGTCAGTTACCAAACCGGCCTCACCCACTGAGGGCTTCACATGATACGCTGTTCTAAAATGTTGGCACGCATTGCCTCACGAATCTCTAGCAGCCTGTAGGTGAGTCTGAATTTTAAAATGAGGTAAGAGGGGATCACACAGAAAGGTTAAGTAACTCGCCTAAGGCCAAAGGTCTTGGAAATGGACAGAACCAGAATGCAAACCCAAGTCTGTGGAACTGCAGTGCTTTTGCTCCCTCCCTCAAGTTCATTACACTGTTATTTACATCAGCTCATCACTGTCAGGATAAACTTTACGCTAAAGCTAGTAATCAGCTCCTTTTGTTGACAGCATTTAAAATACATGCCTACACCGTGAGAGCGTTACTATACTGACATTTGCCAAAGACTGTTTCACTCTCTTCCAAAACAACCATACAAAGAGAAGCCATGAGATGTGTCCCCCAGGGGACAAGGCAATGCAGTAGTGTTTCTCTGCTACTGACGTCACGGCACCGGAACCACAAGAGGGTCAGGAAGAGCCCTGTAGTCTTGAGCCAGGCCGAAGGACGCCCGGGCTCCCACCCGTGCCCTCTGTCACTCTACAGGGAAACAGGTCCTTTGGATCCAGGCTTCAGATGACCAGACTCACACCGCAGCATCCCCACAAACATATGCTTCAGCTTGCTGTTTCCCAGAATGAGAATGAATGAGTGGCTAGCAGGATAAAACATGGTAATGAGTTCTCCAATTATCTTCACCATCTCAGTTCCTGGTATGAAATAACTGGATGATGTAATTAAAAAGGCAAGAAAGTAAAGCAGGAAGAGAAAGAGGAAGGAGAGGATGATTTTGATGGCCCTCTTGTGGGCCTCAGTGCTTGGATCTCCGGAGCTGGTGCCGCTTTGCTCCATCCGCTGCGTGTGCCTCCCCAAAGAGACGATGAGCAGAAAGTAGGAGGCCAGAGACACAATCAGAGGAGGCAGGTTCCACAGAGTCCCAAGAACATGGATCAATTTATATTCATTTCTTTTCTTTCTAAAGTGCTCAGTCACATTCCCTGTGCCATCGATCCCACCGAGAATAGAATACATCTTAAATTCATGGATCAGAGACAGGGCACTGGTGCACGATAAGACCAGCGCACCCAAGATCATCTGTACGACCATCCTGGAAACTCTCCACTTGAGCCAGAGGAATGTAGGGTGAGAGAAACTGGCAATTTTCAGGCAGTAGAGGACACTGAGACAGGTGGCAAGCCAAATGCTCAGGTGGTTTGTAAATGTCCAGAAAATATCAATAATTTGCATTATTATCCCTTCATCATGCACTTTGGAAGAGAACACAATTAAAACACCATCAACCAAGAGAATCCACAGCAGAACGATCCTGGAGAGAGCCAGGTTAGCGATGATGAAGTCAGACAAAGAGATTGCCTTATTCTTAAACCAACTGCTGCCACTGACCAACACTATGAAACCATTCCCCAGCATCCCTAGAATGAACTGAGTGGCAGACAGAACCAGAAACACCCACTTGTGGAGCCCTGACATGTCAGCTACTAGGCAGACCGGACCTCGTTCTGTTGACATACAATCTCTGTGCTGACTTGAAATTTCTCCCTGTGAATCTGCCACCTTTCCTTGTCGCTTCACTGTACCTGTCTCTTGTCTCTGCCCAATTTAGTCTGTTGTAGAGCAAAGTTTAGTGAACCCTCTCTGGATCTTTCAGGTTAGTCTTTCCTCTTCACAGATGACATGGACTGTCACATTCCATCTATGACCTAAACTCAGCAGCTCTTTGCCAAAATGCAAATGGAGTAGTATCCAGTGTCACACAGAGAAGGAAGAGATCTGACTCGCAAAGAAGGTGAGGATTTGGACTGGATTTCAAAAGGAGGAGGGTTCCAAGCCACCCAGGACAGGAAGGGGCATCACCAGAAGAGTCACACAGAATCACTCCGAAGAGTGAGAAGTCTTATTCCTGGGGAGGAGGACCCAGGGACACACACAGAGATCAGAATTCCACCAGAAGGCACTATCAAAGTCACCCTGGAGGGAGGGTTAAGTGCATGAAATAGAGAAAGTTCAGGGCCACTGGTCCTGGATTAGAATTAAAAGGCGTGCCTGTTGGAGTATGCCTTACATGAGGAGGCTCCAAGTTCTTCCATAGTGAGCCAGATCATCAGAAATTCTTAACTACCCAAGTATTTGAATAACAATAATGAATTATAGCATATAACCTATTCACTCAGAGTGCATGATTACTGTATCAATACGTCAACAATAGTTCGGGGTGACAGAAATCACAGACAACCTCTTTGACCCAAGAAGCCTTATTTATGTAAAGCAATGCCTTACAAATTTTGACTATGGCCAGCATTAGTACTTTCTATATGGCTTTATAAATATCTACCTATCTATATACATACATATATACATATATTATATATATATATATATATATATATATATATATATATATATATATATATATACATATTATACTCAGAACACAAAGGGGTCACAAAATGATGTTTCTCCTTTCAACATGTGTGGCACTCTGATATTTTATTTATTTGTTTGTTTGTTTATTTTACATCCAAGTTAGTTAGCATATAGTGCAATGATTTCAGGAGTAGATTCCAGTGATTCATCACCTATCTATAACACCCAGTGCTCATGGCAACAAGTGTCTTCCTTAATGCCCCTTAATGCCCTTCCTTAATGCCCCATTTAGCCCATCCCCCCAACCACAATCCCTCCAGCAACCCACAGTTTGTTCTCTGTATTTAAGAGTCTCTTATGGTTTGTCCCCCTCCCTGTTTTTATATTATTTTTGCTTCCCTTCCCTCATGTTTATCTGTTTTGTATCTTAAATTCCACATGACTGAAATCATATGATATTTGTCTTTCTCTAATTTCACTTAGCATAATACCCTCTAGTTCCATCCACGTAGTTGCAAAGGGCAAGATTTCATTTTTTTTGATTGCCAAGTAATACTTCATTGTATATATAAACCACATCTTCCTTATCCATTCATCTGTCAATGACATTTGGGCTCTTTCCATACTTTGGCTATTGTTGATAGAGCTGCTATAAACATGGGGGTACGTGTGCCCCTTCAAAACAGCACACCTGTATCCCTTGGATAAATACCTAGTAGTGCAATTGCTGGGTCGTAGGGTAGTTCTATTTTTAATTCTTTGAGGAACCTCCATACTGTTTTCCAGAGTGGCTACATCATTTTGCATTATAACCAGCAGTGCAAAAGAGATCCTCTGTTTCCGCAACCTTGCCAACATCTATTATTACCTGCATTGTTAATGTTAGCCATTCTGACAGGTGTGAGGTGGTATCTCATTGTGGTTTTGATTTTTATTTCCCTGATGATGAGTGACATTGAACATTTTTTCATGTGTCTGTTAGCCATCTGGATCTCTTCTTTGGAGAAGTGTCTATTCATGTCTTTTGCCCATTTCTTCACTGGATTATTTGTTTTTTGGGTGTTGACTTTGGTAAGTTCTTTATAGGTTTTGGATACTAACCCCTTATCTGATATGTCATTTGCAAATATCTCCCATTCCGTTGGTTGCCTTTTAGTTTTGCTGATTGTTTCCTTTGCTGTGCAGAAGCTTTTTATCTTGATGAGGTCCCATACTGACAGCATGGGGCCTACTTGGGATTTGCACTGTCTCCCTCTTTCTCTGCTCTTACCCCACTTGTGCTCTCCCACTCTCTCTCTTTCCCTCTCTCACTATAAATAGACATAAGCTTTTTAAAAAATCCTAAATTGTTAAGTCCAAAATGTACATCTTCATGCCATACACTCTTCTGAGCTATATACTCCCATATCCACCTATATAACTTTACTTGACACTATCACAGACATCTCAAATTTAACATGTCCAAAATAAAACTCTCAATTTACTCTCATTAAAAAAACAAAACAAAACAAAACTATCTCTTACCCTCAATCCTCCCTATTTCAGCAAATGGCAACATCATCCACCCAATTGCTCAAATCAGGCACCGCCTAAGGATTAACTTGATTCTCTCCCACATCAATCTATCAATGATGTCTCCATTGTAATCACAAAACGTATCCTGGGGGCGCCTGAGTGGCTCAATCCATTGAGCTCCTGACTTCAGATCAGGTCATGATCTCATGGCCCGTGAATTCGAGCCCATGTCCAGCTCTGTGTTGACAGCTCAGAGCCTGGAGCCTACTTCGGATTGTGTCTTCCTCCCTCTCCCTCTGGCCTTTCCCCACTCACGGTCTCTCTCTCTCTAACTCATTCTCCACTTCTCATCTTTTCCTCTGTAACAGATTCTCCATAGAGCCACAAGAATGACTTTAAAATGTAAATCAGATCATTGCACTCCACTACTTGAAACACTTCAATGGTTTTCCAGTGCAACTATCGCAAAATATAAACTCCTCATATCGCACACTGAGAATCTCTTCTGCATGTCCTCTTGCATGCATCAGGACTCACAATAATTTCTGCCATATCATATGGTCTGAGTTAAAGAACAGGTTTTACTGGAGTAAGAGAAAACTCCTATCAACACCAGAAATAAAAGCATGGCTCCTCTTCATCCTCCTATGATTACACGGAGCACAGTTCGGTTAGCAGTGTACTTTCATATGCCAATGGAGGTGTCTCACCCTCCCTGCTGTTCTCAAAATTCTTGTAATAACAGTGTGAAAACAACTTTGTCAGTAGGAAAACAAACAGTCTTAGAGCCAGAAAATCTGGATTTGGGAAGCCAGCTATTTACAAGAGTTGTCTGAAACAGCGGGCCGACACACGCAGACTCGGAGCCCACAGGACGTTATAGCTCCCGCTGGTGTTAGAGTCAACAGTTCTGTGGCAACTGAGCTTATGCGAAGCACTTTCGGGTGGGAGAAGTGAAAGAAAGCCTTTTCCCAGCTAGCTTGTGGTCCAGACAACCTAGATTGAAGTCCTAGAGTTATTTTTTGGACTTTTCTCATTGCTATATAAAATTCCTACAAGAAGAATGGTATTTCCCAGGTTGTCTAGGACAATCCTGGCACATGCCTGTCACTCCAAGTAACTATTAACAATTCCCCCATATCAGTGCTTTACTCACTGAACCGTCAGGCCCTAGGCGCAGACCTTGACACACAGCAAAACTTCGGTAAATATATATTGAAAAAATAAGTTTTCTAAAGCTAGCTTATTTTTTAGCTTAAGTTTTAATTTTTTAACTGCCACTGACTCAACATTGTTTCTAAAAGTTATTTTTGTTACTGGAATAGCTGTTAACTCATTTACACAGCTGTATTCCATCCTGTGAGCATTTATTTACCCATTCTCTGGCTTGCTGGTTGTGCTATTATGTACATTATTGCTAAGAACACCTTTGGACAGGTTTCTTGGGCCACAGGGGCAAGAGCTTCCTATAGGTGTACCTTAAATATGGAATAACTACAGGGGCGCCTCGGCTCAGTCGGTTGGGTGTCCATCTTCGGCTCAGGTCATGATCTCACGGTCTGTAAGTTCGAGCCCCATGTCAGGCTCTGTGCTGACCGCTCAGAGCCTGGAGCCTGCTTCCGATTCTGTGTCCCCCCTGTCTGCCTCACTCATGCTCTGTCTCACTCTGTCTCTCAAAAATAAATGTTAAAAAAATTTTTTTAAAGATGAAATAACTACATGAAATTTCAACACAAATTAATGCCAAAATGTTTTCTGAAAAGGAGGTGCCAATTTACCCTCTCCCCACCACCACTAAGTTTCCATTGGTATACAATATCCTCCCTCACACCCTGTTCTTTCAAATGTGTTTTAATTTGCGAGTGTGGAGGGCTTAAAATGAAATCTCATTGCAGCTTCTGGTTTGCATTTCCTTGATTATTTTTATTTATTTTTTCAAATATTGGAAGTACATTTAATGTTTAAGTTAACATATTGGGAAGGTAGGAAATCAAAACAAGGTGGAAAGAACAAGAAACTACAGGCCTGACAAGCCATATGGAGAGTCAAGTGGAAAGTAAACAATTGAGAATACAATAAGCACATTTAATATACAATATATGTGTAAACATTTTGTTTCAGTTTTAGTTAACATACAGTGCAATAGCGGTTTCTGGAGTAGAATTCAGTGATTCATCACTTACATACAACAACCAATGTTCATCACAAGTGCCCTCTTGAATCCCCATCACCCATCCAGCCCATCCTGCACCCACCTCCCTCCAGCAACCCTGTTTGTTCTCTATCATTAAGCGTTTCTTATGGCTTGTTTCCCTTTTTTTTCTTTTCCCCCTTCCTACATATGAGTGAGATCATATGGTATTTGTCTTTCTCTGACTGACTTATTTCACTTAGCATAATACACTCTAGCCCCATCCACAACATTGCAAGTGGTTTTCCTTATTAATGAAGTTGACCACTTTTTCACATATGAATGGATTATTTATATTTCACAGCCTCTGTGTCTTTGCCCATTTTTCTAACCGGTTGTCTCCTTGTTGCTTTGTAGGCCTTCATATACTCTAGATCGTATTTTTTTTGCTTTGTAACCCTTATATATTCTAAGTTATATTTCAGTTATAGGATTGCAAATATCTTCTCTCCAGTTTGTGACTTGTCATTTTGCTTTCTTTCCAGTGACTTTCTATAAACAAGTTATTTTTAACAGTTAAATGTATCCCTCTTCTCTGTATTTACATTTTTGTTTAAAAGAGAAAATTTCTATGCCACCAGATCATAAAGACATTGTAGTATAGTTTCTTCCAAAATTTTTAACATTTTGCCTTTCACAAATGTCTTTAAATCACCAAGAATTGATCTTTGCATAAGGTGTAGACATCTGATTTCATTTTCTTCTGCATGGATAACAAATCTCCCTGGCATAATTGAAACAATCTAGACCCACTGATCTATGCCACTTTTATCACTTTCTACATGTGCATGGACTGTTTCTGGGTTCTCTTTGCTACACCACTGCCGTTTATTCCTGTATCCATAGAACAGTTTTTTATCACTATAGCTTTCATTTTAAAAAGGCTTGCCAACTGGCAGAGCAAGTCCCCCATCTCACTCTTCTTCAGAAGTATGTTGTGTGATCTTGGACCTTTGAGTATCAACGCACCTTTAGAGTCAACTTGTCCAGTTGCCCCCAAGAAACTGGGAATTTTTGTTTTGATCTGTAACATCAATGTGGGGGAGGGTTGAGATCTTTACATGATTGATGCTTACAATAAACATGATTTACCAATGTGTTTAGTCTTCTTTTAACGTATTTCAATCAAGTTTCATAATGTGCTCCACAGAGACCACACTCTTGGAAGACTCATTTTCTGATGCTCTTGTACATGGCATCTTCACTGCTGTTTGCAGTTGACTTTTGTAAACTGATCTTATTTCCAGCAACTTTTAATTATTCATCTACAGATTCTTTTCTTTCATGGTTTCTGTGTAATCACAGCATTTGTGACTTTCTTCCTTTCCATCTTAATACGTTTTCTTTCCTTCCCAACTATGCTTGCTAAAGCCTCAGTACAAACAACCTGTCAAACAGAAGTAGTGCTAAGACATCCTTGCCTTTTTCATTTTACGAAAAATGCTCTTCTAATTTCAAGTCTGTTTGAGGCACACCTTTGACACACATCCTTTGTTTTTATCTCCAAACCACGATGTCAATATTAGCGTGTCATCAGGGAACTCCCTTTTTTCAGTGTGTCGCCTACTTATTGCTCGTTTCCGTTTAGTTTAGAACCTGTCACTTGAAGAAGTCCCTTTCTTCCTGCAAGCCCAATGCTACAGATTGAACTGTGTCCACTCAACATTCACATATAGAAGTCTAATCCCCAATGTGACTACATTTTGAGATAGGGCCAGTAAGAAGATAAAGTGAACCCAGGCCATAAGGGTGGGGCCCTGACACAACTGCATTAGTGTCCTTATAGACACCAGAGAGTTCACGCTCTGCCAGCACAAATAGGAGGCCGTGTGAGGACACGGTGAGATGGTAACCACTTATAAGCCAGCAACATGGGCCTCCCAGGAAACCAACCATCCTGCACCCCGTTCTGAGACTTCTAGCCTCCAGAATCGCAAAACGTCTGTTGTTTAAATCACCCACTCTGTGGTATTTTGTTATGGCGGCCCGAACTTAGATTCCCTAGAATGCAACAAAAACGATGTCATACTTAGGATCTGGTTATTTTGCAGTGGGACACCTCCTCGCTCCAGATGAGCTAGTCTGCTATACTGCCAGGAGAAGCAGAAGGTCAGTACTTCTGTTCTTATTTACGTGCTACCTTAGTAAACAAGGGGCTGTTAACTAAGGGTCCTCATTTCAGGCTTCGGGCAAAATTAAACTATTTGATGAAAAAAAAGTTCGTATTTACCCTTCTTAAGGTATTTGCTAAGGATCCGTGTACATTTTATGTCCCAGTCCCTCCCCAAATTAAGAATGAGACCAAGGTTAAAAGTCTGAGAGACTGTGGCGGTAGAGGTGATATTTTACTTCTACCAGGAGTGAACGGTCTTAGAAGAGAAAGAACTGAAGTAATGAATTGTGTATACGGAGATAAAGAATGTGTGAATTGGTAAGAATTAGGTTTAAATGCAAAGCACAAATAAGTGGCTTAAACAAGGTAGAGATTTATTTGTGTCTCCCAAAGAAGTCCAGAGGTAGACTGTCCAGGACTGCGATGGTGGTTCCATGGTCATCACGGACTCCAGCCTCTTCCATCTTCCATCCTGCAGATAGTCTTGTGGTCTAAAATGGCTACTGGAGACTCTCAGTCATCATGTCCACATTTCAGACCAGAAAAAGCCAGGTGAGGGTCTGGAGAAGCACAAAGGATGAGCCTCCCAACAGAGCTAATCATTTAAGGGGCTTTCCTGGAAGCACCACCAAATGGCGTCTGCTTCTACCCCCTTAGCAACAGTTAACTGCAAAGGAGAACAGGAATGCAGTATTTCAGCCGTGCACACTGTCACCCCCAATAAAACATGGGCTCTGTAAATTAATGGGTTCTGTAGAAAGGATAATAATGGATATTGGGCAGTGTATTCATCACGTTTCTTATTTTCTGTATTTTATGATGCTTTGACATCCTGGAGTCTGGCAGACCCTGGGAGGAACTAAGTCCTTCCCAACATTAGCTAATTCCTGGAAATAGTAAACACTTGCCCAAGAGCATGTCTTTCATATGCAAACCAACCAATCCTGATTCCATACCTGCCATCAGCCTCCTTTTATCAGGCTCCTGCAGTCCAGAACACTGTTTCTCTGCTCAAAGGTACCAGACAACTAGAGACCCCCCTCTTCGGCCCGGAGCCTGGTGAAAATCATTCGTCCCACAAAAATCGCAATAAAAGCTTTAGGCCTGCCCTGGGGCTCCCCCGGTGGCTCTAGTGGTGTGGCATGTGCCCTCCTCTTGGCAACCAGAATAAACTCCTCTTTCAAGACAGTTTCTTTATGTCTGTCATCTTACCACACCGGATTAACACAAATCCCACCTATATTGTAAAATAGGTAAGCCACTGGAAACCTCTCCCACGATACGGTTTTCCACAGCAGAAAGCTGGAATCCTGGCAACATTTGTTATCTCACAAAATATGCTTAAAATGTGTTTAGCAGAAGAAAAAGTCCCTCGTCTCAACTTCTCTTCTGAGCTCCACTCGTTAATCATCAAATAGAAGCCAGGAAGTCTACAACTCGGCTATGTTCAGAACTACTCCTGATCTTCCCTCTTCTCACACCTGTTCCCACGTTCATGTTTCTTAGTCTCAGAAACAAAACGTCACTATCCACATACCTTGCCCGAGCAGCTTCAGAATGATCTCTTCGTGGCCCTTCTCTTCCCACCAGCACCTACTGTCCCCAGGGTGTCCTGGACAGGAGTTCCATGCTCTCAGTATCCCTAACCTGGAGCGCAGCACGGGGTCTGGCACATAACTGTTGCACAGCGAACGAACCAACATGAACCCCAAACTCCCCACATGTCCCCTGTAATGCACACTCTGCTAACCTTTCGAGGCTCTTGCAGGAGCTTCCTAACGGCCTGCAAGCTTTCCCCACTTCTAACCCTTCCCAGGCCTTCACTTCTTTCTCAAGCACAGTTCCGATATGCCCATTTCAAAACATGCAGCTCCCCACTGCCAAAGTCCTCTGTAAGCTTTCAAGGCTCTTATGATCCAGCCCCAACGCCTTTTTCATGTTTTATCTTTCACGGATCCATACGCTTTTATGTTTCTGGACCTTTGTTCATGCTGTTTCCTCTGCTGAAAACCAATCTAATAACTATTCTCACCTGTGTCCACAGGACTTTATTTCTACCATCACTAGACTACTCCTCACACCACAGCACGCTTTGTACACAGGCTTCTGCCTCTGTCCTCCCCATCCAGCCCCCATCATCCTAGATTGTGAGTCCCTTCAATGCAGTAATCCTGTTATATTTATCCCTATATCCAGGCCTGTATGCTTGCAAGGTTTAAAGCAGGTGCCCAAGTGACTTTTAAGTTTAAAAAGATGCTCAGATTAACTGTAAATAGCCACGGAAGATTAAAAGCAAACCAAAAAACACTACTAAAGTGGACTACATTCTCAGTAATCCACAGACATTAACAACAAGAAAGGTCAAGTACAATAAACTAATCTAAAGTTTACAGGCTCCCAGAAGTGTCCCGTGAGACTGGGGGGATGGGCATGGTGACTGAAAGGGATATGCCTTGTTTAAAGTAACTACAAACAACAGTAATAATGGCCAGTAGGCACCGAGCACTGGGTTCAGTTAGTATGTGCCAAGTAAGTTATATGTATTATTCACTGTGTTCCTCCCAGCAGGCTTATGAAGTAGGACTACTATCATCCCTGTTTTATCCACAGGAAAACAAAACGACAAAAAATCCGAGGCAGGGAAAGTTAAGAAACTCAGCAGAGGTCACTCAGGTGGTAAGTGAAGCAAATCCAGGCTGTGCGACTAACACAACTATTAAGTTAAACCACCTTTTCAAAGGAGAGGTGCAGCAGGAAAACTGCAAAATGTTAAGGTGTAGACCTGTATGGACAAACACCACCCTGAGGTCCAAAGCAAACGGATGAAGAGTACAGACAAAAAAAGAGAAATTTCATTATTGTGTCTGCATGACTTGGGACAACCTAAAAAGCTACACACCATCCTATCACAGACTGTGGGAACAGCACAGGGACATATACAGTAGTGAGAGGGGGGGTATAACGCCGTTGACGCCTGCCAACACTCTCATTCTCTAAAAAGTGAGCCTGTCAAATTCTTGCACAATCTTGCTGACAGTTTCAACTCTCGTAGGAAGGAAACAATTAGAAGGAACAATGAAAGGAGGAGACGCCATAACCTATTTTAACCAGTAAAGAAACATGGCTTGATAACAAGGGATCAAGAAGAATCAGTAAAGATAACCTAGCAGAAAAATTAACTGTGATCTATTTTCCTATAGGATCATCAGACTGATAATGAGAAAGAATAACGAGGTGGTGGTATTTCTCCCTAATTCTACCCCCAGCCAAAACCTATGATGCAGTGGAACTCCCAGGGTGACTTAGACACACCCTGCAGGGCTAAAAGTTAGCAGTGGGGGTTCTGGATAGTTGGGCCAGTGGAGGTGGGACACAGTGGGAAGCAGACTGTAGGCAGAGAACAAAATGCAAACTTCACATACCTAAACTCAAACTCCAGCTGTGCCTCTGATAAGCTGCATGACTTTGACATGTTACTTAACCACGCAGTTTCAGGTTTCCTCACCTGCAAAATCAGGATAATACCACCTTCTTAGGGTAATAGTGAAATGAGACAATGATAAAAAGCACTGAGCTCAGGGCCTGGCACCTAGCACGTACACAAAAAGGTCAGCCTTCAATATGGTAATTGTTTTCCCTAAGAGATTTCTCTGTAACTCACTAAGTTTTCTACAACGATTTGCTTGCTGTTACTGCCACCAAGCTTCACAGCACTTCATGCAAACCCTGACAGAAAAATAAGTAAAGTGAGCCTGCCTTCATTTTCATGTCAATGTTTCAGTGCAATCCAACCAAACATTTTGAAAGCCCTACAATGTCACTTTGCTAGACTAAGCTGGACGGGGACAAACGGGTAGTCTGAGTAAAAGATAACCCCACCTTCAAGAACTGCACAATCTCTTTGAGGAACAAAGGGAAACCACCAATGATTCCTCCTGAGCTGCAAAGGTTAGGCTGCAACCCAGGTGGCAATGACAAGAAATCCCCAAAACAGCCACAAAAACAGGTCTTTGGTATTTCTGGATGTCTCTGCATTAACTGCCCAGTCGTTTTTAAGAAATGAATGACTCTTTGAAAACTACTGACAGCAAACAGTGGATCTCATACGGGTTGGTCTTTGAAGTCAATTGTTGTAGGTTACATACACGTATTAAGAGGAAAAGAAAAGAAAAAGAAGGGAAAAAAAGGTAAGCGAATTATCTGAGCATGCACTACAAAGATGCGGACAATGGAGGGAAATACATGAAAGATATCTTGTTCGCCTCTAGGACAGGAAGCAGTAAGTACTAAATGAAAGTCAATCCGCAGTGCCAGCCTGGCTTGGAAATAACGGAAAGATTTTTGTTTTCCAAAAGTGAAAACAGTTTATTTGGTTTTTATTGTCAAAAGTAATAGAAGCTCAAGGCTAAAAAACAGTAAGAATAATAAGGAAACTCACACATAATCCCCCCATCCAGAGATCATCACAACCTTTTGATGTTTCTCCTCCCAGACTTTTACTAAACATATATTCATATCTATTACTTCTTTTTCAAAAATGGGAGAGTACCACACGTGCTGCTACCTTCTCTCCCACACCTCCGTGTATCCCACTCATCTTCCCACCCAACGTGGAATCCCCAAATCAAAGTCACACGGCAGTTTTCCACAGCAATATTCCCTGACACCGTGAAAAGATGACAAAGGGAATGCAAGACACAAAACGTGGGGCTACAAGACCCTGACCGACTGTTAAAGCTACCAGGTTCCACACATCTACTCCGAGACCAGCTTGGGAGAGGTGCAGAGTTCTCAGCACCCAGGGCTGCCCGAGGAAGGGAAGGGCAGAGCCCATGCTCTGGGAGCTGCCCAGTTGCGGACCTCACATCTGCACCATCAGCCTCATGCCGAGGCCTCTGCACCGAACGCCCGCCTCTTAAGGCCCTGCCTTCCAGGCAACCTGCAGCGGGAGGGCGGCGACGCCTTCGGCTCACAGGGATCCGGCGGGGCGCACCTTTCTGCCCCTGCACCCTGGACTCAGAGCTGCTCTGGGCTGGTCACTGAATTGGTCTGTTCACCTATTACCTTCCCAAAGCACAGATTCATCACACTATTTAAACAGGTATACTAATCTGCAGAACTTCTCACAACTTTTAAGGAGTATAAAAGCAGCTTTTGCTAACGAAGAGTTGCCCAAAGATCAATTTTATCTACATTTTCCTTAAGGAATGTGGCATAAAGAAGTGAGGGCTACATCACCAGACAGTTTTAACGTATAAACTCACAAAGCAGAGTTCATGTACTGATTAATGGTCCCAGCTGCAGGAAAAAAGACGGCTGATATGAGGAAACGGCAATTCCTTTTCTACTGTTCCTGGACAAGAAGAGAGAAAAGCTGAAGAATTCCATCTTTACCCTGACCCAACTGTACCATAAGCGCAAAAAGGGGCTCAGGTGTGGGTCCATAAGGCAGCATGTAAACCGGGAACCCGTGACAGTCTAGCATGACCTAAACCACAGTCAGCACCCTGCTCTCGGGCAGGGGCACAGGGGACAAGACATGCAGTCTAGGGCACCAAAAAACAGGCTGGGCTGGAGGCAAAGCTGGAGCCTGAGTGGCCGAGACAGAATGAGGGACTGCTACAACTTGAACTGGACAACCAGCTCGACAGTGGCCAATTCTAAACAGGCACAGCCAGCTAGCAGACCTGCGGAGGTCTGATGCAAACCTAAAAAGTACAAGAGGCACTGAAAAACAGACTTGACTTTATGTAATACTTAATAGGAAATTAGTAGTACTCTGTAATTTCCAGAATCTCATAATGAAAGTAATCGTGTGTACACAATGATCTTTGTATGTGCATCAAGAGACCAGGTGGAAAAATAAAAGGAAAATGTCACACCTCAGGCTCTAACCTACAGAGGCAATGTCAAAGGTTGTTTAGGGGACTCCCCCAAGTTCTGGGTGAGACTAAAAGGATAGAGAATGGGGCTTAGAAAGACAGAAACTAGCGGAACCAGAGCCCCTGTGGTATCACCTGGAAATGAACTAGTTCATCCCTACTTATATTTTGCGTCTCTACTATTGATAAACTCTATTTCATAAGTGCTACTAGTGAAATCTGTCCAAAAACAAAAGATGTGAAGAAAGTAGGTTAGTCTTAAAGCTAGGTTTAGGTTAGATACCAACCCCTGTTCAGCAACCCCCTTCAGTTTGGGCTGAAGCTTAATATCCCATTGGGATCATTCATCTGTCAACATTTATCGAGTACCTATTCTGTGCCAAGCACTGGTTAAGGTGCAGGAAACAAAAAACATACAGTCCTCGCCATTTGGTTTATAAACAGTAAGAAAATCATTATTCACAACCATGGGATAAAGGCCTGACATAGAATATTTAGTGGCTGGATCAGTACGATAATACAAGCGTGTATAAAAAGCAAGAGGCCATCCCAAAGGACACCTATCCTTTTGCCATAACATAGATGAACCCGAGTTCATCTGTTTTATACTCTTGTACACAGAAACCATCCCTAAAAGAATAAACAATTAGCTACCAAGGTTTATGAGACAAGGGGGAGGAACAGTCAAAAGTATTATTACTCATTTTATATAAAAGAATATTTTAATTCTTGTCCTTAGGAACTATAAAGACTATACGTGATTTGGAAATGAGACCGTACCAAACAATGGCCAAAGAAGAATCGTCCACTCTATGCCTTTTCTTTGGTCTGGTCACTCAGAAATATAATATTATCTGTAAAGAAGCCAAAGCATAAGTATTATTTTCAGAACTCTTTCTCCATCTCAATTAATCACTCCTCTATAATACACACAAACTTAAATGCTGTTAACTAAAGGACTTGAGAAAAATTCCCAAAATGTGAAGTGACTCCTGCTGTGTTCATTAGTGGCATAAACAACAGGAAAAATGGAGCTAAAAGCTGGGCTTCAGCTATTTTTCAACAACTCAGACCTTGTCGGGAGACGTGTGATAGTTCCTGTCTTCCCTGAACACAGTTATAACCGCCTGGCAGTAACTTGCTACAAAAGAACTAGTCACCGATTTCAAAGTTTGCAATGCTCTGATCGATGCCATGATACCAGGCAGCACATCCACACACACAAGAGGGCCAAGGCACAATGTTACACATGCTGGAGGTAGAGAGAGGACAAGGTCCAACATATGGCCTGTTAGCAAACACAGATTTATTGATTTTTTTAAGTAGGCTGCAACACTCACACAGAAGACATTCTAGTTTTAAATTTTAAAACACCCTGATTTTTATATACTCATTCTTGGGAAAACTTTTACTACTCCATATCACAGAGAGAGCATTCTCATACAAGAACATCAGACATTGCACTTAAAACGTTGTCCCAGAGTTAGTTCAGGACAGGCAAAGGAAAAGTAGTAGTACTTCCTGTACAACTTGAAAAGATCTAGATACTCGTAACTTTAAAATTACTTAAAAAGTGGCCATTACATGACAGTATTTATGACTAGTCTTCTAAAAATAGAATATTTTGGTAAAGAACGGTTATTTCAGAAGAGATTAGAACAGACACCACAGCGTAAAATGGCAAGAGTGCCATCCACTGGTGATTAAGTTCTAGACATGGATCCCTAGGAGGAAAAAACATGACCTACAAAACCAAGCAACCAAATTTAAACTCTATTTCTTTCAATTCAAATGTTACTAAACATCTATTCATTTTTACTACTAGCCATAAATCCACTTTAAAAGCTCAATCAACTCACCCATGCGGTGAATACTAGTTACAAGAAGAAAACAAAATGGCAGATAATCTGAACTGTTTCTACTGAGTAGCTGGTTTGGTTCAGAATAATTCACACAGTCCAAAGTTTACCCACACTTTTGGTTTACAACAGAGTATGAAAGTATTAAATAAACACATAATTGATAAACACAAAATTGATAAAGACTTAGAAATTCAATTATTTTACTAAAAAGTTTGGTTTGGGGGATCCTGGGTGGCTCAGCTGGTTAATTAAGCATCTGAGTCTTGATCCCATCTCAAGGTCTTGAACTCAGGATTGTGAGTTCAAACCTGTGAGCACAAGCCTCCATGCCCAGTGTGGAGAACGAAGGAAGAAAGGAAAGAAGGAAAGAAAAGAAAAGAACAAAAGAAAAAAAAAAGAAAAGAAAAAGAGTGAGAGAGAAAGAAAGAAAGAAAAAAGGAAGGAAGGAAGGAACAAGGAAGGAAGGAAGGAAAGTTTGGTTTTCCACGTTTCCACATAAAAGTCTATTACTTTTTTTATTGTTATTTTTTGAGAGAGAGAGAGAGAGAAAGAGAGAATGCACATGCGTGTGCAAGCAGGGGAGGTGCAGAGGGAGAAGGGAGAGAATCTTAAGCAGACTCGAAGCTTAGTGGGAAGCCCAACACGGGTTTCAATCTCGCAACCCTAAGATCATGACCTGAGCCAAAATCAAGAGTCGGACACTTAACTAAGCCCCCCAGGCACCCCCAGAAAAAAATTTTGAACAGGTAGGTATCTCTGGAGACATGGCTCAAGGAAGACTAGGGCATCCAGAAATGAAATACTGTCAAGACACTCAAGAAATTATGGAAGCAAAATGGTCACAAAGGACCTCATCTAAGGTCTGATGAGGGTACAAAGATAATTATATTCGTTTTCAAGGTCAATACACATTCAAAGAAACCAGTAAAAGAATATATTTTTTGACTATTATTTACAACAAATTAGAACTTATCAATATGGTTAAGACATGAACTCTGGAGCAAAGTAAAAGAGAACGATAAAAGGAAAATCTGTCGATTAAAAGAGACTTAAGTTCTCAAGAGTTCTCGCCTCCAGAATTCTGAGAAAATAAATTTGCTGCTTAAAAAAAATAAGAAAGAGACTCAAGATATAAGCCATGTAATATAGTGTATGGACTCGAATTTATTAAGCAATCAAAAAAATTTAAACATTGTGATGTCTGGTAAAAATATTTAAATAATTTCTTAATATTAGGTGTGATAACAGCATAGTAGTTATGCCTTAAATAGGAATCCATATCTTTCAGATATACCTATTGAAAACACTTATGGATGAAATAATATAATGTCTGAGATTCACTTCAAAATAATCCAAGTGTAGGGGCGCCTGGGTGGCTCAGTCGGTTAAGCGTCCGACTTCGGCTCAGGTCATGATCTCGCGGTCCGTGGGTTCGAGCCCCGCATCGGGCTCTGTGCTGACAGCTCAGAGCCTGGAGCCTGTTTCAGATTCTGTGTCTCCCTCTTTCTCTGACCCTCCCCTGTTCATGCTCGCTCTCTGTCTCAAAAATAAATAAATGTTAAAAAAAAAAATTAATAAAAAAAAAAAATAACAATCCAAGTGGAGGAAAAGCGGGTTGGGGCTATAGAAGAAATCACACTTGCCATCAGTTGGTAACTGTTGAAGCCAAATGATACATTTCCTTTTTTTTACTTTTCTATATTTGTGTATGTTTGACATTTTCCATAATTTAAAAAAATCAATTTTTAAATGATGTCTAACATTGGTGTATCTCAAAAGTTCACAAACACTGAGACATTACTTTCTTTCATTCCCATCTACTTACTAAAAAAAAAAAATTAGGTTTCTCAGTATTTACGTCCATAAAAACAAACAAAAGAACAAAATTAACATTTAACAACTGTCTTATTAATTTTTCCAAGAGGTTAAAAAAAAAAGAACCATCTTCCTCATTAAAAAATGTATTTTTAATAAAATTTCAGTTTTCATATTTATATATTAAAATTGTTTTGGTCACATATGTTCTAAAAACAACTATAATGATAACCCAATCAAAAAATATGTAACATTTAGAGCCTTAATATCACATAATTTTTTTAATGTTTTAAAATTTCTATTTAGGTATGTATTTTTGTTACAAACATAATACAATGAATAATAAAAAGTTCTGAATTGTACAATATATGTTAAAATACCTTTCTTAGGAGAAAATGGAAAAACAAGTTCGGAGAACAAGAAATAACAAAATTTCCAAATGCTTAAGAGCTTGTTCAATTTTTTAAAAAAAATGATGAGTATCAAACTGCTATGGCATTTACAGCCACTGATACATTTCAGGGTAACAACTTCTTATTGAAAAAAGATTTTTACGTCAACTTAAGTATGTCCAAAAGAACTATATCTTTTCAAACTTCTTGCAGAATTTTCAAAACAGTTTGAAAACTCTGCTCTAGGAGGTATCTTCTTTTTTTTTTCTTTTTAATGTTTTGATTTATTTTTGAGAGAGACAGAGCACAAGAGCATGAGCAGGGGACGGGCATGGAGAGATGAGGACAGAGGATCGGAAGTGGGTTCCGCTGACAGCAGAAGAGCCCAATGCAGGGCTAGAACTCATGAACCATGAGATCATGACCCAAGCCAAAGTTGGACACCCAACCGACTGAGCCACCCAGGCGCCCCTAGGAGGTATCTTCTTCATCTTTAAGCTTTGTGTGTCCATGTTTCCTACATTGTTTGCATTTTCTTAGGAACTTAAAAATCATCATGTTCTGGGGTGCCGGGATGTTTCAGTCACTGAAGCATCCGACTTCAGCTCAGGTCACGATTCACGGTTCACGAGTTCGAGCCCCGCATTGGGCTCTGCGCTGACAACTCAGAGCCTAGAGCCTGCTTTGGATTCTGTGTCTCCCTTCCTCTCTCTGTCCCTCCCCCATTCACATTTTGTCTCTCCGTCTCTCTTTCAAAAATAAACATTAAAAAAAAAATTTTTTTTAAATCATCATGTTCAGCACCGAGCAGGTTCTCAATAAATCTGCACAAATGTCTAATGCCCCTCACGGCGGTGTAACTTTACCTTGGCACAGGCTTCTGCCTGTTTAGGACATGTCCTCAGACACTAAAGTTTTTTTTACTTCAAACAGTAAGGACCAACAGACACTCTACTCAAAAGTTACTTGTGAAATGAAAGTCAGCACAGAGAGAATTTTCTGAAGGAACTGTAGAAACCATAGCAAATCCCTGAGCCACACTCGCAATTCTCACGGTGAGTTGCCTGACCATCTCAGCATTTGTACCCAAAGTCCCTGTTAAAGTTACTTACAAGAAGCCAAACTTTTTAAAAGGGAAGAGGGAGGAGGGAACAGCTGTTACCACAAGCTTCTTACCAGCTATGATTGTTGTTGCCTGTCGCCTCACATTGTTTTTATCTGTGTATTCACCATAGTCGACTTTCCCTTCCACATAGATACGGGACCTGATAAAAATAAAATTCACTTTTCAGTCCGGAGATTCTAATCTGTTTGAAAAGAGAGTCAGGTGAGAGCAGGAACAAGTACACACTGAGGATGAATACAGAACCAAGTATAACCTCATTTTTGCCACCGCATCTCAATGTTCAAAATTAGGAATATTAAGAGTACTAAAACAAAGTCCACACAGACCTGACACATTTAGGTAAGAAGGACAACGTTCTCAGCCTTGAGCTGACTGTGGTTCTTCAAGTTGTAAAAACCAAAGTGACTTTAAGACCATGAAATGGTGGGGAGGGCACCTAAATGGCTCAGTTGGTTGAGCATCTTGACTCTTGATTTTGGCTCAGGTCATGATCCCAGGATTGTGGGATCAAGCCCCACATTGGGTTCCTCGTTGAGCATGCAGCCTACTTGAGATTCTCTCTCCTTCTGCCCCTCCCCTGCTTGAGCGTGCATGTGCACACATGCTCTCTCTCTCCCCCTCTTAAAAAACATTTTTTTTTAAAAGACCATGAAATGGAAGAGCAACATAGTGGCATCCTTTAAATCTCTGGGACTGACTTCCAATCTGCCATTTTTCTTCACCTTTTATTTTTGACCCCCTAACAGATTTGTTGATTTTCACTTATTTTTCAATTCCTTTCCATAGTCACGTTCATGAATTTATTTTCCAGGGACTTAGATTATTAAAATTCAAAACAGAGGTTTTGGCGTAGTATTTCACTTAGACTTAATCACTAAGACCATTTCTGCACTGTTTAGAAGGCTGAACTAGAAGACAACTATAACTCTGATTTTAAAGGATAGAAAATGCATGCTAGCATTTATTTTCAGTCTACCCTTACCAAAAAAGCAGAATATAGGAGACAAAACTGGTAAAATGATCGGGTGTCGAATATACACATAAACCACAAACAGTTATTTTCCTTGAAATTTCCTGTATTTATACGTATGTGTAGATGCACAAATTTATACGTACATATATAAAGAACTAAGAAAGTAAATAGGAAAAAAGGAACACAGTTTATTGAAAAGAAACAGAAATTTTAGTTATTCCTGAAATCGTTTTCCGTGAAATCTATTTTACTTCTATAAAACTAGCACATTTCTAAATATATTAACTATGAATACAACTGCTGTTCAACATACACTTTTGTCTTTCCACGGGTTTGGAAATGACACTTTTTATCTATACACTAAGCATTCCAAAAGGGAGCCGAACTAAAATTACCAAATATAAAACAACAGCTGTGAACACTGCCATAATACCTCACCTGTGCCAGGCTACACACATTCCAGATCCTGTAGTAAGGACTCCATGCAGATGCCAAGAGGCAAGACACCCGCCGTGGGGATCCCTGGCTGCGGCGGCATAGGAACTCCTAACAGCATGGGTTGCACCTGCTCATACGGTGCTCAGTACACTTTGCCTTCTCTCTTGCCTCATCTGCGTCTGTTTATGTATACCTGTTATTTGGCCTAAATTATAAATTCTTAGCAAGCGAAACCATGTTCTATACATCTGTGAATTAGACACACGGCGACACACCGTGCATATAACACTAAGCTCTGAATAAGTATCGAGTTAACACAGAGTTATTAGAATAAAGGAGGTAGGCATTCCTGAGAACACCTGTTACCAGTTTTTTTAAACCATTCAATCTGTAAGATCCTTCTTTCTGAACTTACCCCTTTTTCACATACTGATACGCCACATCTCTGAGGCCTGGTCGGAATACTGATATTCTGTGCCATGTCGTCTTTTGACTGACATCACCTAAATCTCAAGAATAGAAAATGTGGTTATAAACGCCAGCAGACCAAACCAATGCCAAAAGACAACATGCCCAGCAAAACCAACGTCACAATTTCGAAGAGAAAAGCACAGAATCAGAGAAGATTCTTTCTAAAAGCACCTCATATCTAATTAGCTGAGAATAATGTCTATTTATTGCTGATACAATTAAAACCCCAGTCTGTATACTCACCCATTTGGTATACTTCACTCTCCCCTGACCGCCACATCTCATTCGTTGCTAGAGAAAATATTGTGACCGGGTTCTTCCCTTCCACCTGTCTCATGACGGGGTCCTGACCCACTCGCCCAAGGAGCTGCACACGGTTCAGAGCTGAAACAACGTGTAAATAAAAGGAGCTTGAGAGAAAGGTACAGAAGAGGAACAGCTACAAATATTACTTCAATTTCAATCTCAGCATTGAGGAAAACCCAAGTTCTACACGTTCAGAAGGTAAGTTGAAGGGACAAATAAAGGCCGTATGGGAGAGAAAAGAGGATTGGCAAGAAAGGAGAAAATATTCTTTGAAAAAGTAGCCCACAAACAAACACTAAGTTCTTTACCTTAAATTCTTTGAAATACCTTTTTAAAAAAAAAAAAACCATAAGGTTAAAAAAACAAATCTGAGATCTGAAAATCTTTATAAATACACAGGACTACTCCATGAAAGAAGAGCTTTCACAAAGTTTCACTCTCTCAGCCAAATAGCACATGACCTTGGAAGAATTAGATAACCAGATAGGACTCAAGGAGATTCTAGAAGGCCCCTGCAGCCTGATGGGGCAAGGCCAAGAGGGGAGAGCCCAAAAGGAGCCAAAGGCATGACGATTACCTGCGTATAATGCAACCAGTGCACCTCTTCTACCACACATTTAAGAACAAACAACATACTTTAAACTTGGAAATTAGCCACTACTTACATCTTTCAAGAACCAAGCTGCTGGCTATTTCAGACTCACGTCTTACAAACTGATGAAACACCTAAAGGGGAATAAATCAGTGAAATGGCTTTAATTTGGGGGGAAAGGTAAACCCAAACAGAAGACCTGCTCATACTCAAGTCACCATTTGATTGGCAGGTCCCACAGCATTCACGCCCAGAACACAAGCAGTGCCCTTCACGTGTCCCCGCACCACAGTGCCAGGAGGACCAGGCAAATGCTTGAGGGCCATCTACTACAAAAGCCCAAAGGTACACAAAGCCAGACGGCATGCCCAGGAAAGCTAATTTAGAATCCTCTCCTGGTTCTTTCGTGGTAACCCTCCTGATTACGGTGCTTCCATAGTTGTGCAAAAAAAGGTCAAATCATATATATGCTGGAAAAATTCATGCTTTTGATAGACCAAAGAGAAAAGTCTAAGACAAATCTGATTCTCTGATAAGGTACAAAAATAGGACTATTCAAGTCAGTCTGTCAGAGGAAGGCAGTAACTGACACAAACTGGTGGCGGCATTCAACGATCTTGCAGCTATCACTACTGAAGACCAGCTAAGTGCTTTACCTCTTACAAATTAATCCTCAGAATAAATGTATACACTGTGTAAAATTATCCCTACTTTGGAGATGAAAAAAATGAAACTTAGGGAGATTAAGTAACGTGCCCAAAATCCTACAGGAAGTAACTGGCAAGTCATGCCTGGAACCCAGGGCCATCCAACACCAAGGCTGCCACTGTTCCCGCCGCCCTGTGCTGCCTCCTTAAGGACATTCTGTTCAAGGGCTACTGCCATGGTAGGAGCACAGGTCACCAGGCACATTGCTGATTTCAACGTTCAGAGAGCTAACCATCACATCAGAGAAACAGGTATCATATGGTAGCACTGTTAATATAAAAAGCAAACAGCCACCAACCAAATGAACAGCCATTCCTGGAATACTGTTGACTATGGAATCCTACCACTGTGTTTTGGGGCGGCAGGTGGTTAAGAAATAAAGATGGAGTTATAACACGGCAAAGACTCAAGCAAACTAGTACTTGTGTCATACTTCTAGAAATGTACCAATTTAAGTACTGAGGTGAGCCAGAGCTCCCAAGTCTTATAGGATAATATGTCTCATTTTGGGCAAACGAAAATTAAGACCTAGAAAAACAGAAATAGGTAAAGAATTAACTGGGATAATTTTTAAAATTAAATTCTTAACTTTTACATCTAGCTTTAAAGATTTCTTAAAGCATTAAGACAGTTGTTAACTTTTCTGTTTCACGTTTACACACACACACACACACACACACACACACACACACACACGCAAAACGTTAAAAGTCTGGATAGGTTAAAGTGAGGATCCAAGAATACAGAGTTAATTCTATAGTAGAGGGAGGGAGATGAGAACAGGTTTCACAGAGGAACAGCTTCTTCATTAGTCTTAACAGGATGGGGAGTAAGAGGTGTTATAAAGAATCTACAGGGGCGCCTGGGTGGCTCAGTCGGTTAAGCGGCCGACTTCGGCTCAGGTCATGATCTCGTGGTCCTGAGTTCGAGCCCCGCGTCAGGCTCTGTGCTGAGAGCTCGGAGCCTGGAGCCTGTTTCAGATTCTGTGTCTCCCTCTCTCTGACCCTCCCCCATTCATGCTCTGTCTCTCTCTGTCTCAAAAATAAACGTTAAAAAAAAAATAAATAAATAAATAAATAAAAATCTACAAAGTGGCAGCCCAAACGTGGTTAAGTCGGGAAAATGGGTAGTCTAGGCAGGCTGAAGGCTGGCTAGAGTGTCTGAAGAAATGAGGAGTCAGACTGGTAGAATGAGAAGGAACTGTGGACATTGTACATTTGTCATGATGGGGTGACGTCAGCTACACTCCTCAGTACAGGGAGATGAGGGGTGGAAGGCTGACGACAAGAGGTAGGTGGTCAAAAAGGAACCACATGCCTCATAGAAAAATGCTGGAAATGATCCTCATAGTCTCTAGATCGCTAAGGACACTAAATGCTCCGTAACTGATCAAAATACAAGGAGTACATTTTAAAAAATCATGACTGGGGCGCCTGGGTGGCTCAGTCAGTTAAGCGGCCGACTTCGGCTCAGGTCATGATCTCGCGGTCGGTGAGTTTGAGCCCCGCGTCGGGCTCTGTGCTGACAGCTCGGAGCCTGGAGCCCGTTTTGGATTCTGTGTCTCCCTCTCTCCGACCCTCCCCTGTTCATGCTCTGTCTCTCCCTGTCTCAAAAATAAATAAAACGTTAAAAAATTTTTAAATAAAATAATATGACTCCCATTATATACTGGTGGGAAATTTTTGTTTTGTTATAGTAAACATTATTGACACAAGTAAAATCTACCCCCAATCCTCTCTATCAAAGGAGTACACATAAAGTAGGTGGGCTCAAAGGTCTTTTGCCTCTGCAGTCAAAAGCCTGTAGAAATCTGATCACTATGGTTGATAATAAGGCATCTCAACACTAAGAAGGAAAAGTGATTACCTGTAATACAGGTCTCCGAAACATGGCTTCTATTTGCTTTTCCTACAACCTAGTCTTTGATCTTCCTCTGAAAAAAAGAGAGAGAGAGAGAGAAATAAACGCATCTTACAGCAAGAGCACAAATTCACTAATCCGAAATGCCTAACTGCGTTCGTAATTTTCATGCGGTGGGTCTTGCGACCATAAACATCAACATCCCTGCACATTTTAGGACTCCCCCAACCCCCCAAAACGCTTTACTGTCTTTCTTTTTTTTATTCCCCTTGGCTTCCTCTTCCTCCAAACCATACAGAAAATACTTTCTGATTTATTCCCATTTGCATTCCACCGACTTTCCAAATTTCTTTAAATTGCAAGCCCCTTAGGGCAGGGATTTTTGTCTTATTCACTGCCACAACCAACATTCCTAAGTTAGTTCCTAACACATGGTAAGGGCTCAGTATTAGAATGTCACCAAGGGACTTAAATCCGAAACTTGTTGCTCCAAAAATTACTGCCTCCAAACCCGTTAGCAAAGACCAAGGAGAGCCCTGGACTCCCCGGCCTCACCGCCGGGGATGGGAGGGCGCCCTTTCTCAATGGTGGCGCTCCCAACCAACAACGTAAAGGGACAGGGAGGTGACAGAAAACCCTGAAGTCCTCCGCATGGGTGCGAAGAGAAAAGCCAAGACACCGACACAGCACCACCACCCGAACCACAAAGAGCTGCACGCACACCTAGCAAAGAACTCGTGGCTCCCTCCACCCTCACCAGACGCTCTAGCCCGAACCAACCTCGAGCTAGGAGAGCACTTCCGGATACAGAGGCGACGCAAGCAACGCAATAGGGTTAAGAAAACGGAAAGTCTGTGGTGTGCGTCTGTAGAAATGCTCCGGCTAGCGCCGCGGAAAGCAAGCCTCCTTAATGCGGTAGTTCCGGGAGATTTTTTTTTTCCGGCGGGAGCAGAGAAGCAACGCCGCTGGGTGGTGAGTGGAGCTGATTTGAAGTTTCTAATGAAACGAAATTATTTGACAACCTTCCCAGCTTGGACCAGGAGGGGGCGAGTTAGACGAAACAAAGGATGGCTGGTTCCTGGGAAAGACTGGAAAGGTCCAGGCCTGCTAAAGCAGTAAGGAAACCAGAAAAGTAGAGCAGGAGCTGAGAGCGAAAAATTTAGGGGGTGACAAAAAATTGGCAACCAAAATAATATTTCAAGAAGACAAAATTAATGCAAAAAATCAGTGGTGAACAAAAAAGCCAAAATTTTAATTAAGCACAAGATCTGAGCCACGTTGGATCTGAGGCACGAGAAAAAATGGGTGCACCGATACACGTTTTTACATATTAAAAAAAAAAAAAAATCCCAGAGCATTAAAGTACTTGAAGAAATATGGAAAATTTGAAAGGTAGATATATTAAAACTCACAACACTATTTTAACTTTAAATATTTTATTTATACCAAAAACAGAAGTTACAGTAGTTTTACTGACCTTAATAGAAGTAAATTGATCAATAGTATTTACAAAATCTACTTCTTTGCTTATCTGACTTCCAATTGCAGGAATTGCCATGTCTGATGATTTTTCTTGACCAAGTTGCAAACTTAGTTTTAGTTAACTTCAGCTTACTGATCTTGTGGGGTTTTTTTTTTTTAATTCTGATATTTTGTTCATTGTGGATTTTTTTCATTAATTTTAATATTTTTAAAATATTGCATTAAAGTGTCCTTGATCTTGATTGCTGTGTTTCTTAGCACCCTTAAATTTTGCCTCCTTCACTCTAATCTTGACTCTGCTTAGGAAGAAGTTATGGGGGCCCCACAGGTTGCAGGATACAGGCCTCTCCTCTGCTGGTCCTGGTACTGTCCAACTTCTAGAAAATGAAGGTATCCTCCAGATCATTCTTTTTTTTTTCTTAATGTTTATTTATTTTTGATAGAGACAGAGACAGAATGCAACTGGGTTAGAACAGAGAGAGAGGGAGACACAGAAGCAGAAGCAGGCTCCAGGCTCTGAGCTGTCAGCACAGAGCCCGATGCGGGGCTCGAACTCACAAACCGTGAGATCATGACCTGAGCCGAAGTCGGACGCTCAACTGACTAAGCCACGCAGGTGCCCCCCTCCAGATCATTCTAACAAGCAAATCACCTTCTTGGGATCCTACTTGAATCCTCCATTGGCCCATTTTTGGCCTTAAAGGAGAAAATAATAGTTGGCATATTCTAGATGTTTATCTCCCATGTTACCTTTTTTACCATTTTATTTCAATGTTTAGCTCCTGAAACAGCATGTTATACTGCCTTCAGGCCTTGCACAGACATTGATCATCCTACACCCCACCACCTATGTTACTACTGCCAGTGCCTTCCAATGATTTCCTATTTAAAAATCTCAACTTCTACTTGAACGGTTGAGTCAAATGAAAAACTAAATTCATCCTTTCCTCCAAAGCCAATTTTTCCCTTCTAAGCTATTTGTTTATTTTAATGGTACCAACATTCTCCCAGACTTGAACTTTGGAATCATCTTTAAAAAACGTCTCCCTGATCACCTACATGCATTTGTCTATATCCACTCACTTAGCCCTATAAGTTATTTCATTATTCCACTGACATCTCCCTCTTTCTATTTGCACATACTTTTGAGTGAGGAGTATGAAAAAGGTTGTTTCAAATTAAAAAGCAGAAAGGGTGTCTGGGTGGCTCAGTCAGTTAAGCATCCAATTCTTGATTTGGGCTCCCGTCATGGTCTCATATTTCATGAGTTCGAGCCCTACATTGAGCTCTGTGCTGGCAGTGTGGAGCCTGCTTGGGATTCTCTCTCCCTTTCTCTCTCTGCCCCTCCCCTATGGGCACTCGCATGTTCTCTTTCTCTCAAAATAAATAATTTTAAGAAAGGGTCACACCAGTTAAAAACAGACAGCCTTGGGCAAACTCATAACTTTATAAATAACATCTTAATCTACATAAATAGCATGTTAAGCTAATCTCAGTTCTCACACAGGATTTACCAATACACATGCTCCTTAGACTGTTGGAACAGTTGTAAGTGCTTCTACTTTCCTTTTTCTTGATAAGCAAAAACATTAAAATGTATAAAATATACAATGTCATGGACGAATGGAGATAAAGCATTTTCCTGTTTTCTACTCGATCTTCCTTCCCCACAACAAATCCTCCAGCATTGCTTTGCTCTCACTGTCCTCAGGGTCTGAAATGCCCTTCTCCATACTTTCAAAATTTTCTACTCAAATAAAATCCTTACTTTGTTCTCGCATTTCACTTTCTTTACACACAGCTTATCTTGTGTTATAATTTAGATGACCATGAAGGTGCCTCCTCTTCCCCAGTGACTGTGAGTTATTAGAGGACAGGGACCTTGTGAATATCTTGTCAAAAATCATGCTTTAAATCAAGGAGAGGCTTTAAAAGGGTTCTGGTCACAGGCCAGAACAAAGAAATAGGAAGAAAAAATAGAAAGAATGCAAAAGGATGTTTAAGTAAGCCTGAAATTAGAAAACTAAAAACAAACAACAAAAAAATCAGGGACCTGGAAGAATGGCTGAATGCATTTTCATAATAGAGATACCCCTTCAAGAATCTCCAGTTTGCATAATTGGAGACTTTATCGTTCATCCATGGACCCAGAAAGGGCCTTCTCAGTGCTGAAAAGTATTGACAGATAACATTGCAGCTTTAATCAGCTCCCATTACCCCCGGCAGTAGTGGAATAATCAAGGGCTCTCATCCTTTGCAGAGCTAGCTGAGAAAGAGAAGTATCTCATAGATGCCCAAGGCCACAAAGTTATCTTTGGCCATGCCTTTTTTTCCCCTCTAAATTAGAAAAAGTCTCAGCTATGAGCAGCTATGAGTGGTAGAGATTAAGGCTGGTAATGCTTTATCACAGATAGGAAGCTTTGGACAATATTATTGCTGTAGAAAAACATTTTTTTGGAATTTTTAATCAGGTTTTCACTTTGCTTCTAAATCAGTTTTTCTCTAGCCTCATGATAATGGTTGGAAAATTACAGCACTTCCTATCTAAATGGATTACTAGCATCTATTTTAAAGTGGCTCAAAAGCAATTTTAGCAATACTTCAGTTATTAGTTATTATGGCTATGTTTTGTTAAATCATTTTTAAAAAATCAACCTGACAATTTTTATGTAAATCAGGATCGAAATTATGGTTAATATAGAGATAAAAAAGTTAACCATTCAGGCTGAAATTCTAACCTTTATCTTTCAATGTTCATCTTTGTAGAGCTTTAGATGAATGGCTTCTATAAACTGATACATATGTTAGAGCTTAGTGAAGTATAATAGTATTCCTTTAACTATAAGTCTCAAGATTATCTGTTGGCAGCTTAATGTCAGTGTGTGTTTAAAAATATCTATAGTTCTCAAAAAAAAATTAAAAAAAATAATTTAAAAAATGGGGCGCCTGGGTGGCGCAGTCGGTTAAGCGTCCGACTTCAGCCAGGTCACGATCTCGCGGTCCGTGAGTTCGAGCCCCGCGTCGGGCTCTGGGCTGATGGCTCAGAGCCTGGAGCCTGTTTCTGATTCTGTGTCTCCCTCTCTCTCTGCCCCTCCCCCGTTCATGCTCTGTCTCTCTCTGTCCCAAAAATAAATAAAAACGTTGAAGAAAAAAAAAATTTAAAAAGAATATCTATAGTTCTCAACAATAGCCAAATTATGGAAAGAGCCTAAATGTCCATCAACTGATGAATGGATAAAGAAATTGTGGTTTATGTGCACAATGGAGTACTACGTGGCAATGAGAAAGAATGAAATATGGCCCTTTGTAGCAACATGGATGGAACTGGAGAGTGTGATGCTAAGTGAAATAAGCCATACAGAGAAAGACAGATACCATATGGTTTCACTCTTATGTGGATCCTGAGAATCTTAACAGAAACCCATGGGGGAAGGGGAAAAAAAAAAAAAAAGAGGTTAGAGTGGGAGAGAGCCAAAGCATAAGAGACTCTTAAAAACCAAGAATAAATTGAGGGTTGATGGGGGGTGGGAGGGAGGGGAGGATGGGTGATGGGTATTGAGGAGGGCACCTTTTGGGATGAGCATTGGGTGTTGTATGGAAACCAATTCGACAATAAACTTCATATATTGAAAATAAATAAATATATAATAAATAAATAAATAAAAATAAAAAATAAAATAAAAGAATATCTATAGTAAAGCACCATATTTATATCCTAAAATATTTAACTTTAATATTGGCAGTGCAATGATGTTAATACTTGATCATTAGTTCCCCAGGTTATCTTGTGATCTCTGTGCGGAAACAGAACTTCAGGACTGAGAATGCAGCTTCTTACTGAGGCAAGGGGTAAACTTAAACCTCCGACTGAACTGGAAGGGATTAAATCGCTAGCCCAGTGAAGACCCAGTCCCACTCACACTCAGCAGTGTCTATGCAACTACCTGCTGATTTAGTAGCTTTGTGGTGCTGTGGAAACCGCCCCCCCTCGTCCTCCTTCCCCCATCCAGGCCATTCAGGTGCTAACAGGGGCTCTGAGGAACAGGGTAGAGGAGGGGCTATAGACCTTGATAGTTCTACTTATCAGTGCTGAGAAGAACTCTGGTCTATGCATTGCATATTCATAATAATATACCTTTTTCTAAATCACAAATTGTAGTTGACCCCACACTATACTGCAAGGGATATGGCCAGGGTCAGAGAAGCAAGAGATACATTAACTCCATTTAAAAACCTTGAATAAAGATTAGATTTCTTTAAATGGCAATGGGCAATACACAGCAATTTACCCCACTTAACTGCATGGAAATAATTGCAACTCCAAGACAGAAGAAATAATGGTATGATGGTTTATTCAGTTTTTAAAAATTTCTTAATTTGCTTTTTAAAATGCAAGGGAAAGAAGGATGTAAGGCAGCAAAAAAAAAAAAAAAAAAAAAAAGCCTGCAAACCATTAACAAGCTACCTTTATTAGTAGGACACACTAGAAGTTATCAGTGCCTTTATGACCAACATTATTTTATATATCAGAGCTTGACCATTATTAGCTTTGGGGTCCACAAATCTGGGCCTTGCAGCCAAGACCTGTTACTACCAACCTACTGATTCACCTATCTACTCATGAAATGATTTCCAACAGAAATTTCACTCTTTGTTAATTACATGTCACAAAGAAGAGTGCTTCACCCATATTTGGCTTTGGACAAGATAAAAACCTTTATTTACAAATGTTCCATTCCTTTAAAAATATATACAGAGAAAAGAATTTCAATTAAAATATGATAAAATCATAGGAAACAAAGCCAAATTCTGATAAAAACCAAGAAGAAATTGGTGACCCCCAGAAAATCAAAACCAGTCATAACTGGATTAGGGCAAACAGTTTGAAGGAGAACAGCCACACTACATTTTCCTCAAACCCTTTACCCAGCGGTTTGTACCATAAGTTAATAGCCAGTTCAGAAATTACAAGTTCTCTAGTCTTATTTCTGCCCACCTCACAGAATGGTGAAGTCACTTTTTTAATAAATATAATACCAGAATAAGGGATGGTCTTCACTAAAAGAATAGAGCAGGAAAATCACTTGCTCAAAGTGGCTGAGAATTCTTTTAGGAATGCCAGAATTTACCCTGAGAAGCATTGTTGAAATACATGCACATTTTATTATAAGCTGTTAACCTCAACTCAAAACAAAATTATACCCCTTTCTACATGCAGGGAGCGTCCTGTTCCTTGGGAGGCAGTCAGCTACCACAGCCCCGCAGTCCACAGGCTGTGCCGAGGGCCTTGCTCCCTCTTGTTTAGTTCAGAGACACATGCTTTCCCATTAGGCATGAATGTGAAACGTGACCGTGGTGACGTGGCCTTGGGAATATAACCGAGAAGAGAAATGGCTGCCCATGATTGTACCTGGCACCACCACTAATACGAGGCTTACTAGCTTTAGGATCTTGGCAGTGAATGCTAAATTATGAGTAGCTTTTGAAATCTTTGGGCATTCAAGTTGGTTAATCTCCCCATTTGTAAGAGGAAGATGGACGCAGTCAATATCTATTTCTGGAAGCTATAAGTCAGAAGGAGGGTTGGTGTGAAGGGAGTTCTTATGGGGAAGACTTCCCACAGGTGAAGCTGGAAGACTTTGCACTTTTTCCTCCCACCAGGCGTTTGGTGCTTCTTGGTCCTGTGGGGGTCCCAGAGACCCCAGGGTCACCATGTTCTTCCTGGGGGGAACAGGCCTGCTGAGCTTCTCTCAGTTCCCTGGCAATTAAAAGGGGAAAAAACATATTACTTGATCCTAAATTAAAGAGAATATCAAAACCAACATATAGATTTTTCTTTTTATTTCAGTATTTATAGAAGCAAGCCTGAGCTATACACGGAAGAGAAACTTAGCTCCTGTGATTATCTTTAAAAATAGCTAGTACACACATGCCACGACACGTGCCAGATTAGGTTTCTTAAATCCTACTGATTGGGATATAAAGGATGTTTAAAATTTTAAAAAATAAAAACCAGATAAAGACACCACTAAAAAGGACTATAAGCCAGTATCTCTAACATAGAGGCAAAAATTCCCAGTTAAATACTAGCAAAACAAATTCAACAATACATTAAAAAAATCATTCACCACAATCAAGTGAGATTTATTCCTGGGTTGTGAGGGTGGTTCAGTATTTGCAAATCAATCAATGAGATATATCACATCAGTAAGAGAAAGGGTAAGTACCATATGATCCTTTCAGTAAATGCAGAAAAAGCACTTGACAAAGTACAACATCGATCATGGTAAAAACCCTCAACAAAGTTTAAAGGCAACATATCTCAACATAATAAAGGCCATCAGTGGAAAACCACCGTTAACATCATCTTTAATGGGAAAAAACTGAGAGCTCTCCCCCTAAGATCAGGAACAAAACAAGGATGTCCACTCTCACCATTTTTATTTAACATAGTACAAGAAGTCCTAGCCACAGCAATCAGACAACAAAAAGAAATAAAAGGAATCCAAATCAGTAAGGAAGAAGTAAAACTTGTACTATTTGCATATGACATGATACCATGATACTCTATATAGAAAACCTGAAGGATGCCACCAAAACAAAAACAAAAACAAAAACAAACAAACAAAAAAAAAACACGCCAGAACTGATAAACAAAGTCAGTAAAGTCACAGGATACAAAATCAATATGCAGAAATTTGTTGCATTTCTATACACCAACAATGAAGCAACAGAAAGAGAAATCAAGGAATTGATCCCATTTAAATTGCATCAAAAACCATAAGATACCTAGGAATAAACCTAACCAAAGAGGTGAAAGATCTTTACTCTGAAAACTATAAAACAGTGATGAAAGAAATTGAAGACAACACAAAGAAATGGAAACACATTCCATGCCCATGGATTGGAAGAACAAATACTGTTAAATATTTCACATTTTTCACATTTTTTCATTTTTCACAGAACTATAACAGAGAATCCTAAGATTTGTATGGAACCACAGAAGACCCCAAATAGCCAAAGCAAAAGAAAAGAAAATCTGGAGGCATCACAATTCCAGATTTCAAGTTATATCACAAAACTATAGTAATTAAAACAGTATGATACCGGCATAAAAATAGACACACAAGTCAATGGAACAGAATGGAAAATGCAGAAATAAGCCCAAAATTATATGGTCAGTTAATCTTCAACAAAGCAGGAGAGAATATCCAATGGGAAAAAGACAGTCTCTTCAACAAATGGTAATGGGAAAACTGGACAGAACATTCAAAAGAATGAAACTGGACCACCTATTACACCATACGCAAAAATAAATTTGAAATGGATTAAGGACCTAAATTTGAGACCTGAAACCATAACAATCCTAGAAGAGAACACAGGCAGTAACTTCTTTGACATCAACCATAGCAACTTCTTACTAGATAGGTCTCCTGGGGCAACGGAAACAAAAGCAAAAATAAACTATTGGGACTTCATCAAAATAAAAAGCATCTGCACAATGAAGGAAATGATCAACAAAACTGAAAGGCAACCTACTGAATAGGAGAAGGTATTTGCAAATTACATATCTGATAAAGGATTTATATATTTCAAAAATATATAAAGAATAGGAGTCAACACCCCAAAAACAAATATTCCATTTAAAAATGGGCAGAAGATGTGAACAGACATTTCTCCAAAGAAGACATCCAGATGGCCAACAGACTAATTAAAACATGCTCATCATCACTTATCAGGGAAATGCAAATCAAACCTACAATGAGACATCACCTCACACCAGTCAGAATGGCTAAAATCAAAAATACAGGAAATAAATGTTGGTGAGGGTGTGGAGAAAAAGGAACTTTCTTGCACTGTTGGTGGGAATGCAAATTGGTGCAGCCACTCTAAAATACAGTATGGAGGTTCCTCAAAAAGTTAAAAATAGAACTACCTTATGACTCAGCAATTGCATTACTAGGTATTTACCCGAAGAATACAAGAACACCAATTGAAAGGGGTACATGCCCCCTATATTTATAGCAGCACTATCTACAATAGCCAAATTATGGGAGCAGTCCAAGTATCCATTGATAAATGAATGAATAAAGAAGATGTGGTATATATATATATATATATATATATATATATATATATATATATATATATATATATATATTGGAATATTATTCAACCATAAAAAGGAATAAAATCTTGCCATTTGTGACAATATGAATGGAGCTAGATGGTATAATGCTAAGTGAAATAAGTCAGTCAGAGAAAGATAAATACCATATGATTTCACTCATGTAAAATTTAAGAAACATAACAAAGCAGCAAAGGGAAAAAATAAGAGAGAAACAAACCGAGAAACGGACTCTTAATTATAGAGAACAAACTGATGGTTATCAGGTGGTAAGGGAATGGGTCAAAAAGATGATGGGGGTTAAATAGTACTCTTGTCTCAATGAGCACAGGGTGATGTATGGAAGTGTTAAATTACTTATATTGTACACCTGAAACTAATATCTGACACTGTTAACTAACTGGAATTAAAACAAAACATTTTAAAAGGAAAGAAAGAAAGAAAACATGAAAAAAATTTTAAATAAGGAAACAACCCTACTGGCTATATATGAAAACTGCAGGGGTCTGTGAAGCACAACGCATGGGTCGAATCTGGCCCACCACCTGTTCGTTGGAACTCAGCCATACCCATTTGTTTATGTATTGTCTGTGGCTGCTTTCACATTACTACAACAGAGCTGAGTCACTGCAGCAAAGATAGTATGCCCCACAAAGCATAAAATATTTACTCTCTAGCTCCTTCCAGAAAAGTTTCCAATCCTTGGTCTAGATAATTTCAAGAAGGCATCTGCCCCATCTCTGTGGTAGGCCCCCATTACTGTGATGTCTAACGACAGTCACCTGTGCCTCCATAGCTGGTTTTCACAGAAGGTGCACACTACACTTACATACATAATACAAACATATATGTGAATATATATACGTATATATAAGAATATAAGTATTTTTATTTTATTTATTAGCTAGGAAAAATGGAATCCAAAACTAGAGCAAAAAAATATCAAGTTGCTTATTCGCAAGAATCCCTGACTAAAGGCTTGGTGTCTCCACAACATTGCCAAAAAATCACTTGGGGGACTTTTAAAGTTTATCATTTCAAGATGGATTGTATATCCAAAAGAAGTTGGATTTCTAAGTTTATTTCAAACAAGGACCATTTTTCATCTTTTATATTTCCAGCAGTGCATAACGTATGCAATAATCACTTAAAAATGCCTTCAGAACTCTGCTCAAACACCAGTGCCTGACCTTTATACTAACCCCATCCTATCTAATTAATTAATTCCCATTTGTTTAATGAAAGAATAGATTAATGAATGCATGTGTGAATACAAGCTTACGTGAATATGTGATCAGACTGCTTCCTTTGGATTGGAGAAATACTTCTTAACATGTACCAAGACAATGTGTCTGCCTGCCCTTGAAATGTAATGGATTTGTTAAATGGGTCTCTTCCGACCTTAACTATAGGTATCTTCACTGGGTGATCATTCACCAGTTACTTGAACCCCTAATTGTCACACAGCATCCCACTAAGAGTTCTTTGCTGGTTGTATTTCCTTGTATTCCTCACTTTGCTTCCTTTGCATTAATGGGAATTTTCTCTCTCAAGGAGTCTAATCACAGTCTCCCAGCCCCAGGCTACAAAGGGCCTCATGCTGCTCATATCTTTGTGAAGAGGGGCCTATGTATTTTAATGTTGGGTTCCACTTGAGTCCAGAGAAGACACACCAGAGCAGTCATATCACTGTACATAGTACACAAAGAGATTCTTTCTAAACTCCAGCATCCAAAATCTACCTTTCCAGAGGTGCCCGTGCAAGTCTCGATCTCAAGGTTGTGAGTTCAAGTCCACATTGGGCCTAGAGCTTACTCAAAAAAACCTCTACCTTTCCAGTGTGGCTGTCTTGAACTTTTCCAAGTTAAGCTGATGCTGGAGCTCTTCTGCTTTCCCAAGGGAGGGCCGGAGAACTCGACTTCTGGCCAGAGCTGCTGCAGACGGTCTCTCCCTTGGGTCAGGGTGGATCATGTTCTGTTGGTGTTAGACCAAAAGGAAGGAAATAGAAGCTTCTTCACTGCTGGGAGAATCTCCCTACCCAAGCCAGCTGCGCCCAACCTCTGCTGGGGAGTTTTGTGAAACTGCTTTTAACTTTGCGGGGGAAGAAATAAGTGAGAACTTAGCTCCACCGAAGATGGGAGGATCTTCTCTACACTCTGCATCAGTCATCCACACCTTTGACCTGCCTTTAAGTATCCTATTTTGGAGCTGGTTGGGTGATTAACCAATCTAATGCCTTAATTTTAAATGGGAAGACACTGAGGTCCTGAGATAAAAAGTGGCTTGTTCAAGTTACTGATGGGACCAAGACTAAAACCGAGGTCACCCAACTCCTAGTTCAGTTTGCTTTCTACCACAATATGCTCCTTTTCACTTAAAACTAAGGCTACCCCACCATGGCCGTATTCCTACAGCATTCATCTTCAGGTAAAGGGTGTCTGTAACCTAAAATGGCTTGAATACAGTAGAAAATAGCTAATTGTTTACAGCAATTAGCAATGTTGTATAATGGAGAAAACACTGAACCTTCCATTTGGGAACCAATGTTCAGAGGCAGCTCCACCATTTACTAAGTAGCCTTGAGCAAGTCACTTAACTTTGCTGAAACTCACTTCCCCTTTTTTGATATTTGGGAGAACAACATTCACCTACTGGAGTATTGTGAGAATTACATGAATTAACATACATGTATTATTAGCACACTGGGCCAGCACTGAAGTACTCAGTATGGATCAACTAAGTCTAAGAGCAATTCACACATAGAAATAGATGATTAGGCTTGCACTAAAGTCCACTGTGAGCAAGGTTTGCCTATTCGGAAGAAGACAAGTTTGTAACTAAATTTCAAGTTTTCAGGTGAACTATGAAACTTACATTTAATCGCCAAGAGTAGATGTCTCTAAAGCTGTTTTAGGAATTCTAACCAATCCTGTTCTTTAAGCCATGAAGTCTTATGTATACATTTTTTTTTCTTAGTATAATTCTAAACTTCTCAACAGTGTATTTTTTTGTACCTCTGTTTCAACATAACAGCTTCCTTTCCTTGTCCCTCCACATACTCAGATACCATGGAGTTCAAGTAACACATAAATTCCTGAACTGACATTATGCCTTTTTCTAATAGTGCATGTGATTGGTGGTGGTGTCCGTCATTCATCAATAAGGTAGCTTATGTTTTCTTCTATACACTCAAAATTCAAAATTTTTTTGTAGTCTCACCACTTCAGTGACAACAGTTAAAACCCTAAATTAAGAGCAAAAAGACCTAAGTTTGATTTTAGAGTGAATCAATTATCAAAGATGAGAATACAAGTCCAGGAACTGCTCTGAGCCTTGGTTTCCTGAATTTCCCACCTTAACAGTGTTGTTGGGAAGGACAGAGAAAAAAAAAAATGTAACAGGATTTTAAACTGGAATATAAAAGGCTTTATGATATCCTCTAAGTTTTCTTGAGAAACTTTCGGTCTGTCCTATCTATGTCTTTCCTGGTCTTCGGGATCATGATTCCTTTTTTCCTCTGTCAGTGGCACTACCAGCATCTGCTTTCCTCTTTCCCCACCTCCTGGCCATTACATTTTTTAAAAATAGACATTTCTATCTTCTCTTGATCTCATAAGAGATGCCACCTTGAGTAGAATGCAAAATTCTTCTGAGAGTTCCTGAGGAAGGTCTGGAAGGTTACCCTCACGGATATGATGCCACATGGCACCATTGCTGGGTAACGACTCTGCTCCGGCAGCCACTGCAATTGTTAATCCCAAGGCAAATATGTCTGCCTTGGGAAGGTGCCGATAATCCTTCAAAACAGAAGACGGGAAAGCCAGTTAGTTTGCTAAGTGAATTGAGTGTAGATCAGGACAACGGGTGAGAGAGATTACTGAGTACGTAGGAGCTTAAACAGACACAATGGGCAAGGTCACATCTGGTGTGGCTAGTGGTTTATTTCTAGAGAAGACAAAGGATACGGTGCAAATCCACCTGATTCACACCGCTGTGCCCTGACGAGTTTAAGGCAGAATCTTAGCGTCATTTTGTTCTGTCAGGCTCAAAGAGACTCCAAGCATAGATTAACTGGTCGCAGATGTGATCATCCTGGAAGGAGTTAAATCCTTCCTAGCCCTGACTCTGCAGACATCCTGGAAGGTAGACAATAACCAAAGCTCATTTCACCAGAGCTGGTGGTGCTATCAAAAGGATGATAGCCTGATAAAGATGGGTTGAACCAATAAAGGCTTCCTTTCTACTAGGGAATTCATGAGTTTAGGAAGTCTAAGAAAGACTAGAAACAGTAAAGGAACTTTATAAAGAACAGTAAAACCAGTGATTAATCCATGATTGAACCAGCTTTGCTCGTGCTTTTTTTTTTTTTAATTTCTTTCTTATCCTCAGTCTCAATTCTGAATAGGAAAAGAGATAATGTAAAGTTTAATTATAAATATATACTTTTCATTTCTTGTTCTGTGAACCTTCATTTGAGAGTCAAAGGATTCAGTGAATTATAAAATGCCCTCTGCTTGCCTGATCTTTACCTCGTGTAAAATCTCATTAGCCAGGAAGCGACTATCTCCCTCCTCTACCTTTGGTTCGTTTATTGATGTCACGTGACCCAAGTCACCTAAAAAAAAGAAAAGAAAAGAAGAAGAAGAAAAAGAAACAGAGCCCTTTACAAGCATGTCTTTAAAACTGGAATAAATGGGATTCATCAGTATAAATTTTGTAGGATGATAATATACAGGTCAGGATTTAAGGCAGACTCACCAATTTTATATATCACATTGGCAGAGAGAAACCAATCAGCTTCATTTTCAATCTCTTCTGGGGCTACAGGAGAATCACTTTGCATCTTATGACAAATGAAGATGTTACCTAAATAAATACAGAATTAATGTAAGTAATGACTCCTAAGCTTTTTTACCCCCAAAGAGTCTTTTCTGTATTTGACATTTTGGCCACCCTCCTTTCCTCCTCTTCTGAGTTCGTGTAACAAGACTACCAAGGTTTCTTATCTTCCATGGAATCTCTGAACAACTCAGTGGTTAAGAATACCTATTTTAAGTGAAACTGACCTCAGACACACCCCATCCTCTGAAGAGGCTGGTGGCTTCAAAACAAAGAAAGAAGCCCCTGAAGATGGTAACATTTCTCTGAGTTTCACATTATTGAGTGTCAAAACCATTGATTTCTGTTCACTTTAGTCGGTGCTGAATTAGAAAGAGTATATACAACAGCAGTCGAACACATTCAGGATGTAGCCAATATTTTCATACTTTGGCTTTACTACCTGGGAAAAAGTCTTTTCTCTGTCCCCTGACCCTGGACGGGGGGCATGGATAAAGCTGTTTGACTAAGATTTTCAGGGAAACACATGAAAGAAAGAAATTTTGCCAGAAAACCGCATCTTCAACACTTAGTAGGTACACAGACAACAATTCTGACACAGTGGGGAAAGAACTAAATCTGGCCAAAGGAGCAGAGGGGAGCCATACTGACTAGGTTTGATGTCCAGATGCACCATGCCAGAGTTGTGGATGTACTTAAGCCCAAGGGAAATCTGCAGAAGGATGTCCTTGAGTTTCGGCTCTTGGAAATGATCGCCAGACTTTGTGTTTTCAGATATAGCAGCCTGCAAACTCCCACCTAGGAAAGAACAACAGAGAGCAGCCCCACAGAATGGAGAAAAGGTATGAATCTTAATAGATGGAAGCATAGTAAACATTCAGTAAATTCCTCATGAATGAGTTCAGTCCAACAAATCTAGATTATTGTCTAGATAACAGTAATATCTGCCTCCCTGTCTGTCTATACCACAGACATATTGGAAAGAATTACAGGACTTTGAAAGAAAAAAATAAAGTGCCGTAGCCCAGGTATCCAGTATGTGGTGACATTGCCTTGAGTATGCCCTGCCCCAACTAACATTTTAAAAGTGTTACCTGATTATTAAGCAGAAGGCCAATCAAGCCTGGACAGATGGCTGCTATTAGCATTGATGATTAGTTCAGAGTCCAGCTAGTAATTATAGGCCACTAGTAACTTTAATGTAATGAGTTTGAAGTTTAACTTCAATATACACCTAAATCCTTTTTGAGCCACAGTATTTGCACATCCACTATAGACTCTTAGTTTATCATTGTTATCAGTAAAAAATAAGGTCTGGACTCATGTGACCCCCCCATCCCCCGCCACTGCCGATCTTGGGTGCCCCATCCTAAGGATTTAGAATGCTTCTGAACCCTTTATGTTGTTAATCTGCATTCATTGGCAGCCTCTTCAGTTAAATTGTAGAGTCCTGGGTCTCCCTGGCAGTTAGAACTCCAGCCCTCAAGTATGTGTCAGAACAACAGGATCTAAGATACTAATGGTTTTTAGGAAATCCATATTTTAAAGTATCCTATGTAGTATTCAGTTTAAAGATTGATCTTTCGGGGCGCCTGGGTGGCGCAGTCAGTTAAGCGTCCGACTTCAGCCAGGTCACGATCTCGCGGTCCGTGAGTTCGAGCCCCGCGTCGGGCTCTGGGCTGATGGCTCAGAGCCTGGAGCCTGTTTCTGATTCTGTGTCTCCCTCTCTCTCTGCCCCTCCCCCGTTCATGCTCTGTCTCTCTCTGTCCCAAAAATAAATAAACGTTGAAAAAAAAAAGATTGATCTTTCATGTTAAAATAATTCAGTTAAGAAGGAAGAAGAGTTTCAGCCCTTTCCAGAAACACAAAGAGGGCTAAAGTAAAGGGTGTGTCTTTTTCCTGGGAATCTTCTTAAAAAAAGATTGTATGTTCTATAGATGGCCTTAGCTAGAAAGGAAGAGTATGTTGAAGCTTATTAAGACCAAAGCCACCTCAAGTCTGTTTGCAGATGAAGTTGTGAGGTGTGCCAAAGAGAAGGAAGCCTGTATCCAAGGCCCCCATGTCTACTGGAATTCATTTCCCGCTAGACTGGGTGTTCATCCGAGATCCCCATCTTATCCAGCCTCACTTTCTCAAGGTCTCGCATGCACTCTGCACATATTCTGGACTGAAGGTCTATCCTGGCAACAGAGGCAAAGGAAAGACAAAGACAAGGAGCCCATAAAAGGTATGCGAAGAAAGAAGCACCCTAGCGGCACTTAGCAACCTTTTAATGTGGTCTTCTAGATTATAAGCAGAGATATTGCTGATTCCTGGAGAGCTACGGGTGTTTAGTAAGGGTAACTAGACCAGTGCCAGCAGCACTTTTAATTACTTAGCTTAGAAGCCCTGCAGGTAATATTCAGGTTAGCCAAGTAATAAAACAACAGTAAAAGTTACTGGAGAGCATTTATGCAAAGGTATCAGGATATCTTTATTTTGCTACAGCTAAAGCCGATGGTCTCCCTCTTATCGAGGAGCATAATTAACTGTTCTTTGCCAAACAGTGTTAAGGAAGTCTGTGTGTATAGACAGAGCAATACTGAATGAACGATAAACCTCATCCCTCCTAATCTCAGCTATACCGGAGCCTTAACTCCATAACCCAAGATGCCATCTGGAGATAATACTGTAACTGACAGGATTGTGCCCTAGGAGGAAACAGCCAGCCCCTGGACAGCTCTTCTCAAACCATCTTGGTGAGATGAGTTGCCAAATTCTTTTCTTTAGATAAAATAAAGATATTTCCCCCACTTGGCTGAGGGAAAAAGGAAACTTAAGAAAAACAGATCTATGTTTTTCTGTCTGCTTATGAAACCTGACAGACACTAAAACAAATAGCAAATGCCTTCCAACACTGAAATGTAAACAGCAGACCAACAGGATATTCTGTTCGTACATTTGTATTCTCAAAATCTTGATTTTATGTTGCTCTCTACAACACAAGCATATTTTCCTGCTGGTAAAGTTATTCCTTGTTTGGTGGGAAAATATAACCAATATATGGTGTTCCACAGATGGTGCAGACTTCTGGGTACCACATCACTAGAACAAGGGGAGCACGCTCTGTAAAACTTCAGTGACAGAAGACGTCACAAGAAAATACTGCCTCTAGCGAGAGGTTAATCGTTCCATCCTGAATAGTTTGGAATCCTGGTGGTTGCACAATCGATCTACTGCTGGAAAGCCTTCAGATTTCAGAGGCTGACCCACAGGTGACGGGTAGGGGATCTTGGCAAGGGTGAGGGTGGAAGAAGGAACATTTGATTGGTTTAGAATTTAGGAGGGACAGTAGGGGAAATCAGTTAACTGCTGGTCTCTGCTAGTTATGATGTACATTATCTAAAACATCCAATTTATAATCTGAGTAAACCATAACTCTACATGCTCTAGCCTGACTGCTTTGACAGGCTGGGGGTACAGAGCTAAGGGTGGCAGGCATGAGGAGGAAGAGGTGAGAAAGAGGGAGAGACAGAGGATAGAAGGAGAAAGGAGTAGAAGGAATCAGGCACTAGCTACTCTGCTACCTTTCAAATACTTTGGACTTAACTCTCCTTTATTTAGAGCCACAGGGCAGAGTCTCAACATGGATTATCCATAACTACAAACAAGACAAGTATAAGGGTGTGCTTTATTTTCCGTGATCAGTTCACATTTGAAAGCAATGTATGTGAATTACATTTTGATAAATCAGAACTACATTTTAATTGGCAAGGACACAGTGAAGTTAGTGGACCACCATGGCAAACAGACAATGATTCCTCTTCATCTATCACATCTTCTTGAAAATCTGCTGCCTGGAAACATCCAAAAGCCCTCTGTATTCCTCCCACACTTGACTCTGCTGATCTTACTTCCTGTTATAGGGTCACCTTAGTCCCATCAGTCTCCTTACCATCTGCTAGGTCAGACCCATCCCCAATGTCATGCCCTTTGCCTGCTTGCTGTTCCTCTAATAGATGTCTTCTTTGCTCTTCCTTAAACTCTGGTAATCCTTCTGCAAAGTCTCTTTCAAGTCTTACCTCCTTTTTGAGATTTTCTTGGGCTACTCTAGTAACAACTGTTTCTGAGTTCTCAATCTCTATCAGGTTTTGACGATGTGCTAGCATTTGATGTAGGTTATTCCGATTTTTCAAAATAAGAAGTATTACTATCTCCTAAGTAGATATTACTATCTCTTTACTCAGTGGGATTGACATCCCAGAGATCACATAACTGGTATGCAGTATAGCTGGGTTTTAGACCCACTCCTGCCTGACTTTAAAGCCCAGGCCCATCCCACCACACTGTGCTGCCTCTTGCTCAAATTCGTCTTCTCTGAATGCTTTTTATCCATAGCTGTACCACCTGGTTTTGCACCAAATGGTCTCATGTGGATTCACTGTAAGCGAGCAAGTGGAATAAAGCTCCTCAAAAGACTTTTCTCACTCTCTGGTACAGCTCACCCTAGAACTTAACAGAATGACATGCCTGTAGAAGGTATTCAAATGTTGCAAAGAACTAGAAGAGGACTTGTAACAAGAACCATCACTCCACCTTATTCTTTTTCGAACATTTGAAATCTTTAAAATGCCCTAAATCAGGTTAAATTTGTTTTGTTTGACTTTCTTGGTTAATTTTTATGACTTGCCATTATCTTTGTTAGTAGTTGAAAGTCATGAAAATAAAACCAATCTTGGGGGATGGGAAGGGCAAGAATAGGGAATCTCAGGTTACAGTAAGGAGGAATTAGGAAGAAAAGTCTCAACATCTCAATCACAAGGAAAGGGTCCATTTTTTATCCTGAAGAGACTATTAGAAAAAGGGATTTTCCCTTTTTAGAGGAAAAAAAAGTTCACAGTTAAGACTACAAGGAAATCAGGCTCTAAGGAAACAGTAAGAGAAATGCCATTAATTTGCATCATATGTGTGCTGTTTTCTGTTTCTAGTGTTTCATAATATTGTTTACTTAACCTGCTTGTAGATATAATGATAAAGTTTTGTCAACTGTCCTCAAAAGTCAGGCTGTGCTTACATACTCAGGGCTATCTGGTGGCTACTAAAATTACTCAAAGACTGTGCTATTAGAGAAACTTCAGCATAGGTGTACATGTTGTGGGGGAGGGGAGCAGGTTTGAGAGGGGTGCCATTATCCAATATTGCCATGGCCAGAATATAGATCACCACTCGTAAAAGGATGTCAAGCTTCTATTTAATTTGGGAGCATTTTCCTATTTTACCACTGAACATTTTGATGAAAAATATCTGAGAATAATAATATGTAAAGATACCGCTAGGTCACCCCTTTAATCACAGAGTAGAAATACGTTAGGCCAAAGGACTACATTTTGCGATGTAAGTAGCCCAGAAAAAAAGTTTGACCAGTTATTTGTGTATGTGTGGTCCTGAAAGACCTGCGAGAATAATCTGAAGTCACTGCGTTTCATTCCCAGCGCTCACCCCATGCTCTTCCTCTGGTGAGAACACTAAGCCTCAAAGGTAACAATCCTCAAAGTCAGGAATCCGCTTGAAAATTAATCAAAAGTTGGCTGTGTAAGTTTACCACCCGCTCCCCCAAAATGGTATAGAGTATGACTTGCTTCTCTAAGAATACCTAGGAAATGGTAAGAGGAGGATGATTTACCATTCAAACCAGTGGGGTAAAGGTTTCTAAGTATTGAGTAAAGTGTGAGGGGATTAATAGCTTCTGGGTGTCAGCCACACATCAGCTCTGAAAAAAATATGAAATAGTATAAACCTGAAATTCCTTTTCAATGCAACTTCGTGTCTCCTGCTCTCTGGTTCCAAGCAAAACTGTAGTACAGACTTTTTAAGTAGGACTCTGCTACACGTGGCATAAACTACAAGGGGGAGGCAAAGATTTTTTTCCTGGGGACTAAAAGTTCATCTCCCTCTCCACCATGATAGTCCATATACTTACCGTTGCAGTATTCATTCTGAATGATCATGTGGTCATCTTCTGCCCATGCGGAGTAGTAACGTACCACATGGGGATGATGCCCAAGCACTGCATGAGCGTAAACTTCATGCAAAGCCAAACTCCTAACAGACAGACAAGCATCAAGAAAAATGAATCAATATACACACAAATGTTTCTCAAAGACAAGATATGAGGCGTTATTTTTTTTTCAATGTTTATTTCTTTTTGAGAAAGAGAGAGAGAGAGCAAGCAGGGAAGGGGCAGAGAGAGAAGGAGACACAGAATTGGAAGCAGGCTCCATCCAGGCTCTGCACTGTCAACACAGAGTCCAACGTGGGGCTTGAACCCACAGACTGTGAGATCATGACCGGAGCCAAAGTCAGACGCTTAACCAATGAGCCACCCAAGTGCTCCATGATATGAGGCATTATTAACAGTGGCAGAACGTTGAGTGCTCATTGCTTGCTTACTATTTTACCTCATTTAATTGTCATGACTACTCAGTAAGATATAGTGGCAAGGATGAAGGCTTTAGAAAGCTCAGTGACTAGCCCAAAGTCAAGCTGGTGATAGTAGACCTAAGACCAGAACCTTGGTCATCCATGGTGTTTGTTTGTTTGTTTGTTTGTTTGTTTTCATTGAACATGGCATATGTAAAGAGGAGTCTTGGGTTGCTATTATATCAATGGCAGACATGCTTTGAGTCTTAATTTCACTGTATCACAATTTAAAAAAATATATTGATGGGCTTAACAAGAGGCCCACCATAGACTTGATGAAGGATATTGTGATGGGTCCTCTGTCTTCTCTGTGAAGGCTAGAAAGTCATAATATTGCACTCAGCCAATATGATATAGTCATAGGGACAGTCTTGGGGACTGCCAATATTCATGATTCATTATGGAATAGGAAATCCAACACAAAAAAGTAGCATGTGGTACTAGATGAATTTCAGTATAAAAATGAAGAATTCTAAGGCCCATAATTTCAGATTCAGCAAATTAAGCATTACATCCCCACAGTTCACAAAATACATTGGCTGAATCTGGAAATATTTGTTTTCCTTGTAAAAGGAAGAACTTTTGAACAATTAGTTCTGAGAATGAAATTTAAATTTTTCTTAATTTCTCACTTGTAGTCTTCAAAACATTGATTTCAATAGTCATAATGAATTTAGTAATGAATTCATTGTTAATACAAAGTGGAGATAACCAATGAGTTAACATTAACTTCCTACTTGGCAATATTTCTAATGAATGAAACAGGAAGAAAATCCATAAATCTATTCATTTAAGAAAAAGCAGTAAGACCAGTAGTAAAAGCCTCAAGAACCATGAAAAAAACGCAACATGATTGTTCCCAAATGATAATGGTACATTTTAGGAAATAACTTATCTCTGACTTGGAAAATTCAGAAAAGTTATAAATGTGAGACCACATACAATGGAGGGGGTAGCAATGGGTAGGTTTTTAATGACATCAGTGCCATTATTTAAAATGTTTTGGGGCACCTGGATGGCTCAGTCAGTTAAGTGTTCAATTCTTGGTTTCAGCTCAGGTCATGATCTCATGAGGCTCTGTGCTGGCAGCCTGGAGCCTGCTTGGGATTCTCTCTCTACCCCCCTCAATCCCCTCCCCAATTCATGCTGTCTCTGTCTATAAATAAACAAATAAACAAAATGAAATGTTTTAACAAGAAACAACTTTCCAAATCCAAGTTTATACTTCTAGTACATTTCAAAGGTACTTACTCATTTGATGATCCTGCAAAAGGTTTCATGGAACGTTTTATTGCATAAACACATCCATCCAGCCTCTTAATACACTTGTACACTGTACCAAATTCACCAACTCCAATTTTTTCTACCTCCAAGAATTCTTTCTCGTAGCGGGAAGCCATGTTGGTTTCTCGTAGAACACATCTCTGAAATATTTTATTAAAAAATTAAAATAATTCTAACATATTACGAGCAATAAATTTAAGGCATATTCCTAAATTTCTCTAAGTTTTCAAAAAGACTTTCAAAGCAAATCTATTGGATTTTGTCTCTGTGTATTTTTTTTTAATTTGTTTATTTTTGAGAGGCAGAGCTCAAGCACGGGAGGGACAGAGAGAGGAGGAGACATAGAATCTGAAGCAGGCTCCAGGCTCTGAGCAAGCAGTCAGCACAGAGCCTGCATCACAGGGTTCGAACTCACAAACTGTGAGATCATGACCTGAGCTGAAGTCGGATGCTCAACCGACTGAGCCACCCAAGTACCTCTCTGTGTCAGTATTCATAGTAGCAAGAACCTCCCAATTGCCGACTACTTTCTTTGTACTCTTTATAACCATCTATACAACTCTGTACTTGCATTGTTTAATGTTTTTTAAATTTCTTTGGGGGTTTTTAAATTTTTATTTTATTTTTTAATTTACATCCAAGTTAGTCAGCATATAGTTCAATAATGATTTCAGGAGTAGATTCCAGTGATTCATCCCCTATGTATAACACCCAGTGCTCATCCCATCAAGTGTCCTCCTTAATGCCCCTTGCCCATTTAGCCTATCTCTTCACCTACAACCACTACAGCAACCCTCAGTTTGCTCTCTGTATTTAAGAGTCTCTTATATTTTGTCCCCCTCCCTGTTTTTATATTATTTTTGCTTCCCTTCCCTTATGTTCATCTGTTTTGTATCTTAAATTCCACCTGTGAGTGATGTACTGGCATCTTTTAATAGGTTAGGTCTTTTTCTAGGTTATTTCTGTTGTCTGGAATATTCTTCTTCTCATTATGTTTTTAGAGGGGACACACCTGCTCACAGAAGAGCTACTGTCCTCAGCTGAGAGAATGGCTGGGATCTGGGTGGAACATGTTAAGGGGTAGCGGGGGGAAGGACACCACCCTCTGACTCCTGTCTACTTGTCTCACACTCTGGCTGCTAATACTTTCATCTCAAGTTGAGTAAACTTATTTGTGTTCAATTTGCCTCCTCAAAAATCTTAGTCTGGAGAACAAAATTAGCGGATCGATTACCTCAGTTTATAAGCTCAGGTATAGCTCAGGTATAGCTTAGGATCTCAGCTTCCTGGCTCACTAGCACTGTCACCTGTTGCCCAGCTAGTAAGTAACCCTAGACACATCACTGAACTCCTTTATTAGGTTTCTCATCTAAAGTAAAGTGAGGATGATAGCAACTACTCTTCCGGGTTCTTTTTAAGTATCACATGAGAAGACGTGTGCATGTGTGCCTGTGTGTGTAACTTAGTTCAAAGCCAAGCACACAGTAAATTCTCAGTAAATGATAGCTAAGATGACAGAAAATCTCCACAAATTTATATGAATCTCAATCTGAACTGATTTATCTCCAAGAAGTCCTGATTTTTCAATGTCCCCATTAGCAAGAATTTTTTCATCTAGCTTTGAGTTTAAGCCTTCTTGACTCCAACTACCTCTTCATTTCAACAAACAATGCCAATCAGTCTCCATTACCAAGATCTAGATTTTTCATTGCCTTTGGCCAATCTCAAGTTCTCTTTTCTCCATACCTGGAGTTTCTACAGCTACCAGCCCTCTCTCCATCTCTTCAAATGGTAACAAATTTTGTAATCAAAAATAGTAATCGTTGGGGCGCCTGGGTGGCCCAGTCGGTTGAGCATCCGACTTCAGCTCAGGTCATGATCTCACGGTCCATAGGTTCGAGCCCCATGTCAGGCTCTGTGCTGACAGCTCAGAAGCCTGGAGCCTGCTTCGGGTTCTGTGTCTCCCTCTCTCTCTGCCCCTCCCCCACTCACGTTCTATCTCTGTCTCTCAAAAATGAATAAGCATTAAAAAAAATTTTTAAAAACAGTAATCGTTTTTGCAAAATGATACCATAGAATCAGACACACCTAATTATCTCCCGCAAGGAAGCCAAACTTCTGGTCAGAGGCTTCAAGGCCTTCTACCAATTGCTCACCCACTATACCTTCCCAGCCCCATCTCAGACACCAAATAAGCCAGCTTACTATCCACATCAGTCCCCAACCTCAAGCCCTCCCCCTCTTGTATACTGAATATTGAACATAGGCACGTTTTCATGTTATAAACATCTTAATGGCAATTTAAAATTCCACTTTAAAATATAATTTATTTGGCCATATTTTTATTGGACATTTAGGAGGGTGTGGTTTTTTGCTTTTTGGGTTTTTTTTTTTTTGGCTATTACAGTTAAGGCTGCGGTACACATCTCTGCTGATAACATTTATAGTATTATTTTCTTAGGCTAGGTTATAAAATGAGGGATGCTACATCAAAAGTTGTGAACACTATTTAAAAATCAATAGGTACAGACACATTTAAGAGCTAAAATTTTACATTTAAACTTCCAGCTTTATGCCATTTTTCTCTGTCCTGTTTTTCCATTTTGGGGGGCCTTAAATATCTTGAATTTTCCCTTCACTTCTGTACCTCCATGAATATAGAATTTTTCCCGAAATCAAAGATAGAAGCAGTAGCCATTAATTTAAAAACACTCCAAGGTAATGATTCAGCAATATGCAGGTCAGACACTGTCTGATAAAGTAAGAACTAAGCAAAGAATATAGACCCTGATGAAGAGTCCAGATAAATTCAGTTGCAAGGCACATTTGTAAATCTATGAAGTTAGGGGTGGGGGTGGGGGGAGAGAGAGAGGTGATAGGACGAAGTGACAGAGTCATGACAGCTGGAACAGAGAACTGTGCTCACCTTGGCAGGCAGCCCTGGTTCTACATCGCTTTCCCCTGGACCAGCTTCCCCACTTAAAAAAAGAATAACAAAAAGAAATGATATCGATGTAGGATTAGCAGTATAGAGCTTGATACTATACTAGGTTCTGGGGCTCTAAGAGTGAATAAGACCATTCCTTTTCCCCTTCAGTTTTTATTTGGGGACAGGGATAAATAGAAAATTTCAACATAAGACACTAGGAAATGAACAAGATATCAAGGGATACTATAGGCAGCACCCAAATCATGATGTCACGAATAAAAGTCTTTCCCAAAAGAGAATGAGTTTCCAAGCTAAGTTTCCAAGAATGAGTAGGAATCTGCTAAGGGGCAGGAGTGGGGTTCTAGGCAAACAGAGCAGTGCTGAAGAGTGGAGGAGAGAGTGCACAGAACATGTGACACTAAGCACTCTTCCCTGCCTCACTTCCCCTCCAACACCCACCTCCCCTGAACCTGGCCTTGCACTAGGTTCGCAGGCAGACCATCGGTGTAGCAGAATAAGCTCTCACACTGGCTAAGAGATTTTCAGCCGAAGTCTCTGACAGACCCTCTCTTTGGCCTGAGCACTTGCATTCAGGATCTCTAAGCAAGATTTCAATTACTACATCAGCCAGCTCTAGATTTTTCTTCTGCAGAAGTACAGGGTAGAAATGGCAAATGGAGGATGACATAACACTCATGGAAACAAACTGATGCTGGACCTTTGTGACTTAAGTTTAATAGTACATTCTAATACTTCATAAAATAACAACACCACAATAAGGAAGGGAGAAAAGTACTTTCGCAGAAGCACTGAGAGATGTTACTCAAGTATCCCCACTTTCATTGCAGGAAATTCAAATTAATGGTGTTTTCTGGCTAGCTGCAGTGAGAGGTGAGTCCATTAATTCTGATGGTTTGTAAAGAATCCTCAAGAGCTAAAACCAATTCTGGGTAACAAGAGTGGGCCTGTGTACTTGTGCTAAAGTTCCATTTACTTAAGATCCAGGAGATAGTACGGAGACAACCTATTCTGGCCACAAAGCTGGTTAATACAGAGTCACTGATTCCAAAAGAAATATCTCAACCTAACATTAAATGCTCTGTGTACTTCACATGGTTAGCTGTGCATTTATTTAGCTGAGTACATATGAACACAAATGACTGACCCATTTTAGAGGCACTTCCATTCTGTAAAAAGGAAGCCTTGAAGAGACATGGTCAAGAAATGTCCCTGAGTAATCTGCACAATCCTCATCTGGACAATTTCTACCATTCAGCGGCTTTGTGGAGCATGCAATTTGGCTTTCCATTCTTAGCACCTCCAAAAGCAACACTATCTTTTTTCTCAGTAGCCGATCTGCCATCACCTGTGGAAAAGTTCAAATCCTTGCTCCATAGCCCCAAGTCACACAAGCTAGACTTGAAGCAGTAGTAAAGGGTGAGCTAGACCTTAAAGGGTGAGCTACACGTTCCCCGGGGCTAGCCTTCTGTTAACCAGAGGAGACCTCCTAAATGCAATTCTGTAGCTCATTCAACTTGCTAATGGAAGTCAGCGGTCTATGGCTTACTCTGACCTATTCTTTTATAGAGAAGGCCCCTCACAGTACACTTCAGAATGGGGATATGCTGGAATCTCTGTGCCAAAAGCAGGTCACAAATCCACATTAACATTTAGGAAGGAGGGGATGTGTGAACTGCATTCAAATAGAGTTCTTGTTCCTAATCTTACTTTTACACTCTTCCTTCTACTTGACCATAGTAAGATCAGTTCTCAAAAGTTAGAGGCAACAGTACACTTACAGATCTCTTCGGGCTTTCCTCTTGCCATTGGATTGAAGGAATTGTTTTCTATAGGACTCTGGCGTAAAGGGATTAATATTGACCAGAGCCGATGAGGTCATCTCATCCACAAGGGGAATAGGTGTGAGCCTCAAGTGCCTAGAGCCTCGGGAGGGGAGCTTCTCTGTTGAAGAAATCACTGACTGGCTCAGCAGACACTGAATGAGGATGACAAAAAGGGAAGACAGAAGGAGTTTAGTAAAAAAAAAAAAAAAAAAATCCATTATCAGCTAGTTAATATTTGAACCAAAGAATATTATTGCTGAAAAGGAATTAGAGGTTATCTGGTTCAGTGCAAACTAGCTGCATTGTCCTGTTATGAAAAATAAAGATTCCTGGTCTTCCTCTAGATATTCCAACTCAAGGAATCAACACAGGAGTCTGTACTTTTGTTAAGCTCTACTGCCTTCCCCTGGGCAATTCTGATGACCAGAAAAATACCAACTCTACTTCTGCCACTAACTTTTTAAAGACGATAGGCTGAAGCTTAGACAAACAAAAAGGACTCTAAAAGACCTGGTCCTTATGTTCTCAATGTATGCTTTAACTCCCCCTCAATCATTCATCCAAACATTTGTTTGGTGCCTACTAATTAGTGGATACTGGGCTAGATGCTGAGGCATACATAGGTGAATTCCATCTCTTAAGGAATGCACAGTCTGTTAGTCTATAGCCCATCAGTCTTGCAGAAGTATTCACTTTGTACAGGAAGGATTTCTTAGACTATCTAATCACGGGAGAAGTTTCCAGTTCCACTTATAATACAACACCAAAGGAGAAAATTTCCATAAAATGGGGTAAAGAAATTGAAAAATAATCGTCTGAGCTTTGTAGTGGCTATAGCCAACATACCAATAAGTAGGAAAATGTGCTGTACTTCCCACTCCAAGTGGGGTACAGTAAGAGAACATTAGGCCTACAAACTTACCAGAACTAAACAAAAGGACAGAGGTGACAGGCCAAAGACAAAGAATTCTGAGGAGACAGCAGAATGCCATTATGACCTAAGTCAGGGGCCAGAGGAATAGTTGTGTTATGGGCATAGCAGTAGACACAGGGCCATGATATAACCTCATAATCATTTACTGTGGGGCTCTTTCTAAAAGAATGCCACTATTTGACACGCTCTGTCCATGGCTTTCAGAGTAGAAGCAGAAGCTAGACTATAACATGATTCACTCTATAAAAATGTAATTCAAGAATGTAAGGATACAAAGAATGAATATTGAAATTAGAAATCCAAAATGATAAAAGCAGAAATGAAGGAAAATACAGAGTACACCCAGTAACCTAACCATTTTTTTTTTTTTAATGAAGAAAAAGGCCTTGCTGGAGTCAAGTTTTTACAAGGGTTTTACAGGTCTTAGAGTTTATAGGATGAACAATCCTGGGGCTATTGTCAGACAAAGCTATCAATGATAAACTCACAATTTTCCTGTAAGTGTATTACAGGACTGAGTACTTGCTCAAAGTACAACTGTACTATATAATATTTCTCAATTGTCTGTGACTCAGGCAATGAACATAGAATTACGGTAAATCAGTCCCTGAGAAACAGTTTTTTGTGATACTGATGATTATATGGAAAGTAAAACGTATCTATCACATATGAAACAGTGGGGCATCCACACCTGAAATGATGCACATCCTGGTGACCACACTTCAAGGACAACAAAAAGAGCCTAGACATTTTCTGACAAAAGGAAGGAGAAGTATCCACATCAAGGCAGACAATATCAGAATTCCTAATCTGGAAATATGAAGGCCGATAGATTTTGTGAGCTCTGCTTATGACACAGGGAAATATACGAATTACATTAACATGGATTTTTATTGCCAGAATAATAGAATAATGAGTAATTCTTTTGGAAATTCAAGAGAACTTAGTTTGGAACAAGGTTTATGAAAGAAAGTTCTGCCTAAAAGTAGAGCAGATTGAAAGTTTCTGGAGAAAGATGTCCAGATTGAGAGTATAAATGTGTTCCAGGGAGTATAGCTAATTCTAGAAGTGACAGCTCTGGTACAGAGGATAGAGGGGAAGAAAAATTGAGGAATACCTCCCACCTTCAAGACACAACATCATAGTGTCTCAGGACTTGGAAAGACTTTCAAGGCCCAGTTGGTACAATCAGTCCCCTGATGCTTGAATCCCCCCTACAGTGTTCCTACCAAGTGATCATCAACTAGTGTTCAGTGCATTTAGCCACAGGGACATACAGCCTCCTTGGGACGCTCTTCTATTTCCAGGTAGTTCCACTAGGAAGTCTTTATGGTGACCTGAAGTCACTTCACATGATTTCTAGTCCTATCTCTCGGGCAAGCCTGAACTAGGCCAATGCTCCTTTCCTGGGCATTCTTGTCCTTGGCATAACACCACTGCTGATCAGTGTCCCCCCTCTCTCTTCTGATCCAAACTATATTCCTCACAAAGTGTGCATTCTTCAGTAGCACTTCCAGTTTCCCTTTCAAGCTCTGTTCTTTTTCTGCCCCTCAAATCATGGCATTTCCAGAATTCCTAACTTGGACCACTTCTCTTCTTACTCTGGCACCCAGGCTACTTGAGCTTATCTGCACCCAAGGCTTCAACAACTTCCAAAATGCTAATGACATCCAAACTTAGATCTCCAATTTAGTGTGTTTTCCTGCACTCCAGACTCATTTATCCAATGATTTACAGGACATCTCTGCTTTCTCCAGACCTGTACGTCCTCTAGCATCAACTATCTTGATTCAAGATATCATCTACTCAAACAAGACAGAAGCCTCACAGGACCCTAGATCCCTCATTTTCCCCTCAACCTCTCCATCAAGTTGATGAGAGAACAAAAGGCAAGCTAAGGTCTATTCAGACCAAGAAATTCACATAGCCCTGGAATGAGGATATTGAAAAAAATGCACAGGACTGACTTGTTAATAATGAGGGGAAAATCTTTATATCCAAAAATAACCAATGGAAGGTAATATAGGGTTTATACCAGGCTACTTATTTGGGCAAAAATGCTTTAAAACATTGAATTAAAAATACATTTGACGGAGTGAATTTAACAGCTACAATAAAGTAAGTCTGCCAATATTGTACTATTTGTATGCAAGTAAATCTGGAAGGTACGTCCACACCCCTCTCCCTTTCAAAATCAGAAGAAAGGCATGGAACATATCCAGGAGAGGACTGGCAGCTTGAGGTCACACAAATGCCTCCTTGCAAAGGCTAGAAGTTCCTACTAGTGTTTGTTGAGATTTTCACTGGGTGGATCGAGGCCTTTCCATGTCCAACGGAAAGAGCCACAAAAGTGACCAAAGTTTTGTTGCAAGAGATTATTCCTAGATTTGCCCTCCCACAATCCCTCCAAAGTGACAATAGTCCTTTTACTGCATAAGTAACCAAACAAATAGCATGAACTTTAAAAGTTAAATGTTTTCTACATTCAGCCTGGCATCTACAACCCTCTGGAAAGGTGGAGAAAGCTCATCATACTTTGAAACAACACCTTGCTAAACTTAGTCTAGAGACCCAGGGAAACTGGGATATTCTTTTACGAGTAGAACTTCTCAGGATTAGGGCTGCACCAAAACAACCTCTAGGACTCAGCCCTTTGAATGGTATAGAAGACCATTCCTTATAGTGGACCGGTTATTGGGTGAAAATTCTAATACTTTATTAAATTATTCACTCAAGGCTGGTTTAATTCATAAGTTACTTAATGAATATACTGATCACATGCTCCTAAAACCTGATTTCACTATAACTGGAAGTCCATCTCATGTAAGCCCAGAGATGTGATTTATTTAAAAGATTGGGAGTCTAATACAGCAGGGCCTTATATCCAAAATGGAAAGATCCAGGCCCCGCCCCCCCACGCCCTTACCCCCCGACTCCCGGGAGACTTGGTTAAATGTCCACCTGATTTCAGCTCAGGTCATGATCTCAGTTTATGAGATTGAGGCTTGCATCAGGCTCTGTGCTGATAGTGCAGAGCCTGATTGGGATTCTCTGTCTCCCTCTCTCTCTGTCCTTCCCTTTCCCCTGTTCATGTGCGCACACATGTGCTTGTTCTCTCTCCCTCTCTCTCTCTCTCTCTCTCAAAATAAATAAATGAACTTATTTTAAAAAATAGAAAGGTCTTTATTGGGTCATATTATATACTCCCACTGTAGTCAAATTAGAGGGATACTCTTCCTGGGCTCATATCAAGAATAAAACCTGTACCTCCTTCACAGAAAAACCAATGAACAAACTGACATGCCTTCTTACTCTTGTGAACCTGTACAAGATCCCAAACTGCTCTTCAAACAATGATGATCTTCTTTACCAACCATGGAGATACTTCTTCGCTGTCTACACTGGACCAAGCTGCCTCTGCCTTGTAACTCCCCTGTACGTTCCCCAACTGAACGGTGTTGGCCCATAGGTAGGGACATCTATACGCCCCTATTCAGCAGGAAGAAGCTAGAAAGAGACCTTCTGTTTTCAACAATCTTAAAGACTTAAGGGTAAGATATGAGGAGAAAACAAAAAGCAAGCTGACAGAAAAACACGAGCTGACACCTCGCAATTCCCACCTTCTCCACGCTTAAGGTGGGATATGTAACATTCCTCAGGCACTAGGAACTGCCTAAGAACAAAGGCAAGGGAAAAACAAATGGGCAGTTGATAAAGATCACAGGCATGTAGGACATGAAACTCCACTACAGTTTGTAACTGTCTTAATGATTTACAAGAATAACACAATAAGAAATCTCCAGGAACCTATTGACTCCTATAGGCCTTTCCTGGAGCCCTAACATCACCTTCACCTCCATAGGATGGAAAACCCTATATAATCAGTCACTCCTCACAATCACAATGCAGCTCTTTCTGTCCACAGGTCCTGGCCCCAAGCTGTAATAAAAACACCTTTTCGCAGCATAAAAGGTCTCAAATTCTTTCTTGACCATTGAGCTCGACAATCCCACATCAAAGTCACTTACCAAATCCTAAGCATCTCTCACTTTCTCACTGTCCACCACTGACCTAATTCAGGCCTTTCTCCTTTGTTAGCCGATCTGTCATAAATACTGCTGTGCCTCAAGGTCTCTCCCACAGCATGCCAGCCTTCACCTGACGGTCAGTTCTTCAAAAAGACCTCTGATCAAAACCATTTGATGACTGTCTCTAAGTTTTCAAGATAAAATCTCGGGGGTTTCTGGGTGGCTCAGTCAGTTAAGCATCTTGACTTCAGCTCAGGTAATGATCTGACGATTTGGGAGTTCGAGCTCCACATCAGACTCCGTCTGACAGCTCAGAGCTTGGAGCCTGCTTCGGATTCTCTCAGTCCCTCCCACACTTGCACTCTCTCTCTCTCACTCTTTCAAAAATAAATAAACATTAAAAATAATTTTTGTAAAGTAGATCTACCTCCTGGCTACCTACTCTGGCCTCCCTGCCTGCACCCTCTCACATACAGGCCCCTGTCACTGAGCAACATGCAATTTCTAGGTGGGACATGATCTTTTCCCTCTTAACTTGGTAGATGCTTTTCCCTTGGCGTTCAGTTCTCGTTTCCGTCTTTACCTAGTTCATTCCAGCTCATCCTTGAAGACCGCTCTCAGGAAGGGCATTCCTGATCTTGAGACTCAATTCCCAATCCTCTCTCAGCATGCCTGATCCGAACTTTATTGTTTCCGTTGTTTATCTGTATTCATTTTTGGGGCACTTTTTGTTGCGGTGAATAAGGTTTTCCAGCAGAAGGTCCAATATCAACGTGCTCCATTTTAAGTGAGTGAATGAAATGAAACATACACACCGTGTCCCATTTCCTTTCCTGTGTAGTCTTGCTCACACTCTCCCACTCAGCCCACTCTCCACCTAATTTACATACGTCAAAACCACTCTGGAAGCACCTGTCATACAGTGTCTATATCACCCAGTCTTTCTGCTGATTGTAAGCACTTTGAGGGCAGAGACTGTCTTGTACCCCTTGCCCACACTGCCTTCTGGAAAAAATAAAAGGATTATTGGTGTTGGGACCATTGAAAAACCCACAATGGACACCGAAGCGTATGAAAGCAGTTTGTCCACAAATACAGTCAAGAAGCTTAGTCCTCCCTGGTAGTCGTGGTGTGCACGCTCAGTAGGAACTGCAGAGACCTGCTGACAGTAACTGTGCTACAAACAGAAGCGCGGATGTTGTTCTGATGGCCTTAAGTACCTCAAGCTGAGCCAGCAGAAAGCGGAGTTAATACCAGTGCTGAGGCTCACACACCATGGCACTAGTCTGTCAGAGGTAACCCTGCCCCAACCCTGATTTTAATGACGTGTAGACATAACAGGAGAATAATCACAGCAAGAATAAAGGACGAAGCCAACCACCTGGGACCTTTGCCTATTTGCCCTCCGCAGCTTATAGAGAAGTATCAACAAGTTACCTCTTTGCTCACATAGAAGAGCTGGTCTCTCACGGGTCCGAGGAGAGGGGAGGATTTCCTTCTGGGAAGAGCAGCAGCAAAGATATGTGAATGTGTTCCAACAGTGAATGTGAACACTCTTTTATTAGGAAATATTAGTAAATAATTACATAAAAGGAGAGCCGGTTGGCGTAATGGAAAGAACAGTAGTAGACTGAGACCAAAAGATCAGGTTTCTAGTCCTGCCTCTGCCATTGGCCGAGCCAAAAGCCAGTTCAACTCTTAAAACGTTGATCTTCTCGTTTGCAGAATGCACTAGGGCTCTAGATCTTAATATTACTTCCAGTTCATGCTTGGGATTCTCTCTCTGCCCCTCCTTCGTGCTCACACGCTCATGCGCAAACGCCCCACCCTCTCTTTCTCAAAATAAATAAACATTTTTAAAAATATTCCTTCTGATGGCTCAGTCAGTTGAGCGTCCGACCGACTTCAGCTCAGGTCACGATCTTTTGGTTCGTGAGTTCAAGCCCCATGTCGTGCTCTGTGCTGACAGCTCAGAGCCTGGAGCCTGCTTCAGATTCTGTGCCTCCCTCTCTCTCTGCCCCAACCCACTTGCATTCTGTCTCTGTCTCAAAAATAAATAAACATTGGGGCACCTGGGTATCTCAGTCGGTTAAGGGTCTGACTTCAGCTCAGGTCACAATCTCACAGTCCGTGAGTTTGAGCCCTGCATCGGGCTCTGGGCTGATGGCTCGGAGCCTGGAGCCTGTTTCCGATTCTGTGTCTCCCTCTCTCTCTGCCCCTCCCCCGTTCATGCTCTGTCTCTCTCTGTCTCAAAAATAAATAAACATTAAAAAAAAATGTTTTTTAAATAAATAAACATTAAAAAAAATTTTTTTAAATAAAAATATTCCTTCCGGTTCCAATATTCTTCAGCCAGGAATTTTTTCCCCACCAAGATTTATTTGTGGCCTACACCAAATAGTTGCTGATATCAATGGTTTTGAGAAGACAGCTAGCAGGGCATTTAGTTCTGTTTTCTGGGAACTTTGAACTCGTCTTCATTTTCACCAATTAATATGTAATTGAGATACATAGCCTGTGAGGCAAATCTGCCAGATACACATAAACGAACGCATCCTCCTTCCCCATCAGCGGAACCAAAGGAGCACAGATCTTGGGGGCTTGGGTCCCCTTTCCTCCACAACTTACTTACTTTGGGAGTGAAGGGGCTCTCACAATGCAGCGGCTTGCTCCTGCTATCTGGCTGGGCTGGTGTCTCAGGACATTTGCGAGAGTGTGACACCGGAGTCCTCAGACCCTGATTGGGACTCATCGTGTCTGTTTCCTGAAATGTACTGACTTCATGAGTGCTACTGAGGGAAGGTCTGGGGGGGGTGCACTTTGCCTCTGTCTCCTGAACTTGAGACTTGTCTGGGGTTTGGCTCTGGGCCTCGCTGTTCTCTCGTGCTTCCTCCTGCCCTTCATGCTCACCCTCTTCTTCACAGTAGGAAAAGTTTAACTTCTGCTTCAGTTCCTTGTTAATACCTCCGTCATCCATCTCAGCAGAGAGCTCTACGGCACAGGCGGGGAGGCCTGTCAGAAGGGAGCACTAGGAGCTGCAGAAGCAAGGAGGAGAAAAATATGTAAGCTGGCAAACCTCCCTTCTGCCCACTAACAGCTACACAAAGGCACACCATTAGTTTGCTCCCTTAAGTACCACGTATGTGTAAGTCCTCAGCTTATCCTTATTTCCATTCTGATTAAAGAAAGCGCCAGTGTCTCTTAGAGCAATTAAGTCCAATTTATGTATAGAACCCCTTTGGATAGCCCACATAGTCTCCCTGAACCCGTGTGCTACAAAACACTAGTGAGATAGTTGGATTCCTTTAATTTAGCACGGCTTTAAAAATACCCATTAGCCAATTCGGGAACAAGCTCATTATCGGAAAGAAATGATTTTCACTCTTTTCCACCTACCGTTTAGAAACATCATGCTCTCCTCTGTCCCCCACCCCCCACCCAGTGGCTAACAGCAGTTAATTAGAACTCAGCATCACCAGGATATCATAATCATCCTTAAATGGTCTCCTAACTTATCTTGGCTGGAGTTCATCTCCCTACCAGAGAGATGCCTTAGATTTTTGCCAGGCACACCTGCCCTAATTCAGGCATCTCACATCCTCCACCTGCCCCCAGGTATCAGCAGTTAAAACTTTCAGGGAATAAGACAAATTTTTAAACTGAAAAAGAAAGCCTAGAAAGATCAGTGACACATAGAAGCAGGTATGTATCACTTGCAAATGGCAATTACTTTGCCCCCAAATATCTTATTTTGTAAAAAAAAAAAAAAAAATTTTTTTTTTTTTTACTCTTTAACCTACATCATTTAATTTCTTCCTCAGAGAGGCCCCCATGGGAAAAGTAAAAAAACTATCTGAAGAAAAAAAAAGCCACCGATATCACTTTAAAGGAGAAACCGTGTGAAAGGCAATCCATGAAAAAAGAAAATGATATACATGAGCCCTCCTGTGACTTCGGGAGACACTCTGAAAGTCCTGGACACGTGGAATTATCTACATGATAAACGTGGGCCCAAAGAGAGAGGTGCTGGGGGTAGTTTGATCTCGACCAAAACAAATTTAATTTCTCTTCTCTTACAGTCTTTGGCTTCTCATTGCCCATCACCTCTCTTCCATTTCCTCTCTATCAATCCCTCCACACCTTTCTCCTCTCTGGGTCTTTCCCATTTCTGACCCGAACCCATGAGGGGTGTTAATCCAAGTGAAACTAACTGGGAGGATGTGAAAGTATTTTTCCAGCTAAAAGCTTTCTTCTGCTCCAGCTTTTTATAGGTGGGCACAACGTCCGATCCTTTGCCCTTCCCTAGCTCACAACCACCCATGCAAACCTTCCCAAATCATTCCACAGGGGAAATAGTATTGCCCATGGCATACAGAAGCTCACGGCTGCCCTTTCTCGGGTTTTCACCATCTCAGAGGGGTCAGAGACATTGAAGTCATCAACAGGGGAAGGAGGACTCAGGTTATAAGGAAATAAATAGCTATTAACTGAGATTCTGGGTTGAGGAGCAAGTTTCTTGTTCACAAATCGGCAGGTCGTGTGATACTATTCCTTCCCTACAGTCTTGATGTTGACCAGTATTCCCATCTCAGGCCTCGGCCGGTCATTCTTGCCTGTCCAGGCCAGCTGGAGGCTGGCTCTGCTCTGAAGCAGGATAGGACTTGCCCAAAGCACTCTGAGCATATCACAGGCCTGCAGGCAGGTCACCGGGCGGCTGTTTTATGGGGTGCTAACTAGACAGACCAAGTTGTACTTTACCATCACCACCTCCCCCTTTCCTCTTGGCCTTGCTAGAGTTCTCACCCTTATTTCTGACCACACTATTTACCTGGGGAGGGAGCTGTGCCTTCGTGATGCTTTGGGCCCCATGTCATCAGCGGCGACTTTGTTAGAAACTTGTGCCATTCACCTGTCACTGTCATGTATTGTCCCTCGGGCAAATGATCGTGCTAAGGCTTGAGAATAAGAAAGGCATAATAACAAGTACAAAAAAGATGCTCCCGGGGCGCCTGGGTGGCGCAGTCGGTTGAGCGTCCGACTTCAGCCAGGTCACGATCTCGCGGTCCGTGAGTTCGAGCCCCGCGTCGGGCTCTGGGCTGATGGCTCGGAGCCTGGAGCCTGTTTCTGATTCTGTGTCTCCCTCTCTCTCTGCCCCTGCCCCGTTCATGCTCTGTCTCTCTCTGTCCCAAAAATAAATAAACGTTGAAAAAAAAAATGTAAAAGATGCTCCCAACTTGGAAAGTAGGACAATGAGAACTGGGAAGTTGCTGACCTTGGTGGCCCACAGCCTCACTATTTGGGGTGTTCTTACTCTTTGTTCTCAGTTTCTGCCCTTTATAAGAAATCCCATCTTTGCCTCACTGCATGCTGATACCCTAGGCAGCTATCCCGGGCAAAGAACTTCACATCATGAGATGACGTGTCAAAAGGGGAACCCAGGTAATCTGTGGCAAGAAGGGAATGCCTGACACATAGTGGGTGTTCCTTAAATTGTTTTTGAGTAGGCTTTGTACTTGGGAAAATAAATTCATGTATCTTAGCTTTCTTTAAAGTACTCAGTGTTTGGGGCGCCTAGGTGGCTCGGTTGAGTGTCTGGCTCTCAATTTCGGCTCAGGTCACAATCTCAGGATTCGTGAGTTCAAACCCCATGTGGGGCTCTGTGCTGATGGTGCAGGGCCTGCTTTGAATTCTCTCTCTCTGCCCCTCCCCTGCAGTCTCTTGCACGCACACTTTCTGTCTGTCTCTAAAAATAAATGTATAAACTTAAATAAATAAATAGGGACTCCTGGGTGGCTCAGTCAGTTAAGTGTCCTATGTTGGCTCAGGTCATGATCTTGCGGTTTGTGAGCTTGAGCTCATTGGGCGCATTGGGCTCTCTGCTGTCAGCACAGAGCCCGGTTCAGATCCTCTGTCCCTCTCTGTCTCTCTCTGCCATCCCCCAGCTTGCACTTGCTCTCTCCCTCTCTCTCTCAAAAATGAATAAACATTTTTTTTAAAAAAAGGAGAGAACTATTAATAAATAAATAAATAAATAACTCAGTGTTTTACTTTTTAGAAGTTTGAATATTTTTCTTACCGTACCAGGGGTTCCTGCACTAGAGGAAAGCAGTGTTCCCAGGAATGAGATGTAAAAGGAAGGAGCCAGCTTTGCATCCCAGGGCTAAGATCCCTAAACCCTGTGCTTGGAAGAAGTTCTCTCTCCCACTGCTGAGTGACGAGAAAGTGTCTCGACCCAGAGCCCCACTCTGACCAAACCTTGGTGCTGAGGCCTTTGAAACACCACTGGTAAGAACAGAAGCAGGAAAGTCTGTCCATTCAGATCAGTTTAGAAGAGGTGGAAAATCGTATTCACCTTCGGGGTAGCCTGTTCCTTTGCAAAAGTAAAGCTAAGCCCATGGAAAATGAGATATTTGGGAGTCCATGGCTTCAAGGAAGGACATGCTGGCCTCATTGTTCCCTCAGGAGGGAGAATTGCAAACAATGCGTGAACAAGCCAAAGCGAAAGCTCTCTAGCACATTATTTATTGAAGACTGAATTAAGACTGAGTCATTCCAGACTCTGAAAAATTACCGGTGTTGGGTTATGGTATATTTAATGAGACTGCCCCATTGGGAACCCTTGGGAGGTCTGGCTTCCCAAGCAAGAAAGGGACATTTTTGCCCTGAGGCTTTCTGGGAAGCTGGCAGGCTCCAGGACAGGAAGTGAACACCTGAGGAGGGCTAAGGCTGAAAGCAACTTTCCGGGGCTCCAGCCTGTTGGGCCTGGACTCTGAAGACTAGAGGCAAATCTGAGGGAACTCCAGGGTGATAGAGGGGAAAGTTGGCCTTCATCACCAGAACAGACCCTGTGAGGCAACAGTGTCGCCATCAGCATGCTCAGACTAGGGCCTGTGGGCCTGTCGACTCAGGGAGGATTGCTCTCCCACTGGCTGAGGACACCAGCAGACTCAACAGTATCTCTAAGGTCCCTGCCCACTCCAGCCCCATGGTCTTCTTTGTCCTTATCTTGCTCAGTCTCTCATCACAACCGGAAGTGTTGCTTTGTCCCTGAAGGGGAAAGTTTGCAGTAACTTAGAGAAAAGCAGAATCAGTTCATCGTATGTCGTATATCATATGTCACCAGCTCCCAGGACAAATCTATCGGCAGCAGTGACAGGAGGTGCAGACTGGAGCAGCTGCCCTGGGTGTGGGCCCATTGCAGCATGAGGTTTCAGATGCTCCTGACTCCTCTAGCAGCCCAGGGCGGTCAGCAAGGCCAGGAGCCTTGAAGGGGGACCTTATCTTGACTTCGCAGTAAATCTAGTGATAATTATATAAATCATAAATCATTAACAATACTTTATATTTCGCCACCACCAAATTTTGCATTTCAAAGTGCATATACAACTATACTAAGTAGCCTTGACTGCAGAACAGAATTCCAAGGAAAGATTGTGGGCTAAGATAAAGCCTAGAGGTCGTTCTATTTTATTTTTTTATGTTTATTTATTTATTTTGAGAGAGAGGGAGAGAGGGAGAGAGAGAGGCAGAGATAGAGGGAGAGAATCCCAAGCAGGCTCCATGCTGTCAGCACAGTGCCTGATGCAGGGCTTGAACTCATGAACTGCGAGATCATGACCTGAGCTAAAATCAAGAGTCAGATGCTCAACTGACTGAGCCACCCAGGTGGCCCATCCTGGAGCTCATTTTAAAGCCTCATTAATACTTTTCTTCTTGCTTAGCTGCAGGAATGTCCAAGCATGCCGAGAGTAGAGAAAATACAGTATCAGGAGACTTGTTTTATCAGTAATGTAGCTTCAAAAATTATGGGCACTCACACAGTCTTGCTTCATTTATATCTGCAGTTGTCTCGGGGTGGTGGGTGGGAGTATTTTAAAGCAAATCACTGATAACATGTCCTTTCACTCATGAACACTTTCGTGCCATTAGTAAAATCCTCAGATTAATCTATTCTCTTCAAATCGACTATAAATCTACCTGATGAATAAATCAGATTCTAACAAACTGCTTCTCTCACCAGAACTTCCCATTTGGTAAATAGAAGATGTCCGTCAAAATAACTGTTAGAGACACGTGACTCACAAGACATGGGATTCTCCTTAGAACAAGCACAGATTGCTAACCTGACATCCCAACAACTTAGAGACCGTCGGTGTGCTACCCATATTTTAAGGGGCAGATATTTTGAAACTACGGTATAGACTCATTAGTCTGATCTGTTCCCTATTACCCACAGTTGGGAGAATTTATGTGGCCCTTGGCCAGTCCCAGAGTCTCCAAAGTTAGACCAGATGGGTTGTCTTTGTGACCTAGTCCAAGGCCATCCCTGCCACCACAGAGGTTAGATATCTGTGTGTCTCTCTCACGCACACACACTCACTCACTGCTTTACGGGAAGGAATTTGTAGGAACGGAAGAGAGCAGGATCTGCTGCATCCGGGTCTTGACTTAGTATCTCTCTGCTCCCAGGACTGGGCTCAAGAAGTTGCTAGTAACTTGGTCAAACATTCCCAGCCCCTCTTCATGCTTCTGATCCAATTACAAGACCCCCACACTGAAGTTTTACCTTCTTAAAACAAAACAAAGCAAACGTTTAGTGATTTGGGGGAAGTGTGATCGGGAAGAATTAAAGCTCTTCCACAGAGGGTAACCCCCAGAAGCTGTAAAGACGGAAACTGTCAGAAGTGGCAGCCTCTGAGTCGGGGAGAAGGGGTGCGGGAAGGTTGGGGGACAAGGAAATTGCTGCTCACTGTATGTGCCGTGTGCAAATTGATTATTTAATCAAATGGAGACCTGCTTATTAGAATGTTAAAATAATATCTAAAAATTTAAATGGGCGCCTGGGTGGCTCAGTCAGTGAAGCGTCCCACTCTTGATTTTGGCTCAGGTCATGGTCCCAGGGTCTTGGGATTGAGCCCTGCATCAGGCTCCAACGCTGGGCGTGGGGCCCACTTGGAATTCCCTCTCTCCCTCCCTCTCTGCCCTTCCCTCATTCGTGTACTCTCTCTAAAATAAATAAATACATAAATACATAAATAAATAAATAAACAAATAAATAAATACAATTTAAATGAAAATTATATATATATTTCAAACTGGTCGATAAAGTGCTTCAATCGCTCTGCCCACTCCTCTGTACCTCCTGACCTCTGAACTCTGCAGGTCCCTTGGCTCAGTCTCCCCTGCTTTTTTCTCTGTGCACATTCTCTTGTCGGAATAGCGTGCAGCCCACGGCTGTGAACCCTCCACAAGCCAGTGACCCCCGATGTATATCTGCATCACGACCTCTCAACTGAACCTCCGCTCTGCAGTTCCCTAATCCAGCCTCCCTCTGGATGTCCAATAGGGCATCTCCATCTTAACATGGCCAAACCCACACTCGCGACCTCTCCAACCAAACCTGCTCCTCCCACGGTTGTCTCCTTCCTCCGTAAGTGGAAACACGCTGAGCGTGCTCTCTCCGCACCCCTGCCTCCGGTCTAGGAGAAATCCCTGCAGTTCCCCTGGCCTCCTACTGGCACCCCCTGCTTTCCCGCTGGCCTCACTTCAGTCTGTTCTGCAACAGTAGCCAAGGGGTCCTCCTGAAAGGGTCGGTTCTGCACTCCCATCCTCCAGGGCCTCCCATTTCACTGGGAATACAGTCATGCCCTGCTCCGTGGCCCACGGGGCCAGAGCGCCCTCCCCACAACCTGTCTGGCTCCAGACTCCCCACTGTTCCTCCAGACACCACCATCTTTCCCTGCGTGTCTCACTCAGCCCCTGGCTTCCTCTGGGGGTCTGCTCAAAGGTCATTTGTCAGACAGGCTTCCTTGACAACCCACAGAGTTCCCACCATCTATTCTCTGACTTCTTAACCTGTCTCACGCTTCCTCACACTTACCACTACATCATATTTATACATTTAATGGTGCATTTTACTTTATTTTTTTAACGGTTCATTTTAAACATTGTGTCTCCCCATCCGACCCCCAGTAGAATCTAAATTCCATCAGGACAGGGGCTTAACTCTCCCTTGATGCTCTGTTTTCATTACCGGGAAGAGGGTGTGGTGCACAGCAGATGCTCTGAATCAAGGTGCGGGCCCTGCATGCATCTGATGTATCCTCATGTGGATGCTACTGCAGAATGAATACCTTTTAAGAGGTTTCAGATTTTAAGTTTCCTACTCCATGGCAAATTCCAGGGGCCTAAAAGGGAGGAATGTGTTGATTTTAAATAACTTAGTAATTTTGACTATCTATTCATTTTATTAATCCCTATAACCATTTCTGCCTCCACCTGAGCTCAGCCTGTGTGGTACATGATTGATTATGCTTTCAGCTTGGGTCAAACCAACAAATGCCTGTAGCACAGGCGATCTGGAAGGAAACAGTGCAGGCGGGTCTGACGTATAGCTAATATGGTCTAATGTATACGGTAGATATTAAGAAGGCAGAAGTCTGGAACAGACCAGGTTCCCCAGGATGCCTCTGGATGCCCCGAGCTCTGGGTCCTCGGGACAGGTGGGACTTCAGTTCACGGGACAGAGAAGGGTACAGATATTCCTTAGGCCATAGGAAGATTATTTTTTTTCAAGCCCTTTATTCACAGTCTTAATTTTACCCTCTTACACCTCAGCTTGTCCCACAGTCTGGACTCTTGTATGGACCACTAGTATTCGCCCTAGTCAACTAACTATGCAGTCTGGTCACGGAGGAAGTGTAACCTGTTCCTTACCTGGGAAAATGACTGTCAAAGAAATAGCTGAAGATTTTTTTTAAGGGTAGAGAACACTACCTCTCAAAAAAAAATTAAAACTTATAAAACTTGTAAGAATAGTCACATCAGTGGTGAAGAATACATAAATTAGTAAATATCAGGAATATAATATTGTAATTTCAAAGGGAATTATTAATCATAGGAATTGAAAGAATTATTCAATAAGTGGTGTAGCAATTATTAACTAGTCAATAAAAATTTTAGACTCTCACTTCATATCACGTATCAATATAAACATGGATTAGATTAAGAAATCAAAAGTCAACATAAGAAATCAACATATAAATAACTAAAAGAATAAAAGTGAATATTGAAAAAACTTCTGGGTGGGGACCAACTTTCTAAATGTTAAAGCAACATAAGAAATCACAAAAGAAGTGGGGGCCCCCCGGGTGGCTCAGTCGGTTGAGCGTCCGACTTCGGCTCAGGTCATGATCTCACAGTTTGTGAGTTTGAACCCCACATCGGGCTCTGTGCTGACAGCTCAGAGCCTGGAGCCTACTTCGGATTCTGTGTCTCCCTCTCTCTCTGCTCCTCCCCCGCTCATGCTCTGTCTCTCTCTCTCTCTCTCTCTCTCTCCTTCAAAAAAAAATAAAAACATTTTTAAAAAGTTAAAAAAAAAGAAATCACAAAAGAAGTGATAAACTTGACAACACAAAATTTAGAACCTCTAAATTTCATAAAGCAATTAAGCAGCATTGAAATCATACAGTAAATTATAACATTTATTTGTTACAATTTGTTAATATTTGTAATATTAACAAAAATTGTGCCAAAAGACTAATATTCTTACTATTCTTACTATATAAAAACCTCACGTAAAATGATAGCAAGAGCATAAAGACCCCAAAAGTGAGGAAAAGGCATCATGAACAGACAATACACCAAAACACAAATCACCAACATATATTTTGAAAACATGATTAGATTCAGTCAATAAATGTTAACTTAAAAACAAAATGCCATGGGACACCTTGGGTACTCAGGCCATGATCTCATGGTTTGTGAGTTCAAACCCCACATTAGGCTCTGCACTGACAGTATACAGCCTGCTTGGGATTCTCTCTCTCCCTCTCTCTTTGCCCCCCACCCTCTCAAAATAAATAAACGTTTTAAAATGCCATGTTTGGGGCACCTGGGTGGCTCAGTCGGTTGAACGTCCGACTTCGGCTCAGGTCATGATCTCATGGTCTGTGAGTTCCAGCCCCGCGTCGGGCTCTGTGCTGATGGCTCAGAGCCTGGAGCCTGTTTCAGATTCTGTGTCTCCCTCTCTCTCTGCCCCTCCCCCGTTCATGCTCTCTCTCTGTCTCAAAAATAAATAAACGTTAAAAAAAAAATTAAAAAAAATAAAAAAAATAAAAAAATAAAATGCCATGTTCATCTGACAAATTGGCAAAAAGTGCTTTAAACGGCAATATCTAATTACGACAAAATGAAATGGATACCCTTACATACCCATGAATCAACAATTTGGCAGTATTATCGAGAACCTTAAAAACACAAATACATTTTAACCCAATATTGCTGCCTCTGGAAATCTGTCATACATAAGTCAACAACCCGAAAAGCTGATTGTATCTGCCCTGTCCCCCCTCCTTCTATATTTCATTTCTTGCCTGATAGCTGCCTTCCCTGCTAGGCTATAAGCCTGATGAGAAGCGATATCTGCCTCCTTCCTGGCTGCCCCATCACTGTGTGCAGGGTCGGCATATAATAGGTAGTGTTACTTCAGTGAAATTCGGCCAACACTTTAGGCACCATGAAAGGGGGAAGGGCTTGAGTGTCCAACAAGGAGAAAATGGTTAAGTAAATTTTCAAACATACATACAATGGGAACCATTAAAATGATGCATACAAAAAGTTGCTAAAAGGATAGGAAAATGTTCCCGGTCCGATGTTAAGGGAAAAAAATACAAAATTGATGTATGGTATGATTTCAACATAAACATGGAAAACTTTTCATTATATCATGTATTTTAAGATACAGCATTATTTTTACATGCCACTAAGAATTTTAAAATGCCCCAGGTGAGGAGTCGAGCACGATACCCCATATACACCTGTGGCAAATAAACCTTCCACATGGACAGGGCCAGGTAGGGAAACTTGTCTCTGCTTTGTCATTGGCTGGAGGGAAGAAAAACATGTCGCCCAAGAATTTGCACTATCAGCCGGTGTTTGCACTAGCTTGCGTTTTGAATTCACACTACCAGCACGGTCCAGAGAACCTCAAGCACAGGACTTAACTCAAAGTACTCTCTGGTTGGCTGTGCCTGCAGAAGGCCGGCAAAAGTAAACACAAATCTCCTCGGTGAGAACTCGATCTCAGTGGGGCTGGCAGCAATTAGGAGTCACCATAGCAATGCTAGCAAGTGAGAAGCTGCACCCGAGAACTAGCGAAAAAAAGATAAGCAAAATCTTAACAGTGGCCAACCCAGTGGTGAGATTATAGATCAAAATCACTTTTATATACTACATTTTATATACATTACGTGTTTTATATCTTATAGATATATAATGTAGATATGTTCAGTATTTGGGAAAATAAAATAATTTTATTTTAAAATTGAGATATATGGCATTCTAGGGGAACTCATTTTAAAATATAATATCATCCAGGGCGCCTGGGTGGCTCAGTTGGTTGAACATCCCACTTTGGCTCAGGTCATGATCTCGCGGTTCCTGAATTCGAGCCCCAAGTCGGGCTCTGCACCGACAGCTTGCTCAGAACCTGGAGTCTGCTTCGGATTGTGTGTCTCTTTCTCTCTCTGCCCCTCCTCTGCTTGCTCGCGAGCTCTGTCTCTCAAAAATAAATAAATGTAAAAAAAATTTTTTTTAAATATAACATCATCCTAGGGTCCCTGAATCTGACTGCCCTTCATTTCTTCTTGCCCTTCACACTCCTTTCCCACCAGAGCTATTCTAATAGCTAAATTTAATTAGTTTCTTTTCCTATCATTTCGTGAAATTCAGTAGATACAGAGAAGATAAATCTGATGGTCAGATGTAGAGCCCTTTCAGACTGTGAATGTGTTAAGAGGTCTGTCATCACCATCATTAACATTTTTGAGCACGTGTTAAGTGCAAGATGCTAGGTTAAGCCTGGCAGGAGGAGCCAGTTGTACGGAGGTGTTAAGTCTCTACTTTTATTCATCTGCTTAGTTGACAAATGCTTCTTGTGCACCTGTTATGCAGGGCACTAGGAATCTGCAGATAGACGTGGTGGCTGGTGAACTAGGACACATACGTTAATAAGTGTGGGAAAGGCTCTATAGGTTTAAGGTTTGGACATTTTAGTCTTTTGTTCATATAGCAAATTATATATAGCATATATATATCTGAATATATATAGGATGGAGATTATGAGTTTATTTCCTGACACATTCACAACTTTTGGTACTTACACAACTTGAAGGTACTAGACTAGGGCGTTCTGGGCGGGGTTCACACAAAAGATCAGGAAAAAGAAGTCCCTTAGGGGAGAAAGAGAAAAGCTGATGGCTTTGGAAATCGAGGACTTTCTATGAATCCCCCGTTTTATATTTAGAAATTATATTTTGAATGCCCCAACCCTTGGCTAAGTAATCAGAGGAGGTGGGAATAAGAAATAGCCGTTAAAATAAGAAAGAATGAGGAGAGGAGAGAGACCTGTTCAGACACGACTCCTCCAAGGTTCGAGGAGCCCCAGCAGTTCGCCTGCTCTCAGAAGGACCTGGTGGATTTGTGCACTGGGTGTCACTCAGGCAGTGCTGAAGAAGAAGCCTATCCTAGGTGCCAGAGATACAATGAAGACACGATTTAACCCCTCTTCCTAAGGAGATAATAAATGACTGCCCGGGGCTACTGTTTCCAAGCCAAAATCTATGACATAACCATTATCTATTTATGCGGCATTTAGCCTACAGAAGGGGGACTGCTTTCATCGTTTGTATATTTGGCTCAACCTCCCCTTCCCGGGCCCAAGGGCAAGTAAATGACCATCCACCACCTTCTCTGGAGGTTTAGTCACTGAAATGGATGAGCCCCAGGCAGGGTCCAGGGAAGGCCGGGGCCAGGAAACAGCCTACTGGGTTCTGCACGCAAAACTACCTCAGGCAGCACACCCAAGCCCACAGCTCCAGGAGGCCAGGCCACATCCAAAGCCCCAACAACCCCGGGGCGGCCAAGGCTCCCTCTCCCGCTTCACTTCCCAGCCCAGCGCAGGCTTCAGCCACACTTCCAGGATTATGTAACACATTTCTGTCATGGTCCATATGACCAGGGAGATTACAAAAAGAATGATGGCGTATAAAAATTCACGGTGGTACGGTTATCCGACGGACTCCTAGGTGAGAAGGCACCTCACCCCAGCACAGGTGGACGGATCCAGGTGGATGCGCGTCCATGCCGCCAGACGTTTCCCGTGCACCGGCACACACATGCACCCGCGAATCCCAGCCAGGCACGCAGTTGGGCGAAGCCGGTGGGGAGGACGCCTCCTCCGGCTGGATCGGAGCGCCGGCCCCGGCGGGAGGGCGGCGGCGGCGGCGGCGGCGGGCGGGGCGGCGCGGGGCAGGTGCGGCCTCGGGCGGTGCGGCGGCCCGGCCCGGCCCGGCGAGGGGAGTTCCCGCAGCCCGCCCCTGCGCCCGCCCCTCGCCGCCCGCGGCTCCTCCTCGCTTCGCCATGGTGGAGCGGGGAGACGCGGCGCCGCTGCTGCGCTGGGCCGAGGGCCCCGCCGTCTCCCCGCCGCAGGCCCCGGAGCCGCAGGCCGGAGGCCGGGGCTGGGGCAGCGGCGGGGGCGGCCGGCCGGCCGCGGAGCCGGCCAGGAGGCGGGGGCCCGAGGAGCTGGGCGCCTCCGAGGTGCTGCTGCAGCCCGGGCGCCTGGAGCTGGGCGACGTGGAGGAGGACCAGGTGGTGGCCGTGTTCGTGGTCACCTTCGACCCCCGCTCGGGTGAGAGCCGCCGCTCCGGGGGCCGGGAGAGGGTCGCGCACCCCGGGGCTTTGGGGGCGGCGGGGGAGGGGCTCGCTGCGCGCGCACCCTCACCCACACACCTGCACCCCCCACCCCGCCGCCCCCGCTCGCTCGGAGCGGCCAGAGTGCCCCCGCGAGGTCCGGGCGCGGGACGCGCGGGGCTTTGTTCGCGGAGTCCCCCCGACCCCCTTCTCCTTCCCGTCCCGCGCGGCCTCCCGGCAGATCCGCGGTCCGCGCCCGGGTCCCCACAGCCCTGTTTGCACTTCTCCGGTGCTGCAGGATCGGCGGCCGCGGCGCGCTGCCTTTTGTGTTCTGGCTCTGCTGAAAGGTGTTTTTTTTTTTTTAATTTTTTTCCCCATCAAGAGGAGAAACGCCCCCCAGGTGAACTCCTGAAACAGATTGTACTGAACTTCCAGGTTTTCTGCTTCCCCGCCCTCGCTCCCCGTCACTCCCGGCACGGTAACTTTCCAAGCGGCCAAGTTCACTTGCTCTGGCAGCATCATTTTGAGGAATTAGTGCCGGGAGCATTAAGGGATAGGACTGAGGGATTAAACTGGAGGCGGATTAAAGGAGAAGCCTCCTCAGGTAGACTCTTGATGGTTTGTGTGGAGAATTAAAGGGTTATCTAAAATAATCTTGAGCCTAATTAACCAGGAAGGAAGTGTCCAAGTGAGTGGTGAAAGACTTCGTGGGGGTTCAGAAGTGAGTAAATACACTCTCTGGGAAAGCCTCAGGTGGTTGCTGCGGGGCCTCAAGCCCGAGCTCATCAGCTCTCAGCATTGAAGGAAGGAGTGCCGTATTCGTGGTTCTGGGGTTTTTGGAAACCCAGATATTTCTGACCCTAATTCCCCGAGGGGAGTCCTGGAATGAAGAGCGCCTGGTAGTGAATGGAAAGAACTTCTTCGTGATCCTCCAGGGAGGAGCTGTAGAACTCATTCACAAGAACCTGATGGGTGGCCGTGGGGTGGGAGGAGAAAGGCCTGGGATCTTCAGGTGGCAGAAGATAGCGTCCAGGCCGGGTAACTGACCTAGGGTCCAGGATGATAAAGCAGCAAAGATGCAGGAAGAAATGGCACAGAATAGAAAAATAGTTGGTGGAGGGACTAGGCCTTTCAGCCTCCTGTCTGTTCCTTGGCCCTTATCCCAGTGGTGTTCAAACTTTTTTGATTGTGTGTGACCCACTGTTGGAAGTAAATTTGACTTCACGACCTCTACACTCACAGGCATACAAATGAAACTGAAACAAGTTTCATGAAAGAGTACTAACCCCTTCTGCATGTGGTGCATACTGGTATTCTTTTTCTCTTTTAACACCTGCGGGTTGACTCGTATGGTTGGGACTCCTAGATACCAGTAATTTCAGAAGCTGCTGTTTCTGACCAAAAGCAGTCTTTATTGGTAAATAAAAACGGATACTTTGTAACTAATAATATTCCTTATCCCCTATCCCATCACCTACAGGTAAATGGATGCAGGCATGGGACTGTGGGAAATGCTGAAGGCTAGCTAGAAGAAATGGCAAGAGAGCACTGGCAGGGTCCGATTCCGCAGTGGTATAGCACTGGCAGTAGAGTCTAGGGAGGGGAAAGAGAAAAGGAAAGCCCTACACTAACCACAGATGCAGCTGATGACATTAAAAAGCACTGCAGAGCTGGGACCCTCCCCCTGCCTTGTCAGTCCCAGCTGTGACATCATTTGGATGGGTATATGTATATGGAGTATACATACAAGGGGGTATGTATGTAATGTTTTCAAATTAAGGTTAGTGTGGACAGAAGGGATTGTAACTGGTCCTTGGACTCTTTGTGCAGGCATTTTACTATGATGGTGTTTCATGTAGTTGTAACCCTCTATTTTGATCAGTTTGTACCCAGTTTATACATGAACAAGCAGACCAAGGGTGATTAAGTAATTTAGAGACATTAACTAGCCAACACATACTTGACTCTTAAGTTCAGTTGTCTAATGTATCCCACACTGTGTGAACCTCTGCCCCCCAACTTTTCATCCTTACTGTGTCCAGAGGGTGGAGAGGAAGGGAAGGAGTGGGAGAGAGGACAGGGGAAGAGAGAGAGAATGTGTGTTTAGCTTTGGTTGCTTTTGGTTTTTGTTTTTTCTGAAAGCTGCTGTTCCCTGCCCATAAACCTGCCTCTCCTTTGTCACCTGTCCCAGTCCAACAAGTCTCTTTGCATCTTGTAAAAGTACTCTGGAAAAAAAAATACTCTGGTAGTACCTCTATAAAGTGAAAGTAATATGGTGCATCTCCTAATGTAGGAGTTGGAATGAATGAATGCTGAGGTTCCTGGATCCTCACAGGTTAGCACTAGGGCTCAGAGCTCCTGCTGTGTCCCTTATCTGGTGGTCGAGGCAGTCGCTGTCCGGAGAGGTGAGATGCCAGTTCTCAGTTCCCCAGTGAGCTGAAGACATTACAGGACCAGACCATGTTTCCTGGTTCAGTTCCGTGTCCTCCTCACTCTGCTACTGAGGCTGATCTGCTATGTGTTACTCTTTAATCTTGGTCCATGTTGTTCAGTTGGGTTAGAGCACAATGCTAGTAACCTTGGTCCACCAAGACTTTTGCCTTCCTTAGCCTTTGATACCAAAAATAGTAAAGCAATTACTGGCTTCTTTATAAAAATCAGAACATATCACAGAGCTTCTCACGTGGGAGAGATTGGAGTTTTTTCTCTTGCCTGCCTACCTACCCACTCCCCCGTGTTTCTTCCACCTGTGTCCTGTTTCGTTCCCTAGGAGCCGCTCCCTTTTACCCTGACCTACCCAGTCATTTACTGCCCAGCCCATGGCTATTTCATTCAGCTTCCCATCTGGTGGAAGTAACTGTTGGCACGCGTGCACATGAGAGGGCGAGAGAGAAGATGTGGGAGGAGAGAAATCCACGGTTGTGGTGCACCTTGCGGCTGGGGGAGGGGGACGGAGAAGGTTGTGAGTGGCCTGTGGTGAAAGCGGATGTAAGAGGGTGTGAGGGAGGAGTGGGTCCTGGTGAGGGTGTGGGAGGGTGTGGGTGGACGTGTGCATGAGCACATGCTTCCAGCGGGAATACACTTAGGGATTCTCAGGCTGGTGTATGACAATGGGAGAGAGCAGTTCTTTTATACTTGTGGATACAAGTTTTGGGTTGGGCATCTGTAGGAGGGATCAGAGAAGAGGGTAGAGGCGTAATGCATGCGATTTTCATTGGATTCATGGTTTGAAAATTATGGTGGTCGTATCTACAAATGACGTGAGGACCGGGGCCTCAGGTTCAAGTGCAGTAGAGGCGCGTGCGCGCTCTCTTTCTCTCTTTACTCACTCTCACACACTCAGTCTCTCTCTGGAGCAGGGAGCCCTGGGATGGCAGTTCTGGCCATCTGGGCTACAAAGCTGCTATTGACACCAGGCCCAGATGCTTACTATGCAAGCCAGGTGGGAGGGTTTGGCAGCCAGAATCTTGCTTTTTCATTGTGATCAACCCATTATTCAAGCCTTCGATTCTTAAGTTTTATTTTTTTTTTCTGCCCACTTGTGTGAGCCTGCAGCAGGTAAAGCTTTGGACACAATCGTTGGGGCTGTTTCTTTATAAGAGATTCACCTCATTTTTATTTAATGTTTATTTATTTTAGAGCACAGGCAGGGGAGGAGCGGAGAGAGAGAGGGAGACAGAGGATCTGAAGCGGGTCTGCCCTGACAGCAGTGAGCCCGGTGTAGGGCTGGAGCTCACAAACCGTGAGATCATGACCTGAGCCCAAGTCGGAGGCTTAACCCACTGAGCCACCCAGGCGCCCCTGTAAGAGAATTGCTTTAAACTGCTACATTCCCCCCAGCCTGAGTTATTTCGTGGGGGGTCTGCAGATAATTCCTGTGTGGCGTATGCTTGCTTTGGACTGCTGAGGAGGGCACAGGGGAAGGCTGAGGGGAGGAGAGCTGAAGTTTTTGAGATAACCTCTTTTCCTTTTTGTTCTTCCTGATGAGGAATGAATTACTACCCGTTCCTCCCTCAGCCTCTAGCCACCACCTAAAGTACATCTAAACACCTGTTTCATTTAGTGAGTCTAAATGCCCCTAAGTTTATGTATTTAAGATCACTCACACACCAATTTTAATCTCCATACAGTCTCCAAAAGTCCACACCGTACAAGCACGTTCTTTTCCACAGCAGACATGAGGGGGCACGGCAGGATTAAGGTTAGGTGTGGTGTCTGAGACCCAGCTTGGAGCACGGCCCACGTCCCCTGACTTGTGCAAATAGTAAGTGGCTCCAGCCGTGACAGGGGCAGTGACAAAGTAGAGTGAGAACAGAAGATGTGGGACATAATTTTGAGATGCAAAGAGCAGTCCTAAGCACGGCCAGCTCAGAGGGCAAAGAGAGGGCGCTTTCTGCCAACCAACCAGGAGGTCCTTAGAATGATTAACTGCCGCATCCTTTCCCAGAGTTCCCTCAGATGTCAGTGGAATGCAGTTGTGGTTAATTTCATTAATCTCACGTTGGCAGAATCTTCCCCGGCTGTTGGTGATTCACCTGCTTGTGGTTTTCAGGGAAAAGTCAGTCTGTGGCCATCTGCTGTGAATTCTGTTTCTTTTTAAAAAAATTTTTTTTTCAACGTATTTATTTATATTTGGGACAGAGAGAGACAGAGCATGAACGGGGGAGGGGCAGAGAGAGAGGGAGACACAGAATCGGAAACAGGCTCCAGGCTCTGAGCCATCAGCCCAGAGCCTGACGCGGGGCTCGAACTCACGGACCGCGAGATCGTGACCTGGCTGAAGTCGGACGCTTAACCGACTGCGCCACCCAGGCGCCCCTCTGTTTCTTAAAAGAAAAGAGTCAAGCAGGAATAGGAACCATAACACCCACCACTTACTGGGTCCCCACTATGCGGGGGGGTTTCGGGGACCTGGTCTCTAATCCTTCTGACGCTGCTCATCATGGTAATGGCTCGGGGCGGTGGGGGCGGGGGGGTTGGGCAGGAGAAGATGCCCTGAATTCACGGAGCAGAGAGGTCAGAGCCCAGAGGCCAGCCAAGTCTCCAGGGTCAGTGCTCCCTCCTCACACCGCTGCCCAGGGTAATACGATACAGAGTCTATGAACTGGAAGGGTTTTTCCACTTGAAATTAATGCATCGGAATTCAGCCATGGATTGGTTGAGGGCTGACTTGAAATCACCAGGATTGATTTCTTCCTGCCCCAGGTTTCTTTATCCTGACTCTCCTTTTGCTTCGTGCATACTCTCACCCTAGGTGGTTTTAAAATTATTTAAGACCATTTAAGACCAAAAATCAATAGAAGCTATTTCCTTTTCTGGTGTTTGGAGGCTGAACCAAATAATCTTCTGAGGTTTCTTCCCTCTCTGGCATTTGGTGACCCCCCCCCCCCCCGCCAAGGAAATGGTTCTGTAGAGGGAAGGTGGGGAGGGGAGGCGCCACGTACCCCTGGATTCTTGCCTTTCTTCCTGAGACAAAGTTCCTTTTTACTTCCCAGCTAGAACTAGGGCTCGTGTCTATGCTGATGAGAGGATGGAATGGGTGAAAAATCAAGGCATATGTTGGGGAGGGAAAAGGGGGCACAAAGCTCTGCTCCTGAGGTCAGAAGGGGCTGTAGGACGTGTGCTGATGCAGCCACCGATAGCAAGACCTCAGGAGGAAATCCTTGATTGGAAACCACCCAACAGGAGGGAGGAGGGGGAAGGAAAGTCACGCGTTTCCCGTTAGAGATTATTTCGGTGAAGATCCTTGCTCTGTCTACTTTAAATACTTTGAGATGAACTTTGTAACGGGCAGCAGCAGTAACAACAGCCCACGTCTGTTCTCCCAGAGCAGTGGTGGTGCCGAATCACCTCAGTGTACACGGAAACAGAAGACAGAGGCAGTCCCGTTTGCGGTAGATGGGACAGAGCAGATCTCGCCCAGTGCAGGAGTTCATCAAACATCAGCCCTGGGAGGCTCTGCTGTGGACACAGCTGCCAGGCTGACCTTCCGAACCGTGGAGAGGCAGGTTCAGACCATCTGTCCACCTGCACCAGGCTCAGCCTCGCCCTCTGGCTTCCCCTGGATGACTGGGCTGCCTGCGCAATAAGCTGGGAGTCCAAGTTCCACGGGGACATACGTATTTGCCTTTGCATGAGCCCAGCCCCTGGCACTGGCTGCCAAGTTATGTTCTGCCAATATTTATTGAATGGCCGGCTGGACGTACATAATGCAGATTGCCACATGTGACCCTCGTGCGCTCATGTGGCCTTTCCCCATAGGTTGTCTTTGCAGCTAGAGATGAGGCTGGGCCTCCAGGTGGGCCCACGATTGCAAAGGAGAGAAAGTGAGGTGGAAAAGCACTTGTCATTGTCAACTCGTCTCTTTTTGATCGATTACCCCTCGGTTGAGCCCTTCTGTAGAATCCTTTTGGGCCCCAGTTTCCTGGCTGAGTTTCTAAAATATGGTGAGGGTATTTTGGAAGCCAATAATAGTCCGAAGACCAAGACCGGGGTAGTTAGCATTTAGTGGGAAGTTTTTCTGGCATTCAATGGGTTTTATTTTTACAGAATCACTTGTCTTTAAGTCTCTACAAATTTTATATGTAAACTGGCTTCCAATTTTTGTGAATGGTGTAATATTTCTGGAAAGGATGACCTTTAGCCATGATGCCTCATTATTACCCTACTTAGTGTAGATTGCCCCCATTTATTTTCCTTTTGCAAAGTCCTTTTTGCTTACCTTATGTTTTTTTCACATCCCTATCATTTAAATTATGTTGTCCAATTTGTTGAAATTTTTTAAACCTCAGAAAAGTTGGAGGAATAGTACAGTGAATACTTCGAGCCCGTCCCTATTTGTGGACATTTTGCCATATTTGCTTTATGCGTACACAGCTCAGCTCTAATGTGGAACATGCATTCCTAAAAGTCACTGTGCTGTGAAAGACCTGTGGTAAAAGTCACAAGGTTTATGGGGAAGATGGGGTCAGGGCACAGCGCTCAAAAACTGTCAGTGACACATTTTTTTTAAAAAAAAAAGGGAACCAAATAAAAATGGTAGGACAACTTTACATATGATAACTAGTTAGGAGATGCATAAATACTCAAAGTTTGGCACTTTACCTTAAGACACCTGGGGAGGTGGAGCCTGTGATTTATGGTGAAATGAATGGAAGCGGAGCTGTGTGACATTTGATGGACAACAGTAGGCCTGGAAGTGATAGTCAGGGCTCTTAACTCTGAAGAAGGTAATGCGTGAGTGTTTGAGGTTGAGGGGGGGGTGTTTTGTGTATTTCCGTGTGTCTCATTTCAACTGGGTGCAGTTTTCTGCATTCACATTGTGATCCTTGTGATCAAAATCACCTATCAACAAACAGGAAATCCTCTACGATCAAACGGCTCCCTAATGTATCAGTTGCTTTGGATCGAATTCAGCTGGCGTTCTAGCAGAACTGACTATATATAGAGGTGTGCTTATCTTTTTCTGCTGAACTATTTGACAGTAAGTTGCAGACATCATAACATTTCTTTTCTGAAACTTCAGTACAAATCTCCTAAGAATAAGGCCGTTTTCCTACATGACCACAATATCATTACCAATCCCAGGGTAATTCACCTACATTAATTGATCCGTTACCTTCTTTTTTTAGTTAATTTTTTTTTTACGTCAGTTTCAGATTTACAGAAAAACTGAGAAGAAAGTGCAGAGGTCCCATATCCCACCTTTGCACCCAGTTTTCCGTTTTTATTCACATCTAGCATTAGTGTGGCATGTTCGTTGCAATTGATGAACCAATATTGATAAATAATTATTAACTAAAGCCCATAGTTTACATTAGGGTCTACTCTTTGCGTTGTACATTCTCTGGGTTTGAAAAATGCACGATGTGGGGCGCCTGGGTGGCTCAGTCGGTTAAGTGTCTGACTTCGGCTCAGCTCATGATCTCATGGTTCCTGAGTTCAAGCCCCGCGTCAGGGTCTGTGCTGACAGCTCAGAGCCTGGAACCTGCTTGGGATTCTGTGTCTCCCTCTCTCTCTGCCCCTTCCCATCCCCCCCCCCCCCCCGCACCGGGAATAATCGTCAAAAAAAATAAAAATGATTGCTTTAAGTACGTATAAATATTTCATGATGATTTGATAAAAGGAGTTTTAACATTGTTTAACAAAGCATACCAACTGTGAAAGAAATATAAAAGTTTTATCCTTGGGGTGTCTGGGTAGCTCAGTCGGTTAAGTGTCCAACTTTGACTCAGGTCATGATCTTGTGAGTTCAAGACCCACATCAGGCTCTGTGCTGACAGCTCAGAGCCTGGAGCCTGCTTCGGATTCTGTGTCTCCCTCTCTCTCTGCCCCTTCCCACTCATACTCTGTCTCTCTCTCTGTCAAAAATAAAGAAACATTAATTTTAAAAAAATGAAAAATGCACGATGTTACATATGCACTGTAAGAGTATCCTACAGAAAGGGTTTTATTGCCCTAAAAATCCTCAGTGCTTTCCCTACTAATCCTTCCTTATTTGCTGATCTTTTTACTATCTCTTAATTTTTTCTTTTCATGGATGTCACAGAGTTGGAATTATATAGTATGTAGCCTTTTCAGATTGGCTTCTTTCTCTTAACAACATGCATTTAAGGTTCCTTTATGTCTTTGTGGCTTGATAGCTCATTATTTCTGAACAGTATTTTATTGTCTGGATGTTCTGCAGTTTGTTTATCCATTCCCCAACTGAAGGACACCTTGGTTGCTTCCAGTTTGGGACAATCAGAAATAAAGCTGCTGTAAACCATGGGCAGCCTTTTGTGTGGACCTAAGTTCTCACTCTTGGGATAGATGTGAAGGAGCATGATTGCCTGATCATACAGTGAGAGTATGTTTAGTTGTAAGGAAATGCCAAACTGTCTTCCAAAGTGTTTGTACCATTTTGCATTCCTACCAGCAACGAATGAGACTTCCTGTTGCTGCGTGCTCTTGCAATTAGCATTTGGTGTTTTCCATGTTCGGGATTTTGACCATTCTAATAGGTGTGAGAAGAATCTTGTTTGGATTTGGAATTCCCCAATGACATGTAATTTTGAGCATGTTTTTCATAATCTCATTTGCCATCTGTATATCTACTTCGGTGAGATCACTGATCTTTTGTCCATTTTTATTATTATTATTATTTTTTTAATTTTTTTTTTCAACGTTTATTTATTTTTGGGACAGAGAGAGAGCATGAACGGGGGAGGGGCAGAGAGAGAGGGAGACACAGAATCGGAAACAGGCTCCAGGCTCTGAGCCATCAGCCCAGAGCCCGATGCGGGGCTCGAACTCATGGACCGCGAGATCGTGACCTGGCTGAAGTCGGACGCTTAACCGACTGCGCCACCCAGGCGCCCCCATTTTTATTATTTTTTTAAGTACACTCCACGCCCGGCATGGAGCCCAACATGGGGCTTGAACTCACGACCCTGAGATCAGTACCTGAGCTGAAATCAAGTCAGATGCTTAACCGACTAAGCCACCCAGGTGCCCCTTGTTCATTTTTTAAATTGGGTGTTTATATTTTTCTTAATGTTGTGTTTTAGTTCTTTGTATATTTTGGATTTAAGCCTTTATCAGGTATGTTTTTACAAATATTTTCTCTGTGTATGGCTTGTCTTTATTCTCTTCATAGTATCTTCCACAGATCAGAAGTTTTTAATTTTAATGAAGTACAACATACCAATTTTTTTCTTCATGGATCGTGCTCCTGGTGTTGTATCTAAAAACTCATTGCTAAACTCAGGGTCACCTAGATTTTCTCCTTTGTTACCTTCCAGAAGTTTTATAATTTTGCATTTTAGTATATATTCATACTGAATTAATTTTTGTGAAAGGTGTAAGTTCTGTGTCTAGATTCTTTTTTTTTTTTTTTTTGCCTGTGGTTATCCATTGTTGAAGAGATAATCCTTTATCCATTGTATGGCCTTTGCTTTGTTGGCAGAGATCAGCTGACTGTATTTGTGTGGGTCTGTTTCTGGGCTCTGTGTCCTGTTCCGTTGTTGTGTCTAATCTTGTCTAATCACTGTCTTGATTACTGTAGTTTTCATGGTAGGTCTTAGAATTGGGTAGTGTCAATCCTCACTTTTTCTTCAGTCTTGTGTTGGCTGTCTGGGGCCTTTGCCTTTCCATATGAACTTTAGAATTAACTTTTCAATATCCACAAATAATTTGCTGGCATTTGGATTGAGATTGCATTGGATCTCCAGCGTAAGGAAATGTGAAATCCCTATGCTCAGATCGTTCTTAATACTTCAATTGTGTTGGGGCGCCCGGGTGGCTCAGTCGGTTGAGCATCTGACTTCGGCTCGGGTCATGATCTCGCGATTTATGGGTTCAAGCTCTGTATCGGGCTGTCTGCTGTCAGCATAGAGCCCACTTCGGATCCTCTGTCCCCCTCTCTCTGCCCCTCCCCTGCTCACTCACTCTCTCTCTCTCAAAGATAAATAATCTTAAAAAAGAAAAATACTTCAGTTTTGTCGACTCTAGTTCAGCAAGCAATGTGTCAAAACTGACTATATACAGATATACTTTTTTTTTTTCCTGAGCCTTTTGGTAGTAAATGCAGACGTGATGATCCTTCTAAATTCTTGAGTATAAACCTCCTAAGAAGAAGGACATTTTCTTACATAACCACAGTATCATTACCCCTAGGATAATTAACATTAATTCATCAGTTGGCTCTTTAAAAAATGCCTGCCTGCAATAAAGCTGTTTTTCTTTCATTATTGTTATTACTACGTAACACCCATCCTGTACCGTGCTAAGCGGTGTGCCGTGTTGGGATGTGACGATCAACGAAGTTCCTGTCTTTAAGAAGTCCTGTCTCCTGTGGAAATAGACCCGTCTCCTGTGGAAATCACCTCCAGTGATTACATAGGCTGGCATGAGGACCGAAGTAGCTTCGTCTACTTCATTTACTTTCCTTTCATTCAAGGAGCGTGTCAGTAGGTAAAGGTGAGGGCAACTAGTCCCAGAGCAGTGCTCTGGAACCCGTGCTCATTCCGTGACTCCCCAGCCTGACCCTGATGGAACTTTCCATCTGGGAAAGACCCTGAGGGACTTACATCCATCTAGAAGTCAAGACTGTAACTACCAGATGTCACTCCCTCCATCTGAGTCTGTCAGTTTCTGTAGCGTGAGGACCGGACACGCACAGAGGGACGAGGGTGGCAGCTTTGAGAGCCAGGCTGAGGAATGGGGGCTTTCTTCTACAGGTCAGCGGTGTCGGGTAACACGTGGGTTTGGCCATGAATACCAGGGACCCAAAGTAACGGTGGCTTAATCAAGATAGGAGTTTATTTCTCTCTCATGCAACAGGAGATAGTTGGCCTAGGGCTGGCATGCTGGCTCAGTCCAAGCGGCCATCCAGGGACCTAGATTCATGACGGCTTGTCACCACATCCACATTCTAGACAGCAGGATGGAGGAAGGGGCAGCACGTACACCTGCCCTTTAAGGTACTTTTTGGCAACCATACACCTCACTTCTGTCCATTTCCCATTGGCCAGAATTGACTCATGTAGCCGTTCCTACAGGCAAGAAGATACTGAGGAACGTAGTTGTGATTTGGCTAAATATAGGAGGTTTTGTTCCCTGTAAGAGTGGATATTGAGGGTCAACTTGCAACTCCTTGTGTGCTGGCATTTCTTAAAAAAAAAAAAATGTCTTCAGTAAAATTGGTCCCTTAAGATGCTTCTTCCCCCCACTTTGGTGGGCTGTACAGGGGATGCTTGTTAAGAATAGGTTTATTAGCCCCCAAATTTTGGAAACATTAAGGTCTCGTAGAGGTCCACAAAGCAGAGTAACATACTAAAGGCTCTGAGAAGTTCTGCAGTAAAGAAATGTGTCTATCCTTGTTTACCCTAAGATAATTTGGCCAAAATCCCTTTTGAAAAATGTGTTTTGTTTTGTTTTTGTTTTTGTTTTTTTTTGCAGAAGCTCTGTCAACAAAAGCTTTGGGAAACACTGCTTTGGGAATTGTTAAAGATCTCTTAGTTAGCCCCGATGAAGACATTTTTACGGTAGTTCTATTCCTAGGGATGTTGTCAACAGAAATGTGTACATATTGTGTCAAAGTTTAATCGAAGAAACAGAACCGCTAGGAGATGTCTAAAGGGATTTATTGCAAGAATTTGATCTTACGCAGTTGTGGGAGCTAGGTAGGCAGGCTGTATAAGGCTGTTGTCTTTCTGCCTGATGAGGGAGCTGGAACTCTATTGGGCCGGCAGTTATCGAAGAAGAGAGTATAGTTGGGAACATGGAGAGAAGCTGGAACTCATGTACAGGAACCCGGGTCAGTCCGCCTCCAGCTTTCAGGATGTGGGTGTCCTGATGAAGTTGATGCCCTTCATTGTGGAACTAAACCCACAACTGGCTTAGGAGTCAGAGAAGGTGAAAGAAGATCCAGGGGAAGGTGGGTCCAGCATTCACAGGCCTGGCTGCCACCCCCAGACCCCCGAGGTGGTCCGCAGACGAGCAGTAATGCACACGAGCTGCCTGGTGCTCCTCCCCCAGCCTCCTGATGTGCATACGATATGCCGACTGCTGCCCTGCCACATCACTCCCACGTCCCACATCCCACATTCCACCCGTCTCACCTGGAATTCACGAGGAAGGCAATTCTGAGAGACGTAGTTCGGCCTAGCCAGGCTGACCTATTACAAAGCCACCCCACATGTGTTCACCAGGCGACTTAAGTATAAGACGTTTTGTAGGGGTCTGTTTGTAACAGCCTCAAATTGGAAATAAGCTAAACGCACATCAACAGTGAAATAGATAATCTGTTACATGCATAGGATGGAAGTAGCTTCGTGGATCCGCATGAATGAAACTTGCAAAGAATATTGAGCAAAAGAAGACCTAAAAGAATGTAAACTACGATTGCATCGATACAAATTTCAAAACAGCCAAGCGGATTTACAGCGTTAGAGGTCAAGATAGTAGTTCCTGTTGAGAGAGGGTCACGAGGGGGACAGCGGGGCTTCTGGTGTACAGAAGGCTTCTCCTTCTTGGTCTGGGTGCTGGTTACGCAGGGATGTGCATGTTGGGGAAATTCACTGAGCAGTAGTTAGGATTTGTGTGCTCTTCTGTACTTAGCTGTCAGGAAAAAAATTTTAGGTAAATTCAAGTTTTGTTTCTTTGTTTTAAATGTTTATTTTGAGAATGTGTGAGCAGGGGAGGGGCAGAGAGGGAGAGAGAGAATCCCAAGCAGGCTCCATGCTGTCAGTGCAGAGCATGATGGGGGGCTTGATCCCCAGGCCGTGAGATGATGCCTGAGCTCAAAATCAAGAATTGGATGCTCAACCAACTGAGCCACCCAGGCACCCTGGTGGTGTTTTAACAAGTTTTTTTGTTAGAAGTCATGGATCGGCTGGGTTGGAGGAAAGAAACAGTGTTAGGGCTCTCTGAACCCATTATGGAGCGGCAGCGAGGGAAGAAGGCAGCGGATAAGAGAAGAGGCAGGTTGGGTAGGCGAGGAGGACGGCGTCTACCTGAGGGACACTGTAGCAGCCCTGTCCCAGGCTGTCCCTTCCTAGGCCGGCCACCTGTTCCCATTGCAGAGGGTTAGGGCTGTGTACACAGGCTGAAGCAGGAGCCCGCCAGCAGAATCCCCATGTGCTATGAGGCAGGGACCATGATCCTGTATATCGGGGATAGGTCCCAGCACCCTTATAAGTTCCCTGGGTGTCCTCATACACTCCACAGGCCGAAAGCCACTGAACCACAGAGATAGTAGACATGCACGGAAGGGGAAAGATGGAAATCCCTTTATCCCCAAGTCCACCCCTCTTTCAGTGTGCAGCGTGCTTTTCCTTGTCTTTAACCCGGACACGCACAACATCATTCTATCCTTTCTGTTTTATAAAATCCTAATTCCCCTTTACACACTTTTGGGTTTAGCTCTTTGTTAGAGCCCTGATTCCTCTCTTGAAAGTAAACTATTTGGGGGCGCCTGGGTGGCGCAGTCGGTTAAGCGTCCGACTTCAGCCAGGTCACGATCTCGCGGTCCCTGAGTTCGAGCCCCGTGTTGGGCTCTGGGCTGATGGCTCAGAGCCTGGAGCCTGTTTCCGATTCTGTGTCTCCCTCTCTCTCTGCCCCTCCCTGTTCATGCTCTGTCTCTCTCTGTCCCAAAAATAAATAAACATTGAAAAAAAAAAAAAAGAAAGAAAGTAAACTATTTGAAAGCACCTTAGGCTCTGAAGGTGAGGCCGGATAACCCTCCGTGGTGCCTGCCATGTTTGGAGACTGGACCCATATGTAGGTAGACGGATATGCAGCTTCTCTGATGCTTGGAGCACGATCTGAAAGCGCTGTTGGCTGGATTATTCACGGCATTTCTCATGCCTAGGAAAGTAGGGTTTGGAGTAGTGATAAGAAGTTTGTTCTAAAATAAAGTGTCATAATCCTTCCCACCCCTGTTTATACTCACAGGGCCGTTGCCTACTCCTGGGCAGGTCACCCAAGGCCTGCCGCATCTGCTGCCCTCACCGCCCCCCCCCCCCCCCCGCCCAACTCTTCCCACCTTTCTCTGCTCTTGAAAGGGTCATTTCACATGTTTCTTTCCCACTTGGCTGAGGCCTGTGCCAGGTGCTCAGAGCACAAGGGAAGTAGGTGAGCCTCTGTCTTCAAGGAATATGTATTCCTCTTGTACTGGATACTTGGGAATTTATGTTTAATTTTCTCCCCCTCATTGTAGTTGGGAATTAAAAGCTAGAAGCAATCTTACAGGTGAATCAGCCTCCTCACGTATTGAATTGTCTTCATTTTACAATAAGGAAACCGAGGATCCAAGAGCTTTTACCAGAGGCCACACAGCTTGTGACAAAACCAAGCCTTGAAGCCAAGTCTAGCCTGGGCTAAGTGCATATTTAACTGCTCCCCCCACACCGCTGTCGGGTGACTGGTCTAGCTTCATGCAGAGAGTCCAGGCCCGGCCTGGAAACCAGCTCTTTTTTTTTTTTTTTTAAGTTTATTTATTTATTTTGAGAGAGAGAGAGAGAGAGAGAGAGAGAGAGAGAATGAGCAGGGGAGGGGCAGAGAGATTGGGGCAGAGAGGATCGGAAGCAGGCTCTGAGCTATCAGCATACAGTCCAATGCAGGGCTTGAACTCGAGAACCATGAGATAATGACCTGAGCCAAAGTCAGACACTTAACCCACTGAACCCTTCAGGTGCCCCCGGAACCCTAGTTCCTGGCAGCCCCTGCAGCACACCAGCTCAGCTGGTTAGGGGTGACTCTGAGCAAGTGTTCTATTTGTCTCATTGTTTCCTCGGATGTAAAAACGGGAGAACGTTGAAAATGTGGTAGTTGGTTGTACAGCTGACTATACTAAAAGCCGTTGAATTGTTTGCCGTAAGTGAGTAGGTGGCCCGGTGTGCGAATTGTATCTCAAGCTGTTAGAAAAAATAAAATAAAAATAAACTCATGCATAGCTCGATACTGTTGTTTTGAAAAATTTTGAACACACAAGAAAACAGTAGGGAATATCCATAGTGTTCTGTCAGTATGTGTTCTGTCCGTGTTCTGGGTAACAGTGCTGTTGTGCAAATCTCCGATTCCCTCAATCTGATAGATGCTCATCACTGCTCACATTCTCCTCTCTCATAGCTTTTATCCCCTGGAACTGTAATCTGTGGTCTCCTTGTTTATCTCTGAATTCTAATCTCTTTGCAGTCAGGGACTATGTCTTATTTGACTTTGTAGCTCCAGTGTCCAGCTCGGTAAAAAGTCGGTAACTGATGATGAGTGAATGAGCCCCAAGGTTCTGGAAGGAAAGAACTGAAGGCTAAGCCTTGGAATATGGGCCTCACCTAGGGAGAGAAGAGAAAGACTCTGGGAAGGAAGCAGAGCTACCTAGACAGAGAAGTAGGGAAAAAACCAAAATAGTATTTTATCATGGGAATCAAGGCAAAAGAGGAATACACTTTTGAGGAATTCTCAAATTCCACAAAGAGGTCAGTGACAACGTGAATTAAAAAGAGTTCAGGGTTATCAGAGTCATCAGTCGCTGTAGAAGGACAAGTTGGAACAAGATCTCAGGGGGTTAGGGAAAGGAGACGGGGGTAAGAATCATGCCCTCGGAAGTAAAGCCATGAAAGGAAGGACGTTTGAAAGTAGCTATGCAGAATGGAGCACCAAAGACCATATCGTCACTAGAAAGAATGAGCTCCTCTCTTGGCAGAGGGCAAGGCTCCTTTAAGGCCTGTCTCCTGGCCCTCTGGAGTAACTGGGGAACTCTGCCAGCGTGTGGGTGGTGGATGAGGTGACCCACTTAAGCGTCTTGGTGGCTGAGCCAGCAGTGCGTGCAATGGGCAGCCATATGCCCTCAGCCCTTGTACTACGTCCTTTTCTTTGAATGACTTTGTTTCTTTTAACTTGTCACCTCCCTTTCCCACAGGGAACATGGTGGAATGGTGCTTACCTCAAGATATTGACCTTGAAGGTGTTGAGTTCAAGTCTATGGCCAGTGGGTCCCATAAAATTCAGTCTGACTTCATGTAAGTATTTCAGAATGTAAATCCCTGTACCATTTCTCTCTTCTCACAGACTTTCCCCACAGCGTAAGGGCTCTCATCAGGGGGTCTTCCAAAGGTGTGTAGAAATGCCCTGAAAATATATATAGATAGATTTGTGTTTATATCAGTTTTCCAGCAAGAAGGCCCCCAGCTTTCATTAGGTTCCCACTGGATTTCATGACCCCCAAAAGTTAAGAACTATCAAAGGTTCTCTCTCCCTTTTAAGAAAATGCTAGGTCTTACTTGAGGTTTGGCTTTGTTGAAAGAATGGACTTTCAGTACAGTTTGGGTTAACTTAAGCCATTTGTGGGCTAAAACTTGAAAGTCCAGCTTTCAGTAAGGCCAAGTTATAGTCCTGTGCAATTAAGATTCGTGTGAGGAGCAAATGAATAGAACACGAGGGTAACCAGAGTAGCTTTAATCTTCTCACTGGGCTGAAACCATGACAGAAGTGTAAGAAAGGGGGAGGAGATAAAGTGACAGCTGTGGTCATCCGCCCTGTTAAAAATATCAGAGACTCAGGAAGTGAGGAAAGAATCGATGTGGCTTATGCTACTAAAACAGAGCGCCCTTCCAGAGGGGCCTGAAGATGAATCTTTGTTTTGGTTCCTTATGGCATCAGTAGTTATGCAGGAGCGAAGGGATCTGTCCATGGTCATGGGCAGTGCAGCAGCAGACTTGCCAAAGGTCAAGTCCTAGCTCCTGCTGGGTGACCCTTGGTGAGTTGGGTAATCTCTTTATACCTGGGTTGTCTCCTCTGTGGGGTTGAGTGGCCTGGACTGACATTCCCCTTTGGTTCTAAAACATTGGTCTTCAGACTGAGAGCTTTGTCATGCAGACCCCTGGACACAGCTCTCTGTCTTCCTCGGGGCTGCATCTTACATTAAAAACCGAAGCCAGCGGCGCCTGGGTGGCTCAGTCGGTTAAGTGTCTGACTTCAGCTCAAGTCATGATCTCGTGGTCTGTGAGTTCGAGCCCCGCATCGGGCTCTGTGCTCACAGCTCAGAGCCTGGAGCCAGCTTTGGATTCTGTGTCTCCCTCTCTGTCTGCCCTTCCCCTTGCTCACATACTCTCTCTCTCTCAAAAATAAAAAAATAAACATTAAAAAAAAATTTTTTTAAACAAAACAAAAACCGAAGCCAAACAAAATTTCTCTTCTCTGATTTTGAGTCCCACGACGCATTTGGTCCGTTTTAGCTATTTCCGAAAGGGACCCTTCTTCGGCCTGGCCTGCTTCGCCAACATGCCTGTGGAAAGTGAGCTGGAGCGTGGTGCACGTATGAAGTCTGTGGGCATCCTGTCTCCGTCCTACACCCTGCTTTACCGGTACATGCACTTCTTGGAGAACCAGGTTCGGTATGTGGCTCGCATACATGTGCGGGGTGGCCGTGGGAAATCTGCCAGCCAGGTGTGTGTGTGAGTGTGTGTGTGTGTGTGTGTGTGAGTGATGAGCCCTCAGAGACATAGGTTGTGTGTCAGAACAGCAGATGCCCTTGCTCGAACATCCATGGCCACATTTCGCGCCTCAGGTGGTGGTCTTTTCTCTGTCAACCCAACTCATGGCCTAAAGACTCTTCATGCTGGGGCGGATTTGCATTCGGCCTGTGTCAATACTGTCCTCAGTTTTGTTGAATGACATAATCTGTTAATAAGTACGTGATCTTTGTTTACCCTAAGCCACAGCAATTACCTCCTTCGCCCCAGGTAGGCAAATAGACTCTAAACTCTTTTTAAGCCTCATCATTCATTATTCGGGGTCATTATCACTGCTGGTGGTAATAGGAAGGGAATCTTTAACAGAAGCAACGAAACTATTCGTTATCTTCTGTAGTTTTTCATTACTCTCATTTCAGATTTTGAGAGAAATCTATCCCTAACCCCTGAAGCACTATTAAAATCTTAGCACCTTTGCCTCTTTTCTGGTACACACATGTGTATACTTTTTTAAAAATATATATACTTGGCATCATACTATGTATACACTTTTATACTTTTAGAATTTTTTTTTTAATTTTTTTTTCAACGTTTATTTTTTGGGGGGACAGAGAGAGACAGAGCATGAATGGGGGAGGGGCAAAGAGAGAGGGAGACACAGAATCGGAAACAGGCTCCAGGCTCTGAGCCATCAGCCCAGAGCCCGACGCGGGGCTCGAACTCACGGACCGTGAGATCGTGACCTGGCTGAAGTCGGACGCTTAACCGACTGCGCCACCCAGGAGCCCCAGAATTTATTTGAATTTTTTAACATAACAGTCATTCTTGATGATGATCTTTGAAAGAACATGAAATTTGTTGCTTGTGGGAAAAAAAGTTTATTATTTAAAATGTATATAAAAGTACAAAGAGGGGCATCTGGGTGGTTCAGTCAGTTAAGCATCTGATTCTTTTTTTATTTTGTTTTAATGTTTATTTTTGAGAGAGAGAGCGAGCAAGCACACAAGCAGGGGAGGGGCAGAGAGACAGGGAGACAGAATCTGAAGCAGGCTCCAGGCTCTGAGCTGTCAGCACAGAGCCCCATGTGGGGCTGAAACCCATGAACTATGAGATCATGACCTGAGCCGAAGTCAGACACTTAACCGACTGAGCCACCCAGGTGCCCCACTTTTTATTTTTTTAATGTTTAGTTTTGAGAGAGAGAGAGAGAGAGACAGGGACAGGGAGAGGGACAGACAGACAGAGTGCAAGTGGGCGAGGGGCAGAGAGAGGGAGACACAGAATCCGAAGCAGGCTGCAGGCTCTAGGCTCTGAGCTATTGTAGGGCTCGAACCCATGGCCTGTGAGATCATGACCTGAGCCAAAGTCAGACGCTTAACTGACTGAGCCACCCAGGCATCCCCGATTCTTTTTTTGTTTGTTTGTTTTTTTAATGTTTATCTAATTTTGAGAGAGGCCAAGTGTGTGTGTGTCCCTTTTGATCTATAGATACATCTTTTATTTTTAATTTCAGGAACGTTTTCTCCTGTAAGAAAATATTCCACTTTTCCATTCCATTTTTTTCCTTCTTTATGCACTGGTTAAGCATATGTTTTCTCTGCATTGTCCTCCGTATGTATCATTTTATCATTTTGATGATTATTTTAATAATTCTGTAATGCTAGAGCTGTTCTGTAAGTTGTCTTCATTATTCACTATGGTTGTCTGAGTCCTGACTTCGGCTCAGGTCATGATCTCACGGTTCGTGAGTTCGAGCCCCGCGTCAGGCTCTGCGCTGACAATGTGACCTGTGCTCACTCGCTCTCTCTCTCTCTCAAAAAAATTAAACTTAAAAAAATAGATAAAATATTTATTATTCACTGTGGTTGAGCATTTAGCGTGTTTTTTTTTTTTTTATTGCTCCTCTACATTTTGGAGCTGTGGTAAACACCTCACACAGATCTCTTTTTCTGTATTTGAAGTATTTCCTCAGTTTTGTGCCCCAGAAGTAGTATGACAGAGTTAAAAATTTTTTTGATTGGGATCCTGACACTTTGAAAAAAATTACTCCTTTTGACAAAATTAATTTTCCCAAGTAGACAGTATTTTCTCATGGTTCAAAAGTTAAAAGTGATAAGGAGGTATTCTATTAGCATCCTGCTACATGGCAGTAACAGAGGCCCCAAAATACAATGATTGAAATAAGACAGAAGATTCTTTCTCATGTAATAGTCTGGAGGTGGGCCGGTGGTCCAGGTGGGTAGCCTGCTGTTCTGTGCAGTTGTTTAGGGACCCAGACCACTTCTCTCTTATGATTCTACAATATCCTAAGAGTGATTTTTGTATTCTAAGATGTCCTTCTCCAGTGTTCTGAGCTGCTCACCACTACTGTCTGCATCTAGCCTCTAGGGAAGAGGGAAAGCCCCAGAAGCTGCATACATCACTTGTTACGTACCATTGTCAAGTTCTCCAACACAAGGAGACACCTAACAGCAAGGGAGATTGGGAGAGGTAGTCTCTAGCTAGGTGACCCTGTGACCAGTTAAAAATCTGGTGGTTCCAGGGGCGCCTGGGTGGCGCAGTCGGTTAAGCGTCCGACTTCAGCCAGGTCACGATCTTGCGGTCCGTGAGTTCGAGCCCCGCGTCGGGCTCTGGGCTGATGGCTCGGAGCCTGGAGCCTGTTTCCGATTCTGTGTCTCCCTCTCTCTCTGCCCCTCCCCCGTTCATGCTCTGTCTCTCTCTGTCCCAAAATAAATAAAAAACGTTGAAAAAAAAATTTAAAAATCTGGTGGTTCTGTTGCAAACAGGAAAAAAGGGACAGAAGGATCTGGGGGCAAAATCAACAGCCCCTGTTTCAGTGTGCCCCTCTTGCGATCCTGATATCCATGTGCACTCTTCTTCCCACATGGAGAGAACATTCCTCTCACCCTCCCTCTCTGAGGGAGACCTCAGAGAGGCTCATTGAGTTGATGCTTCTAGTCTACGTTCCAGGATTTCTGGGTGATATGAGGCAGTCCTTTTCGATAGATCAGTCCATGGTTCTTCATATCCTGAAAACCTGCAGAAGAACAGACAAGTTCATTCACTCTGCACTTCCTAAATGCAACATCGAAGGTGAAGTGGGAACCCCAGTACAAGCTCCTATTTGGAAAAAGGAAGTAAAAGAAATACAAGTAGCCATTAGTCCATCATGCTCATGAAATTCTGCTGCAGGGGCTGCAAAGCTTCCTTGTCCTGGTGGAGTAGTAAGTTCACTGGTGAAACCGTGGTTCTGTTATTGAGAATCCCCTTGCCCGTTTTCCTCCGTGGCTCCTGGCTTTGCCTTCTGGGAGATTTTGTACCCATTTTCTGCCACAACCACTTCTGAAGCAGGCATGGGGGAACGTGATCTCCCTGAGGCTGCACACCTAGAGAGCACATTTCTTGCTGGTGTAGGTTGGTGGGTGTAGTGGTTTCTTTAAGGGTGGAGCAGTCACAGGCTTTTATAGGCCAGCCACATGACAGTACAGATCCCTCAAAAACCGAATAGGCTTCTGGTCTGTTTGCTTCTAGTCGGTCCCAAATTAAAGTATCTGTTGCGAAAGATTCTTTTGGGTCTTAGTTTTTAGTGGACTGTAGACTGGTCACTGTTGTCTGTTCTTGGCCTATCCATCTTTTTCTCATTTAAATGGCAACTACCATAAATACATACATAAATACATATGTGTGTGTGTATATATATATAACACACACACACACACACACACACACACATATATATATATATATATAAAGTAAAATATGATGCTACCTTGAGGCCGTACCCTAAATCTGATCTTTGCAAATGGGTCTGTCTCCCGTGACTCTACTCTTCACTGGAGAGTTTCATAAAAGCTTTGAAGGAAATTCTTATCTCCTGGTTTTGGGGTACAAAAGCGGTTGGCTTTTCTAGTCCCATGGGATCTCAAGGAGTTGGAGCCTCAACTAACTTATATTGCAGAACTCAGAACACACTGTCCCTTAGGCTGTATTTCTTTCCATTTTGGCCTGCAAAGTGGCCAGTTCTTGCCTGTCTTCCTCTTACTCTTGTAGCAGCTCACGGCAAATGAGAAGCAATCAACGTTTGATTTCTAAGCGCTTCCCCTGGAGGTACAAGTTCGCATGACACGGGGCCTGTCCAAGTTACTGAAGTTCTAGCAGGTTTTTGCTACAGGGGGACAAGGGTTACCAGCTTTCTAGTCTACAACACCTACTTCCTTACCACCTTCCCATGCCAGCTGCGAATTCAAATGCCACAGTGTCTTGTCTGATAGTGCAGCAACTCATTTCTGGGCACCACTTTCCGCTTTAGCTAGAGCACAGGCTACGTTGCTACAACAAAGAGACACAAAATCTAGTGACTCAAAGGAGATGGCTTTTCTAGCACAGTAGTCCTGGAGGGGGAGAGGCAGTCCCGTGTACTAGATGGCTCTGTTCCGCTGGGTCATCCTGGGACCCAAGTCTTTCTGTGTCCTATGCTCCTGTCTCCTAGAGTATTGTCCTCATCTGCATGATAGAGGAGGACTCACCATTACCAGGTCATGGTCAAGCCTCCAAGAAGAGGAAGAACTCAGGAATCCCCCAAGTTAAACACATCACTTCTGCTTACGTGCCATTGGCCAGTTCATTCCTAGCCACACCTAACAGCAAGAAAGTCTGGGAAATGTGGTCCTTGACTAGGTGACTCTGTAATGCGCTACAATCAGAAAGTTCTATTATTCAGGGAAGAAGAGAGTGGCAGTCTCTACTACTGGCATAAAATGAAAAGTCTTATCCCAGTTCCAATATTCATCCAATAATCCCAGCAATTACTGTTAATTTCTCTTGTATCTTTCCGAAGTGTGTGTGTGCACAAATACAAATATATGTTCTTTTTTCCCCTCCTTTTCATGCAAAAAGTATCAGGTTGTACATGTTGTTTTACACCTTACCTTTTTCAACGAACAATATATCCAAGGAGATATCAGTACAGAAAGTTTATCGTTTCTCACCATTATATTATATGCCTTGTCTAGAAGAACCATGCTTTATCAAGTCTCGTATTGATGGACATTTGGTCATTTCCACTCTTTCGTTATTACAAATAATGCTGCACTGAATACCTATGTGCAAATATCATTTCACATATGAGCAGAATATGTGTACAGTAAATTTCCAGAAATGAAATTGGTGGTTCAGGGGGTAGAGGTATTTGTAATTTTAATAGATTCTGTCCAGTTGTTTTCCATAAAGGTTGTACAATTTTGCCCACCCAGCAGTAATGGAGGAGAATGCAGTTTCCTCACAACATTGCCAACACAAAAATAAAACTTTGAGGTTTTTGGCATTCTGTAGGGTAAAACACCATGCATGAGCATGGTTTTAATTTGCATTTTTCTTAGGAATGAGATTGAGCACCTTTATATTTATCTGAGTCACTTGTTTTCCCTCTTCTGTGAACCATTTCTAGCCTTTGCTCAGTTCTGTTTTTTGTTTTTTTTCGGTTGTTGACCTTATTAATTTCCAGGAGATCTTTGTATAGTAGGGGCATTTGTTCTTTGCACTATAAATGATTTTTCCACTTTGTCATTCATCTTTTAGCGTTACCTTTTGTCATGCAGATATCTTTCTTGATTGAATTCATTAATCTTTTCATGGCTTCTAGATTTTGAGTCACAGCTAGGAAGGTTTTCCAGCTTGCTGATTACAGAGGGCTTGAGGTGACATGAGAGGGAGGGACTTGCGTGACAGTGTGAGGGGGAGGGGAGCATGTGAGGCAGGTGCAGGTCCGGGCACGGAGCTGTTAGTCTAAATTAACTAGACTTGGTTTCTGGAAACACCGAATCTGTGTTTTCTGTCCATTCTTACTTCTTGTACCCAAACTTATTTATTAGATTTCCTCCATAGACCTGGGCTTCAGAATCTCTCTAGCTAGTCCTTATTAATCAGAAGATACTGGAGAACTGTCTTATAATTTAAAAACTAAATTAGAAAAAGGGGAGCATTCTAGCGTAAAACAGGCTTATAAACATGTTAGTTACCATATCTGTAGACCCTGCTTCGATCATGATTCAAACAACCAACTGTAAAATATTTTGGGGACAGTTGGTATAATTTGAATGTGGACTGGCTATTATTTTGCATTTGGGCTTTGTTACTGATTTTGTTAGGCAAGATAATGGCATGGTGTTTAAGCTCTGTTTTAAATACACTTTATCCATTAGAGATGCACATCAAAGTGTTTATGGGTAAAATATTATGATAAGGGATTTTCTTTAAAGCATTCGAGGAAGAAATGGTGTGGGGGCAGGGATACAGTGTAGATGTAGCCATACTGATAAAATATTGATCATTGTTGAAGCTAAATGTTGGATAATGGGGCTTATTATTCTTTTTTCTACTTTTTGTAGAAGTTTAAAATTTTCCATAATGAAAAGTTTAAAAGGACTAAACATAAAATTATCACATACTTATTGTAGAAGACTGAAAAATAGACAACCCCCCCCCCCCCAAAAAAAAAACCCAACTGCGATCCCACTAGCCAGCCCTATCTGCTGTGAACATAGCCTTCTGGTCTTTTCCCTGTATAAATATATACATTCACAATTTAAAAATATATATATCAAAGTCATTCAGCATCTAAAATTTCTAATTTCATACGTTAACCTTTCTGTGAATGTCGCTCATAATAGTTCTCAACATCATGGTGATTTCAAAGCCTCTCAGTATGTAGACGTATCATGGTTTATTTAACTATATCCCTGTTATTAGGCTTTTGAGTTGTTTCTTATTTTTTGCAACTGTAAACATGAGCAGCATTGTAGGTAAATGATCGTTCGTATCCAGATATGGTTGTTTAGGTCACCTTCCCAGAAATGGAATCGCTGGGTTAGACAGTATATGCAGTGTACAATTTGATACAGATTGCAAGTGACCCCTCAGAAGGCTGGTACCATTCTTTACCCACACCAGCAGTAAAAAAAAAAAAAAAAAAAATGCCTATTTTTCTGTAACTTGCAAAGCCAGAAGCCAGACTGGGTCAGACCAGCAGTGAATACACCAGAGTGAGGAAGGGTACCTATCCCGCAGAGGCATCTCGGACTCTGACGCTGGCCACTTCATTGCTGGGTATGTAGGGGAAGCCAGGATTAGCTGCAGTGGGCATCTTTGTGGTCACATGAGCTTATGTCCGTGAAGGGGCTTGGGCTTAAGGAGAACCCCAGCGTCTCTGGTCCTGCAGGGGAGCCCTCGACTTAGCCTAGAAGCCTGAGGCTTCAGATCAGTAGTATCTATTGTGCCGTCATTCTCTAGTTTTTACAATGTCCTATCTTTTGGACACTTTCCCTAGATGACTTGGCCTGCCTTTCAGTGTGGTACTATGCATCCTGAGAGGCAAGATCACCCAGAAACTCACCCCTTGCACGTCTTTGAAGCTCACCATCCCTTCTAGCTCTCAACCTTGCTACAGTACCTTTGAGGTTATCTTGGTACTGAGGCTTGATTATCAGTGTTGTTTATTGCAAAATCTCCAGTGTGTTCAAATTTTGACGCTTTCATACAACACTTGTTTAACATTTATCCAGAACTGCCAATTTATATTCCCATCCGTCCTCGTATTCTGTCTTCCATATTAGTGCCTTGTTCCGTTCCATCAGTCAGTGATATCTTAGGCTGTCAGAGGACAGGGTCCTGAAACTAGCTTTTTGTCAAGGGACTCTAGCTTAGTGAGCTTTTTCTTTAGAAACTCGGTTCAAATATAGCATTCAAGGCAGTCAAACAGAAAAGACACTGAGCAGCAAACCAAGAACCTAGAAAATGAAAAATTATCCTAGCAGTTACCCCCAGCCCCCTTTAGTGCAGAAAACAGAGTACTGAGAACACAGTAAACTGATTCTCATTGTTCTTGCAGGGAAATTACGTCCCAGTGAAAACACTTTTGAACTTAATCATTTTTGAGTTATTTTTATTAAGCAAATTTTCATCAGTTTGACACATGTCCTTGAAGAGTATCTGGAATCTGCCATCTTCTTAGAATTAAACACAATTTAGCCACCACGGGGTTCCCATCAAGCACATGAGTAGGAGTGAAAAAAGGATTATAGGCACCCACTCCTCATGGTCATTTATTGTTCTATCACATGACTTCCTTCTTGTGCAAAGCTTAAAACAAGGTATAGGAACCCCCAAATTAGCCTCCACTCTCAGAGGAACTTATCTTAGTAGTGTGTGTGTGTGTGTGTGTGTGTGTGTGTGTGTGTGTGTGTTTAATTTTAGAGAGAGTAGGGGAGGGGCAGAGAGAATCCTGAGCAGGCTCCAAGCTCAGCATGGAGTCCAGTGCAGGGCTCGATCCCACAACCCTGGGATTGTGATCTGAGCCGAAATCAGGAGTCAGATGCTCAACAGACTAAACCACCCAGGAGCCCCTGTAACAATTTTTTTAAATGTCGTTGATTTTTTTTAATGTTTATTTTTTTGAGAGAGAGAGGGAGGGAGGGGAAGGGGCAAAGAGAGAGGGAGACACAGAATCTGAAGCTGGCTCCAAGCTCTGAGCTGTGAGCACAGAGCCCAGTGTGGGGCTTGAACTCACGAACAGCGAGATTATGATGTCGGATGCTTAACCAAACTGAGCCACCCAGGCACCCCTACTTGATGTTGATTTTTTTTTTCTTCTTAAAAGGTGAATTTGTCTGTAGATCTCTTCCAGGGCTGGGTCTGAATTTGCCCCATTTACCCAGTGTTTTGAGCCCTCACTGTGCACCTGCCTAGATGCTGCCGGGTCGCTGGGGAGGAAGGAACCTAATGTTTGTGAATGACTGAAATGTGGCACAAGGCATATGAGGCTCTCTTCCTGGTTTATTTCATTTAGCCCTCAAAATAGTATTGAGTTGGCACTAGTACCTCTCTTCGAGGGAGAGGGGGCAAACAGCGGATTTTAAAAAGCATAGTAACTTCCCGGAGATCACCCAGTGCAGAGTGACAGCTGGGTGGCACCTTGGCATCAGGAGCTGGAAGTCATTCTGGAGAAGAGACCGTTTGAGGGCAGCTGGCTCCCGGTTGGAGTAGGAAGATCCTGACTCTGAGCGGTTTGAGGAGGTCTGAGGTCTGAGCTTGGAGGAGGCCAACAACGATGGACTGGGGCGGTGGGGGGTTCCCTGTTTTAGTCACTGTTGCTCCGGGGGCCAACCATAGTTTGTATGCTGAGTCTCTCTCACCGCAGTATGATGGAGATTGTAGGGCGCCAAGAAGATAAGACTAAAACGGCTTTACTGCCTTTTATTCCTCCCTATATTTGTTTCCTAAGGTGGTCGTAGCAAAGAACCCAAATCTAGGGGACCGAGAACAAGAGAAACCCTCCCACAGCTCTGGAGGCCGGCAGTCTGAGGTCAGGTGTCCGCAGGGTCGATTCCTTCTGGGGCCGTGAGGGAGAATCTGCTCCTTGCCTCTCTCCTAGCTTCTGGTGGTTTGCTGGTGATCTTTGGTCTTCCTGGGCTTCTAGATGCGTCTCTCCCGATGTCTGCCTTTATCTTCATGTGGCATTCTCCTTGTGTATGTCAACCGTGTCCAAACTTCTTCCTTTTGGTAAGATCAGCAGTCATATTGGCTTGGGACCCACCACAATTACTTCACTTCAACTTGACTCTGTAAAGACTCTTGTCTCCAGAGAGGGTCACATTCTTAGCTACTGGGAGTTAGGACTCCAGCTGATCTTGTTTCTGGTGGGGTTGGAGGGGGACAGTTGGACCCATAACACCCCTATCAAACATAGCGCCCACAGCTCTCCTGCGCTTGACTCGAAGGCAGGATTCTCCATTGTCCAAATGGCCCAGGGCTTCGCTGAGGCTTTCTTGGTCTTGCGGTCGGTTGACAGGGTTCCCCACAGCCCATTCTCTGTGGGCCCGAGCAGGTGGGTGGGAAAATAAGAGATTCTGAGTCCTTCTTTTCTTTTTTTCTTTTCTTTTCTTTTCTTTTCTTTTCTTTTCTTTTCTTTTCTTTTCTCTTCTCTTCTCTTCTCTTCTCTTCTCTTCTCTTCTCTTCTCTTCTCTTCTCTTCCCTTCCCTTCCCTTCCCTTCCCTTCCCTTCCCTTCCCTTCCCTTCCCTTCCCTTTCTCTTTCTTTCTTTCTTTCTTTCTTTCTTTCTTTCTTTCTTTCTTTCTTTCCTTCTTTCCTTCTTTCCTTCTTTCCTTCTTTCCTTCTTTCCTTCTTTCCTTCTTTCCTTCTTTCCTTCTTTCCTTCTTTCCTTCTTTCCTTCTTTCCTTCTTTCCTTCTTTCCTTCTTTCCTTCTTTCTTTCTTTCTTTCTTTCTTTCTTTCTTTCTTTCTTAATAATTTTATTACTTGATGCAGAAAGTCTGAGGCCTGGTGACATCCAGTAATTGTTTTCCCTCATTTGAGACATTGAGGGGTAAGTTCCCTCTGAGTCTTCTATAACGAAGCAAACAAGCATGGTTTCTCAGCAGAGAGCAGCTGTAAGCAGGGGATTTGTGGCCTTCCACGTTGTCCCTTGGCTCAGACTTCCCTGGGAGGCGCCACACCCTCTTCAGCACACCTTGCTGGAGAACAATAAACATTAGTCACGGTCTGTACTTTCTGGCGGTTTCCCCCGCGGAGGAGGCGTGTGTCCCATGGTGTCAGGGAGAACCAGACCCCACGTGAGGATCTTCTGTAACCCCCGAGGGGGCGTTCTGGGCAACCTTGAAATGAGGGTCTTTTTGGTTTATCGCTTCGTCCCCAAGGGTTCCAGCCCTTGGGGCAGGGCGACCGAGGGGCAGAGCCGGGGCCAGAGCTGTTCTCACTGTGTGTGCGTGTGTGTTTGCAGACACCAGCTGGAGACGCCAGGACATTACTCTCATCTGGCTGCGTTCTATGAGGACAAGAAAGGGGTGCTCCATGCCGGTCCGGGGAGAGGCGGCAGCCTGCCGCCTGTCTACTGGCTGCCTTCCATCCACCGATACATGTACCCTGAGATGAAGGTGAGGCTGGCCAGGCGCTCACGTGGGCCTGGGCTCGTGTCTGCTACAGTGGTTGTTGATTATTTTTTTGATTCATAAGGAATTGACGTCTTGGGCTTATGCCCAGAGTCTGATTTTGATGGAATAGGTTTCTGATGTAAGCATTTGGGTTCTTTGAAAACACATATGCTTTCCAGACCTTTCTAGAACCATGGTGCAAAGCCATATAGGATGATAGGGCAGGCCAGTTGTGGTAGATTCCTAGCAGAGAAGAAGTGGATTTGTTTCTGCTGTTTGCTTTAGATATTTAAAGCCAGACGTTGGAGTCGAAAAGACGAAAGATGAAGAATTTGATGAATACATGTTTTATTTCGTAGTTACCATATTACTTTTTTTTTTTTTTTTTTTAAGATTTTATTTTTGGGACACTTGGGCGGCTCAGTCGGTTAGGCATTCGACGTTGGCTCAGGTCATGATCTCACCAGTCATGGGTTCAGGCCCCACATCAGGCTCTGCGTTGACAGCTCAGAGCCTGGAGCTGCTTTGGATTCTGTGTCTCCCTCTCTCTGTGCCCCTCCCCCTGCTCGCTCTCTCTCTCTCTCTCTCTCTCTCTCTCTCTCAAAAGTAAATAAATATTTTTTAAAAAAAGATTTTATTTTTTAGTACTCTCTACACCCTCCATGGGGCTCAAATTTACAACCCAATATCAAGAGTCGCGTGTTCTACCAGCTGAGCCAGCCAGGCTCCCTGTAGTTACCATATTCTTGATACGACTTTGCGATGCACTTTTTCTGAAGCACTTAGCTTGTGTTCTAGAATATGTTCGCTTACAGTTGACAAGCGTGAGGAGTTGGTAGGGTACAGAGATGACTGTGAACATGAAGCTCCTCCTTCTCCCTCCCCTGTAGGTGGCCGCAAGGTACTTCAAGAGAAACCTAGGGCTCCCCGGTAGAGAAATTATGCCAGGGCTTTAAGGGTAAACTCTGGAAAGGCATCTTGGAAGAGGGGTTAGTCCCCGAAGTATTTGGCCACGTGAGAAGTGAGGGAGGCTGGTTCCAGACTGAGGGAACAGGCCAGTGGGGGCTGTCACCTTCTCAGCCCCTCCTGTGAGGCTGGCTTTCTGCCAGCTATTTATCTATACCTGTTGCAGCATGTTTTGTTTTATTTTTAATTTTAATTTTAATTTAATTTTAATGTTTGTTTATTTTTGAAAGAGAATGTGAGCAGGGGAGGGGCAGAGAGAGAGAGGGGGCGACACAGAACCTGAAGCAGGCTCCAGGCTCTGAGTTGTCAGCACAGAGCCCAACGCGAGGCACGAACTCACAAAACGGTGAGATCGTGACCTGAGCCAAAGTCAGACGCTTAACCGACAGGGCTGCCCAGGCGCCTCTATTGCGGCGTGTTTTAAAGTAAATGATTGTTTACTCTCTGTTTCCAGATAAGCCAACTGTGGTCTGTAAAGGTCCAGTGACTTACCTAGGGCCTTAAAGCTAGTAGGAGATAGAGCCAGGACTTAAACACAGGACTGGTGCCAGAGTCAGTGCCAGCTGCTTAGCCCACCACCTTTGTGGAGGGGTAGGGGTGCAAAGGCCCAGGCAGGTTCATGGAGCACGAGCAGGCCACAGGCATGCCCGAGATCCCGCGGGTTCGGCTCCAGGCCGTGCAGGAAAGCGAAAGCCGCAGTAAAGTGAGTCAGATGAAATTTCTGGCTGCCCAGTGCATTCACAAGTTATGTTTATACTGTGCTGTAGTTTATTAAGTATGCAATAGCACCATGCCTGAAAAACGATGCACATCCCTTAATTAAACCATACTTTATTGCTACAAAATGCTAACCATCATCTGTGCTTTCAATGAGTCATAATCACTGATCACAGTTGACCATGACAAAAAAAATAATAATGAAAAACTTGAAATATGGTGAGAATTACTAAAATGTGACACAGAGATGTGACATGAGCAATTGCCATTGGAAAATGGCACCAATAGGCTGGCTCGATGCAAGGTTGCCACAGACTTTGATTTTATAAAAAAAAAAAAAAAAAAAAAAAAAAAGCAGTCTGCACAGCCTGATAAAGTGAAGTGCAATAAAACGAGGTCTTCCTGTACCTGGACTAGGACGGAATTCCTGTGTCCACTGAGCAGGAGAGAAGAGAGTGGAAAAATAGATTGGAATCAAATGGTAGAGAACCTTAAACACTAGACCGTGGAATGTGAACCCGAATAAGTACCAGTTAGGGTCTCGTCAGGAAAACACAAACTATGTTAGATATTCCAGGCTACTTCCATACAGGGAATCCGTGATCTAGGCACTGGAAGACTGAAGGAGCAAAAAGGGAGCAAGGTAATACAGATACTTCTATTTGGAGACGGCTACCACCTTATATTAGTTATCGCCGCATTGAAAATTATCCCCAAATTCACGGTTTGAAATAGTACAAATGTATTATCTCACAGGGTCTGTGAACTAGGAATTCAGGCATGTTTTGGCTGGGTCCTCTGCTTCATGGTCTCCCATGACACCACGGGCAGGGTATCGGCCAGGGTTGGGGGCTTGTCCGAAGGCTTGACTGGGGCGGGGGCAGTATCCACTTCTGGGCTCATGTGACTGTTGAAAGATTGGTTTCCTTGAAGGCTAGTGGACCAAGGCCCTCGGTACCTCCGCCTCTTTGTTGTCCTCAGTCCATAGTCAGGTGGGTCTCTCCAACATGGTGGCTTGCTTCATCAAAGGCAGCAAGTGAAAACAAAAGGGAAATCAGAATCCTTTGTAACCTAATTATAGAAGTGACAGCCCTGCAGTGTTGCCATATTCTGTTGGTCAAAGCGAGTTACTCAAGAGGAAGAGGGGATTACGTACGGCTGTAAATACCAAGAGGTGGGGATTACTCAGGGCCCTCTTCCAGACTGCCTGTCACACCCTCACGGGGCTGGGGTAACTGGAGAGGTGATGTTATCAAAACCGTGGCAACCTGAGGAGGAGTCCTACACAGCCTGTGCTCAGGTGTCTTGGGCACTGTGCACCTGCCGTTGCCGGACCCTCTGGGGGGTCTGGCTCAGCTGGAGCTGTGGCTGCTGGAAGAAACTGGAGGTTAGACTCAGACGCGTCCTCTGCTGCTGGCAAAATACCAGCATGAGTGAGAAAGCGGAGAGCTCCCTCTCCCTGCCTTCTGCCTTCCAGTCCCCAGTCATTGCCTCCGGCGGACGAACTTAACTGGAAGCCAGCTGCCATGGGAGTCCAGGGAACATAGTTTAAGGATTTCCCCACCCCGTGGCATGCCCTGAGAGGCAATAATCAAGAAATGGTCAGAGGGTCATTAGGGCGTTCTGGGTCTGTATTGACTGAACCCTGCTCCTTTTCTCACCACTCCAAACTCTGACCCAGCTTTTGCTCTGAGTCCAGTTGCTGCTGGGCTATCTTGAACCCTAAGCAAGGTGACCTGGGTCACCAGCATCTGACCTGGGTGTCCCCAGATTCCTCTCCCTAACAGGCCACAAAGGAGGGACAGAGGAGAGAAAGTAAAATCGCCATCTGCTTTTCTCTAGTGAGGGCTGCTCATTAACATGCCTACCAAACTCTAGTTGATGTGATGCGGGAAGAAGTGTACTTTGTTGGTTGCAGATGGAGATGTGACTGGTCTTCCAAATTTGTTAGGGGGTGCCTGGGTGGCTCATTTGGTTAAGCGTCCAGCTCTTGGTTTCAGCTCAGGTCATGATCTCACTCTCTTCGTGGGTTCGAGCCCCACATCGGGCTCTCTGCTGACAGTATGGAGCCTGCTTGGGATTCTGTCTCCCTCTCTCTCTGCCCTTTCCCTGCTCTCTCTCTCTCTCTCTCTCTCTCTCTCAAACATAAATACATAAAAACATTAAAAAAAATCAAAATCAATTTGTTAGTACCTATTGAAAATACAAGTACCCTTTGTGTTAGCAATCCCACCCCTTAGGATCTGCCCTATATTTATAACCCAACAGAATATAATGATGTCTGTATAAGAATGTTTAAGTCAGCATCGTGTAGAGCGGTGGAAAATTAGAATGCCCCATGTATTATACAGCCATTATAAATAACGCATTAGAGCATACATAGTTGACGTGCAGGGTTTACCAGCAAGTGTTTTTGTGTGAGAATAGCAAAGTACAGAAAACCGTTTGTGATACGATCATACGCTTTTGTAAAATAATCACAGCCTCAGGTGCAGAGATGATAGATACACATACGTGCATATATAAACATGAGGCAGTGTTTGGGTGTATATACTAGGTTATTAATATATGTATTACCTGGGGATGCGATAAGGTATGGAGGGATGGTGCTTATATATGTAAAACAGGAAAGGACCAGGGGAAAAATGGCAGCACTGAAACAATAAATATACGATATGATTCCACTGGCTGTTTATGGACTATCACATATAGGTACATATAAAGAAATTTGTCTGTAAGCTGTCTATTGAAACACCATATTCTGTCCCCACAAGTTAAAAGAACACCATACATATATAGTTAAGTGAATTTTTACAGAGTGAACACATGTATGAAGAACATGTAAAGTCGGGGTCAGATCTAAGGCTGTTGCAGATTCAACACTAACTGGCAAGGGAGGAAGGACGGCCAGAGGCCGCTCGGAGGGGTCCAGCAGTGGCTGATAGAGGCCCCTCCTTGGGAAGTGGACAAGTGGGGAGAGAGAGAAAGGAGCAGACGGAGTCCCTGGGCGGGGGGCACAGGAGAGGCGAGGGACAGAGAGAGCCCAGGCGTTGCCAGCACAAGCCAGGGAAAGAGTGCCTTGTAAAAGCTGCAGCAGAACGAGGCCCAGAAGGGAGAGGTGGATTTTAAGAGGAGAAACGTCTGTTGGGTCGTGTGGTCGGACAGGGTCAGGTCGAGAGGGGTGCGTGTTCTCTGCCATGGCCTCCAGAAGAGGGTGGCTCTTCCTCATCGTGGCCACTTCCCGCATCGCCCTGGCGCAGCCCAGGCCCAGCGCCTCAGCTACTGGCAGTTGTGTCCTGTCTCCGGGCCTCGGCACGCGCTGGTCCTGCCACCAAGAACGCCCTCCCTCCAGTTACCCTTCGTGTCGAAGATGAGACACGCTGCCTCCAGGAAGTCTTCCCTGTCTCTCTAGAATCAGTCTCTCCTGTGCCCTCCTGCAGCCCTGCCCTCTCCCATTTCGGCTCTGAGGCTGGGATTGGCTCACGTGTGCACCTGCTTCTTCTAGTAGTCTCCACGCTATATGGGGGCAGGGGCTGGGCCTTGCCATTCATTGTTGGGCTGAGACTAAACAGTGTTTGTGCAAAGTATGTGAGAACTGTTTCTTGTGTGTGTGCGTCCATGCATTCATGAATGAATGAATAAGATCAGAATTAAGGACTGGTTATTTATTCTGGGATCCTGGGGCCCAGGACACGTTTGGACAAAATGCTGGCAGGCCTTCCCGGTGCTTGGGGCTTGGGGCCTGAGGATCAGCGAAGGGGAGCTGGGAGGGACCTGAACAGGCCTGGGCTCCCTTTCCTCTATAGTTGCCTTTGTTTCTTTCTTATTTAAATTCAAGTTAGTTAACATACAGTGTAGTTTTGGTTTCAGGGGTAGAACTCAGTGATTCATCACTTACACATAATACCCAGTGCTCATCAGAACAAGTGCCCTCCTTAACACCCATCCCCATCTAGCCCATCCCCCCCACCCACCTCCCCTCCAGCAACCCTCAGTTTGTTCTCTGTAGTTAAGAGTCTCATGGTTTGCCTCCCTCTCTGTTGTCTTATTTTTGCTTCCCTTTCCCTATGTTCATTTGCTTTGTTTCTTAAATTCCATGTATGAGTGAAATCATATGATATTTGTCTTTCTCTGACTTATTTCACTTAGCATAATACACTCTAGCTTCATGCATGTCATAGCAAATGGCAAGATTTCATTCTTTTTGATTGTGGAGTAGTATTCAATGTGTGTGTGTGTGTGTGTGTGTGTGTGTGTGTGTGTGTGTGTGTGTGTGTGTGTATTTTCTTTATCCATTCATCAGTTGATGGACATATGGGCTCTTTCCGTAGTTCAGCTATCGTTGATAGCACACTGCTGTCAGTATTGAGGTGCATGTGCCCCTTTGAATCAGCATTTTGGTATCCTTTGGATAAATACCTAGTAGTGAATGTTGGGCCGTTACCTTTGGACTTTTGTGAAAGATTGTGATTGTAGGAATCTGACCAGATGCGGTGGCTCGGCTCCTCTGCCCCTGGAGATCTGGGAGAGGGGTAGGCACAGGAGCAGGACAGGGACCCTCAGCGGAGGGCAGCCTTTCTGCCCACTCGGGACAACTGAGAGGCAGTGGTGCTGGGGTGCTGCCTGGGAAAGGGAGGCTCTGGTGCTGCGTGTCTCAAGGTCTCCTAGCCAGCAGGCCCAGCACTCTGCCTTGGTGTGGGTACCGCTCCTCTGAAGTGCTCTCACCGGCGCCCCCCAGGGGTGGTGAACGATACTGCTTCTGACACTTGTGCTTGGAAGTGACGCTGCGCATTTATTTGTTGCATCAGCCCCTGTGTATTTCATGTGTTTTCTCTCATAATCCTGGAGAGCCATGTGAGGGATGGGATGCCCTCCCCGTTTCGCATGCGGAAAGCGAACCGGAAAGGTTGGCTACTTTCTTAAGGCCTTCCCTTACTAAATGGCAGAGCCGGGTTGGAATTCAGCTTTTCTGAGGTCAGAGCTTCTGGGTTATTCCTGGCTCAGGGCTCCTAGAAGCAGTCTGCAGGGGCCGATAGGCTCTTGCAATTATCGAGAAGGAAGAGGCTGGACCCGACGTGCAGTGGTGGTCAGGCCGGGGAGGGGGCAGGGGGCGTGGGGTCTTCCTGCCTGCACAACCCCTCACTTCACATGGCAGCGGGTCCCTGAGTACTTGGGGAGCTGATATGAGACCGTTGGCTCGTCACTGTACTCCTTCCAGGGCTCAATCACGGTTTCGAGTTGGATGTTCTCATTGAGAGGTACTGTCATTTCAGAGACTTTTCTGACTCTTCAAAAGTTAGGTTCAGCCTTGTTTCCTCTGTGCCTCTCTCCCCTGAGTACTTAATGATCCCTAAACTCAGACCTCACTATATTAGGGGAGCTGTTGCAGTATCAAAACCCAGCATAAAGGTGAGACTTTAGAGTGAAAAATACCATCTTGTGTGGAAGTAACCGTCCCTTAATGCATCTGTTGGTTGTACTTTGTGATGTCTGTGGCGCAGGGGTGTGGGGAGTGGTTAGCATACATCTGCACGGAACGTTTTTCACATTTTTTAACAAGCTCTTCTCCTCTCCTTTATTTTTTCAGATCACTCACCCAGCCGGCTGCATGTCTCAGTTTATCAAGTTCTTTGGAGAACAGATCCTCATCCTTTGGAAATTTGCCTTACTTCGAAAGCGCATTTTGATATTTTCTCCCCCTCCTGTGGGTGTTGTATGTTATAGAGGTAACTAAACACCAAGGTCGGGTGTTGTGTCGTGAGTTTCTCGGGGCAGAAACTGCTCGAGTCTTTGCGTTGTTGACCGAGTTCAGAAATGTTGGGGCTGTCCCAGGAGGGTCCCAGGTTTTCAGCCTGGGAATGCCAGGGCCGGACTTGCATTCTAGAATGTGGGCTCTGGCGGCCGTGAAGAAGGTTGGTTGGGGGACGCATCCGTGGTCTAGTAAGAGGTGGGTGGTGAGAGGAGATGGGGATTCTGATACAGTAAAGAGGAAAACTTGGCAGGAGTTGGTGTGTGATTGGGTTGGAAGGTTCTGATGTGTGTGAGGTAATGGAGGAGGGGTCCAGGATGACGAGGATGGGGGGGCCACCAGATGAGGGTCCAGGAGGAGTAGGGGGTGGAATGACAGCACTGGCTTTGAATACGGTGCGTGTCTGCTGTGAGGCCTCTGTGAGGTGGACACAGGCGCTGGTGCGGGTGGGTCAGGACTTGGGGGGAAAGCGAGGCGAGCGTGTGGAGTGCCGGTGACCGCGGGACGGATGGCGTCACCCGGGAAGAGCGCGAGGGCAGGGAGGTGATGCGGGCACAGGAGGTGGAGCAGTAACGGTGGAGGACAGAGGAGACTGCGGTGGGGCCATCAGAAGCAGGGAGGGAGCCGGGAGAAAACAGGGATTATTGCACGCGGGGGTTCGGAGACGGGGGAAGGTCAGCAGTGCTAGAGCCTCAGCGGGACACGGTGAGCCGCGCACTGGAAGCTGGAGGGGGTGAGGCACCGTTGGCGCGACTGGAGGTCCGGTTCCGCTGTGGGACCCGAGAGGCTCGTGCCCCCGCCCCACCCCTCAGAATGCCAGAGCCTCCTGTGACTCCGGTGCCGGGACAGCGCAGAGCCAAGCCCTCCGCGGCGTCGTCCTCGGAGGCTGATTGCTCCGAGGGGGGCGGGCCACACTCCTCTGTCACCTCCCCTGTCCCACAGTGTACTGCTGCTGCTGCCTGGCCAACGTCTCCCTGCCTGGCATCGGGGGCGCCATTCCTGAGTCCAAGCCTTTCTTCTACGTGAACGTGGCCGACATCGAGAGCCTGGAGGTAGAGGTGTCCTATGTGGCCTGTGAGTACGGGGCCCTCCCTGCACCCCGCCCGCACATCCTTGCCCCAGGTCCCCGGGCCCGGCTCTGCCAGAAGCCCGGCTCTGGCCTTCCAGCTCGCTCCCCGGGGGCCCCTTCTCCTCTCCTCGCAGTGCGGGGCTCCCGGACCCCTTGTTTCCCCGGTGGGGTCGGGCTGCTGCTGCCTCTCAGCGAAGGCCTCCGGGTTCCCATACCCTGAGCTTGGCTGTCACAGGCACCACGGAGAAGATTTTCGAGGAGAAGCGGGAACTGTATGACGTCTACGTGGATAACCAGAATGTGAAGACGCACCACGGCCACCTGCAGCCCTTGCTGAGGATCAACAGCGCCGACCGGGAGAAGTACCGGCGGCTCAACGAGCAGAGGTAGCGGGAGCCGGTCCCGGCACGTGCGTGCCCACGCGGGGTGGCGGGCGCGGCCAAGGCCGGCACACCCTGAGAGAGACGGCCCCGGGGCACTGCCCTTCTCAGTTCAGCCGGGCCGGCCGACTGCCCGGGAGGTGGGGGACGAAGGGGAGCCTGGGGCGGACGAAGCCGGGCTCCTGGCGTGTTGGCCTGATACGCGGGCGGCGAGCGTGTGGAGGTGACCTCTGGCTGATGGGCTCGGAACCGGGGAGGCCCGGGGAAGAGCGCGAGCACCTGGCGAGCACAGTGTTGGCAGCTTGCCTCTGCGTCCTCTCCCGCGGTTCTCAGGAGTTTGGTTACCCCGTAAAGTAAACGGCACCCCCTGGTACCGGTGGCGAAATAAAAACCATCACCATCCCTATCCCTGTTTTAGGGGCAGTTACGAAAGATTGCCACTTGCCCGAGGTCACCCAGGGGCAGAGCTGGCCCCGGACCCTGGGGGCTTTGGCTCCAAGGCCCGTTGATTCCCTTCCGGTCTCCCTGCTTTCGGGCCGGGGGCAGGGGCCGCCCGCCCCGTGCAGGTGCCTGACCCACGACCTGGCCGATGTCCGGGGTCCTGTGACGGCACCGGAGCGTGACGGGGGCCTCCTTCACCACAGGCAGATGCTGCTGTACTCCCAGGAGCTGGAAGACGACTACACCCCCTGTGAGGAGGACCTCTTTGTGCTGTAAGTCAGCCCGGGCAGCGGTCGTGGGGCTTCCCCGGGGATCCCTGAGCGCTCGCCGCCTTGGGCCTCGACCCCTCCCGTGTCACGCTTGGCAGGCCAGGGATGGCCTTTATCGCTGCCGGGTACACTGAGAGCTGGGCCCCGTGTGGAGTCCACCGTGAGCCCTAAATGCCACTGGGGGGACACCCAGCGGACAGGGAAGAGAAAAACGCAAGTCCTGATGTTTTATCTTTCCATTGAGCGTGTGCATCCAGATGTCCACTGCCCAGAAGCGTCTGCCCTGCAGGGTGCGGGGGCTTCTCATCCGTTGCTTCGCTCGAATAAAGAGCTCCTTGCGCTCAGTGTTACGGGACGATCAGAAATGTTAACTTTTGAACCTAATGAAATCCCCTGCCCCCAGATGTGTCGGTTCGTGTTCGGGGGCAGGAGCCATAGTCTTCATACCTTACAGCATTTATGTAACTTCTGAGCAGCTTGTGAAACAGCGTTCGGCAGGGCGGACAGAACTGTGATTGGAACGGAAACCAATTCTCCTGGCTTCCTGTCTGGCCTTCCTTCCCCAGGCCCCGGGGTCGGGGTGAGGAACATGGCACTTGCAGCGAGAACCATCTCTGGCTTGGATGTTGAGAACTTAATGTGGACATTTCAACAGAGGTGTAGGTCTTGGATTCTACTAAAACGTACCTCCCCAGCCATGCACGATGCTGAGAGGTACAAGTTTTTGGAAATGAGCGGCGAGCCAGGAGGCTCGTCAGGGTCTGATGCGTTCCACTGCACCTGAAATTCACGAGCAGTTAGAACTTCTTTGGGCACTTAGGTGCCTTGGTGGAACCGGAGCGCCCCTTGGAATACATCTGAAAAGTCTAGACAGTTCACGCCTTTTCTGAACATGGCTCATAAATTTACGTGGCACCATAAATCGGTGACACGTAAGTCACACTCTGTGTATAATACCACCCCCCCCCCGACACACAAAAAAAGTAACCAAAGGGAAAGAAATACCCGAGGATGGTGGGGAGCTAGGGCAGTATTGGTGCCTACAGTGGGGCTCCATGGCCCCTTGGCCTTTCACTCCCAGCCGTGGTGGCTACAAGACATCCCCGTGCCTGCCCCAGCCCCGAGCCCCACCTCTTCGTGGACGGCCAGCCACAGCCTGGCGTGCTCTGCGGTGGCTCTCAGGCTGGGGAGCCTCTCAGGGCCCTGCTCTGTCCCCGCTAAGGCTCGTCTGTGCGGCTGGCCCCAGTGACCTGTCCGGGGCTTTGAAGGTGAATTTTAGTTTCTCACATTAAGTCTTGACCTCAGAGCTGGATCATCAGGATTTTTTTAGGGTTTTGTCTTTTCTTTCTCTTCCCCTTCTGACTAAGCAGAACAAAGAACACAGTGTATGTAGTAACCTTCTATAGGAAAGTTTGTTTTTGGCAGGCAGGCCAAAAGTCCCCAAGTTTGGGGACTTTGCAGTTCATACCATGATTAATGCTAGCGGTTTCTTTGCTAAAGTTGGTGTCACTTTAGTAACCCTTGAACTTTGGTCCTAATTTTCTTATTTTTTAGAGATCATTCTGATTTTTGAAACCATTTAAAAGCATATTAAAGCAATGTAGTTTTGGTTCCCCATGTGTGGATTATTTGGTGACCCTTTTTTTTTTTTTTCTGCCCTCCCTTCCGTGTGTCTTATCTTGTGAACACAGGTTTTTCCTAGAGCAGAACAACCGGATATTTCAGACTCTGTTGGAGGTGTCCGCCAGTCAAGACAAAACTCTGACCGCTGAGCACGCCCGGGGCATGGGTCTAGACCCCCAAGGGGACCGGAGCTTTCTGATGGACCTGCTGGAGGCCTATGGCATCGACGTCATGTTGGTCATTGACAACCCCTGCTGCCCATAGGAAGAGTGAGCCCAGACCGGTGAGCCGCTCCTCATGCGGGGAGTTCACGCTGGGCCCCCAAGGACCTCCTTTTTTATTAAGTTGACACGAAGGAATATGGTTTATACTTCCCAACAAATGTGATTTTTTTGCAATCTCCTTTCTCCCTTCCTTCCTAGTGGTAAGATGAGACCACCTTGGTTTTGTGCCCTGCCCTCGTGCCATGTTGGAATGGACCACTTTCTCCCAGAGCTACTGCCTGGGTTTTGTCATAGGCGTTATCCGAGTGGCTTCTCTTGCGTCCTGGTCGAGTGACTTGAGGGGATGTGGTGAAGGCGATGTGTCACTGGGAGCGGGCTGAGCTCGGAAACACTGGGGTGGGCTGTTCAGAAAGTCTCCAGGAGTTCGTCCCTTGCGGTATTCTGTCCAGGGTGGCCTTGTACGTGCATCTCCTCAAGGTGGAAGCTAGAGCTCATGACCTTTCGAGGTGTTTTATCAGTTCTGGGAGTCCAGTGTTGGGATCAGATCCCTTTTCCTGTTCGCTGGGGCAAATCTGTCGTCTCTGTTCACGTGAGCGGAGACCTCAAAGAGGAACAAGAGGATGTTTCCGTCACAAAGCATGAGCTTCTCTAAGGACAGAATGACAAGAAGAGGTTTCTTACCAGCCAGCTGGAAACTAAAATTGTAGCCTGAAGCGTTGAAACTTTCCTCAGAGTAAATTAACGGTGGCCACTCAATGTAAAACTCCTTTTTCTGAATCCCGCTCCTTCAGGGATGGCCCTGGAGCTTGCAAGCGAATTCATTTTACAATTGAGCTTCCTTTAAGGGCTAACTATGCTCTTAGAACAATGTTCCCACCAAAGGTAGAGCAGTTGGGGTTCAAAGAGGATAGAGCAGAAGACGTTTCTCTGAGAGTTCTCTGGACATATCACCAGCAGAGCCTCGGGATCAAAACAGAGATTCACTGGGTTCCACATTCCAGCAAGGATCCGGAGCTGGTTACTCAGAGTTTGAAGCATGGAACAAGACTGTGTACCAGTCTGGAGCCCTCACAAACAGATTTCTTGTCAGCAGAGTTGACACGCCTTGAGCTAAGCAGTTGGGGCCAGAGACAGAACACGTTTGTTGGAGAGCGAATTTGCTAGTGCCTTCACCTAGAGAAGTGGTTGGAACCCCCGAGCATCAGTGATGAGTTTACCTGTGTCCCCGTGACATGTTTTGGTCTGGGACGGCTCCTGTGGGTCCCTGCCTGTTCTCTTTGGCTGTGCATTCCAGGAATGCCAACTTAGGTGAGACCGTAGGTATTTGAAGCCAGCTCCTGTGAGTAGAGGTTAGGGCTTTTTTTGGCCATAGTTTAGGATTTTGACTTGGGCTCCTGGGTTGTTGGTGACCTTTCTTCCCTCTCGATCTTCTTGCCTGGCTCTGTTATTGGAATCGCCATCCGTGTATCCGTGTCTGTGACCAGGTTCCAGCCAGGCTACTACACACAGCAGAGAAGTGACTTTCAAGTGGATGGCACACAAGTCTTACAGCTTTTCAGGGCTCACTGCTTTATTCAAAAATATTTTCACTGTAGTTCCAAGATAGGGGATTCACGACTAAAGGAATTCACATGTAAAAATGCAAATACACATTGATTAATCAAAGTAGGTTCTTTTATGTAAATATATAAATAAGTTTGGGCATTGAAATGTAAACTGTACAACTAATACACTTTTCTCCTCTGCAGTGTGGATTTAGCCATTTCAGTAATATAGATGTTTACAAAAAAAGCCTCGCCGCCTCTTTCCTTGAAGAGCAACCTTCTCTTGTCTCTGGGGAAGGAGCAGCCTTTCGGACTTGGGTCAAGTCATGGTGACTTTTAGTGCTATCTGAAGGCTCAAGGTTTTCTAAGTTAGGGGGATGGTCGATCGGAAGCAGGAAAGGTCAGATTCTCTTGGTGGACGCAGGCCCCCTTCCTCTGGAATTGAGGGGTTTGTTGGAAAGGACTATCTTTAAGCACGTCCGTCCCCGCGCCCTTCTGCATGCAAACACCTGTGTTTCTGTGGAATTGTAACTCCAAGCTCATAAGTGCTCACGTAAAGGTCGTAAGGTGAAAATAAGGTTTCTGTTCTTTCCTTTGCGTGGCGGGTCGGGGTTCTGGGTTCCCTTTAGCTGCAGACTCTTCCAGGCGGTTGTCTGGCGGCTGTGGGCCGCCCCCTCACCCTCAGGCAGGGGGCTGGGGGATGGGCACGGAGGGGAATAATACGAGTGAGCCTGGGCTCAGCTGACCCCAGAACAGAACTTCTCCCCCTCCTGCCCTGTATTCCCTCTGTGAGGAGACCCAGCCATCTTTCCCTTGCCAGCGTCGTTATCAGCCAGAAACCCAGCACAGCACCTCTGGCTGACTGAGCAGCATGCCCCGTCGCTCTGTAGTCAGTCATATGGAGGTCCCCTTTGGAAGACTTGCTCTGTCCCCCTCCCTCTGCTTCCATCCCCCTGTCCTCTCCCCAGTGTCTCCAGTTAGCGGCTGCCCCTTCTCTAGAAGGGGTACCGGAGAGTGAGGTACCCGGCAGGACTCCCTGCAGTTACAGAAGCTAGAAGCCACGTGGACCAGCTTTTCTGTCACTGTTGAACTATTTCCTTAAAACCCTTCTGCTTTCAGTCAGAAGACATTGGTCAACGTTCTTCTTCACCGCCTCGTAGATCGATAAGCTCCGGAGGGCGGGGATGGTTACCACCGACTCTTGGGGCAGAGCTGGGAGCCTAGGTGGGGTGGCTGGACCCGTGGTAGCCTTCTGCCCTTCTGTGCTGTTGAACCTCACCCCCTCCCCTGCCTCATCTCAGCTGGCTGGGTCCTTCTGAGAACTTTCAGCCTGGTCTAATGCCATGCTATGAGCCATGTGGTCACCTGGAAGCTGACCTGAGACACCCAGGCTGCTGCTGCCATTGAATCAAGGCAGAAAAAACCAGGTGGCAGGACTCCTTGTGGGACCAAGAACCCAGGCCTGGGGTTTACTGACGTCCCGCCAAATGTGACAAAGGCCCACTTAGGTGGATTTTTCCAAATCTGCAGGCTCGGCAGATGGTAATAGTCAGCCTTGGAGAAAATGTCTAGTTGCCCTTTGGCTTAGGCTTCTTTCTTCAGGAGTCAGAAACGGTAGGATTTATCTCCTACGAGAGCAAAAAGGGTGGGCCAATTTGTGTAGAATTAACTATGGCTTTAGACAAGCACGAAGCACTCCTTAGGCCCGGTGTCTGTTCCAGTATCATTGTGCCACCTGGGGCCTTGCACGGTCCCCCGGCAGCCAGGACGGCCGTGAGTCAGAAGGCTCTCGCCTCCCACAGCCGCCATCCAGCCTGGCACCTCTTCCACTCGGCCGGGGAGGGGTGCCGAATTCATTGGTAATGATAGAAATAACTTGGCCCAGAATTTGCACCTATAGCTTCCCTTGTTTTGCTCCTCGTGAAAATCAAGATGGGAAATTGAAGTGTAGCACAGGGCACAGATCATTCTAAATACCACCTGTGAAGACTCATTTATCAGTGTAACTCTCTGATATTTTAACCGGAAGATAAAAGTAAAGAGAAATCCGAGCTGAATCGCTGTTTTTCATTCCGGTGGCTACGAGGACGAACTTGCTATTCGTCTTGATCCACTGAGAGCCCTTCCAATACAGTAAAAAGATGAGATGATTCACCTTTAAACCGAGGCCTTCAGGGAAGCTTTTGTAAAGGGCAGTCATGAATTAACGTTTTAATGGTAGGACAGCAACCCTCTGAGAAGAGGCAGGGACCTCAGGGACCTTTTTTTTTTCCCCCTGAAACTGCATAGCCCAGGGAATGGATTGAGATGTTTTCCCCAGTCCCCGTACAGATCATACTTGGAAAGGTAAAGGAGCAGGAGGGCGTCGAATAAAATTGTAAGACAACGTTCAGCTTGACAGTGAACTTTCCTTTGTAGGATGCCAGTTCTGAAATAGGCAGAAAGTCAACATGGGGACCAACATGTCATGCGGGGGCTTTCACCTCCCTGTCCGGTTCCTCACTAGTGGGCTCAGGATCTGAGGTCCAGCCCCAGGGTCTTCCCGCACTTCGTGCCCTGCGGTGAGGCTCCTCCAGAGCCGGGGGTGCTTACCTCCGCTGGCCCCCACCTGCCCCTTCTTGTTTCAGGAAGACTCTTCTCTGATTTCAGGTAGGGGAAGAGAAGGGGTCAAGGGCTCCTCTTACCCCTGAGTCCGTGGGTTTCGAAGATTCCATCTGATGACTAATATACCTCTGTTCCCAGGAGCTGCTAGGGCACTGAGTGTTGGTAGAAAGGCTAACTGTGAATTAAGTTACTGTTTTTCTTATGAGAAATGGGAGTTTATTTTTATGTCGATATTATTATGTGATGAATTAAGTGTGCAGATGTGGAAACGGAAGAAAATCTCAAAACTAGAATCCTGGAAGAAACAGAAGTTTTGTAACTTGGAAGCAACTGAAACCCCATAGAAGTGTCATTATTCGTCTTTGAGCGTGAATAAGGACACTGTGCTGGGAGCCTTAGCCACGCTCTCTGGGAGGTGAACGGGAGGGTCTTCGCGAGGATGGCACGGGCAGCGACCTCAAGGGAAACTCTTGTTTCACGTGAGGAGGCCGATTAGCAGGCCTCTTCCTGGAGCCGCGTGGTCTTCTGCCTGGCACTTTCTCTCTGGAGCCGGAAGACGGGGGCAGTTGGGTAAAACTGCACATTTAGAAAGGAAGTAAGAATTTTCTAGTGATTACAAACGATGGGGCGGGGGGGGGGGAGCCCTCTTTAGAGCTATTCCAGAAGCTCAGCATAGGATGGGCTTTTAGCAGTAACGTAATCTAAATTCAGAAAATTTATTTACTTACCGTAGTGTAAGGAAGGATAGGTATGAATTACTTACGTTGGCTTTAGAAGGCGTGTTTAGACTAATGATACATTTAGTCTGCTTTCTAAAGACAGCTGGGGAATGCAGGGGTAGAGTAGGGCAGGGCCTTAGAAATTAGCCAGGGAGGATCCACAAAATGAAAAATCCCCAGAGAGGCCATAGAGTTAGCTGGTTGCAAATAGATTTCATTGATGTTGGAGTGAAACCTCCTTAGGCCAAATGAAGCGAAGATAAAAAGTATACAAAAACTTGGCGGCCTCAGGAATAGTTTGACTCGAGTGCCCACAAAGACCATAATGAGGAAAGGTATGAATTCTGTGCTGTTGAGCAGACCAGCTAGGACACTTCAGGGGTACAGAGTAGAGGAAAAGAAAATCAACCTCCTTATTTACCCAAGCTTGATTGGCTGAATTTTTTTTTTTTTAATAGGTCTGGGAAGTCAACCTTTTCTGAAAAAGGAATGGTTGTAGCCTTGGAAAAATGGTTTTCCTATTTCTCCCAAGTTAGGATTAACATAGCCTCCCTGTCGCCTTAAATGTCAAACCCCTATTTTAATACCCCAGCGTAAGAGTTCTAGCAATAAGAGACACGGAATCTATTTTTGTTTAAATTCTTGACCTCATAGTATGAAGTTAGTAAGACAGTTGATAAATTTCACCCTGAATACTAGTCGCATAGGTACGTTACTTCTGTTTTGATGGTAATGATGTTAATGCCCTAAAGAAAGCTGGTGTTAATCCTGAAGCTACGAGGAGTGAATGTTTCTTTAATGATTGTTTTGTGGTACAAATAACATCTGTGTATATCATATCTGTATATATCGGAACCAAGTTGTGTGCAGAGAGGTTGATATAACTATATTTACAGAAAACAATTTTTACAATTAAAATTCACATTTTAACATGAACGTGTGTGTTTCAGTCCTTCCCTGGCCCGAGAAATGTGGTTTGTGGTAGGAAGGAGGGATGGCCCAGTGTAGGAGCAGAACCTGAATGCAGACGTCACAGTGACTGAGCAACCGGGGCGCCTGGTACCTGTTCTCCTAGAGGCCTCGGTCTGCATGAAGATCCTCCAGGTAATGGGGACCAAAGCTGGGAAGAATCGTGCCATCCGGAAGAGCCAGGACTGGGCGTACATATACACACCCACACACTGAAGTTTTCATTTTTAACCTTTGGGGGAGTGAGTGTAAGGGCAAAATTCCTAGCATCACTGATGCTGTATTCAAAGCCAGGTTCCTGCTTTCCGAGGCACATGACCGTATGCTGTTACCGACTTCCCAGGGATGGGGTGAGAACACGGCGAATCTGTTGCGTGTGTAAACAAAGCACTGCACGCAGTCACGACAGCCATGTGCCCAGGCCAGCCACGGCACCAAGCAAAAGACTTGCGTGCTAGGAAGCATCTGGATTTGTATTAGAAATAATCTGGCTTTTGAGTAAAATTCGTCTTTCAAAAGGTTTGTGCCTAACAGGAGTGTCCTTCACCTGGATGTTCTGCGCCAGGACCATGGAAAGAACAAGAGCATGAACGATAAGAAACCACGTTCTCACAGGAAAGAGCCTGAATCAAGAAGGCAAAATTCACACCAGGGAGCCTAGATTTCAGAACGAATACAGATATTAATCTAGTCGATATCCTTCCCCAGTTGAAATCCCACTATTTCACCGCAAGGACCCGATTCACTAAATAAATACACATGCAGGTAGCCGATCAGGGAGGGAGCGAGCCGGCTTCTGGGCTCGTCCTTTACAGTCTTATCAGAAAACCAAGATGGTGTAAGATGCTCCTGGCTCCCGTACAAACTTTTCCTCCTCCCACAGCATCCCTGCTCCCCTCTGTGGGCACCAGGGTGTGGGTCCTCCTTCCACTGCAGGGTTTTGGAGGCCAAAGCACGGCTTCTAACACCACTCTGAAGGATACGGAGCTGAACAGGTAAGCCTTGTTTTTTTGTGTGATCTTCATTCATGAGCTTTTTGTAGCTGCTTTGTAATCCTTTGAAGCATTAGTCTTCACTCTCCAAGGGACTCATGGGCACAGGCATACATACGGTCCTAAAACTGATCTGCCCAAGGATGCGCCTGTAGCCAAGGCCTGCCCATCTGCCCTTTTACACTCCTGGTTCCTCTTTACAAAGAGGAAGGCTCACATCTCCTCCAACCTGGGCATCACATTCTGGAGTCTGAAAACCTCAGGGGCACCAAAGGGTAAATCCCGATGGTGGTACTGAAAGTAAAGGACTATAAAGCCTGGTTAGCAAATCCTTCTCAAATCAGCCAGTTTCTGGTTTCTGCTTTCAACAAACTAAAGGAAGATCGTTAATAATTTTTGACATGTAATTCCAGAGGAATTCGAAGAACTGTATGTATGACATTAGAATCGTCTCTTCTGCTTATGTGCTTAGATCTATAAAGAACAAGGAATAGCAAGGATGTTGAGTCCTGTTCTAAGCTGTAAGTAACATGTGTTCCTGAACTCGTTAGGATAAAGAGCATTCTCGTAAAGTGTTTATAGTATCCATTTTTGGTAATTAAAAATTACTGAAATAAAATGGATGAAAACAATATTAGTTCTGGGTTAACACTAAAGAATTTCCATTTATATTTTTTGTTGGCAAGAAAATAGGGCAAGTGATAAAATTTCAAGCATGAAAATAGATCACGATAGCATTCTTTGCTAGAAGTGTATAGAAATAACCAAAGAACCTATTCGTGTATTTTTGTAAATGGAGGATGAGAGTCAAATTGCTGTATATTTAAATTGCACCAAATATGTTTAAAAGAGTGATATAACAGCTTTATTTTAAAATAACCAATATTTACATGACACCAGGAAATACACATACTGGCAACTCTTAAGTTGATATCTAGAAAGTGTGAGGGATACACGATCTTCCAAAATACTCGTAGGGGTGCGTGAACGGTGGCTGGTGTGCTTTGCCACGCTGACCAGCAAGGCTGGGGGACCGCATGGAGTAGAAGAAGCACCTGGGCTTTTAATTAGAAATGCAGATCCCGGGGCTCCACCCCCAGCTTCAGTTGCTAGGTTTTCGGCATGCACCCCCGGGTGGTTCTCATGCAAACCAATACTTAAGCGCTACTGGAAAAAATAATACAAACTAGTATCTTACAGCATCGCGGCTGAGGGGGAAACACCTCACAGGTTTCTGGACTGAGGGGAGGACGGCGACCAGCGACATTCGAATCTGAGCTCAGAAAGCAGCAGCACCCATGGAGAAGCCCGGCTGCACCTGGGGGCCGGCGCGAGGTCGGGCCCCTTTCCCTCCACCGCACGCGGGCCCCCGGCGGGGACGGCGCCACGGAGGGGGGACAGTGGTCACACGGAAGGAGGAGCATGCGCGGCGAGGGGGGAGGGGTGGGCCGGGGCCGCGGGGAGGGGCGGGTACTTGCCGAGGCCTCTGCTCCCTTTTGGTCCCACCGGGGGTGGCGCCGCTCCCTGGGCGCTCACGGGGCCGAGCGCGGCAGCAGCTGCTCCCGCTTCCTGGGGTCGCAGAAGAACTGCAGCTTCCGGGGCAGCAGCTTCACCTCCACGGGCATCGCCTCGTACTCCTCGCTGTCGATGCTGAAAGAGCCCCCGGTGCCCTGCGGAGAAGAGTATTCGCGACGGCTCTCACCCCCGCAGCCCCCGGACAACGTCACCCTCGCGCAGGGAATTACCCTCCCGTTCTTTAAAAAACCCGTGTCACTGCCTCTGACTGGTGCTGGTTCCGGAAATGTCTCCATTCTGCCACCGGCTCTTTTTTTTCTCCCCCTCCCCTTGTTTGGCTTCTCTCTCTTCCCAGGGTATTTTTTTTTGGGGAGTCGAGAAACAAGGCTAGGATTTTAAAATACTTACTAAAATACGGGGGTCCTGCCACATCTTACAGGACTTCCTAAACCTAACAACGTTCTAGGACCTAGGAAAACCACTCTGTCCACCTGATGGTTTGCATGGTTCTTCTGGAGGACTTGCTTAGCCTTATAGCTAAAGCACAGCAATATTAATATTACAGGTGCTACAAAACCTTCCATAATTTGTGCATTTAGTTCTGAAACTGTGGTGCCACCCACGGTGGGGACAGCTTCTGTTTTACCTACAATCCTTTTTGAATGCCGTGGGACGATGAAGCCTGCCAAAGCCATCTGCAGCAACTCTTTTTCCTGAGGTATTACTCACAGAGTAACTACGTAATTTGGATGATATGCCTAACATTTTCCCCACTTCGATGGGTTATTCTAAGCTTGGCATTTTGTAATACAGAAAAACTTACTGCCGTCCCCAACGTGGTCTCCTGATCCTTTATAAAAAATGCGAAGGTAGACTCCACGAGGAGTGTCTGCCAGCTAGAAAATTCTGTGATGGCAGCCTCTGCCTGCTTTACACGCGGAAGAATAAAGGCTGAGGAGCCACAAAGGTCGCTTTACACAACCCTGGCTTGAAAACACCGGAAGTCTGCGGGAAGCCCGCACCGCGCACCTCGGTCCCGGTCCCCGTCGCAGGCAGGGGGTGCTCTCGGCTCCCCAGGTCTCCCAGAGCCTGGCAAAGTGCTCTCGGCCCGTGCCAGGCGCCCGCGTGCGGGTCTGGCACTGGAAAGGCAGATGGACCGAGACAAGCCAGAGCTGTGGGAGCGGAGCCCCCCATCCCCGCTCACCTCAGGAAGCAGCAGGGTGCACTGGCTGGCCTGGAGACACTCGGTGCCAGCCGCCCGCAGCCTGGGGTCCCTCACCTTTTTGCTTCTGTCGGTACAAGAAAAAGCACACTTGGGCACCGGCAACTGCGTTTGACTGCCGGAGCACAGCAAGTTCTTTTGTTGAGAGTGAACAGACGGGCTCGTGACAGGACGAACCGCGGGGTTCGGCGAAGAATTTTCCCACACTGATTCTTGCTGAGCCGTGTGATACGTTCTAGACTGAGAAGGTTAATTTGCTGAAAAGAATGGTGCAGCAAGTTAGGATGGAGTGATTTTGTACCTAATTCTTGGGCTATTAAAAATCCTCCATTTAAAAGTTAGAACGAATTGAAATTTTTGTAGGAAACTTACTAAACTTCTGCTGATACTTGTGAGTCCATCATTACTTAAGGAGAAAATATCTTTATTCTAATTTAAAGGAGACATTTCTGTTATAGATGTATATGAACAACCCGTTCTGGGGACGCTCTATATTCACGTTAACAGACCACTTGGCATATACCGCTATCTACCTGGGAGCACAGCGAGCAGACCACACACCCCGCCTCATGCACATACACCCTGGAGAGCTTGTCACGGTCAGTGGAGAGAGCAAAAGCTAATCCAAGTTAGTCCGTTCTTTATCATTAATTGATAACCAATTCGTTAGTATACGGAACTTCAGAGGTTCCTAAAGCAGCTTCACGATGTTCTATTCAGAGACCCAGAGGAAACGGACATGACTGAATCTCGCTTCCTGTAGAGACCAAAGGAAACCGTGTTACTGCTGCCGATGAAAATGTCGACGGCAACGATGCAGAGCATCAGGACTTCACCTACACGAAGCAACAAAAACATAAGCAGTTTCTGGTCTCAGTTTTGGACGTCAGTATTATGAAGGAAATTTGAGCACAGCTGGCCCCGTGGGCCAGACTCTCAATCAAGACAGTGTGTGGCTTCTGAACAACCTCTAGGAGAAGGGAAAGGCTTTTCCCTTCTTCCTTCTACGACAGATACAGCAAGGAAATCAAAGGCTGCAGAATCAGCTATTCAGCATTTGAAGACTGTAACAGCAAAGGCAAGAACAACACAAACCAATGAAAGCCATTCTGCTGCGGGTTCTGGTGCAGACAATGGAGTAGCCATGGAGACAGGGCTGCGGCAGCAGCAATGTCTAATCCTTAGACCGGCACAAGAGGGAGCTCTGGGACAAAGCACAAAATAACATAGCTGAGCAGATTACCAGTTGGCATGGCAACACACAGGCTCCTCGGAGGGGTGGAAGACTGCTGGGGGGAGGGTTTAAGCCATTCTTAACCAATAAAACTCTGGCAGAGGTCGGCCTTAACAAATCAGGACTGGAGAATATTTGCTCGCAGAAAAGGGGAAAAGCCTGGAGAATGTCCAAGGTACTCAATACCTTTTCAGGTTTTTCATTACTGCCCTGGGAATAGGACAAGGTGGACCGACGTCCATGGTAACCCACCCTCTGAAGTGCTTCACAGCAAGGACTTTCCCACACATACTCTCATGTGAGACTCAAAGACAACCCTGAGGTAGTGAGATGGGATTACAGTATTCCTTTCTACACACAGAGGAAAGGAGCCAGAGAAGTTAAAGCGTTTGCCCAAGTCACGAGGCCAGGACGTGGCAGATCCAGGTTTGTATCCAGTAACTCTGACCCTGAAGCCAAAATCCTGGACACTGTGCAATGCTACACAGAACCCTTCACTTCGTTGGAAAGGCAGGGCGTGCTCCCACGACGTGATTTTCCCAAAATGAACAGGGAAGGCCAAAGCAGGAGAGCTGTGCTCTACCCGTCAGCCCAGCTATTTGAAAGAAAGAAGGCGTCTCGGTCCCCAAAGCAGATGAGTCCTCTGCCGGGTCTCCATCTGAAGCTTCCTGGGCACGCGCTCTGAAGAGTGTTTCTGAGGATACAGACACTGAGCCCGCACTTCCTAGAAGCCCAGTCCACTTACCCTATGGTTATGAAGTCTCCTTTGCTGACAGTGTCGGGTTCAATGCAGATGTTCATGAAGTCTTCTTTGCTCTACAAGGTCAGGAAGACGAACGTTAGCACTCTACATTTTGGCGAACGCGGCCTGTTGTCCTCCTTTGCCCCAGAGTTTTATACTTTGAAGCTCTTTATTATACAGAGGCCTTTACTTGCAGTAACTCCATCCTGAATGCACTCCCTTTCTTTCTTTTACATTCAGACTCTGGTTGAGGTACAATTTACATAGCATGAAGCTAATCACTGCTTGCTTGTTCGGTTGGTTCCTATTCCCCAGACAGCGAAACGAAAACTCAGGTTTGTCGGAACTCCGAGCGGGACATTTGTGAGGCTTTCACTCATCATCGGGGCTGTTCTGGTGTGTACGGTTCCCTCCCTTGCGGGCCAGGTTTCAGCCCCGCCACCGGCAAAGCCCGGATCCTCACCGTCCGCCAGCATCACCCCACACCGGCTGGAGCCGCTGCTCGGTGTGCGGGGCCCCACTACCTGTGTTTTTTAATGTTCTATGTGCAGTTTTGATATGCGACCAGAATTGAAGGTCCACAGCCTCGTTTCTGCCACGGTAATGTTTTTAAAACTTCATTATGGACCACCAAGAGCTCTGGAAGAATGGAGCTATGAGGAAGTGGCTATAAAACCAGACTGGGCTCTTATACCCCTCCGCCCCCCGTTTACTACCAGGCCGTGGCTAGCGATACAAATCTGGTCTGTGTCTGCTTCAGGTAGAGGTTTTGTTTTTTTGGACAGGTTCAGAATCTGTCGCCCCAGGATATCTGCTGAGAGCAGACAGCCTTTGCTTAAGACTAAAGAGCGCTACCAAAGCACAACTTTCTCTCTCTCCCAGGAATTACAGATCATAGAGGGGATGACTGTGCTCTAGGTTCACCTTTTATTCAACAACTTGCTGAGTGTCAACTACCATAAACTCTTCTAGGTGTGTGAGTTACATCAGTGAACTAAAAAAAAACAATTATTTCTGCTTACGAAGAGTTTATATTTGACTGGGGAGTGGAGATAACCAAAAAAATAAAAAAGAAAAATAAACCCTAACCATAATAAGTTATAGAATATACTAGAAGCATGTGAGAGTGTATCAGTGCAAAAATAGCAAATTACATAGAAACATACATGGTAAATTACAGAATATATTAGAAAACAAGTATATTAGAAGTATAGGAGACTTTATTAGGAACGTGAGATAAAAACTAGCACAAGAAACACCAGATGGTACGGGTGGTAGGGGTCCAGGTGAGCCTTACTCAGGTGGCAGGGGTGTGGGGAGAGGGTGATCTCTGAGCAGACACCTCAAGGAAGTGAGGGAATTAACAACGTGGATATCCAGGACTGTGGTTCTCAGACTTCAGCAAGTATCACCTGCAAGGCTTGTTAAAACTCAGACTCTGGCCCCATTCTCAGATTATGGCTCAGTAGACCTGGGGTAAGGCCCGAGAATGTCCATTTCTAACAACTTCCCAAGGACTGTACTCAGAACCACTGGGCTAGGGAAGAGCAATCCACACAAAGAGAACCACCAGGGCGGGCGCCAAAGATGGAAGCATGCTCGACAAGCCCAAGAGCAGTGAGGAAGCCAGTGTAGCTGGAGTAGAGCGAGAGAAGGGGAAAATAGGAAGTCAGAGAAGAAGGGAGGCCAGAGCCCTAGGGCCTATAGACCATTCCAAGGAATTTAGCTGTTAGGTTGAGTGAAATGAGGAGTCACTGGAAGGTTCTAAGCAGAGAAATATGATCTGGCTTCATTTTAATAGGACCTCTCTGGCTGCTGTAGTTAGAATAGGAGGAAGGTGGGGGGAGCAGGGCAACCACTTAGGAACCCACTGGAATCACCCAGGCAGATGATGGTGGCTTAGAGCAGTGACTCGGGGAGATCGTGTTAAGCACTGGCAGTAATTAGAAGGTGAAGCCACCAGCACTTCCACAAAGATGTGGAGGGGAAAGAGGGTGGCTTCAAGATGTTTGGCCTGAACAACAGACAGAATGGAATTACAGTCAACAGCAATGGGGAGTCTGGATGGAGCACCAGCATCCAGGGGTGGAAGAAAAGAACAGGAGCTGTTGTGGACACACTGAGATTGAAAAGCATATTAGCCATCTAAGGGGAGAAGTAGACAGTTATACACAGAAGACTAGGATTTGTTTTTTACAAATAGCGCATGTGCAAAAATCAACATCGTAGACACACAGAATTACATGAGAAGACTCGCTCAGTAGATGCTGGAAAGGGACGTGATAAAATTAAATATCCATTCATGATAAAAAAAAAAAAAAAAAAAAACAAACCTTAGCAAATTAGGAACAGCAGGGAACTTCCTTCATCTTCCAAAAGGTGTCTACAAAAAAATCCCATCAAGGGGCACCTGGGTGACTCAGTCAGTGAAGCGTCCGACTTTGGCTCAGATCATGATCTCGTGGTTCATGAGTTTGGGCCTCGCGTCGGGCTCTGTGCTGACAGCTCAGCCTGAAGCCTGCTTCAGATTCTGTGTCTCCCTCTCTCTCCACGCCTCCCTTCACTCACACTCTGTCTCTCTCTCTCTTTCTCTCAGAAAAGTAAATAAACATTTTTAAAAAGTCCCATCAAACTCAAGAATGAAGCCACGAAACCTTTCTGTCTACATCAGAGTAAGACAATGACGTCTGCTAGCCCTGCTTCTACTTAACACTCAACTGAGGTCCCAGCCGCGGCGGTAAGAGAAAAGATTAGAAGGCCAAGTAGTTGAAAGGAAACACAAAACTTGCACCACTTGCAGCTGATATGGATGAATCCCTAGGAAATCCAAAGGAATCCATAAATGATAAATCAGAACTTGGTCATAAGATTGTTGATCATATATCTATAAGAAATCAATTACATGTCCACCTAAAATATTTGAAAATGATTTTTTAAGGGATACTATCTACAATAGCATCAAAAATTAAGATAACCAGGAATATATCCAACAAAAGACAACATGTTAGAGAAAACTATAAAACTTCATTGAAAGGCATTAAAAACCTAATGAAGAGCTATGCCACTTCATATGATAGCAGAGTCAATATTATAGAAATGTCATTTCTCCTCAAACTGATCTACAGATTCAGCATAATCCTGATCAATATGACAGATTTTTATGTGAAACCTAATAAACCTTTTAAGAAATTTACAGAGGTCAAAGAGCCAAGAACAGCCAAGAGACTCTTTAAGAAGAAAAACACTGAAGGACTTATAAAACGATAATGATTAAAAGCAACATAGTACTAATCCAGGCCTAGAAAATCAGATCAATCGAAGAGAGAAACTGCGAACACGTCCGTGTATACCTACACTTACCATCCAACGGGGGTTTACAGCAGATGGGGGAGGCGAGGGTGAGGAAATTCAGTAAATGCTGCTTGGACAACTGGCTTTCTATCAGGAAAGATTATAAAACTGAAGCCCTGCCTCCATCATTCACCAAACTCAATTATAGGTCAAAGTGTTTCTTTCTTTTTTCTTTTTTTTAGAGAGAGTAAAAGTGTTTCTTTTTAAAATAAAAATAGAATCATGTGATGCATACCACACTAGCCTGGTTTTTCACTTAACAATATATGATAACTATCTTTCCATGTCCGTAAGCAGAGAACATTTTAAATAAATGCACCAGAATGTATTTAACCAGTCCCTTGGCTCATTTGTTTCATACACTTTGCTATTATAAATACAGTGAACAAAGCTGAACAAGAGATCCTAATTTGCACACACTCCACACCCCTTAAAGCCTCTTTGACTCTGAACATACTTTTTTAAACGATAAATGAATTTTGAGCTATTACATGGCGGCATCATTGTCTTTGAATTATTTTATTGCATTTGCTTCTATTTCTACAAAGAGGTGTGGAAAAAGGAAATGAATGCGCTGCTACGGGTGATAAGCAGCACAGTACCCTACACTCTCCTAATTGCATGTGGCTAATCTTGAGCCACAATCACATCCTCGACTGAACTCCATCCATTCACTGGTATTCCATCATCAGAGAAAAGAACGACGATGAAGAACATGAACAAAATACTAGAAACACACATTATCAGAGACTGGGTATAAAAGCAATGCGTAATTAGAAATTTTATCTTTCTTCTTGAAATCCTCCGGAACAAAAACCATTTTTTCAACCTTACTACATTCACTTCCACCAGTGTGTTCAGAATCCCATCATGTAAGAAGGGCATGTCTACACTATGTATGCATCTGACTGTTCCTGTACGATAAATTCTGGAAACATACTCAACAGGGCCAAAGGTGTGCTTATGTTTTAGATGCCTCATAGAGATCACCAAGATGCCATCAAGAAACGGTGTTCTGATTTACCGTTCCAGCAGAAATGCACGAGAGTGCCCACTTGCCCACCGACCCACCGACCCCAACAGGGCACACTAGCATGCTTAATTTAGGACATTTCAATAGTTATTATTTTAATTTGCACTTCTTCGGTGTTGAGAGTTTTTACTGTTTCCTTACCCATTACATGTTTATAAAAGTTACATCTACCTGATAAGGTAGTTCTAAGGATCCCATGAGTTGACACTATGTAAAATTCTTAGGACAGTGCCTCGCTTACATTCAGCAACTGTAAGCTATTTTTTCAGGTTAATGTCCTTTGTGAATTTCTATTCTTGTCCTGTGCCTATTATTTATATTAGTACTCTGCCTATTTCTTAAGAATTTGTTATAAAAGAAAGCTATTGACTCCTGCTCTATCACTTCTTTTTCCCAATTTGTCATTAAAAGTTTGTTTATAGTTTCTTTCATTATGAGTAGGCAAATGCATCAATATGATTTTTGCTTTAGATGCCATGCTTAGAAAGACCTGGTCCTCCCCAAGTTTACATCAATAATCACTTAGCTTTCAGTCGAGTGCTTCCATGGTTTTATCTTTCTAATTTAACACTTTAATCCAACTTGAATTAATCTAGGGGAAGGAAGCTGTGTTATCCAAATCTTATAGAACGGACACATATTACTCTTACAGTTGGAAAACAAATCAGTACTCTGTTAACATTAGAGGCGAACTCCCCACTGTACTCATACGTTCAATCCCCACGTTCAGTCTCCAGACTGACTGGGTCAAGTGTAAACATACTACTTGGATCTACATAAAACCCGATCTTAGCAACTGGTCCACAGGTTAGGACAACTTTTCTATTAGCATTCTCACTAACATAAACTACTAAGGTTTTCTCTGTAGCAGGGGTCAGAAAACTCCGAATGGCCCGAGAGTCAATATTCTAGGCTTTGGGGCCAGAAAGTCTGTGGCAACTACTCGACTCTGCCGTCATGGCACGAAAGCAGCCAGACAGCATGTATGTGAATGAACGTGGTTCTTCCAATTAAACTTTACTTATGGACATTGAAACTCGAAGTTCCTATTCTTTCTGCACATCACAAAATATTCTTTTTGATTTTCTTACACCCGTTTAAAAATGTAACATTGACTCTTAGTTTGTGGGTTATACAAAAACAGGTGGCAGACCAGTGTGCCGACCTCTGTATTATGTCAACATTTTTTGGTGCATTGTCAATAGGGGCACGATCCAGAACTTTCTGCACTAACAGAAACATTTTGTATCTGTGCTTTCCAGTGTGGTAGCTACTTGCCACTATGGCTAACGGGCACTTGAAATGTGGCTATTGTGACTAAAGAAATGAGTGCTAGAGTTTATTTAACCCAAAGAGCCACGGGTCTAGAGGCCACTGCACTGGACAGTGCATGTCAACAGACTGGATTCTATGTATGTATATATATCTTTTTTTCTCCTGGGGACCTAAGTCCATACATTTAATGTAGTCACAAAAATAATGGAGAGTCGCTCAGGTAAAGTTCCACAATTTTCTATTCCCGTGACAAAAGGGAACAGGTCAACTTTTCATGTCTACTAAGCAGTGGCCAGAATCCTTGCTCAGAGCCCGTTAAGCGGGCCGTTCACTTGCTGTTTCTTTTCATTGCTATTATTCCTTAAAAGCACACCACACCCTCTTCTTCCCGATTCCTTTCCTCTCTCTCGGTCACTTTTCCCAGATACCAAATGCTCTTCTAATAAAGAGCCACACTCACCGTCAGGTCCAGCTGGCTGTTCCGTGTGGTGATGGACAGTTCAATGGTGGACAGCTGCACTTCTTTCCAGACCTCGGGGCTCAGCTCCTGGAACAGGGCTGCGTGGGTGCATGAGACTCAGGTCAAGTGCTCCCGTTAGCGTTCCACCACTGCCCCACCAAGGGCCAGCTGCCGGCTGCTCCGCTTGGCCTCCTAAGCCTGGCTGCTGACTCTCCCCCCCATTTCCTTCCCCAGCTCTTACACACAGGACAAAGAGCCACGCGCCAGTGGCATCTCTACGCCTGCGACACCCCTACCCAAGCAGCCACAATAACACCAAGCTTGGTGACAGAACGGGGGAGCCGCAGTTGGTCAGCAAAGGCACGGGCTGCTGCCACATCCGGGGCGCTGTGCTGACTCGGGTCCTGCTCTGTGGCGCACACACGGCTAATTCAAGGATCCTTGAAAGGCTCCCCCTGCGCGAGAGAAGTCTCTCGCGCTGATCTGGGGCCCACGCCAGGCGGTCCCGAACGGGCCGCGGCACCACCACACGGCTCACCGTCCTGCGGTTGGGCCCAGTAGGACGCGAGCCTTCGCAGGATTCTCCTGTACAAAGAGGGCCGGGGAGGGGTCTCTTCTGCTCCACTGGGAAGTCTCTCTGTGGGTCCCGTGTACGAGATAGAGGCTTGATGAGTCTGAGGCCACTCCTTTTAATGTGAAGAGAGAAGCTTGTCAGGCACACACGGGTCCCAACTCCGGGAGTATCTCTACCTGCACGTGCCTGGACGCTAATTAATAATCTCTCACTGACTGGAATCATCTCTACTTTGGAGCATGGAGTCCCCAGGCTTCCTTTCCCTACCGAAGGCCTGTCTTCTATCTTGAGAACCATGAACTCCGTGACTGCTGCCTCCACGGCTCTCACAGAGCAGAAGGTCCACGTGGACTAACCTCCACTGCTGACGCTTCTCCAAAAACAACCGTTTGAGTGAGCATACAATCATCCCATAATGAGTTTATCTTCGGTTTACAGAAAATGACACAAAAATGACACGCATGCAGTCCCGCTGCATCGAATACCTTCTTCACTTCTGGAATCGTACTCCACACAGAGGCCAGAGTGGCTTCGGCCAGCCTCGTGATCCAGCCCAAGGCTTCAAAGTCCATCATTCTCACACTCTAGATTTTTTTGTCTTCTACTTCCTGACACCCCAAGCCCACCTCATCAGTGTCTACAGGAATAATTAGAACAACACCCTAGCCTCTCAGTCCTTGACATCATCTCTAATCCCCGCCCCAAGCCACCCATTTCCATGGCCACATCCTGGTCGTTCCTGTTACCCAGAACTATTCCACCATGGAAGTCTAAAACCTTGATATCCTACTCTCTACCCACACCCCATATTCTTCTTTTGACTGATTCTTTTGTGCTCAATATACCTCTTAGGGTGAACCACTCCTCCCTGTTCTCAGAGTCCCATGCAGTGAATTACAAAGGAGTAACAATTTTGGTTTCTCTCTCTCTCACTCTCTCTCTCTCTCTGAAAGCGGCCGTCCTGGGGACTCTGCTTCCTACAGCAGTCTGCCCTGAAGGAGACGTTTTAAGGGGATGAATTCAATTTGGAGTACTCGGAAATCTGATTGTGACCGTATTATCTAAGCTGTGTCCTTTACTCCTGCTGACATTTATAAGGCTGGTATTTTGATCTCCCTCTGCCTGGTTCCTGCATTTGCTTTCATAACCTGGTTCAGACTCAGAAGAGGAAGACAGGGGTGTTAGTTTTAGAGCCCTGAAGATCCTAACCACACCACATTTCTAATCACATTGAGAATTGCTGTCCCTGACCCCATTTCCTTCAGTACCTAATTAACAGTTGATTACTTCCAATCGCTCCTTTCCCATCACTGTTGGCTCTCTTATGTCTTTGGTGTTCCATAGTAGGGGCCCTGAAAAGCCCCTATTCTGGATTAGTCTTATCACTAGGTTTCTGTACTTGTACGTCATGGCTCATGGCTCAGTGTTATAAGAAGGGCAAACAACACTCCAGCTAAGAACTGATACAGGGAAAGGGGCACATGAGTGTCACAATTCTTGCTCTCAGGTTCTCAATGCCATTTGATAATCCTTCTCAACCTCCCTGTTTTCATCTTTCTTCAAATCCCCCCTCCCACTACCACCCACCTCGTTTTCAACAGATCACTTTTGCTCCCTACGCTTCAGCGAGACTATCGAGACATCAGTGAGAACTGCCTGAACACTCTGTAAACCTGTTTCCACCTGGACCTCTGCTTTATTTCTCTTCTGTCTCAAGGAAAAGGGCTCCCCTTCCTCTGTTCAAGGCCCATCCGTGGGCCCCACGCCCTCCTTCCTGCGCGTGCATTTTGCCACCTCAGTCACGCTTTGTGTCTCCCCTCACCTGTCCCTAGTCTCCCTTTCTCATTTCAGGGTATAAAGACACGGCTCTCTCTCCAAGCAATAAGAACAACACTCCACTGGCCCCATATTTCTCACTAGTTTTTGCCTTTTCTATCTCCTTCCCGTCAAAGTCAGGCTTCCTGAAGGAGTGGCCCAATCCTGTGTCCACTTCTTCCCCTCCCATTTATTCCCTAACTTGCTTCAATGTGGCTCAGCAGCTCCACTCAGGAGGTGACCAGAACTTCAGAGGCCGCCGAGCTCAGGGGACACTTTCCTGCCCTTATTTAGCCTCTGTGCCGCTGCCTCACGAGGCTCTGGCTCCCACTAGTGTGCGTGTGTCCCCTCCCGGGGACTTCCCTCCCCCCGGGCTCTGGCTCCGGAGGCAGCTTTGAGGCTCTTTAAATGCTTACATTGCTTGGGGCCATCCCTGTATCCCTGACCATCTGTCTTGCACACATCCTCATCCAACCCACAGTCACAATGGCACTCAGACACTTACGATGTCTACACCGGTCTCTTCAGACCAAAGTCACAATTATGTCTCCACTGGCCTGTACCACAGGGAGGTTACACTCCGTATATGCCAAACTGAACATTTCATTTCTCTTTACAAACTTGATCCTACTCTAATATTGGCAATGTTGATGGAAAACTCTAGGTAGCCAACTAGTCCCTGAGACCAGAAATCTGGGGGTCCCATACTCTCCTTCCCACTTGTGAGGGGTCAACCTCAGTATCTCTGTAATCTATCCTCCTTGTCGACACGCACTGTTCTCACCCTATGTGGGCCTCATCCCCTCCCACCTGACTTACTTCCACAATCTTCGATCTGGTGCCCTCGCCTTAACCGCCCATTGCCATCTCTTGTCTACACTGCTGACAGGTAACTTTTCTAAAATGCATGCCTGCTCATGTCTCTCCCCTGCTTAAGACTCAGTAACTCCCCAACACTTTAACGGTGTAAGTTAGATCCCACATTCAGACCTGCCATGACCGGCCCCTCCCCAACCCCCCAAAAACCCCCTTCCTGCCATTCTATTGCACTGGCCACGTGACAGCACAGGGCCATCCCACAGTGGCTCCTCCACTCAAAATTCCCTTGATCTAATCCTGTATAGATTTCAAACTTTAGTAAAACTGTTCCCTGCTCTGAAAAGACTGCTGTCCCTGAGTCAGATATGAGTGCCCCTCCTCTCCGCTCCCACCTCATCCTTCCATGCTCTCCCAGCACTTGCCAAACCACGGATTTACTTGTCCTTCACATTCTCCTTCCTGGAGGCAGGAAACCGGCCTTATTTGACGTTGTATTCCAAGCATTAGCAGGGCTTGCCACAAAAGATATTAAAAACCGTTCAACGGGCACCTGGGTGGCTCAGTAGGTTAAGCATCTGCCTTTAGCTCAGGTCGTGATCTTGCAGTTCGTGAGTTCAAGCCCCACATCAGGCTCTGTGCCGACAGCTCAGAGCCTGGAGCCTGCTTCGGATTCTGTCTCCCTCTCTCTCTGTCCCTTCCCTGCTCTCACTCTCTCTCTCAAAAATAAACTTAAAAAAAAATAATAATAACTGTTCACTAAAGAAATGGTGGAAACAGTTCACATTCTCCCTACTCTACAACTTAAATAGGTACTCTATTCTTCCTAAATGCACCTACTACTCCACCACTGAAATTATTCTCTTAAGCAAAAGTAACAATGCATTTTGCATTTTACAGTCTGCTTTTGGTGTAGAAATGCATTGCCCTCCAAGTTCGTTTTCATAATCATGTAAATGATTGGTTACCCCTAGTACTTTAGGGATTTCATGTTTTTACATTTCTTTAACATATTTTTAACATATCTTTAACATATTTATTTAACAAATTTATTTAGAAGGTAAAGGGAGCTTGGTTTTCCAAATGTTTTGCAATGGACATACATCACTTTTATAGTTAGAAAAACACTTGATACTCTGAATATTAACATTAGAACCAAGGTTTTCACTACAAACTTCATCTGCCAATTTTCAGATTGACCTGCCGAATTTTGTGTTTAGAGCTTTGATTTGCATAAAAGCTGAATACAATAGATCACCCGCAGATAAGGATGACTTTTCTATTAGCATTTCCATTAATACACATTGTTCAGCTTTTCTCTACGCCAACATTTTTCAGTGTATAGTCTATAGCAGCAGCACTGCCCGATAGAACATTCTCCAATGTTGGAAATATTCTTTATTTGTACCGTCCAAGACAGTAACTACTACCCATATTTCGCTAGCACTGTCTGAAGCAGACTTCATTATACACAAGTCTGTACAATCATACATTCAGATACAAATCTCCAATTCATTTCCAGATACTAATACAGATACCCTTACAAATCACTGATGGGATATAGGTCATTCTGTTTCAGGTTTGTCTGGCAAGAGTGAGTGAATAAATAGGCAAAAAGAAATGGAATATCCACAACAAATTAAGCATGGGTTTGGTAATGGAGGGAAGGAGCTGGTAGAGGAGGGGTGACTGCTTAGTTAACAGGAATGCTTTCTGCATTCGTACCTATGTAAATCTCCCCCATTTTACAGCATTGGAGCATGTCATATGTATCTGTAGCAAGGGATTTTTCAAAATCCAAATACACACATCACAGACTAACAACACAATAACACAGGGCAAATTTCTACACTGTAAATTGCATTTACCTTAAGAGTACTGAAGAAGTGAGCCGCTTTGGTTTTTAGGGGACCAAGGTACCAGTACCTGAGAAAGATCAAGATAAACATCTAATTAGAAAATTAAGAGAACTGGGGTACCTGGGTGGCTCAGTTGGTTGAGCATCCAACTTCGGCTCAGGTCATGATCTCACGGTTCGTGGGTTCGGGCCCCACGTCGGGCTCTGTGCTGACAGCTCGGAGCCTGGAGCCTGCTTCGGATTCTGTGTCTCCCTCTCTCTCTGCTCCTCCCCTACTCACACTCTGTCTCTCTCTCAAAAATAAAGATTTAAAAAAAATTTTTTAAAGAAAATTAAGGGAACTATCAACATGATAGAGACCATTCATGAAGGACACTACATTCGATTTCTGCCTCTACTGGAAGCACTAGTCATAAGCCCCCTAGTGTGAGCGGTGTACTAAGAATTACACTCTACTCTGAGCTCTGGAGGCTTAGGGATTGTGCTTTAGCAGAAAAAAGTAAGGCAGTTAAGTTTTTAATCTGCATTTCAATGCCGCGTCGAACAGCGTGTAATTAGTTATACACTGGATATAGATCCTTGCAATTTGTAAGAAATACATAATCAGCAACTCCCTGACTTTCTCAATTCCCAGGTATCACTGTAATGTACACTTTCAACCAGAGAACGTAGTGGAGTCTACATTCAAAAGTGCAATGAGTGGAGGACAATGAAGCCACAATGAGAGGCAGATGCCAGGTGATCTCGTGTGTGACTCACAAGCTAAGTGACTGTATCCTGTATACCATGTTCTCTCTCTCTCTCTCTCTCTCACACTCACACACACACACACACACACACACACTCAGAATTAAAATCTGTAAATCAGCATTACTCGTGTTATACAGCTTTAAAATGGCAAGTGTTAAATCTAGGAATGAAGAGGGTCTTCATGTTGCTAAATACATAAAAGCCTGGCGTAAAGAGAAAGATGACTACTGGAAACTAGAAAAGTGGCATAAAATCGATTCCTCTTCCTCTCCGGCCCCTACCAGCACATCTGAAGTGCTCCCTATTTGATTCTGATCAATATGCATTTATTTAGCACTTACTATGTATATGAAGCAAACAGAAGAAATACAGAGTATAAAATTCCTGCCTTTGAAGGCTTATAATTTGAGAAAACCCAAAAAAGTAGCAGAAAATGATAAATGACCATGTATATATATATTGGTATAAACCCATCGCCGTTTATTGGTAAGGAGAGTCAAGAAGGGATAAGAAATCACTGAGGGCCGAAAATTGTCAGAGCAGCCACGCCTATATAACAAATGGCTCCGGAGCAAAGTAAAGGTGTGGGATTTAGAAGGATCGTTTGGATTTAGATACATGGAAGAGGGAAAGGAATCATTCTAGGCGAGAAGAGAAGCAAAGGCACAGGAACCACTGAGAATAACACCCACAGCAAAAACTTAAAAGTAAAGATATGTAACTATGGAATTAGAGTTGATGACAGATTAAGTTGGGCCTTGAATGCCAGAATAAGGAGGTTTGATAGGCTCCAATGAGCCATGTGGAGCCATCCTAATTATTATCCAGGTTAATACTGTGATGCTACTAATGAGGGCCTTGATCATCTGATTTAAGCTTACGTAATAATTGACTTCTCTTCCCAGCTAGCCAGAGAGAAAGGCGGTTTATTTCTCACTATCCATAGTTCCACTCATCTCTACCAATAGCAGAACTTGAGATGCACTCGTAGCCTGATGGCCAGCTAGGAAACCATGGTTTGCAAGCCTACTGTTTCTCCCACAGCACACGGAGCAACTCGAGTCCTACTCGAGGTGTTAGAAACCACCACCCCAAATTTTAAAGTCACTGTTCCAAAACCAACCAAAATACAGACAAGTGTGTGAGATATCCCTATGACCTATGCTAGTGTTCAGTTGTCAATGAACACATTTCAGGAAGCCATTTGTTCTCATCAGACTCTTTCAGGGAAAACTAAGCAATTCCTCTTGATGGAGTTGCTGGTATTCGAGATCACAGATAAAACCTAGGGTGATTGGTGCAGTCAAGGTAATCATGGCAATCTTGCAAATAAAAACAATGTGAAACGCTAAACAACTGCAGAAGTGTAATACAACCCATCTCTGACATTCCACTCTCAGGAACTTCATCGGCAGGATACAAAAGTGAGACAAGTACGAGAAATTTCCGTAAAGAAAGTGTGGTGGGAAAGCCTATGAGGAAAGAGTTTTCTTGATGAAAGCTATGTGTCAGATCGATCATAACTCATTTAAACTGCACTAAACCTGTAAGCCCGATGTTAAGGAAAGTTAAAAAAAAAAAAAAAAGGCACCACCCACCAGATATGGACCAAACCTCACGCAGTGTCTCCTTGGTCCCACCTCAGGAAGCCTTTGCCTGCACCACCCTCCACTTCTAACAGAACACGGCACACCCTCTCTCCAAGCCAATAGTTCCATTTAGCACAATGAACTTTGCAAAAATAAGTCCATTTCTGTGGAAGCCAGCGACAGCTTCTCATCCCTGACTCCACGGGTCTGTTTCTTCCAGCTCCAAACACCACCAGGCGTCCACCTTTCTTCCCTCTCAGATAGGCAGCCTGCGGTCTCTCAATCTGCTAGGCTTGAGTTATACAGTGGATAGATTCACAAGAATATACAAGAAATACATCGTCAGCATCCGCCTGACTCTCTCAATTTCCAAGTATCACTGTCGTGTAGCTAGGCTTTCAAAAAGAACATCTGAAGAAGCTGCTCTGGCCGAGGTCCAAGAGGTTTCTGCCTGGGTTCTCTTCTAGGATTTTGATGGTTTCCTGTCTCACATTTAGGTCTTCCATCCATTTTGCATTTATTTTTGTGCATGGTGTTCAGAAAGTGGTCCGGTTTTCCCAACACCATTTGTTGAAGAGACTATTTTCCCTCAGATACTCTTTCTTGCTTTGCCAAAGATTAGTTGGCCATACAGATGTAGGTCCATTTCTGGGTCTTCTATTCTGTTCCATTGATCTATGTACCCATTTTTGTGCCAGTACCATATTGTCTGGATGACTACAGCTTTGTGATAGAGCTTCAAATCCAGAACTGCGATGCCTCCAGTTTTGTTTTTTTCAGGATTGCTTTGGCTATCCTTTTGTGGTTCCATACAAATCTTACATTTGTTCTGGCTCTACACAAAAATGCTGGTGGTATTTTGACAGGGGCTGCATTACATGTGTAGATTGCTTTGCATAGTATAGATATTTTAACAATGTTTGTTCTTCCAATCCATGAGCACAGAAAGCTTTTCCATTTCTTTGTGTCCTCTTCAATGTCTTTCATCAGTGTTCTATAGTTTTCAGAGTACAGAACTTCTACCTCTTTAGTTAGGTTTATTCCCAGGTATCTTACTGTTTTTGCTGCCATTGCAAATGAGATCAATTCCTTGATTTTTCTCCTGCTTTGTTATTGGTGTATAGAAATGCAACAGATTTCTGCACATCGATTTTGTATCCTGAGACTTTGCTGAACTCATGTATTAGTTCTAGCAATTTTTTGCTAGTCTTTCAGGTTTTCTACATAGACTATCATGTCATCTGCAGATAGTGAAAGTCTGACTTCTTCCTTGCTGATTTGGATGCCTTTCATTTCTTTTTGTTGTCTGATTGCTGAGGCGAAGACTTCCAGTACCATGTTAAATAGTCATGGTGAAAGTGGACATCCTTGTCCTGTTCCTGACTGTAGGGAAAAGGCTCTTAGTTCTTCCCCACTGAGGATGACATTAGCTGTGGGTCTTTCGTATATGGCCTTTATGATGTTGAGGTATGTTCCGTCTATCCCTACTTTGTTGAGGCTTTTCATTAGGAATGGATGCTGTATTTTCTCAAATGCTTTTTCTGCATCTATCAACAGGATCATATGGTTCTTATCCTTTGTTTTATTAATGTGGTGTATCATGTTGATTGATTTGCCAATATTGAACCAGCCCTGCAGCCCAGGAATAAATTCTACTTGGTCATGGTGGATAATTCTTTTAATGTACTATAATGTGCTAATATATTATTGAGAATATCTGTATCCCTGTTAGGGATATTGGCCTACAATTCTCCTTTTTAGGGGTCTTTGTCTGATTTTGGAATCAAGGTAATGCTGGCTTCTGGCTTCATAGAGTGAGTTTGGAAGTGTTCCTTCCATTTCTATTTTTTGGAACGGTTTGAGAGGAATAGGTATTAACTCTTCTTTAAAAGTCTGGTAGAATTTCCCTGGGAAGCCTGGCCCAGGACTCTTGTTTGTTGGGAGATTTTTGATTACTGATTCAATTTATTTGCTGGTTATGGGTCTGCTCAAATTGTCTATTTCTTCCTGTTTCAGTTTTGGTAGGTTGTGAGCTTCTAGGAATTTGCCCATTTCTTCCAGATTGCCCAATTTGTTGGCACGTAATGTTTCATCGCATTCTCTTATAATTGTATTTCTGTGGTGTTGGTTGTGATCTCTCCTCTTTCATTTGTGATTTTATCTATTTGAATCCTCTCTTTTCTTTTTGATAAACTAATCAATTTTGTTTACTCTTTCAAAGAACCAACTCTTAGTTTCATTGATCTCTTCTATTGTTGTTGTTTCTATATTATTTATTTCTGCTCTAATCTTTACAATTTCCCTTCTTCTGTTGGCTTTAGGCTTTATTTGCTGCTCCTTTTCTAGTCCTTTAGGTGTAAGGTTCTTCTTACTAGACACAAGGCTGAAGGCAAGGGAAAGAAAAGCAAACAGGTCTATTGGGACTTCATCAAGATAAAAAGCTTCTGCACAGTGAAGGAAAGAATCAAGAAAACTAAAAGGAAACTGATGGAATGGGCTAAGATAATTGCAAATGACATATCAGATAAAGGGTTAGTATCCAAAATCTATACAGAACTTATCAAACTTAACACCAAAAAAACAAATATGGGCAGAAGACATGAATAGACACTTTTCAAAGACGACATCCAGATGGCTAAAAGACACGTGAAAAGATGCTCAACATCACTCATCATCAGGGAAATACAAATCAAAACCACAATGAGATACCACCTCACACCTGTCAGAATGGCTAAAATTAACAACCCAAGAAACAACAGGTGTTGGTGAGGATGTGGAGAAAGGGGATCCCTCTTGCACTGTTATGGGAATGCAAACTGGTGCAGCCACACTGGAAAACAGTATGGAGGTTCCTCAAGAAACTAAAAATAGAACTATTCCTATGATGCAGCAATTGCACTATTATTTACCCAAAGGATACAAAAATGCTGATTCAAAGGGGCACAGGCACCCCAATGTTTATAGCGGCATTATCAACAATAGCCAAACTATGGAAAGAGTCTAAATATCCATTGACTGATGAATGGATAAAGAAGATGTGGTAAGGGGAGCCTGGGTGGCTCAGTCAGTTGAGCGTCCGACTTCAGCTCAGGTCATGATCTCACAGTTTGTGAGTTTGGGCCCCGCATCGGGCTCTGTGCTGACAGCTCAGAGCCTGGAGCCTGCTTCAGATTCTGTGTCTCCCTCTCTCTCTGCCCCTCCCCTACTGGCACTCTGTCTCTCTCTGCCTTCAAAAAATAAAGTAATAAAAAAAAAAAAAGATGTGATATATATATACACAATTGAATGTTACTTGGCAATCAAAAAGAATGAAATCTTGCCATTTGCAATGACATGGGTGGAGCTAGAGTGTATTAAGCTAAGCAAAATAAGTCAATCTGAGAAAGACACATACCGTATGATTTCACTCATATATGGAATTTAAGAAACAAAACAGATGAACATATGGGAAGGGGGTACCGAAAGAGAATAGAGGGAGGCAAACCTTAAGAGACTCTTAAATACAGAGAACGGAGGGTTGATGGAGGGAGGTGGGTGGGGGATGGGCTAGATGGGTGATGAATACTAAGGAGGGCACTTGTTGGGATGAGCACTGGGTGTTGCATGTAAGTGATGAATCACTGAATTCTACTGCTGAAACCAATACTGCACTGCATTTTAACTAACAACAATTAAAGTTTTTTTTAAAAGGGGGAAAAAAAACCCAAAACACCTCTCAGGCAGTCTTGAGACCAGGGCAGTGAAAGCTCCATAAGGCTGGGGCTCCAGCACTGTCTTTCACTTGGTGCCCAGCTGAGCAGGCTGCAGGATGATAGGCAACTTCTGTGTAGCATGAGCCTAACCTGCCCTCAAATATGACCTCCAGGGACAGAGATGCATCTCCTCCACTCCAATACCAAGCTGGGGGGTGGAGGGGGGTGGGGTGGGGGGGGGACGGGGAACTGAACCTTCCCTAACTGCTCTGTGTGGAAGATACAAACCTCTACCTGTATTAGTCACACATAATTCAACCGGCAGGCCCACCGGATTTCTTCCTAGAAGATCACTGTAGATCAAAATGTCAAGGACAGGAGCAAAACAAGATTTTTAAAAAATCATCCCACGGCAGTATAGTAATCCTTTACTTGCTAACTTTGACGCCAGCGTCTCTGAAGGATCCCCATCGAAGGCCGGTCACTGCAAACACGGGCTTTTCCTTTTCACCCTGGAAGTTAAATACATTCATTTTAAATTAATGATTACAGTTAACTTGGAACTCTCTATAGTTAAGTACCCAGCAAATGCTCACAGCCTAGTTTTCCTTAAACCAAATTCTAAAAAGGGTGTTCAAGGGGCGCCTGGGTGGCTCAGTCGGTTAAGCGTCCGACTTCGGCTCAGGTCACGATCTCACGGTCCGTGTGTTCGAGCCCCGCGTCGGGCTCTGTGCTGACTGCTCAGAGCCTGGAGCCTGTTTCAGATTCTGTGTCTCCCTCTCTCTCTGCCCCTCCCCCGTTCATGCTCTGTCTCTGTCTCAAAAATAAATAAACGTTAAAAATAAATAAATAAATAAAAATAAAAAGGGTGTTCAAAATCTCAGAAATTAACTGAGTACTCAGTAAAAGGACCTGAATAAACCATCCTGTAAAATGAAATTAATTTTTATATATTAGGCCTCATGAATCTGCTGGCAAGGGAACATATTATCATACTTCAGACTGTAAAAGAAGTACCTAACTATGCTGGCTTTTTGACCAATCAGAAGTCGGGTCAGCCAGAAGTACTTCTCTCTCAGACTTGCCCAAGGCAAAGATCATTTCAGCCTGCATTCTCTTTAGAGGTCCAAGTGTTCTCAAGTAAGATCAGAATCCTGGTACTCTAGAAAGTTTCACCTGAGCATCTAACAATACAGCCAGATATCTGTCACAACAAGTCGGAATAAAAAGTGATTCAGATTGGGGCACCTGGGTGGCTCAGTCGGTTAAGTGTCCCACCTTCAGCTCAGGTCGTGATCTCACAGTTCGCGTGGGTTCGAGCCCCACGTTGGGCTCTGTGTGGACAGCTCAGAGCCTGGAGCCTGCTTTGGATTCTGTGTCTCCCCCTGTCTCTGTCCCTCCCCCACTCATGCTCTGTCTCCATCTCTCAAAAACAAATTAAGAAAAAAGAAAGTGATTCAGATTTAGCCCAATGCTTTATGGCAAAATACTGCAATTACCATCAGTCAGTTACTAATGAATCTGCCAGTTAAGCATTATATAGAAAACATACACAATAGAGTCACTGTCTTTAAGAGTTTATACTTTATAATGGACCTTCCTTAGAATATAAAAATATATAAATATATAGATATAGATAGAGCAGGATCTATCTATATCTATCTATATAATATATACAAGATCCAGATCCTAAAAGGGACTTTTCCCACAGCTCAGAATTAGAGCTAAAGCCCAAGAGTGTGCCCACATTCTAAACAGAGCAGCCACATGCTAGACATAACTCCACAGAACTTGCTAAATGGGGGCAGAGCCAGCTCGATTTCCACCAGGCCATCAGTACAAGCAAAGATTAGGAGCTGGAGGAGAATCCTGGACACCATAAATTGCTGGTCTAGGTCAAGTATATCAAGTGTTCTCCTCGGGGAGGGCGTGCTTCCCCCTCAATCCCACGATACCGAAACCCAGTGAGGGATTTCCAGGAAAATCACACACTCACAGGGGCAGCTTGGAAGTAAAGATACTGGCCTCCCATTCCTTGCTTGTGTGTCTGTTCCAGCAGATTTGCTTTTCCGCCCTCTGCACCAGTTAAGCAAGGAAAAGGGAACTAGACAGAGATGGTGGAGCACAGAGGTCATGGTGAAGCACCTTGGCCCCTGGCACAGGAGGGGTATGTTGGTCCCCTAGGTGCCAAGTGGGTATTGTGCAAAACAGCAGGACTTTGAGCCATCCTGATGATGGAAAGCTCATCTTTTTGTTTTCCCCATGGAATTATCATTGACAACATGATACATTAGGGGGTAGTAATAAAAATACCTGCTCTCCATTGAGGAGGGCACTTGCTGGGATGAGCACTAGGTGTTGACTGTAAGCAATGAATATGGGAACATAACCCAAAACCAAGAGCGCACTGTAGACACTGTATGTTAGCCAACTTGACAATAAATTATATTAAAAAAAAAAAAAAAAAAAAAAAAAACCTGCCCTCAAAGAGCTCAAGGTACAATGAGGGTAGACAGACACAGACAACAACAATCCAATGCGGGAGGTTCCCACCACCAAGAAATGCATCGAGCGCCATGAAAGCACAGCAAGTGCGACTGGACGTGGTGTGTGAGGGGATCAAAGGACACACGTGGTCAGGGAAACACAACATCAATTTTAAAACAAAACAAATTTTAAAGAATAAGGTGTCTAGATTGAGGGAGGTTAGAGAGAAGCACGGAGAGAAAGAAAAGGGAGAAGAAAGGTCTAACCTGAGGAAGAGAAGCAACACTGTGAGTCTGCAGTGGACGATTTCCCTCAACTGTTCCATAAGGGGTTTGGAAGCGTCACAACTAATAAGAATGATAACTGTAGAAGATTCCATGATGAAAGGAGTTGAGAAATACCAAAATTCGTTGGTTTGAAACAAGTTATGTTCACTACAATTCTTCTTGGGGTCTTTAATATGTTAATGTATATTATAAACTTCCAGAAGGAGAAATACGAATAGTTTTCCTGAGTTGTTAACTGTGCAACCCTTCCCTGGGAGGCACTTTGTGTAACTAATACTCCTGGGGAAAGGCTGATCAAAAGCACATAGTCTAATACGATGTCCTGGTTTTAGTATTGAAGACTTCCCAACTGGTGCTCTAAAAATGTTTTCTCTGTCTTCATTGAGGAGGATTTTAGGAATATTCTGGGAAGATTAACTAAAAAGCCTTGTAACTTCAAGGTGCTACTGATTTGGGGTGCTATGTCCTAGCAAGGGGTAGGAATGACTCTGGACACTAGGAAATGAGTGTGGAAAGATCTAGAGAAGCCCAGCTAACAGCCAGATGGTCATAGGGCCCTCAGGATTCAGGAGAGGACAGAGGGTCGGTAATGAAGGGACTCGTCTTTGTTGGGGTACACAAGAAAAATAAGGGTAGGTGGACAGAGGAGAAGCCAACAGACAAACTACCACTGGAATGTTAACCCGATGAAGGTCTGGGTAATTGAGGATCAGATGGAAGGGTCAGTAAACAAAAACAGATTAAAAACAGGCACAAAACCAGGTCTTAACAGCAAAGGACATATGTTGTCCCAAGTCATAGACCCTCTGCAAAGGGAAAAGGGCCTACTGGTTTGCTAAAGAAAAATAACTCAGAAAGCTGGCTGGAATAAAAGCTTAAGGAACAGTGAGAAGAAAACAATTCTGGTCAACTAGATAGGTACCTAATCTAGGAATTTTAGGAACTCTAGATGAAGAGAAAGAAAATACGAATTCTGAAGTTCTGAAGCAGCCCTAAGCGTCATCTTGAGAGAATGATCAGTCAGGGTTAAAAAAAAAAAAAAAAGGAAACCAGGAATGACGGGGGAAAGGGGCAGATTCTAACTTCAACCAGCAACCCTATCCTCCTCTTTGGGTTCTGGGTTGGCGGATTCTATGAGCCAACTGAAGTAGCAAAAAGAAAGAACTAGAAAGACTTCTGTAAGTCTTTAAAGCCTTTGAAGTTAAGTACCAGGCTTTGTAGATGCCTATATGGGAAAATGCCATTTGGAAATCACAGGATCGTACCAAGAGTGATACCACCTAGACAAAGCAGTCAAGTTGAAAAGCAATGGACTATAAAACAGAAAATCTAGACTCTACTTCTGTCTTCAGCGTGACTAGTCAGATGACCAGCTGACTTTTTGTTTTCACTCTGTCAAACGAAGATAATAATACACATCTTGTCTTCTTAAGCTGGAGGTCCAAATGAGATGTGAGCGTTCAGTAGAAACTATAAAAAGCTAAATATAAAGCATTATTATAGCTTCCAAGGACTATTTTTGGAGACTCTTCAGTTATACAGGTTTAATTGGGTTTGGGTTTGTTTTTTTTAAAGAAGAGGAATCCAGTATCAGGCTTTACCTATCATGCTGCCCCCATATTCTGAAAGCAATTTCTAGGAATAAGGAAGAAAGAGAAGACAAATTCAGCTCTAGCTGAGTGCCTCAGAAGCCACAGAGGAGGCTGCTGTACTATGTTTTCTAGGAATTAATTTTCAAAGTTTTCTGCTTCCTGGGCTGTGTCATCAATACACGGAGCCTGTGGCAAATTTGATGCTGGTTTCATCAATTCACAAAATCAGTACATTTGGGAGAAAAGAAAAAAATCAGAGAGAAGACTTTTAAATACAAGCACAGTCAACAATTTCCAATTAAATCCTGATTACTCTGGAATGTATTACTCCTCACACATTTATAAGCAGCAGTTAATTACCTAGTTATTATAAGATACAGCCTGACTCCCCTCCTTCGGTAATAACAACATTTTAAGATAATATCTTCATAGATGCCAATCTGTGGTGCGTTCCTAGGCTAGACTTTCACCCAGCTCTTGCATTTTGTTGAGAAGGACTTAGATTTATTATCGCTAAAGAATAAAATACAACTTAAGTCACTTTTATCACGATCAATGACATCATGGTGGGGAGTCCAGACATCAGTGCAGAAGAACAAAGGAAAAGGAAAGGAAAACAGGCTGCAAGTACGTGGGTTCACCAGTCATAAATATGCATATGGCCAATGCTATATAAATAACACCAATATTTTAGGACTCAAGTTTGGAATTGTGACATAGTGTGGAACATTCTTTCAGCGGTATCAGGAAACTTGAATGAGTATAAAATGTTCAGAGCCTCTGAAGGACAACCGGAACGTAGCCAGTGCATAATAAGACCAAATCTCAGTAAAGGACACAGGGCTCACTGTTCATACAATTGTTCGGCTTTATGGCTTAGCCTTCTCGGGAATCTGTCCTTTTGTTGTGGGGAAAGAGGGGAGAAGATCTGATGAAGAAGGAATGGTTACTTAACTACTGCCCAGTGAGAATATCCTTCGTTCCAGGAATTAAATTCTTTTCTTTTTAAATGTTTATTTTTCAGACAGTGCAAGTGTTGGAGAGGGCAGAGAGAGAGAGAGGGCGACAGAAGATCTGAACTGGGCTCTGCATGGACAGCACAGAGCCCAACGTGGGGCTCGAACCCACTAATTGTGAGATCATGACCTGAGCCTAAGTCAGATGCTTAGCCGACCGAACCACCCAGGTGCCTGGGAATTAAATTCTTCTTAAAGGGAGGATTCCAAACAGGAATCGGGAACAGCTACTGGGTCTTCTTCCCTCCAAAATTTTTCTTTCGGAAAAATGTCAAACCAAGAAATCCTTTAATGTACAATGAACACCATTTACGTCTTTCACCTACATTCACCAGGCAAAACATTGTCCCCTATTAGCTTTATCTGTCTACGTGTTTTGTAGTTTTGTTAAATCATTTTCAAATACGCTGAAGACTTCATGACCCTCACCCCTCAAATTTCAGCACGTCTCCTAAGAACAAGGACAGACATAAACATAATGCTGTCACCCTCAAGAAATCTAAATTGACATAGAATATCTAATATACAGTCCCTATTAAATAGCTCTGATCGTTCCAATAGTATCTTTCATGATCTAGTTTTTCATTCTTCTAATCCAGGATTTTATGCCAGATTTAATTCTATTACTTTAGCTTCTGTAATCCTGAATAGACCATCTTCTTGTGGGTTTCATGACACTGAAATTTTTGAAGAGGCCAGACCAACTGTTGTTTTTAGAAGGTCCCACAATTTGACGGACTTTTTTCTCATTATTATTTTCAGTTAGATTCAGATAATTTAACATTTTGAGCAAGAAACTATATACATGATGATTTATCCTTCTTGATAGATCACATCAGAAGGCAGATAATGCCCATCTGTCCCATAACTGATGATGCTAAGTTTGATCACTAGGTGGTATATGCTAGATCTCTCTACTGTAAAGGTACACTTTTCCCTCTGTAATCATTAAGTAGCCTGTGATGCTTTAAGACTGTGTTGATATATGTTCCCCAACAACCCTTTTATCCAGCGGTTTGAGCATCCACTAATGATCTCTACTTGAATCAATTATTTCATTAGTGATTGCAAAATAATAACCATCATGTCTTCTACGTTTACAAGCTGGAAATTCTCTAATATTAAACTGTAGGCTTATAGATTCTTCATTTTTACTTATTGCATTATAATCCATCAGATTATTCTTTTTGATGTTCAAACTATCCCAAAACTGGCCAGGAGGATACCATCAGACTAGCCTCCTATGTCTTTTCCTGTTGTCTCCATCAGTGTCTGAGTAACTCTTTGCTTTGTTCTTGACTTGCCTTTGGAAGCCATCTTTTCACAGAGCCCTGGTCATGTTTATTATGGAACACTATCTAGAGACCAAAATCTGAAGGCCAGGTACATTCTTTGTTGTTTAGTGTCACTGCTTCTAAGCCCTTTGAGTGTGCAAAGCCAGCAGAAGTTTTTTTTTAAACAATTCACAAGTTCATCTACAAATCGATAAAATGTTAGACAACCCAACAGAAAAATGGGAAGTCCTGCTCCCACTGAACATTAGGGTGGAACATTGTTTCCACCCTAAAAAAAAAGCCAGATAATTTACAAACTATCATTTTTCTTGAGCTCATCAGAGAGAGAGGAGAGGCTGCAAGACATCGAAGTAACCTGAATTCCAAAGGACGGATGTGACATGAGAAAGGTTTCACCTTTAGCAAAGCCTGAGGGATGGCCACCATGCAAACAGGTTCAGATGAAACCAGTCACTGTCCTCAATGCTTTGTATAATTAGCTCTTCTAATATTCCAAACAACCACATGAGATAGAGAAATTATATGGTCCAAAGGTAATCAGAGGAGGAAGTACAAATAGTAACAACTATATTGAGAGGAGATATAGAGGAATTCTTACAGGGTACGGAGAGGTCAAGAGAGAAAGTCTGACACCGGTAAGTCAAAGGCAATGTTATATACTGAACACTAATGATCAAGTGTACACGTAAAAAAGGTTATGAAGGTAACTTTTCTTTTGTGGGTTTTTTACCACAATTTTAAAAAGGAGTATCATGAGCATGTTAACTAATGATAACAACTAGAATAAACAGGTAAAGTTATTTTTCTGTGGGAGTTATGCCTGGGACGGAAACAATATTGTTTTCATTGTAACCTCATTTGAACTGCTACAGCTCACTTCTTTAAAATGTATGTGTGCACTACTTTGTTAATTTTTCAAACTCTGGGAAAAACAGACTTTACCTTGATCTGCAAGACATCGAGTGGAATGGTCTCTCCTTTCACAATGGCAAGTGTAGCATCTGTAATATGTCTAAAAGACAAAGGGAGGAAACGATCACGTGCGGAAAACAAGCAGCACTTCCCCCATCACTCACTCACTCACTCACTCACTCACTCACTCACTCACACACACTCACTCACTCACTCACTCACTCACTCACTCACTCTCTCCTGTCCAGAGTACTAACAGGTTCGGGGAAAAGACAAATTCCTTCAAAATACTCCAAGATAGCAGAACAAGCGAATATAAAAGAATTACTGATACAAACATAGTGAAAGGCTCTGATACAGACTCAGAAGAGAAGGCTTTGGCCAAGAGAAGTTTATACAAAGTGCCAGTCATTTGTTTATTTCACGTTTGACTCTCTACTATGTGTCTGACTCGTATCACTGGAAAATAGGATAGTTAATACTAACAGCATCTTTTACTCATTCTAAGAAACCCAAGCACTTGAAAAAACATTATTTCTTTTTACTCTATTAACCCAAAGGGTAACTAAAGGACAGGTTTGAGTTATCTAAGCAAAATATAATCCAGAACCCAAGACCTATTCCTCTGACTTTCCAGGATTACAAGGATGTAATTTTAATTGCTGATTCTTTTGTTCAAGGACACGAGACTGTCCCTATCTACATTCTGATTGTCAGTTGAAAAGTCTATAGGTAAAAAAAAAAGCTTGTACTATCAGCAACCGTTCAGGGCATGTGAAACTATGCCAGGCTTGAAAGTAGTTCTAGGTTCATACTCTAATTAGATCCCAGGTCAGACACACATTAGGATACAAAAGACAGTCAGCAAAAGAAATATTAAATCAACAAGTGGCCAGACAATAAGATATTTTCTCTTGCAGCAGAAAGAACAAGCAAACCCACACTGAATACTTTCCTAGCCCGGCCTGTCCACCCCTCCTGTCACTTACCCGCTGTCCCTTTGCATGGCTCACTAGTCTCACCCTTCAGATCTTGGCTGAGATGTCACCACTTCCCCTAAGCAGCCTCTAGGCCCTTCCCTATAATTCTCTATCACTGAACTGTGTTCATTTTCCTTCACAGCAGATCACAATTTATAATACATATTTTTTATTTACATCTTTATCATCTGCCTCCACCTGGAGACTAAAAGTTCCACAAGGTTGGTGATAATTTACATCCCTTATTGACCAATATAAAACCTAACACCTAGCCTAGTGCATGGTGCATACTAGGCAATCAATATTAGATGGATGATTTTATTCTACAAAATTCCAAGCATATAAAAAAAGTACAGACAATAGTACCATGATTCTTGTGTATTCCTCATCCAGCCTCAACAATTATCAATGCACAGCCGATCTTATTTCCTTATACACCTCCCACCCACTTCTCCCCATCTGTATCAGAGCAAATCCCAGATATCTTAACACTTTATCCACAGGTATTTCTTTATATATCTCTAAAAGATAAAAAGGTTCTTTAAAAAAAAACATAAATTGCTATTATATCTAAAACACTTAAATAATTCCTTTATGTCAACATACATTTAGTCAATGTCAAAATTTCCCCAATTAACTCATATTCTTTTCAGCTTCTTTGTTCAAATCTGGGCCTAATAGATAAGATCTATACATTGCAATTGGCTTATATGTCAAGTCTTTTCAAATCTACAGAGTCTCTCTCCTTTTCCCTACTCATTAAAGAAATGGGTTGGCTTACTGTGTTGCTGAGGATCTGGATTTTACTGATTGCATTCCCATGATATTAACACGTGTCCCAATCCCCTGCATTTCCTAAAAATCTGATTGAGCATGGAGTTTTTGGCAAAAATACTCCAGAGGTAGTGGTGTGTACTTCTATCAGTAAGTACATGAAATCTGTTTGCCTCTTTTTTGTGTGACAGTAGCAACCATTGACAATCAATGGCTAGATTTACTAGTTAACAGAGAGTTGCAAAATGGTGACCTTTTAATTCTATTATTCCTTCTTATTTATTATCTGGTCCACAAAGAGAAACTTTCCCTCATCCAAAATTTGGTACCATAAAATTGAGGCCATCTGAGAAAAATCGATAAATGCTTTTTTTTTGTTAACTTCACCAATTTTCAAAATAAGTTGATATCCTTAGTATCCTCTAAAAAGGACCAGTAACTTTTTCATTTTTATTTCCTAGTATCATTATGAATGCATAGCTTTAAATATATTTGATATGTTTCAATACATTACAGTTATTAGCCTGATACTCAAATTGTCCCAAATGAATGACCTGCAAGGGTGGGGTACAAGGGTCAATAGATAATCACAAAGAACAATGAGAAAGAGGAGCCAAGGAAGGTCCAGGTCAATGTCAACCAAACTGAGAAGCGACTAACACTTCCACCCAAGCACTTATTCACACAAGTAGAATTATCTAGGCTTAAAAGAATTAGTTTAATATTTTAACTTCTTTTTTGAAGTTAGATTTATTGAGATATAATTTATACACAGAAAATTTCATGTTTTTAGTTATACGGTTCTACAAATTTTGACAAATGCCTTCAGTCATGTAATCATCACCATGACCAAGATACAGAACATTTACAGCATCTCAGAAAGTTCCTTCATGGCCCTTTGTGGCCAACCCACTCACCCCACCATCTGCTTCTGGCAACTACTGGCTGCTTTCTGTTTTCCAGAATGTCCTACAAATTGAAATAAGAAGTGTGAAGCCTTTTCACTAGCTTTTTAAAACTCCTAGCACGAGTATGAGGCTCATGCTGTTGGATGAATTCAAAGACTATTTCCTTTTATTGCAGAGTTGCATTCCGTTGTATGGAAGTACACAGTTTATCCATTCACCAATTGATGGATGCTGGGACTGTTCCCAGTTTTTGGCAGTTACCAATGAAGCTACCATAAACATTCCTCTATAGGTTTTTGTATTGACAGATGTCTTCATTTCTTTTGGGTAAGCACCTATAATTATGGCTCACAGGTTTAATTTTATAAGCAACTGCCAGACTGTTTTCCATAGTAGCTATACCACTTGGCATTTCCATCAGAAATATGAGAGTTTCAGTTGCCTCATGTATATGTCAGCACTTGATGATGTCAGGTTTCTGTTTGGCTTGTTTAAGCCATTCTAATAGATGCGTCTCAAAGTGGATTTAACTTGCACTTCTCTAATGACAAATGCCATCTATGTCTTTGGTGAAGTGTCTGTTCAAATGGTTTGCCCTTCTTTCTACAAGGGAGTTTGTTTTCTTATTAGTGAATTGTGAGAGTTATTTGTATACTCTGGATACTGGTCCTTTACCAGATATGTATCTTGCAAAATTTTTTTCCCAATCTGTGGCTTGATTTTTCATTTTCTTAACAATTATTTTCAAGGGACAGATGTTTTAAATTTTACTGCAGCCCAATTTATCTTTTTTTAAAGGTTTCTGCTTTTTGTGTCCTAAGAAATCATTGCCTAACCAAGATCACAAAGATTTTCCTCTAGAAATGTTACAGTTTTAGGCTTTACATATAAGCCTATGATCGATTTCATGTTAATTTTTATATGTACTATGAAGTATGTGTTATGGTTCATTTTCTTGCATGTGGTTAGCTCACTGTTTCAGCACCAACTGTTGAAAGAGTTAGTCTTGGACTGTCTGTTACAGAGTTAGTCTTAGAATCAGATAGGGTAAGTCCTCAAACTTAGTTATTCTTTTTCAAAGTTATTCTGGGTATTCTAGTTCCTTTATTTTTCCATATAAATTTTAGGATCTACAAGTCCATTTCTATAAAAAATCTTGAAAAAGAGATCAATTTGGAAAACAAACATCAAAATATTAGTCTTGAAGTCCATGAACACAGGTCTCTCCATTTATTTATGTTTTCTTGATTTCTCTCTTCAAGGTTTTGTAGTCTTACACATATTTTGTTGGATTTATCCCTAAGTGTTTCATGTTTTTTTGTAAAGGCTCAGCAATGTTAGTATTCTATTACCTTTATTGTTATATTTTAGAAAAACACAGTAATTACTAATAAAGTAAAAGATTTAGTGTGTCTAGCCTTTAAGTACAATTATAAAAAAGGAGACATTTAGAAATTACTATAATCTCTGTTCGAAAAAGTGTCGTTTCTCTCCTAATATGGCTCCTCCTAATCCGTTCTGCTCTGTACCCCACTGGTAGGAAAAAAAACCTTTCCATAGTAAAATGCTCTTTCCTTTAAAAATAAATGCTTTTCCTGGGGTGCCTGGCTCAGTCAGTTAAGTGGCCTACTTCGGCTCAGGTCATGATTTCGCAGTTTGAGAGTTCAGGCCCCGTGTCGGGCTCTGTGATGACAGCTCAGAGCCTGGAGCCTGCTTCCGATTCTGCGTCTCCCTCTTTCCCTGCCTCTCCCCAGCTTTCACTCTGTTTCTCTCTCTCAAAAATATATAAACATTAAAAATTTTTTTCTAATAACAATAAATGTTTTTCCTTAGGTGAAACAGCGAGAGAATAGAGGGTTGTCTTTTTTGATTTATGTTGTTTTAATTACAGAATCTAAACTCATTAATTGTACAGTCAGCCTATTTCTTATTTACTATTTTCCATCCTAAATCATCAATAAATATGCATAAAGTCTTATCCCATGGTTTACCAAGCATAATTGCTTGTTTACCTAACTAGTCCTTATTTTAACTTGTTAATCTTCTGAGGTACTATTGTTGGGCATCTGATAAGTGCAGGTAAAGAAACTGACTCAAGAGGGAGATTTAATCATATTCTCAAGATGACAGAGCAAGCTGGTGGCAAAACAAGGTTCAACTAGGTCTAACTCCAAGGGTGCACTCTCTCACCTTCTGAGATTACTGTGGACGTACCAAAGGAGTACCTATGGTTCCCAATGGGCAAGCCCATGACTTATAGGCCTCCTCATCAGTGTGATCAGACTTAAAATGTAAACAGCTAAGTCAGGAATCACATCCACTTGAATCGGCGCTTCTAGCAAAGTTACATACAGTTTAAGACACTTTCCCCAAAATATACACATGAACTCACTTAGAGTACATTCTGGGTTCCCCAGTAAGCAAAATCAAAGTGAAAAGATGGCCTACTTTACTTTTCCGTATTTCTCTATCGACACGTCTTTACCCTATTTTTCCCCCTCCAGTACAGATGCTATCCAGGAAGTAGGCAGCAGTTTAGAAAATGAGGTTCAATTTAGGAGAAAGCAAGCAGCATGATCACAGGTTTAGATCCTATAAATATGTTAATTCTGAAGGAAGCTCTTAGAAAAGATCCAAAAGCTCTGGACTTGCTCTGAGTAACACCTAGCACATTGAGGGGTTTAGGAAGAGCTTTTGAGAGACTGACCTTAAAATACAATGTTGTGGCTGAAAAAATCTTTTTTTTTTTTTTTTTTTTTAAAGTAGGCTCCACACCCAGCAGAGCCCAGTGCAGGGCTTGAACACATGACCATGAGATCAAGACTTGAGCTGAGATCAAAAGTCAGATATTTGGTGCGCCTGGGTGGCTCGGTCGGTTAAGTGTCCGACTTCGGCTCAAGTCATGATCTCACGGTCCGTGAGTTTGAGCCCCGCGTCGGGCTCTTTGCTGACAGCTCAGAGCCTGGAGCCTGTTTCAGATTCTGTGTCTCCCTGTCTCTCTGCCCCTCCCCTGTTCATGCTCTGTCTCTCTCTCTGTCTCAAAAATAAATAAATGTTAAAAAAAAATTTGTTTTAAGTCAGATATTTAACCAACTGACCATCTAGGTGCCCCATGAAAAAGCCTTTTAATATTATTTTTTCCCCAAAAATTATGTGGCAGAGAACAGCTAAGACACAACTCCAAATTTATCATTCTCTGGCAGTAATGGAAAGTTCTAAATAAAGCAGCACTGTAGCATGGAACAGCTATTTTTTAGGATTATTTACCTGCAACATTCCAGAGGCAAGACTCTTTTTTCTCCTGTAGTAATTGTGGTACAACACATCTTGAGAGCAGTGCAAAAAACAAAGCCTTGTTCTCTTACATGGCCTTAGGCATCTGCCATGTTGAGAGGTCTACAAAATTCCAAACCCAGGGCAAATTTACTTAATTACCTAAGAGCCCTTGGGCATGCTTATAAATTAAGTTTTATAAATCTTTAAATTATAAATAGAAGCAGCAACAACATTAGTTTAACCACAGGGAAAATCGGCTCCCAAAAAACTGAAGACCTTCAACAAACTAAGACCTTGAGGGCAGCTACGACGCACATAAGCTGGCTTTTTGGATAGGCAAGGTGTTCTCCAAGGAACATGGTCTCCCTCTGGATCACTGACATATTTGGGAACATTGGCTAAGCAATTCAAATAATCTGTATTGACACAGAAAGAAAGACTAACTCTCTAAAGTAGCCAAGGCCCAAACCACATAGAATTTATCTCAGATAAACAAAAATGTTTGAATAATTCATTTTTTGTTATATCTACTGCTCCTCAGAAATTCTAAATTGGGAATAACAAGTCTGGCAAACTGAAATGCCATGTCAGGCTTTAGGATGACTAATGAAGAACTGGACATCCCACACAGATTAAGGATTGAAGCAAGAGACGTTAGATGAAGGCCTGATATATGTCTATGTTTATGCCTCGTGTTTGACATACGGACCAAGACTTTTATAATATATATGTAGGTGTATACATATGTGTGTGTGTGTGTGTGTGTGTAGATATATATACACAGAGAGAGGAGAGAGAGAATTGGTAAAGAGATATAAGATAACTCCTAAAATTGTAACAGCAAAAATAAATCCACAGAAACCAATTTAATCAAAATCCCAAAAGCAGAAAGAAAAAAAACAAAAACCCAAACAGTAAATCACCTGAATACTATTATTGTTATGATTCTAGAACCTTATATAACCAGAAGTATCACGAGAAGATTTTAGTTAACACATTCAACAAGTATTTATTTATTGATCTCCCCTAACTGTGTCACAAAGCTGACATTAAAGATCAAGCAACTGACAACGAGAGCCTGCAAAGGATTTTCTCAGTTATACTATTTGTCACTGTTCAAAGCCAGGACTCATATTCAAGATTTCCAGCTTCTCGAAGGACTACAGCTTTGTTTACATAAGGCTTTTGAGAGAAAAGAACAACAACAACAACAATCTGCCCGACTCCTGAGGACAGATTCACAGCAATTTCATTTCGATGTTGCTTCCCCAGCTGCTTTATCCACACTGCCTTCCACTTTAGGCATTTCCCAAAGGATGCCACTATTACTTAGCTATTCTGGCTACTTATATTATCAGAATAAAGAAGCCGCGGCTACCAGTTCAGTTTTCACAAGGGACATGCTGTTTGTGATCATGCATTTTTAAAGCAAACAAATGATCAATGCAAACCTGTCTTCACTAGACAATCTTACAACATAAAGGCATAAAGACAGTTTGGGTCAGGCATGCCATCTTCAAAACTGACAAAAGGACATCAACATTCATCTCTACACCTGACCTGGGCACTTGATATCAGATCACCAGGGTCCCAGAACCCAAAAAAGGAAACTTCGCAGTGAACAGAAAGGTTGAAATTTGATCTAGGTCTCGCGCTTAATGATTTGAGGTTTCAGGCTATCAAAGCTAGAAACAAAACCAAAAAATTCATATCACCCACATGTGAACTGTCCATTCCCAGGCTCAGTCTCCCACAAATGCTACCGCCCCACATTGACAACCTACTGGACTTTGTTTCCACTTTCGGCAAAGAGAGTATGACTCAAACTACTGGTCTGTCCCAGTGGGATAAATCCAATGGGGATTTTACTGAAGGAAGCCTAGGGGAAAAAAAGAAAAGTTTTATGGTTATGGTCAAAAAAAGTCAGGCTGAACAGAGACACAGACGCGTCCACTATGACAAAGTAACTGACCCTAAGTCCACTACCCTGTCTCTCCCTTCCCTAGACCAGCAATCGGGTAACATTAAGTGAGCAGTTTCTAGAATGAGAAAGCCCTTAAAAACAGGACTCTGAATCTGGAAGAAATATTTGGGTACTCATTAACGGCAATTGGTTCAAAGAAATTTGGTTACAAAAATGAGGGTCTTAAAGATATTAGATAAATGTGCTATTGTGACAGAAATTGTATTATGTTGTCACAGTATTATTTGAAAAAATTGTGGATAAAATTCAACTAAAAATATCTAACCTTTGTAGAGTAACTAATGACAAGGCTTTATAAACAATCTCCAGTATAAAGAAGGCAAAGAGAATAAGCACATTCAAGGAGAAGTCCTTCATCCGTTTCCCTCTCCCCCTTCTGAGAGGCAACCATTATCCTGCCGTTGATGGGATTCCTTTCCAGCCACATTGTTATTCTTTTACAACATATTTAGGCATTCATCGATAGTATACAGTATTGTTTTCTGAATTCCAAAACCTAGTGGTAATGCCTAACATACTTTGGCAACCTGCCTTTTTCATTCAATATTTTAAAATTTTTATATGTACACATAAATATATATGTGTATACATACACACATAGAGAGAAAGATCTATAAATACTTATAGATCTAATTCATTCATTTTTACTGCTCCATGGCTTCCAGTATATGGATATACCACCATTCATTTATGGAGGAATTCTGTGAACAAGAGTTTCCATGGGAAAATTTTATATTCCAAACAATAGCTTTTCCGGTAAAAAGCTGTTGGGTACTCTGGAATACTACAGCAGAGAAGTCTGCCACAGATTAATAATAAAAGTGTTCTAGGACACAGGCAGCAGTATTTACTAAAACCCAAGGAAGCACCTTAACATATAAAATGGTAAAAAAAAAAAAAAAAAAAAAAAAAAGGTAAAAGAAGAGAAAAAGAACAGAAATGCAGAAGTTAAAATGCAATTGCTCTTTCTTTAAAGCTCACCTCATCTGCTCTTTGAAGAACTCCAGTAATAACCTACAAATGTTAAAAAAAAAAAAAAATGTTATAAACAACGTGTATTCCCCTTATCATACAAGAATTAGACTCAATTTTCATGGATCACAAACTTGTTCCTATTTTCTTCCTAGAAACTATGTGAAAAGATGTACTAGCTCTTCAACCACAGTATTCTGCAAAGGGATCAGAGCTAAATTAGATTTTACTCTTGACCTGAAATCAATAGTCCAATAGAGGCTAAGACAAAATAATTATAAAACCTCCACATCATATTAGCAAAATTGTTTTAAGTTCTATAAGATGGATACAAGTGTGAGGCACCCATCAATCATACGGAAGAGCTGAGGTTGTACTATAAGTGCACATACAGGAAAAAACTACTAACTCTTTGCTACACGCGGGAAAGTCTCTGCTCAATAAATGTTTCTTATTGATGAAAATGAAGACAAGGGGAAGAGCGGCCCCGCTTTTAAAAGATATTTTTAATTTGAATTTGTACATGTTTTATTTTTAAAATATAATACACAGGTCTTGTAAAAGTGGTGAAAAATACCCGAAGAAGAAAATTCTTTCTCAAAGTCCCACCATGCAGAACAACCATCATTAATCAGTTTTTTATGTTTTGGCATATTCAGTGCCTATTTTTATAGGACTGTGATGATCCCAGATACGCGATTTGGTATATTTCTTAAAAACGTTTTGTGAAGTACAGGCTGATGCCAATCTTCCCCCTTCACCTCCTGCCTCACTGAATTTCAGGATTAAAGGGGGCTGTCGTGAGGTCTACTTCATTCTTTGTTGGCATGCTACCAGTATTCTTCACACTTCATTAAAAAGCCATAAAAACAATTACAAGATCATTAGCACAGGCTTTCTAAAAGAAGCTTACTAAGGCTCACATAATTGCTAAGTCAAACATAGGACACTGCTCTGTCTGCTGTTAGCTCCGGATCCCTCAACACTGAGGAAACCACCAAATGGAGGCAAAAGGCAATCAGAAATGAGGCACAAATGTGAATTATGGCCCATGGGATGGAAACACTGAGCCGGAGGAGGGGCACCTGACCTGGCTCTTCAGGGGTTTCCAATACATAATGAAGGTTTCAGTCTGCTGCCCTCCAAAAGAAGAGCACTTCTAGGGCAACATACTTCCTGTCCTCATTGGACCAAAGTCAGCATTAAGGACATGAAGTTTTAAAAGAGAGGCAGATACATACACCTAAATATATAGACGCCGGCCTCTAACTGTACTATTAGGAGATAACATTCCATGTGATGGAAATGATGTGAGGACAGGCAAATGCATTTTGTTCAAAAGGGGATCTTTAAGTTTATTTCAGAAGAATAAAATTCTTCATAATTAAAACTGATTCCCTAACTCCCTAACCAACAGGGCTTCTCCATCAGAGTCTCTAACGTATAAAAATCTTATTGTACTCAACACCATTTCTTCTCTGTATTCATTTTTATCCAACTTCAATTTGATAAAACAAAAATCCTTCTATATGCTGGGTACAAAGTTTATACAAAGCGATGAAATAAAAGCACATGAGAAAAACGTAATGCTAGGCCTGTTTCAGAGAGCAACGATCCTAAAAAAAATAAACTAAAAATAAATCATTTCCGTAAGTTGTAACCACTTTATGCCATTGCTCAACCATCTAGTTTCCATTTTTCTCACCTTCAAAATGGTTTCAAACAGAACAACAGCCATACCTCCTGCAGTGTCCCATCTCCCCCTGCAACAATGATCACATCTGTGTTTTCCAACAGTTCCAGGAGTTTCTTGGCTTGGCCCTCATAATCAGTCTGAAATACAAAAGAAGACTTTGGTAAATTTATCATCCTAGGGCCATAAGATCAAAGATGTAAACATCTGGGATATTTTCTTTAAAGTTTTACACAAGTCTTTCCTCAAAGTCTGCATAATTGATAGGCATGAAAAACTAAGCAGCTATCAAAGCAATTATATATATACTTTTGTACTGTTTAGAGCTGGAAGGGACCTCAGAAACCATCTTTAAGCTTCTTTAAAATATAAAACTCGGGGTGCCGGGGTGGCTCAGTCGGTTCAGCATCAAACTTCGGCTCAGGTCATGATCTCACGGTTCGGGAGTTCGAGCCCTGCTGTCAGATGTCAGCACAGAGCCTGGAGCCTGTTTCAGATTCTGTGTCTCCCCCTCTCTCTGCCCCTCCCCCAGATGTACTCTGTCTCTCTCAGAAATAAACACTTAAAAAAAATGTTAAAAAATATATTTATATATATATTTATATTATATAAATTTATATGTGTGTGTATATATATATATATATATATATATATACACACACACACACACACACACATATATACATATATATAAAACTCAAACCCAGTGATCTGTCTCCAGTTATACAGTTAGCTAGTCAAAGGACTCATTTCCAGTCCAGTGCAGATTCAATTACACTATTTACTGGGTGCCTTTCATCTGAAAGCAGGAAGTCATGTGTATATGCAAATACAGAGTAACAGGTGTAATGAAAAGAGCACAGATTTGGGAGCCCAAGAAACCCAGATTAAAGGCCAACCCTGCTACTTTTTAGCTGAGAGGCCTTAAACTCTCAGGAGCTTAATTTCCTTATCAATGAGATTATGTGTGTTGGGGGATGGGGTAATAATAGCTTCCCCTTAGTACTGTTGTAAAGCAGTGTATAAAACTACTAAACTAGCAAGGTAACTGTTCATAACTTGTACTGTACTTAAATGAAAGGTTAGGTTTTGCTATGACTACACGTTAAAGATGTACAGGTAGGATTCAGAGTAGTTACAACACAGTACCTAAACCTCACCATTTTTACTGAAAGTATTTCCTCAGATACGTATGCAGACTTCAATGAATCATCTAAGCCACTACCTCTAAAACCAAACATTAAATTTTAAAACACATAATGCAACTAATAGTAAAATAGGAAACAGCCCTTCCTATTGACACTGTACAAGACACACTAATAGGCAAAGTGCCTGAGCACAGTTAACACAGAGGAAAAAAGAAGCCCCTGAACTAACACCATTAATCTTATGATGAATTATCCCACTTTTATTCTAAAAATGAAATGGCTGGCTTTATAGTTAAACACACGTTTGCAAATAGTTAATTTTTTTAAAAAAGAATATATGTCAATCCTGATTAAGAGGATGGGTTGTGAGTATCCCAAAATAGGCGATCGTCAGGAATCAGTATGGGTTCGCTAAGAACGAGGCATTTTGGACTATCCTCATCTTCCTTGACATTACTAGATCAGTAGATATGGGAAACTAGACAGACACTGTATCTGCTCTTTAGCAAGGCACCTGGCAAGCTATGTGATGAGGTCCTCGGGGACAAAATAGAGAAATGTGGGAACGATACGCTAAAATTTAAGCAGGTTAGTTAGCTACCAACTGAAGGTCTGTGCTCCAAGGCAGCAGCTCAGTGAAGTGACATCAAATTGTAGGTAGATTCCCAGTGATATTTCTTTAGGACTCTCCCTTGAGCCTTTCTCTATACAACACTATCAACAATAGAGGCAAAAGGTAATTTACTGAATATGTAAATGACACCCCTATTCCTCCTGGTCCTCTTACTCTACTTGATATTTCTTCTTGGCACTCATCACCATCCGACAAACCGTATGTTTGTGTATCTGTTTCCTATCCGATCCTTCCCTTTCCCACTTTGAAGCTCTTTGGGGACAGACATGGAAAGTTTATTTTGTTCAGCCTGTATCCCCAATACCTAGAACAGGACTTAGCTCACAGTAGACAGTCAATAAATACTTGCAAAAAAATTAATAAATATGAATATGTACATGAATGCACCAAAATTCTAAAAATTTTTGACAGATTTAATAGACAGTTATTTAAAAGATTACATTTATAAGGATAACATACTTGAAGATGAAAATTCCAAATGCACCAACAAAGGAAGGATTAAAAAAAGAAAAAGTGGCCTAATGATATTAAATAAAGAAAAGTGAATCAAGACACTAGCTAGCATGACATGACATGATATTAGAGAACTGTTACTTGTGCGGGGTATAATAAGGACACCGCAGTTACAAAGAAAGGTAGTCTGATTTTTTTTTTTAAGTGCATACTGAAGAATCTAGGGATTAAAATGACATGATGTCTGTAATTTACTTCAGAGAACCCAGCTGCCAGGTGAAGATGTGTGCTGGGGACCACATGAGCCAGACAGCAGCAGAACTGACCCACAGATACATGAGTCAGGCCATCTTAGGCCATCCCTCCTCAGCCAGGCCATGGGTGAGCCCAGTGAGACCAGCACAAGGGCAGCTCTGAACAGACCACTGACCAACAGAATCAGAAGCAGAGAAGCAGTTGTCAAGGTGTTTCTTATGTAGCAGTAGATATCTAGTGTAGAAAGAAATACAGCAGTAATTATAATAAATGTTAATGGATTCAATGGTCCAGTAAAAAGACCAAAAAAAAAAAAAAAAAAAAAGTTGGATCCTTAAAATACCCTGTTTTCAAGCCTTTACCAGCAGTACATCTAAAATATAAAGATACAAAAAGGCTGAAAGTAAAGGGATAAAAAAATATTACACCAAGCAAAAACCAACCAAAGCAAGCTAGAGTCACTAATACTAGAGAAGACAGACTGTGGCAGAGGTAATACTGGGGCTAAAGAGAATTGCTCTCGACAGGGTCAAAGTGCAAGACAAATGAGGTGACTTGAAACGGGAGAGCAATCTATCAACACCATCTCAAAATATAAAAACCAAAAATGAGCAAAACTACATAGAGAAATAGAAAAATCTGCACTAACGGTGGGAGCGTTCTAATACCCCTCTCTCTATAGTTAAAGCAGAAGGAAAAAACTCAGGACACAGAAGACTAGAACCACACAACGAACAGACTTAACTCATTGGGCACAAGCAGAACATGGTACCCGATGACTGATACTCTTTTATGCATACGGGGAACATTTATGAAAACAAAACACACGCTAGGCCACAAAATAAGACTCGATAAACTTCCAAATGCTGGAATTGTATAGACTACATTCACTGACCCATAATGCAATCAAATAAGAAATCATTAACAAAATGCTAACTAGGAAAAAAGGTAACTGGAAAAACTTTATATTTGGAAATTTAAAAACGGGTCTAAAGAACTCACTGGCCAAACAAAAATCATGATGGAAATTAGAAAATATTTTTTAATGAATGTTAATGAAAATATCATATATCATAACTTAGAAGATGCAGTTGAAGAAGTAAAGCAAAATTTATAGCTTGAAATAAATACAATGAAAAACGGTAAAACATAAACAAACATCCAAGTTAAAATGTCAGAACAGAACAGCAGGAAAAACCCTAAGTAAGTAGAATAAAGCAAACAATAAAGACAGACTAGAAATTAATGAAACAAACATAAACGAGAGGATCAACATGCCAAAAACTGATTCTTGGCAAGGATTAAATTGACATATCTCTCACAAGACTAATGAGAGAAAAAATGGGGGCATATATAAACAATATGAAGAATTACAATGAGATACTACAAGTATTACAGAAACTTAAAGTCAAAAGGAGGAAATTAGGAACAACTTGGTATCAATTTGAAAACTTCAATGCAATGAACAAATTGCTTGAAAATCGTGCCTTGCCAAAATTAATTCAAGAATAGAACCTCACTACTTCTAGAACTATACAAAACAATCTCCCCTCAGAGAAAGCTCCAGGTCCAGATGGTTTTGAGTTCAAACGAACATTCAAAGAAGAAATGTCAGTCCTACATAACAATTCTAGGATCTCTCCTACGTGGAGCCTGAAACGTGCATTACAAGCACTCAGATGAACGTTAGCTCTCTTCCCCCTTCTCCCGTCCCTGGAGGTGGACAACTGAAGACCACATCTCCGACCAGCTGGACATGATAGGTCAACACATCACAGTAAATTGGATTCAATTACCTTTTAATCTCTGATTTCATGAAAGTGTGTAATATTAAAAATAAACTACAGACTTACAAACATGAGAAGAGTGATTTTCACCAAATGCACACGCCTCAGTACCCCCCATATACGTATCGCTTCAAAGTTTGGGGGCTTTGAGTGGAGTCTTGGAGCGTCTTCTCTATAGCACAATCCTTCTAACTTACTTTTGTCTCCTTGTCTTAGCCAAATGTCACAAATTCTACAGCTTTACCACTTAAAATTCCTCACCAGAGAGAAAATGTTTACCTGTCTGTGGCACTACCAAGTAATAAATTACTCAAAGTGGAAATTTTTTTATTTTCAGGAAAAGAATTCTTACAGCTATTCCTACTTTCATCTTCTAAGAGACAGTAATTCCACGTCCTATCTTGCAGATGAAAGGAATCAAGTTCATGCTTCCATCTAATCTTACTCTGAAAATGAAAAGCTGGCAATGCTTTGAAAAAAATAAAAATAAAACCACTTTTATTAATGATCAGAACAAAGACACAACATTGATTCCTCTGTTCCCAGCTTCTTGTGTGTTAAGTGATTTCTGCTATGGAGTCAAGAGAAGAAGGTAAGTTATAAGAAGCCGTAGCTCAGAAAAATTCAACACTCTGGAGCGTCCTTACCTTAACGACAGTCACATCCATGCCAGATAAGTGTAAAATCGGGGCAGCATTTTTTTCAAATAGAGTCCTGGCTTTGCTGTAGACAAAGGAAAAATACAAAAATGTTAACACAAGTTCTCAAGAGGGAGAATAAAAAGCCCAGCCATCCTCGCTGGAGTAGAACAAGAAGCAGATTTCCTCTATTTGTGCAAGTACAGGAAGTCGAACAATGAGTGATGAGCTTCTATGGATAGAAACGTAGAGGCTACCACTCTGGGGCCTCCAGGAGTTTACCTTCTAACGCAATCAGCTCTTACCCATCTGGGATGCTTACAGTTCAGAGTCTAGTTCTTCTAGAGGAAGAATGTTCACTGCGTATGGCTCCCCTCAGGAAACAACATTTGATTCATTCAGCAAGTATTTACTGAGGACCTACTATGTGCTAGACACAGGTGTAGGGGCTAGGGACACAGCACAACAAAGCAGACAAAAACAACTAGAACTTAAGTATGATGTAGTAAGTCCTCATGGAACTGATTTATATTCCAGGGGTAGAAGGAGAGTGTATTTAACATTTTTCATATGGCCCGAGGGAATAAACTGAACCCCACAGAATACTGATTAATTCTAACTCAGTGGACACAATTTTTGATGAAGAAATACACCATTTTTAACAGTTTCAAATACTAGAGATATCTCCATTTCTTGAGTTTCAAACCTGTAGTGAAATCCCAGGAGAAGGAGCAAAATTCTTTTCGATGAAGGCAGAATTTCTGCTAAGAAAGGGTAAGTCTGAAATCAATGTAACTTTAGGATAACCAACAGCTTGTCTGAAGCTCCCAGGCATAGTCACATCCTTCTCTTTATTGCCCTATCACTTTGTATACACCTCTCTTAGGAATTTTCCTATTGCATGACGATCAGTGATCTGGCAAGACAGTCTTTGGGACAAGACTGAAAGCCTTCCAAAAACAGACACCAAATCTTATAATCCTTGCATCCCCCGGCCTCTAGGATTACGTCTGGCACACTCAGAAGATATTTAATAAGTATCTGATGAATGAATGCACTAATGCATGAATGAATAAACCTGCCCCAAATGTAGACATGTAAATTCTGCGGAAAAGGAAACGACACAATTGTGAGGTGATCTAAGAACAGAAACAGAGTCCTTTGAAGAATGTCTGTGTTTTAAAAGCATCAAATACATCATTCTGACAGTGACTCTTGTCCAGTGCAGGTGAGGAGTCAGAAACACAGCCCAAGAATCAAGGGTTGCACAACTTGCACAGAGTCCCCAATGGCATAGTCTCAGAGTTGAATAAATGTTAAGCATACCAATCAGTTGACCTGTTTTCTGCCCAAACATTTTCAACTATCACATCGAAGAAGAACAAAAGCTAGAACTTTCAAAACGCCAAACCTCTAACTTTCACATCCACATTTACTCAGTCCTCTTTCAAAGACGTTTTTTTTGGGGGGGGGGGTTGCTTGGGTGGCTCAGTCGGTTAAGCGTCCCACTTCGGCTCAGGTCATGATCTCACGGTTTGTGAGTTCAAGCACCGTGTCGGGTTCTGTGCTGACAGCTTGGAGCCTGGAGCCTGCTTCGGGTTCTGTGTCTCCTTCTCTCTCTGTCCCTCCCCCACATGTGCTCTGTCTCTGTCTCCCAAAAATAAATAAATGTTAAAAAAAAAAAAAAGATTTTTTTTTAAAGCAGTTATGCATGCTTTGACTTTCTCACAGGCATTTTATACTAGGAAGAGATGCACAGGTAGCTCATGGGCCACATGTGCAGTGAGGCACAGACCAAATTCAACATTCTTTAAAAACAAATAAGCACCAAAGGGCAGAGAGAAACACGTAACATTTCTGATTCTGAATTAAAATAGAAACGGAGAAGGTTGGACAAGTTTTCACGAGAACCACTCAAAAAGTGTGTCTCCAACTCGTGATTTACACGAGCACGTTAGAAGCAAAGGGCACAAATATCCCCTGCCCCGTCTGGTGCCCTGAATGCTTCTTAGAACAAGCAGGGAAGGCTACATGAAGACCTCCCTTTTCCAGCTCACCGTTTCTGGGGCTTCACCCAACAGCAAAGGGCTGAGCTAGTAATACTACAAATGCTTCTCCTTCCAGGGTTGTTTTCATTACCAGATTGGTAAGAAAAGATCAGCTAGAAGCGGATCAGCTCTCACTGAGAAGCACAACTATGGACCAATCTCAATCTGCTATATTAATCATTTACGACAAATCGGTAAACTCCTCCAAGTTGCAGAAACAGGATTTGAACATTTGGGCTTTTGTTCACGTCTTTACGTGATACGATGGCTACAGACAATCTCTAAAATGAAAGTGATTTTTTTCCCTTCTCATGTTCGATATAAAAAATTGAAAGTGTTACCAGGGAGAAATGCATTATTTATTACATAATTATAGGTGAGATAGCACCAGAGCTAAAGGAAAACTTTATGTACCTACAGCAATTTCCAGGTTCACATACACACCAAAAAAACAATTACTTCTTAATGTATTATTTATTAATGCTAAACACACAGTTATCTTATTTCTTAAAGCGCCCATGTAGTTTTAAACCAGCACTACGTAATGAAATAGCTACACGATGAATTATGAATTATGCGTCAGAGCAGAGCCAAGATGACAAAAATAGTGCAATTAAATAGTGAAAGCTTGGGGGAAAAAAAGATGCTGGAGAGCTGCAGAGTGGCGGCTGGCCAGAAGCATACAAGGGTTCACCTTGCTAAAAGGGACACTAACTTTAGAAGACTTTCCCTCGCCTCACCTTTAAAGATAAAGATTTTATACTCTTAGACAATAATCCACCTTTAGAAATGCCAATACCTTCACATGTAAAAATGTACACAGAACCTAAACTGCTCTAAAAAAGTTTCTTAATTTTTTAACGTAAATATCTAAGTAGGAACTTAACGTGTCATATTTTTCTTCATCAGAATTAGCAAGTTGCTAACTTACTAGGTCTCTGAAGGAATAGGACCTACAACAGTTATACTACAGTAGGCAGGGGGGAGTCACAAGCACTTTCGAGAAGGGGGGAGAGCAAGTAGAGAGCGTTTTGAATCTCGCCAACAAGTCAAAAGTAATCACAGTGGCTTATAGTCCCCTTTTATCCAGTGCTTACAGGAAATAGAAATGCCCAACACATTATAGGCATTATCTCATCTAATCCTAAAGGCGTCTATTCTATATGGCAATTGTATAAGGTAGGAGCTATTACTTTCCCATTTCACAGATGAGTACACTGAGGATTTAAGTTATGTAACTCCCGTAGTACACAGAACCGAAGAGTATACAAGTCTGGTCCTTCCGATTCTGAAGCCCACAGAGTTCTCTGCCAGCTTCTGCCACAGGCCACCACTGGTTAGTTATCTTGGGTATTTTGATTGTGTGGTGTGAGGACGGATGATCAACAGGCGTTAAGATTGGTATGTTCATGGGGGAGGGAGGTGGCTCTGACCAAGCCAGTCTGATAGGATTCAAGTAGGCAGAGTCAGTTCAGACAATCTGTAGTTAAGTGTCAGAAACTGCAGAACTAAAAATAAGGCCTGACTCCTCCTTCTATCTGTAAAGCCACACTCACTATCCTCAAGAAATTACTTCTTTCTTACTCAAGAAACTTATTTCAGAGACCCTGCGTTTTACACAAGACTACTTAGAAGCTGGTCCCAACTACTCTTTTTGTTCTTGTTCTTATTATCATTTGACTTAGATCTTATACAATCCAACCTAATACGTATTTATTAATTTTCTGATCCTCAGAAAAGACAAAAAGAATTGTTCTGGTCGTTAGGGAGAATAAAAAATATTATTCCGCCCAACATACACACACAACCTTTTAATCCTTACTGTATTTTAAGAATAATTTTGCATCTTAGGGGCGCCCAGTCGGTTAAGCGCTTGGCTCTTGATTTTGGCTCAGGTCATGAACTCACAGTTTGTGGGTTCAAGCCTTCATCAGGCTCTGTGCTGACAGTGCAGAGCCTGCTTGGGGATTCTCCCTCTCTTCCTCTCTCTCTCTCTCTCTGAATCTCAGACGCGCTCGCGCGCTCTCTCTCTCTCAAAATAAATAAACTTAAAAAAAAAGAATAACTTTAAGTTTTAAATGATTTTTTTCTAAAAGACTTCAAAGTCTTTTTAAATTCACCTTTCCAACTAAATGAGAGTAGCACCTAAGAATGAAAAAAAATTTTTTTTCCCTTATAGTTTTTTAAAATTTATACACATTATTTAGAGCAGTTTTCAAGTCCAGAGTAAAAATGAGCACAAAACACAGAGAATTTCCACGGACGCTTTGCCCTGCTAAATGCACACACAGCCTCCCCCACTCTCAACATCCTGCACCAGCACAGGACCCTTGTTATGATAAATGAACACAAACATGTGATTATTAACCAAAGTCCCATGGATTCCTCACACCTGAATGCCCACCATGTCTTCACACAACCCTTCCAGGCCAGCCAGACCAGGTCACAGACTGTCATGGGACACAGGAGGGAACTAACTAGTCATTCCTGTCCCTAGCACAACCCCCGCCCCCTGGCCCATCTCCTCCATCAGGAAGACTGAGTGCTCTCACTCTGCCAACCTCCAGAGACCTAGCTCAAGATTCCCTCCTTCTGGAAAGGTCATTTCTGACTTCACAAGCCCACAGTGCTCTTGGCCATCGTGGAACATCCTGTGACAGAGAAGGCTCGATCATTGCCATCGCCACAGCAGGGGCTGTCCCCACACAGGGAAGACTTACGTGAGAGTGGGAATTCTGGGATTTTTATTAAACTGCAGCTAGACACGTCGGCTAAGCATCAGACAGCTTTACAGTTACAGCTCATTAACTGCTGTTTCTCCATTACAAGTTAATCGTACTGCTAGATGAGTACTGAGCCTTCTTCTTCCAATTCCACACAATCCAACTAGCTGCCTGATAGCCCAGGATTCCCCCCACCCCTTAGGACAAGGGAGGATGTGACAAATCACAAACTGAGCTACCCTTTGCAAGCTGCGGGATTGAGAAAAACCGTGGCCTTCTTCACTTGCGCATTGGGAGGAATGAGTTGGTTGCCAAACACCTAAAAAGGAAAGAAGAAAAGTTTTCAGGAAATGTCTTTTTATTCAGTTAGCGATGACATATATTCTTTCAGTCCAAAGGCATTTACTTCCAGGAGACACAGTATCTACTCTGGGGGAAAAAATGTTCTTTCAGGATGTCATACTGACAAAAACACTGTGGGCAATAACAAAGTCTACCATTATTTAACGACAATCACCTAAATTCTATAAGAAAAAAAACCCTGCTTCATCTACTAGAGGTAAGTAACTTTTCTGTTCTCCATAGGATATGGCCAGGTTTATTCCAAACACATAATCAGCAAGGCCACAGTCGATCAGAAGGGAAGTTTAACCCATTTGTCCTCAGTTTTCAGAGTATAATCTTTTTCTCCTTCAATTTAGTACAAAAGCATACTCATAAAGAACCTATGTGTTACCAATTAATCTTCATATTTTCAAAGCACCTGGGTGGCCGAGTTGATTAAGCATCTGACTTCAGCTCAGGTCACGACCTCGCGGTTCATGGGTTCGAGCCCCGCGTCAGGAACTGTGCTGACCGCTCAGAGCCTGGAGCCTGCTTCAGATTCTGTGTCTTCCTCTCTCTCTGCCCCTCCCCTGCTCATGCTCTGTCTCTCTCTCTCTCTCAAAAACAAACATTAAAATTTTTCATCTTCAGATTTTCATACCTATAGAAAATAAACCTAATAGTCTATTGCCTCCTCCTCTTTGCGACCTTGTATAACTTGATAGCCAAATAGCATTAACTAGCAAGGAAAAGAAAGACGACACTTACTAAGCACCCAGTATTTGCCTCTGTCCTACACATTATTCTTAGTTCTCAGAAACTTAGGAGGTATTAAATGTTCCCATTTTAATAGTTGAGAAAACCACAATTCAGAAAGGTTAAGTCATATAGTTAATAAATCACAAGCCTAGAATTTACATGGGACTCCAAAGCCCAAACTTCTTCTATCTGTCAGCTCTGAAAAGCAGATAAAGGAGGTGACGGCACTCAGAAGCACGCAGAACCGGATGCGCAGAACCAAGCTGGGAACAAAGGTGAGCTGGCGCTCTCCCACCTGGGCTGGAAAAGACCATCACCAGAAGGAGTGAGTAGGAAAGCTCCAGAGCCAAGCTTTCAGGTCTTTGATTGTGGAGAGCAGGTCTGGGCCAAGGAGGCAGACTTCAAGTGTACAAGCACAAAGTAAAGTCAGGAGAAAAATGAAAGTTACACCAAGAGTTTTATAAAGTGACTCTAAATCCACTGCGTCCCTGAGAGTCCTGGGGAGAGCTGTTCTCACCACGCACAGTCTTTTAAAACAAAACAAAGCAAAACAAAACACTTTCTGAATGCTTCTGAAAGACCTACCATGTGTTTGTAAAAAGTTTCTGGTGTGTTCTAATTTCTACTGTTTTCAGTTTTGTTGAATTCAACCTTAAAATTTCACTGCCAAAACTCCAAACATTGTAATATGTTCTTTCTCTAGCCATATCTTTTCTGGAATGTGGCCAGAAGTCATTTAATTAACTAGTTTCTCTGGCCTACCAGATTGCAGATCTACAGTTCCAGATGATTCTCCCATGTCCTGGTTTCCTAGTCTCTCCAATTCTTACCTACCTCCAGTCTCAGGTTCACAATGGGCTAAGGAGCTTATGTGAAGCTACAGTACGTTGAGTTTACGGGAGATTAAAAAAAAAATTCTTTCAAGAATTTAGACTGTAAAAGGAAGGACATAAACACAAAGAGTAATGAGAGTAGGCTCTAAGGATGAATTCACTTCCGTCTGCCTGATGGAAGGAGGTCCATGGGTGCTGAGAAGTAAAGAATTAGAGCCGTGGGAAGAGGTAAATATGAGGGACCAAATGGCTAGGGGAGCAGTCTCTGAGAAAGGAAGAGACGACACTCAGAACAGAGGTGGACCCATTTTCCTTAAACAAGAAAGAGGACCCTGTAACCACTCTTCCTTAGGGAGAAACAAAGAAGAGCGTCCCCTCCCAAGAAGATTTTCCAGTTGCTAATGGAAAATTAGCTTGGGGTGGGAATCACCTCGAATTTAATACTGAAATTTATTTGAAATTATATATATACATATATATATATTTTTTTTTTTTTTTAAAGAGAGAGTATGTATGAGTGGGGGAGAGGGGCAGAGGGAGGGGAGGGAGGGAGAAGGGGGAGAGGGAGGGAGAAGGGGGAGAGGGAGGGGAGGGAGGGGGAGGGAGGGGGAGGGAGGGGGAGGGAGGGGGAGGGAGGGGGAGGGAGGGGGAGGGAGGGGGAGGGAGAGGGAGGGAGAATCTCAAGCAGGGTTCACACTCATCACGGAGCCCAACATGGGGCTTGACCCCACGACCCTGGGATCATGACCTGAGCCAAAATCAAGAGTCAGACACTCAACTGACTATGCCACCCAGGCATCCCTTGAATTGATTTTCAAAACAGCAGAGCCATAGGAGATAAAAACAAACAACATAAGTAATCAAATTCTTAACCACAGATTTAGAACAGTTAGATAATCACCAAAGAGAAGAATTTATTAATAGTATCTATTGTCATTGTCATCTATGAAAACATTTCAATAACAAATCTGAGGCTTGCCACCACATCTTCTACTAAATACATCATACCTTAGTCGCTTTTTACTTCATGTTTCCTTTTTGGTATTTCTGATATCATAAGCTTAAATGACATACAACAAAAAGGCAACTCAGGAACTCATGGAATTTCACCTGCAAGGTATAATGTACAAACTTGGAGGGGATGGAAGAACAAAAACATGGTCTTGAACTTGAAAGGATTTTTTTTTAATGTTTTTTATTTTTGAGATAAAGAGAGAGAGACACAGAGTGCGAGTGGGGAGGGTCAGAGAGAGAGAGGGAGACACAGAATCCGAAGCAGGCTCCAGGGTCTGAGCTGGCAGCACAGAGCCTGATGTAGGGCTTGAACTCTCGAACGTTGAGATCAGACCTGAGCCGAAGTCGGATGCTTAACCGACTAAGCCACCCAGGCACCCCATTCAACTTGAAAGGATTTCTAATTCAACCATAACTAATGCAGCCAGATAGAGGAATATTTAAGTGCCACAGGCCTTTTTTAAGTATCACAGGCCTGGGAGAACAACACACACATGGTAGGAATCAACTGTGCTAAACAGGCTTTAAAAATATGAATCAACAGTTTTAAGAAGATTTGACTTCGAGGGGCAATACCTGCTCTGAACGGACATCCTTGGGGGTTATTGGGAGCAGGGGAGATTCAGGGCTTAGTCTGATCTTCAAGGACAACCACAGACATGAACAAACTCCCCGAGCTCCAACCGGCCCACTTAATGCACTCTTAGGTCGAATCCAGAAGTAAGCACGTCTAAAGGGGTGGGCGTTAGAACTGCTCTTCACCAGATGGCTAACTTCCTCCAGCTCTCTTCAGAGCTGGCTCTCAGCCTGACTCATCCGGATAGTAGGAAAATCTCTCCAAACCACACCGAGGCAAGGCACCGCGCAGGTCCCCTGGAAGAGCCGGGGTGTTCTGCGCAGTGGAGATAAAGCGGGTTTTCACTTTAGCACATTAAGTGACATTACCTGAGCTTCTTGGCAGGCGGCTCTCCTTAGCAGGTTATCACTATCAAAGCAAACAAAGAGAATGAACATTAGCTTTAGCAAGCAGGTTAAGATCCAAACAAGTAAGACTGGCTTTTTCAAGTATTTAAAAAAAGAAAGTACAACCCTTCCCTATAAAATACCCAAGTGAAAGTTTCTAAAAGACCTGTAACAAAGCACAGGCACTTGTGAAAAGTACTTTCCCTGAATGAAATCCTGTGTTAAGTATTTACATAATGGTAGACAAAATACCGCTCCCTCCAGGATGCCCACATCCTAATCCCCAGAACCTGAAAATATGTCACCTTACTTAGGTGGCAAAGGGGCTTTAACAGATGTGATTAAGTTTAGGATCTAGAGATGGGAAGATGATCCTGATTTTATGCAGGGGAGCCTAATCTAATCCACAGGGGTCCCTAAAAGTTCCTGCCTGTGATCAGCACCAAAGGGGACTATGGAAAAATTGTCAGAAAGGTGCAAGTTTGCTGGCCCTGAGGACGGGAGGAGGCCGCCAGTCAGTGAATGTAGGTACCTTCTAGAAGCTGGAAAGGCAAGGAAATGGCTTCTCCCCTAGAGCCTCCAGAAGGAGTGCAGTTCTTGTGGACACCTTGATTTTAGCCCAGTGAGACCCGTGTTGGACTTCCAACCCCAAGAACTGGAAGATGATAAATTCTTGCCATGTTAAGTCACTAGGTTTGCAGTGGTTTGTTAGCCCGGCATGAGAAGATTAACGCACCTATCCTGTACTTTTATTATCCAGTGGAAATTACTCAGGTCATTCTCCAGAAATAAATCTGATGTTTAGTTGCTTCTGCTACTGTTTTATCTGAATCTCTTATTTTTTATATCCCTGTCAGACACTCAATTATATCACAAGTGGAAAATTCTGGCATGAGGTGAAATTTTGGCTTGCAAAAATGAAAACATTCTGTCAGAAAAAAAGTTTGTCTATTTAACATAAAAGGTTCCTAAAATGTGTCTATGCCATTTATACTATAAGAGCATTTTAAATGGCTGATTGCCCACCAGACCCCAGGTCTTCTCCTTGTAAGAGTCTATCCTAATGCATGTTGATGGCGCAAAGATAGTAATTTGAACCTGGTCAACCACAGTTAAAAACACTAATAAACAATTTATAGGAAAGAACTGAAAGGAGAAAAGGGTTCTTTCACTTAAATTATTTCTTAAAATACTCTTTTTAGACCATTCTCATAACATTGGAGACTTTGAATTTTACATTTTTAAAAAAAAAATTTTTTTTTAACGTTTATTTATTTTTGAGACAGAGAGAGACAGAGCATGAACAGGGGAGGGGCAGAGAGAGAGGGAGACACAGAATCTGAAACGGGCTCCAGGCTCTGAGCCATCAGCCCAGAGCCCGACGCGGGGCTCGAACTCACGGACCGTGAGATCATGACCTGAGCCGAAGTCGGACGCTTAACTGACTGAGCCACCCAGGCACCCCGAATTTTGCATTTTTACAGTCATTCAAAACCTAATTTTGAGTTAAGGTTAAACTGAAAGAAATTAAACAACCTTTCGCTTTTTGCCATAGCCGCGGTCAAAGGCTACTCAATGATTTTTCTTCCACAGCCAGCCTGGAGAACCACCCCAGATTTCACGGAGCGGTCAGCTTTCAGAAGAAAGCACTGTGTGAGGGAAGCACCCATGCCGCCCATCTGTGGGTTTTTACCAAAGCACAACAACACTTAATTTGAAGGGATATGTGTCCCCCTGTGTTTACTGCAGCATTATTTACAACAGCCAAGACGGGAAAGCAACCCAGTGTGCATCGGCAGATGAATGGATACAGAAGATGTGGTATATAAATACAATGGAATATTATTCAGCCATAAAAAGAATGAAATCCTGCCATTTGCGAGGACGTGGATGGAGCTAGAGAGTATAATGCTAAGCGAAATAAGTCAGAGAAAGACAAATGACATGATTTCACTCATATGTAGAACTTAAGAAAGAAAGAAACAAAGGGAAAAAAAAACAAGAGACGCACCAAAAAAGAGACTCTAACTAAAGAGTGGTTAGAGGGGGTTAGAGTGGTGGTTATGAGAGGGGAGGCGGGGGGCGGGTAAAAGAGGTGATGGGGAATAAAGAGTACATTTATCCTGATGAGATCGCTTCTTGGCCTTTTGGCTAAGGTCAAGTATATGATGGTGAGCACGGGGTCATGTCTGGAACTGCTGCATCACTGTATTGTGCACCTGAAACTAATGTAACACCATATGTTAACAATACTGGAATTTTCATTTAATTTAATTTTAAAAGTGCTCCCCATCTGAAACCTAAGAACAATGTGCTATTAAAATGAAAATGACACTCAAAAGTGCAGGCTGCTCTACAACAAACATTTTGTGAAATCTAGACGACAGGCACCTTTTACTGCCAGGCTCAGTCCCCACTTGCTTGAGTGACCGTTCCCTCCTACCCCAGAAGCTTCTCTCCTCTCCCCCACCAGAGATTCATAAATATTCATGTTTTGCTCTTCTACCCAAAAGCTCTCCATCAACCGCTCTCAGTGAATCGTCCTAACAGCAACAATTATATATGTAATTTAAACACACGCGCGCGCGGTCAGGGAAATTCAAGGCACAAAGTAGTAAAATATTTAAAAGTGATTAACATGACAACACCACTTTACAGTTGACTTGACACCTCACATCCACGACTTCTCTACCATGACAAGGTAAAAATACTAAACCCTTGGTAACGAATAGATCACCAAAGAAAACTGGGTTCCTTGCAGCAACCTGAGCATTTGTCACTGGATCCCCTGGACTGGGCTCATCCTCAATCCAGCTTCCACACTGCCCTGGGGGGACCACTACCACCACGCAGAACTATGCTCCTCCAAACACCCACTTTAATGTATTTTTCCTATAGAATTACCTGTGCCTCCAGTCTTTTATACGACAGATACATCCTACGGATTACTCTCTACAAGGCCTCTGTACTGCTATAAAAGCTGCGTACCTGCCTGTATGTCCCCATCCCTTTCCCCCAGCTGGCTCCCCTCCTAGCAGGGGCAGGCCCTTGAACGTGCCAGGCTCCTCTGGGTCATTACTAGATACCATCTGCCTTACTGTATTTCAGCCACATGGATTCCTGCAGACCTAGGTAAAAAGAGAATGACCCCAAATACAGACAAGAATTGGGTAGCACCTTGGATCATTTTTTTTCCCCAAATTCTTTTTCACTAGAAGTAAAATTCTGAATGTTAACTTGTGATTAAGTGTATGATTAAAGACCTCAGTTCTCTTGAGCTTGCTAATACTACTTGATTTATCAGAGCACTATTCAAAATCAAAAGACTTTTTTATAATTAATTCCCTGGATTTTAATGTGCCAGATGGAATATGCTGTCAATGCCACCTGTGAGAAAGCTAGAATATGTACCAATTTAGATGCTACAAAAGAAAATCTCATTATAATCACAATTTTTTTAATATCAAAAATGGTATTAACTATCTTGATCTTGCTCTCTGAACCAAGCTGTTTCTAAAAATCACACATCCTCAAAGAAAAAATGATTTCTCCCATTGATATATTCTGATGATCTATAACCAGCTCTGAAAACTATTTCAAAAAAGAAATTCCAAAAATGTTTCAGGAAAGGCAGCTTTGTTGGAATAAAAGAGAAAATAACTTAAAATTCATAGAGCGACTTCCATGTGTCAGATATCATAGCAGCTGTTCTCACAAACCTTTAATCTTTGTAACAACCTTGTGAGACAGGCATTATATTCTCATTTTATGTATGAAGAAGTTGAGGCTCAGAGCAGGAACTGACTTGCCCGAGACCACCATGTGACTAAGTGGTAGCGCTGGCATTCCAACCCATGCCAACTTGACCCTAAAATGCATGCTTTAATGCTTTCTCTTACCCTCAGAGAATCGTGAATGGGCAACACTCATTCATCTATCTACTTTATAGCACATTCATTCAATTAACCACATTACCTCCTAATCTCACTTAACTTTTAAAATTTACATTCATATAATGTTTTTAGTAAGTTCAAGTACAATAAAGTTCCCAAAAGCAGCAGGTGAAATATTCCTTGAACACAAAGTGTTTGGTACGGTACAACGAACCAGATTGGGTCCTGACCTGAAATAGCTCTTGGCAAGTATTAGTGATAAAGTAAAAGACGGGTTTCTTGATAAACGATATGCCAGGCGCTGTGCAGATGTCCTGGATATACTAGTGAATAAACCCAGCCCTCCCCTCATGAAGTTTACAGATTAGAAGGGAAGAAAGACAATTTGACAGGCAATCGTAAGGTGACGTGACTTTTACGTGCTCTGTAAAAGGGGCACATTTAGGAATACCTAATCGAATCTTGGGGGAATTAGAGAAGGCTTTTTATAGGAAGTGGCCCTCAAGTGTACATTTAGGGGAGAAATAAAAAGTAGCAAGGCAAAACTAGGGAGGAGAACGCAAAGGAAACAGCATGTACAAGCCGGAGAGCGTGAGGCAGGGCCAATATGGGAAAGTGAAAGTTCAGGACAGCTGGAGGCCGGCCTGGCGTGGGAGGAGCCACAGAAGAGGAGGGGAGGCACAGGCCAGACTGCCAAGGCCCTTTTAAGCTATTTAAGGAATCAGGGCTTTACCCTTAGGTCATAAGAAACTTTTTTTTTTTTTATTTTTTAATGTTTACTTATTTTTGAGACAGAGAGAGACAGAGCATGAACGGGGGAGGGTCAGAGAGAGAGAGCGAGACACAGAATCTGAAACAGGCTCCAGGCTCTGAGCTGTCAGCACAGAGCCTGACGCGGGGCTCGAACTCACGGACCATGAGATCATGACCTGAGCCTAAGTCGGACGCTTAACCGACTGAGCCACCCAGGCATCCCAAAACTTTTAAAAGGTGTTAGGAAGATACAGGATGTGGCCAGAGTGACGTGTTAGGAGGACCATTCCAGCTGCAGTGTGAAGTCAGCCAGCCATGGTTGAAGGAAAGACTGGAGCCAGGGAGACCAGGGAGGGTTCTCCAGGAATGCAAGACAGCCAGGATGACAGGATGACCACGGGAACCAGGATCCAGGAGAGGACAGAGGCAGCAGATGTTTTGGAAGCAAACCCAAGGGCTGGCCTGTGGGGAAGAAAGGGAAGGCAGGGGTCCAAGGCAGTGTCCACATTGTTGCACTGAGCCATCGGTGGAAGGTGGTACCACTCAGAGGTGAGTGAGGTGGGCTGTGGTAGGGAACACGGGTTTAGGAGGGCGGAAGCTGGGCTTAGTTCTGGATATGTCGATCGGAGATAGGGGTGAGTCCAGGTGGGGGTGTCCAAGGGACAGCTGGAAATACACGTGTGGAATTCCAACAATAGTCTTGACTAAAGATACATGTGGTAATGGAGGGATGAGAGTGGATCGGATGGTCTACGTGAGAAGGTGAGAAGCAGAAGCAGCCGAAAAGATGCCCTGAGCCCTGGGACAGATGACAGAGAACGCCAGATGAATCTCACGTACACAGACTGTACCTCATTTGAAAGCCAAAGGAAAAACGCAGTGGATAACTGAGGAAACAAGTTAAGAACCACTTCCTTATCTCCCGTCATGCTCTTGATGCTGCAAAAACCACACGCTTTTGCTTTTCCTAAAACAAACAGTGAACATTCCCCCTGCAAGGATCTGATCCCTCTATCCCCCATCCCTTTTAAAAACTAGAAAGGCCACACCCGATGCCACCCACACCCTTAGCCCACCGCACACAAAACTGCTGGTCTCCCCTTTCTTCCTTCACTATAACTGCCTTGAATTCATGGATAATTCACCATTTTCTCATTTTCTCTTCTGCACACAGCACCCCTTGTAGATAAAAGGTACTCAATAAATAACTGTTCAATAAATAAGTGGCAAATGTTTGATCAGGAGAGACTGACTCACTGTGCTCACAGGCAGACTTTGTCCCGCAGGAAAAACTGAAGGTGATTCTTTGTATGAGTGTTGGCATTCTTGAAGCCACAGACCCACCTGAGATAGCTCTTCTGTGTAATTACCACCAAAGGGCAAGAGAAGAAATCACCGTGGTACAGTTGAGGATGAAAAGTTCTAACAGTCATGGAAACCTGACCAGATCAAGAACGATGTGTGTGCGCGCGTGCTTGGGGACGTGGGTAAAAGAACTAGTTAAATGAGGAACTAGAAAGCTAAATGAAGAACTCCTTCTGGTATACTAAGAAGCATCCTAAGAACTGTCCCAGTGGCTGAGTCTGTTATCAGAGAAATTCTAGATTGCTGTGGATCAAAAATCTGAAGGTGAAGCTAAAACCCTGTCACACACACACACACACACACACACACACACACACACACACACACACACAAAGTACCGTATATAAATTCCAAGTCCATGTTCTTTCTACTACATCATGCGGTCTCCCAAGAGAACTGAAGTTTAGCACAATTTAACATGTAGTCACATCAAAAAGGGGTCCCTGAAGGGGTGCCTGGATGGCTCAGTCAGTTAACCAAGCAGCCGATTTCAGCTCGGGTCATGATCTTGCGGTTCGTGAGTTCGAGCCCCAGGTCGGGCTCTGTGCTAGACAGCTCAGAGCCTGGAGCCTGTTTCAGATTCTGCGTCTCCCTCTCTCTCTCTGAACCTCCCCAGCTTGTGCTTGCTCGCTCGTTCTCTCTCTCAAAAAGAAATAAACGTTAAAAAGAAATCATTTTTTAAAAGGTCCCTAAAGATCTATCTGCTCAGTACTAAAATGCAGGTCCTTTGACAGAAATCAGAAGCTTCTGGATTAGGAAGTGAAAAAAACCTGCTGATGTCACTCTGCCTGAGGCTTTAAAAGAATACAAACATGCCTGCTACCACAGGAAATGGGATGTTCACAATTTATTCTGAGCCATAAATGTTTTATTTATTACTTTAGGACTGCAAAGTAAGATAAGTTGTAATTTCAATAACAACTTTGCATGTTAACAAAAAAATCATATTGATCTATCCAATTTCCCAAAAACAGACATTTCCCACTACAGTCTAGAAGCAAACTGTATAGCAATTTCTACCACCAGCTTTTCCCCTGGTGCATGCAACCCAGTTTCTGTTTTACACAAAACAGATTTCAAGTTTAGATGTTTACAGCAACTACTTCAACTCACCCAAGCCTACTCGAGTAATTAAGCATGATATTGCCAGGGGCGGTGAGCACTGGTTGTCCATCGAACAGCCTGGATGGAGTGGAGATGGAAGGAGAGACAGAAAAAACCATAGAGAAGGGATTCTCTTATGTGCACAGCAGGGAGCTTTGTCAAGCACACATCGCCCCCACCCGAACAGATAGTGGCGGCGGCAGTGATCAGCGTCACCCGTGAGAAAATGGTGATCATCTCTGCCCAAGGGAAAGACTGGTCACCAAGCGGAAAGACATGCAGTGTGTTCGAGAAGAACGCTCGAAGATCTATTCTGGGCCTAAAGAAGGCTCACTCGGAGAGACGTAAATGGGGAACGTGATGGGTTACAAACTCCAGGAGAACGATAAAAACATTTATGACTTTGAGAAGGATTTTAGGGCCTTCTGGTCCGGTCTTCCCATTTAACCAGAGAATGATGTCCCTTCTGGTTCTCCAGGCCTCCGCATGATGTGCTACCTGCGACTTCAGAAATGTGTATCTTCTTACCTCTCCCAACCATAATGAGATAAAGAAGTTCCCTAATGTCGTGAAAGTATCAAGCCTCAAGAAGAACTACTACTGATAAGCATACGTTGAGTGGTGACTGTCTTCATTTTAATGACCCTTAGAATGCACAAAAGAAGAAAGAAAATAAGGAGGCAGGCAGGCAATCGCTGGCATTAAAATTCTGTCACCCCTGGTGCTGTCGGTGAGGTTTAGCAAAGGAGGAAGGAAGCTAAAGTCTACCATCAACTGTAAAGGTCAAGGGTTCTGGCCTAGTGACAAGGATACACCGAACTTGGGTTCAGGAGTTCTGAGGTCAAATGGTGGTATATTTGGACTTCTTTCCCTGGTGGTATATTTAACAACGCAAGGATCAACATTTCCAATAACACTATAATGAAAGCCAAGGGCATTTTCCCCAGACTGTATTTACTAAAACAGGTAGGGGGAGTGGGGAGAGCCCCAGTCACTCAAGTCCACAAGTGAACAAGAATGGATAACGCAGCACTGAAATTAAAAAGCTAGTGGAAACAGCTACTCTTGTCAGTTTTACACAAGGTACTCTTATCTACTCCTGTATTAAAAGGCAAGAGAGAAAACGTTACAGAGAGGTTATGTCAGCTATTTGAAAAGATACCGTAGGCCGAGTCCCTTCTTTCCTTCCTCCTACCCTCCGAGTTGTGCTCTATAAACCACATGCATAAAGGGGTATTCACCCTGGGCTCCGGAATACAGGACAGACCTTCTGACCTATGAAATCATCAACTATTGTCAGTATTTGTGCTGTTTCGTCACATACAATATTGGAGATGTCAATTACCACCTACAGAGGGGTTAGTTTAGCCTGAGCTTCGACTGTTCTCTCTGCAGTGCTTGGAGCAGCTAATACCACTGATAGAAATATCACTAAAAGTGATGTGAAATCAATAAAACAAAACATAACTTAAATATATCTCCTGCCCTTCCATCTCAGTCCTCTCCACCCCACCCCACTCCACTCCCCCACCAATAAACATATGGGAAAGAATAATACAGATTTTTTTTAGAAAAGAAGAAATCTGTTTTCTAAATAAAATGACAAAAGAGCTAAAAGGAGAGGGAATATAATTAAACTTCATTGCACTTAAAAAAAAAAAGTTCCCTATTCCCTATCAAATCTGGGCTGACAGGCATGTTATTTAATTGCCCATAAATGAGCTTCTTTAAATAGCACCTATTAATACCCCAAACTTCAGCATCAGCCTGCACAGAGAGAGAGAGAGAGAGAGAGAGAGAGAGAACCCTGAAATGGCTGAAAAGCAAAACAAACTGCTTTCTTAAAACTACAACAAAATGTGAAATGAGGAAAAGCCAGGAGGGGAAAAATCCCTCGCTACCTTCGGCCCGTGCTGGACCAGCCAGGCCTGGGACCACCGACTGCAAAGGCAGAGGCTAATCTCAACGGATGTCAAGGTAAAACATCTGCTTTGTCAGAACCCCAGAGATCCGGAACAAAATGAAGCCCAAGACATTACTAAAACCATAATGTGTACCCAAAGAAATAATACAGGTCTAGTCAAGTGTGGCGCATGCATAATTTACCCCTGGAATCTAACACATTTCCCCCTGGATCTGCTGTCAGAGTCTCTAACTCAACATAGCTTAAAGGGAAGAGAATAATACCTCCTCCTTAAACCAATTCTCCCTGGCGACTTGCCTCTTTCTGTATCACCAATTATCCTAGTCTTGAAACCAAAAAATGACTTACCTTCCTCTCCTTCAGCCAAACAGCCAGTCCATCATCGAATGATAATAAGAACGAGCCTTTACCAAGGGGAAGCTAGGAGACGGGCACAGTAGCAGGTACTAGGAAATGCATCATCTCACTTAATCCTTACAACTAACCTGCAAAGCAGATCTCATTAGCGCCATTACCCCAGAAGGTGACTGGGGTGCAGAAGTTGAAGGGATTAAGTACTTGATAAAGGTCGCAGCTAGTAAATAGCAAAACGCAAACCAACCAGCAGGCTACCTGCCTACAGTGCTCATGCTCAGATATTACGCTATCACAGTCTTATTCCACCCATTTATTTTCCCACTCCCAATGTCATCACTGTGGTCTGGCTTCTCTTAGCTTCTATGATGAAATGCCCTCCCAAACCACACGCCCTCCCCCTCCAATGTATCTTGCCCAAGGGTGCTGGACTAAGCTTCCTGAGTGCCACTTTGCTCATGACATGCTCCTCTCCTTAAACATCTTCACTGTATCTCCACTGCTCACCAAATACTACAAACTGCCTACAAAGACTTCCATAATTGAACTTTTTCTCCTATTCTACCAAAAAAAAAAAAAAAAAGTAACCGTAGTCTATAGTGAAGTCAAATTCTTTGCTAATCTCCAAAAATACACTGCATTTCCAGTTTCTGCCTATGCTCAAGGCATTAACATCACCTTGCGCACTGTCCCACTCACCACAAGGCCCAACTCCAAACACATCTTTGTTATGAGGCTTTCTCTGATAAGGATGGAAAAGCCAGAAGAGGAAGTGCTATTTCTGATGGAGAGCTTTTTTGTGGCTGGCCCTATTCTAAGAAAATCGGCATGACAACCCAAAGAAATGAGTTCCACTAGACAGAGAATTGAAGTTAGAGTTTAGAGAGAATTGAAGCACAGAGAGGTTTCACAGCTCGGCAGATGGAAAGCCGACATTCGAACACGTATGGTCACGCCTCCTCTTAACCACGTGGCTCTAGTAACTCTAGGAAGCCACGGTCTTCACTTCCTAATGGGTGGACTAAGCTGACTGCCTCCCATTCCACTGACTGATCTTCATATCCGCCAAAGCAGGACAACCCCACACCACATACTTCCTGACACGATACGGGAAGAAATCCACAACACGTGTATGAAGCATACTTGCCCTAAAAATTAAACCTGAATCTAATTCTGCCCTCGGGAGCCGTGATCCTCAATCTCAGTATACACACAAATCCCCTGGGGACCTGGTTAAATGCACATTCTGACTCAGCAGGTCTGGGTTGGGTCCTGAGACTCTGTGTTTCTACTCCATTCCCAGGAGGAACTGCGCTGCAGGAGCACAGCCCACGCTTTGGACAGCAGCAAAGCTCTAGCACCTGGGTCTGATCGCCAGTTTATAAGACACAGGAGAGACAAAGGGAACAGATTAAATGACTCAGGGCTGAGACTACATTGAGGAGAGTAAGGCATTCACCTCAGGTGCAAAATTCATGCCAAAAAACCCACAATGGAGACAATTAATAATTCTAAAAATCAAAATGAATGCAAAAGACCCATGATGAACACAGTGTCACGGTTTGAAATAAACACAGAACCAATATCACCGATTTTTCTCCTTGCCTCAGGCCCCCACAGGACTCTGCGCAGCACTGAATGGTATAACTTATCCACCAAATCTCGATTATGAAAAACTCTCCAGGGAAAAGGCAGACCTGCCTGGTTTTGAAAATAAATAAATACTTTAAAAGAAGGAGGGGGTTATAGTTCGAGAGGCTTTAGAAATAGATACTAAATGCAATGTGTCAAAACTTGTTTTGATATTGATTTGAACAAACCATAAAACAAAGAATGGGGGGATAGGAGGGAAAATATAAACAGGCTGGATATGAGAAGACGTAAAAGAATTTCAGGATTGTCAGGATCATAATAATGCCATTGTGATTTTTTAAGTTCTTACTTATTAAAGACAAGGTACCGAAGTATAAATGATAGAAGCTAGAATTTCTGAAAATCCGCATCGAAATATTCCAGAGGGGGAAAAAAAAAGTAGAGAAATGAAATGAGACCAGTAAAATGTTGGTATTTATCGAGGCAGGGTGAGAACACATGGGGATTATACTATTCTGATTTTTATATGACTAAAATCTCCATAATAAAAAAACTTTCATCTTTTCTTAGGCACCCCTGACATTTACTTTGTACCTTCAAACAGGACCCAGCACAGAGCGCCTCATGCATTCATAATAAAAGTAACTGCTCTTTTAATTTGTGCCAGCAGCTGTGATGATATCTCCTAAGTGTCACAATAAGGTTGTCAGATGTTATACGGATGAATAAGGTGAAGTTTAACAAGGTTGAATAATCTGCCCAAAGTCACTCACCCAGCAAGTGGCACACGCAAGGCTCGGACCCAACTAGCTCAGAAGCCCAGACTTGAAGCACTACGTTAAAGTATCTGTTTTATGTCCTATGGGGTCTATGACAGAAGACAATCTCCAGTTTACGGCTCTTCATTTCTCCCCGGCTTCCTTAGATACAGGAGCCATTTCCAGAGGTTAAGGTAAGGACTACCTGGTTTGGAATCAGGGCTCTCCCACTTTTTAGCTGTGTGACCTTGGGCAAATTACTTCATCTTGCTCTCCCTTGGTTTCTGCCTCCTTCTAGGGTTATTAATCTCACACTAGTAGGAGATGAATAACCATCTCAAAGTTGTTCGGAGGATAAAATGAGTTAGTAAACATAAAGTGCTTAGGATCACGTCTGGTATATGACAAGCCCTGATCGAGTGTGAGTGATTATCATCATTACTATTACCAAGTTCTCGATAAAACTGAATGACACTCAACACACCCCTCGTGCCAACTTAAAACCACTTACTTTTACTTCTTCTAAGCAATTGTTTTTTGGCCACAGAACTTGAAAGGCGAGCTCCCACCCGTGCTGGTGAAAGCTGATGATACAGTAATCAAGATTAACCTTTCTATATTCAGAGGGAAAAAACTCCAATATTAATAAAAACCTAGGGACACACGGCCCAGGACCATCACTTAGCTTCGCATTTGCTTTGCGAGTTTCATGTTCAGGGATTCATCGTGTCAATGGGACTTTAAAATTCCCCACAAAGTATCAAGAGTTCTGGCGGAGAGACTAGACGCCCCACAGAAATGAATGGCGGGAGCCCTGGGTCACAGGCCCAGGTGGGTGACTGAACCAGTGCCGGAGCACGGAGCCAAAGGACGGAGCTGAGCACGAGGAGCCAGAACAGAGGAAGAGCAGGGCTACTGTTGACTGCGGAGCCAGGAAAGGAAGCTCAGAACCTGTGCCAAGGCTCACCAACCAAAATCCCAGGGAGAGAAACCAGACCCAGGACGAGCAAGCACGAGATCCCCAGAGATGAAAGCAACAATGGGAGCTGAAATCAGATGCATGATGGTCCAGACCAAGCCAACTGTAACTGCTTACGCCCCGCCTCGTCTGGGGTTATGTTCTGTCGTAAAACCACACTTTCCAAGCTGTCCTGTTCCACGTAAAGTCAAAGAATAAGGCTGAGATCTTATTAGACCATCTGGCAGATCCTGGTCTTCCTTCCCCACCGGTTGTCTCTCAAATCATTCACTGCCAGTTACCAGAAGTAATTCATTTTAACTCCCAACGTACTGAACATCAAATTTACTCACAATTACTAGCATTTGTCGAACCCCATGTCTATCAGGCACTACGCTAACAGCTTTATGGTTCCTCACTCAATCCTTCAATGACCCAGGGAGGCACTCTTTTCATCCCACTGTACAGGGGGACCTAAGGTTTAGGGAGCCCGAGGTCACACTGCTAGGAAGCGTCAGTTCCGTCTGACTCCGGAGACAACTTTAAGACTACACTGCCTCCTCTCCCCGCACTTTTTATTAGCAGATTCTGTGCTACTGAAGGGTGAGGAACAAGAGAGGGACTGTTGCAGGGAACTGCCGACAGGATGAACTGAAGAACCTGGAGCATAATCGCCCCCAGGGAGCCCAGAAAGCCTAGAAAGAGCAGTTGAAGAGGAATGAGCAACACTTAAATTCGCTTTACTTTCAGCAAACAGGGTCATTTCCTCCTCTTCAATTGCTCTTGCTGAGTCCTGAGAGCAGCCCCCGCTGCTCCTGCTCCGGTGGACTCCAGCAACTGGCTGTGGGGAAATTATGCAGAGGGAAAAATATCACAGGTTTTCTTCCTCGAAACTGAGAGGAAGGGAGACTAAGAGGGGAAGGCACTCCCGAGGAGGAAAACTTACAAGCACATTAACAATGGAAACGAGCCTGCAAAAAAATGATACCTGGGTCAAAAGGCAAATTAAGGGCAGCAACCAAAAATGGAACAGATCAAGAGGAACATATGCAACTTCTTCCAAATCTGTTGCAGAAAAAACTTTTCCTTAGAAAAACCATGACCATTATTAAAATCGCAAAATCAACATTAAAATACAGGCAACTGTTATTACTGGCACGTGACTCCTTTATCAGGAAATTGTTTTTCTTTCAAAGGGAAGAAAAAAGTCAAATACATATAACCAAACAATCTGTCTGGGTTTTTTTAATGTTTATTTTTGAGAGACAGAGAACATGCATACATGCACAAGCAGGGGAGGGGCAGACAGAGGGAGAGAGAGATTCCCAAGGTTCTACTGTGTCAGCCCACAGCCCAACACGGGGCTAAATCCCACAGATTTTGAGATCATGACCTGAGCCCAAATTAAGAGACACCTAAATGACTAATCCACGCAGGTGGACCACAATTTGTATTTTCTAAAATGAGTAATGCAAAATATTATGTTCACCAGTCTCAGAAATCAAAATCAAGGAATTTACAATTCTCTAAGTATAAAATATTAACCATTATAATATGCTTACCTTCTACTGAGCAATATAAAGGAGTGAACTATAGATAAATGCAATAGCACAGATGAATCTCAAAGCCACTGTGCTGAGAGGAAGAAGCCTTTCAAAAAAAGAATACATCTTATTCCATGTACATAAAGTTTGGAACAGGGGGGAAAAAATCAATCTATGGTGGGGGAGAAAAGAATCAATCTATGGTGGGGGGGAAAAAATCAGCAGGACAGTTACCTCTGGGGGCAGGGGACAGAGATTGACCACAAAGGGACATGAGGAAAACACGCAGAGTGATGGCAACATTTTGTATTGTGCTAGGAATCTCGGTGATACACGTATATGCACCTGACAAAAACTCAGTGCACGTACGCGTAAGATCCATACATTCCAGGGGCACCTGGGTGGCTCAGTTGATTAAGTGTCTGACTTCAGCTCAGGTCATGATCCCAAGGTTCATGGGTTCAAGTCCCGCATCCGGCTCTGTGCTGACAGCTCAGAGCCTGGAGCCTACTTCAGATTCTGTGTCTCTCTCTGCCCCTCCCCTGCGCATGCTCTGTCTCTCTCAAAAATAAACAAACATTAAAGAAAATTTTAAGAAAAGATCTGTACATTCCATTTTACACAAATTCTCTAACTAAAAAACCACCATAAGCAAACACTAATTTGCCTATAACCGAATTACTGATAAGCATCTTCAGGTATTTAGGTGGTAGTACAGGCCTCTACAAATTATTTTGAAATGCATCAAAAAGTGAGACAGAGAGGGATGGACAAATGGAGAGATACATGATAAGGCAAATACAGTAAAATCTAGACTCCAAGTAATAGGCAGGTGTTTATTGTCAAATGCTTTCAATTTTGTGGTATGTTTAGAACGTGTTCAGAGAATTTAGGAAAATCAAGTCATCTACTTATCAAGGAAGCTAAAAAGGGAAAGGCAGAGGGAAGGGCAAGAACAGTGAGCAAAAGGGGAGTCAGACAAAGGTATCAACAAAGACAGCTACGGAGCACAGAGGAACCAATGACACTCTGGAGGTTTCGAAATAGGTGTCTTGGTCCCTGGCAGTGTGTCCGGTTTTCACCACGGATGTATAGTGCATGCTAATAAAGGTGTTCTAAGGGTTTTATTCCATTGGAGCAGTTAAAACTACAACAGGAACATTACGGAAGAGTTCTGATAAAGTTACACGAAAGGCAGTGAAAAGGTAGTGTCATTAATAAATACAGTGGTACTTATACACAGAAGTGAGCATTGCTCTCCAAAGTCGTCATCAGCAAAGAAAGGACATGGGATTTCGGGTAGGATTTACCTGGGTCCAAATCCCACCAGCTACTAATCTACCTGAGCCTCAACTTCCTCATCTCGGGTATGGAAATCTTCTTACCCCTCTCACAAGGCAATTCTGAGGATTCGATGAGACCACACACACGGAAATGACTAGCCTGGCACGGGGTTAAAAGTGATTCCTCAACACATTGTTTTGAATAATGAATAATTGAGTAACTGTTGTTTTTCTTTCCTCTTAATCTGAGAATGCCACCTCTGTGACATTTTTAAGTTAATGACCAGGTGAATAAAAGTCCAGTGTTTGTGGGGAGAGGGAAAAGAACACACACAAAGAGAAGGGTAGCAGAAAACAGGCCTTCTTTTAGGGACCGCTGGAACACAGGTCGAGCTGAGGGGCCATGGAGGTGCAACGAGAAGGGACCAGGAAAAGACTGGAGAGGAAGACAAGGGCAGGGTCACCAAGGGCCTTCTGTGCCGGATTAAAGAAGTGGGTCTCTGCACTCTAAGCACTGGAGAGCCATTTACAGGCTGTCTGCTGAGGAGGGCCATGATCGGAGTTCTCTTTTGGAAAGGATGTTCTGATGGCTGATCCCAGGGTAGAACTCCAGGACCACTTATGTGCAGACAACGTCAAGAGAATCAAGGTAAAGACTAGAAAAATAGGACTCCAAAATCGATACATCATACTTACAAACAGTAGTGTGGTTATGATCATCTAACCAGTGTGTGGAATAAAAAGAGGAACCCAGGAGAGTCCAGCATTTAAGGGATGAGCAGAGAAAGACACCCTACAGGTAACTAAAAGAGAGACAAAGAGAAACAAATGTGGTCGATACGGACTGAAAAGTATCCATTGAACTTGACAACTATGGGGCTATTAATGACCTTGTCAAGAGCAGGTTCAATCAAAAGATGAAATAGAAATCAATTTTACTAGGCTTACTCTAAAGTGAAGGTAGAGACCGAAGATGTGGGATATGCTTTCAGGATGGCATCAATGGGGGGCACCTAGGTGGCTCAGTTGGTTAAGCATCTGACGCTTGGTTTTGGCTCAGGTCATGGTCTCATAGTTCATGGGATCGAGCCCTGTGTCAGGCTCAGTGCTGACAGTGTGGAGCCTGCTTGGGATTCTCTCTCTCCCTCTCATTCTGCCCCTCCCCCAAGTGCTCACACGTTTTCTCTCTCTCTCTCTAACATAAAAAAATAAACTTAAAAAAAGAATGGCCTAAATGAAAGAAGACAGAGCAGTAAATAAATGGAAGTACACAGTTGAGGGACAATATGTTTAAGCCACAGGGGTTCAACAAGGAGGAGGAAAAAGCAGGAAGGATGAGATTTAAAGATGAAGTGAGGGAGAGGATAACCCATGAGAAAGAACAGAATTTAGATCAGCGTTGGAGGGACTGGCCTTGGACAGGATGATAGAGACCTCACCCAAGGAGACAGAAAGGAAGAACATAAGTGTGTGTGCAGTGGGCAGGGAAGAAATAATGTTCGAGACTTGGAGGAAAGGTAGCTGGCTGGGGAAGGAGGGAGGGGAGAGTGCTCCAGGAGGGAACAAGATGTGTGAAGGCCCTCCCAGGAGCCCTGAGACAGAACTTCAAGGAAAGTGAACTTCTTCCAAAGTGACCTGAGAGTTCTATAGACTACGGTGTAGATGTGGCAGGGCTGGAGATGTGCACACACAACACCAAGTCAGGTCAAGTCGAATCCAAAAGCAATAGCAACCCGCACTTCTTTAAACATCACTCTGGCAGCGGAGGGCAAATTAGATACAAACCAGGCAGGAGTAGAGGCAAGAACAGTTAGGATGTATTTAATAAAAATCCAGGCAAGAGGGGCATCTGGGTGGCTCAGTCAGTTGAGCGTCTCACTTCGGCTCAGGTCATGATCTCACAGCTCGGCTCGTGAGTTCAAGCCCCACATCAGGCTCTGTGCTGACAGCTCATAGCCTGGAGCCTGCTTCAGCTTCTGTGTCTCCCTCTCTCTGTTTCTCCCCTGCTTACACCCTGTCTGTCTGTCTGTCTCTCTCTCTCTCTCTCTCTCTCTCTCTCAAAAACTAAACAGAATCCAGGCAAGAGATGATGGTACTGTGGTGGCGACAGCAGAGCTGGCAAAAGAAATCAAATACGTTCCGAGATTTAGAAAAGGCAAAATCGCTTAGAATGTACAGCCTGAATGTAGGAAACGGGAATGAAGGACAGATGGGGGATGAGGTTCACATCTCTAGTTTGGGAGGTTAGAGAGATGGTGAGTGGTGCCAATCACTGAGAAGGGCAGGTGCGGCCAGCGAGCTTTTGCTCTTCAGCCGGCCGAGTTTGAGGCATCCATCTGTGAAGCATGCAAGCAGACGCGTTAAGGAAGCAGGTGAGTGCACATACAGGTCTGGAGCCGCGAAGAGGTCTTTAGGGCAACAAACCTGGGACTGGTCTACAAACAGCCGGAAACTGCAGGCATTGAGTAGATGAGATTGAGTAGATGAGATTAAGTAGAGAGAGGACCTAACGTGGCAGGGCCCGAGGGAACCGCCTCCCTGATGTATAAGTGGAGAGGAGGAGCCAACGAGGAGGAGGTGGAACAGCCAGACATAGACGAGCAAAAACAGAAAGCAATGAAAAAATTATTTCAAGGACAGTAACTGTGTCTAAAGCTGAGCTGTCAAAAAGAAGGAGAAGTAAAACTGGTGAGAATAATTCTAACAAAGACTGCATGGGATATAGAATGAGTAGGAGGTAGGGAAGAAGACAAAATCTACTCAAACAGCTCAACTGTGAAAAGGAGGAGGAACGAGGGATAGAAAAGGCCAGGGAGGGCACCTGGGTGGCTCAGTCGGTTGGGTGTCCGCCTCTTGATTTCAGCTCTGGTCACGATCCCAGGGTCATGGGATTGAGTCCTGAGTCGGGCTCCATGCTGTGAATAAGGGAGGGAGGGCTGCCTGCCTCTGGCTGAACGGAGTCAAGAGAGGGCCCTCAGGGTGTCCGTAGGGGCTCCCAGGTGGGTACATGGCAACAAGGCCGTGGGTGGAGTGCCAGCCAAGCCATGAGCGAGGGACAGGGAAAAGAAGAGGGCATTCCCCAGACACAAGCACCCCTGAGCCAGGCAGGAGCAGGCTGGAGACAAGACCAGCTCTGAGCACCGTCCTAGGTGACACATCCTCTCAGAGAGGGGCAGCTGGGGCTGTCAGATGTCAGCTCAGGATCCCAGGGTGATGGGATAGAGCCTCGTCAGGCTCTGTGCTGAGCATGGAGTCTGCTTGAGATTCTCCCTCTCCTTCTGCCCAGCCCCTGCATGCACATGCTCTCGCTCTCTCTCAAAGAAAAAAAGAAAAAGCCAGGAGGACTCGTGAAAAGTGCAGCTGAGAAGTGTGTGACAGGTGCATCAAGAAATCGAGGGGAAAAAGTGAAGAAAGCAGCAAAGAGTGATGGATTTGGAAGAAACTGGACGCTCTCGGGGACAAGAAGTCTTGGTAATATTAAAAAATACGAGTAAGGTTGGGAAACGTGGAGTAATAGAAGTCTGAGAGACTGCGATACTGAAGTTCCAGATTTCAGAAGAACAGGGGCAAGCAGTGAGAAGGTCTCAGCCACGGAGGGTCGGGGGGACCCAGAAGAAGGCGGAGCAGCAGTGAAAGACCTGGAAGTAGACGAAGTCAGGAAAGGAAGGCCAGGCTGGTACACGGGTCACGCGCATGTATACTCGGGGTACACGAGAAGGTAACAAGACTTGGTGGGAAAAGGACACTGGTCAACCAGGCACTGAAGCCTACAACTAACATAAGTGAGATCCCAGAAAGCCAGAAGGTTTACAGTTGTAGGATATAGCCAGATATTCTAAGCCTCAAAGGAAAAGAGACTTGTATAAGAAGGTGGAAGACGAACCGTTTGGAACAGGTACTGAGGAGCTAAGAGATGTCAACCCCACCTTACAACCCATTTGAAGGGGCAAGGCAGCTCCTACTCAAGAGAGCCGCAGAGAAGATTTTCTCAGGAAAAAAGTAGATTAATATAAAGGACGAATGTGAAGATTGCTATATGAAAAGGCTGAGGATATATAGGGGTGCCTGGGTGGCTCAGTCAGTTAAGTGCCCGACTTCGGCTCAGGTCATTATCTTGTTGTTCAGAGATCGAGCCTCACATCAGGCTCTGTGCTGACAGCTCAGAGCCTGGAGCCTATTTCAGATTCTGTGTCTCCCACTCCCTGCCCCTCCCCCACTCATGCGCACAGGTGCTCTCTCTCTCTCAAAAATAAACAAACGTTAAAAAAAATTTTTTTAAGGATAAGGATATATAGATAAAAGGAAAAAGACAGTAACAAGAAATAATCTGAACATAACCAAAGAACCCATGTGTAAAGCCCACAGCTGACACCATACTCAACAGTGAGAAACTGAAAGCTTTTTCTCAAAGTCAGGTACAAGGCAAGGATTTGCCACTTGTATTCGGTGTGGTATTGGAAGTCCTAGACAGAGTAATTAGGCAAGAAAAAGAAATAAAAGGCATCCAAATTGGAAAGGATGAAAAATTATCTGCTTGCAGAGGACATGATCTTTTACATAGAAAACCCTAAAGATTCCACACAACAAAAAAAAACTGTTAGAAAATACAAATTTAGCAACATTGCAGAATACAAAATCAGCACATAAAAATCCAGTTTTTATATACTAACAATGAAAAACCCAAAAAGGAAATTAAGAAAATAATCCCATTTATAATATCATTAAAAAAAAAAAAAAAGAATATTTAGGAATAAATATAACCCAAGCAGGTGAAAGACTTGTACACCAAAAACTACAAAACACTGCTGAAAGAAAGATACAAGTGGAAAGACATCTGTGTTCATGCACTGGAAGACTTAATATCATAAAAATGTGCATACCACCCAAATAAGCTGCAGATTCAATGCAATCCCTATCAAAATTTCAGTGGCATGTTTTGTAGAAATAGAAAAAAACATCCTAAATTCATATGTAACACAAGGGACCCTGAATAGCCAAAAGAATCTTGAACAAAGTTGGAGGCCTCACACTTCCTAATTTCAAAACATATTACAAAGCTACTAAAGCCAATGGTATGGGCATGAATATACAGACCAGCAGAACAGAACAGAGCACCCAGAAGTAAAAATTTTAAAAAACGGGCTGGCATATATGATCAATGGATGTTAGACAAGGATGCCAAGATCACACAATGGGGAAAGGACTCAAAATGGATTAAAGACCTAACTATATGACCTAAAGTCATAAAACTCCTAGAGGAAAATACAGGGAGGAAAGCTTCCTAACACTGAATTTGGCAGTGAATTCTTAGATATGACACCAAAAAGAGAGGCAACAAAAATAGAAATAGACAAATGGGATTACACCAAACTTTAAAACTTCTGGGCATCAAAGGACACCATCAAAAGAGGGAAAAGGCAGCCTATGAAATGAAAGGAAACATTTGCAAATCATCTATCTCCAGGCTCTGAGCTGTCAGCACAGAGCCCAATGCAGGGCTCGAACTCACAAACTGTGAGATCATGACCTGAGCCGAAGTCGGACCCTCAACCGACGTAGCCACCCAGGCACCCCAGGAACCTGATTTTTAAAAACGGGCCAAGAATTTGAACAGACATTTCTCCAAACATAAACAAATGGCCAAACAGTATGTGAGAGGATGCTCAACATCACTAATTATTAGGCAAATGCAAATCAAAACCACAAGATACCCATATCATACCCATTACGATGGCCACTATCAAAAGCAAAGCAAAACAAAACACAGATAACAAGCGTTGGTGAGGATGTGGCAAGATGGGAAACCTCGTGTCTGTGAAATGGTACAACCAGTATGGAAAACAGAATAGTGCTTCCTCAAAAACTTAAAACTGGAACTGCCCTATGATCTAGCAATCCCACTTCTGGGTGTACACCCAAAAGCACTGAAAACAGGATCTGGAAGGACTATCTGCTCACTCAAGTTCATTGTAGTAGCATTATTCACAATAGCCGAGAGGGAGAAGCAACCCAAATGTCCATCAACAACGACTGGATAGAGAAAATGTGTTAGGTACACGCGTATGATGGAATATTATTCAGCCTTTTAAAAGAATGAAATCCTGCCATCTGCTACGACATTGATGAACCTTAAGAACGTTACGCTAAGTGAAATAAGCCAGTCACAGAACACAAATACTATATGACAACACTCATGCAAGGTCCCTAAAGTAGTCAAACTGACAGAAACAGAAAGCAGACTGGTGGTTGCCAGGGGCTGGGCGGGGAGAGGAAATGGAGAGTTGTGTTTGATGGGTACAGAGTTTCAGTTTTGTAAGATGAAAAAACTCTAGAGCTCACTTACACAACAATGGGAACATACTTAACTCTACTGCTGGTACACTTAAAAAGGGCTAAGGTGACAAATTTTAGGTGTTTTCTACTACAACTTAAAAACAGAAAGACCACATGGCATGAAAGGATGGAGGAGAAAAGTCAGAAGAAAGGAAGAGCAACAGGACAATAGGGGTTTGCATTTTGAATGCACCCTTGAATGTCAAGGACAGAGGCAGAGCCAAAAGAAGCCAAAGGCAGGCTCCTACTACAAGATCAAGCTGTTTCTGATCTAATTCAGAAGGAGCGGGCCTCTTTTAAAGTCTCAAGAGAACACTGGCAAAAAATTATTAGGGTGCCTACAAGACATCTTGAACATGGTTATTTCCTCAAATCTTCACCTGGTAGCAGAAATAGCAGTGATCCTTAGGGTGTGGGATGGGCAGTTGTCCCAAATGGACTTCCCTGTCGCCTGGAGCAGGTGCTCCTGCAAAGGGAATCCTAGTTCCCACCCAGGCAGACGGTGTAAGGACTCACGGGTAGTTACAAAAGGGAGAAAAAGCATACATTATAGGTTTCACATTCCATTTGTGATAAGATTTCCTCCAATTTTTTATAACATACTACCAATTTTTTTTTAATGTTTATTTATTTTTGAGACAGAGAAAGACAGAGAGTGAACGGGGGAGGGTCAGAGAGAGGGAGACACAGAACCCTAAGCAGGCTCCAGGCTCTAAGCTGTCAGCACAGAGCCCGACGTGTGGCCCGAACCCACAAACCACAAGATCATGACCTGAGCCGAAGTCGGATGCTCAACCGACTGAGCCACCCAGGCGCCCCCAGACCTGAGAAACTTAAAATTGGTAGTACACACGGGGCGCCTGGGTGGCTCAGTCGGTTGAGCGTCCGACTTCAGCTCAGGTCATGATCTCACAGCTCTTGAGTTCGAGCCCCGCGTTGGGCTGTGCTGACAGCTCGGAGCCTGCAGCCTGCTTCAGATTCTGTGCCTCCCCGTCTCTCTGCCCCAACCCACTCACATTCTGTCTGTCTCTCTCAAAAGTAAATAAACATCAAAAAACATTTTAAATAAGCTTCTCACGTCTGTTCTTTACATGCTAGCTAATGGAATTCAAGTGCTGAGCCTTGAGAATACTTGGGGGGAAAGGGGATATGTCCCATTCAATCTACAGCTGTGAAAAACTAGACACCATGCAGCATCCCCAGATTATATCTGACAGTGGTGAACTGAGATGATTTACAAAAATATCAGTATGAATCTCCTTTCAAATGTGGAGACTTCCAATGTGGATTACAAAAGCTTAATCCCCAAAATACTGTAATTTGATTGGCTCTCTTAATTGTTTGGATAATTTTCATATAAAAATGTTACTGAAATCTTATTATCATGCTAAATCAGAGGGAGCTCTGGCACTTTCTTCTCCCTTCATGCCTAGAGGCTAATAAAACCCACGACTGTTGAACTCCTTATTCAATCAAAAGGTTTGAAAGTCTTTGTCTCATTTAAATTAACCCGGGCTAGGGGCGCCTGGGTGGCGCAGTCGGTTACGCGTCCGACTTCAGCCAGGTCAAGATCTCGCAGTCCGTGAGTTCGAGCCCCGCGTCAGGTTCTGGGCTGATGGCTCGGAGCCTGGAGCCTGTTTCCGATTCTGTGTCTCCCTCTCTCTCTGCCCCTCCCCCGTTCATGCTCTGTCTCTCTCTGTCCCAAAAATAAATAAACGTTGAAAAAAAAAAAATTTAAATTAGCCCGGGCTAACTGTATAAACGTGGAAAGTCACAGGGTTGGAGGAAGCAGATTCACTCAGGGTCCTACAACAGCAGTGATAACAGATCAAGAGGCTGTAGTAAGAAACAGAAGGAATGAAATCCCGAGGAGACATAGGAGTTCAATCCCTGTCTACTAAGAACTTGGGAAGCGACTCCTCTCTCCCTAGGCTGGGCCTCAATTTGTTCAGCTTCTGATCTCACTACTACAATCTATACCCGCTGTTATCCAGTGTTGATGGCACTGTTATAGTTACAATTTTCCAGAACTGATTACAACAAGAAGCCTTGGTCTTTGTGGTTTTAACATTTATTTTTCGTTTACACCACAATGTGTCCTAGAGAGGGGCACAGCTGAGCAAGATTTTGACCTTGGGCCCTTCTATACTGTTGGAGGTTGAAGGTGGGGTGGGTGGGGGCTGTGCGATATTTACCAGTGTTTTCCATACAGCCAATGGCTTCCCCATGTCAGCAGACAGATCCCAGCTGTAGTTTTCTTCCAATGACTTCTAAGTGTTTTAAAGAACACAGTCATCTTCTCCTAGGGATTTGCTAGGTTAATAGAAGGAGAAAAAGAAAAAGGTCAGTACCCAAGGTAATTGTGTAGAGGCCCCATGACGCCTTCCATCTGCCCATCCTGCCCGTTTCCTTCCCTCACTCCTGTTCCTTATTACCATTCCTCTGGCCTCTTCCCACCTGCTCCCTTCCGGTCTCACCAAATCTTCTCACTGCCCACCTGCCTCTTCTTTCTTTCCTTCCTTCCTTCTACCTGAACTCTATTCTTCCCCTCTCTGCTCCCTTATGCCTCACTGTATTAGAAGCAAGGGGGGGGGGGGGGGGAAGGGCAGAGAAGAAGGCAATTCCAGGCCTCCTGCTTTTTCTTTCTTCCTATGGTCACTATACCACTGTTTAAGAGTGTCTAAATAAACAGTTTTAAAAATTAAAAGAAAATAAAAACTAATAAAAGGGGTACCTAGGTGGCTCAGTTGGTTGAGCGACTGACTTTGGCTCAGGCCATGATCTCTTGGTTTGTGAGTTCAAGCCCCGTGTCTGGCTCACTGCTGGCAGCACAGAGCCCCTTCCAGATTCTCTGTCCCCTTCCTCGCTGCCCCTTCCCTGCACTCTCTCTCAAAAATAAACATTAAAATTTTTACACACAAACAACTCAATAATAGATAAGTAATATAAAGAGCTCATTCAAAAGAGAGGAAAACACTAGCCACTCAACAGGAAAATAAACAGAGCAGAGAACACACACACACACACACACACACACACACACACAGAAAATTCCATGAAGCACTAATACAAATGGCTGTGTGCAGTTTTCAACTTCCTGAGTAATCAAAGACATGCAAACTACAAGGAACTATCACTGTTCACCTCTCAAAGTAACAAACTTTTGAATGATCGTATTCACAGATGACAAAATGAGAATCGACCCTCTCGTGCACTCCTGTGAGCAAGGTAAATTAATACAACTTGACTAAAAAACCAAGTAACCGTATAGATCCTTATTCTGTTTGTTTTCTTCACAGCACTTATCACTGGATGATCTTTATTTGCTGATTTCTTTAGTAGCTCACCCCAAAGAAACATAAACTCCATGAGAGCAAGGACTTGGTTCTGGTCCCTGCTGTACCCCCAGGGCCTAAAATAAGATCGGGCACATAACAGTCAATTGATAGCTCGCTAACTGCTGAATGTGACAGGGTTCAGGACGCACTACCCCCAAAATATAGCAACTTAGCATGGTGAATATTTTAAGCTAAAGGAGTCTGAGAAACTGTCAAAAGCAGGAAGGTCACTTTAGCCTCACCACCTGACTCGTCTTCCCTGAAATAGGTCATAAAATCCTCATATATGAGGTACCCTCCCTAAACCCAGAAGGAGTATCACCTGCAAAGAAAAAAAGGATGCCAAGAAGAATGCTAACAAACATGCCTTGCTAAGTTTCCCGTTAACTTCAATTTCCTGGAACTCAACTTACCATATTCCTCTGTGACGGTCCACTCTTCATCAAACCTAATTTTCTATCCACTGACCACCCCCCCACCCCAACGCCCGCTCCTGGCCTAGAAACCTCACTTGCCCACTTGTAAGAAGGGAAAGCAGAAACCAAGCCAGGTTTGTGCTTGGGCAACCGACTGAATAAGGATTTCCATCATTAGATCTGGAATGTAGGTTCGTGGAGAAATGTAATGTGTGCAGTTGAGGAGATAGTGAGTTTGAGATGCCTGCAGAACATCCAAGTGGATATCCAAATGATCAGTGGATGTCTGGATTTAGCAGTTTGGAGTTAGGAGAAGTTTGGTAGAAGATACAGATTTGGGACTCCTCAGTGTGAAGGAGGTCAAGTTTGACTGCAGATAAAAAAATCATCCAAGGCCGGGGCACCTGGGTGTCTCAGTCCATGAAGCGTCTGGCTTCGGCTCAGGTCATGATCTTGTGGTCTGTGGGTTCGAGCCCCACATCGGGCTCTGTGCTGACAGCTCAGAGCCCAGAGCCTGCTTCGTAATCTGTGTCTCCCTCTCTCTCTCTGCGCCTCCACTGCTCACACTCTGTCTCTCCTTGTCTCTCAAAAAGGAATAAAACATTAAAAAAAATAATTTTTTAAAAAATCCCCCAAGGCATGGGTAGAAATGTCAACAGTATTAGAGAACAATTTAAGAGTCAATAAAAGTCTGTTTAAAGATCCAGTGGAACTCCCTTTTTATCACAAAACAGTGATTCGTACATTTTAAAAACGTGCAAACACGCAAGCACTCTAGGTGCAAGGGTCCTGAGGCCTAGATTCTAGAGTCGCTTAATTACTTCCAGACAGCGAGAGCCTGGGTAAGTCATTTAACCTCCACCTCTCTCCCCTTGTCAGTAAAATCAGAATACACCACCGGCTCCTTTGGCTCAAAAGATCACGCCCCAAAGAACTGTGAATGCACTTTGTAAATTTCTCTGTAAGTATGTAAGTTGTCATGGCAATGTGCAATGTATTAGCTAACAATGCATATTCCTTCTAAGTACCCAAAAGAATTCTTACTCCTCAATCTCTGTGAAAGTCTCAATGTTATACGTTCAAATCAACATCTCTCCTCTGAAAAAGCAGATCGGCAGGTTGGTTGGTTGGTGGTGGTGTTTTGTTTGTTTAAGAACTCCCCAATTCTAATTGTATTCAACCCTCCTCACCTGTCAGGTGGGGATTTTCTCACTAGGCTGTGAACCCCTCGTGGGTAGGTGCAGTCTATGCATCTCTAGCAAACAGAACCTAGTAAAGCATCTGGAATGAATGAACCCATCCATCGATCAGCAACTACTCGCCCCATCTTGCAAGTGAGTAAGCCGAAGCCCAAAGGGAAAAAGGGAGTAAGGGTCGCACAGGCTAGCGACAGCTCCAGTACCAGAACCCAGGCCAGCTGACTCCCAGCGTGACAACCGGGACCCCGCCATCCCCCCGCCCGCACCCGCCTCCCGGACCCCCGGCCCAGGCGGGCTCCCGCGGCTGCGCCCCCGCGCCCCGGAACCCCCGGCCCGGCCCCGTCCCAGCGCCCCGGGCTCCGCTCCCCTCCCGGGCCCCGCGCCGCTCACCCGGGCCGCTCCCGCTCCGCGCCCTGCCTTCCTGTGTGCTCCCTCAAGCTTCCCCCGCGCTTTTAAGGGAAACCGCGCCTCCGCCCTCGGGTTCCGCTGCGCCTTCCCGACGCGCCCGGACCGTGCGGCGTGTGGGGGCCGCAGCCTGGGGGCCGCCTTCGTTTCTGCTTCGCTCGTTTTTTCGTCCGTTCGTCCCTTCACCCCTCCGTTTGTCGCTCCACGGTATTTTATGGGAAGCCTACCAAGGCAACGCTGTTTTGGGATCTGGTACTAAATCGGAAAATAAACGAACAGGGTAAATTGAGATCAGAAGTACGAAAAAGAAAAAAAAAAAAAAAAAAAAAGAACCCGAAATGCGTGGAATCAAGAGAGTGAGGAGGAGGCAGTCTCAGCCCTTCCGAGTAAGGGGCAACCGATCTGAAGGAGAGGGAGCAGGTCCCCAAGGATCGGGAGGAAGGGAGCGCCTGGGGGAGGGAACAGCCGGTGCAAAAGCTCTAAGGCCTGAGGCAGTTTGGCAGGTGGCGGTCAGGGCAGGCGAGGAGGCAAAGGAGTAAGCTGGGGAGGTGGGCCCCACAGGCCGTGGTGGTAAGGAGTTTGGACGTTATACCGCCGTATGGGACGTCACCTGGCCTGGGTTCTGGTGCCAGAGCTGTCGCTACCCTGTGTGACCCTTACTCACTTTTTCCCTTTGGGTTTTGGCTTACTCATTTGCAAAATGGGGCAAATAGTTCCTGATCGATTGGTGGATTGGTTGTCTCATTCATTCCAGGTGCTTTACTAGGTTCTGTTGGCTAGATATGCATAGACAGCACCTACCCATGAGGAGTTCAGCCAGAGGGGCGATGTGATGTGGTTTACGTTTTAAACATCTCTCCGCCACCACGTATTGAGTGAATTCCAGAGAGCAAGAGAGCTAGAGAAGCCAGGGCCAATGCTGACCACCAGATGGCAGTTTTAATTCTGTCCTCTTCCCACCAGTACCTCTCCCTTCCTCACCCCCACCCCCACTTCCAACGTTGGTGTTAGAACCAGTCAATCCAGATTTCTTTCTTACCTTCTTTCCATCATTCCCTCAACCAACTTTGCTGCGTGTAGACTGGGGATGCACTCATGTACAGCACCCCGCATGGTGCCTGCATTCATAGAGCTTGCATTCTAAATTCCCCATTTGGTACATGCAGACATGCATCCTTCCTATCTTCCCCTGAATGTATATTTTAGGAAAAATGAGAACATCCAGTGAGGTTATGGGGCAGTAAAGCGTTTTCTGCCAGGTTCGAATCCTCGCTGGGCCGCACTAGATAACGTGAACTTGCTAGCCCTTTCTCCTGAGGTTCTGTCTGTATATTAGGGGAGGGAGAAGATCATCCTAAAACATACCTTCTAGCTATAAAATGTGGTGATATTGAAGGCATGGGAGACAGTTATTTTCACTTCTCCCGTCCCAACTATTTAGAATATTTGCATTTGAAAATGAGTTCCTGGGGGCGCCTGGGTGGCTCAGTCAGTTGGGCCTCTAACTCTTGATTTCAGCTCAGATCATGATCTTGTGGTTCCTGGGTTGAGGCTCCGCATTGAGCTTGAGATTCTCTCTCTCCCTCTCTCTCTGCCCCTCGCCCCCCTCTCTCTTTCTCTCTCTCTGTAAATAAATAAATAAATAAATAAACTTAAAAAAAAAAAAAAGAAAGAAAAGAAAATGAGTTGCTGAACTGCATCCCTGCAGGCTAGAAAAGTCTGGGTCTAGATGCTGGATGGTCCAATGGGCAGACTAAGCTTTAAGGCTTCAGCAAAACAGTAGTTCCCCAAAATAAGAGAAGTTCTGCGTGGATGAAATTACCATAATTTTCCAATCAGAAAATCGAGAAAGAAGTTCTCTCTCAAAACTTAGGAGAGGAAAACTTGATTTTAGTTGAGTGGGAGCCATGTCCTGTTGGAAAGATCAGGCATCACAAGGCAGATGCCCAGAGTGCCGGTGAAGAAGGGCGGGCTGGCGGGTCTCTGCGACCTGGGAGAAAGCCACATCCCAGAAGAGAGGCAGCCGCTCCCTGGGAGGGCGAACACAGACATACACAGCATAGCAGGCCTCACTCAGGACCATCTCTAATTGAAAAGTGCTCATTAGGCCATGGTGGGGGGGGGGGGTATTTGTGAGTTTATCTTCTTCCTTTAATAGGCAGGCTTTAATTCACTGTGGCCAGCATGGTGGCAAATGGGGACGTCGATGTCACTCTGTTGTGTTCCCAGCAGAGAAATCTGGAAACAACTCCCAGGCTTCTATATGGATTATGAAACTAGACAAGATGAGACATCTCCAGAGAATACAAACCTCAGAATTCCATGTGCAAAAGAGGAATGTGGTGGGGGTGGGAGGGGCATGACAGGTCTCTGAAAGACATTTTGTGTTCCCTCCTTAAATTGCACGCTTGTATAGATAGAAACAGTGGGTCCTATGACTCAGATATGTCACCTGCAAATGGGAAATATCTGCATCAAAATAGGACTAAGTCAGAAATTAGTCAGAAATTCGTCTTCAAGGAGTTAACAGGACCCATTACATGACACGTATTTACTGACATTTTAATGCGTTGTTGTAATACCCCATTTAGTTTTGAAGTTATATAACTCATACTATTAATATTTTCCCCGTAGTAAGTACCTTTTTTTGGCTACCATTGGCCCGTTGGTTAAGCTAACTATTGTCCCCTCAGATTGCTTCCAGAGGGACACAGTAATAAATTGAGGATTGTCCATGCTTTATAAAACTTAACCTCCCACCCTAGGAGGGATTATAGGGAAAGCCACATCTTAAAACATGTAGCTTGCACATGCATAAGGACACAAATGACACTAAAACATGGAAACTTCCCAAATGCTCTTTTCAGGCATCATTACCAGCACTGAGTGTTGGACATAGAGATGTACCACCTGCTGCCCCAGCTGCTGGGGGTAGTTTGGGCAGACAGCCTTCAGCTGGCGGCCCCTTCAGGGACAGCCTCCAATGCAGTGAGCCTTCTTAACCAAGGTCACGCCTTTCTGCGGATGGCCCACATGCAGTGACTGATCTAGGAGGGAATTCAAAAGCTTGGTCATTTGGCCCAAAGTAAAACACCTCTGGGAGCCCCACAGCTCCTCATGGGGTCAGCTGAGGCTGTCCGGATACATCACAGCTCTTCTCCCTCTGCCCAATCTTGTGTTCTTCTCTCCCTTCTTCAAAAGCATTAGTGCTGAATGAGAAACACTGTGGTAGAGAGAATAATGACCCCCTAAAGATGCCCTTAACCCCTGGAACCTATTGTTCCTTTGCGCGGCTGGTTAAGTTAGGGCTCCTGAGTTGGGAAGATTATCCTGAATCATCCAGGTGGGTCCGATGTAATCACAAAGGTAAGGGTCACTATAAGAAGGAGACCAGAAATCAGAGAGAAAGGGGCAGTAAATGTGAAAATGGTAAATGATTTATAAGTTAAAGATAATATTCGAGAAATCTGGGTGAAGAATATACTGCCAGGAGGTGGTCTGCATAGTTTAAGACACATACAGTGATTCATCCTCCAGCACCAGCGATTGGATTAAAAATTGAGCACGTAGGGGCGCCTGGGTGGCTCGGTCGGTTGAGCGTCCGACTTCGGCTCAGGTCATGGTCTCATGGTCCGTGAGTTTGAGCCCCGCATCTGGCTCTGTGCCGACAGCTCAGAGCCTGAAGCCTGCTTCTGATTCTGTGTCTCCCTGTCTCTCTGACCCTCCCTCGTTCATGCGCTGTCTCTCCCTGTCTCAAAAATAAACATTAAAAAAAAAAATGAGCGCGTAGCTCAATTTAGACCAAAGAGTCTTTTTTTTTTTAATTTTTTTTTCAACATTTATTTATTTTTGGGACAGAGAGAGACAGAGCATGAACGGGGGAGGGGCAGAGAGAGAGGGAGACACAGAATCGGAAACAGGCTCCAGGCTCCGAGCCATCAGCCCAGAGCCTGACGCGGGGCTCGAACTCACGGACCGCGAGATCGTGACCTGGCTGAAGTCGGACGCTTAACCGACTGCGCCACCCAGGCGCCCCGACCAAAGAGTCTTAAAGATGAGTCCGCTGAGAGACCTCAGGAAAGGTTCATTCTCCTTAAAGGGTGAGATTTAAAAAAGCGACGGCAACGGGCCTTAAAACCGTTATGCTCATGCTTGGTGAAATAAACCGGTCACAAAGACTGCATATTACGTGATTCCGTTGACACGAAACATCCAGAATTAGCAAGTACACAGAGATGGCAAGCAGAGCAGAGGCTGCCCAGGGCTGGGTTCGGGGCTGGTTGGGGGGGAAATGGAAAATGGTTGCTAATGGATGTGAGATTTCCTTTGGGAAGTAATGAAATGCGCTATGGTTGGCTGCGGTGATCGCTGCATACGTGTAGGAATACAAAGGGGGACATTGCATGGTATAGGAGTCGCATCCCAATACGGCTGAGATGAAAATGGCGGAGATGGTCCCGCCTTTTCCCTCCGATGGGATCGTCTGTGTACATGACACCTGAAACTGCTGAGAAGCAGAAGAGACTCTATTTTAGAGAGGCTCTGTCTCTGCTGTTTTTCTGCTGGGCCCCATTTACTCATGTTCTATATTTTGCCTCTGAATAAACCAAAGAAGCTATGTTCCCACTTCAAAGGAGAAACAAGAAAGCTAATCACGCTCTGAGTTTTGGCCCAGACCCCCCCACACCTGATAACACGTAAGAAGAGAGGCAGATCCCGAACACGTTCCAGGATGTTAGCTTCAAACAAAGCTTGGCCGACTCGGGCCTAGATACCCCCACCCCCCCTTCGGTAATTTGTGACACCTGTTATTCACCTGGCATCTGCCTCTAATCAGACCTTGCCCTGGATTCCTCAAGGAACACGTACCCCAGACCCCTCTCCAATCTAAACCCCGGACCCCAAGTGGCAATGAGCCTCCTTCTCCTCCCCTTTCTGAGTCTCCCAGACACTCTGCCTGCTCCTCTTCACTTATCACTCACACTGTTCAGTAAACTCAGTTATCACTTTCTCCAACTGGTGTTTGATTTCTCTCCCGCGTGAATCCAAGGACCATCTTGGCTGCTCCTGCAGGACCCTCCTCTGGGTCCTCAAACCCAGCCTGCCTGCGTCACAGCCACAACCACTGTTCAGCCACGAAGGGAACCAGTTTGGGCCAATGCTGACTCACAGGGGACAGGAGGGGAAAGGCAGAAAGAACCTGGGTCGTTGATAACATCATGGAGCCAAATGGTTGTCCTGTGCCTGGAGCTTGCTCAAAGGCTGGATGTCCTATTGCGTGAAATAATAAATCCCCTTATTGCATAAGCTGGTTAGAGTCAGGGTTTTCTGTCTCTTGAAGCCAAGAGCACTGAACTGATAAACTGCAAGCCACAGGCTATTGGTGGGCAGAAGACATGGTAAGGACAATGCTTGTAAAAAGATGATAAGTTTTTGTGAGGAATATGGGTGAAAGTAGGTGGCAGATACCATTGATATCGATGATACGCTTCAACGTTTATTGTTCCTAAAATCATTCTCCAGCCATCCCCCTGGCCCCTGGGCCTGTGCCACGCTCGCGGTCTACAGATCCACTAACAATAAAAGACAGAGGTTCAAACAACCTGAGATAGTGCTAATCATCACAAACAGCCTTCTGCGTAGCATCTCGGATGAAATCTGCCTGTGGGAACAGGTGCCCCCTATTCTGATAGGAGTTAGAACTTCTACCGTGGAAAACTATGTATGAATTCTTTTAACATTCATTCTTGGTTTACTTACTTTATGCATACAGATTCTTCTTTAGACTGCTTAGTTTCCCCTAAGAAAAAGTATAAAATGGTGTTCTTGTGGTATTTATGCTTAAAATCTCTTCCTTATTGTGACCTTTAATATCCATTGCATCTACTACTGCCAGATTGGAAACATGTAAATGAGGCCTTTTAAGAAACCAGCAGATTCCTAGGAGAGAGACTATCTTCCACAATGTAATATGGGATTTTATCAGACCCTCTGTAATGCCCATTCTCACCCATGCTCTGTATGGGCCTGCCTTTTTCTGAACAGGACTTCTCTTATTAATGTGTCTCCTTGTCATCCTTTGCCACCTACTCCTCCTGGCGACATCTAGCTCTGGCTGACACTTTCTAGCTGCCTGTTTAATACGGGAGTGAAAAACGACAAAGGTGGGGTCCTCGTTGATTGCATCAAACAAGGTCTCCAATTTTGTTTTGCAAAACCCAGTCTCCCAGGGTAATTCAATTCTAAGTATTCTGGAACAAGAGGGGGGTGATTCCGTCAATAATGAATCTCGAGTAAATTTTTTAAGACTTTATTTTTTAGAGCAGTTTTAGGTTTATAACAAAATTCAGAGGAAGGTACAGAGATTTTTCTATACATGTCCCTACGCCTACACTTGCAGAGCCTCCTACATTATCAACTTCTCTCACCAGAGTGGCACATTTGTTACAACTGATGAATCTATATTGACACATCATAATCAGCCAAAGTCCATGGTTTACCCTACCGTTAACTCTTGGTGCTGTACATCTTATGGATTTAAAGAAAACATAATGACATATATCCATCATTATAATATCGTACAGAGTAATTTTCCATGCCCTAAAAATCCTCTGTGTTCTGCCTCTTTACCTTTCCCCACCCCCACCCTGGCAACCACTGACTTTTTCTTTTTGTTTTTTTAATTTTTTTTAACACTTACTTATTTTTGAGACAGAGAGAGAGCATGAATGGGGGAGGGTCAGAGAGAGAGGGAGACACAGATTCTGGAACAGGCTCCAGGCTCTGAGCTGTCAGCACAGAGCCTGACGTGGGGCTCAAACTCTCGGACCGCGAGATCATGACCTGAGCCAAAGTTGGACGCTTAACCGACTGAGCCACCCCAGGCGCCCCTGATTTTTTTTTTTGTATCAATAGTTTTACCTTTACCAGAATGTCATATAATTGGAGTCATACATTATGCAGCCTTTTCAAATAGGCTTCTTTCACTTCGTAATAAGCATTTAAATTTCCTTCATGTCTTTTCATGGCCTGATAGCTCATTTCTCTTTAGCACCAAATAACACTTCATTAGATGGACCACAGTTTATTTATCTATTCACCTACCAAAGGACACCTTGGTTGCTTCTGAGTTAAGGCAATTATGAGTAAGTCTGCCATAAACGTATGTGTGGAGGTTTTGTGTAGACATGTCTTCAGCTTCTTTGGATCGATACCAAGAAGCATGATGGCTGGCTCATATGATAAGCATATGTTTAGTTTTGTACAAAACCACCGAACCGTCTTCCAGAGTGGGCACACCATGTTGCATTCCCACCAGCGATGAATGAGAGTTCCTGTTGCTCCACACCGTCACCAGCATTTGGTCGTGTCCAGCGTTCCAGATTTGGGACATGTGAATAGGTGTGTGGTAGTATCTCGTTGTTTTCATTCGCATTTCCTGGATGATACATGAGGTGGAACATTTTTTCACATGCTCGTTTGCCGTCTGTATATTTTTTTTGGTGAGGGGTCTGTAAAGGTTTTTGGCCTATTTTAAAAATCGAGTTGTTTTCTTATTGTTGAGTCTTCAGAGTTCATTCCATATTTTGAATAGTTGTCCGTTACCAGATGTGTCTTTTACAAATGTCTTCTCCCGGTTTGTGGCTTATCTTATTTTTTTTTTGAAGTTCATTTTATTTTATTTTGGGAGAGATAGAGAGCATGAACTGGGGGAGGGGTGCAGAGAGAGAGAGAGAGAGAGAGAGAGAGAGAGAAAGAGAGAGAATCCCAAGCAGGCTCTGTGCTACCAGTGCAGAGCCCAATGCGGGGCTCAAATTCATGACTGTGAGATCATGACCTAAGCTGAAATCAAGAGTCAGATGCTTAACCAACTGAGCCACCCAGACACCTCTGTGGCTTGTCTTCTAATTCTCTTGATATTGCCTCTTGCACAAAATCATTTTTTCATTTTAATAAAGGCCAGCTTATCAGGTTTTTTTCTTTCAGGGATCATGTTTAGTGTTGTATCTGAAAAAGCATCACCACACCCAAGGTCATCTAGGTTTTCTCCTATCTTCTAGGAGTTTTATAGATTTGTACCTTACACTTAGGTCTATGATCCAAAAGTTTGAAGTAACTTTTGTGAAGAGTACAAGGTCTGTGTTTAGATTCAGTTTTGTTTTTGTTTTTTGTTTTTTGTGTTTTTTTTTTTTTTGCATGTAGATGTCCCGTTTTTCCAGCTCCATTTGTTGAAGCGACTATCTTTGCTTCAATGTACTGCCCTTGCTCTTTTCCAAAGATCAGTTCATTATATTTATGTGGCTCTATTTCTGGGCTCTCTATTTTGTTCCATTTGTCTATCTATTTTTTCATCAATACCACAATGCCTTGATTACTGTAGCTTCATAGTAAGTCTTGAAGTTGGGTAGCATCTGTCCTCCAACTTTGTTCTTTTCCTTCAATGTTGTGTTGTCTATTTGGGGGTCATTAGCCTCTCTATATAAACTTTAGAGGGAGTTTGTCAATATCCATAAGCTGACTTGCTGGGACTTTGATTGGGATCATAATGAATCTATGGATAAAATAAAAGGAACTGACATCTTGACAATATTGAGTCTTTCTATCCATGAACATGAACTATCTCTCCATTTATTTAATTCTTCTTTTATTTCATTTACCAGAGAATCAAAATATAAAAGAGAGTTAACAGGCATGGAAGAGAGCATGAGAAGATCCCACCACCATCTAGTGGTATCTCCAGAAGGAAAGAATAGAGAATAGGAAGAAGCAGTATTCAAAAATACTGGCAGATATTCCATACTGAACCTGCAGAACACTAAAAGCAAAACCCTAAAAGCGGCCATAGGAAGAGGAAGGCAAAGGAATTAACTGAAAATGTATAAACATATGTGGGAAAGGAAACATAGGTGGGGGTTTCAGTTCTTGTTCTGCCACTAGTCTCTGGCCTGTAACAGTGATTATAACCTGCCCCTCCACTACCCATTCCATACTTCCTCACCTTACGCCAGGTTGTAGCTGGCTAAAATTTGAGGTAGGAGATCAAATCTTCATTCTCAGGGGACTGAGTTTGAGGTCCTGCCTGGACAGAAACACAGTAGTCCCTCATGAACATTTGCCCTTAGACTTGGCAAAATAAAGAAGTGCCCGGTGATCCCCTGGGTTTCATGCATATAACTCCCTGCTTTCATTGTATAGCGACAACTTCATTTGCCCTTAAAAATTGGGTAAAAGTCCCTCACTGGGAGAGCCAGATCTTTTGCTTAAGGTCCCTGATGACTCTTTTCTGTCTTCACTTTATGCAGGTTTGGTTACAAGCTGAGTCAGTAGGACTGAGCCAACTCAACAAAGAATGCAAGATCTGGCCTCAGGTGTAGATTCTGTTAGTTGAGCTCCAGACCCTAGTTATTTCCCTAGTAAAGATGCTCCCTTTGTCACATACTAGACCAAGTGTTCCTGTCTTTCTCCCAATTTCCCTGGAAATATGGAAACTAGCAGGGACAGGATTTCATTACTGGAAGACTTTCCATGGCATTTCCAGCTGTGCCTAATTTAAGCACATCTCAATGTGGAATAATGAGAGTTTGCAGGATCAATTATACACATTCTCCTTCTCCTTCTCCTTCTCCTTCTCCTTCTCCTTCTCCTTCTCCTTCTCCTCCTTCTCCTTCTCTTCTCTTACTGCTGCTGTTTTTCTCTATAAACCTTCCTATACACCTTCAATACTATTTGTATGTGACAGTGTGTGTTTGCCCATGTGTGTACATGTGTATGCATGGCCATCCTCACCCTTCACACATTGCCAGCTATCTTAGCCTACAATCTATGAATGCAGAGGCTGAAAGCTATAATGTATTGTTATTTTTTAAGACACGCAATCCCAGGGAGGAGCAAAAGAAGGAGGAACAAAGAGGTGAGGCAGCAAAAGTGGTCTCCCAAATGAGGATGTGTTATCAAGCTGGCCACCTGTAAGTGTGAACCATTGCTTCATCCGCGGGGACTGTCCTCCGAATACCCACATCAACTAAGTCTCAGAACTATCCCTGGAAGAAGTAGGGGAAGGATCTATTCACCAGCTCTTGCCTTCAAGTGCAGGCATGGGTGCTGAGCAGGATCTCACAGCAGTATCAAGAAGGATGCCAGGGATACGAGACAAGCGCCCTGAGCCACACACTCAAGATGGGTGTGATCTGGCTGTGCCCCTCCAAAGTCAGAGCACATGCAAATCTGGTTGCCACAGTGACAGCTGGAACAAGAGACGGGTCCTTAGACATGAACTGACGCGTGGGATGTGTCAGATACACTGACTTAAAAGCATAACCCTGATTTTTGCCTGTGTGCCCAGTGACCTCATGAGATATAATACCCAGTTGGTAGTCTAAGCTTCAAGTACAGTAAAAATATTGTTCTCTTGGTACCAGCATTTCTATTTTAGACATTAAGCTTTTCATACAATGGGGACAGGGAGTAAACATTTTAGAAGGAGGTCACTGGGCATTCATGAGATGTGCTACTCCCAATTCTACTACTTGATTCCCTGGCTTACGTATTCTAGTTAAAGGAAGAATAACATCATATATTGTGCTGGTTCAAAGAATATTCCCTATCTTTCAGGCAACAATCCTTATTGAAAGTGCTTACTTAACCAGCTGGAGGCACAAGTGAATTTTAATAGACTATTCCACTATTCTGTGAGACCAGCTGCTTCTGGGGGTTGGGTACGTGGTAAGACCAGCGATTCTAATGGGCTACAGCCCATTATCTAACTTGGACTCCTTGGTTAGAAGCAATGTTGTACAAGATACCATGGCCATTTTTAAGGCCTCTGATAAGTCCTCAGACAGTGGTTCTGGCATGGCATGGAAGGCAGAGAAAATAAAAGCCAATCTGTGCATCCTTCACGGTGTCTTGCTGTGAGCTCCATTCAACATCCTGATCTGCTCCTAGATTCCAGGGGTATTAAATCTGCTAGGTCTTAAGGGCTGAAGGACAAAGTTGATGTACCAGATGAGCAAAGGAGCCTTCTCATGCTCTGAACCCACTCAAATCTGATAGCTTTTCTTCGTCTGTGAAATGGGCCACTGCAGGAAACAAAATCTCATATTTGTTGCCTCAAGAATATATGCCTTCTTGTAGTAGAGGATACAGTGCCCAGCACCCTTCCTTCACTATGATGGCATTAATGGAGTGGGCCAGCCAATATAATGTCTTTGGGGTACAGTAGCAGGGAAAGTCTCTTGCCCTCTGTCATTGCATAGTCCCAGGATCACATAGATCACAATATTTTTTAAATCCTTTTTAATTAATGTATGATACTGCAACATTTGGATACATCCCTTCGTTGTTAAAAGGTAGGGCTTTGAGATTTTAACTAAAAAACAAGATCTTTGAAGTCTTTTATGGTTACATTCCTAGGGTTAATTTTAAAAACTGGAATCAGAGGAAATATATTTGAGGTTCTAGATGCATATTCCCAAACTGTTTTATTAAAAACTTATAACCACTTTCTATTCCCATTATCTATATGGGATAGCACCTTCACCATCATTAATTTTTCTCCCAATTTCTATTTATTTAATTGTTAGGAAAATGCCATTTCATTTTTTTTGCAATTTATATTTATTATGAGTTAAAATGCTTTTTATGTCCATCTAGCCATTTTCATTTTCTCTTCCATAAAATATTTGCTATGTCTTTTACTTGCATTTTTATTATATTTTCCCAACTTGCCTCCTACACTTATTTTTCTTTTTAAAATTCTCTAACTTTATGACCAAAGTATCACATTTTAGAAAGACAATATTATAGTAACTGGATTCTACTGATAGTTTGATGACTTTCTCATCAATTTGATACATGCTCTTTATAGATTTAGGACAGTAATCCTTTGATTTGTTTGTTGCTAATATTTTCCTGGTTTATTTGCCTTTGTACTTGGCTTGTGATACATTCTATGTGAAAAACAAAACAAAAACCTTGAATTGTATGTAGATGAATCTTTAAAAAAATTTTTTTTACTGTTTATTTTTGAGAGAGGGGGAGACACAGCATGAGCAGGGGAGGGGCAGAGAGAGAGGGAGACACAGAAACAGAAGCAAGCTCCAGGCTCTGAGCTGTCGGCACAGAGCCAGACATGAGGCTTGAACTCAGACCGTGAGATCATGACCTGAGCCAAAGTCGGATGCTAAACTGACTGAGCCACCCAGGTGCCCCCAAGTTTAATTAAGTAATCTCTCTGCCCAACGTGGGGCTTGAACTCACAACACCAAGATCAAGAATTGCATGTTCTACCAACTGAGCCAGCCAGGTGCCTTGTAGGTGGATGAATCTTAATCATACTCTTGGAGAACCCTCTAATGATTAGAAATTCACATATCTATTTTTCTGTGGTTCCATTTTCTTATAAAATGAAAAAAATTCACCCATGACTATGTTTCTGTATCAAAATGTACCAAAATCTTTCCAACTTCAAGGTCTTCACTGAGGCGCCTGATCACCTTGCTCCCACTCATTCTCCTCCCCACAACCTGTTCACACAACAGACTCCTCCTCCATCATCCATCTAAATCAGGTTCCTACTGCTACACTTGACCAAAGCTCCCGTGTCCTTTATGGAATTCATAATAACCTGCATTTACATATTCCGTTGTGTGGTTATTTAACGCCTGACCCCTCTTCCCACCACAGTGTTCTAAATTCTGTAAAGGCAGTGACAACATTATTCTTTTTCTTGCAGAGTAGCCACATCCTAATATATATATAATGCCAGGTACTATATATGTATATGTGTGTATATATATATATATATGTACACATATATATACACACACTGTATATATATAGTATATACTATATATTTCTATGTATATAATATATAATATAACAATATTAATATATAATATAATAATATATAATATAATAATAACAATATAATATATAATAATATATATAGGAATATATATATAGAAAGAGAGAGAGAATTTAAAATAATTATTAAAGTTTAAGTGAACCACAAACTTCCTCCACTCTCTGCCCTCCCACATACTAAGTTACACACATATTTACTCAAACAATACCACACAGCACCTTCCTCCACTGTACGTCTGGGAGAGAATGTTCCCTCCTCCCACCCAAGGCTAATGCATCCACCTGTGTTTTGTACAGCACCCCCTTCTTCCTCTCTGAGAAATCGGCCTCGCCAGTAATCTTCTCCCTGAAGTATTCTCTCCCTCCATCTCCACTGTCCTTCCCTCTTAGCATATAACACCTACTCAAAAACCATCCACTTCAACACACAAATATACCAAAACCTGTCCCTTCTGATCTTTCATTCCCTGCCACAATTTTAAAAATCAATTTTATTACCATACGATTTACATATGACAAAATGCACCCATTCTAAGTGTACAAATTGGTAACTTTTGATGACTGTATATGTTCCTAGAGTGGCCACAATGGAAATACAGAACATTTCCATCACTGCCCCAGTGTCTTTCTGCCCTTCCTGGCCAACTTTCTCATGCCCTCAATCGGCCCCAGCACCAAGCAGCCATGACTCTGCTTTCTGCCACTGTACATTACATCTCTCTCTTTCAGAGTTTCATATAAATGGAATCACACTGTAGTTGCCTTTTGTCCCTGACTTCTTTCTCTCAACGTAGTGTCTAAGATGCATCCATGTTGTTGGGTGTATGAGCAGTTTGCTCTTCTTACTGCCAGTGGTAGCCTACTCTCAGGGTCTACTGCAATTTGTTTATCCACTCACCCATTGATGGATGTTTAGGTTGTTTTAAGGTTTAGGGTATTATAAATCAAGCTACAGTTAACATTTGTATACAAGTCTTTGTGTGAACATATGCTTATGTCTTCACCACTTTAGGGTAAATACATGGAAATGTAATGGCTGGGTTATATGATTAAGTGTATTTTTAACTTTTTAATCAACTACCAAACTATTTTCCAAAGTGGTTGTACCATTTCACATTCCCACCAGCACTTTATGAGAGGTCCAGTGGCTCCAAATCCTCACCAACACTTGGTATGTCAGTTTCTAAATTGGAGGAATCCTAATGGGTCTAATTGTCTATTATATACCTTCTTGGGTTGAGCATCTATTCAAATATTTTGCTCATTTTGAAAACTTAGGTGATAGGTCTTAATTGAATTTTGAGTTATTTACATACTTTAGATACAAGTCCTTTTTCAGGTATTTTTTATAAATATTTTCTCCCAGTCTGTGATGTGCCTTTTCATTTTCATAGCAGAGTCTTTTGAAGAGCAAAAGATTTAGATTTTGGTGAAATACAATTTATTTTTTTCTTTTATGGTTCAAACTTATGTGACCTATTTAAGAAATTTTTTTCTTAACCCAAGATCATTAAGATTTTCTCCCATGTTTCTTTTAGGAAGTTCTATAGTTTTCCTTTATATTTAGGTCTATGATCTATTTTAAGTTAATTTTTTGTGAGTGGTATGATGTAAGGGTTGAGGTTTCTTTTTTACATATGATTATACAGTTGTTTCAGCATTATTTTGCAAAATACTATCTTTTCTACCACTAAAATACTTTGCAAATCATTTGACCACAGATACATGGATCTATTTATGGAGTTTTTATTCTGTTTTGTTGGTCTATGTGTTTAACCTTATGCCAATACTATCATGATTAATAAGGTTTTGTAGGAAGTCTTGAAATTAGATAGTGTAAATGTTCCAATTTTGTTCTTCTTTTCCAAAATACTCTGGCTATTCTAGGTTTTTTGAATTTCTATATGGAGCTTAAAATCATTCTGTCGATTTCTACCCCAAAAAAGTCTACTGTGATTGTGATAGAGAGCAGACAAACTTTTTACAATATTATTTCAATCCATGAACATAGTATTTCTCTCCATTTATTTAGGCATCTTTAACTTATCTCAGTAATGTTTCTTAGGTTTTAAGTGTACATGTCTTGTACATATTTTATTTAATACATCTATGGGTTTCATGTTTTTAGTATTATTGTAAATTGTACTGTTTAAATTCTAATATCCAATGATTTGTTTCTAGAATGTAGCAATACAGTTTGGATCCTGTAACGTTGCTAAACTCCACTATTAATTATGGTATTTTTTTTTTGTAGAGGCCTAAGGATTTTCTATGTATACAACAAAGTCAGTTATCAATAAAGACAGCTTTACTTCCTTTTTATCTGAATGTGCTGTATTTCTTTTTATTTTCTTATTTTACTAATTAATTAATAAGGTGATATTAAATAGGATTGGTGAGAGTGGGCATTCTTGTCTAATTCTTGATCTAAGGAGAAAAACATTCAAAATTCCACCATTAAGAATGATCATAGGGCACCTGGCTGGCTCAGTCAGTAAAGCATGTGACCTTTGATCTTGGGGCTGTTGGGTTTGAGCCCCATGTTGTGGGTAGACTTTACTTAAAAAGAAAAAGGTTTAAAAAAGAAAGAAATGATCGTAGCTCTAAGTTGATCATAGATGGCCTTCATCACTTCAAAGACATTCTCTGCATTTCCTAGTTTTATGAGAGTTTTTGTCATGAATAGTTGTTGCATTTTTTAAAATGCTTTTTCTGCATCTATTTATCTGTGCCTCTAGATTTAGGACTGGGATGAGAGTCCCAGTTTGGACAGCACTGAATCTACTGCAGACACTGAATGGCATGGGAAAATAGAACACACAATTTAGGGTTATAGGCAGACAATCTTTGGTACTCTTTCCCCCAAATCTCTCCAAAGCTAACTGAAGTTTTCCAGTTAGAGAATTATTTATATCAATTGCAAATACGCCTGAAGCACTAAGGACTGGTAATATAATCAATATGAACTTGATCAGATTTTTTTTCCTGACCTTAAACTGACAAAACACTGAGGAAATGGGAATAGGTGTCAAAGGTAACTTTGAAACCTAGTGCGTGTGGAGATGAGCAGATTAAGATCGGCCACTAGGGTAGCAATACAAGAAAAGTTGAGAGATGTCACAAAAAGGAAGTGAGATGATACCGTAGCATAGATACATTTTAAATTTTCATGGAGAAGCCTGGAGGTGATCACCATGCCGTCGAATTCTTTCTTGAACAAGGACGGTTACAAACAAGAATTTTAAAATAAAATCATCCTCTAAGCTGTTTTGGGCAAGTAGACCCAGTGACTACCTTGAAAGACTGAATCTTCATTCAGTTCACAACTATCTCTCAAGCCCACCTCTCCCCAGTCAGACTGTCCAGCCAGCATTTCTCATGGTGTGTTTATAGAGCACTATTTCAGAGGAAGGTTAATAGTTACACACACACACACACACACACACACACACCCCAAACAACAACAATGCCATAAGCTTGGGGATCACTAGGCCAAACGTGTCTTTATATTAGAATTCAATAGAACCTCTGATATACAAATGAGCATACAAATTTCCAAAGGAATAATACAGCATATGGTGTTTTCTGTAGTATTTAAGCTGGGAATAAAACTTCACTTCTTGGCTTCAATTCTGGTGGAGTCAAGTGGTGTGGCAGAGATAGTGCTAGACTTCAAACCAGGAAACTTGGCTTAATGTCTAGTTCCTCTGACTAGTTGCTACGTCACTGGGGGTGCTGTATTAAAATGTCTGAGGGGTGCCTGGGTGGCTCAGTTGGTTAAGTGCTGACTCTTGATTTTGGCTCAGGTTACTGTTCGTGAGTTCAAACCCTATGTCGGGCTCCGTGCTGACGGCACAGAACCTGTTTGGGATTCTCTTTCTCTCCCTCCCTCTCTGCCTCTCTCTCTCTCTCTCTCTCAAAATAAATAAATAAGCATTAGAAAAACATGCCTGAGGGGCACCTCCGTGGCTCAGTCAGTTAAGCATCCGACTTCAGCTCAGGTCACGATCTCAGAGTTCGTGAGTTTGAGCCCCACGTCAGGCTCTGTGCTGACAGCTCAGAGCCTGGAGCCTGCTTCGGATTCTGTGTCTCCCTCTCTCTCTGCCCCTCCCCTGCTCACGCTCTGTCTCTGTCTCTGTTCTCTCTCTCTCTCAAAAATAAACATTAAAAAATTAAAAAAAAAACATGTCTGAATCTCTGTTTCTTCACCAATATAAAGATAATCCTCTAACTTACCTATAGGGCTAGTCATAAAAATTAAATTAGTTATTGGATGTGCTATCACCTGCTCAGTATCTCATGCCAAGTACACATGTGGTCTTTCAATTCCAAACTGCATCCTCTTAAAGAAAATACAGCTTTAAAAATCCATTGTGAATTGTGTTAATTAGATTTTAAATGTTACATATAGTGATGGACCTAAAATGTTATAACCAATAAAGGGATATAAGTTGGCATTATATAGAAGGTACTTAATGTATACAACAAATGTAATAAACTGCCATCCACATTATCAAAATTGTCAGGAATTCTAGTTCCTGTGTGAGGGACCGAGTAACCCAAGCCCTTAAGAAAACAGGTTGTGAGTATAAAATAGAATAAAGACTGACCCATTCGTGGGAGAATATCAGAGAAACCGTAGCAAAACAGAAAATATCAAAAGAAAGAGGGCACTTTGAAGCAGCATAGCAAAGGGAAAAGACATTCCACCCAGTCAGGGTTCTTGCCTCATTTACTGGACACTTGACCTTGGGCAGTGAATGGAGACTGACTTGCTTTAATTGTGAAATGGAAACGGCACGTCCCCTGTCTGGAGTCAGGGGCTGGATCAGATTCTCTTTCTCCACTTCTTAGTTCTGTATTCTCTTTACACAACTTTAATTTTTGATCTTGGCCCCATTGTCCGAAATTGCTCAGTATTCAAAACAGCAAAATGGTAAGCACAAATACAAGATCCTGCTCCTAATTGTGTATGTAATTGCTGAGATTAAGTCCTGTGACTTAAAATTCTCTGACATTAATTCTAAAGCTCTCAATTTATTCCTTATTTCCACATAGTGTCTTATCTTGAACCTTAAGAGGAAGGCTTTAATCCTCCCAGCTTTAAACCAGGGCAGGAAGCCCTGGTGGGCGCTTTGGCAATGCAGTGAACCCGAAGGGAGCACCACTAGGTGGCGCTGAAGATCCGGCTGTAGAAGGAAAATCGGGATAAACCCCGCACCAGCGTTAATTTCCTCTGGGTCTATTGGCTGGCACGGGGCTGTTATTTCCTTTATTGTCAGGGATCTTGGGGATGTCTTGGCTTGAATCTAATGCAAACAGTCCCTCTGCAGTGCTCAGCAGTTGGTAAAGGGGGTCTTGGGCTTGGCAATAGTATCACCACGGGTTATTTACAAAATCACTAATGACCAGACCTTTCTGCCTCCTCCCAGAACCTTCCCTCAGTTCCCAGATCTGGGACCTATTCTGCTTCTTCAGCCATTCATTCATTCATTCATTCATTCAAACATTTATTGCACGCTCTTACATATCAGGCATACAGCCGGGAGTAATGTGGTTTGAGAGATCCAGAACATTAGAATTTTTTTTCTTAGTCGGCCAACAGCACCAAACCCAGGTATGGTGCCTCAGAGTGACTGCTCAGGCCGTGCACTGAGGGGGCCAAGTTGCTGGCAGCTAGGCTGTGTTCCCAGGAGGGAGCAGAGGAGGAAGTATCGTGGTTCTTGCATTTACAACCAGCCCATAACACCTTCCTCCTCCAGCACACTTACCTGTATGAAGGCAGTGTAGCCTCTCTGCCCGACAATCTGCATGTCAAGCTGACCTTAGCACATTCTTTTTCTCATTAATGGAGCTATTGATATTTACTTTAACTCTATTACAATGTAGTCTTGGGTTGTTGTTTTTTTAAGTAAAAAATCTGGGGAAGTGAAAATACTCTGTATCATAGCAGAATGATGGCAATATACCATCATACATTTGTCCAAACCCACACCAAGAGTGAACCCTAATGGAAACTACGGACATTGAGTGATTACAGTGTATCAATACAGGTTTATCAATCGTAACAAATGTACCATCCTGGTGAGTGGTATCGATAGTGGGGAACGCTCTGCATGTGTCAGGACAGAGAGTGTATTGGAAATCTCTACCTTCTCTCAATTTTGTTGCAAACTTAATAAAACTGCTCTAAAAAATAAAACCTTTTTAAAAAAGTCGATCGGGAATTCATTTATCATGGAATAGTATTCAGCAATAAAAAGAAATGAGTTATCCCGCTATCGATGAAAATACATGGAAGAATTTTATATGCATATTACTAAGGGAAACAAGCCAATCTGAAAAGGATACACACTATATGATTCCAACCATACGACATCTGGAAAAGACAAAGCGATGGAGACTATAAAAAGATCAATGATTGTCAGGGGTTGGGGGAGAGGGAGGACGAGATGAACACATACAGCAAAGGGGATTTTTAGGGCAGTGGAGCCATTCTGCATGATCCTCTAACAGTGGATACATGTCATAACACGTTTGTCGAAGCCCATATAATGTACAATACAAAGAATAAACTCTAATGTCAACCAGAGACTTTAGTTAATAGTTATACATCAATATTGGCATATCAATTGTAACTAATTGATTCAAGAAGTTAACAGGAGGGGGAACTGCAGAGGGAGTAAGGGTTTATGGGAACGTCTTGCACTTTCTATGCAATTTTGCTGTAAACCTAAAACTGCACCCCCAAAATAGTCTATTAATTTTTTAAGTCTGTTTGGAAAGACCTCATATTTATATGACGCTTTGTAATTTTCAGATCAATCCACTTGATTCTCACAAGAGCACTGTAAGATGTAAAGGATTGGTCATGTACCACGTTTGCAGATATATGGACATGGAGGGCAAGGAAATCAAGTGACTTTCAAGTTCATGAAGCTAATTAAACAGCAAGGCAAGGACTTGACCCCATGTCTTCCTGCTGCAGATCCAGAGCACTTTTCTCTCTATTCTAAGTACTTACAAGCCAGGAAAATGATACCAAGTCCTCTGTACTCTCCAGTGACTTTCCTTTCTTTCTCGCAGGGTTTTGGAGTCAAACTCAATAGAGATATACACTGTAAATTACAGTTCAAGATTTCGGTCTGTGGCTATTCGATACAATGTAGTACAAGGATCTCACGTGTAAAACAGCAACTTTAACTTTTTTCCTACCAATTATTTCCTCCGGTGTCTTTTGAAAATCTTTGCTTCCTCTCCACTTTCAGGATACTCCATGGAACAAGAATGAAAGCAGAGATGAGCGACAAGAATCTGGGGACATTTTTACAGAATATAGCACGGAGAATGTGGGATTTTTACCCTTAAAGAGCCACAGCAGCTTGGGATGAAAGGGGAGCCTTCTAAGGGGCATCATTGTCCCAGAGCAAATCAGCACCAGCTGTCCAACTGCACAGAGAGAATCTTTGACAGCGACACCTTGTGGTAATGAGAATTAATAGCAGTAAAAGAGGAGACTAATTTGCTCTCTTGGGTATGGAGATCAGACTGACTCCTCTTGAGACTGTGCAAAGCTCCTCCAGAATTCCTTGACATGGCTGGGGGGAGGGGAGTAAAAATTTCCAAGAGAGGCATCTGTTTTCAGCTAAGTAGTCATTTAGACATTTGAGCAATAAATTAGAAAAACAAAAGAGGGAAGACCTATGGAGGGGCAGAGAGAGAAGGTGGTAATCTACAAACCCAGGAGAGAGGCCTCAGGAGAAACCAAACCTGCCATCACCTTAATTCCAACTTCCAGCCTCCAGAACTGTGAGAAGATAATTTCTGTTGCTTAAGCCACCCAGTCTATGATATTTTGTTACAACAGCCCTAACAATCCAATACAGGCATATAGTAGGCACTCAGTAAAGTTAAAGGGATAAATGCATTCTGCAATTAAAAATTCACAATTGGTAAATACTAGGAAGGATAAATAAAGGTTGCTGGGAACAAATAATAACGTGACCTGACCTACTCTGGGACAATGGGGAGGGCTGATCCAAAGAAGTGATATTTACGTCGAGGTCAGGAAGAAGGTATTAAAGGTCAGAAGGTATTAAAGGTCAGAACATTGTGGCTTCAACTAGGGTGATGGAAGCAGAGGTGAATGGGTAACTCCAAAAGATATTTAGAAAGATATGCAAAAAAGAAAACAGCTGGATCCTTACCCTCAGAAACCTTACTTTTCCTGAGCACGGAAAGCCATGGGGAAGGTAGGAGTGGTAGTAGGGAAGGGAAGGAATAAATAGGAAGACAAAGAAGGAGAGTCTGGTCTAATAAAACCTGAAAGTGTTAGAAAGGGATTTCTGAGAGGAGATAATCTAAGACTTGGGGGAAGATGAAAACCAGAATCGTCCTGCTAACAGTGCTGGTTTGATTATTTTACAAAATCCCCTTGGTAACACTGGAGCCACGACACATATTGGTTCGCCACTGGAAATAATCATATTTTGCATTAATAGTTTTGGCTTTCAGCTCATCTTCAATAACTTTCGGATCTGATTTTTTTTTTCTGTTTGACAGATTGCACTCTTGGTTGCCTTTTAATTATTGAATCGCTGTTCTTTATCTGCAGTCTTCGACTAGTAACCTTATTATAACAATTGCCCAAGACTCAGAACTGAACAGTGCACAATAAAAATCCACAATAATAAAAATGCTTAAATTAAATAAAAATCTCCTAACAAGTAGCAGAGCATGCTGGAATGGATTGTATGAGTCACCAATTGTATGAATGATTTATTTTGGAAGTTATATCAGCTAAAGAAAAGCGTATTTTGATCTTAACATTCAATACCCAGGCCTAATACACTCATCACAAAGCCTCTGAATGAAATAGCCTCATGCAAGATTATCAGCCTATAAATAACATCCTAATAGTCTGTTGGTATTTATGACTACTGTTTTTAAAAATAGTTACTAGGGACTTTCATAGTTGTTGAGTATTGCTTTCCACTGTCCCGTACCCATACATGTTTGTAACTCTGTGCACACGTGTGTGTGTGTGTGTGTGTGTGTGTGTGTGTGGTGCACTCACTAAAATAGTCATACTGTGATACACAGGCTAGAATCTGCTTCTCTTTCTTAATTTTAAAGAAGAATAGGAAAAGAAAAAAGTCTCATAGAACATTAAAGAAAAATCTCAATTTATGACTTGAGAATGCAGGATGGTTTTACGAATAGAACTAGAAAGTTATGTTCTAAATTCCATTCCTCCTTTACCGCAGCAGCAAAAAGGAACCACTTGGCTAGAGAGTTGCTCAGGCACTTTACAAAAGAGGAGATCAAATGGCCCATAATCATATGAAAAGTTACGCGACCCCCTTAAGAATCAAAGACACGCATGTTGAAATACAAATGAGATACCATGACAGAATGGCTATAATTAAACAGGCTGATGATGCCAGGCGATGATGATGACGTAGAGCAAGGGAACCCTCCTGCATACCTGGTAGAGGTGTAACTGGTCCAACCACACTAGAAAACTCTTGGAAATACCTATAAAATGTGAACATAGACATACCCAGTGTCTACGTATATTCCTATAAGTAGTATAGGAATATACTATATTGTATTAATTTTCATTGTATTAATTTTCTATTGCTGCCGTGACAAATTACCATGAACTTAGGGGCTTGAAACAACAAGTTTATCATCTTAAGAACTTCAAAGAAAATTTCACTGTCATAGAAAATCTCCTGAGTGAATAAGTACATCAAAAATTACCTATTACACCCATATCTGCCCTTGGCTATGACAAAGGCCGTAAAGAATGGGTCTCAAAGGGGAACTTCAGAAAATGATATTCCGAAAGACACTTTCCTGTGGATCGCATGTGACATCTCTCTGAAGTATCGGGGGCAAGTTTCCAGATACTGAGCGTCTTTGCTAAGTGTCTCTTTCCATTCCCTAGGGGAAGGAGTGGTCTTTGTTGCTCTCCCTATTACTATGAATTCTTGTGTTATTTTTAAAAAGTAAAGCCTTTAAGTACTTTTTGAATGAAACAAGATTTTACTTGAAAGATGGGTCATACATAGTATCATTTCAATGAGTTAAGCATATGGCAATTTCCATATGCTTCTACATGTAAGTTTACAGACACTTATATCCTAATGAAAGAAGATGTTACCTGAAACAGTGATTACACACAGCATAGTTTCAGTGAGTTAAGCACAGGGCTATTCCCATACAACATTATTATTAGCCAATAATATGGGCTAATCCCATATTATTACGATTTTAATAATAAAAAGCAATGACCCTCTCCCACCTCCCTCTGCCGGGTCTGCACCAATATTCCAGAGCCAGCAAGGGACTGTCTGTTGCTTAAGAGACACTCAGCAGGAGATAGGCTGAGCACATGGCTAAACTCTCCCAGCATCAGGGGCCAATCTCTTCCTAATTTCTCTTGGGGCCACACGTTCTCATGAAGTCCATCAGGTCAGAAGTTCTCACCTTCTCCCCCCAACGAGGAGATACTTAGCAAATCCTAGCAGTGGTGTTTTTTTTTCTCTTTCAATCGAATGAGATCTAAAAATTCCATCACATGAAAAAAAAATGCCATCACGTGATTTGAAACCACAGAAAATAACAGTAATGGGGGAGTGGCCATGATATTACAGTCGGCTTCTGTCTTTTGCATTCAGTGTCGCTGCCTGTCTGTGGGTTGCATTTGCTCTGCTCACAATGTGTCATTGCAGTTAGCTAACCCATGGTGGAGCAGAAGAGAATTCCTGGTAAATTTTAGTTGATGTGCAAGTGGGAGGCATACACTGCTTGCTAACTGTCTGACAGATGTATGATGTCGTAGAGGTGAGAGTCACTAGGTAGCAGTGACCTGCACCACGGAGGCGGGGCTTGTTTCTGAGCAACTGGGAGGGATTTTCCCCTCCCCAATGCTAATTAATCTGTAGGAGCAAGAGATCAGATGAGAATCATAGTATTCAATGCCTCTTGTTTCCAAGGCTGTGGTTGAGGGAATGGTCGTCAACCTATTCCTTTTGAAGTGCAAAAAAAACCCTTTAAATACTTTTTTTTTAAATGGCTTATCTTATAGTTCTGCAGTTCAGAAGTTTGAAAAGGCTCTCCTGGGCTAAAATCAAGGTTTCAGCAAGGCTGTGTTCTTTCTGGAGACTCTAGGGAAGAATCCTTGATCATGTCAGCATCTGGAGGCTGCCCATAGTCCTTGGTGGACGGTCCCAAATCCAGCAACAGTGGGTGAATTCTCACATGTATCACTCTGACCTTCCCTTCTGCCCCCACTTCCCCATTTAAGGACTCTTGTGATTACACTGGGCCCAGCCAGGTCTTCGAGGATTATCATCTTCCTGTCTCAAGCTGATTAGCAAATTTACTTTCATTTGCCACCTTACTTCCCCTTTGCCATGAAACGGAACATATTCATAGGTTCTGGGGATCCAGATGTAGACATCTTTGGGGGACTATTATTCTGCCTACCACAATGGCCAACAGACATGCACGCATGTGTACATCAAAAGACACATATAAGGATGTTTAGAGCAGTGTTGTCTTTATTGGCCAAAAGCTGGAAATACCCCAAATGTACATCCACAGTAGAATGGATTGTTATATATTGTATATTGGGGTATGTTCATAAAACAGAATCCTTTACAGCAATGAAATAAATGAGTCACAACTTCATGCTACAGCTTAAATGGACCTCACATAATGTTAATCAAGAAGCCAGACACAAAATAAAGCATATGGCAGGATTCCATTTATGCAGTTTAAAAACAGGCAAACTTGCCAATTATACCTCAATAAAGCTGAAAAAGAAAAAAACCAACAATAGGCAAACCGTGCTAGAAGTCAGGGCAGTGATTAGATTTAAGGAAGAAGAGGAAAGGTAATGACAGTGAAGGACTGGGCCTTCTGGATGCTTCTGGACACTTCTGGATGCTTCTAGGTCATGTTCTCATTCTTGATCTGGGTGGTTACATGAGTGTGTTCATTTTATGAAAATTCCTTGAGCTATACAGGTAAGATTTGCACGCTGTTCACATCTGTGTCGATAAAAAGGTTTAAGAAAATGGGTCCACTCCTTATCAAATGTTTTTTATCTAGTGTTCTCATCTGTCATGGGGCAGCCCTGTGGAAAAGTCCGTATGGTGGAGTTTAGAAGCATGTGATCTATGGTGCCTAGGAATGGCTACACCAGTGAGTTTCCAAGTGGCCCTCTGAGCTTTCAGGTAAGACTGCAGCCTTCAGGGGCCATTGTGCCAGAGGCATCAGCTAAACCACTCCCAGAGCCCTGACCAGCAAGAATCATGACATAATAGATGTTTGCTGTTTTAAATCACTAAGTGTTGGGGATAATTGGTTAGTTGGCAATGGATCCCCAATAAGGAACCACGCGGTACTACTCTCCCTTAGCAGAGATCTGTGGGAGAGGCCAGGCTTGTACAGTTCACACCCCCTCGTGAGAGCAAGTGCGGTGCTGAGTGGAAAGTCAGCTCCTTGAAGGCAGTGCCCATCATGGGGTGTAAGGAACAGGTTTAGTGTGCAAACCACATTTGTTGGTCAAAGAGCAACAATACCTTAGTGACAAAAGCAGACAGAAGAAGCCACCACGTGTCACAATAGCCATGTCTAGACATCCTGTCACAAACATTGGTAGCAGCTATAAAGCTTCTGTTGGCTAAGATTCCTACATGACCCAGATATGCATGCCAGGGGATGGATTCCTTTCCCGGGACACTTCAAATGAACTCTTCTTCTCCTTCTATTACAGCAACCAGTGGTTCCCGATTCAACCCCTATGATGGATACTGAAGGCTTTCTTGGAACAGTTGTCTTGAGGAACGCCTCCCAAGTGAGGGAAACAAGTGAGTTCTGGGAAGTCACACCTCTCCTCACCTGCTCCAAGTCTGGCCCATTCGGTCAAGTAACTGAGATCTGCCATTGGCTGCCACGTCTTCCCAGCTGCACCCCCTACAACCCATCTCCAAGGGGGCATGAAACCTCCTCCAGGCCAACTTGTTCAAAGATGTTGTGGGTATATGTCATTGAACCCAGTCACATGCTTTCATAAGGATGTCTCCAACCACATCATATGTACCACAGCCAGACCAAGCTGGCTAGCTTTTTAAAGATGGGTATTTTGCCTCATGCACCCTCTGTAGCATCACACACAACAGCAGGTTGGTCACACGCACCCTTGAACTCACGTCAGGAGCCACAGAGATGCATATGTGCAGAAGGAAGCTTGTTTCTACAGTTCACTCAGATGTGATTTTCCCTTTCCTGTAACTGATCTGCTCTATGTTATCAGTCCCTCATCCCAATGGGTAGCTATGAAGAGAAACAAAACTAAAACATTATCAGTGTGTATTTCACAAACTACTTTGCTTTAAGTGACCTTTTAAAATATATCACCCAGCCTCTTTGTGGTATAAAGTTCAGTTGTTCAGATGCCCTTCAAACCCAGTTCCCTTAAAGGATGGTGTGTGGGAAGGTAGCCAGTATTCAGAGCCTTATGGTAACAAATTGCAGGGGGGGGGGGGGCAGGAAACTGGAACCTTCAGTTGAGTCATTTCACTCAAAAAATAGTGATCAAGCACCTACTATGTTCCAGGCGGTGCTCCAGGTGCTGGATATACAGCAACGAACAAAAGAAAGCTTTTTGCCCACTGGCCTTCTGGATCTTACATTCTGCCGGATATGTGGCAGATAATAAATGGACATAATATGTGCTGTGTCAGGGAGATAGGGATATGGAGGGTCGGAGGCAGGCGAAAGGAAATCGTGCAGGCGGGGCAGTTGTTATCCCATAAAGGGAAGGCCTTATTAATAAGATGACTTTAGAAGCAGAGTCCTGGAGACAGCGAGGGACCAGTTCTGGGAAGGCAAGGGTGGGCATCATGTGTTGGAGAAGTGTAGGTCATCCTGGGTGGCTGGACTAAATGCACAGGCAGCCCGATCGTGGTGCATCTGGTGGACAGTGGTCAAGAGTTTTGCTTTTACCCTGAATGAGATGAGAAGCCTTCGGAGGATCTGGAACAGGGAAGCAGCTTACGTTTAGAGCTGCACCCGCGGCTGTCGTGTGCAGAGCAGACGGACGGGAAGCAAGAGTGGGTAAGGCGGGTGAGTTAGGGGGTGACTGCAAAACCCCTGGTGAGGAGGGGTGAGGGTGCTGGAGAGCAGAATAGTAGCACCAGCGGGACTTACCAAAGGCTCAAGGAAGAGCTAGGACTGGACACACGTAGTTGAGGTCTGTAGTGTACAAAAATGCTTAAAGCCATGACACTGGACAGTATCACTGAGGGAGTTGAGAACAGAAAGAATGCCAGAGTTTAGAGATAAAGAGGAATCTGCAAAGGGGACTTAGAAAGAGTCCAGTGACAGCCATTTGCCTAGTCTCAATGTCCTGCCATGGCCATGTCCTCCGCCAACCCCCAGCTCTGTGTGCCCCCAGCACTCTCCCTTCCTTATTCTCAGCCAGGTGAGAACCCCAGATGCTGTGCTCTTCCTGGTCTGGCCATGGGGGGCCAGAGTACTGCCTCTGACCCCTTCATCTGGCTACCTCCTCAGCCAATGCCTGGCAACTGCTCTTTTGTCATCTTGCATAGATGGGATTTCAGCTGGGAACTGACAGTGTCCTCTAAGATGTGCCCAGGCACCTGTGCCACAGGCCCTGGTGACTAAAGCCCTTCACTTTAATATTCTCAGGTTCCCCCATAACTACCTGTTTCTCTACTGTTTCTCTCCCCGTCCTCCACCGACACACATATATATACACGCACACAAGCGCATATGCATGCACACGCACACATCAGGGTCCTGTCCCTAAGAAGGGGTGACAAGAACCTATATGACCTCAGGTCCTAGCTCAATCTCTTCTGGTCCTCCATACCCTCCTTTTAAGCATCCACTGGATAGGTCTTCTCTCTGATGTGGACCTTCCTTTTCCAAAACCTACCCATCTACCAACTAGGCACGGCTCTCCATATATCAGAGGAGGAGTTTGAGAATTTAGAGATCCCCATTGTCTTTCTGCAGTGCTAGCTTCCAAGTCCAAGCTCTTGATTAAGAGAGATTTAACGCCCAAAGGTATCAGTTGTCCCTTATTTCTTCCCACCTTCTCCCTCCCCGGGGCAGTAAACACTTTCAGACTTGGGGTCGGAAATAAATCTGAAAGTAATAAGGTTTAAAGGAGAAACAAAAATAAGTCACTTTTAATATTTTCAAAATATGATTCCAGTCTCAACTCAACCATCTACCACTCAGACACGATTTTTAAACGTTTTTAACGTGCAAGTTCCCCACCTCACCCCCACTTGAACTTGGAGTCACGTGCAGAGAGAGGCACAGAATGTTTAGCTGTATGGGCAGCAGAGGAAAGCACAGGGGGAGTTGCTACTGAGCCCAGTGAAGATTTAGCACATTGATTTTCCCCCCTTTATTTTCTCTCGGCACTGTGGTTTGTGATTGAGTGGGGAGGTTGGGGAGGACAGCCAAAGCTTTTAAAGGTGCCAATACTTTAGCAAGAAATAAGGAATAGTGGCTGTTAAAAGAGCCTAGATTCTCCACTCTACCCTCCCGTGCCTCATTTTTCTTTTCCTCTTTCTACTTTCTTAGATGACCCTGCCTGTCAGTGAGGTGACTAACAGCTTTGGTGAAAGGAGAGGAGAGGGAGGGTTTGGGGGAGGGCTCAGAGCGGGAGGCGGGAGTCGTGGGTCCTGCATTCGACCGGTTATCCCACCTTGAGCCGGTCACTGCCCAGCTCCTCGGTTCTGGTCTTCCTTCCTCCACGTGCTCTTTCATTGCTGCATCCATTGAATCTTTCAGGAGGGTCTACTGTGTGCCAGGCACTCTGCGTGCAGCTGGGACAGAGCGGACATGGGCCCTGCCCTCAGAGAGCTTACACTCGAGGAAGGCAGCAACCGAGAGAATGGCAAGAAATAAATATGATGTGACAACAAGTAATGAAAAGTGCCACAAAGGAAAATGACACCACGCCATGAAAGAGAATCACCGGGCAGGGGCTTCCGACTTTAGGTGGGAGTCAGGGACAGATTCTCTGAGAGGCGGCGCTTCAGTGGGGGCCGGAGGATGGCGTGAAATGGAGGCGAGATCCAGATCACCCCCACAGGAACAGGCCGCCAAGGAAGGCAAGAGATCATGACGAAAAGAGCTCAGGTGGACTCCTCAAACCCAACAGAACAGGTTGGGGAGTGACTTGTACATTTTCTGTCATGCTTATTCATTAGCGTCAATCTGTTCAAGTCTGCTATTTTTTGGGGAAAAAAATTGAACTTTCTAAATTAAAAAAGATCGTGAACGATGCTATAATTAGGATCTAAAATACTTCTTAAAACAAAAGTCAGAAAGCACAGATACTTGTGAAAGTAACTCTCTTCCTCGTTTTCAGGGAAAAGAACAGAACAAAACAGACTAAGTCCCTCTTCTCATGAAGATTATCTGTGGCCTGAGTGAGACAGTCAATGAACACATCAATAAGCAATGGGTCTGTTTGCCTTCGGTGATAAAGAAATAAAGAGAAATAAGGCAGAGAGAGGGGACAGAGACCAACTCATGGGGGTCAAGTTCCTACATTATAAACAGATGAAGATTATATTTGAACAGAGACCTGAAGGACAGAAGAGGAAGAGTATTTCAGGCAGAGGGAATGGAAGACATTAAGGCTCTGAGGTGGTGGGGTGTTTGCTGTGTTGTAGAAACAGGAAGCTGGCATGCCTGGAATAGACTGAGGGGTACCTTAGTCTGCAAACTCCCTGAGACAAAAATATGGGTCAAGTGGTTTATTCTGGAGGTGATCTGATGAAGCACTAAGGGAGAATGGGGAAGTGAATGAGGGAAGAAAGGCAAGCCAATAAACAGGACGTGAATGAGTGGGTTACCACTGTGGGCTACTGAGATTCACCCCTGCTAGGGACTGTAAGGAATATGCTTCAGAACTACCCCACTGAGCAGTCAGCAAGCTGGGTATGTATCCAATTCCTGTCTCACTGACGAAGATGGCTTCTGGAACCTGCTCCTGAGGCCATACAGTACCTCCAGGCAGATGTAAGAAGTCCACTGGAGCATAAGACGGTGTCTGCAGTAAACTCTGGGCCACCCTGGGGATGTGGGCAGGTCACTGGCTGTATCTGCTAGAGGGAACGGCATGATGAGATCAGAGAGGAGGTGGGGGCCCAGATCGCGTAGGCCTGGTAGACCACGATAAGAACTTTAAATTTTATTTTCATCAAGATGGCAAGCATTTGGAGAGTTCAAGCAACATTATCTGCCTTCCTTTCCATTTTTAAAGAAAAACCTGACGAATGTAGGAAAAACAAACATGAGGGGAGCAAGGATGGATGCAAGGAGACCAGTTAGAAGGCCTTTGCAATAATGTAGGCAAGATGTGATGACAGTTGGATACAGGGTGGTAACAGCCTGATGGTAAGAGGTCGCCGATCTCTCCGTGGATGTCGAAGGTGAAGCACACAGAATCTGCTAACGGATTAATAGTGGAGCATGAGAGAAAGAGGAGAGTTAAGACTACGGCTTCTGGCCTGAGAAATGGGGAAAAGAGAACGGACACTGATAGAGATGGGGTGGGCTTGGGGAAGAACTTTGGTCCTGCTATGTTTGGAATGCCTCCAAGGGGAAGATATCCGAGCGAAGATGTGGATTAGGCAAGATGTGCACTTGGAACTTAACTCATGCCTACCTGACCCACAGCGTGGGCCAATTAATTCCCTCCTGGCCAGCCCAGAGTCTTCTCATTCTTGGCATGAAACTGCATGAAGGGGGCTCAGTTGGTTAAGTGTCCAACTCTTGATTTTGGCTCAGGTCATGGCCCCAGGGTCGTATGATTGAGCCCCACATTGGGCTCCATGGTAGGCATGGAACCTGCCTGGGATTCTTTCTCCCTTAGCCCCTCCCCACCCCCCACCCCCAGTTTTTTTTTTTATCTGGGCCCTTCCATCCTCACCCTACACTTCTGAATTGGTACCATTATTTTTTCTCCATTCTCATACTCCTTTCTCTACCCCTAAACAAAAGATGAACAGGTGACTAGGAAGTAAGTAGCCTATGCTTGGAGAATGACCATTTTAATGCCTCCCTCCCCCTTACTTCCATTAGTTCCTTTCCAGTATCTTCTAAGCTACAGCAGAAATGCTAGCCTAAGATGTACCACAGCTTAAATAAATACCTCTCATGGCTTTGGTCCACTTCCAGATAACCCAACAAGTCTCTGAGGACAAGGTTTCTCACGTACAAGTACCTGTACGAGCATCTTCGTATGGGAAGAGAGCGTTCGGAACAGTGGAAACAAGTTATTTTTCCCTGGAAAGATACACTCATGCTATCTTAGGAAATAAACAATCTTTAAAGCTCAATGTTTTAACATAATACAAGTTTACTTCTTGCCCACATCACAGTCCATTGTTGGTCAGGCATCTCTCCTGGTGGTGACTCAAAGATCCAGGATCCTTCATTGTATGTCTCCTGTTGCAGAGTCCTTCACTTCCAGCACTTGGGACATTTTACGGCCAGGTCTGGAAGTGGCATATGTCACTTCTGCCGACATTCTGTTAGCTAGCATTAAATCACACGGTTCCATCTATGGGCAGGTGAGGCTGAGTCATACAGTCTCCCTACGTGTCCACGGAGAAGTTGCAGGATTGGCGAGCAGCTAGCCCGTCCCTGACACAAAAGGCTTATCCCTTCCAGTAAATTAATACATTGCCACTCTGGTTTTGTCCTTATTCTCTTGCCACTGGTATGGGTGAATCTACTTTGCAATGAGTGATAGCTCCCAGTGAACCAAAAAGATCAAGTTCCTGAATCTGCAAAGTTGAGGACCAAACCATGCTGACCCCAAAGTGCAGTCAACCCACGAAGTTCCTCCAACCACATCTCATCTGGAACACTGCCTACCGGAGTCATCAGGGAAGGACCAAGTACATTACCTGTGCTCTGTTTAATATGCCAATGACGTGTGTCCTAAATTTCCTTATTTCTAGGATCTCATCCTAATTCCCCAGTTGAGCTAGGTTTCACTGCTGTCACGTGCTACCCGCGTGGCTAGGGAGGTAGCAGAGGGAGTGATTCAAGAAAGAACAAAGAAAAGAAAGAGAGGGGAAGGCTAGGCAGAGAAGATAAATGACAGAAAAGCCTGTGAATGACAGAAAAGAAGAGGCGCCAAAGGTGAAAGTCACACAGGAGAGAAAGGGGTGGGAGAGCAAAACAGCCAAAGGGCGAGAGCTTGGGAGAGGTGAAACTAAGGTGAGGGGGTGGGGTGGGGTGGGGTGGGATGGGGAGGAGAGCTGGCTGCGTAGAAAGGTGCCAAGGTGCCAGCGTGCTTTTAGGAGACCCGGGACGCAGCCTGGGAAAGGCGCGGGTCTGTTACTACTCAGGCGCCTGCAGCTCATTGGGCGCCCTGGCGCCCGAGCGCCCCCCACTGGGGGAGCTGAACGGCCTGGTCCACCAGCCGGGGAGCGGGCAGAGCAGGGGAGGGGAGGCTGGACAGGCTGGGAAGGAGGGGGAGCAGAGACTCCTGCGAGGGCCGGGCGAACTGCCCGTGCAGGAAAGATCAAGCAAGCCCCTTTGTGCTGGGCACGTGAGGTTTTTAGCCCCTGGAGACGCTCTAAGCTCCCACTTTTCCGTCTCGGTTGGGAATAAATACACTGGCCCACCAAGAGAGGACGGGAGCGAGGCTGGGGTGCCTCGTTCCCATGAGAGCTGCTCCCACGCCCCGCAGGCAGCGACTGGACCTACCTGGGCACACCTGGCCGCACCTGCCGCTGTTCTCCTCCTGGACTTTGTCCTGGATTTTGTTCCGCGGCGGCGCTGGAGAATCCCGGTCTGGGAACAGGAGGCCAAGAAGTGCGAGGTGGGGTGGAGCTGGCGGGGGTGGGGGCAGTAATTTGGGTGCTCGGGAGAGAGCTCCCAAGGAGCAGCGACGGCCAAGGAATCGGCCACAAAGGATCAAACCCTCTTTCTGCTCTGAACGTTAGCCTCCGTCGTGTGCTTGGCAGCATTTTTCAGATCGCTGGCTGTTAGCAGACGGAGCATGTGCAGAAGAGGTAGAGCCGCTTAGGGGAAGCGCTCGAGGGTTGAGGAATCAAGTCCAGACGCAGGTGGGGCGCGACCGGTACTGAAGGTCACTCCCTTCGGGGAGACTTCCCACAGCGGGGCATCCTAAGGGCCTCCAACCTCCGGCGACCTTTCACTCTTCCACTCCATCAGGTCTGCCTCGATTTTACTTTGTCTTTCTTTTGTTGGATCTTTTGTGTGTCTTCTCCCTTGTTTTTTTCATCAGTCTGGGCCACACCTGAAACTTCTGGAAGTTCCTAAGTCTACAGGGCATTTAGTAATAGGATAGCCCCAAGGCCATCCCAGATGAAGGCTGTTTTCTCCAGGCATCTCGGGGAACTTTCTTCTCTTACCATCAAGCCTCCTCGCCGCCAAACTCCACCCAAGCCAGTCAGTTAAAATGCTTAATTTACTTTACAGCTGTTTAAAGTAATGGAAAGGAACAGCTGATGTTCATAGTGCACCTTTAAAGTAATACATTTGGCAGTAGGAGCCGCATAGGGAAACCACGTTATCGCTTCAGTTACATCTGAACCGTGGTATGTTCCTTTCACTCAACTATCTCCTTGGGGGTTGAATGCCCTTTCCAGGCACCCCCAGTTATCGTTCCGTCTTCGGTCCCTTTAGCCAGGTTCCCAGGATCTGGGGGAAGACCAGGTGTGATTGCTATCTCCCGGCTTGCACGCCTGCTTGCCTGCCCCTCCAAGGCTTCCAACCCAAGGTTCTGAAGTCCTCTGAACTCTCCAGGTCTGCCAAGCACCTTCTGGGCTCCGTTCTTACAGATCTGTTCTTCCTTTTAGTTCTCGCTATGCTTCTTCCTGTCCTTGCTCCCAGGGTTTCCTGGCCCTCCCTTCACTGGGATTCAGTTTGTTTTAGTGGCTCTCTACCTTTCTGAAATAACTTACACTAGAAAGTTCCCTTAGCTTGCCACAGCTCCAGTGCCTGGCCTTGGCGATACTGGCCTACCCTGGATGCCCATGTTACCTTGACCAATACGGCTCAGCAGGCTCCAGATGATGGCCAGTCCCAGCTGGGTTCTGCCTTACAAATAAACATTCATAAGAACATAAGAAATTAAAGGCTTTTTGCTTTACAGGGGACACTGCTTCATTTCCAAGTGCAATCTCAGATTCTACTCAGGATACAGCCATTGTGAGAGAAGATTGTGGAGCTAGGGTCCATAACTGGAATGTCTTTGAATCATAAAGCGGCTTCTGGACTCTCAGAGCTGTATTGGACCTTTGAGATCACCTAGTCCAGTGGTTTCCGGCAGAGACGGGGAAGACTGACAGAGATGGATCATACCAGTGATAAGAGACAGTGTGCCCAAGCATCTGTAATGTACTGGGCAGGTCATCTGGAGAATGGCTCCAAGCCAGGCTGATCACCAGGATCACAGAGGAGCCGGACCACAGAGGCTGCCGCGGGGCGCAAGCTTCCCTTCTCTACTGGCTTTCTCTAAAGTGCTCATTTAATTTCTTGAAATTCTTTGTCCACTTGTTTTTGTGAAATTCTCTATCCCCTCTACCACTCCCTCCGCGGTTTTCTCCTGTTTGCATTCTCTATTTTCAAAGATTCTCTGCTTTTCCACCCACCGATTTGAGTCCCACACAAATGCCAGAAAATAGCATGGACATTTTCATCCCTTTATATTTGCCACATGCCTTCATTCCATTCTCATTCACGCTGTCCCCTCAAGAAAACATCTTGATCAGTTTCCCTTCTATCCTGTGCCCACTTGGCACACACAGACACGTCTATACTTATACACACATAACAGGATGTTTAATCCTGTCTTTCCTGAGGTCTCCTTGTTTGCACTGAATCCCCAAAGGTAGAGAGCAATATAATAGATGTCATGTCCCACAAGTCCTAGTGGGTGTTAGTTCACATGTAGGACACCTTACGAGATTAAGAAAACGAGTGTTTCCAGAGTTAGTCCATCCTATGAAAGAGAAGGCCTTGGAGAACCAAGGAGGAGACCATTCCTTTGGAGAGAATGTTGATGCTTTGTCCTCCTCTCAAGTCAGCAGGGGTTGCTAGGGACTGCCCAGGCAGCCTGGCATGTTTCTGGGGCTAGTATATTGGGAACTAGTATATAATACATGGCTGAAGAATGTAAAAGCAAAAGGCTTGAGATGGCAGAAGAGGGGAAGGGGAGAGGAGGAGGGGGAGGGGGAAGGGGAGAGGAGGAGGGGGAGGGGGAAGGGGAGAGGAGGAGGGGGAGGGGGAAGGGGAGAGGAGGAGGGGGAGGGGGAAGGGGAGAGGAGGAGGGGGAGGGGGAAGGGGAGAGGAGGAGGGGGAGGGGGAAGGGGAGAGGAGGAGGGGGAGGGGGAAGGGGAGAGGAGGAGGGGGAGGGGGAAGGGGAGAGGAGGAGGGGGAGGGGGAAGGGGAGAGGAGGAGGGGGAGGAGGAGGGAGGAGGAGGGAGAGAGAGGGAGAGGGAGAGAAGAAAAGAAGACAGGGAGAGGGGGAGAGGGAGACAAAGAGAGGGGAGAGGGTGAGAGAGAACTACCCCGGAAGCACTGTGCACTTGCACGAATAACTATAGGGCACTGATGTTTCCTGGTGGAAGAGGTGTGTGACATGCTAGAAGGAGATGGCCTGGAACCATCTTCAAAGGGACCTGGCCCAGGAGCACTGCCTGGGAGGATAGACTGACCCAGCAGAAGGGTGGGCTCCTGAAGATGAGAGCCCGAGCGTTGGAGGCCTCAATGGCTTTTGGGAGGGGCCATCGCCTGGCTCATTGGAAGGGCACTGGGAGGTTCTGTTGGGGAATCTCAAGAGGAACCACAGTAGAAAGCCTGGAGTGAGGTAATCAGCTTTGAAATTCTACCAAGGCCAGAGACTGTACCTTTTCCCTAATCCCTTTCCCCACCCTCACCAGGGCCAGAAACAGCAGCTGGCTAATGCGGCAGAGAGAGTGGAGAAAAGAGAGCAGCAGCCTTCCGCCATCCTGCCCCGGTCCTGTACTGCCGGCAGGAGAGCTGGAGGACGAACCGAGCTCAAGGTGGAGTGCCTTATTATATGGACTGGACATATTGACTATGAAAAGAAATCAGTTCTTGTGATTGCAAGGACCAGGAAAATCTCAAGACCGGCCCACAATTTCCCCCAAGGCAAAAACTAGGCCACAGAGCAAAGGGGCACACGAGGAAGGAGTCCCTCTCGTTCAGTATAATGAGCACACATATTTGTGCACACAGGTGATGGCAGCTGAGCAGGTAAGTATATAGCAAGACATTAATTGACCCGTAGTAAAAGCGATGGGGAGGAATGTGGACTTTGTATTTTGACTTGGTCATTCCCACTGCGGTGTGTCTTAGGACTAGAGGGTGGGCTCGCATACCCAGCAGCCGTTGTGGAATCCTTGTTTCCTCCCAAGTAAATTTTCTGTTAGGCACTCCGCCATCCAATGAAGCAGGGTGGTGGGAAGGTGACTTGGCCATGTGTTCATAATCCAAACCACGAGGCTTTCTATAGAGTATTGAACAACACGCTTTTTTTCTGCTCGGTTATACTTTTTGTATAAAAAATAGAAAACTTTAATAAAACCAGATCGGCAAGGGGCGCCCGGGTGGCTCGGTCGGCTGAGTCTGACTTTAGCTCAGGTCATGATCTTGCGGCTGGTGAGTGTGAGCCCCACATCGGGCTCACTGCTGTCAGCCTGTCAGTGCAGAGCCCGCTTTGGATCCTCTGTCCCCCTCCTCCCACCCCTGCCCCGCTTACGCTCTTTCTCTCAAAAAATAAAAACATTTTAAAAAAAAAAAAAAAAACCCAGATCAGCGTGTTAGCAGAACATAAGTTATTGCTTCAAATGGTGAATTTTCTTAAAAAAATTTTTTTTAATGTTTATTTTATTTTTGAGAGAGAGAGAGAGACAGAACATGAGCAGGGGAGGGGCAGAGAGAGAGGGAGACACAGAATCTGAAGCAGGATCCAGGCTCCGAGCCGGACGCTGGGCTCAACTTCACAAATCATGAGATCATGACCTGAGCCAAAGTCAGAAGCCTAGTTGACTGAGCCACCCAGGTGCCCCTAAGTGGTGAATTTTCTTTAGGGGTATTTTCTTTCTAAGCCAGAGGCTCACATGTGCATAAGAACTGTCTTAGGACCTTGCTAAGCAGGTTCCCAGGCTGCGTCCTCAGAGACCGCAGTTTAGGAGGCCTGGGGCAACACCAGAGGAAGCATTCCTAGGGGCTCTGATCCCTATCTCAGTTGAAGAGAGATTGTATCAGGGCACCTGGGTGGCACAGTCAGTTAAGCCTCAGACTCAGTCTCATCATGGTCATCATGATCTCATGGTTTGTGAGTTCGAGCCCTGCATCAGGCCAGCTTGGATTCTGTCTCTCCTCTCTGCTCCTCCCAGACTTGTGCTCACTCTCTCTCAAAATAAAGAAATAAACTTACAGAAAACAAAATTTTTAAACGAAAGATTCTCTTAATTAGTAGTGATCACAGGGCGACTCACTCAGTCTCCCCCTTTGCTTTCTCCTGGACGGGATGGAAATAGTTTACTCCGAGTCTTTGAAAGCTTGAACGTTTCAGACGGCCTGAGGTTTTAGCAACGTTGCCAGGTATCCAACCCGCTAACATTCCTCTCGTGGAAAACTAGTAAATTAGTCCTAATTACCTGCCTTCTGGTTGACTAGAAGAATATGTACTTGCCCCTTGAGTGAGCCTGTTTCTTCAGGTGACCGAGTGAACGGAATGGCCAGCTCACCTGTGGGCTCACAGTGGTACCCCACCCCGTTCAGAACGACTGTTCTGATCAATACCGAACAGCGCTGACGTTTACTCACGAAACGCTTTCCCGAGCAAAGATCACACGCTTGGGATTACATACCAGTCTGCTTCGGAGACATTTGCTTTCAAAGCTTGGGGTTTAAAAAAATCTAAGCCCGCCCTGTCCACCTAATTGGAATTTAACAAGATTTTAAAACAGATACAGTAATTTCTTCACACGCCTGGAGATAATCAGATAGAAACAGGTGTGACTAGAATAGCAAAAATCGGGAGGGAGGGAATCCATCTAGTCAAGGATTTAATCAGAAGCTCCAGTCAATGACCTTTCGGGTCCTTTTCCTCTAAGAATCTGCCCTTTGTTTTTCTCTATTAAATTTCTTCCTGGCTTTGGCTCATCATTCCAGCCTGTCGGCTTTGTCTTCTATCATATTAGCTATTCCTCCCCCCACCCCCCAACGTTTATTTAGCGTCACTGTGCTAGCCCTGTGCATGCATTATCTCATTTAATTCCCATAACCCGTTACAGGAAAGAACAGGTAGCTGGCAGCATGGGCTCTGGGTGCGAACGGCTTGGGTTTGAATCCTGACACTGGCACTTACTAGTTGTGGCCTCGGGAGCGTTTTCTGCTGGAAGATTCTCTTTTGCAAGAGATGAGAGTCATAGCCCTACTCATGGGCTTGTGGCATTTTGTAGGGGACTCCACTGCTAAAACAGATAAGCCCTCAAATCTGAATGGCTTAACATAATGAAGGTTTACTTCACACATGTAATGGTCAATGCGGGGATCAATGGGCAGCCTTCCACGTGGACATCTAAGGGTCCGTGTCCCCTCTACTTTATGATTCTGCTAGCGGCTAGGTGGAGAGATAGGATTAGGGGAATGGGCCAAATGGGAGACACGAGACTTATGGACCAGACCCAGAAGTGAGGCACATTCCACGGTACCCAGACCTAATCACGCGGCTACTCCGACTGCAAGGCAGGCTGGGAAATGGGGTCCGTGTGTCCAGGAGGAAAAAGAATGAATTTGGTGTCTTCCATGGTTGTGATGATTAAATTTAAATCCCTTGGATCGGTACCAGTCATGTAGTAAGTGCTCAATAAATGATGGGTGATCATTACCACTTCTGTCACCCTAGCTCTGGCTGTTTTCCTCACATTGTCTTTCCAGAATGCCTGTGTCCCGATATCTTAACCTTTTGCTCCAGAGCTTCCCCAGGTTTAGCCTGACCTTTGTGATGCTTGGGGGTTCTCCCTGAAAATCTTGGCAACCTTTGGGCATTAGGGCTGCTGTTTTGTGGACAACAAACCCAGCATTTTCTCTGAACCCAAAGGTCCCTGCAACCCCAGGGGGATGTGAGGGAGAGGTCAGCTGGGTCCGGACTGCCTCGTGCAGGCCTGCATGGCCGACCTGCTCCTGCATTCCTGTATGCTATTCCTGAGGGCTAAGGAGGCCGCTGCACAAACCTTTGCATGAAAGGCTGTGATTCAGAGTTTGTCCCTGTGCCATCATCTAATCATTAATTGAGAAAGCAACTTGATCTCTCCACCTGCTATCCTCAAAACACCCATAAACATAGTCTGAATGAAATGTTTGAGGATGGGGGGGGGGGGCGGATAGAGTACAGAGTTTTTGAATATAGAAGTGTAGAGCTTCAAGGTGGCTTAGTTGGTTAAGCGTCTGACTCTTGATTTCGGTTCAGGTCGTGATCTCCCAGTTTCATGAGTTCAAGCCCCACGTTGGGCTCTGTGCAGACAGCGAAGAGCTTGCCTGGGATTCTCCCTCTCTCTGCCCCTCCCCTGCTTGCACTCTTCTGTTTCTCAAAAAATAAGTAAATAAATAATCAGAAGTAAAACACTTAAAAAATAACACAAAAAGAAGTGTAGAGTTTTATTTTCTAGCCTGATGAGATATTTGGAGTTTTCATACCACAGCACAAGGTGAACTGCGACGTTTGTTTTACGGTTTCCGTAGCAGATATAAGAAACTTTGAAAAATCAATCGTGCTCTTGTGAGCATAACAGCATGGTCAGGGCCAAACAGATCTGTATTTGAATTCTAGCCCTGCCTCTTTCCTGCCTTGCGACTGTGGGTAAGATACTTAATTACTCAAGCCTCAGCGTCTTCATCTGGTAAAGGACAACACTAGTACTTACGTCCTAGAGGGGCTTTGCACAGCACTTGGCAACAGTGAACTCAGTAAATGGCAGCTATTTTTGTTATAATAATGATCTCCAGAACTTCCCATAATTCCTCCTCTGTACCATTGAGGGAGAGGCACACGTGTTCCTCCCCCTCCCCTACCAAAGCCACAAGTACCCTACCTACCTGGAGTTTTGAAGAATATTACTTGCAAGTTGTCTCTGGCATCCTAGTTCTGCATTTTTCCTTTATGGAGGCATCTATCTATCCACGTGATCTTCTTTGCACATTTAAGATGGAGGTACCCAAAACAGCTAATGTTATTATCTAAACAGTTTGGTAGAAGCTGAGGGCTTCAGAAGATAAGTGTTTATGGGGTAAGGGGTACTGATGGTGGGGAGGTTCCCAGGGAAAGACCGGTTGAAGCTGGAGGAGAGAATCTTTTTTTAAAATGTTTTTAAACTTACTTCTGAGAGAGAGAGAGAGAGAGAGAGAGAGAATGACCAGGGGATGGGCAGAAAGAGAGAGAGAGACAGACAGAATCCCAAGAAGGCTCCACACTGTCAGCAAAGACACTAATGCGGGGCTTGAACTCACTAGCCACAAGATCATGACCTAAGCTTAAACCAAGGCCAGACACTTAACTGACTGAGCCACCCAGGTGCCCCCGGAGGAGAGACTCTTAAATGCCATCCAGTCTCACTCCATCTACTTGTTAATCCTCATGATGGTTCAATTTGGCAAGAAGAGGTTATCCTCTTAGTCTTAAAGACCCCTCTGAGGAGCTAATGATGTCATGGGCTCTTGTCCTAGAAAAATGCATTTATAGCCATATGCACAAAGGTTTGCAATCAATTTCAGTGGGCTCAAGATACCCCTATGACCCATTTGTGGACCTCAGGTTAAGTCATAGCCCTCATACGGCCTATTTGTTTCCTCATGTGGCTGAAAACAGCAACCTGAGGCTCGGGACGAGAATGGTACCATCAGATCCAAGGCCTCGTGGCACTGCCCATGATGGGCATGACATTGGAGGCAGGGAGGCCAATTAGACCCTTCCAACAGATGATGAATCTGATTTCAGGCAGAGAGGAGGGAAAGGAGGGAGCCCACTCAGGTTGAATAATAAAAGAAGATTCCATCACTCACCCCAGTGGCTGAGCAGTGATGAGGGAGAAGGAGGGTCTAAGGATGACTCCCAGTTTTCCAGCTTAGATAACAAACTGGTGCCATTCTTTGGGGGTAGTAAATATGGGAAGGAAAGGATGATGATGGCTTGTATAGTTTAGAAAATGATGAATCTAGCAGGGCTGTGAGCTATCTAGTGAGGATATCCCACAGATGGTTAAATCTGCATTAACAGCTCAGGAGACAGCTACAGACAGAGATAATGGAGTCAACATTATATCCAATCTATGTGACTAGATGAGAAATCACAAAGGAGGAGATGAGAGCCTACGTCAGAGTCCTGAGAAACACCGGCATGGAAAGCAACGTTTCCCAGACCCCAGGCATTTGTATATCCTAGTCCTTTCTCACCTGGACTATTGGTTTTCTCAGGCTTTTTCTCAATTCACCTCAACTTTGATTAATTTTTTATGAGATTATTTGAAAGAAAATGCATAATATAATATTATAAATGGTATATATATATCATTTATATAATAAATGATAAAGTAATATCCCTTGCCACCAAAAGATAGTACTCCTTTTTTTTTTAAGTTAGTACTCCTAAAAATAACTGTAAAAGGAAATCAAGAAAACCCTATTTCTACATTCTAGTTGGTGACTGTTGGCCAGAGAAGGCTCCAGGTCTGAGACTGCTCTTTTTTAATTTTAGAAAAGGAAAATGAGCAAGCCTTAGAAAAGTGTTAAAGACACACTAATTCCGAACAGAGACCTTTTCTTTGCTTCAATCAGAAGAAATGAAAGAGGATTAAGAGAGAATTTATTTTCTCACTATGCAACTCACATTTTATTTTGTGCTGAGGCAGGGCTGAAATCCAGAGGGAAAGATTTTACACAGTGTCCCCAGCCCTGGTTGTAGTCTTACAGCATCTAAAATTACCCCTTCTGCCACCAGTGGTTTGACTCCTTCACTTTGGGAATGAAGTCATGGGATATGGGGGTGGGGAGGCCCAGGAAGGGGAGTGGTCAGTGTCAGCAGCTTCAGAGAGGCCCAAGTCAGGACCGAAAGGCTCTCTGAACTTGGCAGCCAGGGGCCACCATGTCTTTGGTGGAGTGGATTTCATGGCACAGTGGGAGGCGGGGGTCAGAATACAGCAGCTAGAGAGAGAGGGGGAGGAATCAGTTGGCTGTGAAGGGAAGGAAAGAGATAAGGTGCCACTTGGGGTTCAAGGAGATGTTGTTTTGCTTCCTTTTGTAAAATATGGGAAATAATCTGAACCCACTTTTAGGTCCTTGGGAAGGAGATGGATGCAAGTCTGTGGGTGCTGGAGAGAGGTGGTGATAGATGGAGCTAGGTTCTGGTTTGGGGGAAGAAGAGAAGGGTTCATTCAGATCAAGAGCACAGGGGGAGGGACTAACTCACAATAGGAGAAGGGTCATCTTTTCTTAGTTTGAGGGTAAGAGGTAAGGGCACGTGCAAGCCCAGGTAATTGCTTGCATGTTGTAAGAGTGGCAAGTGAGGAAGTTCATGTTTGGAACATGATTTTCCTGTCAAGCAGGGGCTGAGATTATGTCTGGGGGCTAAGGAAAAACTGAGTGCAGGCTTGAACTACTCATCCTCCAGTTTAAAGAGTGTATGAGGGTTCTACAGAGAACCAGAACCAATAGGGTGTACCTCTATCCTTCTGAGAGAGAAAGAGAGAGCTAGTGAGAGCGGGAGAGGTTGTAAGGAATTCACTCACAAGTTTGTGGAGGCTGGCAAGTCCAAAATCTGCAGGATAGACCTGCAGGCTGGAGACCCACAGAAATGTTAACCTTGCAGCTCAATTCCAAGGCAGTCTAAGGCAGAATTCCATCTTCCTTCTGGGGACCTCACTCTGCTTTCTATTTAGGTCTTTAACTGATGGGATGAGGCTCACCCATGATGGAGGATAATCTGCTTTACTCAGGTTAGGAGAAAAAATACCTTCACAACAATCTCCAGACTGGATGTTTGACCAAATATCTGGGTGGCCAAATCACACTGATGCATAAAATTAACCATGGTAAAGAGTATTAATGACCTGGTTTATATCAATAGCAGAACAAGACATGATGTAGATAAAGAGAAGACTATAGAATGTGGAAAGAATCATCCAGATTCTAGGAAATTCCAAGTGGAATTAGGAGCTCTTTGGACCACAGGGATTCTAATGAAGCCAGAGCAAATGAAGACAAAAGGAAAGAGCTGTGGGGGACGATCCACTATGGAGAGTTATCATCTCAGCATAGAAAGATAGATCCAATGAAAAAGAAGCTTCTAGATGCAAATTTTGATTCTGAAGCCCCAGTCAATAACTTCTGGGGACCCTCCCACCATGCAAACAGCAGGGCACAGGTATTTCAAGATAACACACTATAGAAGCTATCTTTTTCCTCTCCTCTCCTCTCCTCTCCTCTCCTCTCCTCTCCTCTCCTCTCCTCTCCTCTCCTCTCTACTCCTCTCCTCTCCTCTCCTCTTCCCTCTCCTCCCCTCCCCTCCCCTCCCCTCTCCTCCTCTCCTTTGTTAGAAACACAGAGAGAGAGAGAGGGAGTGGGGGAGGGTCAGAGAGAGAGGGAGAGAGGGAATCCCAAACAGGCTTCATGCTGGGGCGGGGGCGGGGGGAAGGGGGGGAGGCTGACACAGGGCTGGATCCCACAACCATGAGATCATGACCTGACCCAAAATCAAGAGTCAGACATTCAACAACTGAGCCACCCAGGTGTCCTTCCTTCCTCTATTTTTAACAGGGTCAAAGCCATATACACTTACCTCACTGAGATCAGTATGATTATTTATTTTCAAGGCCACCTTTTCTCAGTGTCATAGAATTTCCGGCCCAGCCTATTTTTCCTTCACTCACGAGCCTGAGGTCTTTTCACATCCATCATGTCCTTGGCAAGAATCCTTGGAGAGTGGCCTGGGACATACCTAGTGGTAAAGCCACCTGCTCTGGGTTGAGGGTGGATCTATTCTGGTCATGGGCTTTGTGATCTGGACAAAGGAATTGAGTGTGTGCCTGTCGAATTGTAAGGCAATACTAAATTTGGCAGGCCAGCTGAATTCTACCAGAAAATCATGCAAAATAAGGTTTAGCAATTAGGAAAAAATTGGCCCACAGGAAAAGACAATTGGATAAAATTCAGCAGGACTTCATGGCCATAGAATTCTAACTCTAAGACTGCAGCTAGCTATGTGGGCCTTGTAGCACAGGGCCCAATCCTCAGATCTAAGAGGGAGCTGTGTCACATCAAAGAGTCTTGGAGCCAAAGTGACCCTTGAGGAGAAGCCATCTCCTTGCTTTATAAGCATTAGAAACAACAAAACAACAACAACAACAACAACAACAACAACAACAACAACAACACAGGTTTTTTCCAGCTTCAAAAAGTTATGGTTCTCCAAGTTCACTTCCTCTGAGCCTTCATGAACCTCTTCCTGATCCTTCTAACCAGAATTACTCACATCTGACCCTCCAATGCTCACCACTCTGTAGTGTTTCCTTCATATGCCTTTGATTCTCTTCGAGATTGTCAGCACCTTGACAATAGGACCACACTGTGTGTGTCTGTTTACGAGGATTTCTGAGGATTATTATAGTGCCTGGCACATAATTAATGATCAATAAATTTTGGTTAAATAGTAAAAAGAAATCCCATTTTTTTTCATGTGTTATGGTTATTCTCATCCAAGACACTCTCATCTATGTACAGCCTAATTCAGTGACTCTCTTAAAACTGCAAAGGTCAAATATTTAACATGGTTCACCAGATCTTTGACCAACATAAAATGTAGGGTGAAAAAATCCTTCATGCCTGGACATTTTACTTCTGGTAAAAGAATCTGAAAACTGCACTGGCTTAGTTTTAACCCTACATCACATTAAGCTTGTGGCCAACTGAAATACTAAGATGTTTTCATGTGGATATCTGCCAAGCCTCATCGCCTCCATTCTGCGTGTGTGCAACTGATCTTGAACCCAAAATGTAGGACTTTGTATTTTTCGTTTAAGCTCAAGGTTAAATCCTATCAAAATCACTTTGAATTTGATGCTGTCAATGACTACATTAGTAATCCTTCCTGGCTTCAGGTCACTGGCAAATTTGACACGCATATCTTTTTTGTTCTTCCCAACAATGATGTTAGAAGAATTGAGACTAAGACAGAAGCTCCAGTAGTAACTACCCACCACTCCATGTCGACCCAGAGCCATTCATAAAACTTATGGGTAATCAGGGGCACCTGAGTGGCTCAGTTGGTTAAGCGTTTGACTCTTGGTTTCGGCTCTGGTCATGATCTCACAGTTTCATGATTTTGAGCCCCACATCGGGCTCTGTGTTGGCAGCTCGGAGCCTGCTTGGGATTCTCTCTTTCTCTCTCTTTCTCTCTCTCTCGCTCTCGCTCTCTCCCTCTCTCTCTTCCCCTCCCCTGCTTGCATGGTCTCTATCCCTATCTCTCTAAAAATATATTAAAAAAACTTATGGGTAATCAACCACAAACTGAAAATACACTGGAAAATTCTGCATCCCTTATTTCTCCATCTTACCCACAAAGCTCTTATGGATGACATTTCAAAAAGATTTTCTGAAGTACACACACACTTCGTCTACAATAGCCCCTGAAATTTGCCAGCCAAGTTACCCATTAAAGAAACACACACACACACACACACACACACACACACACACACAGCTTGTATGGTACAACTTCTCAGTATGCGGATGCTAGACCTGATGCCCCTGGCACTCTTCTAAACTTCACAGGCTTCTCCCCCTTTAAATAAATCTAACTTACTGATTATAGCCTGGCATTGACATCGAGCTGATTTTCAATGGTTGGGATCCCATATGATGGTTTATCCAATCTTATTTATCTCTTTCATGATTCCTCAAAAATTACCCACTGTGACTGTCAGATCATAGTACAACTTCTTGACACATCCCAAGACAAAGTTGTTTGAACTTTAAACAATATTTGTGGAGAGTGGTCTTCATAAGCACAAGGAAGCTATTCTTGACTCTTAAGTGGCCAGGGTCTGCACTCACATCAATTATCGTTTCTTCTGATTTTTACCAAATTCTGTAGGATGAGGCAATGGAATAGGCCTTTGTGACCCTGAACATCTACCACTATTAAACACAGCCACCTGCTGAGAATCTTCATCCCAGGGTGTTTTAAATCTTCTCCCTTGTGGATATGAAGAATCTATACATGTTAGTATTCTTCTGATCTTTTGATGCTGAACGTAGGAAGGGCCTGAATGATACCTGTAGTACCAAGAGGCCAAGCTGATTGTCAAAAGATGCCAAGAACTGAGAAGAAGACCGTCCAGTCAGCTATGTTAGAATTGGAGATGAAAGCCACAGGGCAGGCTCACTTTTCCCTAATAATACCTCTGGTTGCTCTCATGAGTAGAAAGTGCCAGAACTGAGAGATAACTAAAATGTCCTGATGGGAGAAGCTTTCCTCTCACTCCTTTTTCTTTTTTTCTTTTTTTCTTTCAGAATGTAAGCTTTGGAAGCAGGTGGGATACACCCATGCTTTTGTTTCCATAATGTGTCAGACATAATGAGATCAACAAAATATCCTAAGATTTAGAGCATGAAGCCAGGCTTTGTCTTTTCCACCTGACTCTTGAACTCCAAAAAGCCTTATATGTTCAAAAAGGGGCCCAGTAACAAGCTTATTTTACGGGAGAGTATTGAAGTCTGAGTCTTTAAAAGGTAGCTTAGAGATGAAGGAGTCAAAGTGCATCCTTTTATAGGAAGGGAAACTGAAGTTCAAAGGGGTTCAATGGCTTGTCCAAGGTCATGCGGTTATTGAAAAATGGAGCCGGCCCCTGATCCCAGGGCTTTGTAGTGTGGGCCCCTTCACCGTAACAGGTGCTGCCCCTTTTGTACATGGTGGTAGTTTCTCCACCACCCTTTATTTACTTCTACTCTTTCCAACTTGAAGATGTTTCTTTCTTCCTAGACAATAGTGGAAGAGAACATAGTTTGAAGAGTTCTGGCTTCTGCTAATCTCATGTTGTATTGTCTATGAGCGGGAATATGGAAGGTGGTAAATTTAGAGACAGAGAAGCCAGTAATGGAAAAACAGGGCTGGGGGATGGGGGGGGGGGACAGATTAGGCACAGGTGCAACACAAAGAGACGACAGAGGTCATGGCTGACCACAGCGGGAGGGGTGCAGCAAGGGAGTGCCATTGCTGAAAAGCCAAAATGATACCAGGCTGTATTTATAGAAGGATGGCATGCAAAGTCCAGGAAGCAATCATTAGGCTACGATCTACATTAGTCAGCTCTCTATCGAAAATGATGCCCAGTTTGCCACACTTTGAAACGCAAGAGCCCGGAGCGGGGAAGAAAGTGACAGGAAATCATTACTTAGAGTAAAATTAAAGGATCTGGATTGCTGAAGGGAAACTTTTCACTGATTCCATCCATTGTCCGATTGCTTGAGCAGCCAGGAAGAACGATGCGGGGTGGGGGACACAGAGGAGGAATTCCAGCTGGAAATTTCCCTTCACCCTGCTGTCCTCTCAGCACAGAATTTTCGATATCACGTCTCTCTCCTCTCTTCCCAGTCAAGGTTAAGATCCCCTGCCTGAGGTCTCTTTCTGCAAAGACTTGAAAGCCCTGCATAATCAATTCTTATCAATTAAGGATGGCTTCTCTACCTGTGCAGGGCTCTTACTAAGTTACCACCTGCACATGCTGGTTACAGGGGCTTCCAGAGCAAAGCAGCTGGGCAGACTCGGGCTCATGGCTGGACCCCCACACTGACCACAGCAGCACTGGTTCTCCACACGATGTCTGAACTTGTTTACAGCCTGTACGTGAAAGATTTTCTCATTCTGTCTTTAGCAGATCCCTGTAGGAGTCCACACCACTATCACCTTACCTCCATTCTTGAATGGCTCTTGAATGGCTTACATAATTGTATGTTGAGTCTGATGGTTAAGACAGATCAACCTCAGAGACCCAAGGCTGACTTCCAGAAGGTAAAAACTGAGGATCCTTCTGATTTTAGACAAGTCGGACGCAGTAATTCCATATTTTGAAGAAAGGCGGTAATGACTTTAAAGCAGTTCTTCTCTGTCATGTCTTCTTTGACCTTCTTCTACGGAGGTTTTAAGCTTCATTTAATCTCTCCTGAAAAAAAGAAAGACGGAAAAGAAAAAAGACACCAAAGCAGAAAGAGCCTTGTAGGGGTCATGCACAGGTTCTTGCAGACCAAAGACGGTAAGTGGACAAGTCCTGGGGCAGGCTTTTCCTATCTTGCCTCCAAAGAAATCCCTGGGGGGGAAACAGTAAGAGGACACTGCATCCCTCCTGCAGAGTGAGAATTCAGGAAGCCAAGTCCCTAGTGGCTGGCGGTAGCCAGATGGTCCTCATTTCTCCGGAGGAGCGTGAAGTCTGCTTGCTCTTTCTGGTCCCAGAACTTAGGGACTCCTTTAGCGAGAGCTCTGGGGCACAAGGGGCCAACAAAGTGGGGAGCATAGCAGAAGAGTGGCTGAATCTTCAAGCATCTGCCACCAGAATTTCAGAAGACCAAATGTGTCGACACGAAGAGGCCATTAAAATTTGGAGGCACAATGGGGCCCCTGGGTGGCTCAGTCAGTTGAGCGTCCGACTTCAGCTCAGGTCACGATCTTACGGTTCGTGAGTTTGAGCCCCGCGTCAGGCTCTGGGCTGATGGCTCAGAGCCTGGAGCCTGCTTCCGATTCTGTGTCTCCCTCTCTCTCTGCCCGCCCCCCCATTCATGCTCTGTCTCTCTCTGTCTCAAAAATAAATAAACATTAAAAAAAAATTTTTTTAAAAATTTGGAGGCACAAGCTTTGCAATGAGGCAGACCTGGGATGGAACATCATCTCTGTCAGCTCCCCTCCCTCAGCCCAGGGTGAGCCTCAACTGCATCCAAAGATAATCCCACACACCTTCCAGAAACAGCTGGTCTCCTACAGGACCAAAGCACATGTCTAGTGTTTTTACTCAGTGCATTATCTTGCACATCTCTCTGTAGCAGCACTCAGATTGACCTTGGTGGTTTTAATGGCTGCATGGAACACCATGCATGAATATGGCCATATTCACTCTTGCCATTACCCGAGAAAGAATGTGAACTTGTTTACGGTTTTTGCTGTAGCGAACAATGTTGCAGTGGATGTCCTCATGTAAATATCTGTACATGAATGCAGCTGCAGCAAAATTACAAGAAACAGAATTGCTGTGTCTCCAAAATTTTGACACTGTTAAATTGGTCTCTAAAGAGCTTCCACTGATTTACCCACCCACTAATGGTGCCCAAGAACGCTTCTTTCTGAGAAGGCTCCGTGAAGGAGGGTCCGACCGGCATGTGGAGGAAGGAACTAAAAACGTCTTTTGTTATTCTTTGGCTCTCCAACAGAGCATTGTTGGTGCTATTTTGGGGGGTCCTTGGTGCTGACTCCACAGACAAGGAGAGCACAGTTGTGCTTTTCTCAAAGGGGACATCTGTCAGAAGCTGGGCTTATTTTTGGCAACTCAGTGACATGCTCCCTGCCTTTCCAGGGGATTCTTGGCTTCCCTCACCAATGACCCATTTGTGGCTGAATATTTAGCTGCTCTCTCAATCCTGATGTCTGTCCTGCAAATTGTTTTGAGATTTGATGGGTTGGTTCCCAGCAGACACTGGATGCAAACCCCGAAGTCAGGATCTTCCGCTCTGTTATTTGTCTGGGAAGGTAGTACCTGGTTTAAACATGTTTTCAATTTTTATTATTTACTTAAAATTTTTTATTATGGGAAATGGAAGACATATATAAAAATAGAAAAAAATAGTGTGAGGAATCCCTATATACCCAGAACCTAGCTTCAATGATCCACTCATGATCTATCTTGTTTATCTGCACACCTGCTAATTCCTCACCTCCTGTATTGTTTTGTAGCAGATTCCAGACATCTTGTCATTTCAGCCATAACTGTTTCAAGGTCTGCCTACAAATTTCAGGTCTTTTTAGAAAGACACAGTCACATTACCATGAACACATCTAAGATAGTTCACAGTGATTTTTGAACATACACAGATAATCCGGCCAGTGCTCAAATTTGTTCCAATTGTCTCCTAAAATGATTTAAACATGATTTTTTTAAATGCTAGAAAAGCAATGTTCAGGGCCAGGAGAACTGAGTTTGAGTCCCAGGTTTGCCCCTCTCTCTTTGAGGGACTCTCGTTAATTCCCGAGTCCCCTTTGCCTCATTTTTTTTTTTTGAATATGGGCATTGGAAAAGACCCATGAATCTAAACACTCTCAGATGATGCTAATGAAGAAAGGAAAAGAGCAGGAAAAAACCCACTTTCAGCTACTAGCTGAAAGTAAAGTCAAGTTCTAACTTCTATATAATGGTGACCAGATCAATAAATGTCTCCGAAAGTCAATACAAGTTACAAAATCTGTCTACCCTTCTCCCTGTGAAAGAGAGATGTTAGGGTCAAGGGATCCTTATCTTCTCCTCTTGGCAGATAAGTGCTTTTCAAAATGAAGTAGATACACTTTGTAGTAGATATACTATGAGCTGCTTTCATTTTAAAACACATCGTCTTAATATAGTATTTGTTTAAAACCCACAGATACTCTGTTAGCATATCCTCATGTTAGTTAGGAGACTGGAAAGAGGGCTGGGGGAAAGGAAGAAAGAAGAAAGACTTGTCAATGATTCTGGAAGTCAGGCAATGCCATTGGTGGCTCTGTTGTCACACGAGATAATGTATGCATGCATAAATTATAAAGTGCCATAAAATTGTTATTAGACAAATGAGGATCTCCAGATGATCCTAAATCATGCCTTCTGTTTTCCCCATTGAATTTCTATTAGCAGCAGATTTCTCTTCTAAAGAAAAAAAAAAAAACACATATTCCCTAGAAAATCTAAAAGACAAGGAGAAGGAAGCGGAAATAGCCAAATAAAGACATATTGGCAGGAAATTGAAAATACTGCCAAAAACTCTTGAAAGACTTAAAAAAAAAAAAGACCATTGCAAATACCTTTTCCTTGTTCTGTGTGTAGGTGGGAGCACGGGAGGCGGTGAGCTAGGAGTGTAAAGGGAGGGAGGGGAAAATGAACAAAAGAAGAATCTTCGTTTCTCGTGGTGGTTGGCGAAGACAGAATGGAGAACACCTTCCCGGGAGAGGTGGGTTACAGCTGCCGGAAGAGGCGTGCGTCTCTATCTTCTCAACGAATGGGATCTTTTAGCAGAAAAACAGCTAGGAAACCATGAGGGGTAGGCACCTTCACTCTCTCTTTCTCTCTCTCTCTCTCTTTAAAATGTTTATTTATTTTTGAGAGAGACAGAATGTGAGCAGGGGAGAGGCAGACACACACACACACACACACAGAATCGGAAGCAGGCTGCAGGCTCTGAGATGTCAGCACAGAGCTCGACGTGGGGCTCGAACCCACAAACCGCAAGATCATAACCTGAGCTGAAGTCAGATGCTTAACCGACTGAGTCACCCAGGTGCCCCACTTTTTCTTTCTTTTGAAGACAAGAGTGCTCAGGGTTTGAAGAGACTGAGTTTTGTTAAGTTTATTTATTTTGAGAGAGAGAGAGAGAGAGAGAGAGAGAAGGGGGGGGGGGAGTGCACAAGCAGGGGAGGGGCAGAGAGAGAGGGAGAGAGAGTCCCAAGCAGGCTGTCAGTGCAGAACCCGACAGGGGGCTCGAACCCACGAACCACGAGATCATGACTGAGCCACCCAGGCGCACCTGAACAGACTGGATTTCTGCTGTTTGAACATCTGCAGGGCACAATCCCTGACCTTTATCTGAACGCAAGTGCTCACACATGCAGATGTGATACTTTCTCCCCCCAAATATACAGAAGGCTCTAACAAGCCGCCCCTCTGTTCAAAGAGCAACAGTGACAACCGCTTCCTGACATGTCAGGGGACGAGAGAGAGAGAGAGAGAGAGAGAGAGCGAGCAGGGGTGGGGGTCTTCACGGGTCCGACCCTGAGAACTCAGCCGGATGCTGTGGGTGGGCGCAGAACCCCCGTCCTCACTGGCCATGACTGGTCAGAGCAGCAAAGATGAAGATTCACAATTACCTTGGCAACCAGATAGCAGGCAAAACTGTCACTTGGCAATTTCCATAGACTCCCTGTCCCTTCCCCCCACACCCATCGTCTCCCACGGCAGCGCATACAACACTTTCCCCCTTGAACGCGTCTCTAAGATCACAAGACTGTGTGTGAGGACGCGAAGGGGGAAGGGGAAGACAGATCCGAGACAGACGTGGGGAAAGAGAGACCATTTTCTAAGCCCAGGTGGGAGGTCCTGGTTTGAATGACCTCCTCCCACTGGTGACAGGACACAGACGAATGGGGGACAGAGGGAAAAGGAAGAGGGGGTGGTTAGCAGAAAAGCTGGAATAACAGGCGGTTCGTTTGTTCATTGTTTCCAGAAATCACGAAAATGGAACAAAGGCAGGGGGGGAAGCAGAATGCATTTTGCTCCCCTGTTCGATTCCCTCCGTCCCTCCCTTCTTTCTGGAAGTCCTATTTTGGAAACCCGCCTTCAGCGGTCTGTGCCCACCTGGGTCCTGCCCGGTGGCTGCTGGCTTTGGACTCATGGGCCTGCCGCGTGCAGTTCACACAGACCAGTCTCTGCTCCCTTGGAGCCTGCAGTGGGGATGCCAAAGTCCAAGCGGGCAGACACACAAAATCACTGGAAATTAGAACAACAGTGGTGCCAACCCAACAAGGACTGGGCACAGAGCAAGGGCTTGAGTGCAAAACTAACAGGAAAGGGCTTACTTTTGGTTTCCTTGGGTTTTTTTAAGTTTATTTATTTATTTTGAGAGAGAGAGAGGAAGCTTATGAAAGTGGGGGAGGGACAGAGAGAGAGGGAGAGAGAAAGAGAGAGAGAGAGAGAGAGAGAGAGAGAGAATACCAAGCAGGCTCCAGGCTCTCAGCACAGAGCCCGATGCGGGGCTCGAACTCACCAACTGCGACATGGTGACCTGAGCCAAAACCAAGAGTCAGATGCTTAACTGACTGAGGCACCCAGGCACCCCTGTTTGTATATTTAGTCTCTTAATTCACTCATCATTGCTTTTATTACTTGCTTTGATTCTTTAAACTTTCCATTCTGGAATATTCTTAGGCAGAAGAGTTGAGTTCTTATCCACACCTCCCCAAGCTTCCTGTAACGTTCTTAAAAATTTTATTGAACTATAACTGATGGAGAACGGCACACATTTAACTCACGATTTCATGGGTTTGGACACAGGCAAACTCCCCGTCATACCTTTACCACAACAAAGGGGGCGGGCACATCAGTACCTCCCAGAATTTCCTTGTGTCTTTTGTGTGTGTGTGTGTGTGTGTGTGTGTGTGTGTGTGTGTGTGTGTAAGAACACTTAACGTGAGATCTACTCTCTTAACAAATGGGTTTTGGAGTGTACAATTTCACACTGTTAACTACAGGCACTTTATGGTACAACAGGTTTTGCCAACTTGCTCATCTTGTAGGACTGCAACTTTGTAGCCATTGGATAGCAACTCCCCGTTTCCTCCACCCTCCAGCCCCTGCAGCCACCCCCGTGTTCTCTGCTTCTAGGGGTCTGATCCTTCAGAAACATCACAAGAGTGGAATCATGCAGTGATGGTCCAGTACAGCATCATGTCCTTCAGGTTCATCCCTGTGATTGCAAATGGCAGGATTTCCTTCTTTATAAGACAGAATAATATTCCTTCGTATTTTTTCATCCACTCATCCATCTTTGGACACTTGGGTTGTTTCCGCGTCTTGGCTACCGCGAACGGTGCTGCAAAGAGCATGGGGGCGCAGATGCTACAACTTAGCGGATGTGGCAGGAGCAAGACTAAGAAGAAGGGACTCTTTTGATTAGGAGCCAGGGGAAGAAGGCCTTTCTGTCATTTAGACCAAGATCTGAAGCCTTGGTATTGCACCACACACAGGGCCACTGTAAATGTTGTCCAGGTTGTACACTGCACAAATCTAGAGGGTGCTATTTGCGTTAGGGTTTATTTTGTACAAAAATATGCAGAAACCCTGAATCCACATTCAACCTCCTACACCCTAGTTGTTCTTCTCAGCTGCTTTTTCCCATCTCCTAGCTATGTATTCAGACTTACTTCTGGTCTACTGGTAGGGCTCAGTGGTGTGTGTGCGTGGAGAGAGCGAGAAGGAAGGGGAGGGAGGGGGGGGGGAGAGAGAGAGAGAGAGAGAGAGAGAGAGAGAGAGAGAGAGAGAGAGGTATTGGAGGGCAGAAGGGAGGAGAAATGAGGGACATAACAGGGCAAGATAGAATATTCTGTATATAATCCTTCAAAAGGCTAACAACGGGCAAAGCAACATTTTAAGTTCTGATAGTTCTAGTAAGAAAATCCGTTAAATTATGGAGAAGAAGAACCAGCAGCCTAGCGATTGGCAGAACATCTGTGCTGATTATTAGGGGATAAAAGGAGGCAAAATTGAAAGCGAAGCTTCACTGTCATGCACTTGACGGCAAATACGAAGGACTGAAAACTGAGGTCGACTTCCAGATCGAGTCTGGCGCGGGTGCTTGGAGTCTGGCCTCATTTCAAGCCAAAGCATTGTGATGTTGCAGGAGGAAGTTGATACGATGAAGGACTGAAGGTCGGAGCTTTCGTGCAAGGAAGAGCACGCTTCTGATTTTTATAAGCTGGAATATCATCTGTGCTGCATAACCAGCATATTTACTGTGCTCTTAAAAAATAACAGCTAGAAAGAAAGTATGTCAATATGTTACTGGTGATTATCTTCTTTGGGTTGTGAAACTCAGCAGATCCCCTCCTGCTTCTTGTCTCCTCCTCCTCCTCCTTCCCTCCTTCCTCCCCCTTCCCTCCTCTCCTCCCATTCCTTTGTGTGTGTGTGTGTGTGTGTGTGTGTGTGTGTGTGTGTATGCATTTTCCTTATTTTCCCCAATGAAACTATTTTTTTAAGGTAAGAATCATTTGGTTCTTTTAATTAAAGTTTTAGTGTGGCTAAGATGGCATATTACATTTTTTCCTCTAAGATGGCAAAAAGCCATTGTGTATTTTAGTTTCAGAATATCCTTCAGTATCAGAGGAACTGCGTTATTCTAGAAGAAAATGCAGATGCCAGGATATGCAATATTCAACAAGATGAATCCACACTTGGCCTTCAAACTAGCTAAGGATAGATTTTATTTTTGCTTAGTCCTATATGAAGCTCATTCCTTCAACATTTAAAAGTTATATTAAAAGGCAGACCTCTAGGGGCTAGAAACCAAATTCTTAAGCTTGGATAACTAGAGTACTTTCTGAAGGCCATTTTGTTTTTATGACCATTTGGTGCAGAATTAATGAGAACTACTTTGCATAGACATCATTTATATTCTAAAGCAATACCTTTTGGGGATTCTTCCACTCACCTTGTAGATATAGATGATCAAAGCTGGGTTTTTTGTTGTTGTTTTTTTTTTTTGTTGTTGTTGTTGTTCCCAACACATTCCTGTTCTAGTCTATGAACCTCAGAGATAATTATCTTTTCAGGCCTACAATTTTAGCACACTTATCAGGTTATTAAAACCACCAATTATCATGGTAAACACCCAAGGAATTTGGAGACTGTTGGAAAGATTAAGAAAACCAACTGCAGTGATTCCTTTGGAGGGAAGGGGTACACAGAACAGAGAGAGCTCTGTGTCCTCATTGAACCCTTATATTTTTACATCTTTTGAAATGTTTCTTGGGGCGCCTGGGTGGCGCAGTCGGTTAAGCGTCCGACTTCAGCCAGGTCACGATCTCGCGGTCCGTGAGTTCGAGCCCCGCGTCAGGCTCTGGGCTGATGGCTCGGAGCCTGGAGCCTGTTTCCGATTCTGTGTCTCCTTCTCTCTCTTCCCCTCCCCCGTTCATGCTCTGTCTCTCTCTGTCCCAAAAATAAAATAAAAAACGTTGAAAACAAAAAAAAAAAAGAAATGTTTCTTGTTTCGTCTCAAATAGAGAGGACCCTCCTTGTGAACGAGATGCTGAGAAGGCGACTGATGACTACGTATAAAATTTTAGACAGGTCTTGATGTCCCCACGTGGTTTTAAGCCACGAAAATTATTTGTGATCTCCGAGGACACAATACTGGAATTGGAATCGCACTGTCTTCGGCGGAGGGCCGTGTGGTCTGGGATGGATAGTGAAGACCTTTGTTGGCCTGGGATCCTCAGTGTCAGGTGTGCCGACTCCATTTAAAAATACTTTTGAACGCCCATCTCGGTGGTCTATTCTCAGTAGAGTGTGGGTAGGAGGAGACGGATGAAGAACTAATTTTCCCCGGGCCTCTGATCTATAGGAAAAGCAAACACAAGCAAAAACAGAGCCAAAGGTAGGTCCAGCTCCTAAGAGGTTGGGCTTCCGGGGAGATGAAGCATGAAGAGTGAGTCGTCAATATCACTGCGGGCGGAAGGTCTCACTTGGGTCCCACGGTTGTGGGAATGGTCACAGCGTGATGGAATAAAGCCGCGTGGATTCAACTTGGCACAGATTCTGTTGCCCCACCGCCCCCCCCCCCCCATCGTTCCTCCTTCTACTGTAAGTTTCTGAAATCTGACCCAAGGACAACGGTGCACGTATGTCCCTGCAAGGCAGGTGGCTTCATTAAAGGCACACCCGCATCACCTCCATCCCCCTTCCCTGATTTTTCCCCAAAGAACTTACCATATTGACGTTTACCTAGTTCATCATCTATATCACTATATTTACTATATCACACCATCTGTCTCCCCCCTGCCCACGCTATACCATGAGTGGGCTCCGTGAGGGCAACCCTTTCCGCCTGTTTCATTCACTCTCAATCATCGTGACCCAGGACAGTGCCTGACACGAAATTTGCACTTGAAAAACAGTCCACCGCTCCCCAGTGATCCTGATGCACTTTCTTTCGAATTTGAGGACAATGGTTACCGCCTCTTTCGGAACGGATCTGCTGTGCTTCTGAAGTGATTTTTCATTTTTATTTACCGTATTTATGAATTGCTTTACCTTGTAAGTAGCAGTATTTTTGTTTGTTTTTGCTTTTGGTTTTTGTTTCGCTTTGTTTCTTGCTTGTTTTTGTTTTTCCCGTAGATCAGAGGCCCGGGGGAAATTAGTTCTTCTGTCTTATATGGCACATTGCCAAAATTTAAGGAATAGTGTAGGGAAATAAGGGAGGAGAAGCTAAGGAGAACCACCCTTCCCTGCCAAGGTAAAACCCCTCGTTCGAGGTAGACTCAGAGAACACAGATAAGACTGATGTCAAGACGCAGGAGCTCTGTCCCCAACTGTAGCTTATCCTTCAACCCTTCTGCACCCGTCCCTGCCCAGGGAGAAGCTGAGGGCCAGGATGGGCATTATCATTCGGGTTCCTCACACCCCACAGGTGGGGCCCCTGGACCCGGGGAAGGACAGTTGCTGTCTTTGCTCCGCACGGAACACCAGGGGAGTGGGATCTCAGGGCTCAACCAGGCATAGACGGGCCACTCCGGTCAGCTGTGGAGTGGGGGAAATTGTACCAATCTAATAGAATTAAAGATTAAATGACAGAACACAAGAAAGTGTCCGGCAGAAAGTAAATTCTTCCCCCCCCCCCCATTTATTTTGAGAAAGAGAAACCAGGGGAGGGGCAGAAAGAAAGGGGAGAACCTTAAGCGGGCTCCAAGGTCAGCCCAGAGCCCGACGTGGGGCTCGATCACATGACCATGAGATCATGACCTGAACAGAAATCAAGAGTCAAACATGGAACCAACTGACCCACCCAGGTGCCCCAAAAGTAAAGTCTTAACGAGTGGAGCATATGAGGGGACGCCTGGGTGGCTCCTTCAATTAAGCGTCCGACTTCAGCTCAGGTCATGATCTCATGGTTCACAGGCTCAAGTCCCGTGTCAGGCTCTGTGCCGATGGCTCAGAGCCTAGAACCTGCTTCAGATTCTGTGTCTCCTTCTCTCTCTGTCCCTCTCCTGCTTGCGCGGTCTCTCTCTCCAAAAAAAAACCCCAAAAACCAAACAACAAAACATCAGACAAGTGGAGCATACGACCATTGGCTGGTTCCAAGAGAGGGACATACATTACACTGTCTCTTCCTTCCGTGCCTTACAAATGGGTCTCACAGGCCTGGAGCAGCAAACTTGGTAGTTAGAAGAACATTTATTTGTTTAGCGAACAGGAACAATTAAAAAAAAAATAACACCCTTGTTCCAAACCTCCATGATAAGAAGGGCTCTGAAGACATACGCTGAAAACTCACCTTGAGGGGAGGGGTTCCTGAGGCAGGGCACAGAGAAAACCGAGAGGGGTCACTGCGGTCCTAGCCACCGGCCAGGAGGCAGAACTGGGGATCCCACGGCTCTAGGGGCTGCAGCCTGGCACGGGAAGGGTCAGGCCCCAGCCAGTGACGCCAACGGCTGCTCGTGGAGATGGGCCTCCCCACCTCCTCCACACAACAGGAGCCCCCATCAGCTTCACAGCGACGTTCTGCAGAAAACTCTCCATTACCCTCTTCCCCACGGCTCTGTCCTCACGTGTAGCCCCACAGTCCCACCTTCTGCTCAGGTCTCATTAGCCAGGGCGACTTCGCCAGGCTACTTAAAATTTGAACTGTTTAGTAATAAGTACATACATAGTACCTACTGTATGTCAAGCTCCGTTTTAAGCACATGGCAAGTATGAACCCATTTTACCCTTGCACAAAAAGGTACAAGGTAGGTATTGGTACCACCCTCATCTGTTGAGGGGAAAACTGATGCTAAATATCCTGCCTGAGGCTATGTCACTGGCAGGTGCTACCAAAGTTGAAGGCAGGGAGGACTTTGTGCCATCTAGTTCACAAAGAGCACGAAAGAAGGGACATCAGGGCAATGGGCTTCCAATCCCCGTTCTTCAGATCTATTTGGTCTCACAGCCCGGGCTTTCTTAGGATGAGGCAAGGGCACACAAACGCCTCCCCTTCGGGCCACCCCAAGCCTGCCCTCCATGGTGGCCGAAAACCACGTGGTGTGATGCACACCTGCTGGGACACAGCTGCTACGGTGTCGGGGCAGCCCGACACCTGCTCATGGGGACACACAAAACCTAATTACTTGGCCCCGTTCCCCCAGTGCTTACCCCCCCAAAGCAGGGCGAAGCCCAGAAGGAAGGATCTTTCTTGGGATGTAGGTTAAAATACATAATACCTGTTCCGATGTGGCTTGAAACCTCACCCTGGGACTAATTTTTTTTTTTTCGTTGTCCTTTGAAATCCTCCTGTGATCTCTACCCTAGATAAAAGATATTAACAGAAATGTTGAAAACAACTTTCCCATCACGTAGCGAGGTTCGCTGAACGCTCCAGACCAGTGTGTCCGAATCACCTGGAGGTCATGTTAAAGTGCAGATTCTGATTCCTCGGATGTGGGGTTAGACTGAAGATTCGGCATGTCTAGCAAGATCTCGGGCGATGCCGGTAGAGTGACAAGGTTGTAGATAGAGCGTTTCTGTCGGTTCTGGAGAAGGAAGAGGCCTCCGCAAAGGGAAAGAGCCTTTCCAATACCGGATTTGCCTCCTCCCCTGAGATAAAATATTTCAAAGGATGCTTTTATTGCACTAGCCGTATGCCTATGTAGGAGTTGTATGGACTAAACAGTGGTTGAATTCGGTTAAGTGTGAGTTTGCACCTAAAGGATCAACGCTCGCCCTCTGTGGGATTGTGGGGTGGTGACTCCTGTGGGACTCTCACGTCGCACAAATCTCCGTTTAGAAAGCCTTCCTAGAAGGGGAAGATGTGGGGCCTGCTTAAGAATGAGAGGGCAAAGTGCAGGCGTACGGGGTGACCGAAAGGCACTGAGTGACCGTCTGGGCCAGGCATCTCCTATGGGTCCCCCACTTTGTGGAGTGGTATGGGAGGTAGGTGTTGCAGGGCTCAGTTACGTACCTACGGGGACACAGGCTGAGGGGGGCAATGACACAACTTGTATGCAGAAGGACTTGAATTCAGATCGGCTCAAAGACTTGAGCTCCTGTGTTAACCTCCCCTGCCCCTCACCCCAGCCCCTTGTGAAGGGTGCATAGAGCTGTCTGCAGAGGCTGGACGGGAAGGGGACCAAGGCCAAAGAGCTTCAGTAAGTGACCCGCCAAGGGCAGGACCGGGCTTGTCTGTAGATGGTCAAGGGGCAAGGGAAGGGATCTAGAAGACGTGTGTTCACATGGAGAGGAACCGTGTTCTGCTCGATGGAACGTATCACACAGCTTAGCGTACGTACGATAAAGGGCTGACACAGCAGGTCTGGGTTGCCCAAACCCCGCGCTTTCCAAAGAAGGAATATCCAGCTTGATGACTGTGTCTTGCCTTACCTGGTTTACCTTGGGCCGTGCTGGGAAGTCGATGCTACCATTGTGATTTACGGCGGAGGCTTTGTCCGTGGGGTGTCAGTTTGACTTCAGGAGGGGTTGGAAGCTGCTCACATGAGGCCAGCTGTATGAATGCTTGAGCCTACATGGCCGACCTCCCCCAGCTCCCTGAACACGAAGGCTTGGGTGAGCTCCCTGGTTGGCAACTCTTCTGTCACACAGCATTGCTGGGAGAATTAAGTGCCATCTGTATAAACCCCCTGGGAGAGGACAACTGGAGCTTGTGTCCACTCTCTCCTGAACTCTGCCCCATGCGCCTTTTCCCTTTTTGTTTCCTTTCAGCGTTATAGACAACAACGCTGAGCATAGCAGCTTTTCTGAGAGCCCATCTAGCGAATCGTTGAATCTGAGGGTGGACGTGGGGACCCCCAAGAACACTTACTGACAGAAGAACTGGACACCAGTATTGAGGGCCAACTTGAGTGAGCGGATGGGGGAAGACTTTAGTGTGGTTCAGGTCAGTCAGTATTTACTGAGCATTTACCTCACACGAGGCACTACTAGTCACCAGGATACGAAGGTGAGTTAAGTCAGGATCCCTGCTCTTCAAGACAACCCAGTTCCTGAGGAGATTGGAGAAAACACCAATTCCACCCCGAAGTGCTAGGTGCCATGAGAGAGACACGGCATGGTGCCGTGGGGGTTCGGGGGAGGGCACTAGGCGAGCTGGACATTCAGGAAAGGAAGGCTTCCTGGAGGACGGTGTCCCTCCGTGGACCACCCTGGATATTTGGCGGACCTGGTCACAGTTCCCGGAGCTGCCTTTCTCCAATTACGTAACAGCTCTCCCTGTGGAGGCCTGTGTGCCCGGAGGCACAGGTGCTGGGGCGAGAGGGAGTAGGTGTGCTTCTCACACACCCAGCGGACTGCATAATTCATCAGACACAGAAATCAAAGTTGTGCTTCATTGGAAAAAGGAGAGCCAGGCTGTTTATCTCTTCGTGGCCTACCACAGGCTGTCCGGGCATCCCGCCTGAGACCTGCTGGTGCCCTCACCCAGCCCTCAGGTCAGAACGCTGCAACACACATCCACACATCCGCAGGCCCTGGAGGCAGCGTCATCCTCCCCAACTCCACTCCATCTTGGGTGCTGCAGAAGCTCCTTAAGTCCACCCGCTTTCCCTTGAAGGCACAAGGACTGAAAGGCTTTCTTCACTTCTTAACCCCAGTGGGGTTTCCATTCTCTCTCTCCCAAGGGACATGACTACCAAGGAGGGGAGGGGCCCCTTGGGATTCTAGTCTCCCATTTCTTCCGAGTTTTTCTCTACTTAGAGCCCTTCCCCCACCCATTCTGCAAGGCACTTACCTTTGACCTCTACCTACTTTTGAAACGTTTTACTGCTTAGTTCCATTACCTCCAAGACGATGGTGGTGATTCTTGGTCTTTTTCTCCTTTTAAAATTCCACTGCCTTAATATTAGTGTTCTTTTTTTCAGATCCAATCTATGCAGGTCTTCTGTACGACGGCCAGCATCGCGCCCCTCTTTCCACAGAGCTGTCAGCCGTGCTGCTAATCGCTATCGTGAAGATTATACACATACGCCCTTGGCCACTGCTCAGATGCACCACAAAGATCAAGCATTATACCTCTCATTCAGGGAGCCTTCCTCTAATGGGCATTTCCCCCTTTTTGTCTTCCCAGCGTTCTATGCCTCCTCGTATGTTTGGGGAATTGTCGGATCTTGGTGGGAGGCAGAGCTCGCCACCAGAGAGAGAAATAAGAGGCTCTAGGCTTATTTTCCTGACCCCTCGGATGGTGCGCTTGCCTGGGATTTGGACTCTGGGGCTACCGCCTGAAAGGAGGAGAGACCTGGGAATTCATCCTGGTGAAGGTGGTGGTAAAGGCAGGACCGTCCGGTCTCCAGAGTCCAACAGCAGCATGGGCGAGGGTCCGGATTTGCCTGGGGCGTGATTCTGGCTATCTCGCGGCTTCCTCCTGCCTGTGCCACGGGCTTCCAGCAACCCAAGCTTCTCAGGAAATTCCTTTTCCACTTGCACCAGATGGAGCCAGTTTCCTTTGCTTAACACTGGCGATGTTGACGGACACGTAATGCCCTTTAACAAGCACGTGCCTCCCACCGTCTTTCTTTCTTAGCTGTCCTATCCGGGCTGTCCCATCTGAGCCAGAAACTTTTAAAAGGTATGGGTGGCTGGCAACTGTGATTCTATGGGAGGGACAGAGATAATAGAGACTGAATGAGAAATTTCTCTCCTCCCTGAGAGCCGGGAAGTAGGCTCAGGGGTTAGAACGTAACCACTAATTGCAGCATCTCATAAAGCTTCTTTTTTTTTTTCCGAAAAGTTACTCAATGCTAGCGATAGGGAAAAAAGAACCACTGATTCCTTCTTGTTCTCTTCTGAGTTGCTCTCTATTTCCCCGCTCTCACCCAACTGTAAAAGCAGGGACATTTGGCTTGCACATGCTTGAAATGTTTATTATCTATTTCCTCCAGGATTAGTCTTCTGTTATCTATAGAAGAGTTGTCCTAATTTTTTTTTCTATACGAAACCTGAGGGATGAAACATGGCTCTCCACCAAATACTGCGACGTCTTCCTCCCCTCCCCCAGCAGACACAATTACTTAAAACACACAACATGATCTTCTTTATTTAATTGTTTAATCAGTTTACATTCCACAACTGACAGGTTATTTATTTTTATTTTTTTTCCATGAACAAGTCATTTAATTAATTACCAGACACTTTTTTTTTCTTCAATCGATGGAAATACGAGATTTCTGCCAATTTGAAAAAGAAAATTGCAAGATGCAGTCAGTGTCCGCGAGGTCCCCAAATGCTCTCTGCTTCCTCAGTCCTTGCAAAGTCACAGGAACCTGGCAATTTCCCTTTTCATCCCCCCCCTCCCGCTTCCCTGTTAAATTCACCTCTCCGGAGAGCACAATGGTTTCAAGATCTGGTTTGGATCACCTTTCCTGTAATTAATTAGTTAATTATGAGAAGGAACGGACAGTACAATAGATCTGATAAGATGTCGCATTCTTGTTAAGATTAAACAACACAGTTATTCACATCGTATCAGAACAAATTAACATAATATTTATTCTTATTTTAGCACCAATAACCGCAGGAATGGCTACCTCCGAGGGCAGAGGCGGTGTTGGAATCCTGCAGTACATACTGCTCCTTGTCTAACCAATCAGAAAGCACTATGCAAATGAAAGGTAAATTTATGTAAATTTATATTGACCAAGCAATAATCTGGGACCATAAACCCTCCAAGATTCGTTTGAGAGTTTTGTCGGCTATGGTCCCCGTCTAATGACCATATATAAAACATACTCACCAAATCAACTCATTTTCTTTCACTTGGTATCAAAGGGCTCAGAATGTTATATTTTAAATGAGTTAAATCGTGTCATACTGGCTCTTTGAAATGCTTTGAGAATGCCCAGGGGTTGCTGGCGTGCATTTGATTCTGTTCTCTGTGCTGAGATCTGGCAACTTGTCTTCCTCCCCAACCACCTCCACCCCAGACAAAAGAGGTTTCTTCACCTCTAAGGAAGGTCTCTAGTCAGGAAGGACAGGGAGGCGATGGTGGCCTGAGTCCCAGGGCAAAGGACAGAACCTGTCACCTCCTAGAAAAGCCAGTCTTGCCTCTCTATGGTCACTGCTCTAACACATCCCCTTTTAGCATCTGACTTTAAGATACAAATGTAAAGAAATGAAGGGATTGGGGGGGGGGGGGAAACCAAAACAAAACACAGCGCCAGATATTAGTGAGATGTTATGAGCAGGTGACTGGACTCGATGACAAAATGGTGTGGAGACCATTATTCTTGACCGAGACAGGGAGGCCTGTCTGGCCCCCTCTCCTCTGTAAGATAAAGGGCCTGTGGACGAGGGATAAGTGGATGGTCCTATAGCTGAAGAAAGTGACCTGCTCTGGCAGGAGAACGTTGACGGGTCACCGGCACCGTGTCCAGGGGCAGCACTGACACCCTGTGGAGACGTGGCATGTATTTGACAGGCAATAGTCCTCTCCTCCGACTAAGCAGGTGAAGTAGAATTTCAGGGGCCAGGAGGACAGCTTGGCCATCACTGCTGTGCTCTCTACTCGGGGCCAACGCCAACTTCTGGCTTCCGTCCGCCGGGAGACCCGAGTGACTCGTGGGGGAGGGGGTCCTATTCGGTCTCTTAACAAAGAGTCTAAATCTTTGCTGTCCTATACGGGAGCCATTTGCCACACGTGGCTGTCGAGCACTGGACATGTGGCTGGTCCAAACTGAGACGTGTTCTAAGAATAAAATTCACATTGGATTTCAAAGACTTCATTAAAAAACAAAGGTGGCAAAGTATTTCAGTAACTTTTTGATATTGATTCCACGTTAAAATAATATTTTTGATATGTTGGGTTGAAATGTGTTAAAATTAACTTCCCCTGTTTGTTTGGACTTTTAAGAAGGGGGCGGCTAGTAGGATATTTAAAATTGCATACGTGGCTTACGCTGGTTGGACAGCACTGGTCTAAATAGCCTTCCTGAAGCCGGTGCCGGAGTGATGACCACTATGGACGGTCAGAAAGGAGGAGGGTTTGGATAGAAGGCGCCATGGATGGAGGGTTAGGGTAAGCGTGGTGGAACCCCCTCCCCCCAGGGCACCTCACCTTCTCAGTCTTAGGGGAGGCAGTCCCTTGTGCTATAGTATCACCCACTCCCACCCTTCTTTCCTACTTCCCCTTACTTCAGGGTGCCCTGCCTTTGGGGGATCCTTCTCCACTGCCATGCTGAGGATGCTCTGGTGATTCTGCCGTTCCAAAAGTTTTATCTTCCCTGCACGGCCAACTCCCATCTGCCGCCCACTGCCCTTACCCCACCCTCCCACCCGTACTTTCTTCACGGTGGCGGCATCCCATAGACAGCCTCTCCGCTTCTGACATCACAAGCCATGTTTGTACAGTGAGTCAGAGATTGCAAAGCCATTTCAGTCACCATCTCCTCTGATGTCCTTCTCCTACCAAAACTCTGTCAGTAAGGACAGTCAAATGAGATAGGCAAAGTGGGGTGGGAAAAGGCATCTGAGAACAAAAAGGTAGATCGAAGGCTTTGGACTGGAGCACACACTGGCTGTTAGCTTGAGGTCACTTTCGGAGGAGTGAGGGGGGCGAGAGCAGGGGGGAGGAAAACTCTCCAAATGTGCCTTCACACAGGAAGCAGACACCCACGCGGGCTCGAAGCCTCTGAGAATAGCGATGGCATGGCCAAGGAGACCCGGTGCCCCAGGAGCCTCTGCTCCCGGTTTGCTTGAGAGGACACAGAGACAGTGAGGTAACGAGACTCGCCCAAGGCCCCAGGTGAGCCAGTGACAAAGCTATGAAGGCAAACCCAGGATCAGGTCTTTGTGTTGACCTTCACGATGACCTTCACCCTTTAGACTTTGATAACTTGCTTTCTACTTTCTGGAAAACAGATTTTACTTTAAAGGCAAAAAGCTTTTAGAACAGAGGGTCCCAAGCAGACACTAGTGACTGTCAGAGAAACAACCAGAAAACGAAACAAAACAAGACAAAACCTTCTGTGCCAACGGCTTTCCTCCCTTCAAATCCCACCCAGAGTCAGGATTTCGGGGCAGTCTCTACATAAAGTCCTCCAAAAACTGAGGGCTACATCAACGCATTTGTTTCATCTCAATTCCCTCCCCCTTATTTTCAGTTTCCACTTTTATTTGTACATTTTTACAGAAAGTCTTGGATCTAAAACAGTCACAACCATGGATGGAAGTGGGAAAGGAATCTGAGAATGAGTGAGCGAAAGGCATCATTACATCCACAACACAGGCACACTGATACATTCAGGCTTGAAAGGGTCTCCAGGTAACCAGGGAAAGAAGGGACAGGCTTGGCCGGAGGGAGTAATGGGAGACAGGAGAGAGGGACACAGAGTTCCAACACCCAGTCCTTGGAAATGAAAGGCAGGGCTGTCATTGCTGAAGCTGGCATCCGTCAAAGTGAGGCCAGCCCCCATGCTTATGGTTTTCTGCCTCTCAATAGTGAACAAACACCCCCTATGGCTGGGTAGTCCCCCCATTTCTGGTTGGGCTCTACCCCTATAGTGAGCAAGGTTGTGGACTTCCCTTAGAGAAGGCTTCCCTACAGCACCGAAGCCAGTTCCCCTGCAAAGCAGAAAGCGTGCAAACCCTTTTGGAAGTGCAGTCTTGTTTAGAATCTAGGATTCAGTCCTTCCCAAACAGGATCGCACCCAGAACATCTCCCAGTGAATGCGCCATCCATTCTCAATCCCATGAGAACCCATATGCTTTTGATGAAGCCATCTGCTTCACCAACTGACAAGAGAAAGAAGATTCCAGTTCTCTGAAACTTGTTCCCATCTTAAACGACCATTAAAACATTTCAGAACCTGATCTGCTCCCACCACCAGTGCATGCATGGCTACAAATGATGTTTGCAGGAAAGAAAAAAAAGAAAGAAAGAAAAGCATTGACCCTGTGCCTTGGTTAATGGTTATATGCTCTTTGCTCCACATGGTTTGCTCATTCCATCACCTCTGGGAATAATCGAGAGGGATTAAGAGTGGCTTTGGACACTGGCTTTGGACAAAAGGAAAGGAGGGTTTGGACAAAACTGGCTTTGGACAAAAGGAAGGAAGCCTGAGAATGGGTAAGTTAAGGAGCCAACCTCCGTGAGGGACCCGAATGATAGAAGAGGAGGATCCCACGTGCTGAAGCTGGATAGGGACGGTCCTGTTTGGTGGCCAAGATGACTTCCCACTTGCGATTGTCCTTTCAGCAACAAGGCCCAGGCACCACATCCGTGGAGGAACTCCGTGTGGTCAGGGTTCTGCTGCTCCAGGATCATTTGAACAGCACATAACTTATATGATACATCATGTCTGCAAATCACTTGGCAATTTCTTTGCCGCCCTTAATATACCATGAGGTAAAGTGTTATCACTATCCTCATTTTGTGGATGAGGAAGTTCAAGTATGGAGAAGACACAGTGCCCAGAGTCACAAATCATTGGAGGGCAGAGCTGAAAGAAACTTTACAGTAACTGTGTTAGAGAAGTGTAGCTTAATTAGTGAGTTACTCTGGCTTCCGTGCTCTTGCACCTACAATTAGATTGAGATAGCACTAAAGAAGAAGAAGAAGAAGAAGAAGAAGAAGAAGAAGAAGAGAAAAAGAAAAAAGGAAAGAACGTAGGAATCTTTTTCCTCTGTTCCACCCGTCCCTAAGCTCTGGCACTGACCTTTTACAAAAGTCCCTTTGCCATCTTTAGGGGCTCAGAGCCCTGCTCTTCTCCTGCTATGAACACCGGGTTAACTCCATGCAGACCAGTGTGGTTCTGCAGCCTTAGACTACACTCCTAGCCCCAAGTGCCAACCCAAGACAACCACTCACCGTGTAGGTACTGGGGTCATCATGATGCCTCTGAGTGATGAAATTATAAACAATCCTTTTGTCTTTTTGGTACTTTATTTTTCTAATTCTCTACAATTTTCTATTATTCAGAAAAAATAATCCAATAGCCAATAATAAAGTAGTCTGAGAACTAACAATAATGTTTAAGAAACATTTTGCACCATGGAAGCATCAACGGAAAGAGTCCAAACGCAGCCCGCCAAGTTGACTGCTTTGAGACACCAGAATCTTTTATGTCCATCAGCTCAAGGGGACTTGTTTAAAAACCTGCCCCCTTACTCTGCCAGATACCAGCTAGAAGATAGCACAGAAGCCAACCTGGCTGGTATGCACCAATGACTTCTAAATATGGTGAAATCGCCTCTTGATTCATCATATTGCCCTGGAAAGGGCTGGATTTGTCCACTGGGATGGTTGGCCCCTAGGGGAGGAGGAACACTTTCAGAAAAGCAGCTTCCCTTTAGTTGCAAGAATCAACCAAATAGCCCACACAAACCACACCAAAGATGACCGGAGTGTATTTTCTTCTCGCTCCTTCCCCTCAGATACTTAAAAAACAATTAACACTCTCAGAATAAGCCAGGGGAAGACAGAGTCCATGCCTCTGGGTGATGGGCTTGATGTCATTACTTTGAGTCTGACTCAGGTAGGCAGCTTTAGGGACCTAAGCAGCACATCCCCCGTTGAATCAGAACAACCACACGTGGTTCATTTCACACCTCTTATCATGACTGTGGAGGACTGTTAAGAGGTAGGGCCTATACTCAAGAATTTCAGGATATCGCCTTCCCTGACCAAAGGAAAGGCAAGCACTGTCAGGTGGAACCACACACCCCAACAAGAGAATATGCCAGAATGGGCTCCGAGGGTGGCATACGGACATGTGAACAAGGAAGGCTTTGTCTTGGCTGGGTGATGCTGAGTCTTCTTGACTTTGTGATCCCTGAAGCTGAAAGGATGTAAATTGTTGAAAGGCAGAGGGTTTCAGGAGGATTGAAGCTGGAATAGGCACATTTAAAAAGGTTTTAGATTTCAATGCCGGGAAGCCACGGACCTCCTTCTGAAGCCCACAGCCACAACAAATGAGGAAGGGGTTTGCTTGGAGAGTATGAGCCTCTCCAGAGACAAATTCCTTAACTATTTTAATTGATTGACTATTTTAAGTTGATGCAGAAGGAAAGAGGAAGGGAGCAAGGAGGAAAATGAAACATAAAGAAACCAAAGCTCCCAAAATGGGGAGAGAAAGAAATAGGACCTCTTTCCAGGCAGACACCTCACTTGTCTGAATCCCCAATCTCATAGGGTAAGGAAGGAAATGAAAGCTGAAAGCCCCATGCTTAAGGCTAATTCACATGGAGCTCAAAACACATACATGGTCATAGACCTTGCATGCACACCGGTAAGGAATCTGAACTTCACCTGGGGGCGGGGCTGGGACTTTTATGAAGCTGCCGACCCTAAATCCCATCAGTAGGTTGGGTTCCACTTTGATTTGGAGCTAGCAGAGGCTCTCTTTTCCTTCCCCCACCCCCCTTCCCTTCTTTTTCAGCCATACCAGAGCCTCACTAATAGCGTGGGGACGGCGGGTCTTAACTTGGATCCCTACACTGGAGGGATTGAGCCCCTCCCCGGCCTCCGCCTCCCCGGTCCCCCACCCCTGGGCAAGGATTTGCCATCTGTATGGGGCTTTATTGGCCCCAAGCAGGATCAGACCTCAGAGTGTATCTGTTCCTATCTGGCCCCGCTACCAAAGAAGTAGCTCAAAGCTTCTGTTCTACTGATGGCAAGTTAAGCCCAGGTGGTTTACTTCTTTCTTAGGAGTCTCTTAACATTTCAGGAAGGCTTCAAAGGGACACAATAAGCTGTATTAAGGGTCGATCACAAAGATTAGTAGCTGGAAAGAGTGGATGATCCATTTATGGCAAGCATGGGATAAAAAAAAAAAGAAGGTATAAATAGTCACAGGTCAGCGAGGCAGTGTCCTCAAACACAGTTACTCAAGAAAAGTTTAAATGACTGATAGCAAGTGGCCCCTTGTAGAATTTCTTTCTCCATTTTCCTGCACCTGGGAAACAGCTGGTCACAGACAGGCCCTCTGCTCCAGACGCTCGTGGACACCTGCCTCTCCCTGCTCAGTAGAGCCCACTCAAGATGCTTGGAAGGAAGACACGAAGCCTCTCAATCTGGGATGCTTCTCACTTTTCCCTCAAGCCCTAGCATGCCTTTCCTTTAAGGGGGAAATCTAGCTTTCCAAGAAAAAGAAATTTGTAATTCTGTATACAATAGAAAAGTTAGGGTTTTCCAAAAATGATTTCTCTTCTCATAGAATTAATCCTTTATTTAAAAAAAATCCTTTGAAGCCCAATTGGAAGAGAATAGCGTTTCCTGCTCCACACCTCACCCCTCATCTCTCAGCATACCCATACAAGGGGCACACGCACATGAGACCTTTTGCAGAAGCTGACCAGTGTCGCTGGGAAGGAAGCCTTGAGTAGCACACCCACAACCGTGTCCAGGTACATACTGACAAAAACACACAGAAAATGCACCAGGGAGCTACACATATACAGAGACCCACATTCAGGCCCATTCATGCACATGGGATGTCTTAACTGGATGTGAATCACACACACACAGTCAAAAAGAGCAGATGAGGGGACAGGCAGGACTCGTAGCCTGGCGGATGGAAGAGGGAGAGGTGGTTAGTAGATGAGAAGTGGGGACTGGTAGGAAGACAGATCAGGAGACAGGTCGATGAAACAGGTACATGGGTGGGAAAGAAGGCTGTTGAGCTGTTGGCAAAGCGCCCAAAGCATATCTATTTGTGAAGCAACTGAATTCTCAGCTACATGGTTGACCCATGGCTGTACAGCTCGGGGATTCACTCCTTGCCTCCCTGGGGCTGCTCAGCCCCAGCAGGGTCACTGAGGTGACTGTCAGCTGCTCCTGCCCACTCTTCCCGGCAGACTCTTGTCCCTACAGCTTCCACAACTCTGGCTGACATGGTAGTTCGCCGACACCTGCAGGGCCAGTGTGCTCGAACGAGCCTGAGACGTCGGGCTGGATTTATGCCACCTCTGTTTGGGGGCTAGCCACTAAGATGGCTATTTGGGGATGCATGGCCTTGAATACCAAGAGGGAAAGGAAGAAGATGGAAAGAGTCCGGAGTTCGCCATTAATTTACACAATATCATACAAACTTGAGCCCACGGAGCATGGAGATGCTCTCTCTGCACGTGACCCATTTTCTTTCATCTGTACAGAGGTCGCCCCCAGGAGAGGGGTGGATGTCCAGTGACAAAGGACAGCTTCCATGATGGGGAGTGAAGATCTGGTTTGGTACGTACTTGTACAACAGCAACAGAGGCAATGTTCCTTCTCCCTCCTGAACCATGTTCCCCCTCTTCTCTCACGGCTTTGTGCCCAGCTTTGTCTTGAACTTCCAGATTTAGAGGACTAAATCCCGTGGCATCCCAGAACTGTGTTGTGAAGGACCACCGGGCCCTCTGCCCAGTGATTTTGTTCTCAGTTCTGCCCTCTGGGAATTTCAGCTGCACTACAAATAATAGAAAAAATGCAACACAAACAATAAAACCCCACACTCAGAAAACACCCACCACACGTACACACTCCAGGGATCTGAAACTACAGAATGGGCACCCACACTGGCCTGCCCCTCATTATTCCTCCTAGGTCTCGGGACTCCGCCCTGGCCCATGAAACCACCACAAACGATAGAGACAACAGTCATAATGAAGTCTTTCCATTTTAAAAGGTGAAAAGGAAAAAAGGAAACCACCAAAAGTAGTCTCACACATACACACACACACACACACACACACACGCACGCACGCACGCACACGCACACATCACAGCATTACTCCAAGGCTCCAATCTGCCCAGGGAGTGCAGGTGGGGTCGGGGGTAGGGCGGCCTCTTGTTTAACTGGATGTAAGGCAGCTGGAAGGTAAGACTGGGTTTTCTGAGCATCCACTGAAGTGTCCTTTTATTGACGTGGATCTTGCCCCTCAGCACGTTGTTCTCTCCCCCTTCCCACCTCTGTAACTTTGTCCAAAAGTTTGGCAACAAAGAGAAAACTTCCTTCTCAGTCTGTTTTCTCTTCCACTTCTTGTGTGTTGCTGGTGGGCCAGGAAGGGAATCAGAACAGGACGATCAGGAGAAGTGATCTGCAAATGATGTCAAAGATGTGGTTACATTCTATGAACTAAGGGCTTTGTTTCTCTGCAACACGATCGGCGTTGGGGTGGTGTCCTCACGGCTGGCCCAATGGATGGTACCTCCTTCTCTACATCCGTGCCGCTTCAGACCACTGGCACTGTCTCTTCCCAGCCCACCACCCCATCCTCGTGAGTGATGGGATCAGGACGCTATCACAAGTGGTGATGTTCGCTCTGTCTTCAAAAAACCGTGGAGCCAAAAGTTAAGAAATGATGGAAGAGCCACGTGACGGGGACGCTTTCCCCATCTCAGTGATGAGGCAACACAAAGTCCGACGAGATGCGGGTGCCTGAGCCAACTCAACTCTACCTTGGCACTGGCATCATCTTGAGTTAGTTTTGTTTTATATATGTATATTATATATATATTTATATATATATATATATGTATGGGTTTGTTTTTTTAGCACACTGTCCCATTCTCGGGTCTGGATTTAGGGCAGTTGGTCCTCGGGACAGGTTGGACAGAAGGGGCCAAGGTACAGAAGAATCCCGAGATTAGTGTGAGGCCCAGGCCCCCCCATGCACAGAACATGGACCATCCGTATCCATGGCTGATGTCATCGGGGAGTCCATACAGGTAGCGTGGGTAGCGTGACAGCTCAAAGTTGATTCCAGCCACACAGGTGCACAGTGATATGATGCAGAAAGTTCCTGGAGGGCAAGGCAAGGAACATGGGGTGGGGTGGGGTGAGGGAGAGGGAAAGGGAAGAGGGAAAGGGGAGAGAGAGGGAGAGAGAAAGAGAGAAGTGAGGTTGACAGCATTTTTCAATTTTCTTGAGTAGGCAAGGTAAAAAGACGCAGATATAAGCCACCAAGATCCGTAGCTGGAAATATTCACGGAGAGGAGAAAAGTGTCAAGAGATCATGGCTTCCTCACTCCCCAATAATTGCCCGGTCTTGGAACAACTTGGGAAGTCTTGCCTGTGGGAAAATACTAAATAAGCTTCGCAGTAGAGTCTCATGTGGGGTATGGTGAGGCAAAAGAGTATTCAACTCATTTTTCTAAAGCATTGAAAATTCACCGTCTTTCTTGGGAGACACAGAAAACACACCCCACCCTCCCACCCGCTACTTATTTACAGAGAAAAACAACGTCTATTCTTTCCTATATAAAACATTCCTAGACGACATTGGGTTTTCCTTTAACCCATTCACCAACAAGTCACCCCAATCCTGGGAGCCCTTTTCCTTTTCCTATAAGACAGCATCTCCCAAAGTTGGAACACCGACCCTCTGAGATATTCCTTTACAAAGGGGTAGCAGAGTCAAAACCTCTCGGAAACTCTGTATGTGACTTCTCACCACGAAGATGTATAACCCACGGTAGCATAAGCTCATGCATCTAACCTAGTCTTATGAGTATTTGACAGACTTAATGATGGGAACTCCTCTTTTTAAAAAATTACTCCTGGGGCGCCTGGGTGGCTCAGTCGGTTAAGTGGCTGACTTTAACTCAGGTCATGATCTCACGGTCCGTGAGTTCGAGCCCCGCGTCGGGTTCTGTGCTGACAGCTCAGAGCCTGGAGCCTGTTTCAGATTCTGTGTCTCCCTCTCTCTGACCCTCCCCCGTTCATGCTCTGTCTCTCTCTGTCTCAAAAATAAATAAATGTTAAAAAAAATTTAAAAAATAAAAAATTACTCCTACTAACCTTCAATGGGAAGGCTGCTATAAGAGAGAAAATGTTACAAAAATGTTATAAAAATTAAAAATTTTTTAACCATTGGAGATATGTGGCAAACCCAAAATGAGTTCAAGAGCTTTTCTTGGAGCACCTGGGGGGCTTGGGTGGTTAAATGGTTAAGCGTCTGACTCTTGGTTTCGGCTCAGGTCATGGTTTGTGAGTTCAATCCCTGCGTCAGGCTCTGAGCTGCCAGTGCAGAGCCTGCTTGGGATTCTCTCCCCCAGGCCTTCCCCCATTCTCTCTCTTTCTCACTCTCAAAATAAATAAACTTAAAAAAAAAAGGTTTTCTCGATATTGGCTGCGTCTCACGTTTCTTCTGTCAGCAACTGATATGACGGCAATGGCCTGTGAAGTTTGAGAAGGCTGGGTTGGGTCAGTAGAAGAAAGAAAAGGGAGAAGCATATTTTTTAGGGGGCGGGGACAAGAGGAGGGGCATTATATTTATATTTATTATGAGACCTCTTGCTTCCTGATGGCCAAGTTTCCTTAAGATCCAACTTTTTTCCTCCAGGCCTCAGGCCCATGAGCTTATGATAATTTCAGCGGTCATAGTGACAGTCGCTGTACCTAACATTTATTAAGTGTGTGTGCTAGGAACTGTGTTGAGTGCTTAAACACATATGGAAACTTTAATTCTCTAAATAAATCTATGCAGGTCACATTATTATCCCTATTTTGTCTCTGTCCCTATTTGATGGAAGAAATCGAGGCTCAGAGAGGTTAAGCCATCGGTCTAAAATCACACAGCTAGTAACTGGTGGACCTGGGCTATAAGCTCAGGCAGGCTAGTTCCTGAGTCTGTGGTCTTATCCTTCATGCTTAGATGGGTGCCGTACAAGGTGGGTCCCTCCTGTTGTGCACGTGGGTTCAAGATGAATTCTCTATCACTCAGTCTGGGATAGGGCAGTCTGGAGTCTTGGGTGGCTTATTAAAGCAGACTGCTAGGCCCTACCCCAGAGCTTCTGGTGAGTAGGTCTGGGTAGCACCTGAGAATTTAGACTTTTAACAAGCTCTTGGGTGATGCTGATGCTGCCAGTCCAGTGACTACACTTTGGGACCACTGAGTTAGAAAAAGGTTTTAGTAGAGAAAGACGAAACTTAATAGTCCAACATTCAGAGAACAGAGAAAAGAAGACAAACGGGCAATAAATGTGAAAAATGCCCAATTGTGCCAATAATCAGAGACTTGGAAAATAAAGACATAGTAACAGAAGATAATCGAATCGGTGGCGTTTGGGTTTTCGTCTTGTTTTTTAACGATTATTTCCAAACCTAGTGAGGAAGCAGCAAAACAGACCATCCCATAAACTCTGGGGGAGATGTAAGCTGGTGTTTCCTTACAGGAAAGTGATCCTCCAAATATTCATACATTTGACCTAGTGACTTCCTTCTAGATTAAGAAAGGAATCCCACCTGGGAACAAAGATTTAAATACAAAGATGTGCACGTGGCGAAGGGTGGCGCTGAGACGTGGCAGTTGGAGGGGCCAAAGTGAGCCTCAGATCCGCGGTGAACACTGCTTTTTGGGCTGAGAGGTCTGAACATTAGGCCGAGTGAAAGAAGGTGTTGAGGCACTTTGGTGGCTCCGATCTGCATTCCCAAAGACTGCAAAGGAGCCTGCTACAAGGACCTGGAAGAAGGGAGATGGGGGCTGGCGTGGAGGGAGGAGGGCGCAGTGAATACCTGTTCAGTGGACACTCCTTCTAGAGGCCACATAAAGTGATGTGTCAGGGGGGACCTGGGCTCAGGAGCCCCAGAAATAAAATGCGTGCATATGTGTGCCTGTGCAGTGTTTCTGTGTATGTATATGTGCATGCACGTGCATGCATTTGTGCACAGTGTGTGTATGGGATTGTGCACACGTGTGCATGTGTAGTGACAGCCACTATGTACAAACACGTGTGGCAGCATCATTACCTGGTAGAGCAGGGGTCCCAAACTTCAGGGAGTTGACAAAGCAACCCAGTCTCTCCTGCTGTGCACTGGGGCTCAGATGGAATTCTATGATAATATCTACACGGACTAGGTCTCACCTCGGTCCTGCTGAGTCGGCATGTCTTGGGGAAGAGGATGGGAAACTTTTGGTTCGTCAGGTGACTTCCGTTGACCAGGCTGGTGGGACCCTTGGGTTAGGGCAGAGGGCCTTTGTGTAACCTTGAGACAGAGCCAGGTGAGGGGAAGAGGAAAGGTGGTCCAGAAGGAAGGGGGCAGCCTGTGGGGCAGGGCCAACGAGAGGGTGACAACCTGGAAATGCAAGAACTAAAGAAAAGCTGGGTGTGACACCAGTTTCAAATAATCCAAATGCCAACAAACCAGAGCCGGCCTTCTGTGCCTCAAGAAGGCTTCTTTTACTGCCTGGCTTGCAAACCTGAGTGTGCACGGATACAATTTGCTAAAACTTAGATTAAGGACAGGAAAAGTGTGTGTGTGTGTGTGTGTGTGTGTGTGTGTGTGTGTGTGTGTGTGTGCGCACGCGCGCGCACGTGCATGCATGTGTGCTCAGTTCAAATCTGAGCTGCCGTTGAGATGGCGAGGCACTTGGAACCAGGGATCTGGAGCCTGATAGAAAGTTCTGAGCTAGAGATGTGGATTGAATCATCATCTTATAAACTGAAGCTCTGTGTGTGAGGAGGTCACCCACTGATTTTATATAAATCTACAAGATGCTGTAAAAAAGTGGAGACACTCCTTGTCATCAAAAGGTACACTATCCTCCCGATTAAATCCAGTGATTTGTTCTGGGGGAGAAGGTTGACCTCGAGTAGTTTTGATCTTCCTGAGTTGCCAGTAGCTGAAAAATGTTGATACGCGCTGTTTTAATGGTGTATTCTGCAAGTAGAGTGGACAGGACACAAAGGATGTGGTTGATACGTTGAGAGTAAAGAGCTTAGGTCTGTGTGGAGCTAATTACCAATTGGAAATGGCCCAGCCTGTGGATAGCATACATCTTGTTGGGTTACGTTAATGGAGTTAATAGGGGATCTTCTAGCCTTAACTTCCTATCCGCTCTTCTGTGACTTTGGAACCTTTTAAAATTTCTGTTTGTTAGTGCTTGTCCATATTGCCCTTGACGGGAGAAAACTTCTAGGGGTCTCACGAAAGAGGGCCCTTTGAGCCACCCATCTAAGCGACTTGTTAGGAAACTGTGTGTGAAAAAGAGAGAAGACTGGAAACAGGTTGTTTCCACATAAGGCTACTGTTTTCTGTTACAATCAAGAACTTAATCGTTTTTACATATCTCTGGACTTGTAAATTCAAATTTGAAAATGCGCATTAGTAATTACGAATGGATATTCACATGTATACGGCAGGTCCTCCATCAATGGACTGAATGAATGATATGCTGCCCTTGTTCCTCAGCCTAACAACAGACTTTGACAAACACCCACTGAGTCCCTTGAGTCCCAGAGAGTAGAGGAGATGGGGACAAAGGTGGCCGAGCACCCTAACTGTCCCAGTTTTCTCAGATGATGAACTAAACTCTCAGACCTGTAAACTGGCGACTAACTGGTGAGTGTAGGGTGCAGACCCCACCCCAGCCCCGCCACCCCCACAGCTCTCTGGGGTTCTCTGCAGAGTGAAGACAGATTCTGAAGCCTCCTGCTGGAAACCATGGATGGCAGTGGATAGGACGGCCTCCCCTCATTTACCCAAAGTACAGTGTGAGGTCCTCCCGTCCCCCACAGCAGTAGACTGGAGCCTCTGGGGCTAGGTCTCTTGAACGTGTCATTTTGTTCCTCATGAGCACTTATTGAGAGATAGGCGAGGATCCAAGAAATAATGCAGCGTCACATCTTCTTAGTAAACCCCCCCCCCCGCCCGTGGTTTGGGGTTTGGGCCTAATTCCAATCAGATTCCTAGACTAACTGCAGTCAGAATGGAGCAGTTAAATGAAAAGAACTTTGCCCCAAGCTCTTCCCTCTGGAGCCAGGCTCTGCTGTGTGCTCCAGACCTGGCTGTAAGAAACATCAGGTGGAAAGCAGGCCAGGGAGGCAGGGACAGTGCCCATATGATTGTCACGTCTCGGTGACGGCAGGCCTGGTGTGGGAGCGGGAGGGGGACATCCCTGTGGCTGTGGGCTCTGTGACGCAACACAGCTCATCAGCAAGTATTTGTTGAACTGTGTTTATGCTAGATGATAAAAAGGAGAATAAGATATGATCCCTGTTCTTAAGAATCTTTAAATCTAAACTAAAAGAGATTTTTTAAACAAGCTTCTCATCTAGTCGGCGATAGAATTGAGGATGCTGTGACCACAGAACCGGACCCAGAGGCTGCAGTTTAGAGCCAGCTCTGGGCCTCTACCTGCCCCCGCTTCCAGCAGGAAGATGGGGAGCGGAGCAGATGACTGTGAGGTACCCCCCCCACATCCAGCCATCTTTAGGAAGAGGAGGAATACCCAGTAGTGGGTGGTGAGGGTCAATCTCTGACAGAGACAATCAAGCTGGGCCAGGGAAGGTTTCCCAGGCAAAGAACAGAATTCCTGCAGGCAGTACACAGAAGTGGGGGGCCTCACCTCGTCTGGAGAGTGTCCCTCCTTTGCCCTCAGTGCCCTCCTGGCCCCGGGTCTCTATACAGAGATGACAAGGCAGGCCCGTGTGCCCCTGTCACAGAGCTTCTCACTTCCCAAATGCTCACTGCTCTAGCCTTGTCCAGCCTCCATCATTTCTCACGTGAGCGGCCGTAACAAGTCACTGCTATCTTGCCTTCTGTTCTTGCCCCCGTAGAGCAGCCAGTGATATTTTAAAAATGTAATCAAATCATAATTCTCTCCCAATAGCTTCCTATCACACTCAGAACACAAACCCAACTCCTTACCCTGACCATAGAACCTTATCTCAGTAGACCCTGCCTCCCCATCTGGCCTCATTTCTCACCTTGACCCCCACACTCTAGCCACAGAAAAGAGCATTCTGTGTCTCAAACTAGCTAACTGTCTACCCACCCCAGGGACTTTGCACTTGCTGTTCTCTCATCTGGGACGCCCTTTTTCTAGCTCTTCTCAGATCTCAAATGTCATCCCCTCAGAGAGATCCTCCCTGGCCTCCTTCTAAAATTGTGCCTCCCCAGTGGTTTTCCAGCTGTGCCCCATGGAGGTTCTCAGGAGAGGGAGAGGGAGTAGAAGAGGATCCAGCCCTCTCTCCTCTCTTTGGCCAGAATAGCCCCGCTTTGATGTGAGTCCATGTGAAATTCCATTTGAAGAAAGGAGTCCAGTGATTTCAGCATTTCTGAAAAGCACTGGGCTTATCCATTCACAAGGGGGCCTCAAGGTATGTCATTACAGGGACTAAGCTTTGGACAGCAAAGTCCGATGGCTGCCCCCGTAGTTGCAAGTCTATGCCTTTGGCGGCAGAAGCTAATAGGTCTCCGCTCTCATCGCTGCTGGCCCTGGAAGGGGCCTCCAACTCCTACTCAGCCCCGCCCTCCAGGCAGCCAGCCCCGACTCGCCAGCTGGTTGGAAGAGAAACGAACTCCAATTACCCCTCCCTGTGCCAGGACCCTCATTCGCAAGGACCCGGAGTTCAGGAAGTCCAGCTAGAAGAGAAGCCACCACCCTCTGGAACCCTGAGAGCCCGCGCTTGAAGACCCCCTGGCGTGGAGGGAACACTCTCCAGTCCCCTCTCGTGTCCCTATTTGCAAACCCCACCTGGAAAGGAGGGCCAACAGGTGGGAGGAACTACGTAAACATCATGTTCCTTCTGATTGTACAAACACACCACCTGTTTCTCTTTAATTTTTTTTTTCAACGTTTACTTATTTTTTTGGGGGGGGGGGACAGAGAGAGACAGAGCATGAACGGGGGAGGGGCAGAGAGAGGGAGACACAGAATCGGAAACAGGCTCCAGGCTCCGAGCCATCAGCCCAGAGCCTGACGCGGGGCTCAAACTCATGGACCGCGAGATCGTGACCTGGCTGAAGTCGGACGCTTAACCGACTGCGCCACCCAGGCGCCCCATGTTTCTCTTAATGACCGTTCCCACCTGAAGCCCCTTCAGGACTCACGACCACCCTGTAACCCCCGGCCCCGCCCTGGTCACACCTGCCTGTGTCCTGTCAGCCCCCGGCAGGCCGAGGACAGGGCCTGCTGCCCGCCCCGTCCCCCGTCCCCTTGGCTCCAGGCGCAGCTGAGACTCGAGTGGGGGCGAGGGAGGAGACGGCTTCCGCCCGGCCTGCCAACACCAAACACAGCTTCCCCATCCACCTCCTCCACATGGCTGCCATCTCTAATTAGCACTCCCTGCATTGCCAGATATTAGATTCCAGTCTCCCTGCACCCCGCCACCCAACCCTGAGCTTCAGTTTCTCTGTTGGACAACTTCGCCTTGCTTGACGTCTCTTCCCTGGGTCTCCGAGCTGCCTCTTGATCCCAGCTCCATGCCACCTGTCTGTCCCTCAGAGGGACTTCTCCTCCTCTCGTCTTTGTACACTCAAGGTTCCCAGCTCCCCTCTTCTGCCAAGTCCCTCCTTCCGGCAACTTCACCCTCGTCTCCAACTTCAGCCACCACCAGGACACGACCGATTCATAGGATTATGTGATATTACGTGACACCCTGTACTATGTCATTATGTGTCCCCAACCCCAGGGACACAGTATGGATGGTCAGGGTATTCCCTGGCTACAGGTTTCCAGCCCAAGTTCCTGTAAGCTCCTGACTTCTTTATTCTTTGGAAGCCTTGCTTCCCTGGTAGGGTGACCACCCATCCTAGTTTGCCTGGGAGTCGGCGGGGACGGGGGTGTGTCCCTGGAACGTGGGATTTTTATCCTCAAACCAGAAAGTCCTGGGCTCAGTGGGACACATCAGTCACCCTTCCTACAGGCTCCCTCACAGTCCTCCCCACTCAGGTGCCAATCAGTGATACTGCAGCAATGACACAAAGTAATCCTTGCTTGTCAATTCAGTTAGACATAATGCCTTCACCCAGCGCAAGGACGGAGACTCCGATGCCTGGAATGTGTTGCTAATGTTAAGAAACACCATGCTGGGATTGCATTGTTTGGGGTTGGGGGCTGGCAGCTAAGTCTGCCACCCTGAAATGTTGCCCAGGAACACTTAATCAGCAGCTCAATAATGGTCCCATCCCAGCACCACCTTAAAGTTCAATTATTTTTAAGCGGCTCTTCAGAGTTCTGGTGGAAGCTTCCTGCTTAGCGCACCCTGGAGCACGGATGGCAGGTGTGTAGGGTGTGACCTGGGCCTCCCTGTGTGGCGGCTGCTGTGTTAGCACACACGGGCAGGGAGGGGAGGACGTGTGTCTCTTCCTCCCTGTAGGGACGGTCAGAGATGTCACGGTAGTAATGCCACAGCAATGGACCTGTGTAGAAATAGCATCAAAACTGAGGCCTCAGACTAGGCAGCAGCAAAGCTCTTATTAATTCAAGAGGCCACGAGCCAGGAAACTGAGGGCCTCAAGAAGATTCTCCCAGGAATCCAGGGCAGTTACATATTCGGTGCACAGGCACCTTCCCAAATGTCTATTCCTTATGGGGCCAAGCGGTACCCAAAACTTCACTGGGCATAATTTCTGCAGCTTTCTGGGGCAGGAGATCCATCTGCATGACATTTTCTGCTCCTGGGAATGAGGAATGACGTCTGTGTATCCCCGGCCCTCCCACGTTCCCGTGTGGCTTCGTGGCCAAAGAGCCCCTGGTCTGACCCGAGCCCACTAGCTTGCTGCAAAGTGGTGACTGCAGAGGTGCCCTCGTGGGCGTGCAGGTCAGGGACATCTGGGGAGCAGCCCAAGTCCTCCCTCAGACACTCCCCCGTGAGCCCCTCTCTGATCTTTAAAACCATAAAGAAGCAAATCAGCAAACAGAAAAAGGATCCCTCCTCCTCCAACAGCAGCGAATGCACCCTAGGAAGCTGGTGTCCACTAAACCCTTCCTTTGCGGAGATTAAATGCCTCGGCAGCATTGAGCTCTCAAGAGCTCTTTATAGCTTTGCTCAGACCTGCACGGAATATAAATTACGGTTGAATTATACACCATCGTGTCAGCAGCAGCCAACAGGCAGGTCACGTGGGGTTTTCCATCCAGGGTGCCTTAGGGGTTCGTTGGGATGAGGCATGGAGTGGTGACAGGCCCCCGAGAACACACTGTGAGGCATGGCGCCCTGAGTTCGGACACAACCACCCATCATTCTGGAAGCTCTGCAAACGCTCCAGGCAGAGACACTGCAGGCGTGCCGCCACACCCCCACCCTCCCGGGCAAGCAGCGTGTGTGTTCCCGGGGTCGCGCCTACGTGCTACAAGGCTGTTCTCTGGGCATAATCATGCCACGGTAATGCAACATCCCCAGCTCAAGCACTGAAAGGGACTGGCCCGTGCATACAGGTTGGCATCGGTTCTAAAGACAATGCTTCCAGATTCCTAACATAGAACCTGGAGTCTTATGCTTTGGTTTTTGCATAGCCACAGGGTGGCCTCCAAATCCGGAAGCGCTGGTGTCACGGACCGAATTGCGTCCTTGCAAACTTTGTACATTAAAGACCTGACCCCTGTGCCTCAGGATGTGACTATATCTGAGACAGGCTGTTAAAGAGCTAATAAAGATAAAATGAGGCTGTTAGGGTGGCCCCTAATGCCAACTGACTAGTGTCCTTACAAGAAAAGATTAGGACATACAAAGAGACACCAGCCAGCTGTGTGCAGAGAGGCAAGGCCACGTGAAGGGGCAAGCAAGAGGGTGGCCGTGTGCGAGAAAGAGGCCTCAGAGGAGACAACGCCACTGATGCCCTGGTCTTGGACTTTCAGCCTCCAGGACTGTGGGAAGATAAATTTCTCTTGTTTAAGCCCCCCCCCCCCCCCAGTCTGTGGAATTTTATCTTGGCGGCCCTAGCAATCTAATGCAACAGGTGAATACATAATAAGTGGCTTATTACCATATCATTACAATCCATGTTTCCAGACTTTATAGCCACCCTGTAGCTAAAACAGGCATCTCAACAAAGCCCTATAAAACAACAGGTGCTGGGCATCTTCTGGTTTTTTGCCCCCACCTCGTCTTCCTCACCTATGTTATCTGTGCTTACTCTCACTCAATACCCACCAATCCATCTATTCTTTTGGGTGTAGATTTAGATTTGACCTTAAGAGCCGTGGCTCTTGCGGCCTCTACGCCAAGGACGGAGCCTTTGCAAACTTGGGCAAATATCTAAAGGCCTGAACAAACGGAAGAGGCCGTTGGTGGATGTCCACATGCTTTTTGTGGTGGGAATTTACTGAGATCAAAGAACCTCTGTCCATTGACCTTGACTGGAGACAGACATTTCCGCTGTCCTCCCGGTCTACCCAGAGTCCACATAGCCACTCCTGATGGTCCAAGCCAAGTCCCGTCTCCCAAGAAGCCTTCCCTGAACATGCCTAGCATTAAGATTATTCGCATTTCTTCTGGTCTGGAACAGGCAACCTGACAATTATAGGGTCCCCCCTCTTGTTCTCCGTTCTAGTTTGTGTTCAGCTAGATTGTCATTTTCTCCAGAAGTGGTGGGTAGTGATGTCTCTTGCATTACACACAGCACCAAGCATGAAACTCCATGTCACTGGGAGAAATGGACTTCCAGGCTATAGGGCTTTCCAGTGAAAATACGGGCTTTGAAACCTAGAGGGGAAGGAAGGCGACACCATGCCCGGTCCTCCCACCCTTCATCCTCCCATACCGTTCTGCGATGGCTGAGGGGTTTGCGCACCCACGCATGTGCTCACCTACCCCTGTTTCAGTGGGCACCTTGGGTTTCAGGAAGCGTTTTTGTACTCACAGAAATTCAGCATTGGGATAATACACTCTCTGCAGGATTATTTTGAAAAGCGATAATAATAAATGTGAAAAGGCTTACAGAAGTTAAAATTGCTTTCTATATGTAAGGTATAATATTAGAAATGGAAGGCTTTAAGTGAGGGTGAAGAAAAATCGTCCTGGAGGACGAGAAAAAAAAAATGTGACTGCTGTTTCAATCTCCATCACCCACTCCATTTCCCCCCAGCCCTGCTCCAGGGTAAATACTACACCAGGAAAAAACGGCCCTTGACAGAAACCAGGAGAAGAGCTCACTCGGGACTCTTCATTCTGTGGACTTGGTTAAACCAGAACCATGGCATTTGGAAGATCTCAGAATACATTTCTGAGAAGGACCATCCTCAGAGGGGGCTCAGAGAGGTTACGGCAGCCAGCAGAGGTCACGTGACAACCTTGGTGGGTTTGCAAAGCAGCTTGTAAGCCTGTGGCTCAACCAGGATGGGTAAAAGGGAGCAACCCTGATAGCAGTGTTGGGACCACTATTTAACAGGAGTCGGGGACCTTTTACAGGTGCCACAAAGCTTCTGATCTGGTTCCTCTGGAACACAGAGGTGGCATCTACAGTTATCCCACACTTATTCATTAAACATCTACTATATAGTGGACTGTGAGAGCTATATTTTTATTATTTTTAGTCTGCATGACAATTTCCTTTCTTCCTTCTGTTAAAATCCACCACCATTTGTTCTCATGGGAAAGCCATGATTCATTCAGACATAAGCACCTGATATAAGCCAAATCTCGGGTGTTGTATCTTCTACTCCTCTTGAGGTTGTGACTACAGACATGCGCATATAGATGTAAATTATACATCTACCTATATTTTGCCCACCTGCCCTTGGATATTTCATGCTTCCTGGAGCAAAAAGTTGGGAAGATCTGAGGTGGGTGGTCCGTGGAGAGCTATGAGCTTTCTATATGGCAGGAACATATCTACGGGTGAGAAAAGTCCTAGGAAGACAATGCATCAAGAGTACAACATCACATCTTTCTCCATGTGAATCTTTGGAGCTTCCTATCCATCTGGGTCTTGGTTCAGAGCTGAGAGTTGGTGGGATCCAACTGGCTTCCTGACTAAACTGAGAGTGGCATCTACAGCTGTGCAGAAAGGAACATTCTCAAGCTGTGAACAGTGAGCTTCCAAGAGTAAAGCCACTTAGCGCATGCCATCTTCCTGCCGCTGCTTCTGTTTTCTTTCCTTCTCTTTCTAGGCCAACTCTTTCTGATGAATGACAATGGTCCACAGAGCAAACTTGGAGAACCTCTAGGATGGAGGGCAATCACGTCCTGAGTTTCTTGCTCGGGACAATGCTTGAAGGAATTCAAAACCTCCTGAAGATCATCTCTGATTCCTGGTTGCTCTACTCATTGGTCTTCCAAAGTAGTACACGAGGCATTTGCAGAAAAAGCCACATCACCCCCCAGGGCCAGCATGAAGCCGGCACAAGTAGATGTATCGTTACCTACGAACTCCTGTCTTGGTGGTCTAAGGCTCTCCTGGCCCAGAGGTCCACCATGGCAGCCTGCACCAGCTTCCCAGTAGGAGAACTGCAGCCAACAGGGGGTTATGCATGGTGGAAAGAGAACTCCACCAAGAATCAGAACATCTGAGTTCTGGTCTCCTCTCTGCCCATGAAGTGGGCAAATCACTTCACCTCTCTGGGCCATGATCCCTCAACCACACAATACAGAGGATGGAACCAGATCTCTACAGTCCTTCCAGTTAAGCGATTCCCTGACTCTTGGTATTGGGGTAAGAAGGTGCCCTTCTCTCTGAACTGCTCTAGGACCGGTTACCGGTTATTTTGTCACATGTGAGCCACTTGGAGAGAAGTTACTGCTTCTCACCTCCTGACATGCACAGAAGGGCTGGTGGACGAGACCATTAGATGTCATTACTCGACATCGATGTGCATATGAGGCTCTGCTCTAAATTGCCATGATTGTAAATGTGGAAGGATTGGGACCCAGCTGTTTAAGTGCCTGGAAGAAATTGGCTCCTGAAAGAAATCTCTCAGGCTTCTGCCCTATCTGATCCAAGCCAATGCCATGTTAATTAGGAGAGGAAGAGGCTTAGGGTGGGAGTCAGAAGATCAGGCGAGCCTGCCACATGGTGTGGTTTATGTTTCCATATGCCTGGCACATTTGTCAGCTGGCCCCGGCCTTTCTTTGAGATGATGTCACCTCATCGCTGGGTCACTGAACACATATATAGTTTCACATGGATCAAACACTGATATGTAATATTTATAACGTGGCAGGCATTGTTTCAAATGCTTTTAATGTTAGCTCTTTTAATCCTCAATGCAACTTTATGAGGTTTGGATAAGGGAAGTGAGGCATAGAGAGGTTAAGCAGATTGTGTAAGGTCACACAGCAAGGACGGGAGCCAGTACTTTCAAATCTACGCTTCTGACGCTTGTTATGTTGTCTCTCATTTCTCGTGCATGTGGATTGTCTCTGGAGCTGGACTGTAAGCACAGAAGCTTCTTCCCCAGTAGGGCTCTCTACTCGGTGGTGATTCATTCAATCAGACTTATTGACTAGATGATGAGATTGGGAGAGGAGCCCCTGTCATGACTAAGTGCAGCCCCAAGGAGGTTCTGGGTACCACACAGACTCACGGCTCAGGCAATAAACTCTCGTTGCTGAATGCTTCAGAGAACTTGGAAAACCTATCATAACCTGCCATAACATGGCTTTGCTCCTTATCTGGGCCACTTAGAGGGGTGAGCTTCTGTGGAGGAACAGAGGTTTTCTATGAGGTGGAGGGTGGGCAGCTCAAGAAAGGCAACGAATCAAGATCACAGCATTAACTTTCTTTCAGTAAGACTCTTTGTAACTTCCCAGTTGGCCAGAAACTAAACCCAGTGGACAGAGGAAGCTGGTGGCCAGAACAGGACCCGCAGGAGCTCAGTGTGGATCCCAGCCCGTCAAAGGGGTCTTCCCTCCCACCAGCATCTCCTGGCTCATGAACGGGTCTCAGCCTGGGCACCTCTTTTTCCTCTTTTCTCTTGGAGATTTGGAGAGTGATAATTACTCATCTTTGCTTGATGAATCCATACTCTAGTGAGGAAAGAGTCACAGGAAGGAGATTGACAGGGCAAAAACATGTCGGCTTTATAAGGCTAGCATGGCAACCGTGGCCACATTCAAGTGCACCTGTACCTTCCCTCAGGCTGACATTTTAGGATGATTTTCCTAGAGGAACGTGGAGGTTTACAAAGCAGATACACTCACCTAGAAGTGTTGACTTACACTGGTGAGCCTCCTGATGCCAGCCTGGGCCTGGGGCCTCAACCCAGGAATTCTGCCCATATGGAGGAGCAAGCAGGGGCAGAGGACCCAGGTGGTACTAAGGTCCCAGAAGCTCAGCCTCTTGACCCAACCACACCAGAGAAGTCAGTCCCCTCTTCTCTTGGGACTTGAAGAGAGCCTTGAAAGGTAGCTTGTCCTCCTGAAGAGAGAAGCTTCCTACTTTATGGACCCTGATGGGAATGCTGAGATCAAAGGAAAGAACACTGTCCAACCTCCCCTTGGCCATACTAACTTAGGGACCAGAAGCAGCTGTGACCCAGAGGCTTCTGGGAAACGTGACTGCAATGGAACTTGTCTGAAAATGTTAAGAGCTGAGCCCGAAGGGGCAGTTTCATTAAATGAAGTGTAGCCTGGAAAAGTGGCCGAATCTTTAAGAAGCTCCTAGGTTTTGTTAGCGGGGGAAGTGGGAAGGACACAGCTATTGGCATTCCTCTCTAGCCACGGCCAAAATTAGGGGATCAAATATCATACTAGACTTATATTTTACCTTCACATAAAGCAGCTTAAGCATTTTTAGATAAAGGGATTTTTTTTTCTTTTTGCTTCATTCACGACCGAGTTTAGTTACACAGAGATATATAAAAAACGGAAATGTATTAATGACATGTGAAATCCTAAACGAGAAGGGATAAAAACTTGGCATACTGCTTCTGGAAAGTGGCCAACTCCTAGTCTCTGTGCAGGCTCAGGTGATCGATGGCATGAAAGCCCTTTGAGGACAACAGTAAGGGCAAGTTGACTTGATTCTTCCTTCGGCCTCAATCACTACCTCCCCTTGAGGCTGCTCCTGAGTGTTCAGCACAGAAAAATCCTCTTTCTCTGTGCACCCACCGGCCCTCTGCTATGGCACTGGTCATCTGCCTCCACCACGGCCTGGGTGGCCATTAAGGACAGGAGCCATCCATGTTTTTGTATGTATATCCTGGGTGCTACCACATGACTAGCATTCAGTAGGCACTCAATTAATGTTTAGTGAGTTGAATTTAGTTTGTAAAGCAAATAATTAAGAAGTGCAATAGAGCTGTCCTCAAATATTTGAAGGACCTTCGGAGGAAGATGGTCCTGACTTTAACTTACGTTACTTTAGCACAAAGGACCCAAGTCCAAAAAGTCAAAGTTTGGAGAAAACATATTAAGGTGTTTTTGTTTTGTTTTGTTTTGTTTTGTTTTACTTTAGAGAGAGAGACCGCATAAACAGGGAATAGGGACAGAGGGAGAGACAGAATCTTAAGCAGACTCCATGTTCAGTGTGAAGCCTGATGTGGGACTCGATCCCATGACCCTGGGATCATGACATGAACTGAAATCAAGAGTTGGATGTTCAACGGACTGAACCAGCCAAGTGCCCCTAAGGTTTAAAATAAGGAAGAGCTGGGGTGTCTGGGTGGCTCTGTTGGCTGAACATCTGACTCTCGATTTTGACTCAGGTCATGATCTCAAGGTCGTGAGATTGGGCTGAGCTTGCTAAAGATTCTCTCTCTGCCCCACCCCCACTTGCACGCATGCTCTCTTTTAAATGAAATAAGAGCAAAATGACAACAAGAGGAGCCAATAAGGAAGCGGCCCCCTGCTACCATGGAGACTTTGACCCAGAGGGGAGACAGGAAATTATCTAGATTTCTGCTCCCAGGATATTCATAATGAGGTGAGTGCCATCAAAATGGTACACAGTGGGGGCGCCTGGGTGGCACAGTCGGTTAGGCGTCCGACTTCAGCCAGGTCACGATCTCGCGGTCCGTGAGTTCGAGCCCCGCGTCGGGCTCTGGGCTGATGGCTCAGAGCCTGGAGCCTGTTTCCGAGTCTGTGTCTCCCTCTCTCTCTGCCCCTCCCCCATTCATGCTCTGTCTCTCTCTGTCCCAAAAATAAATAAACGTTGAAAAAAAAATGGTACAAAGTGATGTCTGAGTTCAGAGGCAGAGTCTGGTTTTAGTGAAGCTGATTCAGAAAGTTTTACCCTATGACCCAGCAATAGCACTGCTAGGAATTTACCCAAGGGATACAGGAGTGCTGATGCATAGGGGCACTTGTACCCCAATGTTTATAGCAGCACTTTCAACAATAGCCAAATTATGGAAAGAGCCTAAGTGTCCATCAACTGATGAATGGATAAAGAAATTGTGGTTTACATACACAATGGAATACTACATGACAATGAGAAAGAATGAAATGTGGCCTTTTGTAGCAACGTAGATGGAACTGGAGAGTGTTATGCTTAGTGAAATAAGTCATACAGAGAAAGACAGATTCCATATGTTTCACTCCTATGTGGATCCTGAGAAGCTTAACAGAAGACCGTGGGGGAGGGGAAGGAAAAAAAAGAAAAAGGTTAGAGAGGGAGGGAGCCAAAACATAGGAGACTCTTAAAAACTGAGAACTGAGGGTTGATGGGGGGTGGGAGGGAGGGAAGGGTGGGTGAGGGGTACTGAGGAGGGCACCTGTTGGGATGAGCCCTGGGTGTTGTATGGAAACCAATTTGACAATAAATTTCATATTAAAAAAAAAAGTTTCTAGAAGATGCTGAGTGCACGCTGAGCCTCGAGGAAGTGGAGGCCATCAGCAAGCCTAGCAAGTTGGCTTGGAGGTGGGCAACGGCAAGTGGTCTAGAGGAAGCCCAGGATATGTGGCTGAAATGGAGTCTGAGGCAAGACTGTGGTCAACGTTCAACTCCCGGCTGGTGCTGCCGACAGATACGGAGCCACAGAATGTTTTCACCAGAGCAGTGACGTAGCAGGAGGCATATTTTTATTTTATCTATGTTTTTAAATGTTTATTTTTGAGAAAGCACGAGTGGGGGAGGGGCAAAGAGAGAGGGGGACAGAGGATCTGAAGCGGGCTCTATGCTGACAGCACAGAGCCCAACGTGGGGCCTGAGCTCACCTGAGTCCCAAATCGGACACTCAACCAACTGAGCCACCCGGATGCCCCACAAGATGTATTTTTAGAAAGGCAGAGTGGTGTAAAAGTTGAATTAAGTGGCAAGTAGAAGAGATAAACATCTATGCGATACTTTTCCTCTGCTAGATTGCTTTTCCTGTATACTATTTCATTTCATCCACACAAAAACCACAGAGGGTAGGCAGCTCTGTTTCAGTTTTACAGATGAGAAAATGGAGACTGGGAGTTTGGTGACTCAGTGGCGGGTCAGAGGTGTCCACCAAGGGCTGAGTGACCACCAAACACCGCCTTAGTAAGAAGGGCCCCCGGTGGCACTCGGGGAGTGGGTATGGATGAAAAAGCCACACAGAATACGGCACAGGAACTATTGGCAGATGTTGACAATTGCTGCGAAGGTACGGGTGACACTGCCAAAGTTAACAATGACTCAGAAGTGACTGGGAGACTCCCCGTGCTGAGGAAGGCGAGAAAAGCAGTTCATTTCATCAGGGGAAAGGAAAGGACAGAAGCTGATACTTGTCAGGCACCTGCAGTAAGCCGGGCACTTAACACATAGGCCAGAAACATAAAGCACATGCATACCATACACAGAGAGAGCGCAAGTCTAGTCCTAGGCATGTTTGAGTGTCCAGAAGGGTGGAGATGTCCAGTGAACTGTTAGAAACACGAGGCTGGAGCTCAGAACAGGCCATTCCATACCATTTCCAGGCTCGTCTGTGCAGAGATCATTACCACCGTGTGAGGAGATACTGGTGCCGAGGAGGCATGTGTGTAGGGAAAAAGAAAAGAACACCGAAGGTCAGATTTACAGGTGAAGCAAAAAGCAAAGGAAGCAGAAAAGGCCCAGGAAAAAGGAAAAGTCATGAGTGTGCTGTCATGTAGGACAAAGAGACGAGAGTCTGAAAACCAGAGACAGGTAAATCCACAGGAGCTCAGCAAGGGGAGGTTCAAGGATAGGTGACGGGCAGAACAGCCAGGAGGAAGCAGGTCTCCAAGAAAGCAGCTTCTGTGACATGGTGGGAACAGAAACCAGACTTCAAGAGATGAGGGAGGTTGGTGCAGGGCTATAGAAGTGATAAGATTATTCTTTTTGCTACATGAGCCCCAAGCTTTGTCTTTGGTCTCAGAGCATATGAAAAGGTAAGGCCCTCAGCCAAAGAGACTCATTTTCCTATTCCTCTAGGAAACATCCCTTGAACAGAAGCAGGCTCATCTTTTCTGCCCCTCCCCCACCCCCGCCAAGAACAGTAGTCTTCATCTACCATGACAAGAGGTCTGTACGGAGTCAGCTCTTACCCTATCAGGTGATGAGCTGCTGGAGGCTCATAAATGTGTCAACAACTTAATTTTGATTTGAGAGAGAGCACTGCATGGTAAGTACAAACCCAGGCTTCAGAGTGGAATAGATCTGAGGTGGAATCCTTGGTCTGGGAACTATGTGACTTCGGGCAAGGTACTTAAACTCTCTAAGCAAGCACTAGCAACTCCAAAGAAGGTACAGCCGGTGATAAACTGAGCACAGATGAGTAAAAACGTAGGAAGTGCTATTATTACAGGCCGACCATGTTCATGTGTTCCACTCCTTAGTTACTTCTCAGCACAATCCTAGAAGGCAGGTACTATTTTTCAGCTGGTGAAATTGAGGCTAACCTTCATCGCATCTGGACCTGATGCTATTGGTAACACTTTGGTAGTAGAAGTGACTCCCTTCATGGCTTCTCTACCCCTCTCTTCCTGTCTTGCCCCCCAACAAACACCTGCCTGCCACTGGTGGGGGGCAAAGAGGAGCCTTCTGCCTTGCTGGCGGGGGCAAGGAGGACCCCTGTGCCTCGGGTATAAACGAAGGCTTGCCAGGAAGCCTGCATCTGCCTTGTTGGTTAATTCCTCAGGCTGCTGTTTTGTCCCAGGTGGGCTCACCAAGTATCCTTCTCTTTAATTCCACGCGTCCCAGAAACAGAGAAAAAAGAGCGGGGATTAGTCTGAAGACCTTAGTTTAAGGTTCTACCATTTACTTAATCGCCTGACCCTGTGCTTGTTTTGTGGTTCTCCAGGCCCAGTTCTACAAAATTAGGGCCGATGGGAAGATGCAAAGAAATAACGGTGGAACAAGGTCTACCGAGGATACGGCAGAGATGCTCTGAAGTGTGAGCTCTTCCCTTCCCCGGTCTGCCTCTTCCACCTGCCTCTGAAGGTGGTGTGAAGGTCCACTGAGACCATCCCCTCCCTTTGGGGCTCCGTGAACTGCAAGTGTCACCCAACTCATAAGTGACCCCCTTTCTGCCCTTTTCTGTGTGGCCAGCACCTCTTCCCTAAGAAGCTGGATGGATAGGTTGAAGTCTCCTCGTCTTCTTCGCTGCTGAAAATCCAGACACAGAATTCTTTTAACATTTTTCAATTTAAAGGTGTCTGTCATTAAAAGGAAAACAGCTCTATTATTACACTAATTGGCCTAGGTGTCTGATTCTTCTCGAAGATTGTGAGCAACCCCAAGACACTGAGTTTTGTTTTACCATCCACAGTGCCTAGAACCCTAGTACTTAGCGGGGACTTAACAACTGGTTGTTTATTTAATGAATAATTCACACTGAACGGGTTCTAATGGTTCATTAATGTGGCAATGGGCTCCCCTCTTTCACAGCCACATCTTGGACATCCTTGATCTTCTGATGGCTTCTATAGATAGGGAGAGTGTATTTTCCAAGGCCCAAGTCAAGACATGTGGTATGGGACAGGATCTGATAACAGGAAAGTGTATTTGAAATCAGGAGACTTCCAGAATGTCTGGGAGGTGGCACAGCTTCACACAGGCCCTCATTCTCCAATTATTTTATACTTAGGAATAAAATGCACATCATTACCCACCTGTCCCCCCCCCCCAAAGCCCAAGTTCTGTTAGGATGGAAAGGATTCCTTTACCCTCTCTGGGGCCATCTTCATAAACCCTTTCCAGAGTAATGCTTTAGGGCTTTTCTGGAATCACTTTCCCACTGGTACGCCCTAGGCCATCGCCAGCCCCCGCTAAGGTGCAGAGAGCTGAACAGTCCAGGATTGTCAAGCCCCTCCCCATCCTATCCACAAGGGGCACGCTGCCCTGGGTTCACAGGTGTGCCTGCCCGCCCTGCCCCCCAGCTCACTGATCCAGGCCAGGTCAAGTCAGCTTTTGGGTACCCAGAGAGCATGGGGACCCTAACTCCTGTGTTCACACAGTGCCTTTCAGCCATCCAAGTAGTGGGGGTGACAAGATACCTGGCGGGGGACAGAGCTCCCCTCCTCCCTTTCTTGGGTCTGGCTATTTCTGCTGCAGCTTCTCACCTGTCCTTAACCCCCCAGGGCAGGAGAGAGGAAATTCCTCATTTATATCTGCTCCTCCCTTTTGTTTCCCCAGGAGCAGCTTTTATGCCCACTAGAAGGGGTCTCTCCGTTTATTTCAGGAACCAGCATTTTTCTTTGATTTATGATTCATTTCAAGAGCCAGAGGCTTGCCTGACAAGTTCCCTTTCTCTGAAGCTTGCATACCTCTGTAAGAACATCCTAGAAGAGACATAGAGATGGAAGCTTTTGAAGCTGCTTTAGAAATTACCCAAGTTTCCATGGCAATCAAACACTGTGAAGTCACCACCACATTCTGGGTCTTTCTGTTTCCACTGAAAAGGCTGTTGGAGAAATCTGTTCTTTCTCAACAACCCTCCCCCCACCCCACCCCCATGCCACCTCAGTAATAGAGATGGTCTTCCAGCGACCCTGCCTTCTCTCTCTTCTCCTGCCTGCCCGTCCCCCATCCCATTCTTGTAACAGTCCATTGTCTGCAAGCAAAGACCCCCAATTCAGGGCAGCAATGTGATTATTTCTACCCCAGGAAAAACAGGGTCTTCTTACCATGATAGGAGGAGACCTTAGGACATCAGTCTCCTTACCTGACTCTGGACTATACTCATTGGATAACTCAGACATGTCTGAGCATGTCTGTGTCAGCAGAGGCAGGCCAGTCAGGAAGGCACCAGGCTGAAGAGAAATCACTCATTCTGAGTGAGACCCCCAATCGCCCACCCCATACTCAGCCTAGACACTGAACCAAAACCATGCCTTACTGTCTAGAGTAACCCAACTTTGCTATATTCCCTTGTCTCCTTTACACTTCTGGGTCTGTCCTGCCCGCGTAGGATTAAAAAAAAATTTTTTAATGTTTTATTTATTTTTCAGAGACAGAGAGAGAGAGGAAGAGCAAGTGAGCAAGCACGTAAGGGGCAGAGAGAGAGGGAGACACAAGCAAGCTCCAGGCTCTGAGCTGTCAGCACAGAGCCCGATGCGGGGCTCGAACCCACAAACTGTGAGATCATGACCTGAGCTGAAGTCGGACACTTAACTGGCTGAGCCACCCAGATGCCCTTTTATATTTTTAAAAAAATGTTTACTTTTGAGAGAGCGAGCAAGCACGAGCGGGGGAGGGGCAGAGAGGGGGACAGAGGATCTGAAGCAGGCTCTGTCCTGATAGCAGTGAACCCGACATGGGGCTGGAACTCATGAACTACAAGATCGACCTGAGCCGAAGGCGGAAGCTCAACCGACTGAGTCACCCAGGCACCCCGTAACTGACTGGTTTTGATTATTCATTACAGCAACTTCATAAAAGATCCATCAACTTCCACTGAAAACATTGACAGTGTGGGCTCTTAAGATTTTTTCAACCCTGCTGTTTCCATCAATTCTAGACATCGTCAGTATTTTCAACCAATCTCAATCAAACACCTGCACTGAAATAAAGGCCTTCAAGCAAACTTCTAATTCTCAATAAATTCTGACCTTACCTTCCCGCTCTGAGACCCTCCCAGTTTTGCAAGGTGCCGTTGTCCCCTACTGCAGTAAGCAACAAACTCAGCTTAGTCTTACCAGCAGCAATGCTAGTTGTGTGGGCAATGCTTGGGGAGCCAGCTTTTGATTAAGGAAAAGGGAGCACACGTCTATGTGATTATTTGGTCATCAAAGAACAGGAGTGATTTTAAGCACAGCAGAATTGGCCTGAGTTAGGGAAAACAAGGTACTGTAAGCAGAAGAGAGGAAAGACCTGACTTCTCAAGACCTTCTGGAGCCCCTGAAGCGAAGGGTTGCCATGCCCGGGTCTCAGGGAGGGTGAGTGTGGGACAGTGATGGAGGCAGAGCTGGCTTCCTGGGCATGCAGCCCGCATAGTTGTGTGCTTGTTTTAATGCTCTGCTGCCACCATCTTGAAATTTGTAATGCTTAAATAAGGAGTCCACGTTTTCATTTTGCATCAGGCCCCACAAATTATACAGCTGGTCCTGGTTTTGGGAGTGGGGGGAGGGGGATGCTTCCAGATGTGTGACAATGCAACATTTTCAGGGGCATGTGACAGTCCCCCTACTTTACCTGGCCACCCTGGGGCACAGACATCATGCCCCCCTCACAGGAGCTGCCATGGGAAGTTGAAGAAGCTCTAGCTATCAGCACCCCAGAAGGAAGCCACCTCACTGATAAAAGCCACATAATATCAAGTGATCGCCTAGGGGAGAACCCCCAGGGCAATCTGTGAAATAGAAGGAAGGCCAGAATGAGGGATGATGCCCCCTCGATCTTCAAACCCATTAGCATTGCCTCCAAGGCCCTACATCTGCTCTGTTTGAGGGCATACCTCCATCTCACTCGGTTCCTGTTACAACGGTCCTCTTGCTTAACTTCCTTGGACCCACCAGGCTCATTTCCATCCCAAGTCCCTTGCATCTGCTGTGCTGTTTGCAAGGACCGATCCACCAAGTCTTTCCAGGAAGACTTCCATTCAATGGAAGAGGAAGACTTCCAGTGAAGGCTTGAGAGGCCTTCTGCCTACCCACTGCCCCTCGTCTACAGCAATGCCCCATCACTCCCTTCCTCCCTCCCAGCTTTCTTTTTCTCCACAGAAACGTCCCATCGTCTGGCAACATATTATATACTTACAGTACTTGCTTATCTGTCCCTCCAACAAGAATGTAAACTCCATGAGGACTTTGCCTTATTCCCCACTCTAGCCCAAGTACATAAACAGTGTCTGTCACAAAGGCAATCAAAATTTATTGAATGAGTAAGTAAGGTGCTGATTAACCAGAGAGGCATGATCTGTTCAAGCAATTTTATCTTTATCATCCCATGGAACGTGTGTCTGCATGGCGTTGGCAGTGATGGGGTAAGACTGTTCAGAGCAGTGTGTCATTGAAGGTGGCTGTTTAAAAAAAAAGTAGCTAAAACAATAATATCTCAAAATTTTTTTGAGAACAGCACTCGGAATTGTCCTAAGCCCTTCACGTGAGTGAACTCTAGAATTCTCACAACTGCTATGCTTCTGGTAGGTGCCATCATTTGTCCTCTTTACAGATGAGAAAGTTGAAGCAATACATGAAAGGTGGTTAAGTAACTTTCGTAAGTCACAAGGCCAGTCCAAGGCTCCATTAGTCCTGGACTAGTTTTTCATGACAAAACTATAATTTTCCCTTTTAGTTGCATGATTCTACTTCCTGAACAAAGAAAACTTTAGTTTGGTGGCGGGGAATGGAAGGAAGGTAGCTCACGGTCACGTGTGCACAGGGACATCCAAGAGACGAAGGTTGGTTCCTCCCATGAGATCTCATAGATACCTTCACCGTCCACCCTACTTTCCACCTCCTTCTAGGGTCTGCTTTCTGTCTTAGCATTCCCTTCCGGGAATTTAATGACAAAGCTTCCCCTGGTTCTGGAGACTATGTAGCACCGTGGCTTTGCTGAGTGTTTGGTGGGCAGGTTGTAGGCATCGTGGTACGGCCTTTACTGACCAGACTTGGGTTTACAGGACCAAGGCTGCTTACTAGTCTCCTCTGAAGTGCAAATCTATAACGGAGGCAGGTCCCCTTGGGTGGCAAGGACGGAACTCCTCCAGATTTTTTCCAGCTGGAACTCCTTCGGATCTGTTCCAGTTCTTCAGGTGAAAGTGAAGCCCTTCTGCTGCCTGCGTTGCTGGAGTGATTGATCCTGGCCACTCGTTCTACATTAGGTAAATGTGTAGGTTATTTCTTAATCCCCCTGGCAATGTGTCTCCTCCCCCAAATATCTTTGTTGTGAATGTAATTACCAAATGCTAATAAATATTCAAATATGCACCTTCCAAAAGGCAAGACTTATTCCAGGGTATGAAGTAGTTTGTGAATCTCTGCTCAGGATTTTATAGGAAATGTTGTAAGACAAAAAGCCAAGAAGAGAGTTGTGATGATCTAGTGAAATCTCACATGAACCTATAAAAGCAGTTTCGCAGGGTAAGTAGATGGGTTTTATGCCCTTGTTTGGTCACGGTAGATTATAGATACTTCTCTGCCTATTAGAATGGACTTCACTTAGGGCATACATATAACAGTAACAGCTACCTTTTACTGAGGGTTTTATAAGCTTTGCAGCATGGTAAGTCATTGAGTTATTGAATTTACTCTCTCCTCCAACTCAGAATATCTAATTTATATGGTCTCCCTCTTCTTACCCATGAGTCATGAAGTAATAACCCACGGTCATGAAGTTGGAGGCACGGTGCCTCTGGGACTTATAGAGATGCAGTCCTAGCCACGTTTCTAAGTAGTGCTGGAACTAGGAGTGACAGTGGGGAGAGGCTGATGGGAGCCCTGGATGTTGTTGTACTTTGTGGGCATTTCCCAAATCATGTCATCACCTAATGGCCATAGTCCCCCAGGAAAAACACCTATTGCCTCGGACTTTCCATTTTAGGCTTGTAAGTTCTCAGAATTGCTGGGCCTTTATCAAGGTTTTTGTCTATCAGAAGAGGAGTATCTGGGGGTTAACTGTACAGCTGAACCGCTTTCTGGTGAGCCTGGTGGAAGGGGTGACATCTGGCCTCGTTGGTGTGCAAACCACTGCAATCACTGAAACTTGATAGCTCGAGCTCCTTCAGGGCATTCTCTTCGCTCCCCTTGACTGACTGGGAAGGTAGAAAAGGCCACACTGGTCACAGGTGGTAGGAAAAGGACCTTTAATGATTTCCTTTTCCCATTACCACCTGTGCCCTCCATTCTGGCCATGATCTCCTCCAGATGCCCCTTTGTGCTTTGAGAAAGGAAGAAAAGAAAGGGAATGGAGTGAGATTCTGGGACTGGAACCTGCATAGAAGCACAGCCTGGAGCCGTGCCAGGGTGGGAAGATGGGTGTGGGGCCCGGGGTCATGTGGACCTTCAACACGGAGCCGAAAGTCCACGCAGCAGGATGAACTTCTGTCACAGGCCAGCTCTGGCTCCAGTGCTGCAGTTCACTAGCTGGGGGGCCTGGGACAAATGACACAACTACTCTGATCTAGAGACACAGACAGTGGATCACAGTGGATGGTCTCTAAAGTTCCTTCCATTCTTGGCACTCTTGAGCCCCCATTAAAGACAAAGCGCTTCATGAATTCAAGTACAATTCATACCCTACTTCCAAAGGGAATTTAAGACATTTTATAACAGAAGTATAGAGACCTTGGGACTGTTCAAATAAAGAGAGAAAGAGGATAAGGAATCCCCCAGAGGGGGAGCAGATTAGACCAGGAACAGAAAATAAGGCAGCGTACTTTTTCAAGGATAGCTGTTCCACTGAGACAAAATACTTTCTCTCTGTTACACACAATTCATTTTTGCAATGCACGCATTCAAAAGATATTTGAGAGTGCAGACGCTGTTCTCAACTTGGGGGATACCTTAGAGAACAAGGTGAGCAAGGTTCTGGAGCTTACATGTTAAGTGGGGCAGAGAGGCAATGAACAAACACACTGCAGACACCTAGGGCCCAGATCTTGGTGTCTAATACCATTGTCCAATAAAAGGAACCAGGGCTCCTTGGAGAAATGGCTCATCCTAGGTCTGGGCAGGAAACATAGATGAGCCTGGAGTACCTTGTGGTATGCCAAAAAGTAACAGGGGCTCAAAAACCCCCTCAAAACAAAACAACAACCAAAACCCACATTGATGTCAAAGAGGCACAGGGCCACCTGAAAGAGTTCCCAATGGCCAAAGCTGAAGCTGGGACATTAAAACAAATCTAGAATTGGATTATAAACCAAAGTAAAAAATTAATATCCACAAGTCCACACTGATATAAATAAATGACTGAATCAATTTATAAATGGAAAAGAGAGGGACGCTTGGGTGGCGCAGTCGGTTAAGCGTCCGACTTCAGCCAGGTCACGATCTCGCGGTCCGGGAGTTCGAGCCCCGCGTCGGGCTCTGGGCTGATGGCTCAGAGCCTGGAGCCTGTTTCCGACTCTGTGTCTCCCTCTTTCTCTGCCCCTCCCCCACTCACTCTCTCTTTCTCAAAAATAAACAAATATTTTAAAAAATTTTTTTAAATTTTCAAGTGGGGAAGAGAGGCAAATCTCCCTTATAGAAGAATTCCAAATAACTTAAGTAGATACTCCGCCCTAAAGGAGAGGGAGTCGAACTCCCCAGCCCTCAGGGATGGGCTGTGCCTGGTGACATCCTTCCAAAGAGAAGAGTATGGACAGAGGGAAAAGAGAGTAACTCTGCAGTAGAGAAACCCACACACACGACTTCAACCGGGTGATCAGGGGCAGTGTCATGAATCACGTGGGCAGGTTGTACTTGTAACACGATGTGATGGAATGACACTTGACCTCTGCCCTTTTTCCTCCCAAACCCACTACTCGGCCTAATCACGCACAAAAATCAGGCAAGTTCCAGCAGAGGGGCCAGACTGCTCTATGGATGGGCAGGGCTCTGCGGAATTGCTGAGGTCATTAAAACAAGGACAGTCTGAGAAATGACTCCAGCCCCAGGGAGCCTAAGGAGATGTGACAACTAGATGGATAGATATCAGGTAAAAACCTAGAGAATCTGAATAAACTGTGGACATCCGTTAACAATAATTTATCAATATTTATTAATTATAACAGACTATGCTAATGCAAGATGTTAATAGTAATGGAAACCATGCGCAGGGGCAGAGGGTAATATGGGAACTCTCTTTACTGTCTGCTCCATTTTTCTGTAAATCTAAAATTATAAATCTAAAAAATGGATCTATTAAAACAAAAAAGGGGATCTGAAGGTCTGAGAGGGAGGAAGTCCGGGCCTCTCTCCTGCTGGCCCCGAATATGCAAGCTTCCTAGAATTCTGTAGCTGCAGGGAAATGAATCCCACCCACAACGCTGTGAACCCTGGAAGAGGACCCCGGGCTCAGAGGAGACCAGAGCCCCTGCTACAGACACCTTGACTGCCGTTTTGTGAGTCCCAGAGCCGAGAGCCCGGTTAAGCTCTGCTTGAAATTCTGATCTGTAAAAACTGTGAGACAATACATGTTTGCTTTAAGCTGCTAAAAAACAAACAAAAAAACTGAAACCACGACACAACAACAAACATTTCAGAAAGCCCTGAGCGTGCCGTAGAAAGTTGAATTAATGAAAATGTAGAGAGTGACTAGGTGGCGCCATGAGTTTGGGCGGTCAAGGAAGCCCCTTCTTGGGGGCACTTTTAAGCTGGAGTCTGAGTCCGAGGAAGGAGCCAGCCAGGAGGCCCGTGCAGGGGGGACGCCGTGAGCAAAGGCGGCAGTCAGCCCAGGGCCTTGCAGCGAAGCCCTGTGTGCTCCAGGAAAGGCAGCCGGGCGGCTGGACTGACCTGAAAGCAGGCAAGGGAGGGCTGGGGGGATAGTATGAGCCAGACGATACGGGCTTCCATTAAGGACAGAATGTCTGGTTGCCCCTAGGATTCATATGTGGCGATACTACCCCTGAGGTGATAGAATTAGGAGGCAGCGATTCGGGGACATGATTAGGTCACAAGGGTGGTGTCCTCATGACTGGGATCAGCGGTCTCATGCAAGAGGCCCCACGGAGCCCCCCGGCTCCTTCCGCCACCTGAGGACACAGCAGGAAGGCGCCAGCCTGTGAACCAGAAAGTGGTTCTCACCAGATGCAGAATGTGCCAGCACATTGATCGTGGACTTCCCAGCCTCCAGAACAGGAAGAAATAAATTTCTGTTGTTTCTAAGCCATCCAATCTCTGGTATTTTGTTACAGCAGCCCAAGCTGGCTAAGACTGCTTTTTTTTTTTTTTTAATTTTTTTTTTTCAATGTTTTTTATTTATTTTTGGGACAGAGAGAGACAGAGCATGAACGGGGGAGGGGCAGAGAGAGAGGGAGACACAGAATCGGAAACAGGCTCCAGGCTCCGAGCCATCAGCCCAAGCCTGACGCGGGGCTCGAACTCAGGGACCGCAAGATCGTGACCTGGCTGAAGTCGGACGCTTAACCGACTGCGCCACCCAGGTGCCCCTAAGACTGCTTTTAAAAAAGGGTGAAGACTTTGGATTTTATTTTCACTTTGACTAGAAGAAGCCTTTGGAGCACTGGTGGCAGATAAGTGACATACCTGACTCACAGTTTTAAAAGCATTATGTTAACTCTGCGAAGGACTGATTGCTGGGTGCCAGGGTGGCGTCACGGCATCTAGATAGGAGGCTCCAGGATTAGCAAAAAGCTCACAGAGGCTTGGTCCTGAGTGGTGGTGGAGAGGGCGGATGCCCCGCGGGAGTGTGTGAGAGGGCGTGTGGCGGGGGTGGGGGGTGGGCTGGAAGTTCACACTCATCTTGTGGATGTGGGCCCTGCGGTGGCTCTGAGGGTGCCCAGTGGGTGAATTACAAGGAACCGTAGCCGCCCCAGGCTCCCCCACCGCGCTGTCTTTTCCCCGTGTCATCTTGTTCCTGTGATTCTGAATACCACTGATGACTCATCAAGACACGCGGCTCTGGCAGTTTCTTGCACCCAGTTGGTGCCGTGCCATGCCGGGCCAGATTCTCTCCCGGAGGCTCTGGCAAAGGGGACACTGGATCCCACCCACTGCCCCCAGCCCCCGGCCCGACTAATTCGCCCTACTTAATTAATTGCCTCCTCTGCGCTGAGTGTTAATTAAACAATTTGTTGCTAGTTGTTTCCCAAGGCCCGGGGTACCCTCTGTTTAACCAGGAACTAGTTAAATCTGGAAGAGAGTCGGGCCCAGGGTGGGCCATCCTCCTTCGCGTTGGAACAGAGAAGAGGTTAATGGAATTCTGCTTTTTTTATTATTATTATTATTATTATTATTTTTTTTTTTGGCCCTGGTAGTTTCAACTAATATCAGGTAAAATTCCATCTTGGACTCTTGACTCCAAATTTACCTTTTTCATTCTTGCTGACCCTTCTTCTTCCACCTGTTCACCACGCCCTTGCCTGGCCAGCACCAGCCCAAATGCTGCCGTTGGTCCCCACCAGCTGTTGTTGTCACTCAATCTAATCCTTGGGGCACCAGCCCGTGCTCAGTACAGATGCCTGGAATGCCAATCTGGGGGAAAGCTAGGGCTGTGAGACCTTTTGGCCACAAATACCCGGAGTCCGAGTGACTGATTGTTTTGCCATATCCATGACGTGGCTGTCACTGGTAGTGGACTCTCCAAGCACCTCAACAGCCTAATCCTAGAAGGTTGATTCCCAGGGGCCAGGGACGGGTCAGGTGCTGGGAGGGTTTGGTGCTGAAAGGGCTCTTTGACACACAGGGTTCTATAGGCCAAAGAATCTTTCGGGGTTGACACCCGGGCCTCTCTAGTAGCTCTCTCTGCTGAGCAGGGATCAGGGAAGGACCGCGTCTGTTCCTCAGTCGGCTCCCTCTCCAGCTCCTAACCGAGCCAAATTCACGGGGTCAGGAGACGGCAGCTGCCCTGGGCATCTGGCCCCCCACAGCTGTGTCTGGCCTAGTTGGAAAGGACACTAGCTTGAGGCAGAAGAGAGTTTTCTCCCACCCTTGGGAGCTTCAGCTTCCCCAAAAGACCACTGTTCAAGGGGTCAGCTCTTCGTGGCTTTGTCCTTGTTCTCCTCCGTGGGAGCCTGGCCCGATGGTGCCCACGAGGTGTGTGGACACCATTTCTCTCCCTAGCCTCTTGTGGGAGGGCACAGCCCCACTTATGGACCCAGCGAATGAAGCTCCAGGCTGGAGGGAACGGGTTAACTCCAACCAGGGCGGTGTCCCAGTCGGCAAGAAACAGTTCTTAGAACAGCAACTTCCCCGAAGCTCTTCTTGATGCTAACATTTTATCATGAACTATGATTTTGCCGTAATAAAAAAAATATAGTGCGTGTCCTAGAAGGCAGATTTCGCTGAGCCCCTCAGTAACCAGGGCTCGGCTAGGTCTCCACAGGAATAACTGAAGCCCTGTGGTGGCACCTGCCCATCTCTTGCCGCATAAGGCTTTGAGAAACAGTCACAGAGGTGCGGGAGTGGAGGGAAGAAAGAAAACAAATCGTGAGAGGTCTTGGCCAATTGGCTCATCCCTAGAAGCATAACATTTTACAACCGGAGAGAGCTTGAAAGTTCAGCTCTTCCTCAGGCTCTCGCCCTGCTTGCACATGAGGATCACCCCCAGAAGTCCTGCTTGGACTGCTCTGCGGTGAGGGCCCAGCATCAGTGTTTTTAAGGGCTTTCCAGGTGATTGGAATGTGCAGTGACTGAGAACACAAGGTGAGCAATGCGCTCACTCATCCACTCTGAGGGATTCCTCTGATTCCTCATCATTCCAAGCTTTCAGACTGTCTTCTCCAGAGCCCCGGGCTTGCTGGTTGTGGGCAGGGTTCCAGGCACCCCTCCCTCTGCCCCTACACCTTCTCCTGGGAGAGTTCTCACCTATGTCTCAGGGGAGCAGGAAGCGCCCCTGACCGCACCCTGGTCACAGCTGTTGGCCCAGCCATGGTCACTCAGTTCTGGCCTGTTTACTGCCTGACCAATGGCGTGTGACCTGGCCAGAGAGGATAAATGGGCTAATCACATTATCTCTCTCTCTCTCTCTGTCTCTGTGTCTAGAAGCTGACTTGAGCCGCAGCAGGGAAGGAGGTCACCAGAGTCCTGGAGACGCGGCACAGTCACACAGGATGTGGGCTGTGCGCCTGGCCTGGAGAGCAGGCAGTGCATGCGGAGGGGGCTGGGAACAACTCAGAAGGGTGGGGATGAAAGAGTGTCAGCGCCTAGAGCTCCAGGATTCCTGCTCTGCCTGCGGCCTGTTTGCTCAGCTTTTCTCCGATTCCTAGGAGACCTTTCTAGAGCCTTAGAAAAGCCCTGTTTTACTGGAGCCTATCTCTGTATAACCAAAAGCGTCTTAGAGAGAACACTCACTACAAACAGGGCCACTCTGCTTTTATCTTTTTACATTTCAGGGTTCATGGGAGATTTGGACTGGAAGGTGGACACAAAAAGGTCTCCACTGTGGCGAAAAAGGAGTGCGGAGGCCAGGGGCTGAGCCCCACCCCTGCTTCACTGAGGACATGAGGCATGGAAAAAGGACCGGCAGGTCTTGCGGGCCTGTCTCCATGGGAGACCAGAAGAAGGGGTGTAGGGACTGCTAGGGATCCCCCCTCCCTCCCTCATGACTGCAAGCACGGGACATCGGACTCTGGGGGCAGAGGGTTCCGTCAGCCTGGGGCACCCTGGAAAGCCCTGTCTTGTCTTTGGCTCAGAATGGCTGTGCTTCAGTGGTAAAAGGGCAAACTGTCAGGCCCCAAGACGAATCCTGCAGTTCTCGCCCTCTCCCAGCCGACAGCTCACCAGCCCCAGACATCTCTCCGTGCACCCAGAGGGACGGCCATTACCTTTCCCCAGGCTGACCCAGTCCTTCACCTGCCGTCTCTGCTCAGAAACCCAGAGTCAGGCCCTTCACAAAGGGAACTTGAGCTGGTCATAAGCATGTGGTGCCTAAAGTCTAGCTGACATCGTTTCCATCTGTAGGACTCACTTTCCTTTCTTCCCATAAATATGTCTAATTCCTGCTATTCAAGCTCAGCTCCCCCTCCACCTAGCTCCACACGGTGCATCAGTCTACTTCTTGCGGAGTAGACTGTGAGGAATGTATCTGACGGTTAACCTCAGGTCTGGACTGAGACGTCAGGGAAGACAGGCGCAGGCAGAGCGTGGATTGACTTTGCTTTCCGTGGACTGGAACCTACTCCTGCATAGCCATACGGTTCTCTGTATCTATAATCCTTTATAAGGACACTGGATCAGTTCAATGGCCATGACACTAGCAGAGAGTAAGGGAGACAGATATGACAAAGGTCTAGCCTGGTCCTACCACCCTTAGAGTGCCTTATTTGGAAATGGTAGCAGAATTTAGGACTTATAAATCAAAGGTGAGGATGGGCTTTTAAACAGGAACTACCCAAATAGCACCTGCTTCCCATCCCAAAGTCCAATATCTGCATAAAAGGCCTGAGCATTTTCTGAGTTCACGCTCACCCCCAGTCTGATACCTCTCTTTCAGTGCCATAACCTCACAGTCTCCCACACCAGGCGGTCAGCCCCTCGAGAGCTGAGGACCAGATCTTATCAGCGTTTGCATCCCCAGAAGCTGGCGCAGCGACGGATGGCTACAAGGAGCTCAAAACATGTCTGATGAATGAATGAATGCGTGTCCCCTAGCCATTCTCCCAGAATCCCAGGAGCCAGGACCTTGGCTCCCCAGCAGCTCCCCAAGCCTGAGGCCTTACCTCCCATGAGGAAGAGAAGCCCTGCTACATACTGCATAAGGCCCCGGTCCCAGCAGCAGCCCAGCACGCCGATGATCCAGCCGAAGAGGATGATGGCCACCGCCATGCCCATGAAGCCGGCGGTCATCCTGCGCAGGTCTGTGGGGAAGCGAGTGGGCAACAGTTAGCATCGGAACCTAGAACTCGCAGTCAAGGTGCATCCCGGCCCCGGGTAAAAAGGGAGAGGGTGGCACACTGCAGGGGCGGGAACATACCCTTTTCAGACAAGCTCGCACAACTGAGCTTCTTTTGTACAGGAGAGAGGGCCCCTGGCGGTAACTCTCCTCAGGTGCGAAAAGCATGCCAGGGCAGTTTGGCTGGCAGGCACAAGGAGAGACTGCCGTCCCAATCGGCGTCATTTCTTATGCACCTTTGTGCCAGGTGCAGCGCTGTCGTTCCCAAGCATCAGGCCCAACGGTCTGCAACAGGAACTGCCTTTGTCCTTATTTGAAAAACGGAGTCAACTGCCGAAAGCCTTAGAGCTACTGAGTACCAGAACAAGGCATCAAACCCCGATCCGGATGGCTCCTAGGTGCTAACCACAGCATCATTCACCTCTCAGGAAGAAACGGGCCTTTAGTGGAGGGCGGGGGCTCGGCAGATGGGCTGCACCTGCCGAGTGCTCCCTCTCTTCCCTCCAGGGCTGACCGGGCTCTCCAGGAGGTCCAGTGCGAGGAGGAAGCTGCTGGAGGTGTCCTGTTCCTTCCCTCTAAGCCAGCTGGCAGGGGCTCAGCTTTCCCCCCAAGTGGGGCTGCAGGGCGGAGAGCCAAACTTGCTGCTCTCAGACCGAGCCCCTGAGCAGGCCTCTTCAGCTCCCGTGGACCCCAGGTCAGCCCAGCTTTCTAGGTCCGGCCTTTCCCCGTTCCATGCCTCGCTGACCCCACCGCCCAAACCCGATGGGGGTACGGCGAGGAGGGCCGTCTGGAAAGGCGGTGTTGTTAGTGGAAGGGAAAGGGCAGAGATACTGTCACATGTCAGCCTCTTGCTAGGTGCGGCTTCCTCCTGGCTCTCTCCACTGCCCTCCAGGGCATCCCCACCAGCCTCACGCTCCCTCCCTAGCGTCCAGCCTTCTTACCTCCCTCCTCCTCACCTCCTCGCTGCTAGTCCTTGACTCCCTCCACCCTGCCCCAGCCTTGCCAGCCTGCCGCTCCCTGCTTACCTCTGCAGTTTGTGCAAAGCCCATCTGCCAGCCCCAGCCCCACCAATGGGGCTCCAAACAGGAGCAAGCCATCTGCCCAGCCTCTGCCCCGGGGCTTGCCAGGACAGCCTGGAGGGCCCCATGGGCACTCCTCCCTCTCAGGGAGGGGGAGACTGGGAGTGGAAGTGAGGGCACCTGACAGCTAACCACATCCACACCCGTGGAAGCACAGGGTGATCTCGCCTCATGCCTACAAATGCCTGGCAGGTCTCCATGCGCCGCGAGGGCACCCTGCCCGCTCTGTTCCTCTGTCACTCCAGTCACCCCCATCGGGAGCTACGGCAGATCCTGGCCCAGTCAGTCTAGAGAAACCCTGGCCTCTCCCCTCAGAAGAGGGATTTGGTCCACGCTCCCTGACCTGACACGGAGGAGGAGACCCTGGCAGCGCCCCCAGGAGGCTGGCTGGAGGCGGGGAGGGAGGGGCAAAGGAGAGCAGCTCGCACAAGGGGCAGGACAGGACCCTGTTGCAGAGGCAGAAATCCACCCACAGAGCCCGTTCCTGCTCTACCCGTCCTCCTCTGTCCTCCCTTGCCCGACCCGGGATGCCTGCCGCACCGGGTAGAAGTAATGCCCGTTCCTGTCACGTATGTGAACTGCCAGCAATGCCTCATCATCATGCCACACTACAGATGGCTCCGATCACCACGGTGTCCGAGGAAGCTGCACGGAGGGCACCACTCGATCGCGGCACTCAGACGTGCACCCTGCTTCCCGAGCCGGCTCCCCGCTTGGTGCGCGGGCACCCACAGCCAGCTTGAGGTGAGGAGGGAGGCACAGTCTTGCCAGCTGCACAGGCACCACCTCGTACCCCGTGATCTAACTGCCCTGGTCGTCCTGCCACCTGTCTCAGCCCTTCTTCCTCAGGCGCCGCCCCAGACCCTCGCGTGAGCCAGGCCGGAGCTGCCTCCTAGGTGGAGAAGAGCATCCCTTGATGTGTGAGTCCATTTGGACGGACTCCCGGAAGTGCTGCATCCACTCTCCACTGTGGTCAAGGGCAAGGAGGCGGTGAGAGCGGCGGAGGAGAGCTCGGGGTACTTTTGGATTAAAGTAGGCTTACACCCCCTTAAACAGATCAGGAAATTTCACTCTATGCCCCTTTTCAGGGCATGAAGGGCTTCTAAGATCTTGGTTCCTTTGGCAACATCAGAGATGGACAGCACTGCTGAAACCACCTGGCCCCTCCCACTGCACTTGGCCTTGCTCACGGAGAAGCCTTACTGAGCCTCAGCCCCTGCAGATCCACGGGAGATTGCCTGGGGGATTAAGTGGACGATGTGTCCGGTAAGGTGTCCCCCCCCCCCCCCCCCCCCCGGGGCCAGAGACGGAAAACTGGTCTGGGCAGGAAAAGGAAATGCGAATCGGAGAAATAGGGAAGGCTATCATGGTTGGTGGAGGAAAGCAAAGTGTTTAACTTACAGGAAAAGGCACAACGGCAGGGACACGGGAAAATCATTTCTCTCGTAAAAGTCCAGAGACAGGTAACAGTCATCTGTGTCCCAGGCCCGGGAGGGGCCGTGGCCCTCTAGCACGGATTAGGTGCACTCTGTCAGCCAAAGCCGAGGGCCGTGCTAAGCTGCTGATCTGGAAAAGCAGGATGAAGACCAGAGGTCGGGCCTGAGGATTTTCACCGACCGGGAGGATTTTTACCATCACCCCGTGAGTCTGATTTTGCCAGAGCCGTGCACGTGTGTTTGGTTATTTCGTTCTCAGACCCACGTGGTAATTCAGGGCAGCTGCATCAACAAGTTGCAAACACAGGACAAGAAATAGTCCTATTTTACAGACAAGGAAAGCAAAATCCAAAGTTTATTTATTTTGAGAGAGTGAGCAGGGGAGGGAGGGTAGGAGGGAGGGAGGGAAGGAGGGAGAGAGAGAGAGTGAGAGAGAGTGAGAGAGAGTGAGAGAGAGTGAGAGAGAGTGAGAGAGTGGGAGAGAGAGGGAGAGAGAGGGAGAGAGAGGGGGGAGGGGGAGGGGGAGGGGGATGGGGAGGGGGAGGGGGAGAGGGAGAGGGAGAGGGAGAGGGAGAGGGAATCCCAAGCAGGCTCCAAGCTGTCAGCACAGAGACCCATGTGGGGCTCCATGCCACGAACCTGAGATCGTGACCTGAGCCAAAATCACAAGTCAGATGCTCAACCTATTGAGCCACCCAGGTGCTCCTAAAGAAGTTAAAGAATTTATTGACAAACCAGTGAAATAAAGGAAGAGTGAGCTGTGTGGAAAAGAAAATTAATAATGCAGTTAAAGAACATACTGAGCATTTCTTCCTCCCAAATAAAGGGAGAACTATAGGTCTGGGATTTTTTTTTTTTTTCAAAGATGGGAATCCACACGGATGGGAAAAGAGGAGAGATGACAACACACAGGACTGGAAGCAGCAAAGCTGGCGGACGGTGCACTTGGCTGGAGCCAAACTGGAGGCAGCAGCGTTGAAGCAGAAAACCAACCTCGGAGTTCCCCGAAGTCTCGTGAACTGGCACCCACAGGTTCCTTTGGATCAGTTAGCTACCCACAGAGGAGGAACATAAATAGAAGCAGGCTTTGGTGGAAGTTGTCTGAGATGGAACTAGATCCCTCGATCCCTCATCCACTCTGCGACACTAGGTGACCCCCTCCCCTCCCCTTTCCCTGGAGTGGGGGTGCTTAGCACTGGCGGTTGACAGGCTCGGTGAGGGCCATTCCACATAGGTGATGAAGCGACCATTCACATACAGAATGTTGTATCCTTGCCCTTGGGACCCTAGCCCCCTTCTCCTCAGCTCCCGGAAGCTGACTGCCTGGCCTCTGCCGTCCAGCCTGGGGGCTGGGAGAGGTCTCTCCGGGGATGACCGGCCCAAAAGGAAAGACCTAGATAGACACTCAGCACTGGAGGAGCCCGACAGGAAGCCCCTCTGACCACTGTGCAAGGGAGCGTCCCACGGACAAGCCCGCCACCCACTCGGTGCTTCCAGACAGCTTTGGCAGGGTCACCTGCCGACCCAGCACCAACCACGTACGTATAACCTGGGAACAAAGGAACTTCAGGGAACGAGCTACACAGAGAAGAGGCAATAACTCAAAATTATTATTAATATTCCCAGAGAGGCAAGACATGAGACGTATTTGGCCTCCACGAAATAAGAACAGGAAGGAGTCCATCGAAAAGAACTATCTGGAGAATACAGCACCTTAAAATAACAGAATCAAAGTCACTGAAATTTTTATTATAAAATCAATTCCAACTTATGTATTACCAATCCTATCATGTTCCTAAGCAAGAGACTCGAGGAGGCTTATAACACACGCACAGTGTAACCGGGATAAAAATAATTAATGAGAAAATGAAGGAACCAGAAAATAAAGAAAAGGAAGATGAAGCCGGGCATCACATTCATATGCAAAATTCGGTCCATGAGGTCCTCAGGAAGGGAATTAAGCTTACAGTGCCTCAACTTAAAGGCAACACTCATGACTTCCATTGTCTTTACCTTGGTTGCTTTCCGTTTGCGCTTGAGTAAATCCCGAGGACCACTCTGCCTGTGGAACGACCCACGTGCAGAAGACGGCCCCCTTCCTGCCCATCTGCACCTACCCTATGTGCCAATTTTATCTCCTGGGGAGGAAGAAACTGTCTTTTTTATTCTCCGTGACTGCTCACTGTCCCAAAGCAGTACCCTGCACCCAGGTACTTACGTAGCTTGTATTTCGTTCCCCGTTTCTTCCTGCCTTCTTAGAAAAGAAAGAAAAGGGGACACACCTCACTCGGGTATCTGAAGCCTCGTTAAAATATTATGCGAAGCTGGTCTAAGAATAAATCCCCTTAAAGAACCCGGGATGATGAGTCGGACTCTGCCAGCCAAAGTGGAGATAAAGAAAAATCATCTCACGAATCCTTTTGGGTTTGAGCCCATCATCTGTATTCAGTGACCCTAATGTTTCGCGTTCTAAGTTTTGAAATGAGAAAGGTGCATTCTAAACTTTTTAGAGAAGGAATTTAGTTCTGTGCAGTGCAAAGGCTGGGCAGAAGGGGGTAGATAATGAGGGAGGGTGGAGGACGAAAGGCCAGGAGAACCATTAAATAGAACCAGAAAAAGCAGTTCTCCCTCACAGAAAAATTTTGATTTTGAAGTTTTACACTCCTATTAACATTTAAATTGAAAGGTATTACTCGCAACTCTCTCTACACGGGAAACCAGGATATCTGCATTTAAATAAATACCACTTAGAGAAGGAAAATATATATGGGCTCTGCATCTCTTTCTATTTGCTCTTTAAAGACAGAAAAATGATGATGATTGTAATTTTTTTCCTCATTAAAAAAAAAAAGAAATGGTGAGGGTAAGTATGCGTCAGACCCTCAGGGATGGTAGAATGGAGATGGGGGGGGGGGGCGCGGGGACATTGTATTAATGGCTCCAGAGACCATGGTGTGGAGTGAGCAGCAAGGCCACGGTCCTCTGCGGGCCACATGGGTTTGGCCTTCTTTGCTGGAAGCTCTGCCTTCTGCATGATAGGATATGAGCACATCGCCCTGGCTGCAAGGGTGGAAGAGGGTGGGTGGCTAGTCATCCATTTACGAATTCATCAGTCCCTTGGGGTTTAAGGTCACAGGAACTGGAAGGTAGAGCAAGATGGTGAGGCCAAAACTCAAGTGTTTTTGCCCCAAGGGATCAGTCTGGGAGGAGAGAGAGGTGGGGGGGGGGGCAAGAAAGAGAGGGAGGGAGGGGGTGGAGGGAGAGAGAGAGACAGAGACAGAGATAGAGACTTGGCAATGAACATGCCAGCCGTGGGATTAACTCAGGACAAATGGATTCAAATGAGAAGGAATATTCCAGGAACCAATTACGGCACAGCAACCATCTCTGAAGTGGGGGTCTGGCTCTGGGTAGCCACACAGAGATGTGACAGCTGGGGAGGGAAGCACGGATTCTGGGAACCAGGCTGCCTGGTTCCAAATACTACCCTGCCACATTCTGGCCGTGCGAGCTTGAGCAGTTAGCCTCTGTCTCTGGATCGCGGTCTCCACATTTGTGAGTGGAGGTGAGGACAGAACTTGCTTTAAAGGGTTTTTAAGAGGATTAAATCAGTTAATATGTGTCAACTGCTTAGAACAGCACCTGGCACAACGCTAGAGCTACACAGGTGTGAATAGAGAGGGACGTCACTGACAGTGGCTCCCTCTTTTCATGCTCCCGGTCTCTTGCATTTGTGGTATGGAAGCATAAAGTGGGCCGAGTAACAAGTTGGGGTTAGCCCCTAGTTAAACACTGGGTACCCAGAGGGAACAGCCTCCTGGAATCTGTTCTTATGCCTCTAAGATACCTAGAAAAGCTGAGGGGAAGGCTTTCGTTTTCTTTCCTGTTTTCTTAATTAAAAGAAAATAAAAAAACAAATAAATAAAAGATTTTTTTCAGTGTTTATTTTTGAGAGAGAGTGAGACAGTGAGCAGGGGAGGGGCAGAGCACGAGAGGGAGACACAGAATTGGAAGCAGGCTCCAGGTTCTGAGCTGTCAGTGCAGAGCCCGATGCGGGGCTCAAACCCACGAGCCGTGAGATCATGACCTGAGCCGAGGTTGGATGCTTAACTGGCTGAGCCGACCAGGAGTCCCTATTTTTCTTTTTTATTAATACTGAGAGGCATCCACCCCAGAGCATGGACCAAACTGCGGGAGGGCTGCGGCAGCTCACGGCAGGGTGCTGCTGGCCCTGGAGGCTGTTTGAACCTGGGGCTGTCCCAGTGAGCACTTGGCTGACTGGAAGGGACAGACACAGGCTAGACCACAACTCTGCTGTAGAGGTAATGAAAATCAAAACAGAAGTAGCTAATGGCGACTTTGCCTACAGTTTTCTCTTAGAGCATAAGTTGACTCAGCATAATGTTGTTATATTTAAAGAATACTTTGGGGAGGGGGGTGCGCCTGGCTGGCTCAGTTGGTTACACTTCCGTCCAACTCTTGATTTCGGCTCATGTCGTGATCTCATGGTTTGTGGGTTGGAACCCCACGTCGGGCTCTGCACTGCTGGTGCGGAGCCTGCCTGGGATTCCCTCTCTCTTCCTCTCTCTCTGCCCCTCCCCTGCTCACCCTCTCTCTCTCTCTCAAAACCACACTTAATAAAAAGTAATTTTTACGTGAAAACAAAATAGCTCTCAGGTTTGACTTGCTCCGATCCCTGAAAGGCCCTTCAGAACTGCCCTCTGCCTGTCCCTGCATCTCCGCCTTTCTCCAAGGCCCCCTGGGCTCGAAACCCAGCGGTCTGAGTTCCAGAAAGGCCTGGCGCTTTCCCCCCTTTCCCTGAGGGCACAGCGCTCTCTGCCAGAGTGGCTGCCCCCACATTCCGCCTGGCAAGCTCCTCCTCATCCCCAAAGGTGTCGCCAACAAGCAAACGCATGGGACACCTCAGCAGACGCTGGTGTTCGGTGCCTGGGCTCTTCCCACATGCTTTATTGTAATCCTTCCAGTAAATGCAAGCTTGTTCAGGGCCGTGCTCACGTCTGGGTTTTTTCGTTTTTGTTTTTTGTCCTTCCCGTCCCCGGCACATTGCCTGACATAAACAGGTGCTCAATAAATGTTGGCTAAATGAGATCACCATCCCACCCTGCAACGGTTACTAAAACTGAGCACACCACAGAATAAAGCAGGGCGAGGAGGATGTACCTGCCCAATTCAACGCGCTTTGGTGACTCATATGTCACCGGGATTTGCAGCCAATTTCTCTCTCCTCCAATCTTATTTTTAAACGCCAAAAGTAACTATCACTTAACAATCCAATATAGTTGTTTGCTGCATACAAACAAAACATCAGTGTATATCCAGGTTCCAGATCACAGAGAGCCGTGCAGTATGGGGGGCTCCTTACCACAAAGTTTAATGACACATAATACCCCACAGGTTAGAACCCCATAGACCTTTCCACACTGACCCCCAAGTCAGGAAGAGATCATGGGGGGGGGGGGAAGGTAGTTGCTGTAGAACCAAGAGGTGGTTTCTGGGTCAGAAGACAGGCTTGAAGCTTCCTCCTCCTCACCCCTACCTCCGGATCAGAGAGCTGCCATAAATAGGGATATTATGTGACGATGCCATATACAAATCACATCCATCGTCAAAACAATGGGAAGCAAATTGCAAAATGTGTACTCGCCTGAGGAGAGCTGGGTCAGCAGCTAAACCAAGTGTCTGGAAGAGAAGGCTGAAGGGGGAGAAAGCCCAGAAGTGAGAAGCAGAGTCCCACACCAAAAAAAAAAAAAAAAAAAAAAAAAAAAAAAAAAAAAAAAAAAAAAAAAAAAAAATCACAAGACTCCCTTCTCCCTGTAGTCCCACGGCTACATCAACAGCGGAAACAACAGAAGGGAATGACAAAAAGGGAATTCAACTTAGCCAAGCAAACACACCTGGGGAGACCAGCTCAGCACCTGGCCCTCTGTCCCCAGGGTCTTCCTACTGTGAGTGATGAGCTAGACCAGTACAATCCGCCATTCCATCTTGAGAAGCTCCCACGTCTCTTCCTCTCTATATCACGTGTCACCGACAGTGATACGTGCATGTGTCACCAGAGAGTCCCCACAAAGCAGTCAGAAGATGCAAGCTTTAAAGCACACAGGCAGCTTACAGGGTACTATCTCTCCAGAGAAATGCTGCAGGCGCCGGAGAATGGGCTAATGACAAAGAACATGAATAGCCTGGGGACGATAAATGGGCATGACCGTTCATTGTGCATTTACTATGTGCCTGCAGCGGGTTGTGTAATTTACATAGGACACGTCCATTAAGCCTCTGATTGGCTCTGTAAGGTAGATGCTATTTTTCTCATTTCGTAGACTTAGAACTCAAGACAAGGGAATTTCAACCAGTGACACAAAGACCAAGGTCACCAGCTAGGAAGAGGCAGGTCTGGGAAAGGTCCCCAGTCTGCCTGTGCCCTTTCCACTTCTCAGACCTTTTCAGATTCGGTGCCACTTCAGACCCCAGAAGAGAATTTAACATTCAATAAGAATGCAATGGAATATGATTTGGCTATTACAAATTATTCTTTTGAAGAATGTCAATGACGAGGGCAAGTTCATAATAGACCATTAGATGAAAAATAACACACAGATCCATTTATTCCATATGACCCCTACAGTGCAGGCGTGTGCCCATGTGCATTGAGCAGGCACACCTACATGGGAAGTGCAAGGAAGTACACGAGATGTCAACAGGGAGAATTTCTGTAGGCCTGCAACTTCTGCGGGAGCTTCCTGGGTGAAATCTGAAACCTGCCCCCATGTGCAGAGGGTGGGGAGAGACTGAAGAGAAAGACAGCCCCTCCGTGTTGGTAGGTGACAAGTTTCATAAGCAAAGGAACTTACTGACGAGGCTTGTCTTGGCCGCACAAGATGAGCCGACCTCCACACTTGCCCATCAAATCTTACAAGTTCATGTAGAGGCTTTAACTGGGTTCAGTCACATCTACCATCCAGATGGTCTCAACACCACATCACCGACTATCTTCAGGCTGTGTCCTTACAGCAGCCTCTGGGAGCAGGAAAGGCAATTAGAACCCACTGTCCCAAGGACAGAGGACAGATCAGAAGCCTCTCAGGGCCAGGGTCCAGCAAATGGGTCAACCAGTGGTCATGTCCTCTAGGTGACCTCCTCAACACTTTCTGGCTTGTGATCTTTTGGATTTTGTTTCTTTTCTGCAATGGGAAGGTGTATTTTAACTATCAGATGTTGAATCTTTGGAAGATTTGAACTTCACCGTTTTTAAAGTTCTAGGTCCAAATAACGAGGCCACCTGCCCCAATCCGAACTATCACAAAAGATAGTGCTATCTGGCCTGGCCACAGATGCCTTCTGATGAGTCCCGCCTTTTCAAAGACAGACTACCATGAAATAGTTTCTGGTTTCTTTTTATTTTTTAATTGTTACTTATTTATTTTTTTAAGTAGGCTCCATGCCCAGTGCGGAGCCCAATGTGGGGCTTGAACTCAATGACCCTGAGATCAAGACCTGAGCTGAGATCAAGAGTCACACACTTAACCGACGGAGCCACCCAGGCACCCCTCTTGTTTCTCTTTTCATGGTGAAATTTAAAGACCTGCTATCCTCCTCTCTGGCTAACGGTGTGGACTGCGGAAACATCTGCCACCGGAGGACAGAGCTTCCCTCACTCAGCAGCCCCAGCACAGGCCAGCGGGAGCCGATTGTCAGGAATGGGCTCTACGATGTCATCGCCCACGCCGGAGTTACCCCAGAACCTCTAAAGACTCACACAAACGTCTACAGCCATCTCCTTACCCCAAAATGCCCCTCTAACCCCTGAGATCCCCAGGAACAAAGCACAGCAGTACCTGAACGGCACGATGGCAGAACAAAATTAACAAATGAACAAAAACACCAAACGTTATGTTAGAAGACCTGCATTTGAGACCTGGTTCTCCACGCACGGGCTGGGTGCACCGTACGGGTCCCAACTTAACTCTTAGTTCTGAGGCGTCATGGCTGAGGACAACAGGTGACGAGCCCCCTCCCTCCATCTTCTAAAGCTGGCTTGTCCAGCACGGTAGCCACCAGTCACACGAATACCTGAAGCCCCTACTGAGTCCTTGCACCGAGACACGTGCACGCGGAAAACACACACCAGCCGCCAAAGGCTCAGTATGAGTTTTCACCAAATATTGCAGGGATAATGTTTTTTATTGATTACATGGTGATAAATGGATTCGATAAAATGTTATTGAGATTAATTTTACCTGCTTCTTTTGACTCACTTAACATGGCTAAAAGAAAATTTAAGATCAGGGGTGTGGTTGGCCGTATATTTCTATGGGACAGCGCTGTTCTAAGAGGTGGAAGACCTGTGCTAAACGTGCCGCCAGGGGCCCCAGGCTATTCTGCAACCCGTGGAGAGCTCAGCACCTTCTGTCTGCATATAACAGGAGGACCCGCCCTTCCCCCCTGTCTCTGACAACACCACTTGAGGCTGAGGAAAGGGTACGGAGAACACCACTCGGAGAGCCGCCCACAGGGACCCAAGACTTTGGAGGGCACGGGATGGTACCTACACGTAGCCTGAAAAAATGAGGCAGGAAGTTGGTAAGAGCCACCTGTGGCCACAGAGTGGTGACAAAGCCACGCATCCAGAGTTTGGCTAGGGAAGGACCCGGTGCTTTCTACCTGGGCCACGTGAAGGCCAATGAGGAGTAAGGTTTCCTTAAAAGGCTCCATTTAAGATTTTGCCCGTAGGGGTGTGATGACTACAACAGAAAGAGTCTCCATGGGGGAGGGGGTGGCCTAGGGGCTAAGGAGGAAGTGGAACTGGGTCATCTGGAAGGCACATGCCTGTATCGGGAGGCAACAGTACAACAGTGCATGTCCGTCCTGTCCCTGTGAAGCTTCTCCAAAGGAATCACAAAAGTGCCCTCCAGAAGACAGAGCCGCCACCAGAGCCCTGCCATGGGCAAGGCATCAACTCAGACAGCAATTGCACCCGGCACCAGACCCCAGGCGCCGTTCACCCTCCTCCCTTCTCCTCCCCCAACCCCGGGGGAGCCAGAACTAGCAGGGCTCAAGGGCAGCAAGGGGGGACAATGAGACTACAAGGCTGAACGCACCTTTCCTCTCACTGTGGGTTTCCAAGAGCGGGGCAAACCCAAGCTAGGAAAGGAAGACTGAAACTAGGCACAAGGTTGAAAATCTGCTGTCAGGTCTGACTCACATTTTAATTTCTGCAAATGAAAGTTTACTCATACCTGAACGTTACCCCCAAAAAGCTGTGCGCTCTCCCACAGATGTCATCTCGCCATGGGGATGGGAGATCAGACAGAATGACCTTAAGAGGCTACAGTGAGAAAAAGATAAATTTGTAGACGGCAGCCTCTTCTTTAAATTGGTTATAGGTAATCTTATACAAGTCATATCTTCCCCACGAACGACGATGATAAAATGAGCATTTTTTCTACGCCAGGTATGTCCTAAGCACTTCCTACACACGACCGCATTTAATCTTCCCAGCACACTGATGAGTTTATCATTCCTCTTTTACTGAGGCGATAATAAGTAACTTGCCCAACCCAAGTCAGGCAGCTTACAAGTGGGAGACTCCAAAACCCAGGCTTTGAATGAATCACTGTGCCCTACCGCATCCTATGAGATCCGTGACAGCACTTTGTAAACCCTGAAGCGCTACCACAAATGCCAGTGATGGCTTATGTTCATTGCCAGGCCCCAAGGCTGAGGAACAGATACAACGGACCTAGTGGACATTGTTGGTATCATCTAATGTGTTTTTACCAGGCTCAGGGCACAGCAGTCATTGCAAACAACATGGGAAATACAAGACCGATAACTTCTTCCCCCTTAAAAATCTTTAAATTTGCAATGCAGGGAAAGTTTGTTTTCTAGTTTGTAAGTATGATAAGGAAGGGGTCTGAGGAACGTGAGCTCACCTCTGTCCACATACAAGCAAAGATGTTTCCCAAAGCCCACGTGCACAGGACGGCAGGAGCAGAAAGTGGGGCAGAAAAAAGGGTGCTTGGGAGTAGCAAAAACCATGGAATAGTGGTGAGCACTGCCCTGGGAACAGAGCTGGCCTCTGAGCTTGTCCAGTAGTTCATTACTTCAGGGAGTCATGTAATTTCTCTGTTTATCCATCTACTTTCTGAAATGGGGACGGTAATATCTTTCCTGCCTGGAGCCCGGAGGGAAGGATGATTCTGCTCCAGCAGGTGTGATTCTCAGCCCCATTTCTGCAATATGTCAGCCTGCCCTTAACTCGAGAGAGAGAGAGAGAGAGAGAGAGCACAGCTCAAAAATCAAGAGTAAGTTATTAAAACAATAATACATGTTTGGGTGCCTGGGTGGCTCAGTTGGTTAAGCGTCTCACTTTGGTTCAGGTCACGATCTCACGGTTTGTGAGTTTGAGCCCCGCGTCGGGCTCTGTGCTGACAGCTCAAAGCCTGGAGCCTGCTTTGGATTCTGTGTCTCCCTCTTTCTCTGCCCCTTCCCCACTCATGCTCTATCTCTGTCTTTGTCTCTCAAAAATGAATGAACGTCAAAACAATTTTTTAAAACAATAATACATATAGAATACATACCTAATATCATGAAGTCATTTTTGAGGAGTGCTGAATAATTTTAAATCAATGATACCTGCCACAGGCTGGGAGTCACCGGGCATGAGACCCCAGAGTCTCTACCAGCTCCCCCCCACCCCCGCCCCAGGGTCCTCTCCTGTTAAGCAGATGCTTGATGGTGGTCAGTGATGAGTAAATGAACTTGGCTGACCTCTCCTTTTCCCTTCCTCTGTGGCTCGCCTGACTTGTTTTTGGAAGCTGTGACCCAGACTTCTTCGGCAGATGGTTAAAGCTCATGCAAATAAATATCTTGTCAAGAAATGGAATTCTGCAGAAAAAAAACCTTAACGTTCTATCTTATCCTCCACTTGAAAACAATTCTATCAACAGAAATTCTCTCTTTGGGGTCATCCCCTATGCATTTATTTATTCATTCAATGCATTAAAAAAAATTTTTTTAATGTTTATTTATTTTTGAGAGAGAAAGAGAGAACGAGCATGAGCAGGGGAGGGGCAGAGTGAGAGAGACACAGAATTGGAAGCAGGCTCCAGGTTCTGAGCTGTCAGCACAAAGCCCAACGCGGGGCTCAAACTCACAAACCGTGAGATCATGGCCTGAGCTGAAGTAGACGCTTAACTGACTGAGCCACCCAGGTGCCCCTCATTCAATGCATTTTTATCAAGCAGCTGATATGTACCACAACCAAACTGAATTCAGAGAGCAAAACTAAGTCCCCAGCTTACTGAAATGTACTTTCCAGGGAGAAAGACAAACTTTACATATAGACACGTGTGTGTGTGTGTGTGTGTGTGTGTGTGTGTGTGTGTGTGTGTGTGTATACTAAAACAATAATACGTGTTTGGGCGCCTGATATATATGTATGTAACCATGTATATACAGGTCATATATATATATATATATATACATATATATATATATATATATATATATATATATATATAAGGTCATAAAACAAACTACATACCTATACACAAACATTCACGTCTATGTGACATAGATCAATGCTATGAAGGAAAATAAAGTAGGTAAGGGGACAAGATGCAGTGGGGTGGAGGTTGCTGTTTAACACACAGAGATTAGGAAAGCTCTTTTAATTAGGTGATATTTAAGCAAACATCTGAGGAAGTGAGGAAATGGACAGGTGGATATCTGGGGGAAAAGCATTCCAGGAAGAGGGAACAACAGGAGCAAAATCATCGAGGCAGGTATCTGTTTACCATATTTGAGGAACAATAAGAAAACTGCATAGTCTATATAATCCTGTATCATAGTTTTCTTTTCACAGTTGTAACAACATGCTGACTTAGAACCACCGTGATAAATCTTAGTGATCATGTGGAAACAAAGAAGTACTTTCTATAACCGGCTAAGTTCTCTCAGAATTTAGGGGGGAGAAAGCAGCAGAACTGATAGAAATTGGTGATGGAGTGTGAGAAGCATGGAGAGGGGTAAGTTGCTGGCAACTCCCAGGCTTCTGACTTGGATGATGGGAAATGGTGAGGTCACTGACCAAAAAACAGAATAAAAGAAAAGGCATAGAGTGTTGCTTCTCTGCTTGGATTTACTTCTTCTTTACTTTTTGGAGGGGAAAATGGGAGGAAGGATGGGAAGAAAAGAAGGTCTTAGAAAAGAAGGAAGTGAAGTTCAGTCTGTCACATGCCTAACAGAGATGTGATTGGAAATGTCCATCATGGCACTGGATATATGGGTCTCGTGCCTGGGAAAGAAACTACTATTTGAGATAGTGATAGGAGAACCATGTAAAGCTGTAGGACTGAATGCCTGCTCTCCCAAGATAGGCGTATAAAAGTGAGAAGAAGGCTAAGGATAGAATTTGAAGACCAATATTTAAGAGATGAGAAGAGAGAGAGAAGAATGAGAATGGATGGCCCAACAGGATCAGGCAAAATCCAGCACGAGCGACATCACGGAAGTGAAGGGAAGAAAGAGTTTCAATGATGGCTCATGTTGTTGAGATCAAATAAGACATAATGCCATAAAACAAAGATTCAGCAAAGATTTTCTGGGCACCCACTCCGTGCCAGGCATTGTGCTAGCAACAGGGAACACAGTGGTTCATAAAATCGGAACGGTCTGTTCCACATGGAGCTTACTAGATGTATAACTAGGTCCCTCCCGATCTTGGCAAAAGCTCTTTAATGGAAGTCAGTCTCATTGAGTTACTAGAAATGAATGGGAGGCAAGAAATAAAAGTCACTTAGATGCTGTGCTTTCAAGTAGGCTGACCGTCGAAAAGAGGAGGGAGACTGAGTGACAGGGTAGAACACAGAGTGAGGACTTTTCTTTCATTGAAAAATGCAAGACTGAGTATGTTTCTATGTAGAGGAGGAAGAATTAGCAGAGGGAATCAACCTGAAGATACCTGAGACAACACCCTTTCACATGCTCTGCATTTTATCCAAACCCAAAGGTCAGACGCTCACACACTCAGGGAAGTCACTGATCCCACTTGACAAACGTGGACAGCAGAGCCTGGTGGTGAAAAGCACTGAATATGGGGCGTCAGACTACCTGGGCTTGAACTCCAGAGCTACTACTTACTAGCTGTGCGACCTTACCATCTCTGTGCCTCAGTTTCCTCTTCTGTGGGCAGGGATAAGAATAGTACCTACCTCAAAGACTGTTGTGAGGATTGTATTTGTATATTACTTAGAGGAGAGCACCAAGTAAGTGCTGGAAACAGACAATATACACTCACACCCACACATGTGCATGCGATAGAAGGCACTGAGAAACACGATGAAATTTGGTAGCTGGGAGGAGGGTTAGAAAGAGGGTGAGTATCAGTAAAAGCACCTTCCCTTTCCAAAGTCACTCAGGGCTCAGCTCAGACCCCATCCCCTTAAGTACTTCTGCCCAGAATCGCCCATTCTGTAGGAAGAGCCCATCATGTAGCATACTTGTGGGCTGGACCTCACACTTACTGGACATTCATTCATTCATGGACTCATTCATTTGGTCATCCTTTGTGGAGCTCCATCTCTTACCGAGGTATTACTTTGCAAATACGGGTAAGACACAAGCTTTCCTTCGAGAAGGCTGCTGGTCCATAAAGCCTTGGATTTTCTCTCCTGTCTGCAGTGCCTTGTAGAGTCATGCAACCACTTGGAAAAACGAGACAGCATTACTTCTTCTTTTTGTCTCTCACAACATCTAATACATACGAGGAGTTCTAAAGCTCCACAGAGTGAAGGAATGAGTCTATTCCCTTCAGTAGATACACAAATGAGTTGGAACCCACAGTGTCTCTCCCGGAAGATGAGCTAGCAAGAGAGAAAGGAACTGATATTTATTCATCACTTATTACATGCCAGGCACTGTTGACAGCTCACTTAGAGCCAGTCAATGAGAAACCCTTTTCTATTGGTTTTGTTGAAAAGTGATGCTTAATGGCTTCACTTTTATGTTTTCAAATGTTTTCCATTTTGTGTGGTTTGCTTTCTAAGCCTGAAGTGTCTCACGTGACTGGAAACATTTTTCATGCTTCATGTGCAGTCAGTCACTTTTGAATTTTGCCAGTGTTTGGCTGGTGGGCCTTTTGTTAAGTAAATGCTTGTTATGTACTTTGTGTCTGGTTCTACAAGAGACAAGCATGCCCACCCCTTTGGCCCCATGTGTGCCTTTCTCTCCCTCCGCCCTCAACATTGCCTTTGTTCTGGGGCAGGCTATCGAAGCCTGTTCCAGCAAGGTGCTCACTAATGAGGCCAGGGTCATCGGCAGGTATGTGAACACTCAGAACAAGATGGGAAACATTGGGTAGAAACTTTGTTTGCTTCTCCTGGAGGAATTGGTATGTTTGATTTACTTCCGAGTTAGAAAAAAACAAATGGATCATGGATGTTTTTTAAAGCATGATGGATAAAATATTTAAGGCAAGATGTTTATCTTCTGACACCTAGCCTTTCCTACTCTCAAATGATTGCTATAGGAAAAGTAGCCAAGTTGTTTATCTGCTGCTAGCTCATCAGGTCTGTGGACTCCCTGTGTCCTCATACCCAACAGCAGAACAAATCTTAAGTTACAGATCCATTTCTGCCTTCTGGGAATACTGTCCTTGTCACTGGAAAGGGGAAAAGAGTCAGGGTCTTCTGTGCTTGTAGGATTTAGATGCAGGGTTTGGGGGGACCCTCCTGGACCCTGGGCTGGACCTTGCTGGTCTGAGTAGAAGGGATTCTCCTGGCAGAACCATCTAGATGTTCTTGAGCAGGTTAGAAACAAGGTACTCATTGTTCTTCCTGCTCACAAGAATCTGAGAGCACAGGACAAGAAGACTCAATATTTTGGAAATGGAAGGAAGCTGAAGTCTGGCTCCTTCTGGCTCTGGGACCTTATGAATCACCCAAGAATTTAAAGTATTCTTCTTATTGAACGATGAGCCTTTAGATTTATCTGAATTTATAATATTAAATTTTACTTTGGTGGCATTCAAATATATTTGTAACCTGCCCAAATTAGAGCTAAATCTCTACTAATCTGATTTCTATTAACTGCAGATCAGCAGCACAGACCTTTCTCCTGGGCTCCATATGCCTCACAACTTTCTGGACATGTCGACAAGGGTGGTCTGCTTATGTGTCTAATTCAGAACCCATAAAACCCAACTCCTCATCTTCACTCTCAAAGCGCTCCTCTACTGGAGCCAATGGCACCGCCATCCTCAGGACCCAAAGCTCAGCGCCATTTTGAATCCTCCTCCTTCCTTGCCCTCTTCACTTTGACCAGTTGCTATGTGCACCAGATTTTGCCTCCATGATAATTCACGCCTGCATCCCATCCCTTCTATCCCCACTGCTTTGTCCTGGCCCTGGCCCTCCTTACCTCACCACTGGTGTAGTCAAATGAGCCTGAACTGCAGTATTCAGGTTGACATCTGGCTCCAATAACTCTCTGCCCACATGACCTTTGGCAAGCCTGGATTCCCCCTAAGTATAGGTGAAAAGATGAGAGGATTGACACAAAATCCCACGCACAGTGCCTCTCGCCCCTCATGGGACCCCAATCAGCATCAGCACTCTTTCTCCTTGCTGAAACATCCCCCGAGAAGCCCAAGTCCTTCCTTCCAGGGTTTCTCTTCTCCAATCTGGGTCCTGCACCACTGTCAGGTTAATTCTTCTAAAGCAAAACTCTCTCACCCCTGTGCTCAAAGCTGTGAATGCCTCCCATGGACTGAGTAAAGGCCACATGTAAGGCCAAGCTTCAGGCTCTTCAGATCTGACCCTCATTGCTGGCACAATCTCTTTCCTGGCTTCCCTCTTTTGTGCGCTCTGTGCCGTGGCCATGGGAGGGGCTCACCCTTTCTGGAGGATGCTCTCTGCTCTCCTGGTCTCTGCTCACCCCACCGAGAGGGCGCCCGCCCCAGCTCTGTGTCCAGATGCCCACCTGCAGCTCTGCTGTCAAACCTTCGGGAAGTTCTGGCAATCCTCAGCCGAAAGATATGCCACTCTCCTTTTTACAACACGTAAATGATCAATTTACCTTGATTTGTGGCAAAATCCAAAATAAATAATAACACGTACATATAATTCACCCAACTTTTAGCACTCGTCAGGGATCATCTGTCATGCTGAAAAACATGTATGTTAAACAGATGTCATGAGTAAGTATACACATATAAATTTACAGTAGCTTAGGGTATTTGTGGGCATGTGGAGACAGACAAAGCCAGGCACTAGCTTCCTTTATTGAAGCCTCCCTATTTCTATAGAGTAAATTAATTTGAGGAATAAGAGCCATGCGCAAGTATTCTCTAGTGAAGTATTAATTTCCAAATGTTATAAGCTGACCAAACAGATCCTTCTATGTAAGAAGTGCACTGCGGACATTCAAAACCCCTCTGTGAAAACTGCCAACAACTTAAACCATCCCAATAATTGGCAAATAGTTAAATAAACTGTTGCATACTCACATTATGGGCTACTATGGAGCCATAAAAATGATGTTGCAAAAAGCAAGATATGAAACTGTACATTCTGTCTGCTCCCAGCTATGGAATAATGATTATGAACACTAATGATAAGAATGAGAAAAAAAAAAGACCAAAGAAAAGATACCTTCGAACAAGACATATTCTCCTGTGGGGATCAGAGAGCACTCCGTTGCTGGTTCCCATAAAGCCTGCCTCCCACAGCCCCCGTGGGCTCCCTCCGCTCCCGAGTACAACTGGCATGTGGTCTGGATTGTTCTCCTCCCCTGGACTGTGAAGTGCGTGTATATGTGTGATGAATAAACAGCTGCCAGTCAAGGAAGGAAGGGAGAAAGGAAGAAATATCTATATATACACACATACACCGAAAGGTTAATGGGGGAAGAGGATTATGGGTAATTTTTATCTTCTTTATCCATTTCTGGGGTTTCCAAATTCTCACAATAAGCATGCGTTGCTTTTATAATCAAAGAGGAACATATTCAAAACCTGGTTTAAAAACAAACACTGCCAAAAAGCCATTGTCCTTGAGCTTGGATGAGGCATACAGGGATAGAGGAAGTTCAAACAGCTTGAGCATTCTCTAGGTGCTCAAAGGTTGCCCATTCGTCGTGGAGGCATCTGGTTGCCACAGCCTGATCACAAAAAGGAGGTTTCCTCCTCATCAGCCAATACTGTGAGCAGCTGCCTGCTAACTACCCTCAGGGGCTTTACTTTCAGGCAAGATGACCCGGGATGCCAGGGGAAAGGAACCAAAGTCTTGCAGAAGAGCAGAGTATTTTTCTTTTCCCTGTAACATCTCTGTCCGTGACTGCCAATGCATACTGGGAGACATCTTAATTTTATTTATTTAGTTTTTCAAATTCTTAAGACTGTTATGCCATCTCAGCACCTGGCAATCTTTCCGTAGGTCTCTTTCAAGAATCAGAACAGGGGCACCTGGGTGGCTCAGTCGGTTAAGCATCCGACTTTGGCTCAGGTCATGATCTTGCAGTTCATGAGTTCAAGCCCCGCGCTGGGCTCTGTGCTGACAGCTCAGAGCCTGGAGCCTGTTTCAGATTCTGTCTCCCTCTCTCTCTGCCCCTCCCCCACTCATACTCTCTCCCTCACTCCCTCTCTCTTTCTCAAAAACAAAGATTAAAAAAAATTAAAAAAAAAAAAGAATCAGAACATACACAGCAACGTCTGAAAGCGCCAGGGTGACTCAAAACAACGACAAATTTATGGACACACGTCGTGATGGTGGCACATGCTGTGACATGAAGCCAGTCTTCTGTAGACCAGAAGAAATAAGCAATGCACACATATCCTGAAGAGTGTACCCGCTCAACCTCCTGAGTGTCAGACAGAGGATGGGGGGCAGCAGAAAATGGCTTTGAATCTGACACCATGTTTGGCACGTAGAACGTGCTCAAGAAATATCCTTGGTTGACTGACAGTTTTCGTAACGCGGAAGATCGTAATGACGTGGTGGTGGAGGCTATCATCGGCGCTCCTTCGTGATGTTACAAAGCTGATCATTCTTCCAGAGAGCTAAAGAGCAAGGGTTCAGAAGTTACAGAAGTGCTTTTCAATTAAAACTAAAAGTTTTGCCTTGTGAGAACCAGCAGGGTCTGGGGTGACACTGCCCAGGCCTGAGCAGTGGCTGTTGTCGGCCGTGTGACTTGGGTCAGCGCCAGAGCTCAGCCTCCCCAACTGTAAAACAGAGTCAGTGACAGGGTCGCCTTCAGAAGGTAAGGTTAGAGAGAGGGCCATGAGTGACGCGCATCAGGTTCCCCAAAGTGGGGAGGTATTTGGGGAACTGGGCGCTGGAAGGGCTTGACTCTGGGTCCCACCGGGTTCCACATGGCTGGCAGGATGGTTTCTTTCCATTGGCTCCCCTCAGTCTGTCCAAATCCTCATTAGCGAATGGCTTAGACAAAATAAAACCCCCCAAATATCCAGAATATAAATGCATAAGTTAAGTGAGAGGCGTTTTTTGGTCAACAAACAGCATGAATTTTGTTGTCAACTAACTCCTGCTGGGTGCAAATCACTTAGGCCCGTGATTCCAAAGCAGACACATAAGAGATGATCCAGCCGCTTCTGCCCTTGCCTGGATTCAAGCCCCGGGCACATTCAGGGCAGGTTATTGGACAATGTATATTGAACGAGGCTGATACGGAGCATCCAAACCTTGGTCAGATGTTACACCCTGTCCCCGCCCTCCCCCACCCGTCTTCTTAGGGTCTAACAGGGCACCTTCCTTCATAATAATGACAGCATTTATTTGGCCCTCAGCGTGTACTGAATGAAGCACTGTTCTAAGGACTTTGCATCTATTAACTTATTTAATTGCCATGACAACATTAAGCTTCAGAGGTGACTCAGAGGGACACTGGGCCCCACGGGGTCCCTTATTACTGAAAATGACAGGCTGACTAAACCAGACCCTTTTGGGGGATTCAGGAAGGGGAGGCACAGATAGAAAGAACAGGTCACTCAAACTCAGCTTGAAATCCAAGTAATGCTGAGCTCCTTCGTCCGTAGCCTTCAGCCTCGTAAGCTCTGGGCCCTGGGAAGCTGTGGCGGAAAAAACGCGGCTTCCCTCCATGCTTTGTTCCTCGCGTATGTCATTCCCTTGTATCTTTGGAGCAAAGACAGTCACCAAAGACAATCTGGGCCTGCCTCCTCCTGGCGACCCGAAAGAGACTCACCAGTAAAACCCACAAGAGCCAAGAGATGCTAGATTCCTTAAGTTCAGCAGCTTCATCGAGCTATTTGTAAGAAGAATGTCAACCATTTAAAATTAAATTCAATTAGTGAGTCTGCATGGATTGTTTTCTTCAGCGCTGAGCACTGTGCCTCCCACACCAGCTCCATAAACGCACTGAATGAATGGGTGAGCTGTCTGAGTTATACTTTTAAACTGAATACACCAAACATGATAATTTTGTGAACAACTCAAGTTATACACAATACATTTTTATATGCCAAAGCTAAGAGAATGACTTTGAATCAATAAATGGGGCTTTCAAAAAAGTTATTTTTGTATTTTTGTTTCCCCCTAAATGTTCTTTTTTGCTTTAAAAATCTCCTCATGGTGTCCCTCCCCCTTTTAAAATTGTGTTTTTATGGGGGAGGGGGACTGGGTGGCTTAGTTGGTTAAGCATCCAACTCTTTGTTTGTTTGTTTTTGTTTTAACGTTTATTTATTTTTGGGACAGAGAGAGACAGAGCATGAGCGGGGGAGGGGCAGAAAGAGAGGGAGACACAGAATCGGAAACAGGCTCCAGGCTCCGAGCCATCAGCCCAGAGCCTGACGCGGGGCTCGAACTCACGGACTGCGAGATCGTGACCTGAGCTGAAGTCGGACGCTCAACCGACTGAGCCACCCAGGCACCCCAATCATCCAACTCTTGATCTTGACTCAGGTTGTGATCTCAAAGTTTGTGAGATGGAGCCCCACGTCAAGCTCCAAGCTGACAATGCAGGGCCTGCTTGGGATTCTACCTCTCCCCTTCTTTCTCTGACCCTCCCCTGCTTCTGCCTCTCTCTCAAAATAAATAAACATTTAAAAAAATTAATAAATAAAACTGTGTTTATATAATTTACCCTACTAGCCGTTTTTAAGTATAAAGTCCGATGGTACTCAGCATAAACACATTCACATTGTCCTACAAGCATCACCACCATCTCTAGAACATTTGCATCTTCCCCAGCTCAAACTCTGCACCCATTAAACACTAACTCCCCATTCTCCCCTCCCTCCAGGCCCTGGCAACCACTTTCTACTTTCTGCCACGGTGAATTTGCTTATCTAGATATGTCAAGTGCCATCACGCAATATCTGTCCTTTTGTGTCTGGTTTATTTTACCTAGCATAACATTTTCAAGATTCATCTATGTTGGAGCGTACATCAGGATTCCATGCCTTTTTTTAAAAAATGGGAAAATATTTACAACATAACCTTTACCATCTTAACCACTTTTTTTTTAAGTTTTTATTTATTTTGGGTGACCGTATGTGTGCAACAATCAGGGAGGGGCACAGAGAGAGAATCCCAAGCAGGATCTGCACAGTCAATGCGGAGCCTGACGTGGGGCCCGAACTCACGAACCACGAGATCATGACCCGAGGCAAAACCAAGAGTCGGATGCTTGACAGACTGAGCCACCCAGGCGCCCCATGTCAACCATTTTTAAGGGTACAGTTCCATGGCCATGGTGGCTCACTCTGAAACATTTTTTTTTAGTGTTTATTATATTTGAGAGAGAGAGAGAGAGAGAGACAGAGTGCAAGCGGGAAGGGGCAGAGAGAGAGAGAGGAGACACAGAATCGGAAGCAGGCTCCAGGCTCCGAGCTGTCAGCACAGAGCCCAATGTGAGGCTCAAACCCATGAGCCGTGAGATCATGACCCGAGCCGAAGTTGGACGCCCAACCGACTGAGCCACCCAGGTGCCCCGGCTCACTTTTAATATGATAGTTGTAGCAACAGCCACAATAGATTACAAGGTGCAGACCTAACTCTGCCAAGTTCCTTCAGAGCTAGCATCTAAACAGAGGTCAGAAGTCTGGATTGGGACCCAGCCCTGCTGAGGACTATTCAAGTCACCTCACCTCCTGAGCTATTTCTACATCTCTGATGACGGGTCCCAGTGAAAGACCCCTTCCCCTTGTTTTGACCCCCTGTCATAATATGCTTAGCAATAGTAACGCCATTTGCAAGACAGCACCAAGAAGTTCAGGGGTCTTATCCTAAGTCCACCGTTTAGCTGCCAAACAGGATATCTGTGGTCAGCCACCCGGCCCTAAGATAGCCACCTGGCCCTAAGATGGGAATGGAAAGTACTGACTCCACCCGATAGACCCTAGAGATGAGCCTAGTCAGCCACCCATGTTTTTCCCCCTCATTCTGGGAAATCGCCCTCAGAAAAGAAAAGAAAAACCAGCCTCATTTAACTGGACCAATAAGACCCCGTAACTATGCTTCTCGCTTCTGTAACCGCGCTTCTGCCACTCCAACCCTATAAAAAGTCTCCCCAGCCCAACAAGAGGCGCGCAAGTCTTTGCTGAGACTTGACCGCCCCGGGTACCCGTGTACGAATAAACCTCTTGCTGTTTGCATCTGACTCGTGGTCTCGGTGCTCCGTGGGCACGGGGTCTCATCGCCGAGGAAGACCTAGTTCGGGGGTCTTTCACCAGGCCCTAGTATGTAGTGGATTATTACATCCCACTCTCACTCCTGACTTTTTTTTTTTTTTTTTTTTTTTTTTTTTTTAAGAAAAGGCCCAAGGATACAGTCTCAAGGGAAGCAGTGAGGATGATAAAAAGACAGAGCTGGAGACCCCGCTCGTGAACGCATCTGTTTAGGGGCTTTGGCTGCATCTACATCAGCAGAGCAGCGGTATTTCTGGGCCGTCGGCCGCGGTGCGGGGAGGCGCTCGGCATAGACCCAGGCGCAGGGCTGAAGACCACGGAGGCCCGCCAAAGCAAAGGGCTTGGAACTGAAACGAAATCTATGTCCCTTTGTGCCCTGGGGAGAAATGAGGAGGTTTTCCAGAAAGGAGACGATGAGGATGTCCAGCCAAGAAGGAAGCAGTGGAACAAGGTGCACACGACAGGTGAGCGTGGAGGAGGGGCGTGGCCCACATCCTCCCGGCTGCTGGGCCCAGGACAGGAGCAAGGACAAAGGGGGTTCCAAGGCACAGGAGTCCCCAGGGCTCAGAAGAGGCGAGAGGCCACAACTCAAACCCCAAGTGAGAACGGATGAATCTGAAAGGACTCAAGCGCTCAGATCCCACATTGTGTTAATTAACAGAACAGTGATTTGCCAATGAACGCCCAGCAGGGGCGATCATCTGCCTGATAGAGAGGCCCTGCTTTCCTGATGGAATCTCAAGTGCATGAGCCATGAAATTACTTCTAAAGAAAAAAAAGAAAAAGACGGAGACAGCCAAAGAGGACAAGCACTTCCGTTTGTGTACTAGAGACTTGTTCTCTTTCTTGAAGGAAACGGGCTAGTCACAGAGACCAGAGGTGAAACGGTAATATCCAACCTTATCCTCTCTCCTAGGAGCGCAGAAAATGCTAGCTAAATTAAATTAATACAAATACCAAACCCGTTAGGACCCTTCCGGTGTGCCCAGATGTATTTAGCCCACACTATCCCATATAATCCTTACAACAACCGGCTCTCACCCTCATTTCCCAGAAGAGGAAACAGCAACACAGGTTAAAGTAACTTGCCCGAGGTCACACAGCGAAACAAGATCGCAACAAACATTCCGTCTTCCTGAGACACTCAAAAACCGTCTTCCAATGTTAAAATGTGGCCTAAAACAGGGGGAGCGAGGGTCCCGCATAAAATGGAGCTCAGAAAAGTTTGTCTCCCCTTCCTCTTGCCAGATGCCTGCAGTAGTTTGGGTCCACGTCCCTCACAGGTTCTGTCACTGCTTGTCTCAGTGCTATGTGGTGGCCAGATTCCAATCTGAGAGTCTCTGCATCTGTTTCCAACACACGCTTGATCTTGCCATGGCTCAGCATAAAATTCTTCGGTGGCTCCCGGTTGCCCTCGGAATGAAATCCCAGAGTTTCCGTGTGCCATGCTTGGCCTTCTGTGAGCTGGCTCCTGGGAGACTCTCCAGCCTGGCTCTATTTCTCTCAGCCCACTCTATCTCCTGCCCGGGAATCCGTCTCTCAGGCCCGCCATACGCATCAGTGGGGAATCCCTCACCTTGTCCTGGACACTCTCCCCCCTCCTGCTCTCCTACCCCTGGGCCTTTTCACCTGCTGTTCCTTGGGCATAGAATTGCGTCCCCCTTCTGCCTGGATATCACCAATAGAGCCCACCCACGGCCGCCTCCTCTGCAAAGCCTCCTGTGCCCAGCCACACTGAGTGGGCTTCTTTTCTTTGCTTCCTGCGCCTCCCATACTTACCTTGGCTATAGCCCTTCCTAAGCTGCACTGCAATGGTCCTTTTCCTCCCGGTCTCTTCTCCCCTCCCTGATAAGACTCATTCATCTACCTACTCACTCGGTAAGCTCCATCCAGGGCAGGAACCACAACCAGCTCTGTGTCTCCTGCCTGGCATCCTGTGGCTCTCTAAGTGTGGTCCCTGACAGCAGCCAGAACAAGCCAAGAACTTGATAAAAATGCAAATTCTTGGGCCCCGCCCCAGGCCTCCTGGATGGAGCTAAGCAGTCTCTTTTATAACAAGCCATCCAGTTCGAGAACCACTGCTCTGATACGATGCTTGGCACAGTGTATTCTATAAACGTGGAATGAATGAATACACAGCTATCACTAGAAACCAGCTACCCCTCAGCCTCTGGAGACCTCGTATTTGCTCATCCTCCCCTAGGGAGGTGATCAGACATTCTTTCTCAGCTTCTCGGTCTTGCCCAGACATTCTGGCCTCACCGTATTTCCACCCTGCTCTAGCCCTGGTGGCTTTGGCTAGCTAGGTGACTGTGAAACAAAACAAATCAATAGGCTTGGGGCATGTGGCCTTTTGGAAACATAAGGACCCTCAGAGTCAGAAAACGCAAGACGAGGCCCAGGTGGCTCTTCCTAGTAATACATACACATGCCCCCCCTGGTCCTCCAATCCTCTTCTGAAAAGGTAGCCTCCTAATCACAGGGCTGCAGGAGCACCAAGTAAAAGAATCTACATGAAACGTGCGTCCTCAGCTTCAAAGTATCCTATGAATATTCATTCCTACTGACAAAATGAGATCTGCTGGGCTATGCGAATACCAGCGTTTTTTGTCCTAACGTTCCATGATTCTGCGAAATCTAGCCAAACTATTTCAACAAACACTTGGAGGAAAAAAAAAAAAAAAAGATGTCTCCTCAGAGACAGTGGTGAGCCATGATGCAGCTTGGGGCACTGGATTGGGTTCTAACCAGCTCTGATGCTTCTGGTCACGTGACATGGAAAATTTACTCTCCTTCCCAGTACCCCAGTTTCCTCTTCTGTGAAGTGGATCCGTACTACCACTCACTTCCCAAGGTCGTTTAAAGGTATGTGAGATCTTCTAAGTGTATCGTAAGCATTCAATAAATGTTGAGGACCCCTGCTACTAATGCCTGCCTGCTGCCGTTAATGGTGTTATTTTCATTCCTAAGGGGAATACACAAAATGAGAGAAGACCTGGTAGTAAATACTCTACAAAGAATAATTTTGGTGGGGCGCCTGGGTGGCTCAGTCAGTTAAGTGTCTGACTCTTGATTTCGGCTCAGGTTGTGATCTCACAGTTCCTAAGATCGGGCCCTGTGTCGGGCTCTGTGCTGACAGCACAAAGCCTGTTTGGGATTCTTTCTCTCCGTCCCTCTCTGCCCCACCCCCCTGCACTCGTGCTCGCGCACTCTCTCTCTCTCTCTCTCAAAATAAATAGCCATGTTAAAGAAAAGAATCATCTTAGTTAATGTAATTATGTGACACTGGACTGTATATTTTGCTGTGTTCCAGACTATGCGTACCGTTTCTTTGGTTTTTGTTTGTTTTGGTCTTATTTGGTGGGTTCAAACATCAAGCAGGGCAGCCTTTCCAATCCTCTCAAGTTAAGCATTTCAGGGATCCTCGTGACAAAGAAGTTCACCCATCGGTGCTGAACAGCACAGAAGTACCCAACAACTTAGAGCAGAGGCGGGCAAACTTCTTCTTCAAAGGGCCAGACAGTATATATTTTAAGCTTTGCAGGCCATAGTTTTTGTTTCTATTGTCACTCAACTCTGCCATCGTAGCTCGAAGGCACACTAAGACAAGGCGTAAACCAACAGGTGTGCCTGGGAGAACCAAGGAACTGGAGGTGACAGAATCATGGTCCCTCCTTTTCCCTGCCTCATTCAACACAGTTCTTTTTCTTTCTTAATTCATTATAGAGAAACTGGCTATCAACTCTATTAGTTCATACAGCCCAGGGGTGTGAATTCTAGAAATGTATAAATGGTAGCAAAATCCCACTTTAACTTCAGAATTCAAGTCATGTGGCGTTCACTGTAAGATTTTAATCTTCACAAATGACATTCGAAGGAAGGTCCAGCATTATAAAACCCAACAACTTTCACATCCGCCCTCACAAACTGCTCCTCTCTCATTCTCACTAGAAAACGATGCATTTTGTTAAGTGAAAATTTCGAGCATTCTACTATGTACACTTCAACTAATCTGTTTTTCCAGGAGTTAGTCAATGTTATGGAAATATGGAAACACAGTCCTTTTGACTCATATATTTGTAAGGTAATTACGTAAGAATATCAGTGCAATCATCAATAATCTTAGTAGGCTTAGATATAGATCTCTAAGTGGTGGGGGATGAATTAGTGTTTGTTTAATTCTGTTACAAGTCCTTAGGATTCATGAGTGGGGTATGTTTCCATTTTTACATCCAACTCTGATGCAATCTAGGACAGAGGATCAGGGGCTTGGTCAAGTACAAGATCAAGATAGAAGGCAGGGAATAGGGTAATGGATGGAGAGAGGCAGGAACCTCCTGACAGCTTAGGGCAGGAGCGTCACAGGGCACAAGATGGAGAAGGGGTCAGAAAGCAGAAAGATGGAAACCAGAGCCAGGGACCTTGCTGAGAAAGGACAGAGCAGAAATAACCCTTACAAATTGCCAGGGAGCTAGACAAATCAGATTTCAGAGGGTACCACTCAGGGCTTCTGACACTCTGGTAACGTAACATTTAACATACAATGTGCAGGGAACAGATGTGAGCTGGAAAATGACAGGGTGGAGAGAGGTGGGTGGCAATTGTATCTGCCATTTGAACCCAAACAGCCCAGTTTTAGGAAAACAGATAAAAAAACAATAAATAATGCAGCACACCTCCTCTGTTCCCGAGTGGCAATGGGCTTCCATTTTAATGAGGACTGAATGCAACATAGACATTTGACGTCCTGACACATCCATTAAAATGGAAATCTATCTGTACAGCCTGTCACAGCTGCTTCATGACACCAGGAAGCCCAATCCCCTCTCCAAAGAGACCCAGGGGTATCCATGCAGTGACAGAAGGAGCCCTTAGGTGAGTGGCTCTTCCTTTAGGCTAGACCCCAGGCCCGAGGAGGGTAGAGCCTGAAAGGTCTCCAGTGGTTGCCCTTGCCTCTGGACAGGGGGAGGAACCACTCCTGGTGAAGGAGTCTGGTTTCTCCAGAGTCTGAGTTTTAATGTGTGGGTCGGGGGGAACGGGGGGATGAGAATATAATCAACCTTCACACTTGCATTAAAGAACCTTTATAGAATTGAGTTCATTTGATTCTCAGCCTGCAAGATAGACAGGGAGTGTGTTTTTCTCATTCTATGTTTGGGGAAATGGGTTCCACGGTCAAGGTCAGGTATGGTCAAGGTAAAGTATATAGACTGATCATGACCTTGTCTCTGGACTTGGGGCAGGGCCTTCAGAGTGGTGAGGTTCCTCCTCTGAACCAGGAACGTGTGGTCCGTGGAACTGCCCTGGCGTGGCCTAGCCTGGACACAGGTGTCCGGCTGCCCGTGGGGATGAAGCAAGCCGCCCAAAGTCCCCGTTGCTCTAATGGGACCGGTTAGAGGAGCTGCAATTCCCATGTCCAAATTCCCACCAGAGGGTTAGGATCTGAGGTCTCCAGATGCGACTGCCCACAAGTGTCCCGGTGGGACCAGGGAGCGTCACGGAAACAAGTTTATTTCCATTACAAGGAATTACCAGGAGGCAGCTGTCTGGGCAGGACACACAGTCTGTGCTGCCCAGGGAGGCAGGGTTGGAAAGCCCGAAGCAGAAGCACCATGCTCCCCTATGCTGCAGGGGAGGCCACAGAGGGCAACTTTGCTCCTAGGCCTTGCCCTAGGGGTTCCGGGTGCTGACCAGAGGGGTGGTTCAGAGTACTGGACACAGCATTGGACCAGGCACAGGGGACCTGGGTTCTAGACCCAGCTGTGTTGCTAAGCTGCCATCTGACCTGGGAAAAGACAGGCACCCCAACTTTCTTATATATAAAATGGGTGTAGTGGGTTCAACTGTGTCCAAGCTCCAACCCGTGGTACCTGGGAATCTGACCTTATTCTGAAATAGGGTCTTTGCAGATGCAATTAAGGATCTCCAGAGATCATCCTGGATTTAGAGTTGGCCCTAAGTCCATTGACCGGTGTCTTTAGAAGACAAAGGACAGGAAGATGGACATACAGAGCCAGAGGAAAGGTCATGTGCAGAGACAGGCAGAGACCTGAGTAATGCAGCCCCCACCCAAGGACTGCCCAAAGCCACCAGAAGCTGCTAGAGGCAAGGAAGGAGCCTCCCCAGGAGCCTTGTAAGGGAGCAAGCACGGCCTTGCCAACAACTTGATTTTGGACTTCTGGCCTCCAGAAGTACGAGACAATAAATCCCTGTGGTTTTAAGTCCCCCAGTCTGCGGTAGATTGTTACAACAGCTTTGAGAAACCAGTGCAGTGAACAGAACACCTTCTTATCTCCTAGGGTGGCCACAAGCTCCAATGACATACCGCAGCTAGAAAGGACGAACTAGGGGAGGGGCTGCATTTTCTAGGGAGAATTTTTGGTCCTCCTTCTGGAGAAACTCATGACGTCCTCTTCCTCAAGGATTAGGGGACTGGGCTGTCAGGGCAGAGGACGTTCTACGGAAGGCTGTCTCTGCTCTAGGCATGGAACGAGGTCTCAGGTGTAGATGTTCTCACTCAGCCTTTCACGACTCCATGAGATAGGTCCCATGATCATTCCCATTTCACAAAGGAGAAAACAGACACAGAGAGTGAGCAGCTGGCCCAAGATCACAGTCAGCAAGTGACCGAGGCAGGATTCCAATGGCAACAACATGGGCTCTTCCCTATCACAGGAGGGTGAATAATAACCAGGCCCCTCTCTGTAGGGCTGTGCCCCTCCCAATGGGTGGATGGAAGCTCTGACATCTTTCTCAATTCTGCTACGAGCACCTACACTGTGCCCAGCACTGGAAAAGGCCCTTGACACGTTAATGGACTAAATCACAAAAAAGCCCTGTCGTGCCCATCTGCAGGCAAGAACACTGAGGTTCAGGGAAGGCAAAGTCAATTTCCAGGATCACACAGCATGGCAGTCCAGCCAGGTCCCTAGGACAGCAAACTCCTGCTATTTCTGCCCTAACACACAGCCGGCCCTGCCAGAGTCACTGTTCCACGGGCCACTCTGGGGAGCCCAAGGAAGGCCAGGAATGGAGCACCTTTCTCACTGCCTCTTGCTTTGGCCTTGAACGCTCACACAGGTTTGTCTCCATGAACGGCCAGGAAGGCATAAAACAGCAAGTGAGTAGTGAATCCCCAGCAAGCTCCCGCTCCTGGCTTGCTTTGTGTGAATGTTCTCTGTTCACACAGGGCAGGAGAGGCCCAAGAGACCTCAGCTCTGAGAAAGGATTCCTTTGCGGCCTGTCCCCAATGGCCGGGGTGTGGCCATGTGCGTGGATGTCTTCTGCCCCTCATCGCTGTTTTCCCAGACCATTATCTAAGTCTGAGGCCAGCCATGCTTTTCATTCATCAGGCAACAAACGTGCAGTGAGAGCATGTTTTGTCCTACGCCCAGGGAGAGACCCTGTGGAGGTGCACAGGGAATGAGGGGCTGCTGCTGACTCCAAGGTGCCCCCGCGTGCAAGGTGGCACACACACGTCCTCATCCACACGTACAGTCAACTGTGTCAGCAGCCGTGCTTGAGTGTCAGGGGAGGTAATGATCTGGGGAAGACTGACAGGGGCTTCTGGAGGAAGGAAAATGCAGGTGTTTGGGGCAGAGAACATGGTTCCCCTCAGCAGAAGGCAAGAATGTGTGAGGGCTGGAGGGAGGAGACCCGATGATCTTGCGGCAGAAGCATGATCGAGGTTCCACGGTGAGTCCACCGCCAGTTGGAAGGGTTTGTGCATGTGTTCCTTTCCTGGCTCTCTCCTTTCCTTACCCCAGCTAAGGCCCCTCACTGCCTTTCCCCAGCACCGCACACACCAGCAGTGAACGTGCCATCGGTGGACCTGGGTTCAGGTTGGGACTTTACCCTGATTGGCTTCCTCGCTGTGTGACCTTGTGCAATCCTCCCTTTGGGCCTGCCCCCTCATCTGCAGAGGGGGTGAGGACTGGGTTGGGGTCCCTCTAGTTCTAAGCTCTGTAATTAGCATCTGAGTGTGTTCAGAGGTGGGGGAGGGGTAAGACACAGACCCAAGTGTGGTCACCCTCACTTACCCTAATGCTCCTAATGGAGGCAAGCCCTGTCCCCGAGAAGGGGCCAGTGTTCCCTCACCCTGCAGGAACCAGGCCAACCACTGTCTCCTCCCACGTTACAGTCACCTCCCAAACCACTGGCTTGGCTCCAGGAGCACACAGATGCGAAGGATGCAGGCAGAGGGATTCTTGGAACAGCAAAGAAGCAGTGTTTATATAACACCACATATTTCAGACTATCAAACATGCAGACTTTTGAAGCATTCACACTTTCCTTTTAAGAAAGAAAGAAAGAAAGAAAGAAAGAAAGAAAGAAAGAAAGAAAGGGAAAGAAGGAAGGAAGGAAAGGAAGGAAAGGGAGAAAGAAAGAAAGAAAGAAAGAAAGAAAGAAAGAAAGAAAGAAAGAAAGAAAGAAAGAAAGAAAGAAAGAAAGAAAGAGAGAGAGAGAGAGGGAGAGAGGGTTATTGGCTGGGTGCCAACTCTAATCTGGGCTGAGCTCAGCCAGGCGGCTCTGCCATTCTCATCCATGTGCGCAAAGCTAACTGGGTCAAGGCTCTGCTCCACGTGTCTCTCCTCCTCTCCTGGGACCAGAAGGCCAGCCCTGACACGTCCCCTCCCACTTTGCTTTTGGTGTAACATAGACACAAAGCTTACTATCTCAATCATTTTTAAGTGTGCAGATCTGTGGCAAGTATAACCACATTTTTGGGCAATCATCACCACCACCCATTTCTAGAACTCTTTTATCTTCCCAAACACACACTCCATCCCCATTAAGCTCTAACTCCCCATTTGCCCTTCCTGTGTCCCTGACAACCACTGTTCTACTTCCGTCTCCTGGAAGTGAGTACTCTAGATATCTCACCTAAGTGGGATCATGCAATATCTGTTCTTTTGTGTCTGGCTCATTCACTTAGCATAAGGTTTTCAAGGTTCATTCCTGTTGTAGCAGGTGTCAGAATTTTACTTACACACACTTAAAAGTCGTTTTAAAGCTGACTATAAGGGCGCCTGGGTGGCTCAGTCGGTTAAGCGTCCGACTTAGGCTCAGGTCATGATCTTGCAGTTCACGAGTTCGAGCCCCGCGTCGGTCTCTGTGCTGACAGCTCAGAGCCTGGAGCCTGCTTCAGATTCTGTGTCTCCCTCTCTCTCTGCCCCTCCCCTGCTCATGCTCTGTCTCTCTCTCTGTCTCAAAAACAAATAAAAACATTTAAAAAAAAGCTGACTATAAAGCCTGGCTGAACCATGGCTCTGATGTTACAGGCTACAAGCCCACAGGCTGTACTGCCGAGGTTTCTGCTACCCAATACACCTGCCACGAGCTGCGTGGGGCCCCTGAGCCCTTGAACGTGACTAATCCAAATGGAGATATGCTGTAAAGCATGAAGAAGAGTGTGAGCTATCTCACCAATATCTCTTATGTTTTATTTTTATTTTTCTCTAATATTTAATTAGAGAGACAGAGCATGAGTGAGGGAGGGGCAGAGAGAGAGAGACACAGAATCCAAAGCAGACTCTAGGCTCTGAGCTGTCAGCACAAAGCCCACCATGGGGCTCGAACCCACAGACCGCGAGATCATGACTTGAGCTGAAGTCAGACGCTTAACCGACTGAGCCACCCAGGCGCCCCCCAATACCTCTTATTCTGATTACATACTGAATAGATTTTAGATATGTTGAGTTAAGTAAAATATATTAAAACTCATTTCACCCATTTGCTTTCAGACCTTGTCATGTGGCAACTAGAAATAATGAAAAGTTACATATGTGCCTCATATTGTATTTCTACTGGACACTGCTGGCTGAGACAGTGCCCTACGCAGCACACACGTGTACAAAGCTTTCCAACAGGCACACGCCAAGGGCAAATGCAATTTCTCCCGGCCACATGGAGAACGCTCCCCGCTGGAGACTGCCTCCACAGGATTACATAAAACAACACTGACAGAGTTTTGCCTAAGGTAGTACGTTCCTCTTTAGAGGGGTTAAATAAAAAACAAAAGAAACTAAGGATTCCTGCTTCTCATTCTACTCCTCTTTTGCCTATAACCCAGAACCCTCTCCAGATCTGCAGTGGCTGTCAACACGCAGGCCTTTCAGAACTTGGGCTGCCTCAGGCCTCCCCTTGTCACTGCTAAGTGCCTATAATAACAGGTTGGTTGGAACTCGGATAATTACGGGCCCAAACTAGCTAAGGTTGTGACACTTGTCTCGAGTCTGTCCGTCCTGCTCACTTCACATCTGTCTCCCTGTCTCCAGGCAACTGCTCATAAATTCCCTTTCCTCCCTTTTTTTTTTTTTTTTTTACCTGTCTTGTCCTCCCCTTGCTGGGTTTGCCTGTACACGGGAGCACTCACACGCTTGATCCCAGGCCGCCGGCGGCATGGGCCTGCAGTCACAGAGCACAGCATTGATCTCCGGCGTGATGCAGCGCCCAACATGACAGGTGAATTGTGAGCGGTAATGACAGGCACGGGGAGGGAGGAGAAGATGAATCGCCGAAAAGCCCAACTCCCAGCTCTGCAGAACAAGCAAAGAAGGGAACCCACACCCACACGTGCAGACAGGCAGACACCCACGTGCCAGACAAGGGGAAAACCAGGTTAGCTAAACACACACGCATTGCGAACCTCCTGGAGAAGTCTCCGTGCCCCTCCAGGCCAGAACGGATTCTTCTCGCTCTAGAACTTTAATAATACCTATTGTCTGTGCCACTATTCTTTTCAGCCCTTCCTTGTAGAGCCTGTTAATGTGCTGAGGTCCTGAAGGGTGGAAGCTAAGCCTCATGTTCGTGCCTCCTAGACTGCCCTGGCATGGGATACCTTGCAGGTTGGATATGCTCGATGTGTGTTTATCAATGAAGAAAAAACAGGGCAAAACTGGGGATATTCCTAAGGCCACCTTTCCTGGTATGAGGAAAAAACTGTTCAAGGTTTGGAAACCGAACAAACGTGGGTCCTTCTACTGGAGTGCTGAAAGGCAGGTGTCTAGCTTCCTGGGGTTGTTGGGATTCTTTAGGGGTGTGCACCTACTGGTTTCGACTTGCTATTGATTAGCAAGGTAGGGCAGATGTTAACGTTTAGAAAACCAATGGCAAAGCAAATGATTCTATCCACTAGTAACGCAAGTGAGTATCGTCCTATAGATGCAAATACTTTCTGGCCTAGAGAAAAGATAAGCCCAGTGTGTACTATTTATTGCCCTGCGGTCCGTGCACCAACTCCGTATCTTACCTGGCAACCTTATATCTTATTCTAGTATATTTTAAATGCCTTTCCCCATGGAGTATATAAACTGTTCTTTAATTGTCTTTGAACCAGTTTGCTATCTTACTGGTTCCCTCATTAATAGATGGATAAATTGTTGAAACATGTTCATTTGATTTTGTAAGACAGTCATGTCTTTAACGTTTTGGAAATGATTCTTTGGCATCAGCTAGAATTGGGAGGGGTGGGCTCCCAGTCTATAGCTACCCTAAGTGATCAATGAGCCATTTGAAATTTGGATTGTTAATGGTCACTGGCTTCCTCTCTTGTTTTCCCTAATAGTACACCCAGGAGGTCTTTCAGGAGGAAGAGGTCCTCGGACCTCTGGAGAAGGTTTTAGAGAGTACAAGAAAAAGAGGACATCAGGACAACTGGTCACCATCAAAGCTGCGGCAGAGAGGACAAGCCAGAGGCAATGACGTGCCACATCATGTCCTCACGCTCTGTGCTTCTGGGCTGTCCTACCAGTGATTCAAATACCTTCCTCACTTTACTACTCACACCTCAAGGCCCAGGTCAAGGGCCCCTTTCTCCCGAAGCCTCCTTGATCATCCCCTTCCAATCCCAAGGAAGAGATGCTGTGGCTTTCTTTGTGAGAGTGTTCTGCAGGCCCTCACTTTACAAGAGAACTTCAACGTCTCAGAATTGCATGAAAGACCATGTCCGATGTAGAGCTGCCAGCTGCCTTATTCTGGGCATGGGTGGGTGTATTCCCAGCTTGGAACGAAGAGGAGAAAGGAGGTTCTAGGAAAATGAAACAGCCTTGGAAAAGGAAGGGCATAACTGATCCAAGCTAAGGCAACATGTGCATCCCAGGGCTCTAGTTGAAGCAGTGGGATAAGGCAGGAACATGCAGATTTGTTTGAAAGAACAAGCCAGAGGCAAGGGCTTCTGAGACTCATCCCTGTACTTCTGAAATTGTCTTTTTTAAAAATATTTTTATTAAAATTTTTAAAAATGTTTCTTTATTTTTGAGAGAGAGAGCCAGAGCATAAGCGGAAGGGCAGAGAAAGAGGTGAGACACAGAATCTGAAGCAGGCTCCAGGTTCCAAGCTGTCAGCACAGAGCCCGACGCGGGGCTCAAACTCAGGAGCCACGAGATCATGACCTGAGCCGAAGTCGGACGCTCATCTGACTGAGCCACACAGGCGCCCCTGAAATTCAGTCTTAATTTGGACATATATTTGTTCTTGTCAACTGGTGAATAGATGGAAGTCAAAAAAAACAAACAAACAAAAAGAGGCAGTGAACTCTACCAAGCTTGGTCCAAAACTTTGGAACTCTGTGCATATCAGAGTGGCCAGTGAGCAGGAGAATCCCTACCAGTGAGTCAATGACAGCCTATGGCACTTACAATGTCATGTTACAGCTATTTGTGTTCACACCTGTAGCTTTGACTTGACCACAGACTTCTTGGGAACAAACACCAGCTTCTAATTACCTCTCTGTTCCCAGAAGCCAACACAGAGTTTAACATAGAGGAGACTGTTTTTAAAGTTCCTGCAAATGCACTTTGTTGCCCACTAAGTTTTCCTTTCCAACAGAGAATACCTGCACATTTATTTTCAAATACAGCACAGTAATGAAAATCTCAAGACCCAAAGTAATACATAACTTTAAAAAGAAAAGTAAAACAGAGCTCTGGGGCAAGAAGGAAGAAAAGGATTCATAGTGGCGTAGATATGCCCTTGATTGTCAGCAGACAGAAGTCATCTGACTCTCCCTTTAATGTGGTTCAATGTAGAGGTAAAGGAACTTAACAGAATGACATCTATAAACCATCTTCCAAGAAATGGCAAAGACACATACCCGGAAAACAGGTGTGAAACTAATCTCACAGGCCGAGGCCCAGAGGTGTCTAACAAACCCAGTGAAGACAAATTACCTTCCTAGGACATTTGTGGTTATAGGGAAAAGTTCATTACCATAAACTGGAAAGAGGAGCCAGAAGGCTTGGGTTCCTGCCGTGATGCTGTCCTGACCATGTATCAGATTGTATATTAAAATGTGACTCCACCACCTACCATATTTCCTACTACCTCCCCAAATGCTTATTCTAGCAAGTGAATGAACTGTTGTTGTCCACGTCAGGGGTAGACTCAAGGGACCCAGTGAGGCAGCTGCAGCCCAAATCCAGAAGTCATTAGAAAAACAAACTGGGGGCTCCTGGGTGGCTCAGTCAGCTAAGCATCCAACTTTGATTTCGGCTCAGGTCATGATCTCAAAGTTTGCATGATCGAGCCCTGTGTCAGGCTCTGCACTGACAGCTCAGAGCCTGCTTGGGATTCTCTCTCTCCCTCTCTCTCTGCCCCTCCCCTGCTTGCTGCTCTCTCTCAAAATAAATAAATCTGAAAGAAAGAAAGAAAGAAAGAAAGAAAGAAAGAAAGAAAGAAAGAAAGAAAGAAAGAAAGAAAGAAAGAAAGAAAGACATTTAAATTGGCTAGTTCCTACTTGAAGATGAAGGCAAGGCCTGAGTGGGGATGCACGCCATCCATCTGAAGATAAGAAACAAGAAAATCACAGGGAAGTCAGGACAGGGAGATAAATCTGGTTGGAATCTACACTGAAATGAAAACTTTCCAAAACTAAAAAAGAAAAACAAAGAAAGCAAACAGGTGCTGAATCTCTGCTGGCCACATATCCAAAGAATACTTACTGACTATAGTTTGATTATTTTTTTCATGTCATTTTTTTAGTAGTCTCATTTTTTTAGACCCAACGCGGGGCTCAAACTCACGACGCCGACATCAAGAGTCACACGTTCTTCCAACCGAGCCAGCCAGGCGCCTCCAGCTTGATGTTTCTAATGTGGGATCACTGGGGAGATGGTGTGCTTTCCTATCGATGAAAATAAAATGCCTTTTTGAGGCTCTCTGTTCAATGCCCCTTCTCCAGAAGTGTAGGAGGAGCTTCAACAATGACAAGTAGTAGAGTCAAGGTCCTGCCTCTGTCACCGCCCGGCCCTGTAATCTCCGAGAAGTCAGTTCACCTTTCTGGGTCTCAGATTCCTCATCTGTACACTGAGAGGGCTGGACAAGAGCCACCAGCCTCACGTGCCAGCTCCGGGAGCTCACACCAGTCGCCATTAGAACACAGCTCGCTGAAGCCTCTGCATACCTCCTGCAGCTTGCGGAGAGCACGGGATTCTCCATCAAACCATTCTAGCAGATCATATATCCTGCTCCCTGCCTAGCAGTCTAATTTGCCTCCCATGTGCTCTTGCAGATGGCCCGGCAAAAAGACCACACTGGTGTCTGAGGCTCCAAGCCTTGGGGACAGAAGAAACCCCGCTGCGGTGGGCAAGAGCAGGGAGAGTGGAGACGGAGATGGGAGGGAGACCACAGGGAGGATGGAATGGCTGTTCAGCACATCTTCCACGTACTAGCACCCGCACCTCCTAGCGTGTTGCCCCGCTCCAGGGCATAGGGACTGGGTCACAGCTGCTTCCCGAGCAGGGCAGTTAAACCAGGTTCCCTTTATCTTCAACCTATCTAGATGGCAAAGATTTTTCAGAAGCAACAGTCATGAAGAGGCCCCCCCCCTTTGCAAAACGGGGATCCAGAACTTAAATCCACCCCTCTGGTTAGATTCCAAGAGTTGCTACAAAGTTCTAGGTTGTAAAAGTCAAGCAAAGATCTCAAATACCCTGAAGTTTGTCCCTGATACCTCCCTTAGCCCCAGTCAAAGGCTCCTCCCTGAGTCCCCGATGTGTTAGAAAGCCCACCTGTGTACGCCGTGGCGCACCCTCCCCCCCCCCCATCCTTCCCTAGTGACCTCTCACCCACCCATTCTCCTTCCGCTGCACCATCTCCTGACCCTGCAGATGACCTGACTCAGCCTCTGGTAGAGCCAGAACTGGGCCCCCTCCCATTTCTCCTGCTGCCCTGAGGCCAAAATTATGGTTCCAGCTCTACTCTGAGTCCCCACTCGCCTGAAAGTTGGTGGACAGCACGGTGGGCGGGACATGCCCACTTCTGCCCCTGATTGGGCAGATGCATTCTAGGGCTGCAAATTACAAACTGGAATATAACTTCTCACGGAAGGATTTGCAATGGTGACAAAATTCTCCATTATTCAATATAGCGGGGTCATCAGTTTTCCAGTGAAAAAAATCAGGCGGGGGGACTAAATGGCTTGCCTATAGTCACATAGGCAGCTAGTGACAGAGCTGAAACTAGATGCAGGGCTCCTAACTCCCAGCTCAGTTACACAGGGCTAACTGGACATTTACTCACTGGCTTGGAAACCTATGTACTGTTTTCTCGCATGTATCTATCAGAAATTGTGTCCTGAGACCCAAATCACCCTATTACAGGGAAAATTTGGAACATGGCTCATTCTCTGTCGGAGACCCCCAGCTCTGTATAAGGTCTCTCTGAGGGCTTGCTCAAGGCCCTCAAGGCCCTCAAGGCCAAGGGTTGGACTCAAGGAAGGGGTGTTACTCCAGGACTGATCGGCCCCACATAAGAATCTTCATGATGCAGGGCCCTCAGGACCCTGTAGGGAAAGTAATCCAAAAATTATTGGGGTAAGAAACCTTTTCTAATCTCCCAAGGCCATGCTTCATTTTATTTTTCTCACTGTGCTACTTCTAAAGGAAAGAAACTGAATGAAATGGTTAATCACTGTGACTTGAGAAAAAATGCCATGATCTCATTCATTACTTCAAGCACCAACTGAAGTTCGTCTTTAGTGCAACCCACAAGCTCCCATAAAGGTAGCTGACGTGTGGTTTTCTTGGGCTGATGGCAACTGTAATGGTGGCACTATGCCCACTTCTCTTTTACCCTACTCAGGTTCATGGGACAAAAAAGTAAGTTCATTCTGGATGACAATTTGTCCTCTTGGCTCTTTCTCCCGAGTGACAGCAAGTACAGATGTCATAGAGTGCTACTGTCTGTCCCTGGACAAGAATCGATGGAGGGATTCAACACCACCGAACTGCAGAGACTATTGGAGTGTTTCCAGGCCCCACACCACTGCATCTCTCGTCTTCACTCTGCAAGCCACCTTCCTCATGAGCTCTGTCTTCATGCCATGTGGACTTCCAGGGGACTGCGAACTGGTCACTATGCCAACCATCAGTGTTACAAAAAAAAAAAAAAAAAAAGTCTTCTGTACCCTGAGCCTTGTGCCCTCTTTTCTTCTTTGAGACCACATCTGGAGCGGCCCCTAAACAGATGTGGGTACAATGAAGAGGAAGGCAATGATCAGCCCGAGGGGAGGTCAAACCTTTAATGGCCCCAGTTCCATCCCTTCATTTTTCTGAGGCTCTGTTTTCTTCTCTGTCACATGACAGGCCTGGACCAGGTGAGCCCCAAGGTTGTTCTGGCTCTCAAGACCTTTAATCTCCAAAGGTAGCAGGATCAGGCATTTCCACAAGAAATTTCCACAAGAAAACAGCTGAATCAGCAGCGGATGCCTCTGGGAAATCAGCTAGAGGGTGGTGGGAGGGGTCAGTGAGGCTGGAAGGGCGTTGGCCGCTTTTGACTTTTTGAAACAAATTCTCTCTCCTCTTCCTTGAGGATTTGGGCAGCAACACACACAAGAAGACCAGGGACAGTTTGGGATGACAAGCAGGTGAGGGGTGCCGGCAACGTGGCTCCCTCCCTGGTGTGATGATGCACCCGCTACCCCCTCCCCACCGCCCTGCTCCTCATGTGCCTGGGGTAGGGTAGGCGTGGGGGTGGGAGAGGGCATCGGGGCTTGAAACAGGCCCCCAAACTTCACTTCATCCTACTTCGCAGGGGATGGCCAGACGCACAGCTGGGAGGGACTCTGCATCTCCATTATGATTAGGAGGGTGAAGATAATTCTATTACCAGTAATAGTATGTTGTAAACATTCCGTCCCCCCTGGTTAATTAGCACCAACCCCCCTCTTCCTCCCAAATATGAAGCAACGCTGTATAATCATGGCATTTTGCGGATGATACTGTTTATTACATGTGGTATTTCAGTGGGTTGTGTGGGAGAAAGAATTAATTATAGCTCTCTGGTTCCAACCCGTTCTCAACCCCACCCCCGTCCTTTTCTCCCATTCCTCCGATATAGAAAGCCATATATGTATAAATAAGCAGAGTAAATATGGAGTGCCCGTTCCCCAGTTACTGAGGAGGGGGCGAGCAGAGCCCTGTGGACCAAGCACTCAAGTGGAAGTCAGGGCTCTACCTCCGGTACCAACACAAACCCACAGGAGGCTCCGGGCCTCGGCCTCCTCATCCTCAAACAGGAATAACAAACGAGCCCTGCTCATACTCTGAGCTTGTTAGGAGAATCAAAACAGTGAAACTCTGGTAGCCGTGTAGTGCTATCTATATGTGCAGTTAAATTCTTAATAACTCTTCCAGGCATCTGCAGAATTCCTTCTGTAGATTCTTCTGAGGTATCTGTAGCCAGGTTTCTTAGGAAACTTAACTTGGCTAAGGAACTAGAATCAGAATTACTGGAAATAAACAATAAGCCTGTGGTGGGGGCTACTTGGGCAAAAGGAAGCGGGAGGGAGGGGGATCCTTTGGGTTCACATAAGCAACAGGGGATTGTGGGTAGACAAAAAGGAGGTTCAAAAAATGGAAGGTCAAAGGTATCATGCATGGGTACAGAATGTGTAGGGAGTCCATATTTAAAATACGGAGCAAGAGCTTAAAAATGGGCCAGCATAATGGAGGAAATTGAGAGTAGAAAGGCAAAGGAGAATTGGGGTGATATGTGACTAAGGAGAAAAAATATATATATATATATTACATAAGATATATTAAAAATATATGTCTAAAAGAACTATTTATGTAATTTGCTTCATCTGTATCTTAGAATCTGAAAATATGTAAACGAACCAGGCACAGATGAAAAATGGAAAATGACAGAATTTGCTCAAAATACCAGAGATCTACATTAACCCTGGTGTTGGTGGAAAATAGCCACCGTATCCTTGGGACAGAGGTGCCAGAGACATTATTATTCTATACAGGGGCCACGATTTGGCTTTTGTTACCAGACATTGTAGAGGGTGAGGCATTTTATCATTTATAATCCTCTAAACAACTCCTGCAGTTAGATAGTGTTACTGATCAGGAAGCGGAAGCTAGAAAACCATAGATATCTTGCCCAAGGCCACGCGGCCAGAAAGTGGTAGAGTCGGGATTCACCGCACACCCAACGCCTGAGTCACTACATCGGGCTGCCTCTCATGGCAGACTGAAGGGTCCCTACTTTACATTAGATCCAGGTAGTTAGGATGTGGGGGGCCAGGCCTGAATCAAACTCTCTTGGGCCCAAAGCCTAAGTTCTTGCCATCACCTGACACTTCCCTATAGAAAACCCCAGCCCACGTTCATCCTGGAAGTTTGGAAGAAAAGTACCAAGACCAGCAACAGTTGGGCTATAGACCAACCACCATGGAGCGGCTGCTGCTCCCTTCCCAGTCTTTCCAGGGTCTTCTGGAAGGTGCAGAGGATGCTCTATGGTTGTGAGTGGGAAAACCCTTGACTACATGGTGCAGAATCAATCTGCAAATAAAACCCCCAGAAATGCAGTCGCAAGTCGAGGAGAGGTCAAGTAACAGTGTTTGCTGATGACGCATCGAGACAAAAAAAGGAGTTTCCTTCAGTGGGTACTTCAGGAGGTAAGAGAACATAAATTAAAGCAACAGAGGATAAACTCCAAAAAAGGAAGCCGTCCCTTTGTCTAAGGAAGAAAAGGAAAATTCCAGGCTAATAAATTCTTCCTAAATTAAGGCGAAAGACTTGGCCTTTGTACTAATTCTGCCAAATGGAGTGTGGCACACCTGAAAGGCACGTGTCTAGTGAGCCTTCTCCAACCCAAACACGGCTCCCAGAAGAGAAAAACGTGTGTGTGGCCTGTGGTGACTACATGCACAAAAACCAGTAGGAAGAAGATGAAAGTCTTCTGGAGAGCATGAGCGCATCTTTGCAGGAGATTTCTGACATTTTTGGCTCAGGGACCTTACTTCTTGCAGTAACCAGCTTCTGGTAAGCCCATCAAGCCATGAGGCAGGGTCAGAACTAAGCTCTGACCCTAGCATGCTGAGAGGATGAATTCTTTCCGTTCTCCCAACCCCTTAGCCACACCCTACAAATCCTTCAAGATGCTTCAACTTCCCTCTTTTTTCTGGAAGTCCTCTGGCTCCTTTGTTCCTCCTGGATCTGAACATCAATTACACATTGCACTCTGGGTTGAAAGCATTGACTCTAGAATTCTTATGCTTCTATTAGTTCCCTGTCCCCCGGTTTCAAGCACTTTGTATTTTCTTTGACTCCCCCTTAGTACTGAATAAAGAGTTGCCACTCAATAAATAACCTACCGATTCAGTAAAAGACTAAGGATTTAGGAATTCTGAGTTTCAACGGTTACCTAAAGACAGAGAGAAGGAAAAGAAAAAGAAGATGGAGACTCCCTGGGGGAGACAAGCCCTGTGAAGCACCCTAGAGGGTATCCTTCCCCAGTAACAAGCTCTCTTTACCCAGGAGAAGAGGAAAAGCCTTGCAGGAGAAAAGGTGTTATTATACGCATTGTGAATTCCCAGCATCAAAACGTACCACAAACGCACAGGCTCCAATTGCTGAGGCTGGTGAGTTATTTACCTTAAATAACAGGAGTTGGAGATAGTACATACACAACTTCTGGTAGCTTGGGAATGACTCACTGGAAGTCTTTTTTTTCAGACATGTCGAACATTTGGCAAGAGCACATGCCAGATGCAAGCCCCATTAGAACTTGTATCTGGTTTGCTTCGGAGCAGGGAATTCACTCCTTACTCTCTTTCTGAAATCTACTCCCAAGAGTTAGGTTATGGCCCTGAGGAGTCCAGAAAAAATGCCACTGTCCACAACACCAGATTTCAGTGTCCCACTCAAAACCCCCGGTGTCTCTTTCTCAAACTGCTGCATAGAGTCAAAAGCCTGCCACATATGATCCCTGGTTACTCAATTCCGGTTCAGAAAAAGAAATCCAGCCACAAACGAGATCAGGGGACAACCGTGGACACCAGAATATGAGCTAGGCATAGGTGATGTCAAGAAATTATTGTCCACTTGGTTGGATGTGATAATGGCAGTGTGGATCTGGAGGTACACTGATATATTTAGGGTCACGAAGTCTGCAGTTTACATTGAAGCGGTTCACTAAAAATCAAAACATTTTTGATAGGTAGACAGTGAAGAAGAAAGATGAAGTTAATACTGCAAATATTAGCATTTATTGGATCTGTATTGTGAATCTAGGTATGGCCCCTACTGCCCTCACATACAGGAGTGGAAATGTTCTTCCAAGTTAATACATATCAGAAGTTTGCATGTGATAGGAGATTGAGAGCCCAAGGCCAGAGCTAGGAAATTACAATCGTTGCCTCTCAATCCCAACCTGTATGTAACATCTCGAATCACATGGCATTCAGGTGAGTATGTGACTATTCATTCCCTTTTTTTTTTTTAACTTAAGAGCATGTTTAAAAATTTTCATAATAAAAACTGTATGCTAGTTCCTCAAAAAATTAAATAGAACTACCCTATGGTCCAGCAATCTCACTTCTGTCTACATTCCAGAAAGAGGTGAGAGCAGAAAGCCGAACAGGTATTTGTACACCCATGTTCATAGCAGCGTTGTTGACGATAGCCAAAAGGTGGGAGTAACCCAGTGTTCCCCGACAGATGAATGGATAAACAAATGTGGTCTGTCCACACAATGGAACATCATTCAGCCTTAAAAAAAAAAAAAAAAAAGGAAGGAGATTCTGACACATGCTCCAATATGGATGAATCTTGAGAACATTCTGCTAAGTGAAGTAAGCCAGCCACAAGACAACAAACACCGTATGATTCCACTTATATGGGGTATCCACACTAACCAATTCAGAGCGAGAGCAGAACAGAGGTTACCAACCCCTAGCAGAGGAGGAGATGGGGGTTTAGTGCTCAATGGATACAGAATTTCAGTCGGGGAAGATGAAAAAGTTCTGGGGATGGATGGTGGTGATGGTTGCACTTAATGTTAACTTGTTGAATGCTACACACAAAAAAATGTACATTTAAAATGATTAAATTTCACGGTACACATGTGTTTTACCACAATGACAAGGTTTCACAATACAGAGTCGAGAGAAAGAAACCGGTTCACTAACAGTAAGCTTCCTCAGCCTGATGTTCAAAGCCATCGGCTCTGCTGAGTGTCCCCACCCAGCCTAGGCCCTGCACATGCCCCCCTACTGCCAGCCTCCCTGTGCACTTGCTCCTGCTTGTCCTGCCATCTGAACTCTCTCTCGTCCATTTGGCAAATCCCAGCCCTCAGAGAGTCAAGTTCAGATGCCATCGCCTGGGTGGCTCAGTCACTCAAGCGTCTGACTCTAGATTTCAGCTCAGGTCATGATCTTGCAGTTTGTGGGATTGAGCCCAAGGTCGGGCTCTGTGCTGACAATGCGGAGCCTGCTTGGGATTCTCTCTCTGCCCCTCTCCCATGTGCATGCATGCTCTCTCAAAATAAACAACTTTTAAAAAGAAAGGGGGGGAGGGGGAGGGAGAAAACCCCTTCACAACTCTCCTGACCAGAGGGATCCTTTCCTTCTCTGATTCCTGCTGCAAACTGTTTGTATTCTCCACAAATTCTTGTTTGCTCTTAAAAACAAAATCAATGCTGGGGCACGTGGGTGACTCAGTCAGTTCAGCAGCCAACTCTTGATTTCAGTTCAGGTCATGCTCTCACAGTTTGTGAGTTCAAGCCCCGCATCAGGTTCTGCTCTGACAGTGTGGAACCTGCTTGGATTCACTCTCCCTCTTTCTCTGCCCCTTCCTGCCTGCCTCTCTCTCTCTCTCTCTCTCTCTCTCTCCCTCTCAAAATAAATAAAGTTAAAAATAAAACAAAATAAAACAACAAAATCAATGCTTAGATACTGGCCAAGACTGAGCACACCGCGTCTATAGTTCATTTGAATCCCTGCAGATGTGCAGGAGCATAAATTTTTCTGCAAGGAAATATGCACATTACAAAGGTTATGGGTAGCATGGGAATGAAAACTAAAGGTCATAGCTGGGAAATTATGATCCCTACCTCAATCCCAAGCTATGCCTAACATTTCTAACCAAATGTCATCTCGGGGCGGACCAGGCAGTCTCAGAATTCCTGGCTTTGAAAACCCAAAGACAAGGTAAGTCAGAGCGTAGAAGGTAACGAGCGTCCTTAAAACCCCGCCAGCCCCTGTCAGAGCGGGCGATGAGGCTGGTCCCTCTGGAGCTAGAGAGAAGCAGGCACAGAGTTCTGGTTTCCCTAACAAGGAACCATCAGTTGACTCTGAGTGGGAGCTGATCCCTCCAAACCCACAGTAAAGTATTCTTGTGAATGGCATACAGTACATGAAGGCACAGACCAGCAAAAACTTGTCACTAAGCAAAAAGCCACCAAAGCTTGTTCACAGCATCAAAGTGTGCCCTAGGCTTGGAGCCCACAGTGCACCTGGTAAGAGTAACACGTAACCACTTCCTGACTCAAAAGGAGTGTTGCCCCCAAAACACAGGAAAGACGAGAGGAGAGTTGCAGAGAGAAGTGAGAAATTACCCTTTAACTTCAATCTTGGCTTGTCCTGCTCTCATTCTCTCCTTGAAGCCTAAATTATTTTCTCTTCTTTTCTTGAAGGGAATTCTAACTTGAAAGGAAATGGATTTTACTGCTTGAAGTATTTCTAGGTGAGAAGCTAAAATGTCCCTTAGTAGTAATTGCTCGAGCCTAGAACAAGATGTTTTCCAGCCACGCGCTTGGTCCCTGAAGGCTACCTTCCATCAGATACTGTCTCGTTCCCAAAGCAGCTGTATTTGTTTTTTCAAGGAAAAAGGAATCTCTCATTATTTTCCAGAGATGCCAGGAAGATCAGATCCCATCCCTGCTAGAAGACAGGTCTCTGGAAACATCCTTTCTTCCCGAAGGTTTTAAATGACCCCCCCCCCCCCATGTGCAGACCCAAAGGTTTCTTTTTTTTTTTTTTAATTTTTTTTTTCAACGTTTATTTATTTTTGGGACAGAGAGAGACAGAGCATGAATGGGGGAGGGGCAGAGAGAGAGGGAGACACAGAATCGGAAACAGGCTCCAGGCTCCGAGCCATCAGCCCAGAGCCTGACGCAGGGCTCGAACTCACGGACCGCGAGATCGTGACCTGGCTGAAGTCGGACGCTTAACCGACTGCGCCACCCAGGCGCCCCGGACCCAAAGGTTTCTTATAAAACTGTAGACTCCGCACAAATTTCTCTATTTGGATTCACTTAGACATTTCTCAACAATTAACAGTGTCATTGACACTGTCCAAACAAAGTTTCGAAAATAAAGGAGACTGTCACTCTGTTGATGACTTTGGTAGCATAACGTTGCCTAGTGACAGCCAGTGTAAGTGGTGTATTAATGTGTCACTACTCGTTAATCAGAGGTCTTTAGAATCTAGAACATCACGGACTCCCACACGCACCAACCACCCAAGCTCCAAGTGATAAAGGCGTACGAGCTTTCACTACTTTTCTTTTACTATATTAAGTTGTGTACAGATTCACCCTCTTTTTTCCATTAGGCTGTATAAATGGAAGTCCAGGCCAGAATACGACCCAGTTTCAAAATCAATTTACTAGAGAGACCACTCTATGGGTCCAGAAGGGGCTATTAGGAGAGCGATATGACTTGCTCGTTATGGCAAGCTGGTAATAGAGAAATAGATACATTTTCCCTTTTACATTATATGTTACCTGTGTAATTGACGGAAGAGAGCCCAGAAGACCTACATATTTTTTTTTTTTTTACTATGAATTCTCTATTTATACCTCCTGGACCTAATAAGAATAGTGGTATCAGGAAAGAGTGATAACCTTACCAGTGTGTTTCTATTGACTGGAGTTCAGAGTTAGGATTTTGTTTCTGCCAACGTAAAGAAACCCAGGAAGACCCAATTCCTAGACTCAGTTGATCAAGGTGTGGTGACATCACACCAGACTTAGCTGGGCTTTGGAACCTGGGAAGATCTACTGAATCTTTACTGCTCCAAGGGGCAAGGGTACCACAACTCAGCTTTGGGACCACTGCAGGACACTAATGTGGATGAATTTACAGAAATAGTGTTTTTAAAACTTCTGCCAATCTGGGGGTCTTTTAGGGGAAGAGAGAAATGATTTAATGTCTATAAAATATTCAATAATTAGCATACAAACTGGTATTGGTAAATACATTGGCTACTATTCTATTTACCATCTGAAAATTTTTTTCAACTTTATTGGCTTATAGTTGGCAAATTAAAATTGTGTGTTTAGGGGTGCCTGGGTGGCTCTGTTGGTTAAACATCTGACCTTGGCTCAGGTCATGATCTCACAGTCTATGAGTTCGAGCCCCATGTTGGCAGTTCAGAGCCTGGATCCTGCTTCAGATTCTGTGTCTCCCTCTCTCTCTGTTCCTCCCAACTTGTGTTCTCTCTCTCTCTCAAAAATAATAAATAAATAAACATTTAAAAAACTGTATGTTTAACATGTGTGAGCCGATAGACTTCTACATTGTAAAATACTTACTGCAAACTAACACATCCATCACCTCATATAATTACTCTTTATTTGTTTATTTGTGGTGAGAACAGTTAAGATCTAGCCTTTTAGCAAATTTCAAGTATACAATACAATATTGTTAACTACAGTCACATCGCTGTACTTAGGTCTCCAGAACTTATCTTACATAGCTGAAAATTTGTATCACTTGACTAATCATTTTCCCACAGCCCCTGCCTCCCACCATCCCTGGTAACCACCTTTCTACTCTCTGTTTGTAGCAGTTTGACATTTTCAGATTCCACATATCAGTTAGGTCATGCAGTATTTGTCTTTCTGCCTCTGGCTTATTTCACTTAGCATAATGTCCCTGGGTTCATCCACATTGCCACAAATGGCAGGATTTTGTTTTATATACACGCGCGTGTGCGCGTGCGCACACACACACACGACTATCATTCAGACTTAAAAAAGAAGGAAATATATATATGTAATACATATAAATACACACACATATATACATATATACACACACATTTCCTTTATCCATTCATCTTTTAATGGACATTTGGGTTGTTTCCATGTCTTGGCTATTGTGAATAATACTGAAATGAACAGGGGAGTTGCAGACCTCTCTTTGAAACACTCATTTCATTTCCTTTGGGTATTAACCCAGAAGCAGGATTACTGGATCAAACAGTAGTCCTGTCTTTAACTGTCTAAGGAAACTCCATATTGCTTTCTACAGAGGCTGCACCAATGAAAACATCTGCAATTCTTACAGAACTTCCAGGAAGCAGAGATATTTGATTTTACCCATACTCTGTTTGTGTAGATCTTTGGAAATGAGTGAGAGTTTTGCTGACTCCTACCTAAATCAGCCCCACGCTGTATAAGATTTCCAGCATCTTGTAAAATTTTGGAACTGCAACAGAGCCAGGTGTGTGCAAACAGTGAAGACCGTTCACCAGGCTGCCGTGGCTGGTGAGAAAGGTTCATGCCGACTTGGAGTAGCTGGTACCCTAGTCCTTTAAACTAACTCCTCAACCTCTTCAAGGATTAGGTCTTTGGGCATCACAGTAGGGTCTTTCTGATTGGCAGGAAGAGGCTTAGGCAGGGAGCCGGAGAGCCTCAGGAGAAAGAAATGATAAATCTTCTTCCTTGTTGCTCAGAAGAATTCAGCACGAATCCATTAAAGTGACAAGAATAGTTCTCACCTAGAGAAAGCCAGCTCCATCGGTAGTGAGTTCAGGTATATTCACAGCAGACTAGGCAGTCATACTTATGACATGCTTTTTAAAGCAGAAAGGCAGGGGCGCCTGGGTGGCTCAGTCGTTTGAGCGTCCGACTTCAGCTCAGGTCACGATCTCACGGTTCGTGAGTTCGAGCCCCGTGTCAGGCTCTGGGCTGACGGCTCAGAGCCTGGAGCCTGCTTCCGATTCTGTGTCTCCCTCTCTCTCTGCCCCTCCCCCATTCATGCTCTGTCTCTCTCTGTCTCAAAAATAAATAAACATTAAAAAAAAAAAAAGCAGAAAGGCATGCTTACTGTGTACACGAGACACGCATCTCCAGTCGAAGCCTGAGTGTTTGGGTGACATGATGGAGGCAACTCAAGGTCCGTGCCAAGCACCTACTATGAGCCTGGAGTTGTACCCGGTCTGGAGGAACCAAAGGCACACCTGAGCTGCTTCCTGCTGCTCTCTGGGAACTCTTATGTCACCCGATAGACATGCAAGCTGGAATAATAACATCCGAGTAAGGAACGCTGCCTCACTGGCAGAAAGATCATATGTACGCTTGTCATCTCTATGTACTCAAATGCTACAATGGACGCAACCTCACAGTCATGAAGGTCCACACCCAAAGAGTCAACTGCTGAAAAGCTAGAAGAACGTATCACTTGCTAACTCCAGCAAGTAGTTACGGGAAGTGGAAGGGGATTTAAACAGCAGGTGGGCAGGGGGTAAGAACGGTTTCCTGTAGAAAGGAGTGGCCTGCAGGATGACCATGGGGGGAGGGGAGGGAGCGGCCTGAGTTTCAGGTTGTGTGACAGAAGAACAGAGCAAGAGTGGGTGGACGAGAGGCCCAGAAATGGAACAGTTGTGGGTGAGCCATGTGGTGATAGGACACAAGTGTCAGGCCACAGGGAACTGCAGCAGGAGGTAGTGGGTGGGCAGAGGGAGTCCATGCCACCAGGTGACAGGAATGGGAGAATGCAGGAAGGCTTCATACTTTCCCTTTATTGCAAAGGGGTCTGCTAAATAGAGCTTCTCCTCCTGAAAACTTCTTCCAGGTCCCGGTCACCAAAGATGGCCACGAGGAGGGATTCATCTGTCCCCAACTCCATTTTATCTCGGAAAAAAATGTCATTCCACAATTTACTTCTGACCTATTTAGATTCACTAGAAAGAAAATTTGCAGCCCTAGGAACTCGAGAGGCAGGAGTCGAATTTCTTCCCCTGACTCGCAAGTTAGGAGGACCAGATATGAGCAGCTTTGCGGATTCCACACTAGCTTTTTCTAAGTGTTTCGGTTTCCTCATCTGTAAAGTACATGATATGTACGTGAAATATGGAGCTAATGGAAAAATAAAAGATGGTGCATGTAAGGTGTTCAGCCTAATGTCTGACACACTGCAATAAAACAATAAATATTATCTAAGGGTCCTAGCATTCTAACATTCTGAGGCTCTATGAAATTCTGCCAAAACTAGTTTTATCTTCCTCCAAAGTAGGTGGGCTGTGAATGCACTGAAATTGCACGCAAACCTGAGATTATGGGAGATGTGCTGGCCCAGCTCACGATGTTTTCCTGTTTCTGGGAAAATGGCCTCATGCTACACAAAATGCATCTTAAGGAGCATCAGGCCCTTCTGGTAGAGCTGACCGGCCTGATTCAAGCTAGGACCATTCATTTCTTTTTCTTGTAGATTTTTGAAGTTTGGGGCAGATGTGGTGGGCACTGGGGGTTACTGGAGCTAAGTCAGATAGAAGATGCCCCTAAACTCCAGCTGCTGACCCCCTGGGACTGGCCTGGTTCCTGCCTCACTCTTATATACATTACTTATCTCTTACTCTATTCCACGGGCCAGCCCAGCATCTTTCTTTCTTGTTCACATTGGCTGGAATTGATTTCCCCTGCTTACAAAGCAGTGATGCACACAGGTATGTGCATAATCACATTACTTAGAAAGAAGATCCATACTTTTGATAATAGTCTCATGGTATTCTTGACTTCACCCCAGAATGACTAAAACCCACGATATAAGACTTTAATGTAATAAGGTAATAGCTCAACAGAGAGCAAAAGTAGCATGTTATCTGATTCAGGGGAAAATAAAGTTCCTGAGAGTGGATTTTAATGCTTTTGACTTCTCCCATGTTCCAGAGTCCAGGGAATGGTGCTTGAAATATGGAGGTTAGGGATTTCTGCAAAATCCCCAAACAGCCCTTTGTACTAGAATGCCACCAATAAGTAGATATAATTTTTAAGTCACAAGTCTTCCCAGGAGAAGAAAGAGCTGAAGGAGGAAACAGAAAAGACTAATTATATCTGTAACAAGTCAAAGCCTAGGAGATGGGAGCAAAATTTCAAAACCCCTAAATCTTTTAAAGGCTAACTGCCCAGGGACCCAAGGTTTCCGGGTCCTTGGGACTGTGATGGCTGGATGCTGAAAGCTAGAGGAATGTTGTGGAAAGACCCAAGGAAAATCTTGTCATCGTTGTATTAGGAGTTCAGGAAGAAGCCCCAGATGGTGAAGAGTCTGACAATCTCTTTGTAATACAACAAAGCCTAGATAAGGCCTAATTATGTATATAGAGCTCAAGAAATCTGGTTCAACTTTAAGGGCTGGCCTTGCAACATGTTATTCTATTTCAGTAATGGACACATAGCATGTGCTGAAGATGTAGCATAATTAAGAACCCTGCAAAGGCAGGTACAGAACCATAAGACCTATATGGAAAATAGGAAAAGAAGGGAAAAGGTTCTCTTTTTGGTGGGAAAAAAAAAATCGAAGGACATTTTTTGAAAATTCATATAAATTTCATTTAGGATAGTCACTTGTAGTAAAGAATGCTTGGGTTTTAAATGGCTTTCCACACTAGAGAGATTATCAAAATACCAGATGATCAAAATACCAGTTGAGTACAACTTGACCTCCAGAAAGTGGTGAGAACAGATTTCAAAACAGTTAAATACACAACAGAAAAAAAAAAAAAAAACTAACCCTATTAAAAATGGGCGGAGGGCCTAGACATATTTCAAGAATGACATACAAATAGCCAAGAGGTACATGAAAATGTGCTTGGCGTCACTAATCACCAGGGAAATGCAAATCAAAACCACAAGGAGCTATCATCTCATATATGTTAAGATAGCTATTATCAAAAAGACAAGAGATAAACGCTGGTGAGAACGTGGAGAAAAGGGAACCTCTGTGCACTGTTGGCTGGAATGCAATTTCCTCAAGAAATTAAAAACAGAACGGCCATATGATTGATCAGTTCCACTTCTGGGTATACATTCAAAAGAAATGAAATCAGGATCTCAAAGAGATACTTGCACTCCCATGTTCACTGTAACACTATTCATAACAACCAAGGTATGGAAGCAACCTAAGCGTCCATCGATGGATAAAATGTGATGCATATATACAATGGAACATCATTCAGCTTTAAAGAAGGACATCCTGTCCTGTCCGACAACATGGATAAAACTGGCGGAGGTTATGCTAAGTGAAATAAGCCAGACAGAGAAAGACAAATATTGTATGGAATCTAAATTAAAAAGTAAAGTTAAAGTCATAGAGACAGGGAGTAGAAAAGTAGTTGCCATGGGCTGGGGGTTGGGGAAACAGAGAGATTGGTACAAGAGTACAAACTTTCAGTTATAGGATGAAGAAAGTCTGAGGATCGATCTAACGTAACATGGTGACTATAGTTAATACTATGCTGTATAACTGAAATTTACTAAGAGACTAGAATTTAAATGTTCTCTCACATGCACAAAGGTAAATATGTGAGGTGATGGATGTGTTAATTAGTTCAGTAGGGGCCATCCTGTCACAATGTATATCAAAGCATCAGGTTGTATACTTTAAACATCTTACAATTTTATTCGTCAATTATATCTCAATAAAGTTGGGGGAATTACACAAAACATAGGCAGATGAGCAACTCTGCAAGTGAACAGTCTCTTCCACATGTTAAAAATTAAAGCAATTATAAGAACAATGGTTCAATGCCAGTGTGACCTCAAACCAAGTGAAGACATCAGTGGCAGTCAAAGGATCAAGGTTGGACTACAGCCTACCACTTTGGCCCTGCATTGGTATGCCTGGGGCAGAAAGATGGGCTTGTTTTCCAAGTTCCCAAAGGGAGACAGGAGGGGGGACAAGGCAGGGAAAGGTCCCAGAAGGGAGGTAAGGGAGGTTCCATGCATTCACATTGGCAGGAGTTACTGTGGTTTCTGCATTTCCCAAGAGACTCTAGAAACAGAAATATTCACTACTTTGCTGACGTACAACTTTGAAGTGGGCGTGTCTCCTCATTTGTTTGTGGGACTGAATCATTTAGCTAGTGAGAAAAGCTACTCTACTACCTGGCATACCCAACTCAATGTATTAGTGTTGTTTTCTCTGTTGCTACACATGCATTAACACTCATAAAGTGATTATTCTTTTAAATTGCCTTTCTTGTGAAAAAGATAGGCCATTAAAGGAAGCCAACTGCTAGTGCTGATAATAGATAAGAAGAGGTCTTAGAAAGCTGTATTTTGTCTATAAATAAAAAGTGGAACATTGAATTTGGCAGATCAGGCATGTAAAACAAACAAGTCCGCTTACAAGGACTAGGGAAATTAGAAAATATGTGATTGTTGCGGCCAGGGCAAATGGAGGAATTTTTAATGATGTACTGATATTCACAAATGGGCAGATTCTCAAAGATCTTGGGACCTATCCCTTAAGAAAATCACAAAGGGCGTCTGGGTGGCTCACTTGGTTGGTTGAGCACGACTCGTGATTTTGGCTCAGGTCACGATCTCACAGCTCCTGAAATTGAGCCCCGTGTTGGGCTCCAAGCTGAGCATGGAGTCTGCTTGGAATTCTCTCTCTCCTCCCCCTCCCCATCCTCGTCCTCCTCCTCTGCCCCTCTCCCCTACTCATGCTCTCTGTCTCTCTAAAATAAAAAAAAAATTTTTTTTTACATTTATTTATTTTTGAGAGACAGAGTGAGACAAAGTGAGAGCGGGGGAGGGGCAGAGAGAGAGGGAGACACAGGATCGGAAGCAGGCTCCAGGCTCTGAGCTGTCAGCACAGAGCCCGACGCAGGGCTCGAACCCACAGACCGTGAGATCATGACCTGAGCCGAAGTTGGACGCTCAACCGACTGAACCACCCAGGCACCCCTAAAAAATTTTTTTAATTAAAAAAAATCTCACAAGATTGTTGGCTCTAGGAGGCAGACTTTTGTACTTCACAGAATGCTGATGCTTAAAGGTGTGCCTGGCACACAAGAGGTTGAGAGACAAGCAGCAGTCAAGGAATATAGTGCCTAGTGGTTCAGAACAAGGCATCTGGATATTGGTCTAAGTGCAATAAGAAGACTTGAGACATTTTTACACAGGGGGGTGATATGATATGATTGGTTTTAAACAGTCACTCTGGCTGCTACATAGAGAACACATATAGGATAGGAAGAGCAGTGGTAGAAGAAGGTAGACCAGGTGTCCCCATTGAGAAGGCTACTAGAATAGACCAAGTGAGAGACCTAGATTTGGATGTTTTCCATTGGTTCAAGATAAATTGGAGACTAGGGCCAACAGATGTACTGATGGACTGGGTGTAGGAGTGAGGAAAGAGAAATCAAGCATAATTTGAGCAACAGAGTGCCATTTACAGAGATAGGCATGACAGAGGAAGGAACTGATTTGGGGCACTCAAAGTATGAGATAAATACTAGACATTGTGGGTAGATATCAATTAGACATCCATTGGATAGCAGAAGGTGTCTGATCCTGGAGCTCTGAGAGGTAAATAGGGTTGGAGATTTAAATATAGGATGAATAAATGAATGCCCTAGGCCTACTCTCTGACTTAAAAATGGAGAATGTTCTAGCCACAACAGAAGAGCGTAAACACATTCAGCTCCCCTCAACTACCAAAGAAAACTTATTATTATCTTCCTAGGCAAAAAAGGAGCATCTGAATTGACATTGTCCTGAGACAGAAAAGTCCCTTCCCTACTTGTCAAACTATCCTAACAACCCAAAACTTCAAAGAAGTGGTTAGGATTTTTTTTTAATGTAGGAAATGTTGGCTACTGAGGCCTTCATTTTCTTGATTCATTTAAATATACTTGAGACTCATTATGTAGCCAATAAGGCAAGATTGGGGGATATCTGGAAAGAAGGAAAATAGAAAGAGACTTTTTAAATAATAACTTAGAGACAGAAGTATTTGATGCTCTAGCAAGTAAAGGAAGCAATATGAAAAAATGAAAGTTGCTTCTGCTAAGGAAGGAAAAATTCCCACACAACACTTAGCTCTCTGACAAACCAAGTGTGGCACAGGAAAAGTAAATGGAAATTACTTCCACTACTACTACTTACTACTACTACTAGACAATAAGTCTACATATACACTCAGAATGGGAGGCTGAAATCGTTCAGCATCTGGCTTAAGGATGTAAAAGAAAATTTAAGAGTGAGGCCGTAAAGGAAAACTCAGGAGAGACCACTGCTAAATTAACCACAAGACTCAGACTGGGTGGGTGAGGGGAACATCACTGAATTACATGACAATCACAGTCACGGTGGTGCTACGCTTGCCCCCAACTTCCACTCACCTTACCTCACTCAACGTAACATCAGTGGATAGAGAAGTAAACATACAAAAGAAAACATGCTGGGTGTGCGTGTAAGATGTGAATTGCGCTAGATGCGGGTGGGACGACAGTGACGGGTCCGTCATTCAGGACTCTGCAGCTACATATTAGCCTCCCTAATACCCAGTTATAGGTCTGCTTGCTTCTGGATATATATTGGAGTCTGACGTTTCCTGAAAGAGAGGTAGAAGTTGCTTTTCAGAGATGATACCCTATCTCTAAAATGCAATGACATTAATATGCTGAGTCAGCTTCACTTACAACGTAATGATCAGATGAAAAGATCTAATATAGCTGAGGAGGACTGCAACTTATGTGAATAATTACCTTAATGATCAGGGTGATAGGCTTTCAATTAATATTTGTTTGTGGAAAGGCATCAGATCCTTCCCACCAAAACAGATATATATATAGACAACAATAGTCAGATTTTCACTGTCAGCAGGGAAAAGAACATACAATTCTTTTCTTTTTTTAAGTTTATCAAAATACTGGGACTCTACATAGCCCAAAATTATCTTCATAGTACATAACATTCTATTTCAGTGAGACATTTGGTAAAATGTGTATTCCAGTCAGAAAGGCAAAAATACTAATAACCTGAAAAAATTTATACAAAACCCACCAAGTTTAGATACTACGAAGAAGTCGATGGGGGATATCATTTTCTAAAGGGGGAGAAAGATTCCTATAATTGAATATCATCAATAAGATGGTGTCTCCTGCTCAATTACCTTAGAAAGGTCTACACACACACACACACACACACACACACACACACACACACGAATATGACTGAAAGATTCAGTTATTTCAAGCGTTCTTCTATCAGTCTAAAACATTCAGATATTTCCTACGTTCAGATTTTTGTGCATAGCCAACAAATAGTGACATAAATGACATTTTGCTGCCCCTCCACCATTAAACACTGTAGAACTACAATCTGTTCTAGGTTATTGATGTCATTAGCACAAATGCATTAAGGCTTTAAACAAGTAGCCCCCCAAATATACATCTAGGCCTGAAAATTTTGTCACCGAAACATGCATTTTTAATATTTGACTGGACTTGCTTTCAAATTTGTATTTATGGGTAGGGACAGAGTGCTCAATAATGCCTTAGTCTACCTCTAGAGCAGTAAGAATAGATGGGTAGGAAAAGATATCCAATGCGATATTCCATAAATTTACGTTCATTTCCAAATTCTCCAATTGGAAAAGAACTTTCTGGTAGAATCATACCACATCTGAACAATATCCCAATTTGATAAAAATCTCCCAAGAACGTTCTCAGTATTAGCCTAAATCAGAAACTTTCCTTTCTCACGTAATGATATCCATGATCAGGAATGTGAGCCTCACTTTGAGAGTGGCAGTCACATGAGTGGGAGAGGCTCTTACCCTGGATGTGTGGGGTTGTTCCCACTCTGCAGCCCCAAGGGAAGGGATGCCCACCAGGGAGGAGAGCTCGGATGGCACCTTTCCATCATTTTTGGTATCACTCCTTCCATTCTTCTGCCACCCATTCTCCAAGAGCAATGAAAGACTCATGGAAATCAAAAGTACCTTCTATACAGGAAGACCACTTCTCTAATAAAACAGAACCCAGAATTGTTGTAAGTTAAGCATAGGAAAGAGGACATCCAGGTTGGTCAAAGCACAATGTGGAGGGGCAGCGGCCCACCAAGGGCTCTGGGCTCAGGGACCTTGAGTGTTAGCTTTCCCTTAGGGTCCTCTCTCACTTCATAACCAGCTCCACCAAAGCCACGGCCCTTCCGTGTGTTATTACCTGACAATGCTCTTTCAAAGGTGGAAAAAATAAGGTTCCCTTAGCCTAGCTAAAAGTAACTACTGCTCTGGGTATGTTGGGGTGGGGGCAGTACAGAGCAGCATTTTGCAAAAATTAAAAACCATATGGGCTGGACTCAGTGACTCACTCCAGAGAATATAGTATAGAAAGGGAAAAATAGTAACCTTAAAAAACAGTAACTGGAAAAATAGTAGAGAGACCTTTCAGATACTACCTTAAGCACAGGACCAAAGTTAACTTCACCAGTGATAAGCCATGTTGACATCACGCACCCCATCATACAATGCATCAGGATGGGCACCTCACCTCTGCGGAATTCTTCCCTAAGAAGCCCACAGCCCCAGTCTAACTATGAGAAACACAGCAGACAAATCCAGAGTGAGGCACAGTCTGCAAAATACCTGAGCAATATTTTTCAAAACTGTCATGGTCATGAAAACAAGGAAAGACTGAGAATCTGGCTCAGACTTGAGAGACTGAACAGATCTGATGATTAAATGCAAGGTGGCATCCTGGAACAGGAAAGGGACATTGGTGGGAGAAGTGGTAAAAATCTGAGTAAAGTCTGGAGCTTAGTTAATAGTAACACCCCCAACGTTAATATCTTAGTTGAGACAAATGAATGATGGTAATGTAAGATGTTAACGTTAGAGGAAATGAGTGAAGGATATACAGGAACTGTGCGTACTATCTTCGCAGCTTTTCTCTAGATCTAAAACTGCTCTAAAAGAAAAGCGCTACTTAAAAAATATTTGAGTTCCAAAAGAATCAACAGATCTTAATACAAAATGAAATCCTAATTCCTTGTTGATATGTTTTCTTTACAGTGGTTTCCTAAAATAACAGAAATAGCTTCCATGCATTACAGAAAATTATAAAGTACACACAAGTAAGAACTGAAAACCAAAGCATCACATTTCTACCAACTAGAAATTAACCATTACTACCTTAGCACATAGTCTCTTTGTGGCTCTTCCTAGCATGCATACATATACATATATATATATATATATATATATATATATATATATATATATATATATGTATATTTACCAATATGAGATATTACGGTGCATCTTATCCTGCAACTTTTTTAGGCAACGATTTCTTCATATCTATTTCAGTTAATTTCATATCATCTAATACTTTCACCATATTCAAGTCTCCCCCTGCCCAAATGTCCTTATAGCTTCTTTGTTCAAATCAGGCCAGGATGATGGCATCTGATTATTGTTGTCCTTTAAATATTTTTAAATCTAGCAATTTTCCCTTTTGACCCTGATTTGTAAAGACCCTGGGCCAGTGGTCCTGCAGAATGTCTTAACCCTTAGATTTGTATAATTGTTTCTTCTGGTGATTCTGAACTTGTTCTTCTATCCTTTATGTTTCCTAGAAACTGAACTAGCTATCTAAAGTCTCAATGGATTAATGTTAAATATTTTTTTTCTATAAGGCATTAGAAGTCAAGTTGTAGAGTTGTGCTCAATTACATCCAAAGACATATAACATCAGGCTGTTACCATTAGTGATGTTAAGATTGCATATCGGATTAGGGTGAGGTTAATCTTTTTCCTATATCGTACAATTATGCCTTCCTCTTGAGACCAGAAAGTAATCTGGCAGTCAGTGTGATTCTGGCAGTATAGCAAATATCCATTTCCTTAATAGCTACATATCCAGTGATTTTCATTCCAATTAGTGATACTTGCCTGAATCAATACATTCATTGGGACTCGTGAAATTATTTTAAAAATTATTTCTATAATTATTAGTTGGCTTTCTTCTGTAAAGTAGAACATTCAGTAATCATTCAGGTCTATACAGTTATCCTTAAATACAGTTCCTGCAGAAAAGACAGGAGAAATGCTGGCTGAAGCATTTAAAAGATTTTACTAAGCACTAAGGAAGAACAAAAGATAAATGCAGAGAGTATTACAAATATAAAAGAGAAATTTGCATTGGATTACAAAGGTTAAGATACACACCCAAAGGACTGGCAAAACTTCAGGGTCCCCAAGTGGCTGGTCCCATCTGAATACCTCCACGCTGATGGCCTAGAGAGATGTCCCCTTCTGTTGCTCACCAAGGCTTGCTCTATTTCTATTGTATGTCAAAGAGTCCGGTCTCTTCCCCAAGGATGACCTCTAAGTGAGACCCCTCCCCCCCACACACCTCCTAATTAATATGGCGGCATATTAAATTCTCATAGACCTATCAACATGGTCATTTCCAAATATACTATGATAACCATGGCCTATTCACTTCAAGAACCATAACCTCCAATGCACTAAGAATTATACAAAGTAATGGGGGGGGGGGGGTTCATTTCTTTGTGGCTTCCATAACAGAAAATGGAAGAACTCCTGGAGTCGAATGATTTCCCCTGGAACGTAACTATTACCTACAGTAATAAGAAAAAGGATGTAATACAGTTTGCTTCCAACACAGACGTTAGTCCTGTCTGCTAAAATCAGCATCATAAAAGGTTTCTACTGTATTTTTAACTCCGTGTCTTTTGCATTTAAAAATAACGCTCTCACTTTGACAACCTCTATGCAGGTGCAATCAAGATGGATGAAATGGAAGGGTTTACTTTTTGCAATTCAGATGGCACATCACAATGACCCTGAAATGACGGGGCCAGTCCTTTCAAGTGACAAGCAGTTTCAAATATGGGCCACATTAAAACCTTTCCGTTGTGTCGGAACCTATCAAGGTTATAGAATCATAGGCATAATTTACTCATGTTAATTATTAAAGGCACAGGGAGATGGACCAACGCGTAAATGGTACAAAGGAGCAAATGAAAGCAAACAGTAATACTCATCATCCGATATATAAAGCGAGGTGGTGATCTGTCTATCAAATATGCAAAATCTGGAAGAGAAAGCATCTGCCAGTATCCAAGGATACGTTAAATTATGAAAAAGAAACATATGGAAATAGGGAGACAAACTCAAATCCCAGACATGGGAGGTGGGGATGTATATCTTTAGACAAGGACAAAATGAATATTGAATAGGATGCACAGGTGTTATGGACTCGGGGATTTGGTAAATGCAGCTGGTACCCTGCTCCATTACATTCAGTGCACATGAAACCTTAGGAGCGCAAGGTCTCTAAGTAATGATCTGGTCTATCAGATTACATATTCACAAATTCTGTTTAAATGCCAGAGACGAATATAGAGCCATACCGAGAAAATGGCCCGCAAAAGTAAACACCAGAGTAAAATCAAGTGACAAGATGCCAGTTTGGGAAAGGAAGTCCCCATGAATACTTAAGTAAACATCACGTGAGGGGACACATGGGAACTCTTTGAATGTGGCCATGACACAAGCAGGAGAGACATTCCCACCAGGTGTGTGTGAGGGATTGAGTCGCTCCAGTGGAGCCAAGCTCAGCCTGCACTCCCTCAGCCCACCCCCTCCCTGGAATGATCACTTTTCCTCACCCACCTCCATGCTGCGATGGGTGGGTGCAAAGAATGGGTGCGAAAAGATTTCGTGCACAAGGGAGTTTGCCTACACCGCATATCTGTATCTGTGAGCCTAGGAGATGATCATTTTAAAGAGTAGTTAGCCAAATAAGGTGTCTGGAGCACTGGAGCACCAGGGGAGACCTTAAGAGGCACCACAGGCTCTCTCTTTACAGCCCCAGAGGCCAGCTGGCGGAGTCCTGTTTAAATGCTGATTTCCAGTCAAGAAGAATGGACTCCACACCAGGAGGCTATGAAGACGGGACAGCTCCTGGGTGTTTACAGTCCCGGGTTTCCCACCATAAACTCCTCAAGGGGATAAAGCACACTTTGGTGATGAGCTCGGGGCCTCCCATCCCCTCAGCTACAGGGCAGACCCTGGCATTCTCTCCTCATTGCCTGTTCATAAGGAGTAAAACAGGAGGAGGGGAGGGTCCTTTCAACATCACGGCCATTTTCCTCCTTGTCTGAAAGTCCACCCCACAAAGATGGATTTGATGCATAACTCAACGTTCGCCCACGTGAGGAACTCGGTGGCACAGTTGGAGCACCCTTGTCACAAATTTCAGGTTCACGTTCTGGCTGCTGAACAGAGGTTTCGACACTTTCAACCGCCACCTCTGGACTCAGGTGGAGAGCTGGCAAGCGGCCCTGCGGGGGATCGTGTGATGTGCTGCCCAACTCCCCTTCCAGACCCCATCTCTGCGGCTGTCGGGAGCGTTGGCTGCTGAAGGCTCACAGCTGAGCCCTCTGCTGGAGCTGCCCTCGTCCCAAGTTATGCCCCTTCCCTGGGTGCAGCGTGCATGCAAGGACTGGTCAACGGAGGGGGAAAGGCCCCATCTGCTTCTCTCGAGTGAGACTTCTCTCAAGGGCCACCTGAGCTCTAGAGCACTTCACCGCTAGTGGTAGCCAGATCGGAATGTGACTGAGAGACAGGAAAGGAGAGGAATTGGACGACCCTTCCGGAAGCTCTGCTGCAAAAAGGAGAAAAGATGTGGATGACCAGCTGGCAGGAAAAAATGGGTTCAGGAGGAGACTTTTTTTAAGATTACCAAAGCAGCAGGTATTTGTATGTTCCTGAGACCAGTCCAATGGAAAGAAGGAAAAAAGGAGATGAGAGATTAGTGGGGAACTGGTAGAGCAGTGTTGTGAGTCGTCAAGAGGAGAGGGGGTCTAACAGGGCAGGGGCCTGGCTTTCGGCGGGAGGAGGTGGGGAGCAGTTGTGCACATGGGCAGATGGGCTGCGGTGGCCTTAGCCAGAGCACAGTGGGTATTCTGCCCCAGAGGCAAGTGTACCTCTAATGCAGAGATGTATGTGGGGGTTGCAGCCTTCGGACCTAGAATATTCTGGTCTTGTGTATCCTGGTCTCCTGGAAGACAGATGAAGACGCCTAGTTTGTTGTAGCCTGATACTATTATACCCCATGCCATCTAGCCCTACTTATTCCATGTTCACCTGGCAACTTCTTTGGTTCTACTTCTGCCTTGCTCATAGACCTGCCTACATGGGAGAAAACAAGACCTGGTCATAAACCACTGGGGATTCCTACCCATGTAACCATTCGTCTGTCCGTGTGAGTGCACAGTCCAGCTTTCGAGGTATCTACAGTAGTCCTCTGAGCTTGGTCATTGTGCATCCTGTCGGAGAAGAAGGATCCACTCTCAAAATGCCGACGCCACCATGTTTTGAGTCATATGACTGAGGGCAGCGTCTAGTGACAAAGTAACAGATGCCCCAGACTAACTGCAGACAGATGTGCATGTTTTCTACATACGCCATGTACAAAGAAGAAGGCTCCTCTTTTCTAATACTTGGGGGCAGTTAAGCAATCTCTATGGGGTTGGCCTAGCAAAAACAACTCCTATTAAATATTAGCAAATGTCGCAGAGCCAGAGTCTAAAATGTCTTGCCCTTCCTGTCCAAAGCTCACTCACTCTCTAAGACCCAGCATACATTGCCTTCCTCTCCAACAAATCATCCTCAACTATTTCAGGCTAAACTAGTTTCTCCTTCTGCTGAGCACAAATGCAATCCCTTGCCTATTACCTGCTCTGGGACACCTTATCACATGTTGCTTTATACAACCTCCTGTTGCCGTATTCATCGCCTTAACTGGATTCGAAGCTCCTTGAGGGCAGAAGTCACGTGCTACACATTTTGCTCACATTTCCCAAAGCTCAGCAATGTTCCAGGGCTGGTCATTGGGAGCATGAGCACAGTTCAGTCAAGTCGCACTTACCAGGGCCTCCCCCAACTGCCAAAATGGTGTGCCACATATATACCCCTCACTCCCTGGCATCACTTTCTTTTTTTACGAATATAATTTCTTGTCCAATTGGCTTACATACAACACCCAGTGCTCATCCCAACAAGTGCCCTCCTTAATGCCCATCACCCATTTCCCCCTCTCCCTCACCCTCCTGTCCACCCTCCGTTTGTTCTCTGTATTTAAGAGTCTCCTGTAGTTTGCCTCCCTCCCTCTCTGTAACTATTTTTCCCCTTCCCTTTCCCCATGAACTTCTGTGAAGTTTCTCAAGATCCACATATAAGTGAAAACATACGATTTCTGTCCTCTGACTTATTTCACTCAGCATAATACCTTCCAGTTCCATCCACGTTACTGCATACGGCACTGGCATCACTTTCTTAGCTCCTGGCCAGTTGAAAACCTGGATGCTCACTCCCTTCCCTTGGCTCCCTTGGCCACCACTCTTGATATCCTAAGATTTGCTATCTTCCCTTTAGGTGAATCTCTCTGCAGGTTTCCTCTTCTTTCCGCTGTCACTGCTGCTACACTTCCTCCCTCTCTGCAGTTCAGGGGTACGCCTGGGGATTCCTCTCACAGCCCCATCTGGCCCCGAGATGCTCCTTCCGGGGGCAGACCCTCTTGCCCATACCCCGGGCCTGAATGTACAAACCCTTACAGCATCCGCTGTTATTTGGGACGACTGAGGTCTGGGTCTACATGGGACCGGGAGAAAGAGGGATAAAATAAGCAGAGGCTTATCCCTTGCTTTTGCTTTCATGTTGTTTTGTTTTTCTCCAAGCTGCAGGACTCCACGAGCCTCTTCAACCAGTAGACAATTTCTCCACTTGCCAGGCATATTTCCATTTTATGGTTTATTTAAAAGTCATGTTGAAAAAGCCGTTGCGGATAAGAGGGAGGAAGTAATCCTGGCTCCAGGGGACAGATGGGATGACCCACTGGGATTCTGCCATGTCTGTTCCCAAGAGAGAAAGTGGCAGAACGTATTTGTCTGAAGTGAATTGCTGTAAACCTGGGCTCACCGCCAGTCTGCAGAGAGCAAGCTCCATTAGTAACACGGGTGGAAGTACTTCCCTGCTCAGCATTCTCGCTCGGGGAGAAAGCAAAACACCTACCTTTGAATTTTCCATTTTGCTCAGACATACAAACGAGGAAGTAAACAGGAGGTCAGCCATTTTAAACAGCTGGAGAAGCCCAGAAACCCTGCAAGGAGCCACTGCTTTGAGAGAAAGTCAGTACCAGAGGGGTGAGCAAATTGAACCTTCCCTCTGATATTTATTCTCCTTTAGGCACACACACAGGCCAAAAAAAGAAATAAAAGAAAATGAAAATTTAAAAAGGAGATGATTACCAGACGGCGTCACGTTAAGAAATGACATCTTTCTTCATTAAATCAACAAACAAGTCCTGAATACCTCCACCTTGTGGGGAATGAGGAAGGCCACTGGGGAAGAATAGAGGAGAGGAACCACAACTGAGAAGCCAAGCTGAGGCTGGAGAGAGGTTTCTACAGCCTGAGAACCTCGTAGAGCGACACGGTAGGTGCACAGAGCAGCCAGGAGGGTCCCACGGCCTCACAGCTTCGTTTTCCCACCACCCACCACGAAGGAAATGGGGTCTTTCCTGTCATGTCAAACATCCACTGAAGATCCCCTAACCTGAGGGTTTTTCTTTGTTCAGACAGAGCTGCAGGGGAAATAAAGCAAGAACAGCAGAGTCCTCTCAGGAGAGAGCCAGGTAGAGGAGATAGCAATGCAGAGGAGGGGAACGTTTTCCACCCTGTTGGAAATCCTGGAGTAAAAATTAATCTCTCTGCAATCTGGCAACATGTCTCGAGAGCCTCACCGATGTTCCCACCCATTTTGCCTCTAGGGCCGCTATGGAGATAACCAGATATGCGCCAACAGTTATACGCAATAACGTTCAGTGCACAGCACAAGAAGGGAAAACCAAAGCAAGACAAATGGACACACTGAAGAAGGGATAAATCGGGATGTACAATGTCAGAATGGAATTCAGTCCTTATCATATTCTCCATGTACTTTCAACAGAGTAAACTTTTGTGATATCAAGTTACATTAAAAAGCAGAATCACAGGGGTGCCAGGGTGGCACTCACCTCAGTGAGTTAAGCATCCGACTCTTGATCTCAGCTCAGGTCTTGATCTCAGGGCTGTGAGTTCAAGCCCCACACACACACACACACACACACACACATAAAATACATACATACATATACATATATATGTATATATATATGTACATATATATATGTATGTATGTATATATATAAAAACATCGTCTATTCAAGTAAAAATTCAACTGAGACATACACGTGAGTATATACTTTATATACTTTATGTATGTTCTATCTCAAAGAAGTTTAAAATGTGTGTAGAAAGTATGATGCAAACTTAGAAGAGTGGCTAGTAGTATTTCAAATCATTCCTCTTTCTTGTATTTCTCAACATTGCCCTGCCTTTCCAGAGTGAACACAGCTTCTGCCTCCCTCTCTCACCTGGTCTTGGGCCATTCATGCCCTCCTGCTCCTCCATACTGCTGGTCTTCAGATCTGCAGAGGGTCCAAGGTCTACCTGCCCTAAGGACCTTTGCATTAATTGGGTCCGCTGCCTGGAACGCCACCCCATCCTCTCTGCCCCCCTACTCTCTGTCTTATCTCCACCCCTTCCCTTGGTTAACCCCTGTCCATCTTTCAGGCCTTAGCTCAAGGTCATAGCCTCGCAAGAAAGCCTTCCCTCCCTTCCATCCACCTCCCGCCAGATGGGGTCAGGATAGACTCCAGGTTAGTTCTCACACAACCCTAATGACATACTGTTTCTATGATTCTCTGTGCGTTAACCAATACGACCTTCTGGCTTTAAGAGAATTTTACCCAACATGATGCCTGGTCCCTAATAAGAGCTCAAAAAGTATTTGCTGGATGAATGAATAAAGAACCTTCCATCCTCTCGTAATTGGCTCAAAGAGAACTTCAAGCCTTCAGTACAGGACAGAGTGTCTTGCCCTCTCTCCCGGTCCACAGGACTAGTGTTGGGGGTGGTGCTATCTCAACAGGGCTGGAAGCCTTTGCTCTGTCCTCTGCCATCATGTGAGCCCCTCCTGAAAGAATCACAGCAGCACAAACCAACCAACAAAGCAAAAAGGGACATAAATAAGCAGCTGTCCGTGAAGGAGAAGCCCCACCTGCAAAACTCTTTTGATTCACTTCAGCATCAACCACCCCCTTTGAAGAGCAAGGAGACTGAATAGTTTTAAGGTCCATAAAACAGATTATAAACTGTCACAGGAGAGTGGCAGAGGATATTATGGGCTGGACAGTCTAAGAGGCCTCAAGAATGAAAATATAGCAGAGGTTAGCCAAGGATCTGACCAATCTGAGAAAGAAAGGAAAGTGAGCAGGAGAAGAGGGAAACTATGTTCTGGAAAGAGAGCAGAAGCAAAGTAGGAAAAAGGAAGAAAGGAAGGTAAAATTAGAGAAACGGCAGAGAAAACACGGAGAGGGAAGACACTTAAGGAAAAAGTGGTGAAAAACCAAGCAAAACGGTGGCATAAAGCAAATAAATGGAAATACAAGGTAGGGGGTTGGGGGGAAGTGATGACAATGCAGCCCAAAGACTGGAGGGGTCGAAATGCTTAGAAATCTGTGCCCTCTTCGCTTCTTCAAAACAAGTGAACTCTGGGTTCATATGGATGTGTACTTTGTTAAATCCTCAAAAACAAACAGTTCTTAAACCAAGGAAGTCTATCCCTCTGGGTAACAGGCAATCAAGTCAGAGAGTCAGCACAGATTTGAAAAGCCAAATACCTTAAGACAATGTGTCATGATCCTCAAGTGGAGTTTATTTTGCAGTGTGGTGGGGGGTGGGGTGGGAAACAATACAGTCATTTCCCTCTGTGAGGCCAGAACTCAAAGGCATGCTTTCACTATGTGCAGGAAGGAGAGGGAGTGGCCAGGAGAAGAACACGGTTGTCAAAGGATTCCATCAGCGGGCTCCTTGGCCTCCAGGGATCCAGCAAGGAGGTTATTAATAATAAATATTACCAGCTTTTATGTTTACGATAGCTCCAGAGGAATGCACACGCCCGACAATCATCATCTCTGACCTTATCGCATCCCTTGCAGGGTGGTAACAAAATACTAAGCAGTTATAAGGTGCTCTGTGCTTTACAGAAAGGTTTCCTCCGACATTATTGCATTTGGTCTTCCCAACAGCTCTGGGAGGTAGCTGAGCGAGGCAGCATCTCTATTTGACAAAATAAGGACGTGACATTCAGCGGGTAAAATGATTTGTCCAAGGTCACTGCTATGGGCTGAACTGTTTTCCAAAAAGATCACGTTGAAGCTCTAATCCCTGTTACCTGAGAATGTGACTTTATTTGGATATTGGAAACAGGGTCTTTGCAAACATAAGTGTGCATTAAGATGACGCTACACTGGAGTAGGGTGGGCCCTTAACCCAACATGCCTGGTGTCTTTATAGAAAGGGAAGATACATAGAGACACACGCTCAGGGAGGAACGTGCCATGTGAACACACAGGCACACAAAGAGAAGACAGCCACGTGATGACAGAAGCAGAAGTCACAGTGACACAGTTACAAGCCCAGGAACACCAAGGTTACCAGCACCACCAGAAGCCAGGCAAGAGCATGGCCGTGCCAACACCTTGACTTAGGACTTTTAGCCTCCAGAAGTATGAGAATCAACCTGTTGTTTGAGGCACCAGTCTGGGGGCGTGGCTGCCCTTCCGGTCCCCAGGACTTCCCGCCTGAGATTCTCCAATGCTCTGCTAGTGACACTCCTCATACCTCTACCCGGCCACCCCAGCTCGGCCACTCTTGCGTTGTCTGGTCTCCCAGGCCACCTGCCACTTCCCAAGACTCACGGAGGCCCCATCGCTCAGCACTAGCATCTTCCCAGCACCAAAAATTCTCCCTGCACTTCTTGATTCTTTTCAACAAATTCCATTCCTGTGGGCAGTGATCTCAGTTGTTAGTGAAGAAAAAAATCTGACATTATGTCAGTAAAACTTCAGGGTAAAATAGAAACATAATGATGGCATTTATTTAGCACCTGGTGACCAGAAATGCATATATGTTTCCTCTAATTCTAGAACATCCTTCCAAGTCCAGAGATCGTCATTATCTCCATTTTATAGACAGGGCAGCTGAGGCTCTGAGAGTGTAAGAAACTGTGCCCGATTTATACAACTGCTCGGGAGCCCTACAACCGGACTACCCTTACAAGAGGCGGGAGTTCTAATGGAAGCCTTCAGGTGTGGCTGCCTCATTTTACAGACAAGAAACTGTCCTTGGCCTGTGCCAAGTTCACACCCCTACTTGATCTTTAACTCACATCATGAGGCCCAGTTGGAACCCAGAATGTCTCTAGGAGGGATTTGAAAACAGCAATCTGGTTGGAAAGAAGGATTCTCAAAGCTGCACTTATCCAGGGTTTTACAGAAGACGGAGAACAAACCAAGGGTCCATATTAAAGTGATGACTGACAAGGGCACCCGGGTGGCTCAGTCGGTTAAGCATCCAACTCTTGGTTTTGGTTCAGGTCATGATCTTGCGGTTCGTGAGTTCAAGCTCCACGTCAGGTTCTGCACTGACAGTGTGGAGCCTGCTTGGCATTCTCTCTCTCTCTCTCTCTCTCTCTCTCTCTCTCTCTCTCTCTCTCTCTCTCAACAAATAAATAAACTTAAAAAAATTAAAGGAGGAGAAGCTACCATCTCCCCAAGTCATTTTGTGGCACTATCACTGGGACACAGAGATCTTTCGTTTAGTCCACAAAGTGTTTAAGTATTTTTTAATGAGTTCCAACATCGAAAAGTCAGGAGACGTTACCTTTGATCTTGATTTCTAGCTTTTATTGAAACAACAACAACAAATAAACCCACCCCAGGAGATGTGGCAACATTAGCCCATATCCTCACATGGCGTAACTGAGCAGAAGCTGAGAGGTGGCAGTCTGTCACCCATAGTCCTCGCTACGCCCTATCCCCCACACGGGGCCTGAGCGGCTGTCTCCTGTCTCATCCTCCAGCAGTGCCACTTCCCTTTGCTCTTCTGGATCACCTGCCTGGCTCACAGAGTAGCGGTTTCAGGCTGTGATCCCCACCCCAACTTTCTAACGTGTTCCTACCTGGAAGAGGTACTTGCTTCTCAAGGGGGGTACAGCCCAGAAGTCCAGCACAAATGAATGACTTTCTAACTGTATGAGACGGTCGCCTCTGGAAAATTATTTTAGGGCAGGAAAGGGGGATTTCTCTCTTGGGAAGGAAGATTTGAAGGAATTATCTCCAGGATAAATGAAAGGTAGTCATATTTGTCACTGTAGGCAGAAAAGTATAGAAATCCATTTCTTCCAGAAACTATAAAGCTTTAACCAGATCCAAAAATAATTTAGATGAATTCATGGATGATAAAGACATAAACAGACATCAAGAGGGAATTGAGGCAGTTGGTGGAGCCTCATTACCCTTTGACTAGCCTCAGGGAGGTTGGCCACCTCTGATCTCCTCCAGGCCCCGGGCTGAGCTTTCTTCGGGACAGTATTTTATCTCAAATGAGCAGCGAAGAGAGATCTCACTTCTGCAGAACTCCTTCCCACCCCTGCACACAAAGTCAGCAGCACCTGAAGGAGCTGCTATGGGGCAAACAGCCTGTAGAGAGGAAGCAGAGAACCTGGCGCAAGGCCTGGTTCCCCCCCTTATTGGCCTGACCTTGGCCAATCTCTTCCCCAGTCTTCAGTGTCCCTCTCCTGAAAATTCAAACATGCCTGCTAATTCCAAGGGGTTACTTAGAGAGGCCTCTGAGGCCACCCATGGAAACATTTGATGGACTAAGTTACGATTCCTTGGATAAGTGACCGGCCGAAAGATACATGAATGAGACCCAAGGAGAACAGTGATGTAGAATGCATTTTGCTCCAAGTAATGACTCTTGACATCAACATCCTAAAGAAATTCCTAGCTGTTTACTGGCCCTGCAAATGCAAATCCCAAGGGTGTCATGCCAGCCCCATTCATGGGTCACAATATTCTGCTTCATATTAAGATTCGTTCACTTTTTTTTCCAAGCATTAAGGAGCTACCCTCTCTTAGGCCCTGGAGATCTTTGCAATGATCTGTCTCCTCTAAATTGTCTGCCCTGTCAGTTCTCCAGACCCACTGGGCCTAGGAACCCTTGGTCTGCCCTGTCCCTGGAGGACAGACTCACTTTTGCCTTCTCGGCCCCTGCACTGTGTGCTCAAGAAACTTCCTGTTGTGCCTACAAAGCTGACCTCACCAGGGTTTCTCCAGATGGCTGGGAAGATCACAGCCTGGTCTTGAAGGCAAGGGCTACCCCCTGAGAATGTGTCGGTGGCTCTCGGAGGGAAGGCTCCAGCATGGGTGATTTCTTTCCCCATTCTGTAAATTTCAAATTGCTCGTTGCATTACTGCCCGGTGGAGGTGGGCAACCCAGAAACCAGGCCCGTGCCCAGTCTTTCAGCCTGAATGTCAGTGAGGCTATGACGCTGCTTGGAAGCACCAAATTCGCACCCAAATTCCTACCCGAATGCTCCCTGGCCGCGAGAGTCAACAGCCCGCATCCATGAGTCCTGACGTGGTCTTATATTCGACACTTTGATCATAAAACTATTCATGCCTTGCTGTTCCACAGAACTCTTCTCTTTTAGTGGACAAATAAATAGTCTGGCTAATTAATGGATCTTTATAAAAACTGTAAACGTGTTAGGCTTTCACACTCATGAGAGAATTGAAGAGGAAACCAGTTTCATAGATGCCGTGGGGACAGCATTTTACTCCGAAGTAGGAGAGACGATCAGGCTGCAGGCAACTTGTCTGTCCATTTCAAAGCCAAAAACGGTCCACTTTGGCATGACTACCGTGTCCTAGGTTTATTACCTTGCACCAGAATTGTGATTTTTGTCCCAGCAAACGGCCCTGGCGGGAATGCCCCCTGCTACTGGACAGTAAAGGTCCTACCCCACACACTCAGAAATTCCTCAGCGCCAGGCCAAGATTGCACATCGTATCTTAATTGGTGGGGTCTATTGAAAAGCACTAATTGTGATCGCCAGATAATGGGTTCCCTCCCTCGACTCGGCACACTAATTAGCAACGATGTTTGTCAGACTAGCTGTCATGTGGCAAAGGGGTCTGGAAAACGGAATTAATTTAGCCATTGCCATGCACTAAAGATACTTCGCCTTGTAAGAACAATCAACCCCCTCACCTCCCCTCCTCCAGGAAGGATGAGTTTGAAAGTGGCACAAAGACAAATTTCCATTTGCGGTCTACACTGCAGTTATGGTCGGGTTTGCAAATTCTGAGACCTACGGGCACTGAGAAGCAGCTAATTTTAATGATGAAGTGGGCCGGGTATAAGAAACATACAGCCTACTCTATCTATTCTTTTGTTTTCCCACTCTTGAGAGCGACAGTCTCTATTATGGGGGACAAAAAGCATTGTGAGAGTGATGATGAATTAGTACTCAGCCTCAGTGTCATGGAAACAACAAGGGGAGGGTAACTGGTGAGCCAGAAAACACAACACGGGACAAGGGTTACTCTGCTTGAACCAGGGTGCCATCTCAGAAATGCAGAGCAAATGTGGCCACCATGTCTGGTTTTCTGAGGCCAAAGACGTGGATTTGTGTATAAAAGCTCCTGCTTTTTAAATGTTGGCAACCAATTCTTTTGAGCATGTAAAGTGTAGAGGTCAAGCAGTATGCGTCATACCAGGGCGGGACAGGGCCCCTAGGACAGTCTCGCAAGCTCAGCTCAAGCTGTTTGTGCTTGTTGTGTTCTCCCCTCGAAGTGTGCCACAGACACAGAGAAACAGAGGATGTTTCTGTTTCAAAAGTGAAACTGGTCTGGGAGAATGTACTGGAAGCCCAGTACATTCTCTTAGTTACTTAAACAGTCCACTTGAGTCATTCACCTATGCCCTGCTCCCTTACCCTAAAACTTCGAGGGATGGCAGAGATAAATGACCCCACGGTACCACATTCCACCACATCCTAGATTATTGGAGGTGAGGAACAGAGAGGCAACTGTGTCACATGACACATGACTTGTCAGGGGGTGCCCTGGATTCATGTCTATGTTCAAGATACCCACACCATACCGCCTCCTTGAAAGAGCTTCCTAGGGAATGTATGTAGCAAGCATCACACCCTTCCTGGTTTAATGCCTTAACTTTTTCCTATCTCTGCCCAGAAAACCTCTATTCATTCACTGTTTCCCCTCTTTGAGGCTTTTTGACCAATCTGCCCATGGTAATTAATGTTTTCCTAGCTAACAGCCTGTAGAGCACCAAAGCATCACCAAATCGTCCTTTCTCTTTCTTTTCCTTCTTTCTTTCCCTCTTTCCTTCTTTCTCTTCCTTCCTTCCTTCCTTCCTTCCTTCCTTCCTCTTTCTTTTCTTTTCTTTTCTTTTCTTTTCTTTTCTTTTCTTTTCCTTCCTTCCTTCCTTCCTTCCTTCCTTCCTTCCTTCCTTCCTTCCTTCCTTCCTTCCTTCCTTTCTTTCTTTCTTTCTTTCTTTCACCAAGGAGGATTACCTGCTCTCAAAATGTCCTCTAAAACATTTGATTCTTACTTAAAACTACATCGAAAAAGCAGAACCTAATCTAAATCCCAGACTGGAAAAGTGGTTAAAATCGTGTTTCTTATGCCCAAATCAGTTAAGAGCGTGACTGGCCGCAAGCAAGAGAAAATCTGAGTTATGAGATATTCAAGTTGTTTAATTATCCTACACAACAGTAAGGCTGGAAATGGGTTGTTAGAATTAGTGTAGGGGCTCAAAAACATTAGGATGCTGGGTCAGCATTTTGCGCTCCCTCTTGAACATTCCATCAGGCTGGCTGGACAGCTACAGGAACTGCAGACATCATACGTGTGCTCTAGAATGCCAAGCAGAAAAAAGGGGCAGAGGGAGAAAGGTTCTCTTTAAAAAATAAATAAATAAATAAATTTTTTAATGTCTATTTTTAAAAAAGAGAGAGAGAGAGAGACAGAGTGTGAGCAGGGGCAGGGGAAGGGTAGAGAGAGAGGGAAGACACAGAACTCGAAGCAGGCTCCAGACTCCACGCTGTCAGCACAGAGCCTGACGCGGGGCTCGAACTCACAAACTGTGAGATCATAACCTGAGCCGACATCAAGAGCCAGACGCTTAACCGACTGAGCCACCAGGTACCCTGAAAGATCCTCTTCTCATCAGATCTAGCCTTTTATTTGGAATCAAAATCCTTTCCATCAGTTTCCAGAAGACTCAACCTTTCCTCTTATTATTAGCTGTAACAGATCCACAGGCAGCCTTAGATGCAAGGGAAGCTGGGAAAAGGAGTATCTGTTGGGGTGGAATGGGATTACCCTGACTGGCTCATATCAGTCATGATTCATCCTCCAATGCTGTCAGAGGAACTTTATCCTATGTGAACAGAATCTGGGATCGATTAGCAGGGAAGAACGATCATATGGCGATTATACAGGCAAGCATGCCACAAAACTCAATTTACAAAATAAATATCAGTTAATGGTTGGCATGAAATGGCATGTAGTCAAGAGTTATGAAGGAATTCAAGAATGAAATTGGCCAAAATACATAACCTACACATATAAATGGCTGCCTGCTCTACCGACTGGTTTGCTGAAAATCCACCCCCCATTCATAAAAAGAACTCCATCTGGAGAAATGGCCAGTAGAGCCTAAAACAAGAGGACCTGAGACACTGAGAACCAAATTGCGTCAGAAACCCTTGAAAGAAGAGGTTACCATCCACAATTGTTTACAGTCATTATGGTTAGAGTAAGTTAGCGATTGAGTTAATGATAAGGGTCACTTAGGAGTCACTGGAGGGCAGTTTGGGACAGGATGAGGAAGAGAGGTTAGAGCATGGCAGTTGCTATAAGACAATGGTAAAGAGAAAATCAATACAGAACTTCGACAATACCATCAAGTGTGTTCATTACGCGAGACTCAAGTGTAAGGAGAGCATGGAGTTGGTGGGCTCCACCCTAGGGCAGAACTGATAAGTACATTTCCCTTAGACTAGATATACTCTGGAGAGCAGGAAGAAAACAGATCATCAATAAAACACCGAGGGATCATGCCTTTTTTTTTTTTTTTTTTTTTAAAGATACGAGCACAAGATTCTTGGATCTTGTATGAAACAGTATCCCAAAGAGAATTTCTTGGAGCCGTTCCAAGGAGCCAAATATAGCTACTATTTTATGAAAGACAGTCGGTCATTCTGAACTGGTAACTATGGTTACTATGAGCTGTTACGATAATCACGGTACCTACGGTAATAGGTTATGATAATTCTGAACTGTCTATGCAGCAAGACGTATAGAGGGGAGTGTGTGTATGTGCAAAAGATTGAATCCACCTGGGAATGACTTTTAGTATCTAACAAAGCTCTTAAAATCACAATTCTACATCTGGGACACCTGGGCTGCCCAGTCAGTTGATTGTCTGACTCTTGATTTTGGCTTAGGATATGATACCAGGGTCGTGGGAACTAGCCCCGTGTTGGGCTCCACTCTCAGCTTGGATTGTCTCTCTCCCTCTGCCCCTCCCCTGTTCATGCCTCTCTCCCTCCCTCTCTCTCTCTCTCTCTCATAAAATTTAAAAAATCACAATTCCACATCTATTGATGATCTGTCTAAACTCTTCATCTCCTATTCATTTTTCGTAGACAGGTTTAAACCTAAATGTTCCCTATTCATGGGAAAACAACATGATTCAAACAAGAGAAAACTCCTATCTGCCTACTTATTAGACAAAAAGAAGTGGGAATTTAAATAAAGAGGAACAGAATTTCTTAGTCATTAATATCATTTTCCCCCACTTGGTGCTTTTTTAATTTATTGAATGTGCTGTGATGGAATTGAGGAGATAGGGTAAGGTTAGGGGTTCATACATAAAGAGGTATTTAGGGAGCAAAGAGTATTTTTAAAGTGTCTCCGAGTAGAAAAGCATAATATGAAGAGCCTGGTTTCTCAAAGTTAAGCACCAGACCAGTGCTGTTGGGCATCTTTAAAAATGATGTTGAGGAAAAAGGACATATGGGTGTCTCACAGATAACACCAAAGAGGTGTGGAGGGAGGAAAGTCAAACTGTTGAAAAAAGATACCAGGGGTGAAGGGGAAGATACAGGAAAATCTTACAAGCCTGTGCAATCTGGAAAAAAAATGAAAAACGAATCTTAATGAAGAGAACAAGGTAACATATTTACAACATAAATAATCCAAACTTTCCCTGTAGAGTGATATCCATTAAGAAAGGATGGTTTCCTAAGGATACCTGGCCAGTGTTCTGCTAAGAACCAAGGTCAATAAAATGTTGATCATCAAAATATAAAATTGAAATGGGGCGCCAAGGTTTACTTTTCCTTTGTATAAACCATAACACTTCATTTCTTAAATGCTATGTTCAATTTTGTCCTTAAGAAGTATTTAATAGAAACGGAGTTCCAGATAAGAGCAGTTAAATGGTTTCCGGGGTGTAGGAGCTGATGTATGAAGACAGAATTCCAAAAAGCTTGCAAACTTTTCATCTGTAAAACTGGGATTCTTCATTTTTGTGCCATGGACACCTTCCACAGTCTAGTGAGCCTGTGAATGTCTTCCTGGGATAATCCTTTTAAACATATAAAATAGAATACACCATGTTACTTCAGAAACCAATGATGATACTATCTAGCTTTCAAAATATTTTTAAAAACAAACTGGTGATAAAGTAATATAGTAGCATCGTTATCAGCACAGTAAGTAACTAGGTCTGATAGTTGTAATGATTACCATAATTTCCAAGCAGCGATGAGCATAAATGATCGTCTCATACCTGCAACAATTATATGGTATGAAAATGCCTGTAGTGTCTATTGGTAGGATTTGTAATGGAAGAAAATACTAAATTTCAAGTAGATGATTGTGAGAATAAAAGTGTGCTTTTTCCCATCCAAGTTCGTGAACACGCTGGATTTCTTCCTCAGGTCCCTTAGGGGTTTGGGAACCCAAAACTAAGTAACCTTGCCATGACATCAAGGGCTGAGAAAGAATGTGGCCAATGCTGATCATGTCACGAATGATGTAGATGAAGCAAACTTTGTTTCACAGGGCCCCAAACACGAAGATAGGTGGCCAGGAAAGAATAAGAAACATGAGTGAATTCAGGACCCAAAAAAGGCAATTTTAGCAACAAGCCTGAGACACTGGGTGTTGTATGGAAGTAATGAACCACTAAATTCTACTCCTGAAACTAATATTACACTGTAACATTAAACTAACTGGAGTTTGAATAAAAACTGGAAACAAACAAAAAACAAACAACAAGCCTTAGAAAGATATGAACCTCATTATTTTGGTAGATTGTAATGACTGGAAATACAGAAAGATTCAAAAAGAGTTTGGACATCATATGTTTTCACTCATGTGTGGAACTTGAGAAACCTAACAGAAGACCATGGGGGAGAGGAAGAGGAAAAAACAGTTACAGAGAAGGACAGAGGCAAACCAAAAGAGACTCTTAAATACACAGAACAGACTGAGAGTTGATGGGAGGGGAGCGGGGGAGAGGGAAAAATGGGTGATGGGCATTGAGGAGGGCACTTGCTGGGATGAGCACTGGGTGTTGTATGTAAGCGATGAATCGTGGGAATCTACCCCCAAAACCAAGAGCACACTTTACACACTGTATGTTAGCCAATTTGATAATAAATTATATTAAAAAGAAAAAGAGTTTAGACAAAGTTGTCCATTTTAGCCATAAAAAAAACTCAAAGAGGAGAAGACTGAAGGCACTTAACCTTCAAGATTCACATTAGGAAAGATGATGAGAGAGGCACCTGGGTGGCTCAGTAGGTTAAGCGTCCGACTTCAGCTCAGGTCATGATCTCATGGTTCGTGGGTTCAAGCCCCATGTCAGGATCTGTGCTGACAGCTCGGAGCCTGGAGCCTGCTTCGGATTCTGTCTCGCTTGCTCTCTGCCCCTCCCCCACTCGTGTTCTGTCTCCTCTGTCTCTCAAAAAAATGAATAAACATTAACAAAAAAATTTAACAAAAAAGGAAAGATGAGAAGAACCTTCCAACACATCATTTGTAGCGCAAGAAAAAGTTGGGGGTCGGTGGGTCTGAATCAGTATCACTCACAGTATTTCTCACCTTCTTTAGGAATCTGCTCTTGTTCTGATTCAATTTTTTTTCTCTGCTCACAATGAAAACAAACTGCAACATAATCCACAGTAACTGTGTATGTGTATTTCACCACAGACCCTAGCTTCAGGTAGGTACTAAGGTACCTAAGCTTCAGGTACTAAGCACTAAAATCTTGTGCTCCAGCTGTTGACTTAAGGCGTATTTTATAAGCCACAAAATATCATATTTGCAATGAAGTGGACAGAGACTGAATGCAACCTGGACTCAGAGGCAGGGTCCTCCCGACAGCCTTTGTTCTAATAGAAACTTAAACCTGTATGGAATGCCTATCCAGGCTTACCTGGTTCTACCTTGCCCTCTCCACCCAGCACATACCCATCCTACCCCACTCAGGAATTAAAAGGCCCTGAAATTGTTATTCTATTTCCTCTCCCTCTTTAATAGAGAACCAACGATCTTCATCTGTTCTGCATCTCTCTCAATTCGTGTCAGATGCAAAACTGACAATGAAATTGGCAGGGGTCCCTGGGGCCCCAGGGCCTCTCTGAGACTCATGGCAGGAGAAAAGCGTTGTCTGGTCATGGCTGTTTTTATCCTCAGACTTTCCACCCTCTGACTCCCTTTATTTCCTGAGTTAGTCACCAAGTCTGAACAGCAGCCAAAGCCCTGACAATATTAGCAAGAACATTTGATTCCTTCAATAAAACTGGAGATGGCCCTGAAAAATGATCAGTGTTCACCTGGCTCTCCCTCTGCCTTCCCCAGGGGACAGTCCTTCATCCCTTCTACCCATTTCATCATGGCAACAGAGAGTCTGCCAGAAGGCAGTGGTTTACCCAGGCAGGCTGCCTTTCACGAATATTTTTCATTAACACAAACAACTTTGTTTCTTCTAAGCAAAACAACAACAACAAAAAAAATTAAAAATCAAAGGGTAAAAAGATTAATCTTAAATGGACAGCAGCTCGAATCTCTTAAGCCTGTAAGGATATTCCAGATCAGTTCACATAAAGGGTGGAGAAGAAAGAACACCTGGAGCCCCGCAAAGAGGACAGACAAGGGAGAAACTCAGAGAAATGCCTCAGAAGGAGATGGTACAAAGGGCACTGGCTCAGGAATAAGTAAAGGACGGAAACAGACAAGTAATTTACTAATAAATAAAGGAGAGAGCAGGGCAGAAAGATGGGTTGCCACGGTAAGTCTCTCAAGGCTTAAAAGGATTTGCTTTGGGAGGTTAATAATAGAGGGGAGTGGGTGCATAGGGAGGAAGGAGCCACCAAAGAATACAAGGAGCCTCCACCAAATGAAAACTTCTCTCCTGAGCAGGTGTGCACGTACCTACGCATGTGCTTGTGCGCACTGTCACACACATACGCTCTAACTCCTCAACTTCCCATTTTCCCGACTAAACTGGGACTAGTAGGCTGCTTCATTATTTTGTCAGAACCATGGTCAGACCGACAGTGAGGTTCAAGGGTTGTGGCAGGAGGCCGAAGAGGTCTTCCTGCGTATGACAATCACCACAGCACCAAGAACCTTCCCAATGAATGCAGCATGAGGTCATACGTCCCTTAATGTTCTGTGAGGATAGCTTATTCTACAACAACTAAACAAAAAATGACGGAATTTGGAAGGCTATATAGTAAGCTCAAAGTAGGATGTATACTAATACCCAAAGCATGTATGTTGCTACTGCCTACCGGAGTCTTTATAAGTCACAGACCCCACACTGTGGAGCAAGGCAGTGGCGGGGACAAAGACCATTCCTTGAAGCCTACCAGAAAGATGAGTGCTAGTTTTCTGTTTTGCTTTGTGAATAATTAGATGCCCACATTTCACTTTCTTTTGATCCTCCCGGCCCTATGAGCTAGAGAGGGTAGGTTCATTCCTCTTTAGCTAATAAGGAAACCAAGACTTCAAAGAAGGAATGAGATTTCCTCAAGGTCAACTGGCTATTAAGTGGCAAAGCAACATCTGGCATCAAGTCTAATGATGAATACATGATACTCTGCTGCCTGTCCATCAGTATAATTAAAATATACTTAATGTTTTCCGCTTCTTTCCGGTTTGATTTCGTTCATTCCATTAATATTTAGTAAGCGCTACTTTCTGGACAAAGTTGAAAAGAAACTGTCTTACAAGAGGTCTCAGAAAATCAACACAACAATAATGAGACTATAATGATGCGGCGGGATGGGAACAGGAGAGGAGCGACAGGGCTCACACGTGAAGTAGAAATAAAAGTCTGAAGTCATTATAAATGGCAGCAATGGCGTGTGTTTGGAGTTTCATACACAACTTCTAAATAATGTAGGTGTCTGCTTGAGAATAACCTGCCCTCAAAGAAAGCTCAGAACTTTAGGCAGACCAACGGCAGAGGGGTGGTTCTTGTCAAAGGGAACAGTGTGTGTAAGGGAAAAGAGTTGATAAAGACTGGTATATTCAAGGAACTATCAGTGTATTCAAGAACTATCAGTGGAGGCCAATTTTGTTCAAGAAAAAAAATGTGAGGATGAGCCTGGAGAGACGGTAGGTGATGGGAAGCCTACTCAAAAAGGGTCTTGCATGGTGCAGAAAGATGTTTAGCTATGAGCCTTTAGGCTGAGGGGATCCATGGAGGCATCTTCACAGGGCAGTGACGCGACCAAATGTGCTTGTTGGAGAACATCCTGGCAGCAGTATGGACTTAACCAACAGCCTGGCAGAGAAGGAGGAATTGAGGCAGGTGGACCAGCAAGAAGACTGTGTTGTAGTCATGGCAACAGATGAAGGGGACTCAACCGAGGTAGCAGAGATGCCTCCAGGAAGCGTTTAAAAGTGAAATCTAGGGGTGCCTGGGTGGCTCAGTCGGTTGAGTGTCCCACTCTTGATTTTGGTTCAGGTCATGATCTCACGAGTCATGAGACTGAGCCCCATATCCGGGTCTGCGCTAACAGTGTGGAACCTGCTTGGAATTCTCTCTTCCTTTGTCCCTCCCCCAATCACATACACACTTTCTAAATAAATAAATATTTTTAAAATCTTTAAAAAATAAATAAAAGTAAAATGCACAGAGCTTTGTGTTTGAACGTAGGAATGAAGGAGAGCAAGCCACCCAAAACAATGCTTGCTAAATACTTTGAAAACAACCTTGAATGCCTGAAAACAGAGACTGTGTCCCATTCATCTTTGGCTGTCTCCTTTCTCATATTGACCTGGGCACATTTGGGGTGTTCAACTTCTGTGAAATGGCGATGTTCTCTAATCGTTATATGCCTCTGCAGAGGCACTTTGAAGGTGGGAACCATCAGCTGCATCTTTGTTTCCTATCTCTGAGGACACCTGCCTCAGAGATCTGAAGTCAAGAGGTGTTTAGAAAGGTCATAAAATTAGGAAAATTCTCCAGATTAAAAAAAACAACAACAACAACAAAACAAAACAGAACAAAACGACATGAGACATAAAAGCAAAGCAGACTTCTAGACTGAAGTGAAAGAGTGAAATAATGCTGGACTTTGGGCAAATTATTTGCAAAAATGGCCACACTCATTCTATTTTCCTCCCTGAATCCACATTCATAATGTTGAAAAAGAAAACCAAAGCAGGAGGCACCACAATCCCAGACTTTAGCCTCTACTACCAAGCTGTAATCATCAAGACAGCATGGTATTGGCACAGAAACAGACACATAGACCAATGGAATATAATAGAGAACCCAGAATTGGACCCACAAATGTATGGCCAACTAATCTTTGACAAAGGAGGAAAGAGTATCCATTGGAAAAAAGACAGTCTCTTTAACAAATGGTGCTGGGAGAAGTGGACAGCAACATGCAGAAGAATGAATGGACCACTTTCTTACTCCGTACACAAAAATAAACTCAAATGGATGAAAGACCTAAATGTGAGACAGGAAACCATTAAAATCCTAGAGGAGAAAGCAGGCAAAAACCTCTTTGACCTCGGCCGCAGCAACTTCTTACTCATTATGTCTCCGAAGGCAAAGGAAGTAAAAGCAAAAATGAACTATAGGGACCTCATCAAGATAAAAAGCTTCTGCACAGCAAAGGAAACAATCAGCAAAACTAAAAGGCAACTGATGGAATGGGAGAAGATACTTGCAAATGACATATAGGATAAAGGGTTAGTATCCAAAATCTATAAAGAACTTACCAAACTCAACACCTAAAAACCAAATAATCCAGTGAAGAAATGAATAAGACATGAATAGCCACTTCTCCAAAGACATCCAGATGGCCAACAGACACATGAAAAGATGCTCAACATCACTCATCATCAGGGAAATACAAATCAAAACCACATTGAGATACCACCTCACACTGTGGGTCAGAGTGGATAAAATTAACAACTCAGGAAACAACATATGTTGGCGAGGATGTGGGGAAATGGGAACCCTCTTGCACTGTTAGTGTGAATGCAAACTGGTGCAGATGCTCTGGAAAACAGTGTGGAGGTTCCCAAGAAATTAAAAATAGAATTACCCTACGACCCAGCAATAGCACTACTAGGAATTTATCCAAAGGATACAGAAGTGCTGATTCATAGGGGCACATGTACTCCAATATTTATAGCAGCGCTATCAACAATAGCCAAATTATGGAAACAGCCCAAGTGTCCATCAACTGATGAATGGATAAAGAAGATGTGGTTTATATATACAATGGAATACTACTTGGCAATGAAAAAGAATGAAATCTGGCCATTTGCAACAACGCGGATGGAACTGGAGGGTATTATGCTGAGTGAAATAAGTCAGTCAGAGAAAGACAGATATCATATGTTTTCACCCGTATGTGGAATTTGAGAAACTTAATAGAAGACCATGGGGGAAGTGATGGGGGAAAAATAGTTTCAAACAGAGAGGGAGGCGAACCATAAGAGACTCTTAAATACAAAGAACAAACTGAAGGTTGATGGGGGGTAGGGAAAAATGAGAAATGGGCACTGAGGAGGGCACTTGTTAGGATTAGCCCTGGGTGTTGTATGTAAGCAATGAATGATGGCAACCTACTCCCAAAGCCAAGAGCATACTCTTTACACTCTATGTTAGCTAACTCGACAATAAATTATATTTAAAAATTAATTGATTGATTGATTAAATTAAATGTGACTTTGAAAACCTTCCTGTCAAGGGGTGGAATTTGTTTCCCCACCCCTGCAATCTAGGCTGAGCTCATGGATTACTCTGAGCAACAGAATGCAGCAAAAGTGACCTTGTACTTGCACATGGGTGCCTTGAACACCGCTGCTCTCTCAGGACCCTGCCAAGCTGCCATGTGAACAAGCCTGTGGGAGAATGAGAAACCCCACAGAACAGAGACCAGCTATTCCAGTGGAGGCCATGTGGGATTAGTCAGCCCTCAGCCAACCTCAGCTGACAGCAGATGCCAGGAGTGAGCTCTTGAAGATGAGAAGAAACTGACCAGCTGAGCCCAGCCCACACTGCCAACTCAGAAAGTCATGAGTTAAATAATTTTTGTTTTAAGCCACTAGGGTTTTGCTACATTTACAAAAGCTATGGCTAGACTCATCTTTTTTTTTTTTTTAATTTATTTATTTTGAGAGAGAAAGAGGGTGTTAGCAGAGGGAAGGGGCAGAGAGGGGGAGATAGAGAGAATCCCAAGCAGGCTCTGAACTGTCAGTATGGAGCCCCGCACAGGGCTTGAACTCACGAACCTTGAGATCATGACCTGGGCCGAAGTCAAGAGTTGGACACTTAACCAACTGAGCCACCCAGGCACCCCTAGGCTAATCTTTGTAAAAGCAGTATGGAAGACACTCTTCCTTGGCTTTCAGCTTTGAAGGAAACTGGTGCTCCAACCACTCTGGAGACCAGTTCCAGAGATACAGAACTTTGGTCACTGCACTGCTAACACCACTCCATCTATGACCCACATGGCAATAAGATTTGCTCAAAATGACATCAGTGTGTACTCGGATCGCATGTTGCAGGACTTCCCAGGAATGGTTTCATACCTGGAAGTAAAGGAAATTCTTTGAGGGATGGGCAAGACCCCTACAGTTTTCAAGCACTATACAACCTTCAGGGAAGTATGTATTTATGGGTGTATTAGAAAAATAAAACCCATGTAAAAAGTATGTATGGATATTTTACGTACTCCTTGTCTGAAATATTTCATAATTTAAAATAAAAATTTTTAACCAGGTAAAAATATATTACATTTTCTTACTTTAATAACCCTTTTATTCTCTCCTTTATATTGTTTCCAGGGATCCTATATTAATATTGCTTGTATAATTACTGGTTGTGTGTAATTGTGTAATTACTGGTTTCCCTATGTCTTTTTTTTTTTTTTTAACTGTGGTATGTTAAAGGTGGGAACTATGTCTTATTCATCTCTGTATCTTCAAGCCCAATACAGTGCCAGGCACACATTATGGGTGGGTATGTAGATCGACGGGTAGGTAGCTGGGTAGATGGGTGGGTTAGTGAAGGGATGGGTCAAATGGATGGATGGATGGATGGGTGGTGGATGGGTAGATGGGTGGGTAAATGGATGGGTGGAGACGTGGGTGGCTGGGTAGAATAATTCTTCCTCAAGGATCTGGGAATATTGGGAACTCAATACATGCTGACTGGGCCACCAACAAGGCTTCCTACCACATTCTTCCCCACCACCAACACTCCCATAATCTTAGCCTGCTATGTTTTCCTTTCTTCCAAAGCAATGTACGCTTTTGGACACATCAGATAAGTCACCTCCCTGTTTTGTTTACTGCCTATCTGCCAATCACCAGAATGTAAACTCCATGAGGCAGAATCTTTGTCTGCTTTGCTCACTGTCATAACCCAAGTACCACAGACAGTGCCTGGAACACAGCAAGAGCTCAAAACATACATACTGAATGTCTGAATGTGACCTTGTCCATCTCAATTTTTTTGGAGCCTGACCAACATGTGTCTGTATCCCTTTCCTGTTTGTCTAGCTTCTCCTGTGAGGTATCTGCTTTTAAGATGATCCACCAGTTACTTGTTCTACCCGCAGATATAGGTTGACCAAAAAGAAATTGAAACAGTCCCCTTGAGTAATATACATTTAAAAATATGCAGTGTTTTGGGTGCCTGGGTGGCGCAGTCGGTTGAGCGTCCGACTTCAGCTCAGGTCACGATCTCGCGGTCCGGGAGTTTGAGCCCCGCGTCGGGCTCTGGGCTGATGGCTCAGAGCCTGGAGCCTGTTTCCGATTCTGTGTCTCCCTCTCTCTCTGCCCCGCCCCCGTTCATACTCTGTCTCTCCCTGTCTCAAAAATAAATAAATGTTAAAAAAAATTTTTTTTAATATGCAATGTTTTGAGGTGCTTGGGTGGCTCAGTCAGTTAAATGTCTGACTCTTGATCTCCATTGAGGTCATGACCTCATGGTTTGTGGGACTGAGCCCCACATCAGGCTCTGCATTGGCAGCACATAGCCTGCTTGAGATTCTCTCTCTCTTTCTCTTTGCCCTTCCCCCCCTCAAAATAAATAAACTTTTAAAAAACTTTAAAAATATGTAATGTTTTTTGGCAATCTAAAAATCTGAACAAGGTGGATCCAGAGAAAGTATACATCAGAAATAGAATACTTAAGGGTGCCTGGGTGGCTCAGTCATTAAGCATCTGACTTCAGCTCAGGTCATGATCTCATGATTTGTGACTATGAGTCCCACTTGATGTGAGCTCAAGTCCCACTTCGGGTAAAACATGAACCCAGCTTCTCTCTCTCTCTCTCTCCCTTCTCTCTCTCTCCCTCTGCCCCTCCTGAAATTCATGCTCTCTTTCTGTCCCTTGTTTACTTGTATCCTCTCTGTCTCTCGAAAGAAAGAAAGAAAGAAAGAAAGAAAGAAAGAAAGAAAGAAAGAAAGAAAGAAAGAAAAGAAAAGAAAAGAAAAGAAAAGAAAAGAGAAAAGAAATAGAATACTTAAAAATATAGAACATTTCTGGGGCGCCTGGGTGGCTCAGTTGGTTGAGCGTCTGACTTCGGCTCAGGTCATGATCTCACAGTTCGTGGGTTCGAGCCCCACTTTGGGCTCTGTGCTGACACCTTGCTAGGAGCCTGGAGCCTGCTTCGGATTCTGTGTCTCCTTCTCTCTCTGCCCCTCCCCAGCTCATGCTTTGTCTCACTCTGTTTCTCAAAAATAAATAAATGTAAAAAAAAAAAAAAAAGTTAAAAAAAATGTAGAACATTTCCGGTTTATAAATAAAAGCTACATTATTATCTATGAATCAATAACAACATCAATTAAGTATGAAATAAAGTGAAGAAGAGTCTGATGGAAAAACTACAAAATGTTTTCAAACTACAGTGAAACCTTGGTTTGCGAGTATAATTCATTCCAGAAACATGCTTGTAATCCAAAACACTTGTATATCAAAGCGAAGATCCCCGTAAGAAATAATGGAAACTCAGAGGATTTGTTCTACAACCCAAAAATATTCATATAAAAAGGATTACAACACTGTAATTTAATACAAAATAATAAAGAAAATACAAAGTATAAAGAAAAATAAATTAACTCGCACTTACCTTTGAAAACGCTCGTGGCTGGGGTGAGAGAGACAAGAGAGAGGAGGGTTATTGTGTAGGACGACTTTCACTATCACTAACGGATGTTGACTACACTACATATTAATAAACTCTTGTCACAGACTGTATTTAAAGTAACTGGCAATAAGGCGGCAGAGGAAAGGGTCTATATTTGCAGCCAGCCTGACCTAGAATGAAGCAAAGCGTTCCTAAGCTCACTCTTGCATGGAAAAGCAAAGAACTATCCATAGGTGCTTTGAAGTGACAAAAAATACACGAGTGCCAGTTGTGGGTACCTTCCAACATTCTGAAAAATCACCGATTTCTGCCAAACACCATGGCCTGAGACCAAGCATCTGAGCATGGGAGACGATCACCCACAATCCCACAGTGAGTGAGTGAGTGTGAGAGAGAGAGAGAGAGAGAGAGAGAGAGAGAGAGAGAGAGAAGAACCATTGGCTCAGTTGTGGTCATGTGACATTCAGCATCACGTACTAATTGTATTGCAAGACATCGCTTGTTTATCAAGTTAAAATGAAATGTTGGCTCGTCTTGCGGAACACTCGCAAAACAAGCTACTCTCAATCCAAGGTTTTGCTATATTATTTGTGGGCCTGTTTCCTTTGCCTGAGTGTCAATCATGTGGGAACGCACCACGGTTCGTCAGTCATCGCTACATGCCCCTGGTACCTGGTCATGAACTCTACCTGTCACTCTCTTAATGGGATTCTGATAGGTTCTTTGGTGTCAATTCTGCTGACTCATGCCCTGATGGCTTTGTAACCTAGTTAAGGGTTCATTAGCTTAACTAGGCTAAAGCTATTCTCTTTCAGAGAAAATCAGCCTCCCGCCCAGGGTAAGACACATTATCTGAAATTGTTCCTTTTCTTCACAGATCCATTTCAAACTCTCCTATTCTGATTTCTTTGTAACCTAGTTAAGGTTTCATTAGCTTAACTAGGCTGAAGATATTCTTGTCAGTTAAAATTTGCTTTCAGCCTGAAATTATCCACACTCTTTCTGGAATGGCTGCATTTTTCCCACAGTCTAAATTAGATTAATTTCAGGCTTCTCCCTCTCTAAATTACAATTTGCCAAGATGGCCCAGAGATGGTCTCTCTCTTCCAGAAACCTGTCTTTCTTCTAATACTTGACTCCCCCAGTCAGCATGGCCTTCCCTTCACAGCCTCCTCACTGCCCTGCCTGCCCGCGGAAAAGCCCAGCACTCCAGAGAACCACGTGCACACGCCTCCATGATGGACATGTGAAATGCAATATACAGAACACGACCTAACTTCTTCAGATGTGATTTTAGAACACCTTCACACAATCTGGGCTTTATTGCAGAAGAAGCTTTGATTCGCTGATTTCGTGACCTTATTTTTATAGTAAAACAACTGTAAAATTTGGAAACGAAAAAATAAAACAACCCACTATAGCAGAAAGCAGAACTTTAGCTAGGACAAAAATAAAATGCAATTAAAACAAAACAAAACAAAAAGACCCGGCTAATAAAAGAAAAAAAAAAAAAAAAACCTCAGGAGGAAGCAAAAGAATATGGAGTTCGTTGCTAAATGTGGCTAGATCTGTTTAAATCTTTTTCGCCTCCAAGCCTCCAACTTATATGAATACTGTTTTTAAAAGTTCTGTGGTAATTACATGCAGCCCTTTGGAAATTAAATTTCAAAAGGTTTTATGACCGAGGCTGTTTGTGAAATCATCTTTCCTATGTAACTACTGCGACAAAGCAAAATTGTCAGGCTAGTCTGTCTTGGGTTGCATTCATTATCACACATTCTGCTGCTAGCAGGGGTGATGGAGGAGGAGGAGGGCAGTCGGGAAGGGGGGTGAGGAGAGGAGAGAGAGAGAAGGGGAGAACCTGGCACCAAGACTCCATGCAGACAGCGCTGGGGTGGCGGGCGGTGAGCCATTCGGGAGCCATGAACCCGCTGCTCCCAGAAGCACCTTGTTACCATGGCTCTCAGACAGGAGCCTCCTGCTGCATGGGGCACAATGCTGGGCCTTACTGGTAAGTACTTTAGCATGCTGTGGCTCCTCAACACAAACCAACCGTGTCATCTGATACGCAGCTAACCAACAGTGGTCTCTTCCCTCGATGAGGGGACACCAGGCCTGTGGGGTATCCTAAGAGACTGCCTGCTGCTCTCCAACAGAACACAGCCCAAAGGGATTTCCGAGGGAAGAGATGTCATCTTGAACTCTACTTTCAGAATGTACACACAGTATAGGATTCTCCTCCGTACTGTATGTTTCACGAGAAACATACATAGGACCCAGTCTAGAAGATTCCTTATGGGGCAGGAGACACCTCTCTTTTCTGAGCAATTTACTTTGTAATAGAAATGTACCTCCTAATAGAAAAAAAAATGTTAAGTCTGTGTGTGTGTGTGTGTGTGTGTGTGTGTGTGTGTGTGTGTGTGTCTACACATGCATACACAGAGAAACCCAAAGTCTCTGTTTGGTCTGGCTGGAGTGAGGACAGGAAAGAAATACAGATGACGACACATTTTTCCTCCTCATAAGGTGCTAAAAAAAACAGTACCTGGGGCGCCTGGGTGGCGCAGTCGGCTAAGCGTCCGACTTCAGCCAGGTCACCATCTCGCAGTCCGTGAGTTCGAGCCCCGCGTCGGGCTCTGGGCTGATGGCTCAGAGCCTGGAGCCTGTTTCCGATTCTGTGTCTCCCTCTCTCTCTGCCCCTCCCCCATTCATGCTCTGTCTCTCTCTGTCCCAAAAAATAAATAAACGTTGAAAAAAAAATTAAAACAAAACAAAACAAAACAAAAAACCAGTACCTGTACACAAAACTGTCCATGAGTCAAGCCCTGGAGGTGGCTAAAATACTGTCCCAAAAGGGATCGATCTTTCAGATGACATTTTAGATAGAGCTTACATATCTAAAATGAAGATTTGCGATCTAATTTATATATCTAAAATAAAGAAAGACGACAGTATGGGATATTACCAGGGGTTGATACACCTCATCCAAGAACTGCTGGAAAGGATAGCAAATTGTACCTAGGTCTTTATTTTTTTGTACGTCTCTGTTTGATTTTCTACAGCATCATTTACTGTTTTCCCTATCATCGATTTTGGCCAAAAACTACTTTCAACTAAAATAAAAGAATAAAAAGTTCGGAGGTAAGATCTGGACCACAGGCCAGAAAACAAAGGCGGTTTCTTACAGGCTACCAAATTGGGGGTCTCTTCTGTAAAGCTTAAAAATTCCCATCTAATGTTAAAGTGGTGCTGGAGACAAAATGATCAGCAAGGATATTTTGAGTAATCATTTATAATTTGATTTAGTAATTATTTAAACCAATCTGTTCTATGTGGTTTTTTGGGGGGTTTTTTGTTTGTTTGTTGCTAAAATAAATACTAATTTCCTGGCCACATCAGACCTCCGTTTGCCTTTTCTATGAAACACTAAATGTTTATACCAAACCATCACCTCATGAGAATACTGACAAAATCACCTAATAATTGAATATAAAAAGGATAACATGACCCTACTGCACATCCCACAGTTTATTCTGAGAAAACTCCATCACGTGCTGTAACAGTGTCACCTTCACTGAAGCTTGGCCAGAAAAGAGACCAAACCCTAAATTAACGAAGACAGAAAAGAAAACAAAATTAAGGTAGAGGGGATGTCCTGTTTCTCCAGAATCTCTCCAGAAAACCTTTACTACCAATCCCAAGCCACTGACATTTGGGTTTAAAGATTTTATCACACGATTATCAACTCCCTCTCTAAATGTATTTGTAAACATGGGGCATATTGATAAGTAACCGGTTATTAATTCAGGTACCATTATGTAATAAATTTGTGCCACTTTGCCCAGAGTTACCTTGAAATGTAGCTACCTTCTACCTATAAATAGGAAGAGGGTGGGGAGTAAGGGTCCTAAGCAAAGTGCGAATATAAGTGAAAGTGTATTTGGGGGCGCCCGGGTGCCTCAGTGGTTAAGCATCTGACTTCGGCTTAGGTCAAGATCTTGCGGTTCGTGAGTTTGAGCCCGTTTCGGGCTCTGGGCTGACAGCTCAGAGCCTGAAGCCCACTTCGGATTTAATGTCTCCCTCTCTGTTCCTCCCCCGCTTGCTCTCTCTCTCTCTCTCTCTCTCTCTCTCTCTCTCTCTCTCTCTCAAAAATAAATAAACATTTAAAAATTTTAAAAAAATAAATGAAAGTGCATTTGTAACCTTTACTTTAGGACCGAATTCCTTTCCAAGCGCTTCTTCCCTAACACATTTGTATGCAATGTGCTAATTATGGCTAGCTTTAATCTCTTCATAAAAGTAGGAGCCTATTTTGTTACTACATTTTGTCAGCCATTAGTTCGAGCTCATTAATCAACTAATGGGTCGTAGACAGAGATGTGGTAGGGCCCTTGTCCATCTCTGTGGCTTTACAACCAAGGCCACGGAGTCTCCGAGTTTGCTGGCTTGCTCCACGCCTCACGGCCAGTTAGCAGCAGTTATGGCTGAAAGCCCGTCTTCTGACTCACAAAGTTCTGAAATCTTTACTCTCTTTGGTGGTTTTCAAACTGATCTGTGGATCTCCAGGGCTCCGAGAGAGTGGGGCACTGGCCCTTTCAGGTCCACTTTTGCTGGTTTTATACTTTGGCCTCCCTACTATTATTCGACTTAAAAATCCATGGCTCAGAGTGCCTGTGTGGCCCAGTGGGTTCAGCATCCGACTCTTGATTTTGGCTCAGGCCGTGATGTCGCAGTTTGTGGGTTCGAGCCCCGAGTCAGGCTCTATGCTGACAACATGGGAGCCTGCTTGGGATTCTGTCTCTCTTGCTCTCACTCTCTGCCCCTCCCCACTCGCACATACATACGCAAGTTTGCTCTCTCTCTAATAAGCCATGGGCTTAAAGAAGTTTTAAAATCACATTTAAAAAATTTCAAAGTATGGGGCCCCTGGGTGGCTCAGTCGGTTGAGCGGCCGACTTCGGCTCAGGTCACGATTTCACAGCCCGTGAGTTTGAGCCCCGCGTCGGGCTCTGTGCTGACAGCTCAGAGCCTGGAGCCTGTTTCAGATACTGTGTCTCCCTCTCTCTGACCCTCCCCTGTTCATGCTGTCTCTCTCTCTGTCTCAAAAATAAATAAACGTTAAAAAAAAATTTAAAAAAAATTTTCAAAGTAAAAATATTTCCAAAATATGTTGGAAACCTATTATAACTTTCCATTCAATAGAAGTTGGATCTGGAGTTGAGGGGTTCAGGACCAGGGGTTCAGAGCTCCAAGTCTAAAAGGCAGAGACACCAGAGGCCAGTGCCTCCAACTCTGTGACCACAGATAAGCTCCTGAGCCCCACTACCTCTCGGTGTCCTGGCCTGTGGAACAGAACTTCCAAAACTTTAAAGCACTGAAGTCTGAATGAAAACCTCTGTGTTCACAGCCGCTGCTGTCAATATGGTCATGGTTAGGCAATGTCAGTTATATATTAACACGAGAGAACGAACTTTTAGATCAGCATATGGCGAGGGGCTGATATACTCTGTATTTTCTGGATTTCCAAACCTAACAATTCAAACTGTCTTGTCCTCTGTGGTATGCATTAGCAGTCACTTTGCTCCCAAAGGAGGTTGGGAATCACAGGCCAAGATCATTGACACTCTGGGAGTGTGATGGGGGTCCAGGGGCATGGGCAGGCAGTCCCTCAGTTGTCTCTAAAGAATGAGCTGGAGTAGAGGCTTCAGGAAGTTTCCCATCACAGCTGTGGCGTATAGCAAGCCTGATTCTGAGCTGGGCAGCTGCAGGAAGGTCATGGCCTGGGCACCAATCTGCCTTTAGAGTCCGTGGCCACAGAGGAGTCTAACAATAGGCCAGTGCCAGATTCAGGGAGTGCCAACCAGACCCCTGTAAGGGGCCATCTGGCTTTGGAAATTCACAGTCAGAATCCAAAGACTTGTCTAAGGTCACAGGGGTGTCTGCTTTTATGTCCAATTCAACATACCACATTATTTCTTAACCGTGGCCTTGTGAAATGTGGTGTGAGGTGTCAGTGGGACAGGGATGAACCAGACTCCTTAAGGGGCCTACCTGGTCCAACCATGTGGTTGAAGTGTAGGGCAGCGAGTCTCAACGTGTGGTCCCAGCATCACCTGGGAACCCAGCATCACCTGGGAACCTGCTGGAGATGCACGTCCTCAGGCCTCATCAAGACCTAACCAAACCAGAAACCCTGGGATCGGGCCCAACGATCCCTGTTTTAACGAGCCTTCCAGGTGACTCTCAAGCAGCTAACACTTTCGAACCAGTGGCACAGGATGTGTTTGAAGAGGAGCAGCCAGACGTGAGCAGTGACAACCCAGACGATGACAGGAAGTGGGCACGGCATCAGGATACGATGGTGTGGATAACAAAAGCCCACGGCGTGGAGAGCCTGCCATGGGCAGACGAGTCAGTCAAGCTGAGAGGAGCTGGAGCCCGACACAACACGAGATAGGTCAGAGTTTCACACCTTACTGACTTCAGAAACTCACATGGCAAAACCCAGGAATGACTGAGTGGTCCATATGTGAGAAGAGCCTTGTTGAGAGTGGACACCAAGCTTGCTCTTCTCTCCGTCCAGAAGAAGAAAAGTGTCAGCAACTTACTCAAAAGAGCTGTCTTCTCAAGACAGGGGCTAACTTACGAGCTAACTGAGCACCATCCTGGACTCTTGGCCTCCCTGGAGGTCGTCCGGGCTGAAAAGTGGAGCTTTATCTTAAGGATAAAACGAGCATTTGTAAAATGAGCAGATTTCTTAGGCCTACCCCCAAGAGATTCTCACTCTGAAGGTCTGAGAAGGGGCTCCATGCAGAGGAATTCTTCTGAATGTGCATTTTTAACAAAGGATTCTACCAGCCAGACCTTAGGTGGACCTCAGATGACAGTTGGACAAACACTGGCTAAATGATCCACTCATCCAACAGCAGCAAGGTTGGGAACAATGACCAAAAGATCGGATCATTCCTCTTTTATTTGTCCCTTGTTTGTTTTTAGGTTGTATTTTTGATGTAATTCATAGATTTTTACCAGAAGACATCGGAGAAGTTAAGACTGGTTTCTGAAGTGGCAGAAAGTCCCTGAAATCCCAAAATGTAGGAAACTTCTAGACCAAGGGCAAATGGGGCTGGCAGAAAGGCAGGGGAAGATTTCTGGGACTTCTCAGGACAGGAGCCTTGGAATCATACATATTTTCTCGGTTAAAAAAAAAGGAAAGCACGTGATGCATTTGAAACCCAGTCCTCTTTCCCCTACGTCGCGTAACTGAGATGATTAATCACCGAATCGCTACACCTGAGAGCTGGCGAGGACCTTGGTGGCCACCCTGCCCACCTCAGCCCTGGCGTGAAGTCACTCCTTGACCTCTAGGGACGAAAACACCCCAATCAGAAGGCCGTCAGTCCACTGGTTAGAAAGGTCTCCCCCCCACAATGAGCTGAAATAGTCATATTTCCTTCCTTAAAGAGAAATGAGAGCTTTGCAAGCCACCTTCAGACATATGGGTCGATTCTTTTTCTTTGCAGGAAAGGAAGAGTGAGGCGCAATTACCCCGAGAAACCTTAACTGGATTATGCAGTTCAAGTGACAAGACAGAAGGAAAATCTGGCCCTGTTTCCTTCTTCCTACTTCCCTTCCCACACCGCTGGCTTCTTTAACCACAGCATTTAATAAGTTATTGTGGCAAAATGGGGAGAGAAAAAAAGAAAGCAAACCCCATTCTGTTTTGTGTTTTAATCCTTATTCCTTCATTTTTGTGGCCTTTTGTCTCCGCCGGTTCCCATGGCAACACCAACCAGCAAGCAGTTCGCATCCCTCTCTCTAGCTTGCTCACAGAGAACCCCAAACAGGGTCAAAACCAGCTCTGGGTGGAGGAAGAAAGTAGACGATTCCCTTCCTTCTCACTGATGTTGATGTGTGCGTTTTTGAAGGTGTCTGTACGTTTCTGTGCATTGATCTCGGTAGTTTTGGCCGCAAGTGATTTTTTTTTTTTTTTTTTTTTTAGACCGTGTCTTTGTTCCAGATTTGGGGGAAGGGAGCAGTGACTTTCACATACAGTCACATTTTTGAGAACATACAGATACATGATTCGTACAACATGGGAAAAATAAGGAGAATCCAATCATCTTGCAGGAAAAAAGTAGCAAATGGTTTTCCACACACACCTAGGAAGGAAACTATTCTCTGCAAATGCACCAGGTTCATACAATATTTACAAAATCCATCAATGACCCACCAGGTTCATACAATATTTACAAAATCCGTCAATGACCCACCAATCTATTAGACACAATTTCCATCAAGTGATGATATTTGATTTTACTTTGTAACTTGAGTGTTTTTCTGTTGCAATGCTCCCTGAGTATTTTGTGTTTTCCTTAGATATTTTTCTGAAGTGGACACCGCGGGGCCAACAGGGGGTGGTATGGCCACAGTTCGGGTCCTGTGAGGAACACACATCATCTTCTGATGAGTTTTAACTGAGACTGAAATAAGCATGATTTTACTCCTCTCAAAACCGTAAATCGTTACTTAAGTTTTACCAATACAGCCATACGTACCCAACTATGCTAAAGAGGAATTGTAGAGGAAATTTGTAGTGCAAGCTTTTAAAAGAAGTATCTCAGAAGAGGGGCGCCTGGGTGGCTCAGTTGGTTGAGCATCCGACTTCGGCTCAGGTCATGATCTCACAGTCTCTGAGTTCAAGCCCCGCATCAGGCTCTGTGCTGACAGCTCAGAGCCTGGAGCCTGCTTCAGACTCAGTGTCTCCTTCTCTCTCTGCCCCTCCCCTGCTTGTACTCTGTCTCTGCCTCTCAAAAATAAATAAACATTGAAAAAAAAATTTTTTTTTAAGTATCACAGAAGAAATTGGTACCCGCACCAGTTTCCTATCACTGCTGTCACAAACTACTGCAAATTTAGTGGATTAAAACCACACAAATTCATCACCTTATAGTTGTATAGGTCAGAAGTCCAAAATGGGTCCCACAGGGCTGAAATCAAAGTATCAGCAGAGCTGTGCTCCTTCTGGAGGCTCTGGCAGAAAAGGTGCCTCCTGGCCTTTCCCAGGCCCTAAAAGCAGCTTGTATTCCTTGGTGCATGGCCTCCTCCTGTAGCTTCAAACCAACACGACAGCATCTTCAAATCTCCCTCTGATTCTAAAGCTCCTGCCTCCCTTTTATGAGGACTCTTGTATTTCTAACAAGCCCACTCAGATAATCCAAATTAACCTCCTAACTCAAGATCCTTAACTTACTCATGTCTGCAAGGTCACGTTTACCATGGAAGGGAACTTATGAGTTCCAGACGTGACGATGTGAACATCTTGGGAGCTATTATTCTGTCCACCATGGGCACTGCTTTCATCAAATCATGCCTGCCCACCCTCACATGTTAATTCGATCCTGGTCTTATTCCAAGACTCGGACAAAAAGCCCGTCTCCAGCTTGCCCTAAATCCTATCACGCGGTCGAATGCCCAGCTCTTGGACCGCAAGCCAGGTTGACAGCAAATGTTTTATGGTTTCTACGCCTGAGGCCACCCACTCAGGATGGTCTGGCTGTACCAGGTTCTGCCTGCTCCTGTCTTTCTGCCTCCTCACCCCATTCAGACAGTGCTCTCCATTGCCTGCCCCCACACTTAGAGCATCGAGGACTAGTTCGTGCCCCACAGGGTGAGATGTGGGGAGACGGGAAGAGAATTTGCCTTAATGTTCAAATTTTCTTTCATCAAGGACATGAATGCCCTTGCCTTTCTATTTGATTTTATATTTGCCCTTCAACTTACTAACTTATTTTTCGAATCTCATCTGCTGATTTTAACCCTTTTGCTAGACCTCTTGTTGAAGTCTAGCCTTGGTTTCCAACCTCCCACTTAGAGCCTGACTTCTGAAACCCGTACTTCCTCCAGCGGCTGGTTTCCTGAGACATTACTAGGTCCACCCCTCCCTGCTGCATGGCTCTAGATGGCCCACCACTGCCTCGCTGCACCCTGGCCACTGCAGCACATTGTCTATTTCCCAGTCCAGCTGCCGAGCTCAACTAGATACTGCGCCTTCCTTGGCTGCGCCAGGCTGCCCACCGCTGAAAGGGTCCCTCCCAGGCTCCTCCACTCCCCAGTGGGAAGAGAACCAAAGAAAGGGAAGGAGGCCCCAAGAGGGTTGCCATAGCTCACTCTGATGTGGGTATGGAAACGCTTGCCCACTAGGGGATTAACGATGCAGCTCTACGTGTTAAGGCCACAATCCCGCCACCACCTACACGCACATACACGTCCATCTTCTCTCCCTGACACTGGCCGTGGAAGCCCCTGTGTTTTTCTGAAATAACTACTTACATTGTCAAAGACAGCTCCAACTTCCTACAGTTGAGAGAACCCCCCACTGCACAATTATTTGTGATGGATGAGGAGCCCACCCAAGGCAAACACGCTCCCAAGGACCTGTTTTCGAAAATACAAAATCCAAGGGCCCGTCTCTGAAACGTAATGTGACTTTTTATGCAGAGGTGTCGCCACGAGCCAGCCAGGATTGGGTCTGGCAGCTGTGAGAGGTGGAATGCACGCAGTTGGTCACCACCACCCTCCGCACTCACCGTGTACCACGGCCACGGGGCCAGGGGCCACAGAGAGTTTGCTCACTGCTCTTCCCGCAACGCCACACCGTAGCAAACATCCCAAACTCACTCGCAAAGCTAAGCAGCCCAGACCTCACGGGCAATGTGATGCTGGTACCTGGAGTCACTGAAAAAGGAGTTTTCCTTTTCTTTTGCTCTAAACAACATAAGAAAATAGACATTACCCCTGCCTTCTTTCAGTGGCCATCCAATGTCAAATAGAGGGCAGGCGTTCTAGGGTTCCAGTTGTTCTCATTAGTAACCGTCTTAATGAGATGTTTCTGGCCACAACGGGAGTGCCCTCCAACTTGAACACCCCAAATTACTTTTATATGCTTCTTTGATTTCCGGGGAAGAAAACAGAGTGGGGAGTGAGTAAAAGGAAACGTTGAGAAACAGCTCAATTATATAACTGACTAATTTACAGCATTTCTCCACTGATTGTAATCACCTCTAACCAAATAAGGTCATTAAGTGAAGGTTTTCACTGCATCGTGACCAAAACTCGACTTCCCTTTGCCTTTATTACCCTAATTCATTTCCATCACAGAATCTCAAAAATAACCTTGGTTTTAAAAAGACCAAGCCATCTTGCGGTATCTGCTAGACGTCTCTGGAGTACATTCTACCTCTGTTGTTTGCAACAGACCTCAAGTCTTTAATAAGGCCAACATGGCCTCCTCCTTGTCGAAATGACAAAAAAATACACTGACCTATATAGGAACATATCCACAGACACACAGACAGATACAAACACAGACAGCACACGCATAAAGAATCTGAAAGACGTAGCCAAAATATAGACAGAACAGAGGCTCCGTCGTTACTCATTAACTCTATGACCTTGAGCAAATTACAGAATATCCCTGAGACTTGGGTCATCTATCATGAAGGTAATAATATTGAAAATGAGGCTAACGATATTTGAATACATCATGGGGTTTTTATGAGAATGAAGTGAGTAGACACATATAAAGCCCTTACAACAACAGTCCCTGGCACATAAGTCCTAAGAGTTTGTTGCTGATTTTAGTGGTGGTGGAGACAGTGGTGAAGGAGCAATGGTGCTGAGAGTTTTAGAACATGAGGTTCAGTGAACAAGAGAATATGAGCAGAAAAACCATACATCTATACAACCTACATTACTTTTAAATACAGTGTCCCATGGATATCACCTTCATAATAAAACTGAGATTAACTGAGCCAGTTCTTATGTTAGGAACTTCACGACGTTGGCACTGAAACTCACAACAGCCCAAACAGGTAGGTAGCACTAGCCTCGTTATGGGACGAAAACAGAGACCCGCAACCACTAAGTAAGTGCCCAAGGCCACACAGAGGACAGAGGTGAACCCCGGCTTCTGTCATTCAATAAACATTCTCCTCCTGGCCAGTCTCTCCCCAAAGCTAGCACTTCCCACCGCCTGGTCCCTCCAGCAAAGCCAGCAGGCCAGGATTCAGATTCCCGGTTTTTAAGAGATGAGGAAAAGGAGGCAGACAGCCAGGAGGTAGAGATTTAGGAATAGAGCACAGGGTGTTGCGTGGGCGGGAGTGGGTGCAGGTGACGGCGACAGCGGGGATGACGGCACTGAAGGTGGTAAATGGGGCCTGGAGGCGAAGAGCAGCCGAGGAGGTTGGAAAGACCACGAGGATGGGGTAGAGGAGAAAATGGCACAGTGCAGACCCCACCGAGAACTAGATTCTTCCAGCGGCTCTCCAGGCCTGCCTGTGGCAAGTGATGATTACTCTTTTTCAGTTGAAAAGACCGTCAAACATTTTAAATTACAATTGTCAGTAGTGAGATGGTGTTTCATCATGTGAAATGATCTAAAGCTGCAGAGCATAAAGCCTTCTTTAAACAGCAAAGTAATGGCTCCCCGTAGAGAACTAAACTTCCAGCACAGAGCGGCTCGCTCTTCCCAGAGACACTGGGAGGAAAATGAGCAAGTGTCCCCTGACCGGAGAAGAAAGCACGTGCCGCAGAACCACCAGGATACACAGGTGCACGTGCACTGTCTTTCCGGCCCTCTAACCGGGTGCTCAGACCGCGCCCCTGAAACGCAGCCGGCTTGGCTGAGCCGCCCTGGGTGCCGACTCCAGACACGGCTTTATGCAGACAAGCCCCCGTGGTGGTGTGCTAATGGGGGAGAGGCAAGGCAGCGAGAAGTTTAAAGGGGAAAAAACTAGCAATCCCAAGCTGCACACCGTATGATGGCGGTGTTCATGGCCTCCTCTCCCCCGACAGAAGTTACTAAAGAGCAGCAAAATGGTCTGTTTATGGGTTCCTCTCTCCTGTTCTTCCAGAACCCCCGAAGGTGCAAACGAGCCACAGATCTGCAAGATGCCAGGCAACAAGAAGAGAGTTAAGGGAACCCTATTCTGCCTCAGACCATGCCAAGCCCCCACGGACAGGCCAAGCCACCGGGGAGGGAAGAGGGGAGAGTGAAGCAGGAGACCAGGAGCTCCAGGCACAGAGGGCAGGGGCAGGGGTGAGAGGAGCAGGCAGGTGCAGGCATCGGAGACGTTACGTGCGGACCTGCCTCCAACTTCTCATCTTTGACCACCTGTCCCCTCATTTCAGTTGCTTCTGTTGCCCTAAAGCCAAGCTGCCAGGAGTTTGCACACGATGGGAGGCGCTCGGACTCCAGATCCCGGAGCAGTCTGGGTCGCGTTCCTCAACGTATGGGGTCAATAGGATTCTCGGACAGCTCCGAGCCTGAAACTGGCCTTTCCCTACCCTTCGCTCTGTTCAGCCCTGGGAACCTTCTCAGAAGTCAATCAGGACAGAGACAGAAGGCGTCATTCAGTCACTCAACGAATATTTATTGAGCACCTACCATGTGCCAGAAAGCGATCTAAGGACTGAGAAATAAGGCAGTGAAGAAGACGGAGGGGAAGAGAGAGACCATAAACAGGAAACCTCAGCTGGCAGGGTTTCTAGGAGTGTGGGACATTTGGGCAGCCCTCTCTGCTGTCACCCTCAGCTCCTCCACGTTGGGGGCAGGGGGGCGGGCTGTCCACTTGTACAGAACCAACACTTGAGCAAAGGCACCCTGATCACGCCGGCCCGCACCTCCCACATCCCAAGACCCAGCACCATTTCTAGCAGCCTCCGAGCCAGGCGCTGAGACAGAAGAGAAGATAAAGAGCGGATACAGCCCTTGGCGGGTGGTGGTTACTGGAGGTGAGGACCCCATGCCTTCTCAGGAGACCTGGGAGGACAAGGCTGAGCTGAGCCTCCAGGTGGCACTGCCCCCTCCACCCACCTCCCAACAGCACCACATGTCCCCTCTGGCTGGACCAGACTCTCGGTCTCCTGACGTCAATTTCCCCTCCCTTATCCAGGCCGCCCCTCCAGAGCAGCCGTGCTGATATGGTTGGCATCCGAATCACTGAGGCTGTGCTAACCAAGCAGTTCATGTCATTGTCTGCTATTGATGCAGCAGCCCTGGGAGGAATCGCAGGCTCCTCACGGGAGGTAGAAGATAAAGGTGAAACACAAGAGCCTCCAGACTGTTTGTATTCCCACCCCTCCCAGGACCTGCCCTGGATTAAGAATAATTTTCCAAATCTTTACCAGCTGCCTGGCAGCTTGCCACAGATCAATAAGTCTTCTGCAGAGTTCCAACTTGCAAAAATATTTACTGTACATAATTTAATAGAACCCTCTCCTGGATAAGGAGCTGACACTTTTAATTACCTGGAACAAGTACTCTCCGTCTATAGGACACCACATACACGTGGCGCGGAATGCCAATTAAATGCATCTCCCGGGGTTTTTCACAACTGATTCATAAAGAAGAGGGTCCGTACGATGGTGACCTCCATGGGGGGAAGGGTAGCCACAGATGTAACCAGCGATTTTTTTTTTCCCAGAAGAAATTTCAAAATGCTATTCCCTCTCTTCTAGTGCTTTTGTCTCTACTCCCTTCAACAGACATTCGCCTACTCAAATACAGAGACAAATCTTTCCCCGTTTCCTGGAAATTAGCTTCTGCGTCTTCTTCAGGGCTCTGCCAGGGGCGGCTGGCTCTCAGGCGCTCATCTTCTTCAGGTCCTGGGAAACACATGGCTGAAAATGTACAATCTGGAACTGACCCGGCAACAACCACATCGATGGGAGTAACACGGAAAACACCTTCCGTGGGTCAAAAACATGGTGCCAGCCTTTTAACATACTTCATTTCCAAGCTGCATAACAATAGGCATGTGTGGAGGCATCATTATGCCCACCTTTCAGGTGAGAAAACAGAGGCTCAGAGATGTTCTGTAACTTATCCAAGGTCACCAACCACTAAGCTGCCGAGCAGGACTCAAACATACATCAGTCTGACTACAATCCCGCATTGTATGTCAAGCCCGTTTTGAGGAAGCACCACATGTTCCCAGAAAAGCTCCAGAAATCTGGACTAAGTTATGTCCTGGGGCTGTCTGGAGCTAAGGCGAACAAATCTGGACAGATTTGGAGACTGGCTTCCCTACTCTTGTGGCCTCTTCCCCCTGGGCTTGAGTCCTCCTCTAGCCCTCCTCTTTCTAAGACCCTGGGAGAATGTCCACCCTCCACCCAGCACAGTGGATGAAGCCTGGGCCCAGTGTCTATCTGGCTCTGGCCCATCGTGGTCAGGAGCCCCATCTGTAATGTGGGCATTTCTCTCAAATGCTAATTAACTTCCTTTGGCATCTTCGACAAAAGCAATCCCCTGGCAATCATATTCTGCATAGCACCTAAAAATTTGTGGGCGTACAATAAATATTCAGTTCCTAACAACAATTCCCACACTTGCTAATGATTGTGTGGGTACATTTGGTTTCATCAGCTAAGCCCTGCCAAATAATATGCGATTGAGCCATAAGAAAGTTCATGTCCAACGAGGTTTTCAACACCGCGGAATTTTAGAAGTATTTAACTGAGATGCCACTGAGACCTAGAAAAAGTACATTAACTCTGGGCCACCCTTGGAAGGGCTAACCTTCTAGAGGAAGTGGAGGGGCAGGGTAGGGAGAATATGATGGTAAAGAAACTTGGAGGTTTCATTAAAATGATGGATTCGAAAAGGATGGAACAATTCTTCAGCCAAGTGCTCCTTGGTGCTCATCAAGGAGACCCTTGCAACCATATCTACTGAAACCCTATCACGTTCAGCTCAAATTAGAAGGCTAAGGGGGGTTCCTACTATGCCAGCAAAGAGGGAAGTGAACAGCAAAGCACGAGAATAGATCAGGTCTCAAAATGATGAATGAAGCATGGGTTGTTAGCATAGAATTTAATCTGTAACACTCACTACAGGTGAGGAAGCACTAAAGAAACCAGATACATTTTGCGTATCCCAGGTGAGATGGGCACTAGACATGTTTCTGTGGGAGAAGGACATAGTTGCAGGCAGGAAACAAATGGACAGGCACTTCATGCCTCTCTTTCTCTGGGCAAACTCACCTGTCACCCCTCCCCCACAGGCACAGGCTGTTTTCTATGATTTGAAAGGAACGCCTACCATGAATAGACACTTCTCCAAAGAAGACATCCGGGTGGCCAACCAACACATGAAAAAACGCTCAACATCACTCATCGTCAGGGAAATACAAACCAAAACCACAATGAGATACCACCTCACACCTGTCAGAATGGCCAACATTAACAACTCAGGCAACAACAGTTGTTGGCGAGGATGTGGAGAAGGAGGATCTCTTTTGCATTGCTGGTGGGAAGGCAAGCTGGTGCAGCCGCTCTGGAAAACAGTATGGAGGTTCCTCAAAAAGTAAAAATAGAACTACCCTACGACCCAGCAATTGCACTACTAGGCATTTATCCACGGGATACAGGTGTGCTGTTTCGAAGGGACACATGCACCCCCATGTTTATAGCAACACTATCAACAATAGCCAAAGTATGGAAAGAGCCCAAATGTCCATTGATGGATGAATGGATAAAGAAGATGTGGTGTATATATATGTATATATATACATACACACAATGGAGTATTACTCAGCAATCAAAAAGAATGAAATCTTGCCATTTGCAACTACATGGATGGAACTGGAGGGTATTGTGCTAAGTGAAATTAGTCAAAGACAAAAAACATATGACTTCTCTCATATGAGGACTTTAAGAGACAAAACAGATGAACATAAGGGAAGGGAAACAAAAATAATATAAAAACAGGGAGGGGGACAAAACAGAAGAGACTCATAAATACGGAGAACTGAGGGTTACGGGAGGGGTGGTGGGAAGGGGGATGGGCTAAATGGCTGAGGGGCACTAAGGAATCTACTCCTGAAATCATTGTTGCACTATATGCTAACTTGGATGTAAATTAAAAAAAATAAAAAATAAAATTTAAAAAAATGAAAGGAACGTCTAGAAGAGATGCTTGAAAACCCTCATGGACAACATGTGCATCCCTTAATGGATGAAATGTCCATAAGAGGAGTTGGAGGAGCTTTATAAAGGGGAAGAGAACTTGTGCACAGAGGAAGAGCAGAATAAGAGCACAGGGAAGGAAGGGGTAACATTCCCACAGGTCATGTGGTCCACATGATGGTCTGAAGGATCAGAACATATCAACAGAACTGTGTGTGTGTGTGTGTATCCATATACACGTAGACCATATGACAGTCACAGCTGCTAGGTGAGGGTGGTAGGCCTACAGGGGATTTTCTTTCTTCATTTTTTTTTTCATGGTATTTTCTAATTTTTTGACATGTAATGTAGTATTTGGGCACTTAAAAGAATGGGAGTTTTAAAATGTTTGGAATATGAACATGGATAACAGGCTCCTGGATTCTGTATTTGTGAACGAAAATGTGCACAAAGGTTTGGGAGAGACTCTTGGATCTCAGGCAGCAACCCAAGATTAATCAGAACTGCGAGTCTGATCTGACTTGGAATGACAGATGTGAAGGTTGGAGCTATGCTGATGTAGACTCACAGCCAGGAGGTCATCCCCTTGCTGGAGGCGGACAGGTGTGTATCCTGAGAACACGGGGAGAAGCCCATTCAGAAGACACAACCTCATGGGGAATGCTCCGAAGAAAGCAATAGGAGGTTCCAAATAAGACAGCAAATGGGTTAGATCAGTCAAGTGGTGACAGGCACACGGAGAAGTGCAAACGAGGAGACCACCAAGAAACTCACAAGGTCTGCCACTGGCTGGTGAGGCCATGCACCAAATGACCCAAAGCACTCACCCTCCTTTAAAGGTGAGCAAAGAGTCACTCAACACCCTCTTTCCTCACAGCATCACCCCCTGAAACTGTTTTCAAAGTCACCAGTGACTTCCTTGACCTTCCATGTCCAGCTCACCCTCTCCATTTCTCTCTCTCCCCCTACCCCATTCTATAGTAAAAACTCTTCAAGAGATATCTGTATTCACCACATCTATTTTCTCACCTCCTATTCTCTCTTGAAACCAGTCCAAACAGATTTTCGTTCCCTCCAAAATTGTTCTCTCCAAAATTGTTCTTATCAAGCTCACTATTACACTCCATGCTGCTAAATCCACTGCAAACACATCAGTCCTCTTTCTACCTGACCCATCAACTTGAATAATTCATATGGCCTCCAAGCACCACACTATCAGGTTCCAGCAAAGTCACTGGACCCAGCTTGTCCCTCATCAACTTGACCTCTTAACATGAGAGTGCTCCAGGAGTCAATCCCAACTCCTCTTTCCTACTTACATTTACTCCCTTGGTGACATCATCTAGTCTACGGCTTTAAACACCATCTATATGCCAGGGACTTCCAAATTTATGTCTCCAGTCCCTACTTCACACTGAACTCAAGACTTGTAATCCACTTGCCTACTTATTATTTCCACTTGGATATATGAACACATTCAACACTTCCACCATAAATCTCACTCCTTCTGGCTGCTCCATTTCAGCTGATGGAGCATCTCAGCTCAACCTTTCAGTTGCTCAGGCCAAAAAGTCTTGGAGCCATCCCTGACTTTTCTTTCTCATACCTTACATCTAGTCTCTCAGGAATCCTGTTGGCTCAACCTTCAATATCAGGACAGAATTTGACTACTTCTCACAACTTCCACTGGTACCTCCTTGGTCAAAGCCTACCAGCTCTTGCCTAGATCAGTGCAATAGCTGGCCCCTCTGCTACTGTCTTCTTCCCATCTCCAGGATATATTCAACCCAGGAGCCAGTGTGATCTTGGTAAAACAGAAGTCAGGTCATATCATTCTTCTTAAAACTCTCCAACAGCTTTCCATTGGAGTGTTTCTCTCAGATTCATCGGTTTCTTTTAATCTACACTTCACATCTATCTTTACTTTCTTCTCTGTTAATACCACCCACCCACCCCCATATTATTCTCCACTCAGCAGCCATGATCTTTCTAAATGAGAAATCCAATCGTGGTACGCTCCAATTAAAAGCCCTTCAACGGGGTTCTGTTGACCCCAGAAGGAATAACATGTGCTAGTGTGTATTATGCTAAGCAAAGTACGTCAGAGAAAGACAAATATCATATGATTTCACTTTTATGTGGAATTTAAGAAAAACAACAGATGAACCTAGGAGAAGGGGAGGAAAAATAAGATAAAAAAGAGACGGAAACAAACCATGAGAGACTCTGAACTCTAGAGAACAAACATGGTTGCTGGAGGGGAGGGGGGATGGACTAAAAATGGGTGATGAGCATTAAGGAGGGCACTTGTTGGGATGAGCACTGGGTGTTGTATCTAAGTGATGAATCACTGGGTTCTATTCTTGAAACCAATACTACACTGTATGTTAACTAACTTGAATTGAAATAAATTAAGAAAAAAATAACATGTAAATTCTTCAGGTTTACTGTGGCCTTCTTCATGCACTCAATCTATCTCCCCTCTTTGCTGTGCTATAGCGTCCCAGTGTATCTCCTGGCCGTGGGTCTTGGTGAGCATGCTCAGCAATCAATGGCTCAGCAACCATTGATTCTGTGGACCCTACATCAGTAACCTGTCATTAGAATATCGTCTAAAGAATTACCCTCCTTATGTGAGTTTAGTCTCCCTAACCAGACTGTTTTTAGTTCCTTGTGAGCTGGTATTGCATCTCCTATCTTATTTTCTGCTCCTTTATCAGATCCCTGATAATAGCAGGTGGACTTGACACTTGCTTAATTAATGGGGAAAGACAGACAGTAGGACTTGGGTAAAGGGACACTAGGCAAGTATTTCCGGACCATGGGTTGATTTCCTTCCCTTAACGCATCTTCAGCGGCTATTATAAAACAGTCTGTAGAATGGTCGATGTGCTAGCAGTTCGGTACAACTCGTTTTTCAATTCCTTTGAGCAGAAACACCAAGAACAAATGACTTTACCTGAATACGTTGCGATGACAGAAAAGCTTTTCCCCTGGGACAAGAATAAAAGGCAGCTCTGCTGACCTGATAAGTATCAGGACAAAAGGATGATGATTTGATACAATGGCTCAACAGGCTGTACGTCGGCTCGCAGAATCCACTACCCAGTCACAGGAGGGAACTGGCAATGAGGACAGCCTTGGTGACTATGCTAGCCAGCGCCCCAGCTTTCCTCCCCTTGCTTTACATGGGTAGGTACCCAAGACTCTACCCACATGGTCACAGATCTGAACCCCCAGTGGGGGAGTGAGGCAATAGTCTGAGGGTGCCGTCACTTCCATCGTTCTTCCGTACCAGTTATAACAAAACTCCATGCACTCTTTTGTTAGAGATCTCAGGTTGGACTGGTTGGAGAACAGTAACAGATGCTACACCCCTCTCAGGACATTTTGAAATATCCAGTGTCGATGTCGCGTCTACCCTTCCTGTTCCAAGATACAGGGGTTGACTCTAATGGCATAAAGGTGATAAACCTAAACACATCATAGATTGGAGAGGGGCATATTAATATATAAAGAGGGCCAATCAGGGAGGAAATATGGCATATCAAAATGATCTGAGAATCATGAGATGTGAATCTAACCACTAATTGCCTAGGTCACCTTGGAATGGGTACAGAAACCGTCCAGGCTCTGAAGACCTCTGCAGGTCAATGAGCCTCGTGTTTGCTATTAGGCCTGGAAAACTTAACCCATGGGTGGCAAATGACAACAGCCAGTCCCTTTAGCCCACGTCAGAGAAGATTGACACCAACAGCTTCAACGTCTTCTCCAGAGCAGAATAAAAAGTTCACAACAGGTGTTGCAGCAGGAGACGGCCAAAGATGAAAACAGAGCAGTTTATAGGCCAGGATGCGAGGACTCACAGGACACAGGAACACCTCTCCTTTCATTCCTGGTTTAGACCCAGAGACTCTGGGGGCTGGTCATGCATTCGGTGGCCTGGTTGTATCATCTGCTAGGCTGCAGTGGGTCCCACCATGTCATGGTGGCTTTTATAGGCCTGGCACTCCCTCCCCCTCAGCCCCTGGCCTCCCCTGGGAGAAAGGGAAGAATCCCGTTTGTCTCTCTTCCTGTCAGCAGAGGCTGGGTCTCACGTTCCCTTCTGGGACTACTCCCATCAAAAAAAAAAAGGTATTAGACAGAAGACACCACCTGTGTGAAGTTTGGATAGAATCCCAAGCTGGCATTTCCTCCAACACTACAGGAACAGTGCCTAGGCCTCCAAAAGAAAAGAAACGACCAGCAAGGAATATGTATACATTCTTCCTCAGGAACTAACCTCATTCCTTCCTTCTTCACAGGTAGAGAAGAAAAGAGTGAGCAACTGAAAGTCTTGTGACACACTTACACGTGATACGAGGTCCTAAGTCATCCTAGGCTTCCACCTGCCAAGCTGGCTGAACACTCCAGGTCTGCGGCCCAAGAGGCATGAGGTCACCAGACAGAGATGGTTTGATTCAGTCTCTTTCTCAAAGCGTTAACATGCACTCAGCGGGGTGCCTGGGTGACTCAGTCGGTTAAGCGACCGACTTTGGCTCATGATCTCGCGGTTCTTGAGTTCGAGCCCCGCGTCGGACTCTGGGCTGACAGCTCAGAGCCTGGAGCCTGCTTTGGATTCTGTGTCTCCCTTTCTCTCTGCCCCTCCCCTGCTTATGCTCTGTCTCTCTCTGTCTCAAAAATAAATAAAACATTTAAAAAAATTTAAAAAACATGCACTTAGTGATCGTGCTGAATTACATGCACCCTACTTTACTAGGCGGCAGTGACTTGTCTAGAAATTATTTGCAACAAGAACTTTAATGGAAGATACCTCTAAAAATACAACTTTACTTTTTTAATGGGCTACCAGCATTTTGCCTCAATTATGTCCATAATTTAAGACATATAAGCCTCATAAAACTCCATGGTGTATACTACAGGTGAATTTATCCCAATTTTACAGACCATGTCTTATATATCCTATGCCAGGCTCATTTTCTCTAGTACTCATTTCAGTTGCAAATACATTGAAGATACCAAGTAATAAACCCCCCGATCTCTCATTTAGATTTAGTTGATAAAATATAATTTCAGATCATTCCCCTGAAAGACACTAAGATTCTTAAAATGCCCTTCTACTATGCTGCATTACTAATTAGAGATCAGGACAGGAGGAGTAGTTGGAGGTACAGGGTAACGGATCATCACCAAAATCAGAGACTTAGAATAAAATAAGCATGGCTTTCTTTAGAAGACCAAAATGTTCGAGTGGATTGCTTACAATGGGGAATTCACCCTGAAGCCACATTATGTATGTCATGGTAAACATCAAATTCTAACTCAAGCTTGGGCTATACACACACAGACTAACTGGAAGAGGCTAAGTTCAAAAAGACGAAGTTCAGAGACCTCATGGCCCCACGGAACCTGCAATCGGTTTGGAAACGGGGGCTCCACGAGTTGCGGTTGGAACAGTGAACTTCCCTGGGAACGTGTATCTTCTGTGGACAACCAGGCTGGCTGTTGGCATTGACAACACAGTTACTGGCTCCAGCTGTTTCTGGGAATCGTCTGAAATAAGCAGGAAACTGGGATCCCAACTTTGTGATCGTGGGTGCACATGATGGAGAGAGGATGCCTGAAGGGCCCCATGCAGCACATCCACCTGCCCACCTCCAGCTTCTGGCAGGGGAGGGGAAAGGGTCAGAATCATAAAGCAAGTGAAGGTGTCCTCTCTTCTCCTTCTCTTTTCCTTCAGCACCTTCTCCATCATCCTCAACCCACCTCCCCTGCTCCACGCCCCCAAACGGTGCCTTCACTTAGGATCTTGCAACTCACCATGAGCTTTATCTAGAAACCAAAGGTTAGTGGTTAGGTCACACACCTTGTCCTTCTCTACTGCCCCTCCCCTGCCCAAAGGACCTGAACACATACATTGTACACTTGTCAAAACCCAGAGAATGTACAACAGCAGAATGAACGTTCCTGTGAATTACGGACCCTGGGTGATGACAACGTGTCAATACAGGGCCAACGTACCACTCTGGTGCGGAATGTCAACAGTCGAGGGTGTGGGATGCATGTGAAAACTCTGTACTTTCCACTCAATTTTGCTATGTACCTAAAACTGCCCTTAAAGCAGTTAGAAAATGGGCTGGGGGTGGATATGAGCTTTTTCCTCATCTTTGCTCAACACTTTCCACTGGCAAATCTGTCTTTCCTATGATGGGATATTTCTGAGTGGAAAACTTCATGAACTCTATGCCTCATAAAAAGAGGCCACCTCCTACCCAATGTAGGAATAGTTAGAACATTTAAAAAAAAAAAGTGTTTCAGTCAAGAGAGTCTGGAGAGGACTCAGCAAACAACAGCACAGAAAATAGGACCCAGAAGGATAAAGAATCTCACCGTTTGGTCTAGAGTTGCATTGTTCAATTCAGTAGTCACTAAGCATATGTGCCTATTTAAATTCAAATGTAAATTAAACTAAAATGTCAATTCCTCAGTCATATCAGCCACATTTCAAGGGCTCAGTAGATACACGTGACTAGTGGTTATGATACTGGATAGCACAGATATAGAACATTTCAGTGACTGCAGAAAGTGTTATCAGACAACACTAGTCTAGAGTAGGGATCTACCAACAGCTACAGAGTAACTCTTTCAGGCCTTGTGGACCAAATGGTCTCTGTCACAACTACTCAACACTGCCTTCGTAGTGAGAAACCAGCCCTAGACAACATGCAATGAACAGGTACGGCTCTGTTTCAACAAAACTTCGTTTACAAAAATGGGATTTGGTCTGCGGGCCAATTTTGCCAAGCCCTGATGTAGAGGACCATTCCTGGAGACCTCTGATTCCCCAGCTCCTAAAATACTGCAAGACATCTATTCATACACATCACAGGCAATAGCTGTAGACAGACTAACTTATATGTTTGGCATAACTGGACCTTTAATTATCAGGATACCTCTACATGATCATGACAGATAAAATACAAATCCATTTAAACTCATTACTGCTTTCAGAGAGCATTTGTTACCCCATAACATTCTCAAGAAATGAACCATGAATTTTATCTCTTTTCTTGGGTTTCTCTGATATAAGTAGTGCATGTTTAGTTTGGAAAAACAAGAGAGTAAAATTAAAAAAAAAAAAAGACAAGGAAGGAAAAGGGAATGCTGAGTTTCCACTCAGGAGATTTTTAACCATCATTAACATATAAATATAAATACGTGATTCCTGTGTTCACAACTACCTTTCTTATACCTAGAACAGTGCGGTATATGTGAGAAGTGTGGCATAAATATTTGTCAAATGGAAAAAAAAAATGACTATTACAAGATAGGAAGGTTGGCAGATGGACTTCAGGACTTCTACAAACCTTACCACATGAGTAATGCTGGGTGTAAATGACAGTTTCTGGAGGGATCTATAGTTTTCCTTGACTTGTCAACTTATCTGTGACCTTACAAGGAGTAGAAGCCTTTGGTCATCCTCAGGACTGAACCAACAGGCCTTCATATTTCTGTCCATCAAGAACTGCACCCCCTAGAGAAGCAGACTTTTCCCAGGGCAGTCTTCTGTAACTAACCAAAGTCATTTATCTGAATCTAAGCCATCCCAGGTGGAAAAGTGTCTTGTTTTAGACATAATACGCTCAAGAGAAATGGGGGAGGGGGTTCCGGTGTCTTTTTCTAAATCTGAGGACAGAGATCCAGCATACAGAAAAAGATTCCTAATGAGCTCAGGCTTGTTTCACCTTTGAGCCCTGCAAAGTCAGGTCTGGGATTTGGTCTGCAGGCTTGAGCATGACCCTGAACCAGGTGAGACCATAAGCCCACTGCCTAGAAGGACTGGCTAAGATTGAGGTGCCCCCTTCAGCATGTGGACAGAGGCACGGCATGGTGTTAGCTACTGTCAACAATGGAGAGTTAGCTCAGAAACACAGGGGCGGTTTTCTTCCTCAAGATGCTTTTATAATCTGGGGGAAGACGACTTGAGATTTAGACACCCATTTAGAGTTCTCTCAGGCATTTTACCTGCACCTGCTCCACAGAAAAAGCAAATTCAGGTTTCTTTTCTCAATCTTCATAATATGGCACAGTCAAATCAGGGCCATTAATTGCTAAGAGTAAAGGGCTTTCTGATGCCTAATGAAACCTTTAGGAAAGCAGGCTCCTCAGAAGCAGTTCTATTTATAAACCATGCCTTTTCCTGGCCTTCCTCTCTTAGCACTGAGAGCATGGGTAGGAGGCAGGAATTTTTTGCTTCTGAGAAAATGATCATCTGCCCCTCCCGCTTATTCCCCACCTAGAGTCCTAAACCAATTATGACATTGTAATCATTTCCAAGAGCAACCACTATGCTGTCACAAAGAGAGGATTACGACTTTAAGCCAAGATACAGCTAAGAGCTAATCATGATTCAGAAACAGAAGACCATTTGTTTTTATGCAAATGGACATAGTTATAAAGAGTCTGCAGAGATAATGACCAAAAATGTCATCTATGATAAACAGATTTATGGCTAAACCAACATGTGTGCCTCCAAATTCAATAGACACACCAAAGTGGCAAATGGTTCTTTAAAGGGATGTTATACCCTGATTCAAAGCTATGAGAAAGTCCCCTCAAGTCTAACAGTTGGCATTTCTCAAAATCGGGGGTCAGCCTGTGCCTCAAAATGAGACCCAACTACAGAAAGAACCTGTTCAAGGGTGCATTGCCTCTCACATGGCACGAAGCGTGATTCTCAGCTCCCCACCCCTCCCCACCCAATGCCCACACAGAGCATTTGTCCCCACCACCCTCAGTTAATGGCGACCCCATTCTTCAGTTGCTCTGGCAAACCCTAAATCATTCCTTCACTCCTCTCTTGCTCTCACACTCCACATCCGATCCGGCAGCAATCTGGTGGGGTCAGAGCACATCCGAACTCCCAGCACCTTCCACCATCTCCCCTGCCACCACCCTAGTCCAAGCCACCACCATCTGCAACCTGAAAGAGGCTGCCTCTGATTTTGCCCTGCCTTCAGGCTCCGTCCTATTAAAATACAACTCATATCAGGGGCGCCTCGCTGGCTCAGTCGGTAGAGCATGCAACTCTTGATCTTGGGGTTGTAATTTCAAGCCCCATGTTGGGTGTAGAGGTTACAAAAAATAAAATCTCTCAAAACATTTAAAAATTAAAAAAGTATGCAACTCATATCATACCACCCCTCTGGGTAAAAACTCTCCAGGAGCTTCCCCTCCAGGATCCAAGAGCCCCAAATGATCTGCTTCCTCCCTACCTCTCTTAGGTCATCTCCCACTAAGCTCTCTCTCTCTCACTCACTCTATTCCAAGAAGTTCATGACTTCCAGGGAGTTTCTTGAATGTGCAGGCACCTCAATGCCTCAGGGCTTTTGCACTTGCTGGAATGCTCTTCCTCTGATGATCTCATGACTGCCTTTCTCATGTGTCTGTTTCAAGACCCCTCTCCAAGAAGCCTTTCCTGACAACTCTTCTCAAAATATCACCTTCCATTCCCATCCCAATAATCCATACTCCTTCCCACACTTGTTTTTCTACTTAGCACACTCATCACTACCCAACATATTTTATCTTTTACTCATCTTATTCTTCATCTATGTCACACAATACAAGTTCCATAAGAGGGAGGATTTTATCTCTTGTTCATGAATGAATCACTGCTAGAGTGCCCCACAGTGAATGGTACTCAATGAGTACCTGTTGACTACACGAACATCAAAAATATAAAATGGCATTTCAACTGTTAATTAAAATTTAAAAACAAAAAGGAACTGGAATAAATTAGAAATGGCCTAAATGCCTATGACCACGAACTTGGTTAAAAGATATAGCCACACAGGCACCTTGGTAGCCTACTCCGTTAAGCATCCAACTCTTGATTTCGGCTCAAGTCATGATCTCGTGGTTCATGAGATTGAGCCCCGCGTTGGGCTCCGCGCTGACAGCACAGAGCCTGCTTGGGATCCTCTCCCTCTCCCTCTCCCTCTCCCTCCCTCTCCCTCTCCCTCCCTCTCCCTCTCCCTCCCTCCCTCTCTCTCTCTCTCTCCCCCTCCCCTCCCAAAAAATAAACTTTAAACGTTAAAAAAACACAAGATATAGCCATGAAAAGATACACTAGGCAGCTCTTAAACATAACAATATAAAATTTACTAATATGGAAGGAGCAGTGCAACTGTACTAAGTCTAATAAGAAAGTTGCATAACAGGAGGTATAATATCACAGCCTAAGATACTATATGTATATTATATGTGCACGTATCACATATATTATAAAATGCCACTGGTGTGTACATGTGTTTGTGCGGATAGATCGATGGTGGAGACAAAGAGAAAAGCAGAGAGGGGCAAATCAATCAATCTTTGTAGAAGAATTTAAGGAGATTTCTCTTTCTTTACTCTTTCTGCATTGGATTGTCTACAAGGAATAGCCTTTACACAGCATTTTTTTAAGAGAGTTTTCTCTTTTAACATTTACTTGGGGTTTGTTGCCTGCGGAGAGCCTGACTAGACCAAACATCCCATAAAAAGCAGTGTTTAAAGCATTTCAGCTCAACCCTCCAGAAACTATTTGACAGCTAGTTCTGCAGAATTTCTAAAGAAGATTTATCCCCTTCCCTTATGACCAGAGCACCTACCAGGAAATGATAAAATATAAATAAGTCTAGCTCACTAATTAATATTTTGTGAGCCCAAATCTCAAAGTACAACGAGGCAAGGTAGAGGAATGAGGGTCCTCTCAACACAAGATTTTCCTCTCCCAGTCACAAGACCGCCTCCACCCTCTATCCCTATTACCTGGCCACCCAGCCTCAACTGCAGCCCTTGTTCTGGGCAGACTGGGGTGGCTGAATTTGCCACCCACCCCAGGCACATCCCCAGCCCCGGGTCTCTACTCCCATCAGGGCCATGACTTGAATGACCCTGTCCTTCTAGGCTTGCTAGAACCCCCTTCCCTCCAAGAAGCTTTCTGACCCCAGACTCCCTCAAATGTACTCTTAGGGCATTTCTCCTTGACATTGAGGATATCACCCCTACCACTGTTGTTTGTTCCTGTTGTTATGAATAACAAGATGAAGAATAATGGACTATGTGTTTTGTGCTCCTGTGACCAGGCAGGGAGTGAGGATACAGAAGATGAATGAGATCCTGAACTTCGGATCATTTCAGATTCCCATCCAGTCTGTAAATTCCTAATTTGGTTTTGACCTCCTTGTTTCCCAGCACAAAGCAGAGAGCATTTTGTACAAATTAGCAACTCCAACCAATGGATGCTGGCAATAATCACGATGAGCCCACGCTGTCTCTGGCCAGTGGCAAATGGCTTCCACATCTGCTTAAACCCTTGCATCCTGGAGTGAAGGCTGAGCCCGTGCCCAGAGCTTCTCCATTACCAGCTGCACACGAAATGCACCTGGGGAGCATTTTTTTTTTTGAAAATACTGATAACTAGGACCCAGACAAGTAAATCAGCAACCCCAGTACAGGGCCTGGGAATCGGTACTTCTTAAAAGCCCTTCAGGTGATTCCAGTGGCAGCCAGGGCTGAGAGCCACCGCTCTGGGCTGAAGGCCACTTTGCCACCAAGCGAGCATGAGAGCTTCCTTCCTCCTCTGGTGCTCTCTTCAGGCCTGGTGCTATCGGCAGAACAAAATCACGTCTGTGGAGATTCCACAACTGTGGAATTGTGGAGGGGAAAGAACGAGCATGGGGCTGGAGACCACGAATAGCGACCACTGTGTCCTAAGCTCTCCTCCCTTCCTCAAGGCTTCCTTGAAAAGTCTAGCCTTAGTCCCCTGGGCCTCAGTGGCCAGTACAGAGTGGGCATGGCTGACACCCAAATGTCACCTTCCACAGGGGTCAGTGAGGCTTCACTGCTCACACAGATGGCATCTTCAACACTTGAGGGCAGAGATGTCCAAGCCTAAGAGGGTAAGCTGCTTTGACCCAGGCTCCTGGCATCATAGTGTCTGACTTATTTTATAGGATGGTAAGCCACTAAGGAATGGCAGGCAGCACACTGATGGCCAGTTGAGCTTCCTTGGTGGCCTGGAGATACTCAGAGCTATGGCATTTGGTCTTGGCTGCCCCTAGATGGTGAGCCTCGTGCTGCCAACGGCACAGGCTTGCAATGTGCTCTTAATGGCCAGAAGTTCTTGTCTCTACAGAGAAGTCATTCACCAAAGGACTTCATTATCTCAAGAAGCATGTGCATGGGACAAGATTCTACCAATGACCATGATGAGGCTTATCCTCATCCGTGGGCTTTCAGGCAATCCAGGTGTGCTTGGGTGGGAAACGAATTGGAAAAGCATCTCGATCTTTGGACACCTTGCCCCACAGAGAAAAGCCAGTCCTGCAGCTGACTCACAGGCTAGGTGCTACAGCTTAGAGATGAAGAGCACAACTTGGACTCACCTCTCAGGTCTGAATCCCCTGCTTCCTACTAGCTGTGTGAACTTGAACAAGTTACTTAACCTCCCTCGGCTCCAATTCCCTTTTCTATAAAATGGGGATAATGGAAATGTTTCTATAACAGAATTATTTGGGGATTAAATACAGGGTCATAGTCAAAATATTTAACAACTGTTACGGCAGCAATGTGAATGGATAAATAATGGACTGCAGGACTGGCTCAGAGTCAAGAATGGCCAGAGACTCCAGGTGTGTGGGCAGCAGGAGCCAGAAGTCAGAGGAACCACAGTGGGGTCAGCCGGCTCCTGAGGATGACAGAAACACACAGCCCTGTGAACTCTTGTGACGTGCCAAGCTTCTGAGTCCCCTCTCCCAGAACCTGCTCCACTCACAGGCATCATGTGAACTTTTCCAGCTCCAATACAGGCGTGCCTGATAGAGATCCTTCACTCAACATGGTAGCCAACACGGGTAGGGTACATACTACATGCTGAGTCCGCAAATACGTTCAGTCTTCAAACCAACCTTGTAAGATGCCCACTGTACAGATGAAAAGAAACTGAGGCACCGGAACGCTGAGCAACTTGCCTAAGTGGAAAGGTAGAGATCCTAACCCGAGTGGTCTTACTCTAAAGCCCATTGTTTTTAACCTTTACAGTAAGAAGACAAACACATGAACACAACCAGAAAGACCTCCCATTCTTCAGAAATCAGCCTCTGTAGTAGATCTTTTCACCATCAAAAAAATGCCTAGTTCCCCCCTTTTCTGGACATAGGTACTAAGTAAATACATTCAAACTAATTTAGGTACCCATACTCTAATCAAATGGCAAATGGCACAAATATTGCATTTGTCAAGCCCATAAACCTTTTGGGGGCTAGAAAGAGCATATGTTGGCCCCAGCTCGGTGCTCCAAATGGCCAGAAACTTAGAGGCAAGGCTGTCAGTCTGTCCATGCAATTCTGTCTTCCTTAAGGAAACCTAATGTGAATCACTGCTCTTGGGGACAGCTGCTCAAAAGCCAATTTATTTCTAGAGTGACTCTCCTAGGCTCTTGTTTTAAATACAATGGTCCGCTAGGATCACCAAATCTCTTCATTTTATGCTATTTCTAAGGCTTTTGCTTTGCACTCTACTTTTCTGGAAATCGGTAAGAATCACATTTTGCAGTATTTGACAATTCTCTCTCCAACCATCACAGTCACTTTTTTTTCAATTGCTTAAAACTTGGTAAAAATTGTTCATTTCTTTTTGGCAGAAGTAACTCATATTCAAGCTTGGATCCAAGGTAAGCATTTCTGGCACATATGGTTAAAAAAAGATCTCTTTAAACTGAATTAAGACAGCATGGAAAATACACATTCATTTAGCCCACTTCCAAAAGTTGATTTCTAGCAGTTTAACAATATTTGACAGTATTATTCTTAGCACATGTGGTGGAACCGTTGTGTTGCTCTCTATAAGGTAACAGTGTAAGATCAAGATGAGCTGTGAATCAGACAGACTTAAAATAAAGTAGTAAAGTTCCAGATGTCTCATGTAGGCTTCTGAAGGGTGGGCCCAGGTTTAGTTGTAAAACAACCGGGCAGCATGAAACAGGTTTCAAGAGAGGAGACATGTTTTAGTTCCACAATAGATTCCTCTTTGCCATTGAGCGACAAGCGATGTTTGCCTCCCCTGAGTGAAAATGTTAAAAATAAGGCAAAGCTTTTATTCAGAGAGATGACAGCTGAAGAAAAAACTTGGATGGTTTTCAGAATCCACACACTTGATGGGGCACCTTGATGGCTCAGTTGGTTGTGTCCAACTTTGGCTCAGGTCATGATCTCACGGTTTGTGAGTTCGAGCCCTGCATCAGGCTCACTGTGGTCAAGCCTGTTGGCCCAGAGCCCACTTTGGATTCTCCATCCCCCTCTCTCTTCCCCTTCCTTGCTTGCTCTCTCCCAAAAATTAATACATATATTTTTTAAATAAAAATAAATGGGGGGGGGGTGCACCTGGGTGGCTCAGTCGGTTAAGCGTCCGACTCTGGCTCAGGTCATGATCTCACAGTTTGTGGGTTAGAGCCCCGTGTCGGGCTGTGTGCTGACAGCTCGGAGCCTGGAGCCTGCTTCGGATTCTGTGTCTCCCTCTCTCTCTGCCCCCCCCTCAAGCTCTGTCTCTCTCTCTCAAAAATAAATAAACATTAAAAAAAAATTTGTAATAGAAATAAATGAATCCACACACTTGGTTTGCCCTTTCTACCTCACTAAATTAACTCAAGCCAACTTCGGTATATGGATACCCAAAGCTTTGTGTTGAAATACCCAATTACGATTTTTTCAGCCTCATTCCCACCCTCAAAATGGGCTATAAGAAAGAATGGCCAGCCATCACCATATTTTATGTTTATAGACTCAACGTTCAATCTGTTAGTGTGTCACTGCATAGGGAATGCCATATCACAGGCTCCATGATGGGTAGACTAGACAGGCAGACGGACAGACGGATGGACATCCCATCCCTCTCCAGGTTGCAATTACACTACAGTCACCACCGCAAGGCCTGCAAAGAAAGCCCATTCAATAAAAAGATGTTTTAACTAAATTTAAAAAAAATCTAGACTTTCCTTCCGAATATCTGTCTTCTTTTTTATTTTTAAAAAAAAATTTTTTTTCAACGTTTATTTATTTTTGGGACAGAGAGAGACAGAGCATGAACGGGGGAGGGGCAGAGAGAGAGGGAGACACAGAATCGGAAGCAGGCTCCAGGCTCTGAGCCATCAGCCCAGAGCCTGACGCGGGGCTCGAACTCATGGACCGCGAGATCGTGACCTGGCTGAAGTCGGACGCTTAACCGACTGCGCCACCCAGGCGCCCCCGTCTTCTTTTTTAAAAGCCAAAATCTAATTAAATAACTAAAAATAAACACTGGGCAGTTGATGAATGCTTCTGGCATTTTGCACTTGTGGACGTCAGCAAGAGCCACATGCCGCAGCTTTTGACAACGGTATTCAACCATCACAGGTACTGGCGTTTCAGTTGCTCAATAGAGAGCAAGTGAAATGTAGTACTATATCACCAATCCTTAACTGCTGGCAGACACAGGTGAACTTTAGTCTTCTCCCTAGACTCTGGTAAAATGCGCTTTTCTAACTCACTCTGAATCATATCTTGGAAGAAAATAACTCCCGGGACTGGGCTTATGGCTCTGGAGTTTCCAATCCGTTTCGTGCCAAAAGCCTGATTAGAACACATCTTCTTAAATCACACCGAGACTCTTTATCTTGGCATCCGATTGTTCCTGGGCAGATATCCCGGGAGTTTCGGCTCCAGGACTAAAGGTCATCTTGGCATTAAAAATCCTCCCCGGGTCTCATAAGGTAGGAGCAGTTTTTCTCCGGTTGCACGGCTCTAGCTACCTGCTTTAGTTGCTCACACTAATTAAAGACACAGCCTCAGTCTGCCCTTCTTGCTTCTTCATCAGCTGGAAAAGGTCTGCCATTCTCACCGACACACTGGCAGCCGAGAGGGCAAAGCAGAAAAAGTACGATTATATCCACGCAGGGCTTTTTCTGCTCCAGCATGAAATCCTGTCATCTCTTTTCTCCCCACTTAGAAGAAGGCAACCTCCCACTCTCCTCCTTAAGAGGAAAGAAAAACTCTCCTCCCTATAGGCATCTCCAGTAATGGCTACTCCACGAGACGCCGCTTTTAAATACAACGGCATTTCCCAGAGCTGCCGGGGAGCAACCCCGAAACTTCTACCACCTGCCTTGGCCACCAACTGCTTCAACAAGAGCTCCTTTGAACCAATTTCCACAACAACTTTTCGGATGCACCTGAGATGAGCAAGAATCTCTAGCACTGAAGGCAGAATTGAGGACCAGTGGTAAATGCTTAACCAACGCTTCCTGTTCTCGTTCTTGGGGTTCTCATACATGTGTGGGTCCACCCATCCTGGGAAGATGGTCCTCCAGAACGGGAGGCAGAGTTAGAGGCTGTCACTTCCACAAAGTGCCATGGATGTGATACTATCAGCCAGTTTTATAAACACACCAACTTCAGAAATGAGTTTTAAGACACTAGGGAAATGGTCATCTGCAGATAGTTAGAAATGAAGAGTTGATGAATAGGAGTTTTTTTTACTATTTACTCAATACTGTCTGAAGGACAAACACCTACTTATGAACTCAAGAGGAGGAATAACACCTGTCTTCAGCAGATGGCATTGAGTACTTCATAGATGCTCAACAAATACTTGAAAAGGGTAGAAGTGAATACACAGGCAGATATGGGTATGTAACTATAGACACACACACACACACACACCCCAAAGTTCAGAGGCAATGCCCCAGGCCATCCTGGGGTTTGTGACTCCCAAAAAACCACTTAGGATTTTCTCTTATTCTCCCATGATCATCAATCATTCTCTGAGGTTGCCCTGATGCCTTTATACCTTCCAAGTATCCCCCTTGAAGGTAGATGTAAATACATCAATCCCTAAAAATTTTAAGCTAATCATACATGTATATATGGAGATGCTGATTTTACAACCAGTATATTTTTAGGTCTAGTTAGTATCTATTTTTCCCCTAAGAAAATGTGGTGAGCCATTAAATTGAGTTTCTGGACTTGCTAAGCGGAAACCAGACCCAGCCTCGCCAGCCAGCCAACATCCTCTTTCTTTAATATCCTTTTAATGCAAAAGCCATCAGACAGAGTTGGTTGTGCCTGAACTAGGTTTCAGCAGTGGCTCCATATACCACTGCCGTTTCCTTCCCTCTATGGAGTTCAAACATGTCACCACGAGCAAGAGCCCTCCCTGAACATCACTCCCTTATTGGGGAAGATGGGCAGACAACATGTCTTTAAAAACAAGGATCGTACTGATATGTCTCAGCTGTCAATCATACATCATCAAGCTCACAAACAACAAACAAAACACTTCTTTGATGAGTGAAATCTTATTTTTACATACTGATGGAAAGACGGAGGGATGGACAGGTTAATAAATGAATTTGTAGAGGACAAAAATAGATTTCCTTGATTAAAACAAAGTAACAATCCCAGGTAACCTTAAGTCACGTTTTTGCTCTCCAGAACCAACTAACTGCTGCTTGCGGAGCTCTGTAACAAGGTGACTGAAGACAAAGATAAACAGCTCGTGCCTTCAAGAGGCTGACGATTGTGTGAGGACAAAATACGCAGACAAAAAAAAAACAAAACATTTTTTAACCTAAAAATAAATTTTCACCATCAATAAAAGAACACAAAAGACACCACAAAGCAGGGTGTGATTAAATGCAAGATAAGTGGCGAATATCAGGGTTCAGGTGTTGAGGATGGGGGTCTTTGAGGCTCAATACTTACGGGAAGTTTCACGAGAAAATCTATGTCATAATCTAGACCTTAAGGGGTAAGGTTTGCAAATGGCAGGAGGACAGTGAGGAAGCATTCCAGATGAGGAGGTTAGCCCAGGTACGTGTGTGGGCAGGAGTGTCCTTGGCACGTTGTGGGCACACTGCTGACCGGAGGTATCCCTTCGTATTGGCCAGAACTGGAGTTCCATAATAAAAGCCTAAAAATTATATAGACTTTAGGCTCTTTATAATGGTGAGGTGGAGGCACAGAAGATGTCGTGGAGGAAAGCGGTGTTTTCAGAAGATGAACGTGGCAAAGGTGTACAGAACCAACAGAGTGGGGTAGAGGCCAGTGGCAAGATCAGTCCACAGGAAACAATGCAGCTTTGGGCAGAACTGGGCTGGGACTCTGGTGACGAGGAATATGGAAGGCACAGATTTGAAGGACATTCAGGAAAAAAAAAAATGCCAGGCTTTGGCACCTGATTGGATACACACCCTCAAACAGAACCAAGTGTCAGGAATGAGCCTTGGCGTTCACAGTTGAAGGACATCAGGAAGACTCAAGTGTGGGTGGAGAATAGTTTCAGATAACAGTGTGATGCTCTGGTATAAATGGCCAGGAAGCATCCGGTCCACAATGAGACTAGGCGATAAACTGCAAATATGTGAACAGAACAGACAACTTGGCCATGAGGGTGACTGCGATCTCAGGGCAAGAATGGTAAGCACAGAAGAACAGAGGAAGCATGTGGGAAAAGCAGAGAGGTCTGAGAGCCACTGACGGAGACGGAGAAGGAGCAGGCAGAGAGGTAGAAGGGAAAGCAGGATCACAGAGTGACATGGTGGCCAAAGGCACAGCATCAAGCACTGATGAGCAAGAATGATGAATGAGGATGCCCGAGAAAAGGACACAGGACCTGAGCCACTGGCCTCGAGGAGAATATCACATCAATAGGCTGATGAGAACAGGCATTAGATCATAAGGGGCCATGGAAAGATGGGAAATGGCCATGAGTATGCGGTAGGAGGAGGTGACTAGTAGGAGGGGTCACGTAACCACGTGGTTGCTCATAGGACCACTAACACAGCAGTGAATGCAAGACACGGGCACAGCCATCCGAGGCCCCCATCCCTGCCCTTTCAGGAGGAACACCTTCCTTCTTCCTGAGAGCACAGACATGCAGAGAACAAAGAGCATGCCCCCTCCTTCTTTCTCTCCTGAGCCAGCCCAGGAACTTTCAGGAGAAAACCATCCCACGGTAACAAGGATGTGCAAGAACAACTGAAACCTGCCATCCCAGGAGCTGAAGCCACATGGCTGCTTTTTCTTCCCTGCAATGCTCATTGCAGCTGGCAGGGGTTAAACATTTCCAAGAAGGGACCAGGGAAGGAATCTCCTGGGCTTCCAGGCCGAGAAGCTGTGGCTGCTGCAACTAAACGAAAGAGACGTCAGGTGGTGGTGATGCTCGATCGAGACGGAGCAGCAGCGGCTGCACCACAGGCAGCCAAAAGTTTGTGCTCTGTTTGTTTTCACCTCGTTGCTCTCAGATCTCACTGGCATCGTTCCGTGGAAGCTCTGGCTGGTTCCTGTCTGCTCCCTATCAGGAACTGGATTTAAATCAGTGGTTTGTGCACTTAGTGATTTCCTGGTCTCCTCAGGGGGCGCCTAAGCAAAGCTGTGCCTCTGCGTCCTTCCGAAGACGACCCTCCCTCTAAGGACACACGTCAATAGTGCAGAAAGTGCAAACGCAGGCTTTCAAAACCCAAGCGTGAAGATATATCCAGAATGTCCATATTTATCCACTGAAAGCCACAGTTACATTCTGCCTTCAGACTGTCAACGTGCAGAGCGAACTTGGTAGCAACAACATCTTTTACTAGGGATGACAGCTGACACACAAAGAAAGAAGGCATTTCAGCAAAGGTCATATGGGATTTGGAGCCCAAACCTCCTTTCCGGCACAGAGCTTTCTTTACTACATAAAGTCGTACATAAATTAGTGCACGAGTTCTACTAAAGACCCGTCAGGTTCCCTTGAAAGATGACGTCTGCAGTTCGTTTCCACAAATTAGCAGGAGGCGTGGGGGGTATTCTTCAGGAAAGCTGATAATGAAGCTGTGAGCAACAGTATCCTAAACAGGATTCAATTCTACCAAGTTAAGGGAGACTGATAATACAGGGAAGGGCAGGAGGCATATGGGCAAGAAAGAGCCCAACTTCCAGGCTGAACCCTGGGGCACGAGTAACAACACCACCCAACAGCCGGGAGATCCGGGAAAAGGGAATTTCTCTTTTGTGTGACCTTAGTGCTTGCCAGGAAGGGCATAATGAGGACAAGGGAAGAAGAAATCACGGCAAAATCTTCTCTTATACCCCTTAGTCAAGTTCTAGAGTGGGATGCGATGCTCCTTCACTTCTTCTGACTTTTTAAAAATGATTCCTCTACTTCCAAATGGATAAAAAGGCGTGGCCTTATGTTGTCTTCTCCCTCAAAGATTTAGTCCAAATTTGATACCTATCACTTCAAGCTTTAAAATGCCTGGCCCTGGGGCACCTGGGTGGCGCAGTCGGTTGAGCGTCCGACTTCAGCCAGGTCACGATCTCGCGGTCCGTGAGTTCGAGCCCCGCATCGGGCTCTAGGCTGATGGCTCGGAGCCTGTTTCTGATTCTGTGTCTCCCTCTCTCTCTGCCCCTCCCCCGTTCATGCTCTGTCTCTCTCTGTGCCCCCAAAAATAAATAAACGTTGAAAAAAAATTTAAAAAAATAAAAAATAAAATAAAATGCCTGGCCCTTTCCATGCCTGAGTGGCTCAGGTGGTTGAGCGCCTGACTCTTGATCTCGGCTCAGGTCATGATCTTGTGGTTTGTGGGTTCGAGCCCCACATCAGGCTCCACGCTGAGGGTGCAGAGTCTGCTTGGGATTCTGTCTGTCCCTCTCTCTCTCTCTGTCCCTCCCCCACTCGTGCACACTCTCTGAAAATAAACTTTAAAAAAAAATAAGTAAAACGCTTGGCCCTTTTCTGACCAATCTGTTGTGTCTTTTATTAATTAAAAATATAAGGAGCTAATTCTGTTCCATTGAGATGTCTGAGAAGTTTCTCTTTAAAGGGCTCCCACCTGCTTTGAAACTGTCATTTGCCACCCAATGGACCACCAGTCGAGGATTTAAATTCTACTGCTTGGTTGTTGCCCTACATGATCTGCAGGTGCATCTTCTTATGGATGCAAATCAGAGAAGCAAATTTAGAAACGGTTTTGGAATACGTGACCTTTGGAGATTGAATTTTCAAGCTGAAGACTGGGAAGGTTATTTATAAAATCCTTATAACTGGAGGAACGCTTACTAACTCTACTCTCCCAAATGACCTCTTGGGACCTTTCAAATATCCAGGGGTTAGGGCTTCATTTCCCAAATCAAAGAGCAGAATGTTGTCTCTCATACTTTAGCTTTCCCTGGGTAACTACTCTAGTAGTTACTTATTACTTACTCGTTCTCAGCCACAGGAACATCCCCATATTCGCTCAAGTTTCTCACAGAGATGGGCATTTTTCCCAACCCTATCCTTTCTGCAAACAGAGTTCCTAAGCACCTTGTTAAGAAACCCACTCACTAAGACAGGGAATCCTGGAAGAATAAGTTGGGTTTTCACAGGGGAGAAGGGCAGATGGTATGTTCAGTTTGGACAATGCTGAATTTGAGACAAGACATCCAATCATCAGGGAAACATAGTCACCCGGATTTGGAAGAGAGGCCCAGGGTGGAGATATAAGTTGAGGAGAGGGGTCATGAGCATACGGATGGTAATTCAAGGTGTGGGGATGAATAAGATCACCGGGGGGAGTTTACAGGGCAGAGGAAGTAGAGGGTGCAGGGCTCGGCCCGGAGGCAGAGACAGAAGAGCAGAGAAGCTCACAGCTCAGAGAGAGAAGAAAAAAAAGCAGGAGAGGTTGGTGTCCCGGGACCTGAGGGGATCCGGTGCTTCAAGGAAAAAGAAATTCAGACAATGTCAAAAGCTACAGAAAAGGTAAACAAGAAATGAGATTTGACAACTGGGAAGCCCTTGGTGACCTTGGGTAGACAGCAATGATCATTTTTTAGCCCACTCATCCTAATCAAAGCCATGCCAACCCCACCATCAAGCCCAAGTGTGTCCTCTGTTTGTGAGTATGTCTCTCTCTACCTCAGTCTCCAATTGTACTTCGACTGTGTGGATCGACACGTCCTGTGGGGACTCACCACTTGACCCTGAACATGCAATTGTCACAGCCTCTCTTCTCCCCCGGAGCCTCCAACTCCATGTGCTCCTTCTCCCCTGCTCCCCGGGCTCAGGTCCCCACCTGTTCTGCCATTCTCCCATGACTGCTCACCCCAGCCGTCACGCTCCCTTACCATCTTTTCAGACATATCCCAAGCGACACGTGATAATACACTACCAATGGATGGTAAGGCTAAATGAACAGAAACAAACCAGAAAAATAATGTAAAAACAAATACCTTTCGAAGCATGAAACGAGGTGAAAAAAGCACAAAGAAAAGTGACTGACCATATAATCTAAAAGAGCAAATAAAACCCAATCAATTAAACAATAAACACTCATGGGACAAGGTGAGAAATTTATAGCAAAAAGTATAATGCTAATATCCTGAATTTATGTTTTTAAAATGCCAACAAATCAATCAGAAAAACCAGTAACAATTGGGCAACTGGGCAAGGAACAACAGGTAATGCACAAAGCTTTCTGACACAAATAGGTGATAAAATATGAAAAAAAAAAACTTTCTAACAATCAAATAATTTAAAACTAAAAGCCCACTTTTTCCTTATTGAATTGGACTGCTCTTCAGGATGATACTCAGTTATGCTAAGAGTTTAGAGAAATAGATACTTACATATACTCCTGGTGGGGAGGAACCCACTAATCCCATTTCTCTGAGCCAATCCCGAAGAAATTATGCTGATAGGGGCACCTGAGTGGCTCAGTCGGTTGAGAGCCTGACTGTTGGTTTCGGTTCAGGTCATGATCTCATGGTCTTTGGGTTCGAGCCCCACCTCGGGCTCTGCGCTGACAGTGCAGAGCCTATTTAGGATTCTCTCTCTCCCTCCCTCTCTCTACCCCTCCCCTGCTTGTGCTCTATGTTCCTGGAATTGCTTCCAAGATACACAGAATAAGTGCATATAAAATTATGGAACCACGGTAGGGTTAGGTCAGCACTGGGCATTGCCACCTCCCCGACTAGAGAGCTCTGGTCCTAGGACGTGGAGCACTGATCCAGTTTATAATAGCTCATAAAATGTGTTGGAGAGCTGCCTTCTTCTATTCTCTAGAATATTTTGTATACAATTGAAATTATCAATTACTTGACCCTTTGGTAAAATTTAACTGTAAAACTATCCATGACTGGTATTTGGGAGGTGGGAAGACATCAGCTTTTGATCCGATTACATTAATATTTCATATACTTTTGGGGCTCCTGGGTGGCTCACTTTTGGGGCTCCTGGGTGGTTGAGTGTCTGACTCTTGGTTTCAACTCAGGTCATGATCTCATGGTTCGTGGGATCGAGCCCTGCATCGGGCTCTGTACTGACAGTGGGGAGTCTGTTTGGAATGCTCTCTCTCCCTATCTCTCTGCTCCTACCCCACTTGCACTCTCTCTCTCCCGAAATAAACTTTAAAAAATTTTTTTAAAGAAATTATGCATATAAGATCTATGTGCAAACATATGAAGTATAGCATTATTTATAGCAGTGCAAACTTGTAGCTAACTTAATATGCTATAGAGAACTATTAAAATAAATTCTCGACTTTTTAATTATATACTCAATATTTTCACACAGATGCAAAAGGGGAAAAGATAAATATCTTTAATCTGTAATGGACATTTATAAATCAACAATAAATCTATAAAAAGTGACCAAACACGGACAGGCAATTCACATGAAAATAATCAGTCAACTTTTTTTTTTAAGTTTATCATAAAGTAATGAGAAAAGAGAAGATGAATATCCCTAATTCATCACATTAGAAAATATTAAGTATATGTAACAGAACCATGAGTGTATTAAGAATGTCTAAAATGAGTAAATGTAATAACGAGACAAGAACTTTCACCAAAATGCTAACAATAGCCATTTCTGGGCACTGAAGTTATCAGCGATTTTTATTTTCTTCATCATGCTTATGCAGATTTTCCTAATTTATACAATGAATATATACATTACCTTTGTAACGAAGGAGCGGTCTGGAATTACGTTTTCAACAATATATTGGTGAGAATGGAAAATGCACATGCTACAGCACTCAAGAGCAAAAGAAGAGAGACGATATATAAACAAGTTGATTCACTTAGGTACGTATGCACTATGCGCAGGGAAAGTAAAAAAAGGGACACACCGTGCAAAGCTTTGAGTAAACATGGTGGTGGGAATATGGCCGATCTTTCATTGAATTTTTTCTGTACTTTCCAAGTTCTTTTACCATGAAAATTATTGTTACAATCGTAAATAATAAAATGTGTGAACTGAAGCACTTCAACTCTTCCTTTCGGCAAAATAAGACCTCTCTTATTTCAAACTGAAGCTCTGGGCACCTCTCCTCTAGAAAATTACCTGGACCCATTTTCTCCGTCCTCCCCCCAAGAGCACTTGATAATCAGGATGTCTTTACGCCATGTTTGTTTCACTTTCAAGCTTTTGGAGTTTGGTCTGTCATGTTACCTGGTGGGACAGTTACACGCCAGAGGTGGCCAATTACAATGCAGGCTGCACATTCGGAAGATGGGGTCCTCGCCCACCCCTGCCCCTGGCTCATCACCCAGCCTTGGGCGAGTAACACAATCTCTTTGGGACTCAGTTTTGGTTTCTTTAAAATCATGAGGCTGAGCTGGATGTATGGTTTTCACAGAACCGCTGCAGGGTGATGGGGAGACTCGGTGGGCAGGGTTTGAGGCCCTGAGCCCCACTGGCACTAGATCAGCTCCACATGTATCTGCTTTTTATCTTGGGGTTCCACATAAAAGCGTGTTGAAGCAAAGGGCTCTGCTTGTTGAAAAAACACATTTTTAACTTTCTCCCTGCCTCTCCCAGACTCACCTGCTACAAACGCGATTTGTTTCATCTGATAGACTGGACTGCACGTCTGAGAAGTCAGAAACTCTCTTTGGCTGGAGTTCTACTTTTTAACAGGCAGAGAGAAAGAGTGTGGGTTCAGACTCAGAGAGTCTGAGTCTGAGTCTTGGTTCTGACTTGATATTATTTGATGTGTGGTTTGGGGCAAGTTTTACCCTCTACCTTCCCCCACGCCATTTCTTCATCTCCAGATGAGAATACAAATGGGGGTCTCTATCACAGAATGTTAGAAGTACTCAATAAGATAGCATAAATGAAACATGCTTTATACAAAACACCTGCACTACAAGTTAAGTTATTCACAGTAAAGGTAATCACAACTTCCACACTTATATTCATCCGTTCAACAAATACTCACTGGTCATCCACTATATGCAGGTCTCATGCTCTCATCAACATGCCGAAACTTCAAGACCCTGCTAGGCTTACATCCAACAGGCGGACTAAACAAGTAATACACATAAAGCCCTTAGCCCAGTGCCTGGAATATAGGAAGTTAGCTTCTCCACCAATAACATGTACTGAAAATGGGGTGGCCTCCTGGATAGTGAAGTTGGATAATTAAGAAAGGCATACCCATATCGTATATCATATTGGGGCACCCTTTCTATGTACAGAATGTCCCTCCCATAGCAGGAACCTGTACCTCCAGGTCCCATATACATTAACACTGCCACAAAGACACGCCCAACCTCTCTTTCCACTACGCAAAGGGCATCCCACCATGAAAGCTCCTCCCTCTCACTTCTTTTATTTTTTTGTAAGTCTATTTATTTATTTTGAGAGCAAAAGAGGCCGCGGGGAGGCGGGGAGAGAGAAACCTAAGCAGGCTCCGCACCATCAGCCCAGAGCCCACCGTGGGGGTCGAACTCATAGAACTGTGAGACCATGACCTAAGCCAAAACCAAGAGTCAGACACTTAACCAACAGAGCCACCCAGGCACCCCCACCACTCACTTCCTTTAAAGAGCACAGATAGGGGCGCCTGGGTGGCTCCGTCGGTTAAGCGTCCGACTTCGGCTCAGGTCATGATCTCGCGGTCCGTGGGTTCGAGCCCCGCGTCGGGCTCTGTGCTGACAGCTCGGAGCCTGGAGCCTGCTTCGGATTCTGTGTCTCCCTCTCTCTGACCCTCCCCCGTTCATGCTCTGTCTCTGTCTCAAAAATAAATAAAGGTTAAAAGAAAAAATTTTTTAAATAAAAAATAAAAAAAATAAAGAGCACAGATAACTACTAAATATTGATGAGCAAGCAAAAGAGAACTTTGCCTCTGGCTCACACTTGGCATCTTCATTTTTCTTGATTTGCTGGAGCTTATCTGGCCTTTTAGCTAGAAGGGACGAGGCTGCGTGAATGGCATGAGTGGCTGAATGTGAGTGCAGTTCGAGAGCTCACGTATATCCAACACTGCCGTGTCTAGCACCTGTGGAATGCCACAGAAGTCACAGATCTGGAGGAAACAGTCCAGGTCCACAAGATTCTTCCAAGAAACCAAAGAGGATAAACCAAGAATACACGTCTACACCACCACACGGAAAACGAGTGTGGTAAGAAGGAAACAAAGATAAAGAGAACATCTCATAGGTGCACACACTATGAGGTGCATCTCATAGTGCATAGCTGCACTTCCTCTTCTTTCTCAAGGGGACAGGGAACCTGTAATAACCTCAAGAAAATGTAGGACTTAGACCTGGAGAGGTACTAAGGGAGAAGAGTCTTGCCCGGCATCACGGTAGGAGAGAGGTTACCTCTTGGGACAGTTATACGCCAGATGTGGCCAATTACAATGCAGGCTATACATTCAGAAGATGGGGTGCTCACCCACCCCTGCCCCTGGCTCATCGCCTGGCCTTGGGAGGATAACACAGTCTCTCTGGGACTCAGTACTGGCTTCTTTAAAATCATGAAGTTGGGCTGGACGTATGGTTTACACAGAGCTGCTGCAGGGTGATGGGGAGACTCGGTGGGTGGAGTTTGAGAAAAAAAAAACAAAACCACCATCCGAAAGAGCAAGTGGAGCAAGCTCTAGAATAAGAGTATCCACTCACTGGGTGGTTAGGAGAACACAAGGAATTAGCATGTACCAAGCACTTAGGACAGGGCTGAGCACCCAAAAGGTGATCTCTGACCATGAGCTGCTACCTTTGTTGCTCGTCCTTTCCTACTACTGTTATTACTGCTATGGCCTCTGTTGTTCCTTCTAGTTAGGTGCCAAGACGTGACAGCACAGCACGAGTCAGGATCACAGTCTGGAAGGCCCAAAATGCCAGGAGCCACAGGCTATTTCTGACAGAGTTCATGGGACCACAGCTTTACTTTGGGAGCATTTTGGCAATAGTACAGGTTGGGGTGAAGCGGAAAGAAACAGAAGGTAGGGATCCCGGATAAGAAGTCATTCCCTTCACCTGTTGAAAAAACTCAAGCGAATCAGGAGCAGGGTGGAACATGCGGTGTGGACAGTGCTCGGCCCTCAGAAGGTGCAGGGTGTGGGCAGCAGGTCTGAAGATCAGAAGAGGGGACGGAACGGTCCAGACAGGCTGAGAACCAATCAGACGGCGGCCGTGGTGGCAGAAGCCAAGTAACACAGGAGAGCCCTGGAGAAGACTGTGCAAGAGAAGACCCGTCTGAACATAACTTTGCTTTGGGAATGTACACACGGGGTGGATAAAAGGTGAGCGCAGGGATCGGGGGAAGTGTGCAGGGCACAGTCCCAGCGGAGCAAATTCACTGCCATTTTCTCCAAAGAACACTGAACTGGTTCCGAAGAAGGGAGGCTTCCAGCCTGTGGCAACTCTGCCCGCCCACTCCCCATCACCCACTCTTTCTTTCCCGTCTCCTCTACCTGATTCTTCAATCACATATAGAGAGTGTGTAAGACCCAGAGACGTGGGTAGATAAAGAGCAGGAATATGTGGCACTTCCTTAAAAAATGGAATCAATTAGTAGCCACTGGTATTCTGAACTAACGGCGGTTTCCTTAAGCCCTAGACATGCAGCACTTGCCGTCAATACCAGTTCCCAGGTGGTACAGAACTGCCAAAAAACCATGAAAAATTGATCCCAAAAACCTGATTGGAATGTAGCTTCTGCTACTTACCGGCTGTGTGATTTCAGACAAATCACCAAACCTCTCTGAGCCTCTCGTTTCTATCATCTATAAAAAAGAGACCCTAACACCCAGATTTCTTAAGAGTTATTGCAAAGATTGAGTGGAATAATACATTCAGGGTGCTTATTAGCATAGTGCCTGGTGCATAACAAATAACAGCTCTTATCTCTTATTTATATTAAAAGCGATCTGATGAATAAATAGTCTTTGTTCCTCGCCTTCTGTCTTGGGAAGAAGAGCACATTTTCTCACCCCCTAGACTTTTGGTGTCTTTGTCCCGTCGGGTGATGGAGACTGGTAGAGGCAGAAAGGAAGAACCGCTCATCCAAAGGCTCTCTCTCCACCAAAGAGTGGTTGCACATCTTGAGTCCCGGGGAAAATATCAGCAAGGGCAGCCTGGACTCACTATGAATCACCCCTTCAGGGCTGAGGGTGATGCTACGGCAGGTGCAGACCCACAGCTTATCGGTACGGGGAGGCCATTCGTGGAGGGCACAGGTGGGTGCAGGCTGCCTGGGCAGCATTGCACTGGCTGTTTGTGTAGACAGGCTCCCCCACCAGCAGGCATCTCACAAGGATGGGGCCTGCACAGGTTCTGAATCTCCCTGTAATTGAGGGTCAATTGTCAGATGCCCACCCATCACAGCTATTCGAGGAAGGCGCTGCAAACGTGGTATTCGGCCTTGTACCTTCTGGAGGCTACAAGAATCCTGCTAACACAGGCGATAATTCCAGCTAGACACATTTCCAATCCCACAGAAGAGCTACAAGGTCACATGATTGAAGAGGAGGGCGGGGAGCGATCGGCAAAGACGGAGCTAACATCCCCACAATGCTGCACACGTCGTGGGAAGAGCAGCCTGGCTCCTGGTGGGAGGGAACGGCCCTGAATAAAGATGCAATACCTTGAGGAAGAAGCTAGTTGCAAATTGGTTAGCCATTTAAATGGCCAAATTACCCAAGACATAATTAGGGCACCATTTCTCCCCCTGGAACTCCTATATGTGAATTAATGGACCCTTCTTAGTAAGCCAAACTAGCACTAATAGCATTTTCTTTCCCTCAGACCGTTTAAATCATTAATCCCTTTTCCAAGCTGGCATTTGTGTCCTCGTCTTCTGTGCCCAGAGGTCAAGTCTCTATCAGGCTGCCTTTTGCGCTCCGGCATGCAGTAATGGTGGGCATCTGTCAGGACGGAGAAAATCTCTTCTGGTTCTTATGTACATGGTGCTCCCAGAGAGACAGTTAGCACTAATCGAAGGAGCACAGGGCTAGGACAGTAGGCAAGCTTCATGGGTGCCTTGCAACCTGCCAGGACTTTGGGGTGGGGGTAAAATACACATAAAAGTTATTTTAATCACGTTTAAGTGTACAGTCTATCGGCATTAATTGCATTCACATTGTTGGGCAGCCATCACTACAATCTCTAGAACTTTTTGCACCTCTCCCGCTGACACTCCACACTCATTAAACACTAACCCTCCTCCCCACCAGCCCCTGGCAACTGCCACGGTACCTTCTGTCCCTAGGAGCGTGACTACTCTAGAAATTCATGTAAGTAGAATCATGGAGTATTTGTCCTGTGACTGGCTTGTTTCACTTAACACAAGGTCCTCAAGTTGCATCCATGTGGCATAAGTTCCTTCCTTTTTAAGGCTGAATATTCCGTTGTATGTATATACCACATTTTAACAAATCTATCTGAATTGTATTTTTAATTTTTTTTTATTTTGAGAGCGAGCGAGCGAGCAAGGGAGGGGGCAGACGGTGGGGGGGGAGAGACAGAAAGAAAGAAAGAGAGAGAGAGAGAGAGAGAGAGAGAGAGAGAGAGAGAGAAAGAGAGAGAGAGAGAGAGAGAGAGAGAGAGAGAGAGAGGGAGGGAGGGAGGGAGGGAGGAGATCCCAAGCAGGCTCCACACTCAGCACAGAGCCCAATGCAGGACTCACACCCTTGACCCTGGGATCATGACCACAGCTGAAATCAAAAGTCAGACACTCAATTGACTGAGCCATCCAGGTGCCCCTGGAGTGTGTTTTTAAATCATTGACTAGCCACTGTAAAACTCTGTTTCCACTTGTGGTAAAAATATACATGACATTTAGCCATTTTTAAATGTACAGCTCAGTGGGATTAAGTACATTTACAGTGATATGCAACCATCCCCACCATCCATCTCCAGAGCTTTTTATCTTTCCCAACTGAAAAACTCTGTGCCCATTCACCAACCCCCATTCTCCTCTCCTCTCAGCCTCTGGCAAACTACGCCTGCTAAGACATTTAATTGTGCCCCGCCTCAGCCTCTTCATCTGAAAAATGGACATTGTAATCATAGCCTTGGGCCCAAGAGTCCATGCCGCGCCAGGAAGGTCATTTCCACTTCGCTCAGGCCCCTCTGGCGCCCCCTGGAATCTTTCTAGGCTGGTGCTTACAGCCAACTTGGGGGCAGCTGGATGTGGAGGGCATCCGGGAACGCACACAGGTCCCACATACCGCGGGAAGACGGGCCAAAGACATCCCGCATGGCAAGGAACGAAGTTGTTCCTAACCTTTACACACACCTACCAAACACTGCTCTCGGTAGAATTCAACACGCTCAACTAGAGGTTGGAAAATCAGGCACAATAGGGACAGTCTAAATATAAATCCCCATCTGCTTTTTATTTTCATTGCAACCTTTCTGGACCTGAACAAAAGTATTGCTGGTTTCGATTGCTCGTGGCTACCTCCTGTAAAAGAAAAAAAATTACAAATATCACCTGCCCATTCGGGTGACATACATCTGCAAAACCACCCTCTCTGTAATAAGACAAAGAAGCCCCTAGTCAAACTAAGGAGCTCACTTTCGGCAGCAGAGTCATTTCCAACTTTATATATTGTGCGTGTTTATTAGAGTTTAACAAAGAGGAGAATTTTCGTGTAATTAGTCACTGGAGGGTACCCACACAACCCCATAAATGTAGCAGAGGCATATTGACAGTGGCATAAAAGGAAACACTAATTAAATCCCAATTTCCTCCAAATACTGCCAGATCTTGCAGGTATAAACTCACTTCCTGGGCCGTTGAGCATTTACTCAGAAGCGCCCAGGTCTCAGAGTTGGTGCTGCCGAACGCTGAAGAATCTGGAACAAAGCGTGCCTCGAGTAGTGAAGCACTCCTCAGGGGTCGGGATGTGCCTGGCATAGCTTAGGGAGGTCGGATGGAGCTAAAGAGAGATGGGGAAGGGGGCTTGGTCGGGAAACGTCACGGGACAGCTGAGGAATTTTCTGGAAAGAGAAACAGAAGAACTGTGGGTTTGGGGGGGGAAAGGAAATTCAAGAGATGGGTCAACAGAGCTGGGCAGCAGAGTAGAAAATAAGAAGGATGGCGGTGGGGTCTGGTGAGGGATACCAGTGGTGAGGCCTGGGACGATCAGAAGGGTCAGGGCACTGAGCTCCGTGCTCTGCTGTGCAGGTTAACAACCCTCGTACGTGTCAGGGATAAAACTCCCCCCCTCCCCCCACCTTCAGGCTGTCACTTAACAGCCAACCTCAAAATGAGCCCAAAATGGCGAGGGATCCCAGGAACGAAGAGATGGAAGGGGCAGCAGAAGAAGGTGTCCAAGACCCCGGAGAGGAACGGCTCCAAGAGGAGTTACGGTCTGCAACTTTCACGTGAACACGGGTTTTGAAAACAACAGAAAGCACTGTGTGAACCACACAGAACGGTCACGAGAATTCCAGATTTCCAAGTGTACGGTGGGGTCTTCCAATCCTGCTGAGAGCAGGGGGTTAGGAACCACTGAGGAGGAAAAAAGGAAACCAGGAAGGAAGGGCCCAGGCCCAGCCAGAGGAGCCCCAGGGAAGGGGAACCGAAGACCTGCCTTGGGTGCAAACAGCAACACTCTGGGAACCTGTCGGTGGAACAGGCAACGTAAGAGACCCAGTTGTCATCACGGATGTGAAGAATCTGACTTGCCCTGCAAGAACCAAGAGGCCACCAATAGGCCGCCTGTCTCTGAAACACCATCCGGCCCCTCCTCCCCCGCCACCAGGCAGCTCCCCCTTTGCCAAAAATAGGGCTTTCCCAGCGATACCTCTCTCACCCAGCCCTCTCAGAAACAGCCTCCTACTCTCCTCTCCTGCAGACAAAAGTCCACACACTCCTACTAAACTCAGAGACGCTCACAAGCGAGGTGGGCAGGGCAGAGGCCTGGAGCAGGGGCCACTGTCGTGGCCTGTACGACCAGCCCTCTCAACCGTGCTCTTGCCCCTGAGCCAATCAGCCACTACAACTGACCTTCTTTAAAGGGAAGAAAAGATTCTTAAACACGGTACATCTTGTGCAGATGCAGGTGGTTGCTGCTGAGTGCTTGTAAGGACTTGGTTCTTTTCCTGCCCTATCCCCTTATTTACAAAGCCTTTCCCTCCAGTGGGTACTAGAAAAGCTTATTTCATCCCAATCCTATTCTGAGGACCATAAATCCCAAATTAGTGAGATAAGACCACTGGGGACTCATTGATATTAATTCAAGAAGCTTAAAAATAAATGCCTGGAAAGTTCTAGCCAATTTTAGCTGGCACATATTACGGCCCTAGGTCTCCCCTTACTGCTTTGCTGTTCTTTTGAGTTCTTACTAACATCAAGCCTCATCAAGGTAGCGAGGCCCAGCCTGGGGCCGAAAAGAAGGGGAGGGCGAGGTGCCATGTGCTCTGAGGGGTATCGGGGACTCCCTGTCCCGCTGAGGTTCCTCCAGAGACACTGCCTGGGCTCCTGAAAGTGCACTGGTCTCAGTTCATCCCGTTGTTCAGTGGAGAGCAGGAACGGAGGCTCCAGACGTAGGCCGTCACGGACATCTGCTTAGCAGTGTATCACTTAAGCTCTCAACCTCTGTTAGGAATGGTCACAGGGCACACGACACAACCTTGTTCTAAGGACAAGTTACAGCAATACATGTGAAGCCCACGGCACAGGCCGTTAGAGCAACACTGGTTACTGTTACTCCGTTAACCCCAGCGTCCCCCCACTCCGTGAGGCGCTGAGACGTGCAGGCATACGGTAAGGGGCTTCCTCTCTCCAGAACAACGTGCTCATCATGCAAGTCACCAGCTAATTCAGTGACTAAATGACCTTGCTTCATGACTGGAGAGACCCTAGAGAGGATGGGGATGAAGTGAGGAAGGTCCACTTAAAAGAAGAAAGGGCCGGGGCAGGGCAGAGAAAACACACTTAGAAGTCTGCCAGATGGGGGCTCCTGGGTGGTTCCGTCGGTTAAGGGTCCGACTTCGGCTCAGGCCATGATCTCAAGGTTGGTGAGTTCGAGCCCCGCGCTGGGCTCTGTGCTGACAGCTCAGAGCCTGGAGCCTGTTTCAGATTCTGTGTCTCCCTCTCTTTCTGTCCCTCCCCGACTCATGCTCTCTCTCTCTCAAAAATAAACATTAAAAAAATTAAAAAAAAAAAAAAAAATCTGCCAGATTGGGGCACCTGGGTGGCTCAGTCAGTTAAGAGCCTGACTCTTGGTTTTGGCTTAGGGCATGATCTTGAGGTTCGTGGGTTTGAGCCCCATGTTGCGGGGTTCAGGAGCCTATTGGGGATTCTGTCTCTCTCCCTCTCTCTGCCCTTCCCCCTGCTCATGCTACCTCTCTCTCACTGTCTCACTCTCTCACTCATTCTCTCAAAATAAATAGATAAACTAAAAACAGTAAGTCTTCCGGATTGTACTATAGTGAGACAAGACATTATCCACAGGGGAAACTGAGTAAGGGCATACAGATTATCTTCCCATGAATCTGAAATTATCTCAGGGGCACCTGGTTAAGTCGGTTAAGCCTCTGACTTCAGCTCGGGTCACGATCTCTCAGTTCCCAAGCTCAAGCCCCATGTCGGACTCTGTGCCGACAGCTCAGGGCCCGGAGCCTGCTTCAGATTCTGTGTCTCCCTCTCTCTCTCTCTCTGCCCCTCCCCCGCTCACGCTCTGTCTCTCTCAAAAATAAACATTTAAAAAATAAATAAATAAATAAAATTATCTCAAATTAAAAGGCTTAAACAAAGAAATCTGCCAGAAGTCCGGGCCCCTAAGATTCCATTAAAACAAATCTGGGCACTGGCAGCAAGCTGGCTCTTGGACCGGCCCCCCTCGGGCCAGGCTTCCTGAGAGGAGAAACGATTTCTTTTCATCTCTGCATCGCCACCGTAGCGCTGTGCCTGGCACGCCGCAGACTCAGTAAATGCTCCATCTCTGCATAAAAGGATTAATTCTCCTTCCCAAGCCCCTCGCCCCCAAAGACTAGCTGAGAGCACTCCTACCCGCTTTGGCTCCCGTGCAAACATTTAGGGTTTTGCAACACTTTTTTTCCCCCGTGTCTTTGGAAACCTCCGTGAGAAGAGACATGTGCACACGGCTTGTCACTTTCAGACGCCCAGCCAGGAAAGGTTACCGGGAATGCAAACCAGCCACCATTAGCATCAGGAAGTTAATGGCAACGGGGCCACGGCTGGACCATCTTCAGATTTCTGGAAATGTGGGACAAAGGTTAGCCGCTCTTTTGAGCTGGTGATTCCCTCTCTGCTCTCCCGCCTGCCTCCAGCTTGGCAGCCAAAATACCCACTCTAATTTCATTCCCTGCTCTTGGCCGTGTGCTTTGTGAATTGCCTCTCTTGACACAAGATAAAGCGAAAGAGCAGAGGAATTGGCCCCCTGCAGAAACCAGAGGCAAGGCCAAGTCTGTTTGCTAAGAAAACACTCCCTGCTCACCGACCACAGCTCGACAGGTACCTTCTTCTTTTGCCTCTTCTTAGTGCCTCATAATAATCCTTGAGCATCTGGGACCTGCCAGATTCTGAGCTAAATGTACTCACAGAAAAGGAGACCAGACATCCTCTTGGGGGGCATCATAGCAGGCCAAGCAATAGTTACCGCTCAGACAAGCCAAGAGAAATGAAATAACGGACGGCATGTGCTGCATCAGAGGCTCCAAGCTGCACGTGCCCCGTTCTCACAGTCCTGTTCTAGCAGTCCTCTTTCCTCCCCTCTCTGCACCTTCCCAAGCTGAACCCCTAACTGTAATTCCCCTAACCGCGCTGGCGGGTTGCCCGAGATTCGTTCCACGAAGGCCCAAGATCTCCTACAGCCCCCATTCTCCCCCGTGCCCTGTGATTAGATTTCTGGATCGTGGATGCTTTCTTAACCCACACCCCTGGCTAAGCAAGTGCACAGATGTCAACACCCATCACATCCACACATCCACGGTGGGCTCCCGGTGGGGAGCAGCGGGGTGGGGGTGGGGGCAGGGGTTGGTAGCTGCTTCAGGTCCCAGGACTCCACTAAAATGAAAGATGCCTCTCACCAGATCATCCAGCCCCACTGTCAAGGACAGCGGGCCCCAAACCATCCCTCTACCTAGTGGTTATTAAGACTACAAAAGTCCGGGGCGCCTGGGTGGTGCAGTCGGTTAAGCGTCCGACTTCAGCCAGGTCACGATCTCGCGGTCCGTGAGTTTGAGCCCCGCGTCGGGCTCTGGGCTGATGGCTCAGAGCCTGGAGCCTGTTTCCGATTCTGTGTCTCCCTCTCTCTGCCCCTCGCCCGTTCATGCTCTGTCTCTCTCTGTCCCAAAAATAAATAAACGTTGAAAAAAAAAATTTTTTTTTAAAAGTTAAAAAAAAATAAAATAAAATAAAGACTACAAAAGTCCATGTGTAAGCGGAGGGCCAACAAATCGCATTAGACTGAAAAGACCCATGTTTGATTGATGTCTGTTCATAGGTGGCTGTTCCACAGCCTGGCGGAAGCACATTCATCAGGATCCAGAACAACTGAAAAGTGGACAAGGCAGGGGTTTCTACAAGGGATTCTCTATAATTCTCAATAGGAGAGAAATGAGGGCAACATGAATAAAGTTCAAGATTTATCTTCTCCCATTCTCTTCTCTGTAAAAGCCTCTGCCCCCCCCCCCCCCAACCAGCCAAGAAACCAAGCTGGTCTCTGCTGGGTCAGGCCATGAGCGGAGAAGACTGGGTGTGTAGAGAAAGAGCTCGACTCAGTTTGTTTCAGGTATTTTATTGGGGGAGTCTTTTCAGTAAACATTTTTTGAAATCTGTAACAGAAGAGAAGGGGACGCTCAGTCTGAGGCTGAGTTGGTCTCTTTCAATGGCCTCTTGTTTCTGCTGAACATCTTTCACACCGGAGGCCACAGTCACGTGCCAGCCAGACCTTTGAGCACGAGACTGTCAGAGAGATAGTCTCCTGCCGCGTCTTGCTTTGGGTCTGAGATCCCGAGCCTCAAAACGAAAGTCTTGACTCTCCTCAGAAGGACATATTCCCATTTCTGGGTTCATGTGACTGAGATCATTAGGGGTGGGAGGGCGACTAAAGGAACCCCGAAACTATACCTTTATGATTGGTAATAGTTGCAATTCATACTTATAAACCACTTTTAAAGTTTCCTGATTGTTCTTGTCTACAGCATTTTCTTTCATCTTTACAGTGCCCTCGGAAGGGGGCAAGAATCATTACCCACAGTTAACATTGCCCAATGGGTCTCACTACCAAGTGGCTCCTGTATCTGTGACGGGGAAAACATGAGATACAATCTATTATTGCAGATTCATAAAGACTTTCTATTTGCTCTCTGCAGGCCAGGCACAGGGCGTGGTGCTAGACAAAGGTATTTAACCTTGACAAGCATTCCGCTTACAACCTTTCTGCTGTTAATCCATAAAACTCCCTCCTTGGTTCTCTCAACAGCAAATTAGACACAAGTGTGTCTACTGTGGAAAACAACATGCCCAGCTGTTGGGGAACATTCAGCTGGCGACTGAATCTGGAAAATCTGCCATTCACCTCCCCTCACGATCTCCCCTTCTTTTCTCCCTTTCCGTTCCCAGCGCCTGCACCCCTCTGCCACCATCCCACTTCACCCTCATAACCATGGGACCGTAGACACAGTTGTGCCCCAGCTCCTTAGTACTTCTCTCTCCAAAGGCATTTTTTTTGCCCAGAAAAACAAATAAAAATCCTCAAGGCAGACAGGGGTCATAACAGCAAAGGTGACTGTTCTAAATGGAAGGGTTGCCAAAGATTTTAACTCCCGGCGGGAGCAAAAGACAAAGGAAGGAGGTGAACACCTTGAAGGTGCCCGCATCCAGCCATACCCGGGAAAAGCCGAGGAGCCTCAGCTCGGTCCTCGTTTCCCGGTCCCCAACTCAACAGACCAAAGCCCGCTCTGTTGAGGTCACTGACTTCAGTTTAAGGTCTCTGAGGCCATTCCAAGTTTGATTCACCCCTGTTCTCTCATAGGAGTCCCTCCTCTCCAGACAAGAGTAGTTTGGGCTCTCCCCAGTCTTGCCTCCAAAAATAGAACACTCTCCGGGACTGCAGGGGCCCTACAGGTCTCTATTATATTTTTATTTCACAGGGCCCTTTGCCATGACCCTGGCAATCTCAGTATTGCAGGCTCAACTCTTCCCCAGAGTAGTGGCCAAAGAGCTCAATGACAAGAAGATCTGAAAGCAAACTTGAGAGAGATGGGGGCTACTTAGAGGTAAAATATGAGGAGGAAGCCAGGGAAGATATTGGTGCATTTGTAATGCAGGAACAGGGGCGTTCGGTGATTTTCAGGGCGTGTGCGGGCTGCCCACTTGTTTTCCTGCCCGAGGTTATAAGCTTGCGAGGGCGAGCTCATTCCTCTGCTCCCAAAGATGAAAGGTGCTTGAGGACTGATTCTTTACAGTCTGGTTTATTAGACAAGATAAAGGGCTCCCAGACA